>NC_084603.1:5215250-6702750 GCF_033807715.1 Cololabis saira
GGAAGGAAGGAAGGAAGGAAGGAGTTACAAATGAAGGAAGGAAGGAAGGAAGGAAGGAGTTACAAATGAAGGAAGGAAGGAAGGAAGGAAGGAGTTACAAATGAAGGAAGGAAGGAAGGAAGGAAGGAAGGAAGGAAGGAAGGAAGGAAGGAAGGAAGGAAGGAAGGAAGGAAGGAAGGAAGGAGTTACAAATGAAGGAAGGAAGGAAGGAAGGAGTTACAAATGAAGGAAGGAAGGAAGGAAGGAGTTACAAATGAAGGAAGGAAGGAAGGAAGGAGTTACAAATGAAGGAAGGAAGGAAGGAAGGAGTTACAAATGAAGGAAGGAAGGAAGGAAGGAGTTACAAATGAAGGAAGGAAGGAAGGAAGGAAGGAAGGAAGGAGTTACAAATGAAGGAAGGAAGGAAGGAAGGAAGGAAGGAAGGAAGGAAGGAGTTACAAATGAAGGAAGGAAGGAAGGAAGGAAGGAAGGAGTTACAAATGAAGGAAGGAAGGAAGGAAGGAAGGAAGGAAGGAAGGAGTTACAAATGAAGGAAGGAAGGAAGGAAGGAAGGAAGGAAGGAGTTACAAATGAAGGAAGGAAGGAAGGAAGGAAGGAGTTACAAATGAAGGAAGGAAGGAAGGAAGGAAGGAAGGAAGGAGTTACAAATGAAGGAAGGAAGGAAGGAAGGAAGGAAGGAGTTACAAATGAAGGAAGGAAGGAAGGAAGGAAGGAGTTACAAATGAAGGAAGGAAGGAAGGAAGGAGTTACAAATGAAGGAAGGAAGGAAGGAGTTACAAATGAAGGAAGGAAGGAAGGAAGGAAGGAAGGAGTTACAAATGAAGGAAGGAAGGAAGGAAGGAAGGAAGGAAGGAGTTACAAATGAAGGAAGGAAGGAAGGAAGGAAGGAGTTACAAATGAAGGAAGGAAGGAAGGAAGGAGTTACAAATGAAGGAAGGAAGGAAGGAAGGAAGGAAGGAAGGAAGGAAGGAAGGAAGGAAGGAAGGAAGGAAGGAAGGAAGGAAGGAGTTACAAATGAAGGAAGGAAGGAAGGAAGGAGTTACAAATGAGGGAGGGAGGGAGTTACAAATGAGGGAAGGAAGGAAGGAAGGAAGGAAGGAAGGAAGGAAGGAAGGAAGGAAGGAAGGAAGGAAGGAAGGAAGGAAGGAAGGAAGGAAGGAAGGAAGGAAGGAAGGAAGGAGTTACAAATGAAGGAAGGAAGGAAGGAAGGAGTTACAAATGAAGGAAGGAAGGAGCAAAATAAGCCATGAGGCTTCAGCTTATACCTTTTTGGTCAAAAAAAAAAGGAAATGTGTACATATATATATTTATACCTGTGTGTATACTGTACATATACAGTGTGTATATGCAAACATCTTAAAATGTAAATGACCAAAACAAATGATTTACGAGTTGTTCTTTTTATTAGCGTTGTCGAGCAGTCCTGAACTACACGCGGCAAAACGAGCCCAGCCCGTTTCACTGCCGCCAGTATTTTTCACGGACGGGATAAAGCAAGGACATCAAACCTCCGGGCTGCTGTCCCGCATATTTTGGACGTTTCTCTCCTTTTAATCACACCCTGATACAAATGACTGTCATTAACAGACTTGTGCAGTCCTTTATGACAGGCTGACGATGATCTGTTAATTTGAATCAGGTGAATTGATGCGAGGAGACGTCTAAAACATGTCCTTGAGGACTGGAGTTTGCAGCTGTCAACCCAAAGACTAACGGAAATGTAGTAACAAAATAACCATCTGAAAAGATGTTGAGTTGTGAAAGTCCACAATACAGGGTTAACTAAAACTGCAGTGATGTTTGAGGGTTGAAGTTATCTAATATAGCTGGTTATATTTAGAAAGAAATCACACTTCAGCTTTCTCACTTCCTATTATCTTAGCTTGCTGTCAGATTTCTTCCCAAATTGTAAAAACTGTTGGCAAATTGGATCTCTAGTTGGCAAGGTTCCATTACTATAATTTGGTCCTATTTATCAAATGTAAGAACCTGTGTCGATGTGTTTTCTTATCATATTCATGCCGCGGGGTTGAGGCGCCTTAAGGGTTCATGTATTTTCTACATCAGTGTAGTATTTTGGAAGGAATTTAAATCACATTGTACTGAAATTGCCACATTGTGTAAGAAATGTCAGTTTCCTCTGACTTGAAGCACACACAATAGTTTTGTCAAAGCACTCTGCAGAACAAGGGGCGAAAGCGCGAAAGGACAGCCTTATTAACGCGTCAGTAATTCAGCTGTCTGAAGTGTGACAACACATCTACAACAGCTTCTCTTTAATAGCTCTATATTTCATTGAGGAAAACACCCTGTCAAAGCGGACATGATGTATGACAAGGTCCCTTGTTTTCACCACCACCATGTCCCTCTCATTCGCTGATCCTCGCTAACACCTTCCCTTCCTGCCCCCTACCTGCTCTCTGCTCCTTTTCTGTGCAGTTTGACAAAGCCTACACCTATAGCATCCGCCACATGTTTGGCAAAGAGGGCAAACGAGCAGACTACACGCCCTACAGCTGCATGAAGGTGATTTTATCCAACGCACCCAGCCAGGGCGACCATCATGGTGAGTTCACTGCAGTTGGAGGAAGTAATTAGCCCTTGCTAATTGCTAATAGGCTTCTCAGCTGCTGCAATCAGCTTTAAACTTGAAGTGTAGACAGATTTTGTTGTTCACCTCGGAGGAAGGAGTTAGGAGTTAGGAGTAAGGAGGAAGGAAGGAGTAAGGAGGAAGGAAGGAGTTAGGAGTTAGGAGTAAGGAGGAAGGAAGGAGTTAGGAGTTAGGAGGAAGGAAGGAGTTAGGAGTTAGGAAGGAGTTAGGAGTTAGGAGGAAGGAAGGAGTAAGGAGTTAGGAGTAAGGAGGAAGGAAGGAGTAAGGAGTTAGGAGTAAGGAGGAAGGAAGGAGTAAGGAGTTAGGAGTAAGGAGGAAGGAAGGAGTTAGGAGTTGGGAGTAAGGAAGGAAGGAGTTAGGAGTTAGGAAGGAAGGAAGGAGTTAGGAGTTAGGAGTTAGGAAGGAAGGAAGGAGTTAGGAGTTAGGAAGGAAGGAAGGAAGGAGTTAGGAGTTAGGAAGGAAGGAAGGAGTTAGGAGTTAGGAAGGAAGGAAGGAAGGAGTTAGGAGTTAGGAAGGAGTTAGGAGTTAGGAAGGAAGGAAGGAGTTAGGAAGGAAGGAAGGAGTTAGGAGGAAGGAAGGAGTTAGGAGTTAGGAGGAAGGAGTTAGGAGGAAGGAAGGAGTTAGGAGGAAGGAGTTAGGAGTTAGGAAGGAAGGAAGGAGTTAGGAGTTAGGAAGGAAGGAAGGAAGGAGTTAGGAGTTAGGAAGGAAGGAAGGAAGGAAGGAGTTAGGAGTTAGGAAGGAAGGAAGGAGTTAGGAAGGAAGGAAGGAGTTAGGGACCATCATGGTGAGTTCACTGCAGTTGGAGGAAGTAATTAGCCCTTGCTAATTGCTAATAGGCTTCTCAGCTGCTGCAATCAGCTTTAAACTTGAAGTGTAGACAGATTTTGTTGTTCACCTCATTCTCTGCACATATCGTTGGAAATGCTCAGCTGCCCCCACAAACCTGTCTTAGAGTTTGATTTATATATATTGATTTTAATAAGTTTCATTATGTTGGTAGGATGTCCCTTTCGCCACAGCGACCCGGAGATGCTGAAGCAGAAGCTTCAGTTCTACAAAGTGTCTCCCAGTGGAATCAACCAGGTGAGTCCCGACCTGACTGGTCACGCTGTCGCGTGGTCAACCATCATCTATCTTCTTCTGAGCCGGGACAATCTGGTGTGTTACGTTCCATCAAAATGTCCCAATGTCGACATTGATAGAAACACTTTATTGTTAGTTTTAATTTGACATGGATGCCGGGTAGAGATGGGTGATATTTTACCGTTCACGATATACCGTCCAAAAGATTCCCCGCGGTAAGAATTTATCCTCTCGCGGTAAAAATGATAAATTCCTGTTGATGACGTTTTTGTGTCAGGGAGGGAGGGAGGGAGGGAGGGAGGGAGGGAGGGAGGGAGGGAGGGAGGGAGGGAAGGAAGGAAGGAAGGAAGGAAGGAAGGAAGGAAGGAAGGAAGGAAGGAAGGAAGGAAGGAAGGAAGGAAGGAAGGAAGGAAGGAAGGAAGGAAGGAAGGAAGGAAGGAAGGAAGGAAGGAAGGAAGGAAGGAAGGAAGGAAGGAAGGAAGGAAGGAGTTACAAATGAAGGAAGGAAGGAAGGAAGGAGTTACAAATGAAGGAAGGAAGGAAGGAAGGAGTTACAAATGAAGGAAGGAAGGAAGGAAGGAGTTACAAATGAAGGAAGGAAGGAAGGAAGGAAGGAAGGAAGGAAGGAAGGAAGGAAGGAAGGAAGGAGTTACAAATGAAGGAAGGAAGGAAGGAAGGAGTTACAAATGAAGGAAGGAAGGAAGGAAGGAAGGAAGGAAGGAGTTACAAATGAAGGAAGGAAGGAAGGAGTTACAAATGAAGGAAGGAAGGAAGGAGTTACAAATGAAGGAAGGAAGGAAGGAGTTACAAATGAAGGAAGGAAGGAAGGAGTTACAAAGGAAGGAAGGAAGGAAGGAAGGAAGGAAGGAGTTACAAAGGAAGGAAGGAAGGAAGGAAGGAAGGAAGGAAGGAAGGAAGGAAGGAAGGAAGGAAGGAAGGAAGGAAGGAGTTACAAAGGAAGGAAGGAAGGAAGGAAGGAGTTACAAAGGAAGGAAGGAAGGAAGGAAGGAGTTACAAAGGAAGGAAGGAAGGAAGGAAGGAAGGAAGGAGTTACAAAGGAAGGAAGGAAGGAAGGAAGGAAGGAAGGAGTTACAAATGAAGGAAGGAAGGAAGGAAGGAGTTACAAAGGAAGGAAGGAAGGAAGGAGTTACAAAGGAAGGAAGGAAGGAAGGAAGGAAGGAAGGAAGGAGTTACAAAGGAAGGAAGGAAGGAAGGAAGGAGTTACAAAGGAAGGAAGGAAGGAGTTACAAATGAAGGAAGGAAGGAAGGAAGGAAGGAAGGAGTTACAAAGGAAGGAAGGAAGGAAGGAAGGAAGGAGTTACAAATGAAGGAAGGAAGGAAGGAAGGAAGGAAGGAAGGAAGGAGTTACAAATGAAGGAAGGAAGGAAGGAAGGAAGGAAGGAAGGAAGGAAGGAAGGAAGGAAGGAAGGAAGGAAGGAAGGAGTTACAAAGGAAGGAAGGAAGGAAGGAAGGAGTTACAAAGGAAGGAAGGAAGGAAGGAAGGAAGGAAGGAAGGAAGGAAGGAAGGAAGGAGTTACAAAGGAAGGAAGGAAGGAAGGAAGGAGTTACAAAGGAAGGAATGAAGGAAGGAAGGAGTTACAAAGGAAGGAAGGAAGGAAGGAAGGAGTTACAAATGAAGGAAGGAAGGAAGGAAGGAGTTACAAAGGAAGGAAGGAAGGAAGGAAGGAGTTACAAAGGAAGGAAGGAAGGAAGGAAGGAAGGAAGGAAGGAAGGAAGGAGTTACAAAGGAAGGAAGGAAGGAAGGAAGGAGTTACAAAGGAAGGAAGGAAGGAGTTACAAAGGAAGGAAGGAAGGAAGGAAGGAAGGAAGGAAGGAGTTACAAAGGAAGGAATGAAGGAAGGAAGGAAGGAAGGAAGGAGTTACAAAGGAAGGAAGGAAGGAGTTACAAAGGAAGGAAGGAAGGAGTTACAAAGGAAGGAAGGAAGGAAGGAAGGAAGGAAGGAGTTACAAAGGAAGGAATGAAGGAAGGAAGGAGTTACAAAGGAAGGAAGGAAGGAAGGAAGGAGTTACAAAGGAAGGAATGAAGGAAGGAAGGAGTTACAAAGGAAGGAAGGAAGGAAGGAAGGAGTTACAAATGAAGGAAGGAAGGAGTTACAAAGGAAGGAAGGAAGGAAGGAAGGAAGGAGTTACAAAGGAAGGAATGAAGGAAGGAAGGAGTTACAAAGGAAGGAAGGAAGGAAGGAAGGAGTTACAAATGAAGGAAGGAAGGAGTTACAAAGGAAGGAAGGAAGGAAGGAAGGAAGGAGTTACAAAGGAAGGAATGAAGGAAGGAAGGAGTTACAAAGGAAGGAAGGAAGGAAGGAAGGAGTTACAAAGGAAGGAATGAAGGAAGGAAGGAGTTACAAAGGAAGGAAGGAAGGAAGAAAGGAGTTACAAATGAATTACAAATGAGGAGTTGAATTGGTATTTTTTTTATCGGGATAAATGCCAGAAATGATCGTGATATATTTTTTTACCGCCCATCCCTAATGCCGGGACTAGTTGATTCCTCGGCAGCGAGGCCTCACTCAGGCTAGGAAAGAAAGAAAGAAATTACTTGCCATGTGTATATTTTCTATTTAGAAAGAAAGAGGATTCGTGCTGTCATGCAGGTGAATGGAACTAGATGTTTTGTTTAAAGCCTGAAAAAGTCAAGTTGAATAAAGGTCGTTATCCGATAAGAATTCTTCAATGAAGGTGCACGGAACAATTTCCACATATATTGAAGTAGACATCCTTTTATTTTGGTGCTGTACTGATAAACTGACTGAAAGCCCTGAACTGCAAAGATGGCCAAGGCTGTAAGAGCATCTCTTAATGTCTTGCTTATCTTTACATGTTTCTTTAATCCTATGGGAGCTTTAAAGATTAAACTTTACAAAACGGCAATCAAGATAAAACATTAGTGTGCGATTTGTTCTTTTATGTGAAAGAAAACCTAAATTAAGCTATAAGAACAGCTGATGGTTTCTTTTCATCAGCCGTGTGCATCACTACCAATGTCCCTTTGTCCTGCAAGAAAATGGCAGTACTTTGCAGAGAGTGTGCTTGGCTCAGAGTCAGTACTGGTCTAACGGCCCCCGAGCTGAACTTGCTGGCGGCAGCGATGTAGGAACCGAGGGAATTATGAGACTCGGAGCGAGTTCTAAAGACTTTATTTTGCAGCAGTTCATTCACCCTGAATGCAGGCACAGCGCTGCCTCAATTGCACTTTCTCACAGAGAGACGCCCCCCTCGAGGGCAGCTGCGGACACCAAAGATATGTAATTGCTCTGAATATGCTTCTCGGTAGTCCGGGTGGAGGATGTTTTCACTGTGTGTGCAGGAGATCGGGATCTACAGAAAGATGTGTTAGGCAAAATACATGTAATTTACCTCTTACCATTTACTTTATGCAAAAGAAAGACCGCCGGCAGTTATTCCAAAGAGTTGAGTCAGTGTATTAATATTTAAATTGGACTAATGTCTATTTTTATTACGTTTGCAAACATTTCCCTAAGGATCTCTTTTCTGCTCTCTCTATGGTTTACAAAACACGCTTGGATACCTAGTTGACCAAATTCCAATTAAAATGATTCTGAATCACAATGCAAGTTGCTGACGGCGCCGACTGTAGAGGCATTTGACGATGTTAAAGGTGCTACAGTTGAGCCTTTGTGTACGTTTTACCTTTTGTTGCAGATCCTGGAGCTGGTCAAAGGAATGCATTACCAGCTGGCGTGCCAGAAATACTTTGAGCTGACCCACAGTGTAAGTTCATGTTTCTTCTGGAGAAGTAACTGTGGCTACATGTCTCACAATCGCAGTTTGAATCTTGTGCACGGAGGCTCAGATGAGACTCAGAAATGTCATCACATCCATCATTAGCTCCCAGTCACAACCACTTAATTTTTATAGGTTTATTATTGCATTCTAATCTATTTTGTCCCCTGTTGATTCTCAAGTAGTTTAATCTGTTTTACCTGGGGGGCTCGAATCATCATCCCTTTAAGACAAAAAAAAAGGAAGGAAGGAAGGAGTTACAAATGAAGGAAGGAAGGAAGGAGTTACAAAGGAAGGAAGGAAGGAAGGAGTTACGAATGAAGGAAGGAAGGAAGGAGTTACGAATGAAGGAAGGAAGGAAGGAGTTACGAAGGAAGGAAGGAAGGAGTTACGAAGGAAGGAAGGAGTTACGAAGGAAGGAAGGAGTTACGAAGGAAGGAAGGAAGGAAGGAGTTACAAAGGAAGGAAGGAAGGAAGGAAGGAGTTACGAATGAAGGAAGGAAGGAAGGAGTTACGAATGAAGGAAGGAAGGAGTTACGAAGGAAGGAAGGAAGGAGTTACGAAGGAAGGAAGGAAGGAGTTACGAAGGAAGGAAGGAAGGAAGGAAGGAAGGAAGGAAGGAGTTACAAATGAAGGAAGGAAGGAAGGAAGGAGTTACAAATGAAGGAAGGAAGGAGTTACAAATGAAGGAAGGAAGGAAGGAAGGAGTTACAAATGAAGGAAGGAAGGAAGGAGTTACAAATGAAGTAAGGAAGGAAGGAAGGAGTTACAAATGAAGGAAGGAAGGAAGGAAGGAATGAAGGAAGGAAGGAAGGAAGGAAGGAGTTACAAATGAAGGAAGGAAGGAAGGAAGGAAGGAGTTACAAATGAAGGAAGGAAGGAAGGAAGGAAGGAAGGAGTTACAAATGAAGGAAGGAAGGAAGGAAGGAAGGAAGGAAGGAGTTACAAATGAAGGAAGGAAGGAAGGAAGGAAGGAGTTACAAATGAAGGAAGGAAGGAAGGAAGGAAGGAAGGAGTTACAAATGAAGGAAGGAAGGAAGGAAGGAGTTACGAATGAAGGAAGGAAGGAGTTACGAAGGAAGGAAGGAAGGAGTTACGAAGGAAGGAAGGAAGGAAGGAGTTACAAATGAAGGAAGGAAGGAAGGAAGGAAGGAGTTACAAATGAAGGAAGGAAGGAAGGAGTTACAAATGAAGGAAGGAAGGAAGGAGACAAAAAAGCAAAACCAGAAACGCATAAAATCTCACATCTGCAGGCCGTTTAGCTTAGCAACACACACACACACAAACACACACACACATGCAAACGCAACTGTTAGTCAGAGATAATCTTTAGCATGTTCTGCTCTGTGAGGGGATTGCTTCACTCGACTTGATCACATTTACTCAGCCTTGAGTTGCTGCCTGAGCTGGAGCGGGTTTGACAAATATAAAGCATCTGTCATTTTAATTTTGGGAGGATATTTTTCATTTTCTAATGTTTGTATTGTTAAGATTGTGAAACTGTTCATGGATTGTTGATAAAAGTTACACATTTTAATACTCTTTGCAAATAAATATGAACATAAAAGGTACAGACAAACATAGAATTTGGATTGGTTAATTTAAATGAAAATCAAACGTTGGTCTGGTGTATTTAATGAGGGTTTTTGGTCAGGCGTCGTCATAGACACTGAGGTATCAACCTTAGTGTCGACTCTTGTGTGGAGAACATAAAGTTGTAACCAGGAACTGCTAATGAGCTTAATGAACACTTTGTGGTTTGTTTGCTTACAGTCATTACTTGTACATTAATTTACTCTGCACAGTTAAAAAAACAAAACGGATGTGTTCTGCAGTCGTGTGTAAAATGAATTAATTTGCCTTACAAGACAATGTGCACACACAACTCAACCCATTTTTATAATGCTAACAGAAGAAATGATTTTACACAAGAAATCTTATGCTTAGTTCACACTACCAGTGCAAATCCTGTTTCTAGCGAATCAAGACTGCCACTTTTTGAGGGTCCAAAAACTCAGATTTGTAGCGATGTCTCAATCTGAACAGTTCAATCAAATGGGATTTAAAAAAAAATCTTATTTGTTGAAAAACACATTGACGATGTCGACCAGATTGACCAAAGCGATGCAGGATTCCTCTGCTAGATCGTCTTGGTTGTCTGGCAGTTAAGAGGTTGACCGACTAATTGGCCAGCTGAAATGCATTCATGCTTTGTTTTTTTTGTTTTATCCATTCTTTTTTTATTTTATTAAAATGAGTGTAATCCAAAAATGATGACTCAGGGTGCTTGCGCAAGTCTTGAAAGTCTATGGAATTTTGAAACACTGTTTTCCAGACCTTGAAAAGTCTTGAATTTTGTGTGAAAGTGTTAATAAAGTATGGGGAAAAAATGCATGGTAGAATTTTACAGTATGCTCAAATGCATTGTGAAATGAGAAATAGAAAGGTAGACTATAAAACCTATAATTTTACTAACTAGTCACGTACTGTCTTCGCCTAATGGAATGATATCCAATCAACGCTTGCTTGCTACTGTGGAACATTTCGTGATGTCACTGCTGAGGTCGATTGACACAGCTAGCCTAGTGGTCGACAGAAATGGGTCGTTGCGTGTTTTCGAATTTATGGCTACAACACCCGAAATTTACAAGCACGTAAAGTTAAGGTCTTGGGGAAAAAAAAATATTGGTTTTAAAAAAATCTGGAATTTTAATTTGGAAAAAGAGCAAGCACCCTGTGACTAGATGGATAACCTTTTTAAATTTAATATTCAAGAGATCAAGAGGTCCATCCACATCCGTTGTATGCTTATGGCAATTATGTGGCGAGACCTGCATGTCAGCGAGGACACAGATCACTTATTATATTGTCAATGGTCAGTTTGAGGGAGTGAATTGTAATCTGATACGCAAAGACATGGATTTGGGCTGGCAATGTGAACATGCTCTAAGATGATTGTTAGCAGGAGGGCTGGGACCCAGGGGTGTGTCGCAGACCCGTTTTTTACTGGCCTTTACCTCCAGATAAATGTAAAGCGAAATGTTTGAGTCTCTTTCGAACTACTTTTCAGTTGTTGAACTTTTTTAGTTTAGAGATTTTGCAGGAAAACCCCAGCTGAGTCTGACAACTGTTGCTGAAATCTACTGGTCGAGTGCTTGTTACATAATGGGCCCTCTACTAAAGCCACAGTATATATTCTTTGGGTTTTTCTTTGTTTTTTTTTAACTGTTAGTCAGTTTTTTGACTTTTTTTATTTCACATTTGTGCAATTTTATTCATTATATCAACTTCATTACTTGAAAATGTCTATAATGGACATGTCTGTTTACTAAGCTGAAATTGTCACATGGAAAATTTTGTATTTAAAAAAAAAAATCCTCTGCACACATCTTCAGTATGAAAGATCAATCGCTGTTTTTAAATATACATTTTATGGAAAAGGCTTCAGAAATACTGTTTTTAAATATAGGTTTTTATTCATGACAATTTGACATTTCCTTTCCCAGGAGGACAGTTAATTCTCTAACTTCTTTTAATAGAATCGTTAAGTGGTACCTTCGCTGCACTAATGTGGCTATGAAAGTCTGTAATGTGAAAAAAAACGACTCTCCGCTTTCTCAGTGAGTGGGATGATCACCTTTTACAAAAGGTGACATTATGTTGAATCAGTCAATCAACCTGCCACTTCTGTGACAGCTGATGGCTATTATCCACTCTTGACCTTCCTCTTACGGGCTTTCTCATTTTTCGAGCAGGTTGAGGACACCGCTTTCTCGCTCAGTCACCCCAACCAGTACTTTATAGAGAGCCAGAAAATTCTGGGCGGAGGCAGGGAGATAAAGCGAGAGATGGACTCTCCCCAGAGGTCGCAGGCAAACTCTGCAGCCGGAGGATCGACTGCAGCTCGAGAGGCAACAGCAAATGCACCCCAGCATTTGGCAGAGATGACTGAGGACCTGGACTCTTTCTTTCAAGATGCCTGATTTCTGTTTTAATGTATTTTATCAACCTATTGAGTGATTTTACATAACCGGCTTTCAGTTCATGTTTTTGTCCTGATCATCGTACCATAAATGTAGTTTTGTTCAATTAAAGGGATATTTGTTTAGTCTGTTTTATTTTCTTTCTTTGCTTTCGCTCTGGTCTGAGCTCACATGCTTTATACTCAGCCTCAATGCACAGAGTTTGGCAGCAACATGGGTTTTGGGGTGATGACTAGAACATTTCCCTGCTGTCTCAGAAACTATGTCATTGTATTTGCTGGCAGCACTGTGGATGAATGGTGACAGGAGGATGGATGAAAAAATAAACTGCTTCCACAGTTGTATTACTCTGGCTTGGAATATTGCCTCATAGTGTGCAATGCAATTTATTCAAAGCGTAAGTGGTGAAAAGATATTTCCCCTTTTCTTTCTTGAGCCTCTGTCTTATTAATATTTGCAAAAAGTGGGTGGCAGGCGAAAAGTTGAGAAGCCCTTATGGTTGCTGTACGACTGCAACACATCCTGCTACTGTAATTTAGCCTTTTTAAGGAGGAGCAGTGCTTTTATCTCCGATCTTTCAACACATTTTACAAGATTGCTGACTTTACGTCCAATTAGAGGCACTGAAGACTTGGCTTTGAATTTCATGAATAGGATTGCATTCTCCAATGTTGAATAAATTTGTGAAAACCTCTGCCTGTGCTGTAATGACTAATGACTTAAAAAAAAAAAAAAAAAAAAAGTTAGTCTTTAATGATGCAACAAAACTGCACACCTGCTTCAAAAGGGAAAAAGATTTCGACCACACTGCATCAGTTGTCGCGCACTAACAGCAGAGCATCAGAGCTGCACATAGCTGCGATGAAATTAGGTCTCGAAACCCAGGCATGGGGGCTTGACATGAAGAGGATTTATTCCGTCTAATAAGACAACTGGATAACTGCAGCTGGGCTGCTGTCAGCAAGAACCCCTTGATGTTTTGATATTTGGTAGAGCATGACTACATTTGACACAGCTGGCCTGCTTGTGAGTGTGTGGGCATGCAGTTGTTAAGGACTGCAGATTTATGATCATTAGTCATGAACCTGCCTGCTCGTGTTGTGTGATTGGCTCTCCTGCACTCGTTACATGGCCCATAGGTGTTGGGAGCATGGTGTTATCTAAGGGGGGGAGTTGCAAGCCAAGGCCTGAGAGCAACATGTGATCTCGAGAAACGTACGGAGAGAATGTGCATGTGTGTTGCACGTGGCTAATGCTGGCACTAGCTTTTATTGCCACTTTGGTGTTTAAAAAAAGAAAAATGTTGCATCCATTAGCATTGCATTTATAGAAAAGTAATATCAGTTGAACTCTAAAGACTGAAAAACATCTGAAACCTTAGCGACTTGTGTGACAGAGTGCACCAAACAAATGGGGAGCTGGTTGTGTTCCTGTGTAAAATTCCAGGGTGACAGCTCTGCTTAATTTTGGGGTCAGTGTTCATTTAGTTTGTCTATATATTTTTTCAAGAATTGCACATCCAGCGATGCAGACTCCTGGGATTTACAAGCAACGAGGCTTATTGGAAATCTGCACCATTTCTTGTTGCAGAATCTCATAAAAGGTAGAAAGTTCTGATGGACTGTTTTCTTTTAAAGTGGAAGGATTACGAGCGTCTGGGTCTTCGTTGGTTTCTTTCAAATTAGTTTTACTGGATATACTGCCTTGATCATCATCACTTGGCCACACGAAATAAATTTGTTTCAAGGTAACAAAAAAAAAAAGTTTGAGGTGATCTGAATCAAAGCCAAATATGCTGTTACCATGGTAACAACATCCAGACCCGAGCTAGAGTGTGGAGTGCACTGATTAAAGGCTTGGAAGTGCACTTTGTGCTTTGTTGTTGTGTCTTGTACTTTCTTTTTTTTGTATTTTGTCTGCACATATATTAATGCTTAATATCAAATTTGGCAAAACCTGAAGGTCATTTTCATCTTGCAACAGGGCTTTTCTGTTGGAAATAGGATATACGTAGGTATAAATCAATTGTTCAAAGAAATTATAATATATATATATATATATATATATATATATATATATATATATATATATATATATATATACACACACACACACACACTCATTTCTCTATAAAAATGTGGATATAAAGTAATCTATTTGACAGTGAGCCGCTCTGTTGATGAAGAGGAGGGAGGGGGGTCTTTTTGGATTAAAAATGTGTCACCTAGTGTCAGAAAAAACGTAGCTTGACTGAAGGCCTGGGGTCTTTTCACCTAACTAAAAATAGAAGCAGACATCCAAAAACTCAAAACTAAAAATTAAGCTGGCCAGCGGGGAGCTCGGACCTCGACCAATACCAAGCCATTGACGTAACAATGGATTGCTCTGTTTCACGCTGCTGCTGATGACTATAGACCGACCCAGATCTTACTAAGTCTGATGTCAAAGAGAACACCGGGTCTCCACAGTTGAACAAAATAGCAGTAATAGAGTGAAAGAGGTCACTGTGAAGTGTTTTAAAAATCCTGCAGCCATCACTGAAGTCTGCCAGTATTCACTTTTTCTTCTTCTTTTTAAAATAAGATTTTTTTTAAATATAGCATTTTAAATATATTGAAACTATACAGTAATGGTTTATTTCCATATTTCCTCGTGGTTCTGTTCTGAATCATGTGAACAAAATGACAATATTTATGACTTTCACAGTAACATTAGTCATTGGAAATCTTCCACTCACTTATATTATGGATCATAATGTGTTTTATGTCTCGCATAATTCTCTCTTAACAAACCAAGTATACTTTCCTCAACTCATTAACAAATCATTAACAAAAACCCTGTTTTACTGAAACAGCTGTACACTGAAAATATCCTGTAATGTTAAGGCACAGCTCTGTCATATTTTATTTCTCACAAACACACTACCTGTGAGTCCAGCTCTGCTGATTTGGGATCCCGACAACATATTTAAAACCGCCCATTACTGATCCAGGTTTTCATTACTGATCCAGGCCCATTGTTAAGTCCTGTTTTTTATCTTTTAAGGTGATTGGCAAAGGTTAAACCGTTTATTTCCAGGCATCAGTTTGGTCCCGTTTGGACAACTGTAATGGACTTTATAATGGAGTGAGTCAGTCGTTGCTGTCGCTTCTGCGCCCGGTTCAGAACTCCTTTTACCTGGTACTCATGAAGCAGCGCACATCACCCCTATACTGGCTCTTCTCCACTGGCTGCCTGTGTATTATAAAGGTCATTTTAAATTCATGGTCATTTAAAGGTCATTTTAAATGTTTGTTTTTAAATGTTTAAATGGTCTTGCCCCACCTTACCTCTCTGAGCGTCCTCACTCACCTTGTCGCTCCCAGAGGTCAGCTGACTTCATCTTATAATCCATTTTATTCTTTGACTTTCAACATCAGTAATACTTTTTTTTCTTAGATTTTTTAAGTACCGTATTTTCTGGACTATAAACCGCTACTTTTTTCATAGGTTTTCAACCGTGCAGCTTATACAAAGCTTCTATTCTGTGGATTTTTCTTCCACCGCTCGGGGCGCTCTAACCGGAATTAGAATAAAAACTAAGACAAAATAAATGCAAAGAAGAATACGCTACTTCTTCTTTAGCAGGTAGAAGTAGGTAGAAGCAGATTTCAAACAGATAAATAAATAAATACCGGTTATTTTCTCTTGGTTCTGTCCCGTTTTTATCAGCAAAGTTGCTGCCGTGTTAAAAGACAGTGTTAGGAAAGGATCTATTTAGGTACAAACATGTACATCATTTACAGTTCAAAATCTGTACCTTCTGTACATGTAGTAAATATCTAATCTAACAACATAAATATCTGGGGCTTGCATATCTTTTTTTTTTTTAAATAGAGCAGATGCGGCTTGTATATCTTTTTTTTTTAATTTTTAAAAATAGAGCGGATGCGGCTTATATGCAGGTGTGGGTTATAGTCCAGAAAATACTGTAGTCTTATTGAATTGAAGTTTTTCTTATGTTTTTATATGTCTGAGTGTTTGTCTGCTCTATGTTTCCTATAGTCTCTTCTAGTTCTTATTATTCAGATATGTGCAGCACTTTGTTTCAATTGTGATTGTTTTAAGTGTTTTACTGTATAAATATGTTTGTATGGTGCCAACAGTAGAGGAAGATGCTTCGTTCCTTACTAGATACACTCAATAATAATCCACAAGCATCTTCCATCAGTGGGCATAGATGATTGAGTGATGGAGTTATCCTCCAGGTATCCTGAGCAAACCTTGAAGTGCATTAAACATGTATTTAGTTTAAAGTGTACTTTGTTGCTAAGTTATTTATTTATTTATTTTATATAAACATTGCACACACCAGCAAACCACAACCAGACAACTGTGTTTTGAAATGAGATATTTCTGTGATCTGGCAAAAAAATTCTATGTAATTATAAAAATGTCCGTATAAGAACTAACTCCGGTCAGTAATGATGCGAAGGTGAGTACAAGGATAGTAAGATGTTACAGCTGTATGTTGCCTACGGAAGATGCATTTTAATAACAAGCATCGGTTCCAGTATAAATAACCTTGAGTATATTGAATTTCTTTATTAATTTTTTTGAGTGTTTTTACCTCCAGTAAGCTGTGACATCTCATATAAAGATCAGAACAGGCAGATATTGCTCAGGCCACCTGCTTTAGGAGGACAAAAATATTTTACTTCTCAGGAACCATCCAAGGACATTTTAGTGTGTGAACAGCAGACGAGTTCACGCCGGGTTGTAACTTTCTCTTTCTGTAAAAAAAAAATAATTTTTGCCTCACTGGTCTTACGAGCTTTCCATCACATCAGATGTGTGTGTGATTGACTGGCCCCAAGATCATGGTATAAACTACACTTTAAAAGTGTAATATGTCTAACCTTTTATACGAAATAGCTTTAGCTGTGATTTTAGATTTTCTTAAGAGATATATACGGATGTATCTTTATTCTACAACAGTCATTTTAAACATCTGACCTTTGTACAACTTACAGCACTCAGTTTACGCTTTAATTCATCACTTTAAATGTTGTCAAAATGCTTATCTTGTTTGTGTGTGTGTGTGTTGGAGGGGGGTTACAAAAGTAGAAGTCATGCTGTTCTCTCACCTTATATTCCTTCTCCAACCCAAAACTGGGAACTTGACTCTTGCTGTGGCAGCGAATGGACTTGTCAGTCCCAACTGATGGCTATCTATTTGTCTGATAACTAGGTGTTATCAAAGTGTCTGTTACAGATTCACCTTTCTGCATTGTTCCGTTGGTCTAAATTTGGAGACCCTCTAGTGTCCATTACTGTCTCCCGGTGACACTGTTTGCTATTGATCGTAACACCAGATGGAAGCATCAGTTACACTTCCATCAGCATTTTGTATAATTCTTGTAAAAACCTCGCAGCTCTTGTAATGCACAGCCATGTACTTCCCTCTTAATGGCATTTAAAGGAAGAAAGAAAAAAAAAAAGAAGGGCTTTTTTGTGTTGTCAAGTCATATATCTATTATCATGATATTTCCCCAACACAAAATTAGCCGGGAGACGTGACATCCTTGTTGATTATTAAATTGGAGACAAACTCCCTTCAGCTGTGTGTAAAGTCATCATCATTCCCCGGGCGTTGTCTCATTAACCTGGCAGATGTGTGAGGCGCTGCTTACGTGATTAGCTTTGCTCACAAACTCCTCAGTCTGCCTGAGCCCCACCTGCAGCCATGTTGTCACTTCGTGTTAGATGTCACATTGGACAAAAAGCATGAAAGTGGAAGCTGCTGCAAGCATCGTCGCTCCTGTCGGCTTTTAGTCACAGCTGCATATAAGGCAAGTTAGTTTAAACTTGAAGATGACTTGCATACTCTTTTTTTTCTACTTCAAACCTTCCTCTCCCTCTTGTTGCTTGAGTGGATGTTGTGGGTATCAGTGTGAGTGAAGAAAAGATAAGTCTATATATGAAATGTCCACTAATACTAAACGGAGGAAATGAAATATCAATCATCTGGAATTCAAATAAAGACAGGCAGGTGTATGCATTTTTTTTCTCTTCATGGTTCATAATGGG
The DNA here is from genome assembly GCF_033807715.1 of Cololabis saira. Classification (NCBI taxonomy): domain Eukaryota; kingdom Metazoa; phylum Chordata; class Actinopteri; order Beloniformes; family Belonidae; genus Cololabis; species Cololabis saira. Next base: position 5,232,759 of record NC_084603.1, read on the forward strand.
TGCAAACTGCTAAAATAACTCTTAAAGGTTTGATATATGGGCTGTCGTCCGGGAGGAAGGAGGTTTCCCGCTTCATAAGCGCCTGGAGCAGCATGATGTCGGGCCATCTTGGCATTTAAAACGCTTATCTGAAGTAATCTACTTATCAGTTTCTCTGATGCAGATCAAATAGTGATCTGTTGGTTAGAGCATCTCATTTACTTCTGAGTATGACTGGCCTGCAGACGCCCTGGTATGACAGACTACAGCGGTTCTCTACAGCTACTGTCGCTCCTGTTTAGTCGCTGCATCACAGACCGCTGAAGACAACTGATGGATCCTGAGCTTCACCCCAGCTGACCTGTTTCCATCACACGTGTTACTGTTAAACATGTTCACACCATTTTCTAAGAATACAAATGACACATTCTCTGTAAGAAAGTTGATTTATAGTGTCTCACTTTTTATTGCAAAAAAATTGATTTCAGTTTACTTTACGACCCAAGATTTGGGATTAAAGTGTTAAATGCTAAATATTTATGTTTGGATTTTGTTTATATGTTAATATTTTGTAGAAAATAAACGAACAAAACAGTTTTTTTTCATACCCAAGTGAATGTGCATATAGTTTTAGAAAATTTGCAGTAAAGAGTTTGTTTTAAATAAAATCGTTCAGTTTCATGTTGATCTATAAATGTTTCTCTTCATATTTTCTTACAATGCAACTTTGATACATTTAAGATATTTCGGTTTAAGATGTAAAGTGACATGAATGACTAAGTTTTGTGGATTCCAGTCTTTGTAAAGTTATTTTGTTTTACCTATGAAGATATCTTTTTTTTGACAAATCTTATTTATAAAAATGAGCATTTCTGCATTTTAAGTTTTGAAGCTTATTCGGGCTAGTTTTTCTAAATTAAACATCCCTGAGCTTGAAAATGTAGACAAAGGGTTACTTATATACACATACAGCACCTATTAAACTGTATCCTGGTAGGTGTTTGTACTTTTTATTATATTTATACACGCTCTATGTGCGCCGCTTCTTCTTTTCTCTGCCCGGTGAGTCTCTTGGAGATGGGTCGAACCACTTTCCGACTGGATGATCAGCACTCCTGCATTACTTAATTATTATAAGATTGCTTTCCCATCACACGGAGCACCCTCTGACTACTGGATCATTACCTGACCTTTAGCTTCCTTTCCCGTGCACCTTCAAGTGAAGTGGTGCTTCATGCCGCCTGCTTTCTGAGTGTTCTGCAGTTTTGGGGAGGCTAACAAATGGTTGTCCAGCTGCACCTCATTTGCGAGGTATTCTTAATCCATCTGTTTATGTTCACTTAATTCAAATTTTTTTAAATCCTCTTTAAACACCTGGTGAACTAAAATTAAATCTGAGAAGCTGTCTTCACTTTGACTGACACATGGTATAGATGGATTTCAGGCAACAATATTATGTGCACATCTAGGGGGGGCTTTTTTGCCAAGAGCAGTAAAAACGATTGTGGCTCCAGGTCAGTAAAGTGGAATGGAAAAGTGGAGTGGAGTGAGATCCAACGAGTCCCAGAGGTAATGAAGCCCCTGCAGACACTTGATATCTCAAAACTTCAAACACTACCCTGTTTCATAAGACTTTAACTCTTTTAACTACACAGAGAAAATGATTACATACATCTAAGGTTTTATAAGAACAAATGTTCACTTTGTATAAACTTTTGAATCTTCAGAGACATGAGCCATGAAATTACTTAGATGGAAATGACAATTTACAGTCAAGAACTGTGTTGAGGTCTTTTTTCTGTCCTTATCATTTATTTAAAGTTTGGTGGTCTTATACAGTGACAATAAAGATTCTTTTGTGTAATGTTCTTCCAACATTTTCTCTGTGTTATATTTACCGCGTCTGTAATTTCTGCTAAATATAGAAAGTGGTAAAATATGCTATTGAGAAACTGTGAAAAACTGTAAAAAAAAAAAAAAAAAAAAAAAAACATTCAGAAATGTAGTCACCTCATATTTTCTTCATATTTAACCCCATTTACAATTAGATGTTTTTCTCATTGGAGTAATTACATTCATAGCATGATGAGCATCACCATTACTCACAGTTTATGCATTATGATATGATAAATCTGTGATAGTTTCTCCCTCTTTGTTGCCATGGACACCCATCTGTTTCTTGACAGAGAGAGAACGAAATATAAATATAGCTAACTTGGTGAAGATTGCTGACCTTTTTTTGTTGCTGCTGTTATGCGAGTGGTTCTGAGTTCTGAGTGGCCCCAGAGCTCTTGTGGGTTTCAGTATGATCAGTTTGGATATTTTTAATAATATTGAATAATAGAATAATGAATACATGCTGTAATATCGACTTTATCGCCCTATTTTTTTTAGTTTTCTTTAATAAATGATCCCGAACTAATAATTACTTTAAAAACTAATAATTGGTAAAAGGTGACGTTGCCGCTGATTATTCAGTTGTTTCTCATTTCCTTCCCGGTATATTGGAACAATTATTGTACCTTATTGTAAAGCGTTATCAAGCATATGAATAATCAAATTGCAGTGGAAGGACCTAATTCACCTTTCTATGGATTTATTCAGGTTCCTGGTATGCAGCGTACCATCGGTTCAATACATTAATAGCTGCATCTTTGATTATGATCGATTGTGGTTTGACATGATTCTCTGAATCCTGGACTTGAATTTTAATTCTGCATCTGTATTAAGTGGTTGGTATGCCTGTAGAGAGCGAGGGGAAAAAACATGTCTGCACTCCCTCACACTACTAGTTAAGTGGATTCTGTCACACATATTAAAAACAAATCTGCAGCCAACTGTGACACATCAAAGGAGAACTGGGAAGCAAAAACCCCCTTGTTAATGGAGGGAATTGCTGAGGCAGAGACTGCCGGATGAGGGGAGGGCATAATGGCCCTGACAATCAACCAGCTGAACGCCTGTCCTTCTTCCCTGCAGGAGTTGTTGGTGGAGACAGAGTGCTGGAGCTTGTTGATGCTTCATGAGCTGACACGGAGTTAGCTGTCTGAGCAGGCGGAAGATAAGAATCCAAAAGATGGCGAGTGTCAGTAGACGGCGCTCAGAGCAGTCCTGTGGATTTCCTCTGACGTTGATAAATTGATGGAACGGAGTACGCGAGTCGACCAGATTGACCCCTTGAGAATGGGGAATACAAAAGAGTTTTCCCCCTTATTTTCACCATTGATACATCTCTCTCTGCGACTTCTCGTGAGATAAAAGGCTGTTAAAATGCATTGACTCTTACATCATCAGTTCCGATTTGAACATTTAGATGGGCACAGCTGATAGATTATCTTCTGTTACAAGTCATTTTTGGAGCAACCAGTGCCTGCTGCAATAAGTATGAGTATTTTGCAACAAAATCAAAGTCCTTAAATTACATATCGGTGCTTTGATAAGTTTCTTTGTTTCTCTGCTTTCGTACTCTCAGACGCAGAGGATTTATTATTATGGGAGCAAACCAACCTCTGGGACTTTCAAGTTGACAAACTAGTTTCTCCATCGAATCCCACCTGTCGTGGGACATTTATTAAAAGATAAATCATTTTAAGAGTGATATGCTCTAAAGGGAGAGCAGGAGCTTGGGGGAGGATGGGCAGCTCACCTCTCTGACACAGCTGCACTTGTTCATTTCTATCTCCTGGTTCATAGCCTTTACACCCCTCGGGGAGCTGGGATTTTTCACTACTCGCATGCATTTTTCTTTTTCACTGAGTCTGCGGTAGCTTTCATTAAGATGTACTATTGTTTTCCCAGGGTACTCCCGTAACTGTCTAGAGTTCGAAATCTGAGCTTCGTGAACCCCTCTTACACGAGTAGGGTTGAACCCCAGACTTTGGAATACGGTGAGAAAAGGTATGACCTTGATTTAACAATTACATCATTGTGACTCTACTTACATTGCATAGACACTGTCAAATGACTCCTATTTGTTGCTTAAAAAAAAAAAATCATGTTTCAAGTCGATTTGTTTTCAAGGAACAGCCTTCAGTTCTTCTTTCATGCCAAACATTCCAAGAAAAACATTAAAACATGTTTTCCTAGGAAGGCCAACATTTCCCTCCTATTCACGCATCACGGTTAACAAGTTGAAACAAAGGATTGAGGAAAGGATTAATTACAAAATAACAGCATAATCTTGTGTGGCGTTCTTGCATCGTTGCCTTTCATTTGATCCTGTAAAGGATTTGAAATATTTTCGCTTGAGACAAAATACCAATGTCTTGCATGCTTTTAAAGCGCTTTTTTTAATGCTCTTTATTCAAATGCTCACAATTCCAAAGGTATTCATGAAATGTCTGTGACTGACATATTTTGATTAAAAACAAACAAACAAACCAACAAACAAACACAGAGATGTGATAGAAGTAATGTTTTTTTCTGCCCTTTTTGTGCACCAGTTAGGGGTTGGAGTCAATCCCAACTTTCAATAGGTGTTTCTATTTCTAAATTGGTTTTGCAGCTTTCCGCCACAATCTTTTGGCTTATGAAAAAAAAGTAGCCTAATGTGAAATTTGGTGGAGATAACATAGGGAAAGCCAGATAGTTCTGCTCTGATCTCGTGCTTTGATCTCACAGTACCCTGTAAATCTCAACAGCTCACTGAATCACACACTTTCAGAGTCAGTGGCCCAAAACTAAATCACATTACTGGGTTACCTCTGAATTTTCAAGAGAATAGGCAATTCAGATACCTGATATCTACTCTCAAGCAAATATTCATTTTTCTTCATTGTTCTCCTTTAAGGATCGATTCCATCAGATAACACAAAAACAACTTAAAACATTTTTGTGTCAGAAAGGATCCAACAAAGGACAAATGCTGTAAATATTTTAGTCACTTACCTAAATTAAAAAGAAATGCTTTTGGTTGTTATATCAAAGCCAAGGTTAAAAGCAACATACTAAATAGTCAGATCAGACACTAAACCTGGGAACATGACCTTTGAATGAGACAGTTTCAATTTTTCTTTGATAATTAAAACGTGCAAAAGCTTCATACTTTTGCATGTACTTAATCTTTAAACTCTTTTTATCCATCCATTCATTATAGTTAAAAAATAAACTCACAAAGCTTCTATGTCTTGTAGATTAGTTTCACATCAACATGTGCGTTGGATTGGCTGCTACGATGTTCTCGTGATTGTTAAAAAATTCAGATTTAGTCAACGGAAATCAATCTGCAGACAGAGAATGTCTTCAATGATATATGCAGGCACTCGGTCTACAACGTTTGCCTGGGGGTGAATACGTTCAAGTCAGTGTACAGTGGGAATGCCACACTACAGAGAAATATATTACTACCAAAATCCTAAAGAAAATGAGTAATGTCCTCTGCAGGGGATGCTGCTTGATAGCGATCAGACCCGCTTGAATGAATTACCATGGACTTACCAGGCAAACAAACCAAAGTTTTAATGAAAACATAAAGTGTTAATGCACAATAAGAAATATTTGCTCACATTTGGATTTGGTCTAAATGATCGACAACAGTAAACTGATGTTTCCATTGTTATTTAGTTAGTGGCAGGTACATTAAGATAAAGGTGTGTTAATACCGGCATAGATATGATGATGAAAGCCAGATGGCAGGATCATCCATCAGCCATGCTCTGAGTGACAGCAGTGTGAGCATCTGCTTGAAATCTATCCACCCAGTCTGGCAACATGTATCTTATTAATATCATGTCAAGTCATAGAGCATATCCTTAAAATGCATTTTGTGCTTCTTGCATACTGTGCATGGCATTTCCTGTGAAGAATGGATCCCCTGCTCTGTGGCTTCATGTGTGATTTTAACAACATAAAAGGAAACAGAAAAAGCACATAGGCGACTGTCATAGAAATGGCAATGTTATGATGGAAACTATGAATAGATACAGTAGGATGGCACAACTTGTCGCAGTTGCTTGGACTGTAGATCAATGAAGAGATGCCCAGGATATCAGACAGGAACAAACAGGGGGGGAGAGAAGAAGATGTTTGAAACCATTACTTCCTTTGATAATCATGCAAAATATAAGATAACTGGCAAATACATTTTTTTAAAGAAAAACAAAACTGTGAGGGGAAAAAATGAAGGATATAACACAACTAAAACAACCAATACGTTTTTTCCATAGTTTTCAGTTTATGGCTCAATAGGTAAGTTTTAAATCATTTAATTAAGGAGGACTGATTTTAGTTTTAAATTATGTCAAACGTAAATCTATATAAGCATCATGGATTATAAATTGGGAAAAAAAGCCCCGCCTATTGCATTTGCTCATGTATCGATAGTGCATTACTTGATATCAATTTTGACAATAACTGAAGGACTAACTTTACATTATTCTGGATCGCCTACTTGATGCTGATTGTCGGTGATTGTGAAAAGCACTCTCTGTCCACGTGCGGACGTGACATTTCTGTCTAATTTCCCTTGTCTGGCTGAAAAGGGTCTTTATAGAAATTGCAGATTCGTGTCACTTGCTGTTCATTGACACACAAAGAGACATGAACTTGACTGACAATCAACTGCTGAATCAATAGTCAGCTGTTTTTGTGGGAGCTTGATGGATCACCTTGCCCTCTCAAGTTCAGTGACTGTGTGTTATTCCCTATGCCGTGAAAGGAAATACAACCTAAGCATAAGGGAGAAAAAAGGAAAAGCTTGAATGTTGACAGCTACATCACAGACTTGTCTGATGGATGCATTTATCTCATGTGGCATCTTGCACTCGCAGCAAAGAGACCATAAAAGGGATGAAAAACAGACCTAAAGTACTGGCTGTGCTTTCATTTTTATCTTTTGAGCTAATCGGGCATTTAGAATCGCATTTAGGTGAGCGACTGAATTGCTGCACCAGAGATAAAATATCTAATATAACTTACATTAAGTTTGAAGGTTTTTTTTCCACACAAAAGGAAATCAGTTTTATATATATGAGATTAAATATCTAACATAACTTACATCTTGTTTGAAGCTCATTTTCCGATATGTTAATGTTTTTCATATAGTTTCAACAAAAGTTAAAACCAAACATCATGTTCTTTCACATGCCTTTTGAAAGCGATGAAGCCTGTTCTACACAAAACAAAACAAAACAAAACAAAATAAAAGAAGGCATTATTTTTGCAGGAACTATAAATGCAGTTGGTATGGGTGAGTCACGCACTTTTCCACTGATACACAAGAACTGCAGATAGCTCTGTTTTATCACTTTATTGTAAATAAGAGGCAAAGACAAGTGCTGTAAAAGCAAGTTTTTCTATTTGTTCTTTTTCCCAACTGGTTTCAGAGAAATGCTTTACTTTCTGCTCTACAGTCAGAGCAGGTGAAAGAACAAAAACCACCACCTAAAAATTAGATGTGCATACTGTCTGATTCCGTCTGATGTGGTAGAAAAGAGGCATAAAATATGGATTAAGTGCCATTATTAGAAAATATATTTAGGCAGATCAACACACCATCATTTATACCAATGCATTTGTGGACTGCAGCAAATTTAAAAGAACACACAAAAAAACAACAACCTTCTAATTCCGAGATTTTTGTAACCCAAATACAGCTCTGCATTTAGCAGATTATATATCTGCATTATGCATAAAACATTCTTACTTGGAGGAGATTCAGACTCCACTGGTTGAGAAAGATCTGATTCTGTTTTTCCTAAATGTGAGTGTAGCATGTTGACAGTGTAAGCCCCAAAACGTTCAAAATCAGAATAATAAGTGTTGTGCTTTGTCCTTTCTGGTGGGATGTTGGGCTTCACGAGAAACTTTTAAAACAGAATGTTTAATCCGGTTACAAATAGCAACCTACTTACTGCGAAGACACGCTGTGCATCCCACAAGCGTTATATTTGTGAAGACGTTTTGTGTACGGCGTGACATCATTATTCAAAAACATAGTTAGTGCAATTCCCACAGAGCAAGCCAACATGTCAGAACTCATCACCTTGCCGAACAAAAAAACTAAAAAAAGGGTCTAATGAGGCCTGGAGGCAGGCTTTAATAAAATACAAATAAAAAATACAACAGAACAAAAACAACAGGTTAGCTCAGATCACACATAGTAGCTTGGTAGCACACATCTTCCTGAAAAGTGCAACTCCAGCTATACGCGCTCACCATCTGTCACCTGACTTAGATTCCAGGCTGCTGTCACAAGTGAGACAACATAGGAATCATCAAACATATTCAGCGCTCTGACTCTGCACTCTGTTTCATCACAAAAGCTCCAGTGCTGAAGAGGCCCTTTACACTCCGGCGTTCAGAAGTCCTCATTCTCTATTCTGGCTCATTGAGCAGCTGTCTAAACAGAGCTGAGCTTGCTCAGGTACTCGTCTACTGAAAAAAAAAATCGACTGTGTGTGTTAGTCATAACCCTACACTATTTTGCATCACTGAACATTTTGACCCACTTTGGTATCTTTGTGTTTCCAAAATTCAAATCAAGCAATACCAAGGGAGATGAAAGCCACGCTCCCTGACAGGCTGTGTGCAGCGTGTGCCATAGGGGGAAACATATTAGGCAAATGTCAGAATAACGAGTGGATGCTTTGTGTGGACTCACAAAGTTCCCTCCCAAACAAAACGATTACCTGCATCATGTATGACTGGTTAGGCCTGCAAGCTGTTCACAACGGACGCACTTTGATGTGCCTGGTTTACGAGGCCACTTATTAACTACTTATTAAAAGCCATTTAAATGCATACACACAAGAAAACATACATCAACATTCATGTGAACAGTGGGGAGCCTGCTTTTGTCAATATCATCACTGTGTATCTGACAGGATTTGACTCATGAATTGGTTGACATTTGGTCCGAATTCCAGCAGCGGCCTCAACTTACTTTACAAACTAATATGTTCACAGCAAACTCATTATTACAGAGCTGGGAACAGATACAAAGTGCAGTCAGGCTGGTCATGTCGACAACTGCCAAATGGTAACAAATGACAACATGTTTCAATGAGAATAAGAAAAGATTTGACTATAAGAACAAAAAATACAATAATTATAATATATAATTATAATATATTTCAACAAAGGATTTATGATCACATACATTCAAATTCAAGATATGTACTACAAACAAAAGCATGTAAAAAGTATGTTCGACAATGTACAGGTTTGACTTTTTATAGTGTATGCTTAATAAAAGGTAAAATATAAATAACCTCAATATACTTTTACAGGACAAAAACCATAACGTTTTGATTTTCAAGCAAGTGTGCAGTGTACTGTCCTCACAGCATCTGTAAGACAAAGAAAACAGAAATGAACATATTCAGCAATGGAAAATATATCACACTAAAGAACTGTTAATGTTGGCAGGAATGGTTTGCCATTTATATGTAAACTGTTTCACATTTGTGCACTCAAGCTGAACATACAGACTGGAAGCAGACAGCTTAGCTCTGTCTATGATGGCAGTAATCAGGAAACATTTTTATTTGCATTTGTGTGATTCATTTCAGGAAGTAAAAAAAACATTCATCAAAAATGTTTTTCTTTGTTTTCTATTGGTCTTCTGTGAATTTGTTGTAGCTTTAACTATGGAGCTAAAACAGTCTCAATATTCACAAATGCAAGGGATGATTTACAAATGCACAGGACGTTTCAAAGGTGCGTAGGACAAGATTCACAAATGTATTTCTGATTCACACCCAATAATATGTGGCTTGTATTGGTAATTGCACAATTAAGCGATTGAGATTAATAACTACACAACTTCTTATAACAAGGGGATTAAGTAGCCAAAAATGTTGAATTAGATGTTTCACTTACCGCTCCACTGTCATTGCTGTAAATCATGTTGAATTGACTGAAATTCACATGCATATAGTTCGGTTTGAATGGCTTCATGTGATTGGCTTATGAGTAAATCGTCCCCAACACGGGGAACGTCCTTATGATTGGCTGAAACAAGGAAGATATCTGATTGGTTGCAGATCGTTCTGTGTTTAAAAAAATACATTTGTGGGTTGAGGCAAGTCAGGGGAGACTCAAAATTCACACACAAATGCAGCGAAGTTTAGGGTGCTTTCACACCTGTACCGTTTCAAGCAGTTGTTCCGATACAGGGAGCGTTTCCCCCTAAAGATCGGAACGTTTGGTATATGTGAACACAGCAATCGCGCTCTGAAACGGTACAAAACAAGCGTTCTGAGATCGCCTAGGAGAGGTGGTCTCGGCCCGATTCCAATTGAGACCTGAAACGGTTCATTTTTTTTATTTGTAGTGAGAACATGATCCACGCAGCAACCGAGACAACTCCATTCATGTGTATGTGCGACCGCGGCGCAAGGAGAGGAGTTGCTGCAGCTTCCACCAGCTTCTCTCCTATTGGACGTGCCGAGATGTTGTCCCAGCACGGCACAAATTAAACATTGTATGAAATTAAACAATGTTCAATTCGGGCAGGGTTTGCACAGCGCAAACCCTGCCCGAATTGAACAGCAGCGCAAACCCGGCTGCGGCAGGCGGCCTCTCGTCCGCTGCCGGGCTCCGCTCTGCGCCGAGCGCATAAGCCTGATTTATGGTTCCGCGTTAAATCGACGCAGTGCCTACGCCGTACTTTACGCCGTAGGCTCTACGTTGGTGTAACGCGGAACCATAAATCAGCCAAAGCCAACGGCTGCGGTCTGCGCTGCGCTGAAAGGGGCGTGTCGTTTATCCCGGGGTGCGGAAGAGGAAATTCCTTCCGCGTTCATTTGACCAATCAGAGAGCAGCTGGTTCGCGCATGGCATTTGTTATCAGCTTTGAAACGGTACAGACGTTTGCCTTGTGAACACAAATTCCACAAACGAGAAACGGAACAACTGTATCGATTCAGCCCCTGAAACGGAACAAAACAAACAGGCCACAGGTGTGAAAGCACCCTTAGAGACCACAAGCCATTTGTAAATCAGGTTATATTTGTGTGTGCATCAGAAATACATTTGTGAATCTTGTCCTTCACACCTGTGAAACGTCCTGTGCATTTGTGAATCTTGTCCTGTGCATTTGTTTTTTTTTTTTATTATTTTGGGCTCTAGGGTAGAGAGAGAGAATGGGGATGACATGCAGCAAAGGTGCGCAGGCCGGGATTTGAACCTGCGACCACTGCAAGAGGACTGTAGCCCATATGAGCCGCTTGCTTAACCCACTGTGCCACCGAGTGGGCCGTCCTGTGCATTTGTGTATCTGTTTTAGCTCCATACTTATCAGCCTGATATAAAAGTGTAATGATCCTCTCATCCAGCTCTTGACAAGACAGCAAATGAGCTTATTTCCTAAACATCAAGCTATTTCTTTTGTTCAATATATAAAAATGTTGGGTACTATTCATGGGAAAAGCATAGTCATCCATCTGAATTGATTCAGATTAATATGACAAATGACACTTGTGTCCTTGCTGTGTAGCTGTTTGAGCCTCAAGTCTAATATTTTGGCTGGATGTGCATCAATGTAGTTTAGCAATTCCCCTCCATTCACAGAACCTCTCTTTATGAATCCCCCAGTTTATAATCTATCAACAAGCGTCCAACATCCAGGGTGACGCTTCGTATGGAGATGCAGCATTCAGCCAGAGACAATCAACTCGTCCTTGAAATGGATATAGAGGGAAAATAGAGCTCCTCACTCTCACCTAGACCTTTTCAAATGAGCCTTTATTGTCTTGTTAAGAACAAATAGGTGCAATTATTCGAGAAAATAAGAATCTCTGCATGGAAATTAGCAGGCATCATTTATTTGTTCACACAGTTGCTGGCAGAATTGGCAAGAAGAGAGTGTTGCACATCTGAGGATGTCTCACACTTGCAGCCAGTCTGAACCCGTAAGCAGATGGTATCATTACATGACCGCAGAATATGTCGGCATCAGCTCAGGCAGTGCGCAGTCTATTTTCAATCATACATATTTATATTTTCCTGTATGAGGCAAGGTTAGTGACAACACCTCCAGACTAGGTTCTGTTTGGAAAAGGATAATTTAATCTTTTAGGCTTATTTGTGTTTTGTTTTTGTTGGGGGGCTGATTTACATAAGAGGATAAATCACTGTTACATCCTTCATGTAATACAAATATGAAGCTACCATCAATAGATGGTTAGCGTAGCTTAGCATAAAGATGGAAGGAAACAGATATTCTGGGTAACAAAATCTGCTTACCAGCAATCATTCATCTGATCCGTTGGTAGAAGTGTAATACACCATGCATAATTATGTTTGTTAATCACGTGTCAAAGGCCACACACTATGAAAAAAGTCAGTTTTTCTGTGGTTGGGAACAAGATCGTGGACTTGACAACCATTTCAGAAACTCTGAGATGAAACAACTTTGTCCCTTTTTCAGGGAGCACTTAGATCCGAAAATACATCTTTCAGGAAGCAGTTCAGATTTGCAGGGTTCTGGGACACCACCAACCAAAATATGAGGAGAATTATGAGGCTTTGTCATCTTTATGTCCGCCTCACATCATTCTGTATTTTGTTGACCTCAGAAGGGGGAAGCGCAAAGCTGTAAGAATGATTTATAAAAAGGCACACCCAGTGCGAGAGTGAGTCACTACACTTCCCTTCACTCCTAAAATCAGCTGCTATTAGTCCTACTGTCTATCCTTGTACCAGCAGACAAAGGAAGATACACAGTAGAGCTCAACACAGCAGATTACCGCAACAAAGTCAGGACTTTATAAAGTGACAGCACCAGTTATGAGGCTCTGAAGAGGGATCCAACAAGAAAAAGGTCACAAAATACCTACAAAGACTGGGAATGGAAAAAGCAATTGACCAAGCTTTGTACCATCTATTTTACCCAGGGGAGGTCACTCGATGCATATATTGACTCCTAAAGACACAAAAGGATGAAGAACCACTCACACTCTGCAGCATCAACTCTGTCACCTACAGTTCTGCAAAACGCTGACCTTAATGCCATCTAAGGCCCCCTGGTTGGTAACAATCCACATCACATACAGGCTTTGTCAACAAACTCCAACATCTGAGACTGGCTCTAGGGGAAACCATTATGTAATTTGATGTAATCTTGCTTTTTTATCTGCATAGGTTCATCTGAGGCAGTGGACATGGCCAGGAAATGACTAAAATGGAACCTTAAAAGACAGGAACAATTTCTACTCCACACCAGAGCTGTACTGGGCTGGACCTCTTCCTCGCCACCACCTTTTTATCAAATACAATGAACAGTTTTACAGACGGAAACACAGATGTGCTGTGGGTTTTCAAGTGTCACCCATTGTTGCCATCTGTACGGGGGAAGTGGAAAACAGAAAATTGAACTCCTACAAAAAGGAAAGCAGCACAAGCACTTCAAACCTGCAGACATCCAAAGTGGCCCTTTGTCAAGTCAGCCAAGAAATATGGAAAAAAAGAGAGGGAAATAAAAGGAGCCACAGAAAATTGCTTTCATCGCATTCATGGCAGGAGTGTCTCAAAAGGATCTTCCTCAGACACAACACACTAGTCCACTTCATACCTAACACCACCTTCAGACTAGGACTGTTCGATTTTGCCCAAAAATAAAATCTCGATTTTTTTCTCTCAAAATCCGATTTTCGATTACGATTACGATTATTTTGTGAATTGACAAAAGGCAAAGAAATGATTTCAAATATGCTGTTTTTTTATTGAACATTTGCCCCATTGGGCTTTAAGTGCAAACTTTGCTCTTATTAAACCAAAAATGAATGAATAAAGTGCGAAGCTCTGTAAAATAAGTTGAAAAAAGTTTTAAAAAATATAATAAAATATAAAGTTTTATCTCTGAAAAAAAAAAAAAATCAGCAAATCAGCACTTGCTTGCAAACATATAGTAAGTTATATTTCCAATTAAATAAAACAAGACATTTTCTAATCAAACTAAACTGGGTCTTTGCATGCTAAATAATAATGCAACCCATGAAGGAGGTAGAGGTGTGTAATGTCAGTCATTACATTTGCTATTCACATTTGCAAGTTTTTTGCAAGGAACACGAGCCGCTCTACCGCATCTGGCTTGAGGGATGCCCGGTGGCATGTTACAACGCCCCCTCCTACACTAAAGAGCCTCTCCCATGGGGCACTTGTCGCAGGTATTGAGAGGTATTTCCATCAATCATTAATATGGTATCAATCATTAATATGTGTGCAGACAAGGTAAGAAAAAAAAAAAAAAAAGTGAAAAATCGATTTTACGATTTTCACGTTTTAACATCGTTCTAATTACATAATCGCGATTACGATTTAAAATCGATTAATCGAACAGCCCTACTTCAGACCAAAACTGATTCACCCTAAAGGCGAGACACCTAAACAGAAACGCAGCAGTGCCGTTCATGCAGTCCAGTGCGGCGAGGAGAGCAAACCTTTACATCCCAGAAACTAATCAGCAATTCCACAAGCGTGTGCCACAACACAGGAGAACCAGCTCATCAGGTCAAAATTCAGCCGTTCATCTGCATCCCAAGCAGAAGGAACACATTTTGGACAGAAAGGACAAGTGGTTTGAAAAAGGAGTAAAAGAAGCCATCTACATCAAACTTGAAAAAAAAACATAGTTAAATAGAGGAGGGGGACTTAGATCAAACACCTCCAATGCAGCCTTGAAGTTTATACGGTACAAGATGGATAGAAGATGAAATGTCTTCAAGAGCAAAGAAAAGGAAGCCGGTCGCCTTGATTCAGGCCCTTTACAGTTATCCCAACCTGGGTGACTGGGAGTCTATACGAGCGTAGGAATCAGGATTCTTTTATAAAAACTTCATAGTAACGCACGGTGCTTAGATGTAAATACGGACAGATTCTGATACACATATTTTTTGTCAGAATTGGCAAGTATTTCTGATGCTGGTTTTGGAATAGGAACAACCGCTTCGTTTTTGGTTTGATTTTTTTGAGAAAATTTCATTAAAGGCTTTTGACCACATGGGGGGGGGGGGGGGGGGGGGTAGTCTGAATTTAGCTTAGCTCAACTTTCTTACTTCTTAACATTTCCTGCTCCTCCGAAGTCTGCCATCTAGTTGCTCATCTCCCCTTTTTGCCTGAGCAGAAGGAATAAATAAATGAATAAAAAATATAAAATATATATTATGAAAACATTCAATATTCATAATCTTAAATTGCTCGGCCTGAGTTGTAAGTATATCCAGGCAAACATCTTGTGCTAATCTTCTAATCTATTTCTCAGCTATAAAGTGAACACATTTTTTTCTCTAAATGTTAACACTATTCTATTGATTTGTGCTTCTAACATCTTTTGGCCTGTCTTACTAAAGGTTTATAAGACTGTTCTTGTCAGAGTTGTCCACAGGTCAAGGATATTTAAGTGTTCAATTGTGTGTTTTTCAAGAATCCAGCATTTACACTCATCTTAAAACAATTTGTCTTTGTGAATGCTGGAAATATGACATCAATAATGCCATATTTTTGTGCACAAAAATCTATAAAAGATGTGACTTGATTGTTGACCTTATATGACAGTTTGTTGCTCCAAAGTGAAGTAAAGGGAAGTTTCTTTGTCACAGAAACGTGTCTACTTTTGATATTTTCGCTCTTGTAAATTCCACAGAACTGAATGAAACAAGCTGGATGTTTCCAGCTGTGATAGTCATCAAACAGCGAGCAGAGTGCTTGTTTTTTTCTTCCCCAAAATACAGATCAAATCAGCTTCAAATAAAAAAAACATATAGTATTCTGATACATAAGTGATTAAATATGCCATCCTGTCCTCTTACCTTTGGCTCAGTTGTCAGTCTTTTCTGAGATGTTCCATGTTTCATTAATCCCCCAGATTTAACTCTGCATACAATAAACACAAGTTTGTGTTACTTCTACAGAGGGACAGATGTATAAGAAGGGACTTTTAACTCAGGTGATTAATGTGGATATCACTGAAGGTCCCGTGCCCGCATAAACAACATTGTCAGGGGTGATAAACTCAGCAAACTAACAAAACAAACAGCTGCCAGGGTTTTATTATAGCCCAGGCTGCCTTGTCGACAAGTCTCTCATGTGTGGATTAATGGCCAAGACATGCAAAGACCTTAAGCAACTTAGGCTACATTTAGTTTATAAAACAAACAAGGGATGAATAGAGCGTCATTTTAAATTGAAATCCCCTTTGTAATATACTGTAAATATAAGTGTCACCAGTGGTTTTCACAAGGAGACGAGCAGCAGCATCTATAGCAGACTGTGACATTTCAGCTATTGGATGGTTTGGATTAGGTGGCGCGCTTGTTGTCAAAAGGGATCCAAGAATGCGTCTGGCATGCACAATTTCCAGAGACACAGCTCATAGGTGTAAATGCATCTGGAAGCTGGCTTCGAGAGCCGATTTTGAAAGATGGCATTTTAAAATTTTCAATTATGCTTCATCATTTTGCTCTTGGCTTTCAGAACCTCTGCAGTTACAGCAAAACTACACCTGATAACCCATGAAAGAGAAAAGTCTCTTCAGTTTTCGTAGCCTAATCATTGCAGATCTATCATGCTTCTTTAATGCCCTTCATGAACATGTTGTTTCCTTCTGATTTATTTAATAAATAGTTAATTGTTGTACTGTTTCCAATATTGTTGCTCAATAAAGCAACCTTGAAGAATATCTGCATGTCATCATGATCCATTCAAGTCCAAACGAAAGACATCCGGTCAATATTGGAATAAGCATCTCAATAATTTTGCATACATTTTGCTTAATTTGCTAAACTCTTAATCCTCAGCGTGGGGTGTGTGTAGCTCTTTTGTTTTAGGGGGAACACACATACCAAACTGCTATCTCGACTGATGATCTTCAGTCCTGCGCAAGGTGGTGTCTGTGCTTTCTGCCCTGAAAGAAAACACATGTAGACAAGTTTAAAAAATTTAACAGCTACACCTTTTAATTACATTTCCAGTCGTGCACAGTGAGAATATATGAGACTCTTGCTGCATAGATAGCTGAGCTAAATAAGCAGAGTTGTTTACGTAGGAACACCTCAGCCCACCTTGTGAATCAGTTTCTCCTGCATGTAAGAGAAGCCATGAATGGAAAGATTTGATTAAAAATAAAACAGATGTAGACAAACAAAAGCAGTTTCTATCACCAATATAATGAAATGGATCATAATTTACACGACACCATGTTGGGAACAGGGATCATCACAATAAGATTAAACAATAGGAAAGGCCGATGCAACAATAGATCCAGATAAAACAAACAAAAAAAAGGAAATGATTAACTGAACAAAAAGAAGACAATAACAAAACATATTTTAAAGTTTTTTTTTATCTCATTGAATCATTAAGCAGGAATATGAGTAACCTTCTTGCTCATTATGTGTTTGACCATTTGTGTCTTTAATCATATAAATGAAGATATGATTTTCATTTACAGGACAAAATGTTTCTGAGCCGTGGTCTATTCTTTTTAGTTTGAATTTAAATAATTATAAATTCACTGAAATGAACTGTGAAAAGTGAAATCCCCCCACTTCTCAACATTACAGTAGTTACCAATATCTAGCTGCACACAAATGCTGCTGTTCAAGTTCATCTCATACAGTCTGTTTTCTTAGAATGAGATAATTGTTTTTAATTTCATTTCATTTATTATCTTGTTTCTGTGGTTTTAGTTGCATATGTGCTTCACTGTGTTTCTAATAAGATGCTCCAGTTGCACAAACTCTACTGGTGAACTTCAGTTCAGGTCAGTGTCACGGTTTTGGGTTTTGTCACGGTTTTTATATTTGCGTCCCGTTTTATTTTGAAATCCAAAGTCCTTGTGTGTAAATTTTGTCTTGACTTCCCTTGTTCCCATCTGCCCTGATCGTTTGCACCTGTGTCTCCTCAAGCCCTCTGTGTATATCTTGTCTTGTCTTTCCTTTGCTCCCTGTTGATCCGTACTGTTATCCCCTCCATGTCTCGTGTCATGTTCTTTGGATTTTTTTTGTCAAAGTTTAAGCTCTTTTTTTTTTTGTAATTCCTGCTCAGTAGTGCTTTGGTTTTTCTTTAATCAAATCACATTTCTTGGAACTCCTGCCGCCTCCGTCTCCTGCATCTGGGTCTTACTCATCCAAACCTTGACAGAAAGTCTGTGACATTGAGCTGCATTAAATACAACTCTAAATTGCACAACATTAAAAAATACACTCCACTTTTTAACAGTTTGCAAACTACAATTGAAAACTCCAATGGCCGCTTGCCCTTTAACGTAGAGTGGAGGACTCAGCTATGATTTAAAGTGACTATTTAATGTTCTTGTTGACTGGTTGCACTTAAATGTACAGCAATCTGCTACATAAAGGCTGCTGTGACGACCTTCCTTTGCATCCACTCACCTGCAGGATTCCTCTCCTTTGATCAATTCACACTACAGTTTGTTTTGCAATCTGCAAAGAGGAGACCAAAGTTATGAAGGGTGCATTAATACAATGTATCATCAACAGGCTGCATGCAATGAAATATGTATGCAATACACAGCAGATTCATTACATTCCATTAGTGTGAAAAAAGTAAACCAATTCAAGGCATAAAAGTGAAATATTATGATAAATCTGTTTATATCACTGATGTGATGTTTAGGTTGCCGAACATTATTTTTAATTAAAATGTATTAATTCTTTTATGACAGTTTAGCTGAATTTCTTAAGCATCTAGTTAGAAATGGGAAGGGATATTTATTTTGGGGTTAAAACGAGTAGGTTTACTTTTTTTTTTAAAGTGGAAGTTAGCATTGATGATTAAATTGGGATTAGCATTAGGGTTACCTGTTTAGTGTTTAGTCTTCGTTTCAGTCCCGTGATCTACAGTCTTAATCAGAGTCAGGCTGCAGGTGTGCTAATCACAAGAGAGAATTCAGAGCGCTGAATAGACGTGAGATTTGGCGTTTAGAGCACGGAAACTGGCAGAGCAAATACAGCTTTCTCAGGTTAAATGACAGAAATGCAACAAAAAGAGGTTATCAGAGACATCGAAAAGTTGCAGATAACAAGTGGGGCTTTGTTTTATTCAGAACTAACATGCTACCAGAGAGTAAGCACCATAAAGCATATTTAAGGCATTGTTAAGATGATATATGGGGACCTTACCTCTTTAAACTCCGTATCATTGTCAGACTCAATCAATATCTGTTTATGATGTAAGAGTTGAGAGAATGGATTGAAAAAAGAAGTTTATTCATTTAGAGGATTTTCTTTATTAAATGTGTTAGCAGCTGTGAAGTCTTAGGAAAGACAAGGTGCATTAACAAACTGAAGAAAAATACCAATTTAACGCTTCAATGTCGGATATTAAGTCTTCCACACCGCGTTGATGTTTATGTTGTTTTTATTAAATGCTTTATGTACAAATACAGATTACACAGAGGACAAAGCACTATTATAAATTACACACTGTTGACTGTGTTCAGTCAAAAACAACCCAAAAAAAAAAATTGCATGATCACAATCTCATATCATTTTGTCTTATTTAAAATAACAAGGTAACCGAGGGTCATTTTTATCCGTCTTATCAGTCATGTCCATGAAGCAGTCAGTGATGAGGATACTCATTGAAAGATCGAGGTTTCTTAACATTAAACATTTTTTAATTTAGCTGATTTACATTCAGACCTGATTTTTTTTTCTGCAAGGATTGGTTTCCATTTGTTGCATTTAATGAAGTCTGCCATGTTATTTGTGTTAGAGGTGTCTGAAGGCGTGTTACCATGGCAACGGCATTTGCAAGTAACAAATTCAGTCATTATGGAGCCAAACCTCTGCCAATCAGTGTTAGTCTTTAACATGTACTTTAACCACAAAATGGTCTGATTTATTTTTACTAAACTCAATATTGGAAAAAAAAGAGGCAAGAAATGCAACTCTAGCTAAAGGTTTTGTAATTAATTTGAGTCCCAGGAGGGAGACTGATAGAGTGGGTACAGTGTGTAGCTCAATAGTTCAACTTCTCTGCTGTCCCATGTGCTTCTGTCTTTTCACACATTTATCATTCTTGTCCATCACACACAGGATAAGTTTCTATATTTCCCTTGATAAATTACTAAATTCCTTGTATATGTTGTAAAGCACTTTAACTGTGTATGAACTGCGCTTTATAATGAAACTTGACTCGCCTCAAATCCCAAAGAGACTTCTATTGACTGTGTTATCCAAGAAAACTTCTCTTAAAACAGATTAAACCCAAACAAAAATGAGTGAATTGTGTGAAGAAAAAAATGTTAAGTTTTTATCTCTTTTTTTTTTGTTCTTTTTCTGGTGATGGGTTCTGTGATGCTGACTCACAGGAAGCAATGTGCTGCAGTGACGCTAAAGCCACCAACACATTTCAAATAAGTTGTTAAACGACTATATAAATCAGTAATTGCCCGATAAAAAGAACTGGGAGTTGGCTTGGGAACCCCAATGATCACTGTTATGAAGGCAATAAATGGAACCCAATCTGTCACAACCACAAACACAGTCTCTAAGAATAAATCTGCATTTTATTATCAGTCCTGAATTACTGCTTAAGGGGGGAATAGAGATCATTTAAACAGCCATGTTTAAGAATAACTTCCCTGAAGATTAATGAGTATGTTTGTAAGTTAAAAAGATGATCAGTTCAGTTGTGTATAAATTAGCACATCAGCCTAATGCTTTTTTCTTGTTTTGGTGCCTTTTGTCTTTTTCATTTCTGAAGTGGGTGAGCAAAAAAGAAAATGTTACACTTTTTTTTTCTTTGGAGAAAAAAAAAAAGGAGAAGTGGGTCACATATCTGGAGCACCTTCAGTATCTGCCATATGGATGTTTTCTGAAGCCTCCTCGTGTCAGCCGTAAAGCAGGGGCTTTGAGACACGGTCGGGTGGTCGTCCACTCTTCCTCTGCAAAAACGGTTAAAAACACATTTTCCTCACATAATGCATTTCTCCAAGGATAATACGTTTTAAAAAGCAAATCGTATCCCACATACTACAGAGGGTTTTCTTCATAGGATATAAATTTAATCAACACTTTGTCCTCAGTTGGGCCAATAGTGAGATCAAGACTGTCAGCAGTTCCCTCCTTACAGCCAAAATACATAAAGATGGCCACCCCGCCTGCGTAGCGCATTGCATGCCTTCCAAATAAGAGTGTTTATGAAGCAGAAAATCAAATCATTGCCCCCCTGGTTTTGGTTTGGTCCGACCTCAACACCTCAGTGCGCAAATCATTGTGTTGAAAATGAATGAGCCCAAAAACCTGCAGCGCCTGCCAGTATTTCGCTGCCGTCATGAGACCTTGCACACCAACTTTCATTGATGTCTGAACTGCAGCTCTCCTTGTTGAAGAAGAGCACTTTCCTAAGTTACTTAGAAATCAGAGGCCCCTATTATAAAAAAAAAGCTAAAAAAATATGTCCAAATAGTTGGTGATATGGAGATATTATGAGAGGTTAGACGGTTAGAAGTAGCTCCCTAAAATTAGTCTTTGATAACACATACTAAAAGGCAAAACATTGTAACTTTACGTCTTTGCCACATCTTGGCTACCCCTACCAGCTTCTACTGGCGCGTTCACAGGTTTAGTCAAATGCAGCATGCAGCCAGAAAGGTGGGAGTACCGATGCCTGCAGGACTGGCTCCCAGGGTCAGGAGTGGGCTGTGACCACACAATCTTTTTCTTTTTCTCTTGAATGTTCATCACCTATTGAATATATAAGTACAACTGCAAGAAGATAGTTTTCTTGTCGTTTTCTAAAGGTTTGTTATTACCTGCAATACTGTGAAAAATACATTGAGTTATTCTTTTGTAAATTGTGTCAGGAAATGATTTCTGATGCTTCCCACCAGGATGAGTCACAAGAACAACTGTGCTGATGCCACAGATATAACACCTCCTGATACTGGACCTGTTTGCATTGCACCCCTTAACTTTTAATTAATCTTGAGGAATCTAGGGATGAGGCACTTGGAGGTAGTCGCAAGACTTAAACAATCAGCACTCAAATCATCAAATTGGTTGTGTGAATCCAGTTATTTTTCAGCTTTTAAAAGCAGTGTTATGTTTCACATTTACTTGATTAAACTCTCTATTATATACCAGCAGAGAGAAAAGATGGTATATTAAAATAAGGGTGACTCATATTTGGATTGCTAATGTTCAGTTTACAAAAGCGACATTCTTTTAAGTACAAAATAAACAGCACTTACCATAATTGTTGTAGGATTCATCACTGTGTCCATATTCATAGTATTCTGAGACGCTAAATCAAAAAGAATAGACATCAGTTAAAATGAAGGACACACTCTACCTGCACAGCTGCAAAATAATGAAGAAATAATGTTGAAATAAGCAGAAATAAAGCTAAACTTTCAGAAACGTTTCAAAAATACTCAACGTTTTTCAGTATTTCAACATTGAAGAAAATAAACAACTCTGAAAACCTTATGAAAAACATATTTCATTTTTTTTCTATTGATTCTTCGTGGGTTTTTTTTTGTTAAATCATGACTAAATGGCCGATAACCCGCACTGCAGTTGCTCACTGTTGACCTTAAACACGTTGTGTTTATCAGACAGTTTAATGCGCAAGTGTTAATTTTACCTCTTTGACTGACTGCTGTAGTTATCATCGTAGGCCTCGTAACCTTCGTCGTCATATTCTTCACCGTATCCATCATCAAACACCTACAAGAGAACACACAGGAATAATTCATGAGGGCATTTTTTTTAATGAAAAAAAATCAACTTTTTCTGAATCTGAAATAATTTCATCAACTCAAAGACACGGCACGTTTTTTCATCCAACGTCAAGAACAAATCTCGCTGCAAATGCTGTACTTTGGAAGTGGGAAGTTGGAACTCTTGCTCTTGTTTAGTTGCTTTTCTCTGAATATATATAGTGACATAGTTATATAGTTCAGTTAACCTAAGGGATTAATGAATACAAATAATCTTCCACCAGTACTTTGCATTATGTGCTTAAATTTGGACTAGGTAACTTGAGTTCTGTTTTTTTTTTTCTTTTTAATCGATTCGATCTAGGGAGTTTGAATTTTACAACATCAAGGAAGTCACATTTAGAAGTACCAACATTTATATATTACAAAAGTAATTTTTAATATTGGTAGTCAGTAGTTTATATGAGTAACAGTTCATTATAAAAGAAAAAATAAATGAAACATTAAAACGCATCAAGGGGTGAAATTCAAGGTTCATCCAGCTGGTAGGTAGCCAAATACATTTGCCAGTCTTGTATTTTTGCATCAGTTGTTGTGTGATGGTGTATTCTCCACCTAAGTTCTGTATACTCATGTTTATGGTAATAGCGTGCTTCAAGGTTTATGGCGTATAATCTGTGCACATATTTATACTTGGAACACACACTGCAAATAAGGCATACCCTGCAGATCAGAAAGGTGGGTAGAAGCTGTAAATTCATGATTGAAAAGGAAACTGCAATACTGTATCTTTAACCAAAGCACATCAAACATGTTATTATAAAACCTCGTGAAAATTGCATCAATTCTTTACCCTCTAAAATTGATGTGTCCTCATCTCTGTCCAGCAATCAATACTGATCTTCATGGGAGAAATTATTGTTTTGAGTCGATAATATCCAACAGCTTTTATTGATTAAGGTTTGTGGTGGAACATATCTCATTAGTGGTGCTTACTCACACCTTCTGAGACTAGAACTGCAATATGGATTTCAACTGTTACACAGACACGTTTCTACTCGCATGTATATTTCGGCAGCTGCATTAAAAAATCTTAATAAAATACATTATTCTGCACAAGCTGCACTCTCCAGTTATTACTGCATCTGATGGCATATATTTTAGTTTCTTGTCTTGTGTAGTTTTCCTTTTCAAAGTCTGCAGTGAAAAAGCTCTTCCTAATCCAAATCTCTGATTCAGACAGTGTGTTAATCCAGTTAGTGGCTGTTTACATACAGAGGACTAATTTTTCAGACTGCTTATGCAAGTGACCTGTTTTTGGATCAATTCAAGTAAACAATGTAGTTCAGAGGCAGAAACCACAGATTGGCTGGCTAAGAAACTTATTTCATGAATTCTGTCATATAATTAGTTGTTGTAGCACATGATGCTTTAATCAGCTGCATAAACAACCTCCCATTTTTTGTCAATCCTCGCTATTTTATTTTTCCATTGATTTTTCTCCTAAAATCTCTTTAAACAGAGCAATTTCACTGTTCAGCTCCTGAGAGTTAATGTGCTCATCAGACTTGCTCTCAGTTATGACTGTGCATTCTGAGCGATTAAGTTTTATGAGCCGAGGTGACTGCATGCTTGGCTTTTCTTTTTTTTATTTCTCTGGACAGGGTAAGAAGACCGCAGGAACAACTGAAGCTGAAAAAGGCCATTTCACCTACTCTGTGAGTGTTTTCTCTTTCTTTTCTTTTTTTTTTTGTCTGTTGTATGCAAGACGAAAACATAAATCAGAGGTAAGGCATTGAGACGAGACATTATATTTTCAAGATATCATAGTGCACAGTTGCAACCACTTGGCGTGGCGCTTCTAGCAGAAAAGTTCACAAAAATTCCCCAAAAACTTGAAAATGGGGCAAAAAGTCCCTATTATTGGATGAAAAAGCAAACATTCATAATGTGACAAACATTCAACATCTTAATGTGCTGGTTCAACATAAATTACCCCGGAAGATTGACACCAGAGGATTCTATGATATATTATGAACCTGTTTTGAGGCTTTTGGGCATCTTGGCTTATCACTCATCACATTTCCAAGCCTAGGGGTGTCAAATAAACGCATTAATTGCAATTAATTAATTACAGGCATATTTAGCGTGTTACGTTTTTTAATCGCTTTATCTATTTTTTAATCTCCAACTTCACTTTTTCTGTTTGCTGGTTGCCTTTATTTTGAAATCTGTGTCTGTGCGTTGGGCTTCTTGTGCTTGATTGGTTGGGGTGGAAAACGATGCTGCGTCACACCTTGAAGTGGACACTGATTGGCTGTCCCTGTGTTTGGGGGTGTTTAGCTACGCTGGTAGACTCCCATTGTAGCTGGACAGGCACGGGGGAGTGTGAAAATTGAGGAGCATGTGAAAGTTGTCGGTCCGGTGAATGGGGAATTTACATTTCTAAAACACCACCCCCTTTGATAAAGGTAGAGTGATATGTGTTATTTGTGGAAAGGAATTTGCTTACCACCAATGCAGCTCAAGTTTAGCCACATAAACGTAAATCACCCGGTCGCTTCGCAGCCACAGCTAACGTTAGCAGCAAAGATGTTGCCACAGCAACGCTCTTCTCTAAACTAAACTCGAGGAGATCACCACGCGCATGCACACGTCTGCGACCGAGAGGCCGGCAAATGTTTTTGCCAAGTGGATGTAAATGGCTGGGACTGCATCTTTTCACGTCTGTTAAAAAAAAAGACTTTATAAAGCCACTTTTTCTGTCATAAATCAATGTTTTGATCTGCCACAATAATGTAATGAATTTAAAGGATAACACCTCAAGTTGAGGGCTTTTTTCTCAGCTATTGTTAGATGAGATTAAACAAGAGATTAATTAGATTAATTAATTACAGATCTTAATTTATTAATCGTAAGAAAAATATGATCGCTTGACAGCACTATCCAAACCCATGGATTTCTACAGTGCACGTCAGAACGGTGGAATGCTGAGAATCAAGTCAGGATGCAGCAGGTGTCACTGAATATTCTTTCATCTTATCAACATGTTAACTGATAAAACCTAACTACATTGCAGATTTGAGGAGAGAAAATAAAAGTCTCAGACTTCTATGAAGACTGTATACCATTAATATTTCTATTACTATGATATTGATTCACTGAGCATAAACCTGTTGCCAGGAGCACCAGGTGTCCACAGAGCACTGGAGACACAAAGCTTTCACCGGCCAACACACCAAATCACCTTTACACCACCTGCAACAACTCAACTGTGAAAATGAGAGAAACACATCCTTCATTTTATCAACTAGAAACGTCTGCTCCTCCTTTGTTGCATTGTTCCATCCCATCCATCCATGGAATAACAACAACAAAAAAAAAACCCCATAAATTCAGTTTATTGTATTTTTCTGAGTAAAATCAACATAAATAATGGACAGCTATGCTATCCCTAGATTTAGCTCTGAGTAAATACATACCAAGATCTTGGATCGCTATCATCTTGAAATGGCAATCATTTCTTCTCTTCTTCGCTTTTAGGAATGACCATGCAATGCAAATCTCAAATATTCACCACTACCCTACAATTACCCATCCATGGGCTCCTCTAAGTGGCTGTCCAACACTCTGAAAAATTAATATAATTAATGTCCACAAAGCAGGAGGCTGCAAGGAAGCAGAAGGCTGTTGTTAGTGTTTTCCTTGAGCAGGTCTCTTTTCAAGGGAACTGCCGGTAGGATGCTACAAAGACCGTTACAAGTTCTAGAGGAAGACTATCTTTAGATTCAGTCCGGTGTAAAATCATACTTTTCTAGTGAACACAGTAACTTAAAAAACACAAGCTTCATTGAGGAATCATCAGAGGAAACTCTTTCCTGTGTACTCAAATAAAAATGTACCTTTTGAAGTTTACATATGGAGACCAAAACAGGAACAATGTTTTTTTTAAACTAATTCATGTGGACGGATGAAGAGAAAAAATAACTTTTTCACCAAAATATGCTGAGACGTTTGAGGCTTAATAGAGATTTTTTCAGAAAAATATTATTTTCCACCAGTTAAACATGTAGATGGACTGATCCTGCCTTGAGTTTGTGCTGTGGCCAGTGGAAGTGTGAGCAACAGATTCATCGAAAGAATTAACAGTTTTCAATCTCTGTAAACATCAACATCTGTAAATAGGCTGAGGAAGAAAAGATGACGGTTCCTACAAAAGGATAATAACCCTGAACCAACAGTAAAGTTTTCAATGGACCTTCTCAGGCGGTGGAGGCTGAAAATGTGCCACAATCCTCACAGTCATCACTGGCAGTGCCCAAATAAAAGCCAGCACACAGTGCACATGTAAGCATCTTATTCTGCTTTGAAAAACCTTCATAAAGACCTTTTTCTATGTTCACAAAGCCGACGTAAAGACATGCAGTGCATGCAATATATAGCAATAATGTCACAGACCTAGAGGGCTGGAAGAAGAATGGAAGAAAAAAACTCAAAGTCTTTGTTGGCTAAAAAAAAAAACAACATTTACAAGCTGTAATACTGTAATACTAAATATAGATCATGCCTTAAACCTCTCTTTCCCTTTGCCAAAGGTACTTGACTGAAAAAAAATGCTGAGGTCTTGCGTGAAAAAATTATGGATAAAATATCTTAATTCAGGGAACATTCACAACTGCTGGTTTAAAAATGTACAACATCATTCCTAAAACCAAACTTGGAATTTTACAATTTACAATTAGGCTATGAATAAAAGTAACCCCACACAATATTCTGCCAGTTACTTTATTCATGACACCAGAGATCAGTGTCAAAAGAACAACGTTTTTTCGTCTTCAGTCACCTGAAGACGAAACGAGGCCAAAGTCGAGCAGAGCTGGTGTTTCCTCATGGAAGTGTTGAGTGTTGCTCACTTAAAGAGATTTACTGGAATATGAAGTGTTTATATGATCTTATTTAGGCAGAATGAACTGTTTGGAGCGAGTCAAAGAACTTTTATGTCAAACTGGGTCTCAACAGAACATAATCCCGTAATTTTTGTCTGTAACTAAATATTACAACACCAACTTGCTCTGGCTACTTTTGGTGACGCTTTCAGACCAAAAAACAGCGACAACTAGTACCACAAAGAACATACTTTTAGGAGACTTGTACACACTATCATCTTCTGCTGGGAAATGGTCATTCAAATAGCTCTGGTTCCTGTGTGGCTCTATTTGTGCGAACATGAATTTGACTAAATTAGAGTCAGGGATTATGTCGGGGATTAAGTTGTTCAGGGATCCTGTATTTCTCTTTTTCTTGCACCAGTCTCTTCCCACAAAGGCAAAGTCAGAGACCCGCATATCTCAGTAATTACCCATTTTGTTAGCAAGCCTACATGAAAATTAGCTGTAGTGGACCGCAACTGTAAAGCAATAGGAGGATTAAATTCGGCCGAATGTATAGGCTATAGAAATAGACCTCATTGAAGCCCAGAAGAAAAATGACAGTAGTATTAAATATGAAGTACGCTATGATGCCTTTAATTCTGTTATATCCAAATATATATGGTGAGGAAGAATTTTTATATAAATAACCCGTCCAAGCAGACATTATCCATTCACTTTAGCACAACACACCTTATATGTCATATATATTAACTTTAAAGTAAAGGTCCTGCATAAAAAACCATCCAATAACAAAGTGAATTTAAAGCTATTTTGAGTTTCACTTTGTAATATTTAAAAATGAACAGGTAACGCCTCACTTCTGATGTGGTTTGAAGAGAAGCTGGGCCACTGGGTCATTGTTATATCATGTCTGGCCTCATAATGTGCAATTAGCAACATCTGTTCAATATTGATAAATAGGGTTTTGCTACTAATGCTTGTTAAAAACGCAAACATTGTAATGCTTGTTCTTGCACAACCGTCTCACTGTAGGCCGACTGCCGTTCTGCATCCACTAGCATATACAGTAGCATAGCATGAGGATGTCACCGCCATTTCAAGATAAATGTTCGGGGTGGTATTGTTATGAAGTTTGCATTTTAATTAAAATAAATAAATGTAAAAAAATACTGAATTACAGATGGCTGAGCTTTCTCTAAAAGGAGCTGCAAATGTCTTGCTAGCTAAAACAGCAGCTCTTCTTGTTTACATTTTGTCTGCTTTATTCTTGCCATAACTTTTAAATGAAGTAGAAAAAAAATGCCATCTTGTACTTTTGGCTTTCCTTTTGGAGCATCTCATATAGGCCCTTTCCTCTTGATCGGGTTCTGCTGTGTGTGTGAGCCTCCCTCCCTTACCAGTAGTTGATATATTCACCACATTTGATTTGAACTGCTCAATAGCTATCTAAGGTCTATTATAATGGGGCCTCCTCTCAGCATGATCACTTAGGGGGGAAATACTGTGAGAAGCCCAGGGGAGAGTTTACTGATCTGTAACATAGACCCCATAGGAGCAAGGGAATGGCATGTAGCAAAACTAGTCAGGGATCGAAGTAGGAACTCAGTCCTCCGGGGCTGTGAGCTTGTAATATATGTGCACACCAACCACGTTTACTGTTTTACGCAAATCAAGCAGAAAAAGGCCGAGATCCTGGTGCTGAAGTTTCATGAATGATCAAGCATGTCAAAGAACAGATAAAATGAAGCACAAGAAATCTGTGCAGGACCGTGCAGAATGCAAATATACAGTTCTGAGTGGAGTGGAGGGACAGTTTGAGTGTTGAGGAAGAGCAGTACTATATGTGAAAGTGAAAACACACACTCAAGGTGAAAGATGTTTTTATGATTGTTAAAAAAAAATAAAAATATGTAGTGACAACATAATTTACTTGACATCAGACAAGATTCTCAAAGGAATCAAATATTGGTGACGAATAAGCGATTTGAAAGTGATAAATATAAATTGAATCTTTGTTGAGGAAAAGCATCTTTAGGAGGAAGCATCAGTGAGTCTCTCAGTGCTCAGTGAAAACAATAGATTGCTCATCCGTCTCCGGCCGATCTCCGCTGACCTCAGCTATGGTCCCATGCATGACATGTGCATTCAGCTTCGACAGGGTACTCTATGCAAATAAGCGTGCCTCTAATTAATGAGGCTTGTTTCCTCTAGCTTGACACTCATCTGTAAAAACAATTAACACTGGTGCTTTTTAACAAGGCAGAGGACATAAATCAAATGTTAAACACAAGAGTGGAGAGTCCTTGCTCAGTGTAATTAGGACGGCGAGAAGCACAGGCCCTGAGCACTGCGCTTCATTATCAATTGACAACCTGTATGTCCCCTGACAGTGACTGATCTTCATAGAGAGCTGCCTGTGAATGCCTCTCCGTGCAGCAGAATGGGGGAGGAAAATGAGATTTGCAGCCTTTTGTTTCCGTGAATAGATGCTGCCCTTCACCGCTTTTTACCACTGCAAATTCAATCAGCCGGCAACTTTTGTTGCTGCTCGTGTACTGTGCGCTTAAAGCATGTTTACTATTAAAAATTTTACTTAAATGACTGAAATTTGATAAAGCAAACAATTGTACTCCATCCAATAATCACAATGAGATCAAGCCTTTATTATTTTAGTAGCATTAAACAATCTCAACAGCTTTAGGGAAGCCGAGGGAGTAACTAAACACATCAGACATCGGCTTGTTAATTGTTTTTACGTTATGTGCTTACAGAGTTGAGGTTTAGATGGAACAGCTTCTGTTTGTGTTTCTGCTCACAGGCTGCTTCAGTCCCAGATGATACAAGTAAGCCAATTATGTATTCTACCTGAGTATTCTCTTCTTTAAAAAAAAATCAAGTGGAAGCGTTTGTCATACATCTGTTTTAATAAACAGAGTTTTGCATGGGAAATTTCCATAATTAGTATGACAAATGATAACTCAGCAGTAGATTTGAAGCTATTGTTGTATAAAGCAATTACAGCAGATATGCATTCCACCCAGAAACTGCTCACCTTCAAGAAAATTAAAACTAATATATAGATATATTTTTAAATATAAAAATAGAGAACCTCATGAAACTGAGGCATCTTTTATGTTTGTGAAATAGATTATATGGGGAGAAATTTTCCCTGTTTAAAAGGATGTCCTTTCTCTTCTCTACAGTAGATAGATTAAAGTTTTTTTTTCTTCAAAGCCTCCCAAAGCTCTATGTTAAATCACATTATGGCATTTCCCGCACAGCCACGGTATGGTTGCAGGGCTCAGGTTTAAAAATCGAGCTATGAGTTTCAATTTTTACCAGCAATTTGTACAATCCACGGTCTCCCGCCAGGGAACGAACGCTGTATTACTCTTTGATTCCTCTCTTCTATCATCAGCCCTGACATTAAGGGATAAGATGGGATTTGATCTCTAACATTAAACAAAGTCCTGGGTCCGAGTCCATACAGAATGGCATCAATCATGTCTTTAGCCTCCTTCTGCTTCTGCTTACACTTTTCAAAGGGAGTAACTCATGCTGTTTGTCTCACTGCTGCTCTGTCTAGGGTATAAGTAATATCTGCTCATTAATGCCTCTTTGAATTGTCACTTACTAATGGCTATTAGTGTTAATTTCATTGCTTCAGCTACAACTTTATTTGTTTCTGCATTGTGTTGAGGTATAATTGTAATTCCAGTCTTTCATCTTCATCAGACTGCAATGGATATTTATACATGCACCAAACTACATTGTCACCTGTCATATACTGTAAAGGTGAAAGGAAGGAGAAAGTTGCAACTACAATACTTTTACAAAATAGCCTGCAATTCCAACAATAATGAACACCATAAAACCGTTGGAAGACAACCATCTGAAAACATATGCTGAAAAATCCTGTCCACATCTGGGGTTTACTGAGGGACTAAGCGAAAGAAGATTCTTTTTCCTGGCACATTTTGAATCAATTAATAATACAATTTTACACCGACGACAGTGGCCAGTTGCTGAAATTGCAGATACTTTATCACTGGGAAACAGGCCTCTTTCACTGGATAACAGATCTGCATTATAAGCTCTCTTCACTTTATGGTGTAGATGGCAAAATCATGTTGGAGCAGCTGAGTGCAGATGGCTGCCTCATTAAAGACTACGAAACCATTAACTGGCATTAGCGTATTGCATTTTTAATTATCTTAAGTTGTATTTGTGTGTGAAGCGCCCTGAATCTTTCATTTTGCTTCTTACAGAAACTATCCAGAGAAAGACAAAAACACTTGAACACATTTTTCCACTGCTAGCAGCTATTGGATCAATAACAGATTTATCTGGTTATTCTAAAGGATTCTGAGGGATATCAGTACAAATTCTGCTTTAAAATCTTCACAGTGTCAAATCCGAACATTTGACATGATCTTTACAAGGGTTTCATAATACGTGTTGCAAAAGGTTTCCAACCGACTCTTAGCATTCAGCTCGTAGAAATATTACAGCTTGTTTCATGACAAAAATATAAGATCGGGGTAAACTCCTCCCTAAATAAGCACTATAACTTCACTACTTCGTAGTAGTTTTTTTTAAGAGGTACAATAATGGTTACTGTCAGTGAATGCATTTTACAACGCTGACAGCATCACAGAGCCTATTTATCACTGCAGTCTCCAGAGGTACCGGAGTCACGTGAACATGTGCAAAAGTAACAGCACAAATGTTATAGGAGCATCAGTGTGTCACTTACTCGGTAAACGTAATGATCGGGAAGCACACACATTCACACGTGTTTATGTGCTGGTTGTGAATGTCTCTGGGAGAAGATGTTGAGGAAGATAAATAACTTGCACGTACATAAAAGCTGGAAAAAAAAGGGAAATTGCAATGTTGCAGAAAACAGGACAGTTGCTCGACAAATGATTTATTTAACATTGGTATTATCATTGGTTTTACTTTTATTTGATGAACATACATGCATGAAGGCTTGTGCTTTTGCACTTTTATTACTTTTACGGAGATTTCAACATGAATTGTTGCTTTGCCTGCATGATATTTCTCAAACCTTCAATATGCTCACTCCTCTGCTGCTGGAATAATCTACTATTTTGTGGAGGAACTATTTCCAGCTGTGTATTCATACAAACATGGTGCTCTACTGAGCATTGCAGGAGAATAGTTTAAGTGGGATTGGTTTACAATAAGCCATTAAGCATAAGTTCATCCTAATGAGGGAACACGAAGAGTAAATGTATGATTTCTGTGCTGTAGCAACGCAGCTCAGAGGGATAAGTTACATTAATCTTTGATTACACAGACGCTACTTTGTGGGATCAGTTCCCTGCCGCTTCTAAAGTCACTCTTGGATTTCCTGGGAACAAAACTTTTTTGCATCATTAACTTGAATCATTTCACAAAGATCTGTTCAGAGTCTGGGAGGAAACAGAGTGATGGTATAACTCATACAAAGAGGTGACATTTGTGGGAGAATGATACATTAATAAATAAAATATACACTGTGCTCATAAAATATAGAGCAAACATTATTATGAGATAAATGCCAGCTTCCTCGTGCTTTTCTTCAGAGCTTTTACATCAAAGCCTCCATTGATTAGCTACAATTATGGCGTTACTTTCATGAGGCCGACTGACAGCTCAACAGAGTCCATCAATCCACATCCTCTAGTGAAACTACCCAACGCTCCAGCAAAGAATGTTTTCCTGAATAAAACACAGTCTACCAAGAAAAACTGTTACTGATAAATTAATGTGTCAGTAAGTTGGGCATTGTAGGACTTTTGTAAAGAAGAAACAAGCAGAAGCATCTTGTATACTGAATGAAAAGTAAAAGAAATCTAACTAACCTGGACCTTTGTCTAAAAGGTCCCCACTACAATCTGGAAATACGCTCAAAGAAAATTGCGTAACGTAGTAGGAAGGAAAAATAGGAAAGTGAGATATGAGAGAAGAGAACGTTCAGGACAAACTCATCTTTCCATAATCCCCTAGTCTCTGTGCTCCCGGCCTCTTTTCCAACTTCCAATTACAAAGAGGAGAAATGCCTCGCTTTTTCGGTCCTCAGAAATACACAGGCTCTACATCAGAACTCAATTTGGTTTGGTAATGAGACTGCGCTTGTGCATTTCCCCATGCAGACAGCCCAATCTTCATCTGCCTGCACACGTGGGGGTTTTTCTTAGCAGGAAGGCTCTGAGGAAATAGACTGGTAAAAGTGTTGCCTTTTTTCATTTGAATGAAACTTAAAGCTCACCTTGTGTAGTCTTTTCAAGATGACCTTGAGAAATTTCTGAGGTCTGAGGAGAGCCGTGCTTTGAGAGAGAGCCTTGAGTATTGTTGAATGAGAGACCCTGAATTGTTTACTGTAAGTGACGTGAGAGATTTCACACATCACCAATGATCACACTAAATACAACTCTGTATGACATATCTCCATTCACATTTTAACGGTGTAACTACTCACAGCAAGGCGCTTCACTGGTTTGTGACTTCCCTCACACCTACGGGAGACTTATAGTGGCCTTTTCCCACTGCACTTGTAACACGTTTATCTTCATCGATGGCTTGTTTGTGTTTTCACAGACCCAGATGCTTTTTTTATGTATTTCAATCTGCTGCAAAACAAATACTCTGCAGCGCTTGATTTTCAGCTCTGTTGGGAGGAGACCAGCAGAAAACCATAGCCTTCAATCAGGCTCCCAAAACAGGCTCAGCTAAAGTTAATGCACCAGTTCAAACTGCCTTGGTATGTTTGATTTTATTTTTTCACATTTAAGGCTGACTTTGACAAGAGAGGCTTAACTCTTAACTCTTGAATTTCAGATCTTATTAAGGCACCCCGAGGTACTTTGTTAGTCAAGAAACATTTAATTTATTGGACTCTGGCACAAACTTGTTCTCCGGGACATGTTTTTTTATCACTGTTGATCACAGAAAAAAAGGATTTGCTGTATATACTTTTCTTTAAAGTATTTTTGAAGCTGCTGTTGATGCTGTTGTGTTAGAGTCAGGCCACTGAGGGATGTAAGGGGTTCAGAAATTGCCAAGTCTCCTTTTGAAAACCAGTCATAGAACTCAAAACACTTGGGAAAAGAAACGATTTCAAAACAGAGAAATAATCAATGAACGCGTAAAACACAGTATTAATCCCTTAAGCCTTACTTTTTCTTTTTTTTTGAATGGCCACCTGAAAAACATCCTAAAATCCAATCAGTGAGCGAAAAAGCCTTGGACTCTATCAATGAAACACACTTGCAAGAACTCTAAAATGCAACGAAACCCCTTTCAGACGTACATTGCTTCCTATTAATCTGGAGGCGACTGCACATGCTGGTGTCATGTTTAAATGACCTCCCTGACAGTTCTTCCAAAAGCAATTTGATTTAGTTGGACCAGAAACACAAACATAACGCTTCCAACACGGTACAAGTCGGAACTGCTTTGAACAGATGCAGACAGCGGGAGTGGATTAATTTAGTT
This sequence comes from Cololabis saira, assembly GCF_033807715.1. NCBI lineage: Eukaryota > Metazoa > Chordata > Actinopteri > Beloniformes > Belonidae > Cololabis > Cololabis saira. Next base: position 5,267,763 of record NC_084603.1, read on the forward strand.
TATAATCAGCTGCTCAGAGGAATGTTGATAATTAGATGCAGCAACGAGTCACTTTTTTGCAGCAACTCGATGAATGAACAACAAAAACAACAACTGACTATAGATTTATATGTACAGTATGTATGTATGTATGTATGTATGTATGTATGTATGTATGTATGTATGTATGTATGTATATATATATATATATATATATATGTGTGTGTGTGTTACTGTAGGTATATAAGAGTGTATGCATGTGTATGCACACATACATGCATGTGTGTGTATATATGTAGTATGTGTATGTTTACGCACGTATGTATGTACACATGCATGCATGCACACACACACAGAGAAAAATATCAATTTGTGTGTGTGTACATGCATGTATTTACATATGCGTAGTAATTTATTTATATATATATATATATATATATATATATATATATATATATATATATATATATAATTTCTATGCTGTAGCTCAGAGGGATAAGTTACATTAATCTTTGATCACACAGACGCTACTTGGTGGAATCCGTTCCCTGCCGCTTCTAAAGTCACTCTTGGATTTCCTGGGAACAAACATTTTTTTGCATCATAAACTTTAATTATTTCACAAAGATCTGTTCAGAGTCTGGGAGGAAACAGAGTGATGGTATAACTCATACAATGAGGTGACATTTGTGGGAGAATGATACATTAATAAATAAAATATACATTATGCTCATAAAATATAGAGCAAACATTATTATGAGATAAATGCCAGCTTCCTCGTGCTTTTCTTCAGAGCCTTTACATCAAAGCCTCCATTGATTAGCTACAATTATGGCGTTACTTTCATGAGGCCGACTGACAGCTCAACAGAGTCCATCAATCCACATCCTCTAGTGAAACTACCCAACCCTCCAGCAAAGAATGTTTTCCTGAATAAAAACACAGTCTACCAAGAAAAACTGTTACTGATAAATTAATGTGTCAGTAAGTTGGGCATTGTAGGACTTTTGTAAAGAAGAAACAAGCAGAAACATCTTGTATACTCAATGAAAAGTAAAAGAAATCTAACTAACCTGGACCTTTGTCTAAAAGGTCCCCACTACAATCTGGAAATACGCTCAAAGAAAATTGCGTAATGTAGAATGCAAACATAAAATATAGCTACCTACCTCTTATGCTAACCATGAATTGTGATATAGTACATGACACACAATATGTAATATCTAAAGAGATGATAAATGTAGGACGATTATGTACTCATAAGTAGATGTTTACACATTGGTTTTTATTGAGAACGGCACCATTTTTTTTCTTTTCCTCCCACAATTAATATGTATATGTAGTAGTTGACTACATATATACAACTTTATATTGGTATACTTATATATATATATATATACATATACATATATATATATATATATATATATATATATATATATATATATATATATATATATATATATATATATATATATATATATATGTATGTATGTATGTATGTATGTATGTACGAACAGTTAAAAGATAGAAAGATATGTATCGATAATGCCGCCCCCCCCAACCTCCCAGCGTCACACACCAAAATTAAACAACTGAAAAGGAAATGCTCCTCCCCTTCTCTCTGTCCTCTTCTATTTATAAATACCTGGTTGTCCTGTGTTTTTATATTGTCTCCTTTTATTCCAACACCACACGTTACATCCTAATTCACATACACAACAATACATCACACAGTCACCAAACTGCACCCGTCCCTCTCCTGTCTTTTCTTTCCAGGTTTTTCACATCCCACCATCGGTGATCTTAGTGCTCTTGGGCAAAATGTTTTATTCTTTTTCTACGGATCAATAACATATGGCTAGACTGTCCAGAGGGCTGGTGAAGGAAACACACTCGGACAAATCCATGCACACACACACACACACACACACACACACACACACACACACACACACACACACACACACACACACACACACAAAAACCCCATTATAATGCAGCTTTTAGGTTTTGCCAAACTTCGTATTAACCATTAATATATATGCAGACAAAGTAAAAAAAGAACAACAAAAACCGATAAAAGCATCTTGGATGCACATAAATCTTCTGATTTCTGTCTGATGATACAATCGTATCTTTAAAGCGACACTACGTAACTTTTCCACCTTAATATCATATTTCCAGAGTCATTGTGATGGTACATCAACTTCCAACAGGTTTAATGAAACCTCTGTCATGGTCTGAGGGGTCTGTATCGCCTTCACTGGCACTATGTAACTTTGGGGAGCATGGTAGGAACCCTGCCACACTAAAAAACTACAAATCGTTACGACTTTGACTGCTTTACGGCATACGTCACTTCCCCCTCCTTCCCGATTCGCAGTCGAGACGAAAATGGGCGGGGCGTGGAGTGCAGAGCTCCGCAGAACCTGTTGCTGCGTTGCTGCTGCAGCAGCTCCACATAACAGACGTGGGGAAAAGATCCTAATGGTTTAACTTTTCACCGGTTTCCTGCTCGGAGGCAGAACCACGCAGGCCAAGTATTTGATATAACAGAGTAAAAGAGTGAAAGAGTCGTCGGCTCGCTTTGGATCGCGGCTGTAACGACCAAACACACAGTAAAGCCTGAATTATGGTTCTGCGTTAAATCGACGCAGACCTACGGCGTAGGGTACGTGGCGACGCGCAACGTACGGTGCGTGTCGCCGCGTACCCTACGCCGTAGGCTCTGCGTCGATTTAACGCAGAACCATAAACAGCCTTAAACCACAAACACTCACACAGACCGGGGTCGGATCAAAACACGGGTTTTATTCCCCACTTCGCCAGCTAAACGCAGTTGCTGGCCAGCTCTCTGCGGTGCAATTAACCCCAATCTTCAGATAAAACTAGTTTGTTGAGGAAAAAATATTAACTCTTATTTGTAGCTGCAGAGGAAAAAAATAATCTCACGAGGAAAAAAAAATATTGCTCACGCCTCGCTCGGAGCCTCTTCAACATAATATGGCAGTCAAAAAAAAAGAGAAGTAAGAGGGATACAAAACATGTACTGTATGTTGTACTATTATACAAATTTATTGAAACACATGGGTCTTCAGTAATGATTTCATATGGATCCAGACCGTTAATAATCATTATTTTCTCCATATACCGCTCCCTGGCTTCCTTGTTTAAGGTATCCCGGTAAATTCCAGTTCCTTTCCAGCAGTTTAACATCTTTTTTTGCGTTCCTTCTGTTCACCTGGTGAAACAGAAAAGCGTCCCGTGTTCTCTCATCAAAACAAATGCAGCGATGGGACAGGAGTTTTCCGGCAGTACGCGCTGGTGCTCATGGGAAACGTAGTGTTCTTTCTGGTAAAACACTACCGATTTTGTCCACAAGATGCCGCCAAACTCAGAAAAGCTGAAAGTTACGTTGTGCTGCTTTAAAGGAGCATGAGGCTCCTTTTAAGAAATGACTCTCTAGCGCCACCCTTCACCACGACGGCCGTTGGGGGTACTGCAGCCAACAGTGAAGCCGGCACGGGAGAACGGGGAGAACGCGCATGCAGCGTCATGTGACGTCACATCCGCAGCCCAGCGCGGGAAATTCGGAGTCCGAATTGCAGCACATTTTGCCGCACACAGCCTGTTCAAGGCAACGGAGAGATACGGTAGAGGGCTCATTGGTTTGGAATGCTTCATCTGACATTATTACTAGAAAACTTAAAACGTATACGCATTTTTTTTCATAAATCCTGCCTCAATCCTGCCTCATGCTCCTTTAACTGGCTCCATCCAACACTTCAACACAGAGCAGCATGGTTGTTAGCTTAATAAAATACATTTAAGGCAAACTAAATGTTGTTATGAAACAACATGAAGCTTTTCATACATTGAGGACAGAGAAGAGGGTATCATCAGGTGAAGTAAAAGAGTGCTATATGATAATTTAACAACTATACTGCTACAGTTAAACCCTGACAAAGAAGATATTTCAAACTGCTTCCATCAACCACTGTTATGTGTTACACAACCTCTGCATGTTTGGCACGCTGTAATGAATTGTTTAGTGAGAAAACAGGCTCCACATGAGAATGTTGTTATTGTACTTCAATTGATGTAATGTTCAGTCTCATGCAGATGGCAAATCTCGAACATGCACCATAACTCTGTGGTGTTTTTTACACGCATGTTTGGCTTAAGTATCAAGATGACAGATGAAAAGATATCAGTGTCTGAAATGCTGCAACATATTGATTGTACTTATCTCATATCTGAAAGGCACTTTTATCCTTATCACCAGGCCAGAGGAAGACCTGAACACTAAACTTCACAGTAACTGTCAGAATAAAAAACTAGCAGAATTACATATTGTAATGTGACATTAAGGTTGTGCCCCCCCCCCTCCCCTAAAATTCATACAAGGGGGATTCTTAGATCTAGCAAAGCAATTTTAGTACCTAAATCTAACAAGAAAGCTTAGTTGCCTACCCTTAAATAATTAATGGAGATGAATAAACCCAAATAAAGGACTAATGAAACCATAATAAAAGAGTGAATGTATGAAAACAAGGAATGGATATCACAGCTTGGACCCCCAGTCCTGGTCTTGAGAGCCCTGGCGGTGCCTGCCCCCCACCTCTACTCCATCCTACGTATGAGACGAAAATGCATCACGTGACACTGTGGACTGAACATGTGTTGCCATTTTGATCATCAGATTGGTGAATAAAACTTTGTCGGATAAATCAATTTTGCAACACTTTTCTGCAGCCAAACACTGATCAACAAAATATATGTTGTCTAAATAATATGTTTAAATTGAGGAACTCTGAGTCATATAGTCAAGGAGAGAAGTTGGTACTCATTCTGAATATAAAATCAGAAAAGAAACTCCAAGTCTGAGCAGTCAGGAAGAGAAGAAAGTCAGAAGAAATACTGACCTACTGACAAATCATCCACTGTAGTCACAGTAATTTTGGGTAGCCTCTTCAATCGAATTGTCGTGCTTTGAAAGTGGCATTGACTCTATTTTTAGAACAGGTAAAGCCAAACCTACTACAGATGGATCCAGCGCGGATGAGGTTAAAAGTATGCTACAGCTGTCAAAAATAAGAATTGAGTTTGATAAAGAGACCCTATACACAATAAAGAGAGCTTGAAGCTAAAAGCTAAGACCCTAGGCAGAAACCAATAAGTCTGCACGATGAAAGATTCTTAATTCTGCAGCAGATGGTTTAAAATATTATATATATATATAAAAAATACACATTATCAAAGCTTGACAGCTTTACATTTTTAAACTTATGACCTATCCTCTTGATATAAAGCAAGGCTCATGTGGAGAGTTTAACTGAAGTTTAAGTCCAGCCTGATTTTCACACATGTCAAACTACCAGAGACTTTTCTGCGTGCAAAGAGGATTGGACTTACATAGTCGTCGTATGATTTATGTGTGACAGCAGCTAACAGTGGGGGTCTGTATCCAGCGTTCGCCGCTGCCCCCCTGGCTCTTGGAGCTTGTACGTCCCTTGTCAAAAGTGTTGTGGGAAGCTTGCTGTGCGTTACTGCTGCTGTCCCCCGAGGAGCTGCAGCACTCCTTCCTGCACCTCTGTGGCCCCTGGTACACAAACAAGCAGACAAACAGCATTAAGAATCTTGCTGCACAGCATTTGTTCATAAAACAGTGATTTTAGCTGAAAAGCTGAATTATAACATTTGTTAAATCAGTCTCTCCTCTCTACTCTGATAGTGGTTGTTATGCCTTGTGGTAAATTCAAAACCTGGTTTCCAGAAAAGCTTTTTTGTTTTTTTAAGTGTAATTTGTTTTAATTTGTCTGTGCTTTTATTTAACAGATATAGTATAATGTGTGTGTGTGTGTGTGTGTGTGTGTGCGTGCGTGTGTGTGTGCGTGCGTGCGTGCGTGCGTGTGTGTTTCTGAGGCAGATACCCAGTTATGTAAACTTATGTTAACGTTAAACTTTCTGGTGGCGATCTGCTGAAGGGAGAGAGACAGAGAGCACGAGAGAGAGAGGCAGTACCTACAGATGAAAAGATGAGGAAAAAAGAAAGGCGTGGGTGATGGAGAGAGAAGGGAAAGAGACAGGAGTGGGTGATGGAGAGAGAAGGCAGCAGATGGTGAAGACAGGTGAAGTTTATTTTATTTGTGTTTGTTGTTACTGCAATACACAAAATATAACATTGGTTATCAATATTTTTTATTGTATGCACATGCATTTGGAAAGAAACCTAAAATGTCGGTAGTCTGAAACATGTGATTAACATGTACTTTATCTGTATATAAGGTCATACAGAACACAATGATAAAATAAAACAACAAACAATTGGAGAGCTTGTTAAAGAAAAGAAAAAAAGTTTATCTCTTAACTCGTATAAAATGGTTTGGGCTAAGCCCCGGACGTCCTCCACTGCTGGCAACGCCGCCGTTTGTAACTACTGACATGTTCATTCAATTTATTTATGCATTTTATGTAGCGATTCCTCACTGATAACAGTTAGAAAATTCTGCTTTTATGAATAATATTGTGCCCCTATTACAGCGAAACAGCATGAAAAATGAAACACATCTGAGCTGTAATTTCTAAATTGAATATTTAAGAATGAAAGTGTATACAAGCTTTTATTTGGGGCCCAATTAATCAATATTTTCTCTGTGATCTTCTGTGGACAGTTTTACATTAGGCCAGATAGCTTCCACAGTGGGCATAACTGCAGCTCCCAAACTCTCACAACCCTACAGAACCAATCACAACAAAGCGATTGCTTCAGTGCATTCTGGGCAGATGGAAGCGTCTGTGAATGGAAAAGGTTCCACAAATAGTTATATGAAAGACAATTTTCACGAAGTGAATGACTATTCCTCTGCTCCGTATAGGGAAGGAAACACTCTTCCCATCATGTTTTTTTTTAACCTTTGGGCCATACAGCTATTGTATTGTGCTCTATTTAGGAAATAACCTGCAAAAACACCTATAAATAATATATATGGCCTTGTGGGTTTAGTAGCCCCATGCCTCATATTAACTTGAGGATCACGCATCAAAGCCAAAAACAAAGCTCCCTCCGGAGCCTAGGATGACATTAACAACTGTCTAGACTGAGGTGTTTTTTTTTCCATATGATTGATACACCATCTTTAAGTTTGAAAACTGTAAAATATCTCTTTAATTTACCCAAGTCTTCTTCCATATTTTCATGCATTTTCTATTTACTACATTGTATTGTGTAGTTTAAAGCTTTAAAGCCAAGTATGAGGTCGTGAATAAGAAATATTTTGGGAATAAAAAGGAAGTCTCTGTGTTCACGGTGAATATTCAGCTAAATTGGCTCACTTGAAAAGATTTCAGTGTTTCATTCAAACTTCCTCTGAATTTTAGCTCTCATATTCACGATATGAGCTTAAAAATGTATTTCCCTTCTCAATTTTTTCAGCTTATGTCGTCCTTGTGAGTCAGATATCTCTTGGTGTCCATGTGCTGCTACACAAGTGGATTTTGGGATGCGGACAGGACCAGAAAAAGAGCATTTGATTGGTTTAGCCATGTATTCAGCTGCCTGAGTGAAATGCCTTTAGAGCAAATTTGTACATAATCTACCTGAGCCGTGGCAGTACCTCAGGAGAATGCAGGTGTATTGTGCATGACAGACTGGCCTAATTCAAGCAGCATGAGTAGACGGGTTAAATCCAGCAGGAACATGGGATGCTCCTAATTTAAAATCACCACCAATTCCCTACCTAGATTTTCTCCTTAAGCAGGAATGATAAGCGATTATTGTAAAGCTCCATGAAAAATATGCACCTGAAACTCTCCTTTGAGCATTTGTACTTTTGGATCACAATGGGCTGCTACCTACAGGCAAATGTGCCAGAGGAAGAAAAGGACGTCCATCTACATAAAGCTGTTAAAAATGTAAGTTAGCAATGCTACTGTATATGTACCCTACAATCCCTGGAGTGTCCCTGTGGACCAGCTGCTGGGGCGTCACACTTTCACAAAAGAAACAATCTGTATTTAATTCCCCGTGTCTGCCCCAGGCCTATGACCTCTCTGCTGGCGCGCGCAGTATTATTGTTAATACCTGTCTGCGTACTGCCTCAGGCTTGTATTATTGTGGAAGCTCAGACGTGGCACTGCTCAATCATGGTACCGGGAAAAAAAAACATGTTGGCTCTGAGAGTCTTTTTTGCAGAGCAGTTCTTTGCAGGGGTTACTTTGACTTCCACCCACAGTCCAAAATTCTGTGTGATTCAGCTCAGGGCGATGTTCATCTTACAATCTCCTGAAAATTTGGAAGCTTTGGTAAAATGCCACATAAAAACATCTGCACATTTTTACTGTTATGTAAGCTAAGTGCAATTGTATGTGTTTTTTTCCCATACTATGTCCAAAAGCTAAAATAAAAACAAAACAGTTTAATGCTAGCAACACGCAGAGGTGGACAGAGTACTCGACCCCAGTACTTGAGTAAGAGTACAAATACTACTGGTCAAAATTTACTCCGTTACAAGTAAAAGTAGCTCAGTCAAAATATTACTCGAGTAAAAGTAGAAAAGTACTTGCTTTTAAAGGTAATTAAGTATCCAAAAGTAAATGCTTTTAAATTTACTTTCAGTAAAAGTAAGAGTAAGAGTAAGAGTAAATTTCTTATTTTCCAAATCAGTAAATTACTATATTTTTTCTAAATTAATTTAAGGATCTTTTAACTCTTGTTTCTGAGAATTAACTCTTTGAAACCAGCTTTAGGGAAGAAGAAAAAAGAGCAGACCTGAAAGTAACGAGTACTTTTCAGCCTTCCTAGAAATTTACTCGAGTAAAAGTAAAAATATTTGTCTTGGAAATGTATTCAAGTAAGAGTAATAAGTACCAAAGAAATCTAATGCTCAAGTAAAGTACAAATCCTCTGGATATGTACTTAAGTACAGTACTCAAGTAAATTTACTCCGTTACTGTCCAACCACTGGCAACACGGTCAGAACTGTTGTTAGAAAGGCAAGTTTACCATTATATCTCCCTTCTTGTGTTAAACTTTTCAGTCATTGAGGAACAAAGGATAACGATTGCTGCAATACTGGAAGATGAAAATTGTGTCTTTTTCATTTGTTGAGCAGTTCATCATCGTCTGTTTCTCTTCTTGATGACATACCAAACATTTTCAGCAGAGACAGATCTGGACTGCAGACTGTCCAGTCAAGCTCACATGCTCTGTCTATGGAGCCATGCTGGCCTGGTACCAGTCAGGTGGGAGGAAGTTCTGCTAAAATAACCACAGACCTACCAGGAAAATTGAGTACATCACCTTTATGGAAGCATCTGCTTTTCCAAAATCATATATTCCATGAACCAATACTATGTCTTCCCACATATACAAGTCACCCATACTGAAAGCTCTGGTGTGTCCTCAACCTGAAACATGGACTTATCAGACCATAAACATGCGTCCACTAGCCTTCTGTCCATCTTAGATGAGCTTGTGCCCAGAAAAGGAACATTTCCATGCAGACCTGACACACGGCTTCCCCCTTGCATGATAAAGTTCCAGGCTGCATTTCTGGGTAAAGCAATGGAGTCTGTGAGTAACAAATGTTTAAAAAAGTAATCCTGAGCCCGTGTGGTTTTATCGATCACAGTGACATGATGGTTTGTTGTTCAGTGCAGCCCCAGAGCTACAAGGTCAAGCACAAATCAGCAGACATTTCCAGCATTGGGCTTTACATGCTGAGATTTTCCCACAATCCCACAATCTTTTCACAGTATTATGAACCGGGAGAGCGGTTTAAGGGGAGCCACTGGCTAGGTTGGTTGTTGAAATTTTAGCAAGTCTAAAAACGTATACACTATTTGTTGATGTGTTGCATATTCATTTAATCATCTACACCATTTGGCTAAAGATTAATCTTATTAACCAAAATAAGCTCTTTTTTCAAAAATGTGAGCCAGTTGTCTTGAGGGTAAATTGAGCGAATCCTTCAACTTACCCTACAAATTGATTTAAATCTTGCAAGTCTAAAAATTATAATTTTATTGCAACTATGCATCCATCATGTAGCCCATACCATCTTATTCCACGTCATGGTTACAGGGGTCTACTGAAGCCAATCAATTTGGGCGAAAGGTAGGGGTAAATCCTTGACAAGAGACATCCTGAATTAATGGTAAATATATATATTTTTTCTCCTGTCTTCACGACAGGAGCGTAAAACAGTCTACGGCAGGGGTGGGCAATATCCTAGTCATCGAGGTCTGTCCTGCATATTTGAGATGTTTGCCTGCCTATACAAATGACTCAAATGACTATGTCATTAACAGACTTGTGCAGACTCTGATAACAGGTTGATGACGAGCATTAATTTGAATGAGGTGTGTTTATGCAGGGAAAGATGCGGGACAGTGGCCCTCGGGGACCACGATCGCCCACCTCTGGTCTATGCTAATGTTTGTTGGCTGTTGGAAAGAGCTAACAGAGAAGTCATTGATTTATTTAAGGTCACTCACAACGATTGTACAGTGTTTTCTGAGCTCTGTCACATGCACAGGTGATTGAAAAATGTTGGTTTTGAAATGAGAGCTTTTGATTAATTTGATTTCAGGTAATATAGCTGGGAAAAAAAGAGAAAAACTACAGAAAACGATTTCATATCCAATTTTTAATGGTAAATATAGGCTTTAAATCATTTTAAGTTCTTATTAATAATAATAATGCAAGGTAGCATGGTGGCTTAGTGGTTAAGATTGTTGCCTCACAGCAAGAAGGTTCCTGGTTTGACTCCCAGGCCCGGCTGGGGTCTTTCTGTGTGCATGTTCTCCCTGTGCTTGCGTGGGTTCCCTCCGGATACCCCGGCTTCCTCCCACAGTCCAAAAACATGCATGCTAGGTAAATTGATGATTTATAATTGCCCGTAGGTGTGAGTGTGAGCATGCAAGGTTGTCTGTCTCTATATGTGGCCCTGTGATGGACTGGCAACCTGTCCAGGGTGAACCCCTGCCTCTCGCCTGTAATGAGCTGGGATTGGCTCCAGCAGACCCCCGTGACCCTGCACAGGGATAGAAGATGGATGGATAATTATTATTTTCTAAATTTGGACTTCTTTTTTTTGGGAGTTGCTAACATTATTAGTCTTTCATTCCGGTGAAAAGGCAGCCTAGTAATCTAGATTTAGATTAAAGAAGAAAAAAACGCTTTTTTTTTTTTTTTTTTAGTTTAGTTTAGTTTATTTTCGGTCATGACACAAAAAAAAAAAAAAAAAAAAAAAACAAGAATAAAACTGACAACAAGAAAACGTTCAATTGTTCAAAGAAAACATAACAAAGAAGTTTCCAGTATACAAATAAACAAATAACATCTAGACCGAAAAAGGGGTAGGCTGAAGCAAAGCTTATTATTTGCCTACCCTCAAAAAGATTAATTAAATTAATAAAATAAAAGCAAAAAGTAAGATAAAGGCTGCCCGTAAAACAAATTGCCTCTGTAGGGATAACAAACATTCCTCAAAAAATAAAAAAGATTTTTAAAATAAAGGTGCAGTCTACATGTTACCATCATCCTTAAAAAATCAAAGCAAATCACCAATTAAATAAATACCCAAATCAACATCAAGCCACTCATTAATTTAATATAAGGAAATCGTCCTTCTTTTCAATGTTTTTTTTAAATAAAGTTAAAGTTCTACATAATTTTAAATCTATATCTAATTTATTCCATACATCCACCGCTTTATGCACATCTTTTTAATGTGTTTTCTTTGCTTTTTTTAATATAGCAGTCTAATGATACAACCACAGGGAGGACCTTAACATTTCCTCGGAAATATTCTCTAAAAAAAAGTATCTCCCTGGAGCCCTGATAAGTATTTTCACTTAATCGCTTTTTTTTTGGCCACAGTTGTGAGTGTCTCTTTACCTTGTGGATATTGTGGTGGCTGGTCTCAGGTTCCTGCCTTGTCCATTCCTCCCTCTGCTTGACTCGTCAGAGCCGTTCAAGAGAGATAACTCTCTCAGCTGCTCCTGCCTGATCTCGTCATTGTAATCCTGTGGAGGCAAAATGCCACATGTCTCATGGATATTACAAAAAATAAACAAGAACATTTGTCTTGTGTCTGCAACAGATGCTTGTAACAGGAGAATTAAAACGTGTTGTTGCTGAGCGCTGAATTGCCAAGAAGGAAAGTCACCTTTTGGTTATGGGCACAGAAAGTGGAAGTGGGATATTTGTATTGTTAGAAAAAAAATGTTCTGTGTTTGTTGGTTTCCATTAGCCAAGAGACAAAATAACAATTCAAACCAGGACGAGGTTTCAAAATTTCTTTTTCTGATTTTACACTGACAGAAACACAACAGAAAAATAATGAAATGGCAGTACAATAGAGTTTTATCAGCACAAACAGTTTGCACTTGACAGTTATAACAACTTTCCAGACTATAGCTATCTCACAATCGTGATTCCTTCTTTCAACCCGTTATCAAATGGGACTTGGATCATTACACAGAAGATAACGGAGTGGACAAAGCAGTATTCATTATCTTGTCATGGCTGACAGATAAACAGGCTTATTCCTCAGAAGCACTCTGCAATTTCCCCCGGGATGCAATAAAAGATTGCATATTTACTTGACCCATAAGATTCGGCACCACAGGGAAAATGTTGTGATGGCAACACAACATTGGAGACAGCAACAGATTTCTTTTGTTGTTTTCGACAGACAGATTGCTACATTTTTATTTGCATCTTTTTACTGCCTGACCTGGTGTCACTGAATGAAAATAGAGACCGAAGAAGCCTCTGAACAACATCTAGGATGCAAAGATGTATTGTTGAAGACCTGCATCAGACTAACAACTGCATGAAATTAGAAGACAACTTAATAATACATTATGATTTTAAATTACATGTGGTAAGATAAAATGAATGTTTGTATGATGAGGGTCATTAAATATTTTTTTGTAAGTTATAGTGTAAGCAGAAGCTCTTTCAGCCAAGTTGAATACATATATAACTTTTACCAACATATTTATAAGTGAAAAAATACCACCTGGAAAAGCATTTTAAAATTCATTTAGGACACATCAAGAGGAAGTTATTTAAACTTAAACTCACTTTGTGCCTTTTAGTTTTCATCACAAAGGAAGCACTTCCTGCTACATACAGGGTGGGCTTATAAATCACGTCAGGTTCTCATCTGCAGCTTGTTATTGGATGTTAGAAATTGAAAACTGAAACTCGTTTACTGTTCGTGAAACACGACTCCCTCCGTACACTCAGCGTCAGCACTATCGGCCACATCTACAAACACATTCTTCTTTTAAAATATAGAGTAAGCGATTTCTGGATTACAGGTTCATTTGAAACAAAACGCAGAGCATAAGCTCCCGGCTCCCCTTAACCTTCAGAAAACACTCGCCTGATCATGACCTCTCCCAAGCCTCTCCTGCGTCCCCCCACAGTCCAAACCCTCCCCTGCCTGGGATTGGCTGGAGCAATGCTTGTGACGGTTTAGGGACCAGGCTGCACAGTAGTCACAAGATGGGCAGCTAGTGGTTGGTAAGGAGCTAAGAAAACATGACTTATAAAACAACTGCTTCAATAGTGATGTGAGGATATTTCTTTACACTTCTACTACGTTTTCTTGCTTTTAAAATTGATCGACATTAATGGCGCAAAACATTCTACTGCAGAATTTTACATTTTGTCATACAACTGGTTTCAAGCTAATTCGGTCGATTATATAGGAAATCAATCAATCAATCAATCAATTCATATTTATTTCGAGCAATGAACATAACATAAATGACCTGCGTGCAACATAAAATTAAACAAATACCTTTTATCAGGTTTATCAGGTGCAGGTTTAAAATACAAATTAATTCGTCAACACTCGAAAGGGAGTGGGAAGAAGAAAACGTATTTAATCCCACCCCTGTTTCTCATTAACAACTTGACAGATTTTTTTTTTTAAGGCTTCCTCCTGTCTCAACATTTGAACCAAAAAAAATGAAAAAAAGACCTATATGAAATTATAAACGAAATGCAGATGCATTTCATGGCCACAATGCGTGCAAATCCAGGAACAATGTATATAGTAATATTTATTATATTATAATATAATTATAATATAATATATATATTATAATATTTATAGTATATATTATAATATGTGACAGGAAATTAAATGCAACAAGGTCCGCTCTGGTACCAAAGCTCAGGCAGATAAGGATAGTCAATGTATGAGGATGATCTTCAGTTGTCAAACAGGAACTAAACTGATTAAAGAGTTCTGAAAGTTTCCACAAAAAGTGTATCATATCAAAACTTTTGACAGGCTGCATGCACGCACCCCGTTTATTAATGAAGTGATAAAGCCTTGTAGGGTGTTCTGTTGGTTTGAAGGAGACTGGGGCAGCTACTGATCAAGGAGCTGGCAGCTTATCCAAAGCACAACAAAGTGGATGGAGCTTGTCAACATTGACTCTTGACAGAGGCATCAGCATGAGTATACAAGATAAACCTCACACTGAGGTGTCTCGGGCCTGACTGTTTGCTTTCCATGATGAATTCTGGCAACCTTGTACACGCTCGATGCCCTTCACAGAGCTAAAGTTAGACTTCACCAGGTCAACGTGTGATGTGTGGTGATACCAGTAACTCCAGAGTTTAGGTCTGATACAGTCCTCTGCTACCGGCTGCATTGAATCATTTCCTCCCTTGCACATTTTCTGGGTTTTTTTCTCTTTTTTTTAATCTCACTAATGTGAGTTCCTTTGTTATATTCGCATTTATGAGAACTGCATCTCTATCCTTTTATATTCTTCTGACCAAAATACATGTGAAATTGAGCACTGGACCATCCCAGTGGATGAAATCTTAATTAAGAGATGTTTTTCATGCCCCTTTTGCTTCGAGACCTGCAGTATGATTTTAGTGAGTTAATATATTTCTCCAAACTAAGAACATAAAACAAAACAAATAAACCAAAGAAATAGCAATATAAAAGAGATTAATGACCAATGAAACTAAGTCATCTGCAGGTTTTGAGTAATCCCTTGTTGGATTATTATTATTAAGATATTAAGACATCTGTGTTCCCAGACAGAGAGCGCTTCAGTTGAGCACAAGGTAACTATTGTACAAGGATTATTTGAATCGATTGTAATAATTCCTCCACCAAGATGAGCCGAGGCGGAGGCATGTGATTATTGTTGTTTGCTTATTTGTCTGCTATCAAATACTACAGCGACAAAATTAATGAAACTTTTAGTGCATGGGTAAAAGAGGAGGTCAGATGTCTCAAAACAAAAACTTTTGGTAGGTCTGGATGAGACCTGGATGACACCTGCACGACTTTCAGGAAGAATTTTTAACCTCTCCTCTGTAGAGAACAACTTCACACCAGGCACTATACTTGTTTGTCTGGTGTGAAGGGGTCACTTGAGGTCTTTTTAAAGGATTTTTTTGGTGTTAAGGTTTGAGCTCGGACTGGGAATTTCCAAAAGGTGGATTTTCTCTTTCTGAAGCCATTCTGTGGGGGATTTTCTTCAATTCTCACTTTAATTGTCCAGCTGCATCACTCAACTTCTACTAAGCTTCTGCTGGTGGAGAGTCACCCTCAACATTATCCTGCATGATATTTTGTTAAAACAGGGAATTTTCCGCTCAATGACGGCAAGCAGTCCAGGCTCTAAGGCAGTCCATATCATCATGCTCGTAGTTCACATCAGCGGATGTTTCTGACAAACAGCAAAGCTGAAATATTTGAGGGTGCAGCTCAAAACTAGACCTCCAAGCTACTGTTATTAATTGGACCCCAGTTGAGTAAACTACTGATTTATTGTTGAATTGATAGTTTATAAGTTCACGTCCTTTTTCCACCAGCACTTTGAATTTTTAATAGGTGTGATCAGTTATGTAATAAAAAATGATATATGTTTTTGTGCTACATTTTGTTTATCTGTTATTGTGACTAAGATGAAGAGGAGATAACATTGTTTTGGCTAATACATACAGAAAATGTATACATTTCAATGGGTTCACATACTTTTTCTTGCCACTGTATATTCCCATATGTCATATTGTGTCCTGCGTTGTACAATAACTCCAAGGTCATGTTTTTATATGCACACTAAAGGACTAACGTCTACATTTCTGTGCATTTTTCATCCCAAATTCCATAATAAATAAATGACAAACACATCTGTATACACAACTGAAAAACACACATTATACATACATTTCAAGCTTATACTGATCCTTAATTATAAATATGTTGATTCATAAAACCCAGGGCATGTGGATTTTCTAAAATGAACACATGGCTGAATGTATTTGGAGGGATTGTGCCAGAGATCCCATTTTGATGCAACACAGACTTACTAATTAGTGAGTCTTACACGCAGCAGCACATTTTTATTTCCTCTTATAAAGTTAAGCTTCTTTCCATTTCCTTTTCTCTGTCTCTTCCTTTATGCACCAGATTTCATATTTTTTACCAACTTTTTTGTCAAAGAAAAAAAACAACTATTTTTTAAATTGATGGGCAATTTTAAAGTTACAGCAGCTCGAGCAGCTAGGAATTTGTTAAGCCTGAAAAGCAGCCACCTGAATAGTCTGTGAACAGGCTTCAGGTTTTATGTAAAAACTACATACAAGTACCTCCACCTGTTTTGATGGTCCAGCTACATTTTGTCCATGATGACAGCAACAAAGACGTCCAGCTGAGCTCAGGATTGCTTGTCCTTCTTCACCATCTCTGACTTTTTTCATTCTCCCACACTGATGATGGTCCTGTTTGCATTTACCGGTATGTTATTTCTTTTGATGCACTGATTCTTAGAGTCAAATTAAGCTTTACAATGGCTCCTCAGCCTCCTGTTGAGCTTTATCCTTTCAGCAACAGATGAAAAACTGCACTCGTTATTGGTTTGTGCATTTCCACTTCTGCTCAGGATTTAATGAATTAGAAAATACACGCTAATTATGCATGAAAAAAAATTAAAAACTGGAAGCAACCACAAATCCTGCTCATGATTACATAAATTTGAGGTCTTAATTGCAGAAACATCTAGAAACTACTTAAGATGACTTTCTTTTCTTTATTTCTGCCATGATGCAGATACATTTCTTTTATTTTTTGCAGAAGTCGATTCTGTAGGAGTTCAGTTTAATGATGGGTTCACTAAATTACAGAGATAAGACATTTGTTTTCAGGGCACCATGGGGGTGACACATTAAAATAAATTCTGCCTCGGCAGAAGACTGGAGTACATTTCTTTTATTTTTTTCCTTCTTCCCACAGATGAGAGAGTAAAGGAGCGAAGAGAAGAAGTGGGCGCTGCACTGGTCATTCGTTCAGTCCGAATACACTGAGATGAATTTACATTTTCAGCTGCAACCAGCACTTCAACTACACTTGTACCATCAGACAAATAAACCTCCTTGTGATTCTGTCCGCTGCATTATGTGGGGTTTAGTTTGTTTTTTTTAAGCATAATGCCACACCAGCAGGGCCAGAATGACTGATGGATCAGTGGGAGTTTTCCTCAGTGGATGGCTAAATTGAACCTGGCATGTTTAGAGAAGCATTGTAAAATTAATTCATGTATTTTATCAGCTAACCTCTTTCCTGGTATATTTTTTTTTTCATATTATGTTAAGCTGACATTAACTATATTATAGATTAAAAAAGCAGCTTAACCGAATTGTTCAGAAATGAAAAGGGTAAATATTGATTCATTTTGGAGATATTGTCCCTCAATTCAATCACGATGCTGACAGTACCCACAATCAGCAGTGTACTTGCAGGTGTGCTACATTTGTGGTGGCTTTAAGCAGAGATAAGATGCGGGTTACAATGCTGCAAAAAGCTCACTGTTTTCTTTTTCTGTTTTCATGCTTGTGGTTTTCACATTTCACAGCAAATACTTAGCACTCCACTGACAGCATCTCACAAAAACACTCTTAATGGATAAAGCAATGCTAAATAAAGAAAAAAAAATAGGCAAACAGCAGGACACCTCCGCTCTTCACCCGAGGTTGGAAACATCTGTCACTATGGATACTGACAGATGCCTGTTGGTTTACATTATAAGCAGTCTATTTGCAAGTTCATAAGATCTCCAAAGCTGTGAGCATGTGTCATAAAATACAGAATAAGATATTTGTTTTTTGCGGTTAATACTTACATGTGGATATGCTATGAGCTGAAGTTTGGATTGGAATGACGTTTTCTGCCTTCTGAATTTTCTGGAGTATTGTCTTACAGTAAAAAAGGCTTACAACAACAGAATTGTCAAGCTAAGTAGCAACGTGAACACTAAATCATTCTGTTCCTCCTAATATTCGATGCTTTCAGGTTAGATTATCATTTATATTAATAAAAAAACCAGCAAAGAATGGTTTTATCACTCATAAACATAACGCATTCTCCTCCACAGCAATGATTTTCTGTCACTTTATAAAATCTTAGTGAATGGATTCCTTCCCTGTTATTCTGCATCACTAGTTTTCCTGGCAGATCTTCACAAAGGACTCAAACTGTGTGTGCTTACTGAATGCAGCCGCATATTCAAAAGAAATCTATTACAGCCAGTTCTGTGGGTATTCTAATTAGCAAATGTGGCAGCAATTTCTACAAGAGTAATTTGGGATAAAATATCCCATCTTGCCCCAGGCTACCGCGATGAATCTAGTGTATACACTCTGCTAGTACATCTATATTCTTGGAAAATTATCAAATCCTTTTCGAATTTATGACAAATGATGAGATTGATTATTTTATTTTAATTTTCAAGTCCCTGTTCTTGGCAACGGAGACATGTTTGAGGTCCCTTAAAACCAGCCCAGATCCTCTCTAATGGAAACCCACCAGTATTTGTGTTACGCTGACCTCATCAGTGTAATTTTTAACATTGAGCTTTGAATTGCTTTAGATAATAGATTGTCTAAGGGCCTCGTTTTTAGTAGCTGATAGTCTAGCTGTGGCCGCTGTCTACTGCAAACACAAAATACTCATAAGTACAGACACACACAACCTCTCTTGAAAGAAAAGTAAGAAAAAAAATAAATAATAATAATTAAAAACGTCTTTCCACTTTCACTTAGCTTCGCTTCCCATTAAGTAGCTGCTGTTGCTTTCTGGCATTTCTCTTAAACGTTAATTAGCATAAAAATAAAGAACACATCATTGACTCTGTTCGAAAAAGCTCGGCTGGCTGTACCTTATTATGAAAAAAAAGGATGCAACACAAATTACCTGAAAAATGCATGAAACTGAAAATACTTCCGACAGCATATCAAATGTTGAAAAATACCAGCAACATGGTTTAAAAAGCAAAATTACTGAAAATAGTTAGCAGTAAAACAAGTGCCCACAAATGTGACCTTATGGGGGAATATCAATGCACATTGTTTGTGTAACTTGCGTCAGGTTTTCACAAACTTCTATATCTGTGAGTGAACGATCAATGCTTAAGCATGTAGAAAGGTTTTGAAGCAACAAATAGTACCATCCATGGCATTTGTTTCAGGGAAGGTCTTGCTCACTGCAGCACCACAAATCCAAGTGCACGCATTTACGTTATGACTCCAGTGCAAGAGTCCTGGTTCTAGGTGACCTGCCTACAGTCCTGAGACCCACTGGGAATTTGTAAGCAAAGCTTAATCCAAAGGAGATGCAGAACTGTGAGGCAGCGGAGGTGAAACAAAGCTGGAAAAGCAATTTGCATTCAAAATTAATCATCCTGTTTTTTTAAGCTAAATAAATACATAAAATAAAGTCTAATTTTCAACATTTGATTATTGGTCTTTGTACATTTTCAATTAAATATAGGGCTTAAGTGATTTACAGATTATTGCATTCACTTTCAGTCTACATTATGTGCCGCATCCTAGCTTTTTTGAAAACGGCTGTAATCCTGCGCTGTTTGTTTTTTGGCACTCAGAGTTAAGTCATTTGTGTTTGTTTTTGCTTAGTGCAGATGCAGTGTCATCATCCTCTTGGCCCAGAGCATATAACAAAAAAATTGGCTCCCTATAAGAAGAAGCATGAACTTAATAAAGTAGACTAACCCAGCACAACTCCTCTATTAGGCTTGTCACATTTGCAAGCTTGATTAATATTTACAGCTTAGACTCCATGAGAGTACAAAACACGCACACTAATTATTGCAAAGTTCTTCAGGCTATTAGTTGCTGGAGTCTTGCAAGTTATTTCATACTGCACTTTTATGTAGAATAGATTATTTTTCCTTTGTAACAGAGGATGTGTGGGGTAAAGCAGCAGAGAGAAAATTCATGCTTATATCTTATGTAAGTAAACAAACCCTGGGTATTTCAAAATTCAACAACTATCATATTCATAAATCTGGTGGAGAAATAATGTAATGCCTGCCGTTCAGCAGTATATGATACACCGATACCACAGTAAGGAGTGAGATAAAAAAGACAAACTTACTGGAACAAGGAATTTCTTGATTTCCTCCAAGGCATGACTCATGCGGGAATAGGCCTCTCCTGGTGGAGCAAAGACTTCAATTAAAACGTGTAGATCGTTACTCAAATGGGCGTATTTGGCTTCTCCGCTTTTCCTTAACTCTTCTTCCTGTGAAAATAGCAGAGCAAGTAAAGAGAGTTTATCCTATAACAGAGAATACAAAACTGAGTCACGTCTGGCAACCTTTACACACATACTTTCCATTTCTGCTCTGACAGGACACCAGTTGGTCAGAATCACAGTGAGTTAACCAAACACATAACTTGGAGACTGTGATGAACTCTCAAGATCTTACAAAACATAAAGAATGGTGAGAATAAAGCTGTGATAGCACAGTACTGTCAGTGGCCCTTTTGTCAACACAGCACATCTGTATGGCCCCATCTGATCAGAAGTGGTACTGCCCCAGAGAGTGGCTTTCAGATGTCAGGTTATTAAGAGATTATATCTGAAAAAAGACAAAAATGTCCTTCCCCTCCTTTCATTAAAAGCAGCACTTTGGCAGCAGCTCTCAGGCTTGTTCACCTGCATGCTTGCTTTGTAGTTTTTGGGGTTAGGTAGCGGTAGCGGTAGCTTAGCTCAGACTGCGATCAGATCTCAAGATTTGGGTCGATTGCCCTTCATGTTTTGGTCGGCTCCGTGCCGGTTTCGTACTTTGTTTGTGGTTTTTTTTGTTGCAGATTTCCAGTGCTTGACGTGTGTTTCCGTGTGTTCCTGCTTCCTGGATTGGCAGTGGATGTCGTCACCCCCCCCCCCAAAAAAAAAAAAAAACACTGGTTTTGTATGTGTATATTTATATATGTGTATGCATATGTATGCGTATATATATGTATATATATTAAATATAGTAATAATGCACATATATATACCTTTGGTTTCTACCGTCATGGTATCAATCATTAATATGTGTGCAGACAAGGTAAAAAAAAAAAAAAGCAGCTCTTTAACAGGCACTAAAGCAGCATATATTCTTTCCTTTCAAGGTAAGAAGCCTTTACTTGAGAAAGACATTATATTCAGCACCATGACGACACGAGTAACAATCTGAAAAAACATCTTAGAAAAATGTGTTTCCTCACACACAAAGAATGACTTCAGTTTAGGAGGGTAATTGATGCTCATCCGCCAACCAAAAAGGCGCAATTTAAAAAGTAAACATTTTATTTTTCAGTCATTTCTGCTCTGTTGAAGTGGTGAAGAATGCTTGGCAGGCTCTGCTAAAAACATCCTGGAAACATTTAAATGGTGATACATCTTGTAAACCAGACATGGCACCTAGTGCAAATTTAGATTTTTACTTCACAAAATGACATTTAAAAAAGGATCATTGAAAATGGGCGTTAGCGTTTCAATGACATCACGCACATCACAGACAGATGTTCAGGCATCCAATCACCAAAAAGCATGCCACATCGACTGGACAGGTGACCATCAAATATGACAATAAAAGACAAACGTGGAGCAGCTGGGGCGGCAAGAGACTGATTAACTGATGAGGAACGGGTTTGATGGACAAGAGGGCACACTGAGGTCACCTGCTGGACCAATGAGGTGTGAGAAGTTTTATAAATTAAGCAAAACTCCTTCATACATGTGCATGTGAACAGGATCACCATTCAGTGGGGACTCCAAATATCACACACAATGTGTTCAGAGAAAGAAAGGAGAAAGAATCCAATGTAGCTGTCAAGATTTTAAAGAACAACAACAGGTTCAAGGTCACACAGTACTCGAATCAACAATCATGATGTTTGTTTCGAGTGTAGATCGACAACATAAATGGGGCTGAATGAATATAGTAACAGAAAAAAATCAATGAACCTTCATAGCGGTCATTCCCCATGACGACGCCTAGCAAAACAGAACAGCTTCTCCTTCTTTTTTTATGAATTACAACTTAGATCGCAATATCCAGTGAATATAAGCACATCTAAAAGTAGATAACCAACAAGGCTTCAGGGCCAAGGAAAAGAGAGTTGGGAGAGATTGGGGAGAAAGTGAATGCAGAGAGTTAAATATTTAATGACTGTTATATCACGGCATGATTGACATGTGGTGTAATGAAGGAACATTGTCCGAGATTGTTGTCATCGAGGTAAATTTCTGCCGTTGAAAAAATAAAAACCCCAAAAAACAAAACATTAAAGAGGCATTAATGGGAATCTGGGTACCATTAATAGAGCCTATCACTCTGGGAAATCCTGCATGAAAATGTCTTCAAACCCACAGTTGGAAGCAGAATGCTATGAAAAATGTTAATGTAACCCAGAAAGCTTTGAAATAGGTCTTTATGAAGAGGAGGGGACGAGAGGCCCTCAATGGTTGTGGAACCTCTCGACCAGGTCACGGTCACAGTGAGTGAGTTACTATGGTAACTGAGTCAGGGGATATGTTACCTCAGTTTCTCAGCCAAGCTTTACTATATTTCTTAGGGTTAAGTTACCTCATTATGTGAAAACGGGTTTCAGGTTCAACAGACTCTGTTTGAAAAAAACTGAAAGCAATAAACACGACTCTAAACTAGGAATGGGTGATATTTATGGTTCTGCATTAAATCGACGCACAACCTACGTGAAGGAAGGAAGGAAGGAAGGAAGGAAGGAAGGAAGGAAGGAAGGAAGGAAGGAAGGAAGGAAGGGAGAAAAAAATGAAGGAAGGAAGGAAGGAAGGAAGGAAGGAAGGAAGGAAGGAAGGAAGGAAGGAAGGAAGGAAGGAAGGAAGGAAGGAAGGAAGGAAGGAAGGAAGGAAGAAAACAAGGAAAGGAGGAAGGAAGGGAGAAAAGAGGAAGGGAGAAAAGAGGAAGGGAAGAAGGAAGGAGAGAGCAGGAGGAAAGAAGGAAGGACGGAAGGAAGGAAGGAAGGAAGGAAGGAAGGAAGGAAGGGAGAAAAAAATGAAGGAAGGAAGGAAGGAAGGAAGGAAGGAAGGAAGGAAGGAAGGAAGGAAGGAAGGGAGAAAAAAATGAAGGAAGGAAGGAAGGAAGGAAGGAAGGAAGGAAGGAAGGAAGGAAGGAAGGAAGGAAGGAAGGAAGGAAGGAAGGAAGGAAGGGAGAAAAAAATGAAGGAAGGAAGGAAGGAAGGAAGGAAGGAAGGAAGGAAGGAAGGAAGGAAGGAAGGAAGGAAGGAAGGAAGGAAGGAAGGAAGGAAGGAAGGGAGAAAAAAATGAAGGAAGGAAGGAAGGAAGGAAGGAAGGAAGGAAGGAAGGAAGGAAGGAAGGAAGGAAGGAAGGAAGGAAGGAAGGAAGGAAGGAAGAAAACAAGGAAAGGAGGAAGGAAGGGAGAAAAGAGGAAGGGAGAAAAGAGGAAGGGAAGAAGGAAGGAGAGAGCAGGAGGAAAGAAGGAAGGACGGAAGGAAGGAAGGAAGGAAGGAAGGAAGGAAGGGAGAAAAAAATGAAGGAAGGAAGGAAGGAAGGAAGGAAGGAAGGAAGGAAGGAAGGAAGGAAGGAAGGAAGGGAGAAAAAAATGAAGGAAGGAAGGAAGGAAGGAAGGAAGGAAGGAAGGAAGGAAGGAAGGAAGGAAGGAAGGAAGGAAGGGAGAAAAAAATGAAGGAAGGAAGGAAGGAAGGAAGGAAGGAAGGAAGGAAGGAAGGAAGGAAGGAAGGAAGGAAGGAAGGAAGGAAGAAAACAAGGAAAGGAGGAAGGAAGGGAGAAAAGAGGAAGGGAGAAAAGAGGAAGGGAAGAAGGAAGGAGAGAGCAGGAGGAAAGAAGGAAGGACGGAAGGAAGGAAGGAAGGAAGGAAGGAAGGAAGGAAGGAAGGAAGGAAGGAAGGAAGGAAGGAAGGAAGGAAGGAAGGAAGGAAGGAAGGAAGGGAGAAAAAAATGAAGGAAGGAAGGAAGGAAGGGAGAAAACAAGGAAAGGAGGAAGGAAGGGAGAAAACAAGGAAAGGAGGAAGGAAGGGAGAAAAGAGGAAGGGAAGAAGGAAGGAAGGAAGGAAGGGAGGGAGAGAGGGAGGGAGGAAGGAAGGAAGGAAGGAAGGAAGGAAGGAAGGAAGGAAGGATATGAGTCTGAAAGAAAGAAAGAAAGAAAGAAAGAAAGAAAGAAAGAAAGAAAGAAAGAAAGAAAGAAAGAAAGAAAGAAAGAAAGAAAGAAAGAAAGAAAGAAAGAAAGAAAGAAAGAAAGAAAGAAAGAAAGAAAGAAAGAAAGAAAGAAAAAAGGATAAATTCCCGTTAATGACGTTTTTGTGTAACAAACATGGCGGATCTGAGAGTGAGATAGATTTATAGTTAAAAAGGTGGAGTTGAATTGGTATTTTTTTTATCGTCATTTTTATCGTTATCGGGATAAAAGCCAGAAATTATCGTGATACATTTTTTAGTCCATACCGCCCATCCCTACTCTAAACACTGTTACGATGTGCCTAAACTGGCAATGTAAAATTGGCTATTTGAAAAAATATCTGTCATTTCATCTCTGTTATGCTCCCAAACAATCTAATTAGAAAAATGATCTTTACATTCCTGTAAAGTATGCTTAAGTGCTAGCATTGATGATTACAAGCAGCAAAGTTGCTGGCCACAAAACCAAACCAATGATTTCACAGCAAAGTAAACGATCAGCTGCAGGAAACTGCTGTGTCTTGTCACACTTTCATTACACAATGACACCTCATACACTGTCAATGTTAAAATATAATGTCATTTTAACATATTCTAAGAATTACAAATATATCACTTTACTAAAATTACACATTTGTCCATTTTGTCCCCACATGTCCACATATAAATCTGAGGCAGCAAAATACGCTTTTTCATTGTTTTGAGTCAGAAAATGACTAAAGGAATACAATGAAAGAAATAAAGCATTTAACATTCTTTTAAATGAATTATATATTTGTTGAACAACCACATTTGTTAAATTAGTTAAACACATCTACCTTAATAATGGAAAGGGAGGAAACATTGGGCTCGAAAATCCTTCAGGCAAGTTTAATTGCCGTTATTGGAAAAAGGCAAAAAATGTGACTTTATGAATGTTTAGCTTTGAAAAAGATCTGAAAAAGATTTCACTTGAAGCTTATGTAGTAAACTGATGAATTCTAATTAAAAGGAATGCGTAATCACCTTTAACTCTCATAGTCTTCAGAGTCATGCCTGAGGCTTCATTCTGGCTAAAAGGGCTTAAAGATCTGCAATATAGCTCAGGGACAATGCTCGCCGTGTTTTAAAAGGAGCCATTTGAATTGTAAGATCAATACACATTTAACAAATAAACACAAATCACGTCAGACATGGAGAGAGAGAGCCCATGAGATCGGGAGACATTTTATAATTTAGTCAGAATGGAGCAGAATCTAAGGCTGTTTTTCATTCACAATGTCTTCATTCATCATAAACATTCAAAAGTAAAGCGTCAGGTCCTTTACTCAAGGACAGGTGTCTCAAACTCCAGGCCTCGAGGGCTGCTGTCTTGCATGTTGTAGATGTTTTCTGCTTCAGCACACCCTGATACAAATGACCGTGCCATCGACAGACTTGTGCAGACCTTGATGACAAGCTGATGATGACCATTAATTAGAATCTGGTGTGTTAAAGGGATTGTGACATGAAAAACACATTTTTCTTGATTTTTTGTGTTTTGTTGGGTGTCTTGACATCAATTACACCCAAAAAACAACGAACTTTTAACATTCAGTGTATTGTGTGCTTTCTGGGATTTTCCGCATAACTGTGCAAAAACGGCGCACCTGGTTTGGTGGCGGGCCGTTACGTAACGGCCCGCTAAATCACCGCCCCCTCCACCCAGCTCCCTGTCTCCTCTCCTCTCCAGCGCACCAGAAAGGCTGATTTATGGTTCCGCGTTACACCGACGCAGAACCTACGGCGAAGGGTTACGCGGCGACGCGCACCATACGCTGAACCCTACGGCGTAGGCTCTGCGTCGATTTAACGCGGAACCATAAATGAGGCTTAATGAGCTGTTTAGAGCCTCTTTTGTTCTAATCACCGGAGGAAAACTGCTAAGAAGACCCGCGGCCACTGACTGGACTTAAGATAAGGGGACAGTGCTGCTTGCATGCCTTTATTTTTATGATTGTTTGCTGTGGTTCGCCCTCCTGCTTTTCCGTGCATGCTTCGCCTGTAGCTCCCGGCTCCCACGCCGCTGTGAGCGTATGGCTGGAGGAGGAGGAGGTTTGGAGGAGGAGCGGAGCAATGATTGACAGGAAAGGGGGGAAAGGAAGCGTTTTTCACGGCGCAAAAAAACACTGTAATAAAAAGCCAGGAAAAGAGTACTAGAGTGAAGTTTTTCTTGTTACACTCTTTTAGACACATTTGAGGGATGTTGGCCAAGACTTTTAATAGTGTTAAAAGCATGTTAAAAATGATGTCACAATACCTTTAAAGCAAGGGACCCAAGTTCTGAGACGACAGTGTGTGTGACTGGCTGTGGAGCGGCCGCCCGCTCTAAAACATGAAGGGAAGTGGCCTTCCAGGACTGGAGTTCGAGACCCCTGCTCAAGAACTATTTGGTGGTGGCTGTTTAGAAAAGTAGGAGTGTTACTCATGCTCCCCCTCAACAGTCAATCTAGGGTTACAAACTTTGGTCCTTGCTTTACAACGCTCTTTTTCTGTTATGATTGTCCAGAGAACAACGAGATAGCGAGGCAAGTCCTGGGAAACGTAATGCAAACAAACAAAGAATGCAAGATAAAAAACCCACAATAATATATATGAATAAGTAAATAAACAGCAATAATTCCAATATTTCCCAATTTCCCATACTCTGTGAGGCTGTTCACAACACTGTGTCTCTTAGTTATTTTAGTACTTTGCCGAGATGCGTAAGATGTGCAAGCCGAGCTACAATTCATATCAATTATCATAACTGCAGAACGTTTGTCTGTTTACTGAGCTGAAATCATTTCGTGCCTGGTACAAATTATATTTTAGCATTAAGTGACTGCCAGTATTTATTAGCAACTGATAATGTTGTGTCTGGCACTCTTGCATATATCTTTACGGGAGCTTCCTCTCAATGTGCTAAATTTGGGGAGTGAATTATTCAAATGAACCACTGCAGATTTACTATACTTTGCACTTGCAATTTGTCGCTAACTGTGCCATTATTTTCTGCTGATGACGAGCATGTCTCCCATTTTATGCCTAACTTGGCTGCTACACTTGCAGCAAAGAGAACGCACAAGGGTGACAGCAAAGAGTGTACAAAAAAAGAATATTCTTCCATTTTCTACAAGGAATGACAGTTTTATTGGATTTATTATAAGAATATTAATTCATTGGCACAAATCAATTCATATTTGCAACACAACTGCCCATTGTAGATGTTGTTTCAGTGGTGACCTTAAAAATTATCACTGAATTTGGTTTGTTAGCATGTTAGCAACAGGCAGCTGGTGCTAACAAACTTTGACCTGCAGAACTAGTCACTACTACCAGCACTGTTTATGTTGTGATCATCTGATACTGTGCCGTTTCGTAAATGTGTCCCGTTGGGAAAGAAAAATTAAATAAAAAATGCGAGGGTACTTCTAACTCGACATAAGTTAACCAGACTAACACTTCTGCATAGCGTGCTATATCGTCCAAAAGGCAGATGGATAGCTCTGATGCAATATTTCCAAACTGAAAAACATTGGTTTATTTATAGACTGATGCACTCTCATGGGAAACAGGAGCCTGCTGCAGAAATATGTGTTAACAATGTGCTTTTGCTTGCAATTGGGCTAGCAATGCCTGTTTTTTACTGCCTCATTGGTAACTCCCCTGACAGCATGCCTTTCATCCATGACTTCTGGTTGTCAGTCTCATCACAGAATCTTTCAAACTTCCTGCAATGAAGCCCAAAATCAGCATCACAAACAGAAACCACCTAAATCAGAGCAGTGTGTCATGTCATGAGACTTAAGGTTTGAATACAACCTGTGTCTGCATCAGAATGAATTTCCATAGTAGTGGATCTTATATATACATACATGTGTTCTATATACAGTGAGTATATATATATATATATATATATATATATATATATATATATATATATATATATATATATATATATATATATATATATACTGTACAGACTTTTGGTCTGTTTGGAAACACTTCCCCATTTGTTTGGATGAGGTGTGTCCAAACTTTTGGTCTGTACTGTATATATACTGTATATATATATATATATAATATATATATATATATATATATATATATATATATATATATATATATATATATATATATATATATATATATATATATATGAAAGTAGTACATAGTTGTATTATGTGCATTAAAGGGGACCTATTATGAAAAGCTCGTTTTTTCTTGTTTCAACATATATAAAGTGGTCTCCCCTCACCCTGCCAACACAAGGAGGATGAAATCCCATGAAAATCTGCAGGGTCTGTGACCCCCGCCCGAATGAACCTTCCAGTGTCATGTGACTTTTTTGAGCCGTTCTGAATCTGCTCCCGTCGTTACGTAACGACGGGAGCAGATTTCCATAGGTTGGCCTCCGCTGCTGAAACCACGCCCACAACCAGCTCAGCCGGCTGGAGCTTCAGCCATTGTTTAGAAGCGGTGGCTGTTTGAACAACGAGGGACAGTTAAAATTAGGTTTTGCATCGACATTTACCCTCATAAAAGGATCAGTTCCCACAGTACGGACCCGGCAAATGCACAAAAGTCAGCGGTAAGTGACGTTTTTTTTTATGTTATTTCTATTTGTCTACAAGTTTGTTTTTGCATGGGCTCAGTATTTAGCGCAGCTCCGGAGCACTGGCACCGCATACGGAGCTGCGGGGGCTGCTCACGGACCGGCCCGGCTCCAGTGTTCCCTAACGGAGCCACTCACTCGTTAGGTAAATTAGTAATACATTTTTTCTGTCTGGTTTCAGATCTTCCAAGCACCTGAAGCTGTTCGACGACACCTTCAGAAAACGCACGGTCCTTCCTTGAGCCAGCAATAGTGCATACATGTTATTTATATACACAATAAAGTTGCCATTTGTGAAAATTCAGTGTTGTGATTTCTTTACAGTTAACATGATTCATTTGTCTTGTAACATAAGAAATTATGAGAAATCTTCCTGTGTGAAGACGAGGTGACTAAAGGTTGATTTATGGTTCTGCGTTACACCAACGCAGAGCCTATGGCGTAGGGTACGCGTCGATTTAACGCAGAACCGTAAATCAGGCTTTGTCGCTGACGCTTCTCGCATGGGACACGTTTTGTGTACGACGCAGCCGGCTGCTCTGGCCGGAGCGAGGCTTATTCTCCTCCCCTCCTACACGTCATTCAAGCAGCCAATCAGCGCAGAGCCTCATTATCATAGCCCCCCCCCCCCCCCCGCCCTTAAAATGAAGCACAGAAAAAGGCTTTAGAAGCGGTAAAACTAGAGACAGGGCCCACAGGCTGAATTTCTGATTTATGTAGAAAAAACAAGCTTTAGATTGTTTTTAAGACATTCAAGGCCTGTTTAAAATATACATTAAATGCCATAATATGTCCCCTTTAAATTGTTGGTACTAAATTCAGTTAAGTAGCATTCTATGTTGCTGATATCTTGCCAGTTATTTAGATTTGAGTTGGAATTGAACACAGGAAAGAAAAGTTAATGTAGCGCATGAGTAACTCAGTGGGCTTAGTGGCAGTAAGCCACATTTTTTAATGAAGTCCTACACTAGCCAAGGCCCATCCCAAAACTGGATGATTGAGACACGTCTCAGTGCTTTTGGTAGCTGTCATAATGAAAACATTTAGGCTCATGAGTAAAATCTATGCCTGACATGTTGATTTTTAATGGCTAAGCAGTTCAGTTTTAGAAGACGTCTAGTTTAACTGCTTTCCCAGGTAAATATTAGGTGGAAAACCCTTTTGCAGCAATTAAAGTGGCTCGTCTCTTGGTACTTCTCTATAAATCTGACACACAGAGCCACTGGGATTTTATGAACATGTCTTTCATGTCCTTCCCTGTTATTTCAAACTGGGTGGATTACACTAGTGTACAGTAATCTTTAAGTCATGCCACAGATTTTCAGTTGTACTCGGGTCTGGGCTTTAACAAGACAATGCTGAGACAGTTACACTACCCCTACTGCTTTAACGGTACGTTTAGGTCATTAACAAGTTTTCCTGGAAGACTGAAACAAGTTTTTGCCTGGATAAAGCCCCAACATTTCTTTCATTCTGACCAATTCCCCATGCCATGCTGATAGAAAAACATCCCCTTAGCAGTATGCAGCCTTCACTGTGTTTTCTGTGGGGTTGCTGTTTTTGAGATGGTGAGAAGTGTTGGATTTGAATCACACGCTGCGTTTTCCTTGATGGCCTAAACATTATATTTTTGTCTCACTGGACGAGGGCACCTTGAATGTGGAAGGCCTCCCAGTTGCTTTCATTGTTTCCGCCATGCCCCTCTTTCCTGGGGAAAGAGGGGCTTTTTCAAAGCATTTCTCCTCTTAGAATAACACTGTGGTTTGCCTCACCTGATGTTAACGTTGTTATAAGCATGCTGATTGACCTGTTATCTAGCTGTATACTTTGACTCAGTTAATTCAGCATGTTGAATAATATTGCTAAGAAGTTTGTGCAGTTGGAGGCAGAGCTTCAGCAGAAACTGAAACAGAAGATGAATCACAGTTGACATCCGAAATTGTTAGATAATCTACAAGCAGCTGCACTCTTAATTACAATCATTTTCTGTTTTATTGGATGAACGCAGGGATTTTGTATTTCTGTAAAGATCATTTCTTGTATTTTGCTTAATAATGAAAGACATTATCTACTATTTCCTCTTTTGTCTAGAACAGTTTTTTCATCTCAATCTACTCCAGAGGTGTCAAAAGTATTCACATTCATTACTCAGGTAGAAGTATAGATACTAGAGTTTAAAAATACTCCTGTAGAAGTTGAAGTATCAACTCAAGTTTTTTTACTCAAGTAAAAGTATAAAAGTACTGGTTTCAAAACAACTTAAAGTATAAAAGTAAAAGTAATGTAAGGGGGAAAAAAGCCATTAAGGACAAACGCCATTGAAAATGAATGCATCTTAGTATAATGCAAATATATTAAAGAACCATATATGTGTACTATTAAGAACTAACATGTGTTTCAGAGAGCAGAAGATATGATGACTAGTTGCCTATAAGTATTGTAATGGTGCAAAAAGTCAAACTTCAGAGGCATGTTATCATTTATCCAAGTTACATCCAAGTCTACTTGCAGGAATCTGAGCACAAGGGATGTAAGAACAAAACTGGACAAGAACATCTGAGCCACAACCACAACCAAATTCACTCTATCAGGATGGAGCAATTTAACTGGATAGTTTTTATTTAAAGGCCTAAATGAAATAGAGTAACGAGGCTGTTTTTAAAATGTAAGGAGTAAAAAGTACAGAAAATTGCGTGAAAATGTAAGGAGTAAAAGTAAAAAGTCATCTGAAAAATAATTTATTCCAGTGAAGTATAGATAACCAAAATTTCTACTTAAGTAAGGCAACGAAGTATTTGTACTTCGTTACTTCACACCTCTGATCTACTCTTATCCAGTTCTGCTGAAACATCCACAGTTTTCACCACGTTTGTCTGTCTATAGTTTTGGCTTTAGCAGTAATGTAATGAGGTTTAAAATATATCTTTGTTGCCTGCTACTAACAAGAACAGAGAGAGTGAACCGGAAGAATAAAGCTGCAGTTTAACAATGAACAAGGCCGAGGGTAGCTGCAAATTCAGCTTGTCATATTGTCTGCACGCCTTTTTGGAGTGTAAAAATATCAATTACAGCCACTTTAAAGTTGATCTAAAAGCCTCTGTATTATTTTACTATGCACATCTTCTTGCCTTATTGAAACATAGCTCCAGTTTCACCAAAGAGGTGCTAGGATGGCATGTCTTTTGTCATGTCAAGGTGTCTGAATGGGAGGCTACAGTAATAATAGCACTGTAACTCTATAGCAGCACTCCAGGACCTGTTATAAGCATGAATACCAGCAGGATGTCTGTGCACATGCTTGGATAAGTTTGGCTCCAGGGGACCACAAGTCATCAGGATAAATGACTCTGGCAAAGAGATCCATTACTTTGAATTTATAATTGACTATTACGGAATATGCTATTAAACAACACACACTCACACATACACACAAAAGACATTTTTGCCTACATGTGTTTGTCAAGCGGAGGCTATTAATTCCACTCTGAATGTTATCTCCACTACTTCTCAAATGGTGTTTAAAATATTTCACTGTGCTTCAGTAAAATTATGCCATTTATCTTCTTCTGAATACTTCTCGTTGAGCTGCAGTCAGCCGGCAGCCGCAACAACAACAACAACAACAATAACGGAAAACACATTTCAACACAAATCAATATATGTCTTACCTTCCCTTTATCCCTCATGGACCCTTTGCCAAGGATGGACATCTTCACCCCTGTCTCCTCTTGTAATCTTTTCATAGAATTTCCCCGTGGGCCCAGCAGCTTCCCGACAAAGTTAAACTGTGACACAGAAGAAAATAAGGCATCAGACAGGGCTTTCAACACATGCATGTAGAGCACTGGAAAAGCTGATATATATTTGAAGACAAATACTACTTTAGCAGCCTCTTTATGTGCTGGTTATAAAAGATATGGGATCTTTTTTTGGGGGAAAAAGGTCAACGATTAAAGATACTTGCTCTTCATTAGTCATCTATCATCAATATAATCTCTCATTCCATTCGCCATTCATCATGTGGAGAAAAAAAGCTGTAATGTAGCCTGTGATAAATCAATATCATTGTGCTCTGTGTGTAGTACATTAAAGGTGAACGTGATTCTCATTTGCGGTCCAGCGTGACATATGTGCCTATCCCTCGCTTGAACTACACCCTCGCTAGTCATGTATCTTATTGGCATTTGGGGTCATCCATGTTGGGTTGAAGGGAATGAAAAAAAGATCATGGACCCAAACCAATAACGTAGCAGAAACATTGCAGTGACTGTTCCAGAGGTCAGTGCTGAGATAAAGTCAGAAATAATGAGTTTCTTCCCAGTGGGAAATTAAGCAATACTATCCAGATGACAAACCATCAGATTCCTGCCTCGGGGCTCTGACTGTCAGTTCCCTCTCACTTTGCACCAGCTCATTTATGTTGAGGAAAGTATAGCTGTGGGTTTGTAGCGTAACCCTGCTGAGATTAGCGGTGATTAAAGCAGGAGGTTTACTTCAGAACCCAACTGTGGTCAAACATAGTTTCTGAGAAAACTGGACAGGCTACAAATTTAATACCAATTTAAAAAAAACAAAAAAGCAAAAAACAGCATATATTATAACACTAATGAATGCTTATGACTTTCAAATGTTTGCTGTTGGATGAGATGAATAAAGTCAACCTCCAAAGCTGAACAGGTGGTCAGCCGCCCACCACAACACACTCAGGCCAACCCTTAAATGATATTAACCTTTCTGGAATGCGCCCTCCCCCACTGTGGCTGAGCAGATAATAACTTGCTGCCAGCTGTGTCTGGCTGCTGCAACTCAACTTCAATAACTGCACACTCATCTTATTTCATGAACGTCATTAACATCACAAGTGAACGCTACAACCAGGACACGATGCACCAGGGGACGTAGAGATGAAACTTGGGGGGGAAAAAAGAAAGTATCCCTTCCGCCCTTGCCTGTCCTCTCGTCTGAGTGATTAAGGCACCTTTGTAGATGCCTTTCTTCACAGGAGTTGCTGTGACAGGACTATCCTATAGCTGGCAGGGAGCTGGAGAGCAGATGGTTGCTGCAGCTACATCGGGAACACGCTCGCTGGGTGATAGAGGAAGAGTGGCCTGTTTTCATTAAGTTAATGAATGTCTGGAGCCTCTCTGCTATTCCATGGTGAGCAATTTGAGCTTCAGAAAGGGGTACTGTTCAGAGTTAAATGAGGTTTGAAATGATGCTATGTACCCCCTACAGTCTCAAGACTGATAGCAGTGCAGATATTAGAAGGACGGATGTTGTGAATGCAGCAATTATGCACAAAGACTCTTTAAACAATGAACGAATATTCCATTATACAACAGCAGCACTGTTCTATACAGCTATTTTCTACATGCAAGCTCAAGTAGAAAACTTTTTGCACACCCCGATTTGCAGAAAGGTGCATCGGAGGAGGAAAGTCACAGCCAAATTTAAAAAGAAAACTCCCGCACACCTTCTTCTCACCGTACACTTGTTTATTAGGCCAATGTTTCGGTCATAGACCTTTTTCAAGGCATCAAGGATGCTACATGGCTACATGCAAGCCAAAACATTTAACTAAGACATTTTTTTGCAGTTTTGAGAACTCTATTATATTTGCACATGCAAGCTTTAAAACTAATTTTAGAAGAAGTTTTGCGTCGACAGGGGTTAAAGCAGCAGCTGAAGCTCGTATCACATTGCACAAATGTGAATCTTTAAACCTGACAACGCAGCCGAGCAAAGCATTTTTCATGTGGAGCTTAGTGGCTGAAGTGGATTTGTCGGTTTCACTTTTAAACAAGATTACGTTGACACTATTGAAAACATGATCTGGCATTTAGAGCTGCAAAGAGACAAAATATGGACGAACTGAGGAACACAATCAGAAGCCTCACACAGTGCAATGCAGCATAATGAAACAGGAAGCAAATGCATAAAACAAAATGCAGAAGAGGCAAACAAATGTCTGAATGAATTCCTTGGAACATTTCATGTGTGGTCGTCTGTTGGCAGCACTTTTTACAGCATGCTGTAAAGTTTCATGCATGTTTTTAAAGGGAGCCTTAACTGATTCTACTTATTGAACTGTACACTTATTTGCGATTACTGATGCGTGTCTACACAAAGTTGAAAAGCCTTCTGTGGCTGCAGAGGGAAACATCAAATCTGACAGGGGGCCTCAAGCGATGTCACTGTCATTTTTTAACCGTCCATCAACGTATCAAACAGAGCTGCAGGAGCATAGATGTAAGTTTGTGGAGGACTGTAAGGTGCTGGATGTGGATTTTAATGTTCATTGAGCTCTTGTAAAAGAAGCTAAAGTAAGCCTCCACTACTAGGAAATACATGCATCCATCTTCTATCAGACACTTTGTTTTGTTTTTACCTCTTTTATAGCCTCTGTGCAGCAATGTCATTTAAAGAACACAAGTTTAGTTTCCCCTAAACTCTAATTAGTAATCAAATATGCTCACGTCTTCCTGGGGTCAGACCACCAGCCTGGCCAGCCAGCCTAATTCTTTTCCTCTTTTATGCAAAGAATTAATCTGTTTCCTCTGAATTCGACTTTCATTTCCAGGTGACAGTAACAATGGACACAGAATAAACTGGAGGCTGTTGGATAGGCATACATCCAATCAGGGAAACAAACTGTGACAGGCAGAGTGACAACCAGGGTAGCAGCAACAAAAGACAACCAGATTGGTGTGCAGTTGGGTCGGAACGCTGGAGAAGGACTGCTGTGGGGCTTGCAGTATAAACTTGTTGATCCAAGTTGTTATTTGATATTCTGCAGGAATCTTGGTTATCATTTATTGCGGGTCTTGAACACTCCTGTATGAGTCCCGTATGTACAGTAAAACCCCAAACCTGCTGCAACTGGTTCTGAATCAGTGGACTTTTTTTTTTTGTTTAGGTAAAAGTGTGACTGGTTTATATTTATTGATGGGGAAACTGTGATGCAAAAGATGCAGTGTAACTAAATGTTGCTCCTCCAGACAGAGCTACTCTCACTCAGGCTTAATAGTGAACACATTTAGAAGCACACAACTAATCCTTTATAAACAGGACCTGTAATGCAGCGCTATCTCCATGAGCATGAAGTCATTAAAATTCAATTTTTTTTCAATAAGGCAAGGGATGTTTGGCCACATGTAGCATCCTATATACATTGTGTGAAACAATGTAACCCCTTTTTTATGAGAAAATTAAAAAATACGTATGGATTTCATCTTTATTTCATGCTGCATAATATCAAAAATGTTCTTTGTAAGAAAAATACAAAACCCATCAGAGCAGCATGAAGGCATATTTTCCAAACGCTCAAAATAAGAATACTGTTTCACATTTTCATGCCCCTTCTTTTTCATAATGCCCAATTTAAAGTAAAAAAAAATGCGACACACGTGAAAAAACAACATTAAAAGAGGAACTCAGTTTAAAGTCAAACATCAAAGGGAGCATATGCAAACCTGAACAAAAATAATTAAAGAACCAATCAAAACAGCCTCAAGGTGACTTAATATGAAAGACTAGACCTAATGCTGATGCATGTTTTTCGTGCATCATGCATGAAGACATGATGGCATTGCATAGTGAATAGCAAAACAACTTTTTTCCTTAGTAATGAAAAATGGGCTGGGGCCACTCAACATGTCTTAAGGCACCTACAATATATGGTAGAAGGTGAGCAATTAAACATGTGCTCCACAGATGTTACAGAACGAGTTGGGGACAGGAGTTCCTATTCACATGGCAAGCTTTTCAGGAAAGAATACAAATAATTATCGGTGGAAAGCTTCTATGTGTTGATGCTAATCAGTGACAGCAGGATGTCAAGTTTGATTGCACGGTTGTTATCAACATTGCAGATATTAATACACGATTTATGCGGAAATCCACGAAGAAATCCATGTTAATTTGTTCTCATGCACAGACAGAAGCGAGGAGTAGTAATAAAAATGCAAAATAACCTATTCAAATATAAAATGTGGACTGTAAACAAGATAAATATTGTAATTCCTGTAGATTCTGCAACCGAGAAAACTGAAAAAGCATTACCATTTTACATTTTTGACTAATCACAGATATATATATAATGTCTGTGTTTCTCAGTCAGGGAAAGCAGAATGTTGAAATGTTTTGATTTATTCCAAAACTCTAATCATTTTCCTTAACTGGAACTGACATGTTTAAGTTGTTAAACCTATGCAACCAACAAAAGACTGGAACAATGGTGAGACCGCATGCCAAAAACAATCTCAATCTTGCTGAATCTGAGTTTCCGAGGAACTGAATTCATCCTTGCCCTTCATAATCCTTTGTTTGGTGTTTTTTCGTGGTTCACAACAAACACACCTCATGAACCAGGATGCACAGGTTGCAAATTACATTCTGCCAGAAGTGATCTGGACAGACAGGACTGTAAAATTGTCGGCTTCTCGAAAGGCAACAATCAACCAATCAATGTTTAAGTAATCTTTATGCTCATCTCATGAATGTACCATTTACCCTTACTTTTGCTTTAGTTCTGTCTCTAAACATTTTCACCAATGGGAAGCTAAATTTATCTAAAAGCTGGCAAAGTTGATACCAATGAAATCATTCTGTACTTGCACTCTTCTTTGCGTGTGTGTGTTAACTATAACAGTGTTGTTGTTGCCACTACAAGAAAAACTAATGTATAGATTACAATAGGTAATGAATGAAACAATAGCTTTTATTAGCTATGTTGAACAGGAATGTGAATTTATATCTGTCCATATTATGAAATACACAGGCAGCTTTCAGATGGTTTTCTGTGACTTTTCCGAGGCACATACAATTTCAGACATCACACAATCTTGAAAACTTAAAAATCAAAAACATTAAAAGACAGAAATGGCTTCAGCACATGCCCAACCTATGTTTTGAAAAGGCGCGTTAGCGGTGCTTGACGGTGGCTGTGTCCGATGCTTTAGGTTGTGCCTCGCTGATGCCTCTGTCAAACTAATAAACATCACATTTCTTCTGGCTAAGTTCAAGAAGAAAAATGGGTCTTTGACAGGTTTGACAGATTTCACATTGCCCTTCTGTGATAATCACAACTTTGTGTGGAAAGTTCAAAGATTATACCATAACCCTAACACATAAGTTGTTAGAAAGTTAGATAGATCGATCTTTATTGTCATTATCACTATGTACAACGAAATTAAAAGTGCTCTCCAGTCAGCGCATCATATACAAATAAAATAACTGAAAAATAAATCAATAAAATGAAATACGGTAAAATGAAAAATTGAAAAGTATCAATGTTTGCAAACACACAAATGTACTGCATACTAGGTTTACTCTCTATCTCTGTTCCTGCACTTCAGAGGTTTGTGATATGGCCACAAAATCTGATCATATAAAATAGTCCAATTGCACTTGTACTAAAACCCCTGAAAGAAACAGCATTTTGTATAGAGCTGGAGCACTCCACTGCAATGGGGAAGGCATTTAACATGAACAGGCGTTTTTATCTTCGTTATGTCTCGTGAGCAGCATTGTGCTGGACAAAGTCGTCACACAAACACAGACTCGGTAGGATCCCAAACTGGAACTGAGATGGAATTGTACAAGTGGTTAATTTGAATTCACACCTCATACTCCCTTTACCGTATTCTGTACTTATCTAAGGAAAACACCTTTCCACATGACGGGGCTTTCTTTAGGACACTGACATCTCTGAGAAGCTGAACATGGGATTTCTGAATGGTGGAACTGTAGCAGCAGCTGCATTATTTAAAGGTCACAATAACCAAGCTGATAAGCTCAAAATTGTACCATCATAAATAGGGATGGGAATTGTTAAGAATTCACTGATTCCAGTTCCATTATCGATTCTTATCCAGTTATATGCATTCCAAATGTAGTACAAATGACTTTGACAAATGACATTAACACTTTAATTTCAAGTATGCACCAATATTTTGCACTCAACTTCAACTAAATCAAAGCTGGCTTAAGCTGAAGACCTTTTCAAATGAACATTGTGACATAAATACAATCGCAATGATCAACTTCTGGACATTAACAGTTTTTATGCAGAAAATGTTTCAATGTTGGAGGAATTGGCCCTCTTTGAAATGATCAAAGCTCTGCACCTGTTCCAACCATCGGCAGCCATCTCACTTCTGCATTGATGCTCATGCAGGACTACGGTTCGCTGCAATTCCTCGACTGACCGATAGAG
This sequence comes from Cololabis saira, assembly GCF_033807715.1. Classification (NCBI taxonomy): domain Eukaryota; kingdom Metazoa; phylum Chordata; class Actinopteri; order Beloniformes; family Belonidae; genus Cololabis; species Cololabis saira. The sequence goes on from NC_084603.1 coordinate 5,307,108, forward strand.
CGCGACTGCAAAAGCGAATCAATCTCCATTGACTCCCATGTTAAAGCAGCACAACGGAACTTTCAGCTTTTGTTGAGTTTGGCGCCATCTTTTGGACAAAAGCGGTAGTGCTTTACCAGAAAGAACACTACGACTACGTTCACACTGCAGGCCTTAATGCTCAATTCCGATTTTTTCTTGTGTGGCTGTTCACATTATCTTTTAAAATGTGTCCTATATCAGACTCGAGTGTGAACGCATCGCGGCCCTGAACTGACCCGCATGTGCAGAGGAACAATAACAAAGACGTCACACGCAGCACGCCGTATGTTGGGCTAAAGGCTGATTTATGGTTTCGCGTTACACCAACGCAGGGCCTACGGCGTAGGGGACGCGGCGACGAGCACCGTGCCGTGTATCCTACGCCGTATCCTACGGCGTAGGCTCTGCGTCGATTTAACGCGGAACCATAATTCAGGCTTAAAGGTAGCTCCGCACCCCGGAGTTTCAGCTCCGCTCTCCGGGGAGCGGAGCTACGGAGCTACGGTCCAGCTCGTTGTAAAACGGGCAGGTTATGCGACCATGACCACTTCGCTGATTTGAATCCTTAGCTTCTTAATTTAGTAATATGCTTCAATTCAGCGGGTTGTCTCGTCTGATCTGAGGTCGTAGGCGAAAAAGAGGTGAGCGCGGGGGAGGGGAGGAGGAGAGGCGGAGGCGGCCCGGAGGCGACCCCCGCCGTCTCCCGTGTCTCTCCCCCGCGGCGCGGGGCTCTGCGTGTGACGTCAAAGTCGCATTAATTCCGACCTGGCTGTTCACACTGAGGTCGCATTGCAAAACATCAGACCTGTATCCGATTTAGAACCACATATGGAAGCGACCTGAATCGGATTTGAAAAGATCAGATTCCATGTGACTTGTGCTGTTCACACTGTCATAAACAAATCAGATCTGAGTCACATACATGAGCAAAAAATCGGATTTGGGTCACTTGGGAACTGCAGTATGAACGTAGCCTACGTTTCCCATGAGCACCAGCGCGTACTGCCGGAAAGATCCTGTCCCGTCGCGTGCATTTGTTTTGATAGTGAATGAAGACGGGATGGACTTTTCTGTTTCACCAAGTGAACAGACGGAACGCAAAAAAAAGATGTTAAAATGCTGGAAAGGAACTGGAATTTACCGGGATACCTTCAACAAGGAAGCCAGGGAGCAGTATATGGAGAAAATAATGATTATTAACGGTTTGGATCCATATGAAATCCCTACTAAAGAATGGAGCTCCTCATCGGAGCTCCACTCTTTAGAAAGGATTTACTGCCGCAGTTCTGCAGAACCCACGTCTCCGGCTACCTTGTTTAGGAGTGTTTGGCAGCTGCTTTGGTAAATGTTTGACTCACCATGTGTTTCAATAAATTTGTATAATAGTACAAAATACAGTACATGTTTTGTATCCCTGTTACTTCTCTTTTCTTTTTTTTTGACTGCTATATTATGCTGAAGAGGCTCCGAGGCGTGAGCAATATTTTTGTTTTCCTCGTGAGATTATTTTTTTCCTCTGCAGCTACAAATAAGAGTTAATATTTTTTCCTCAACAAACTAGTTTTATCTGAAGATTGGGGTTAATTGCACCGCAGAGAGCTGGCCAGCAACTGCGTTTAGCTGGCGAAGTGGGGAATAAAACCCGTGTTTTGATCCGACCTGGTCTGTGTGAGTGTTTGTGGTTTACTGTGTGGAAGGTGTTTGGTCGTTACAGCCACGATCCAAGCGAGCCAACGACTTTTTCACTCTTTTACTCTGTTATATCAGATACTTGGCCTCCGTGGTTCCTCCTCCAAGCAGGAAAGCGGTGAAAAGTTAAACCATTAGCGATCTTTTCCCCACGTCTGTTATGTGTAGAGCTGCTGTAGCCACAACACAGCAACGGGTTACCAGCTACTGCGGAGCTCTGCGCTCCACGCCCCGCCCATTTTCATCTCGACTGCGAATCGGGAAGGAGGGGGAAGTGACGTATGCCGTAAAGCAGTTTATCCAGTAAAAATGTGTAGTTTTTTAGTGTGGCAGGGTTCCTACCATGCTCCTCAAAGTTACATAGTGCCAGTGAAGGCGATACAGACCCCTCAGACCATGATAGGGGTGTCATTTAACCTGTTGGAAGTTGATGTACCATCACAATGACTCTGGAAATATGATATTAAGGTGGAAAAGATACATAGTGCCGCTTTAAAGGGGACATATTATGAAAAACATGTTTTTTCTTGCTTTAACATATATAAAGTGGTCTTCCCTCAGCCTGCCAACTCAGAGAAGGAGGAAAGCAACTTAATTCTACAGTGTCTGTACACCCACCCGGATGAGCCATCCAGTGTGATGTGGCTTCTACGAGCCATTCAGATTCTGCTCCCTTTCATTACGTAACCAAAATGCAATTTGCATCGTGGGCCTCCGATGCGTGAAACCACACCCACAACTAACTCTGGCCGGAACAACAACAACTAACTCTGCCGGCCGGAGCTTTCGCCATTTTTCCGTAGCGGCGTATCGTGTCATTCAGACAGCCAATCAGCACAGTGCCTCATTATCATAGCCTCCACGCCCACTTATAATCCCGCATAGAGAATGAGGTTAGAGAATGGGAAGATAAAGACATGGCTCAGAGGCTTTCTAATTTATTTAGCAAAAACAATCAAAAGCTTGTTTTTAAGACATTCAAGGCCTGTTTAAAATAGTATTAGATGCCATAATAGGTCCCCTTTAAGATGCCCCAGAGCTAGAGTCGGGTAAATGGGACGGTCATTTTTTATTTCATCGTCATGTCAATATATCAAACGGTGTATCCTGCTGTAAAAGTCTGAGGGCAGATCTATATTTTGGCTGAGGAAGTTGTGAGCAAAGCTAACTACGATTGATGGAGTGGTCACTTTCCCGAGGGCTTGTTGAGTGACATGGCTGCACTCTGTACGAAGGAAAACAGGCTTCAAAACTGGTCTTCGGAAACCAAAGAGCACGTGACCGAATGCTTCGTCCATTGTTATATGCAGTCTATGGTTGCACCTGACCCTAGTGTTGTCCTTTTTTCGTGAGACCAAACGTTGATGCGTTTCTGCCTCCACACTATGTTGAAAAAATTCTGAGCCCAAATACGAAGCGTGAACATGATATCACCACACGTCAGACATTGGCAGAACCTATAAACAGAATCGTTAGGCAGACGGGTTAACGAGAATCTAACTACTGGGAACCGGTGTTCTGCCTATCCTTGCTACCTCTTTCTAACCTCGTTCGGTATCTCAGCCTATAGGAGAGCGCTCTCATGTGGTCAAACTACGGAAGCTCCAACAACGGTCCGTCTGTCGGAGACAGACCAATGACAGCCGTGACAGTAAAGTCCGCCCCTATATATTCTCACTGCCGTCAGTGCACAGGATTCTCGCTTTCTTCCCCGCAAGTGTAACTACAAGCTCTCCTCAGTCAGCCCGACAACAACAAATGCCGTCGGCATTCGCTGAAGAACATTGCGTGCCATTGCGCAACTTCAGACTGGTAGGTCCCCCTGTCAGTCTGCTATTTTTAGCCCGGGTGAAGCTTTTTCCCCGGTGCCCGCAGCTTACACCTGCTAACTCGTGTTTAGGACCAGCTAGTAGCCCTTACCTTCTACTAGCCCGTCTGTCGAGGGGATAGCTAACGCGTTGAGGTAAGCTCACCCCGTCGGTCAGCAGCTTACACCTGCTAACTCGTGTTTAAGACCAGCTAGCAGCCCTCTTCCTCTACTAGCCCGTCTGTTGAGGGGATAAGCTAACGCGTCGAGGCGAGCTCACCCCGTCGGTCAGCAGCTTACACTTGCTAACCTGAATTTAAGACCGGCTAGTAGCCTTTACCCCCTACTAGCCCGTCCGTTGAGGGGATAAGCTAACGCGTCGAGGCGAGCTCATCCCGTTGGTCAGCAGCTTACACCTTCTAGCTCCCTCCCGACACGTTCACCGCCGGGAGCCCCGTCGAGGCGGCTTTTTTCCCCAGTCTCATGTCGACAGCCTCGGGAACGAGTGCCGGAAAAACTCCTGAGTCTTCATCCCGCCCTTGCCTGGCGGCATGTGGCTCTTACATCTCGGGCAGAGATGGTCACCCTCCCTGCATTGCGTGCATGGGAGTGGGCCACGCTAAAAACGCTCTCGCTAACCCCGAGTCGTGCGTGACCTGCTCCGGTGTGCCGGCTAAAACTCTGGAGAGGAGACTGCACGTTGCCGCCGCTCCTAACTCCGACCCCCCCCACCTTCACCGGGTGGCGCGGGGCCGGATGACAAGCCTCCAGCGCCGGAATGGGGTGACATTATGGACGTCAATTTATATGACGTCTGCAAGCGGACTGCGGCTAGACTTGGCCTCGAGTAGCCGGCTCCCCGGGCCGGCCAGGGACCCGAAAGGGATCTCTACGACGGGAAAGTCCTTCCCACCTTACAAGCTCCCGCCAAACAGCCCTTGCCTGCGATCCCAGCGTGCGTCAGGGAGATGAAGTGCTACTGGGAAAAGCCTCTGAGACACAGAGTGGCTGTCAAGGGTTTTTCAGGGCTAGATGTCCAGGGCATGGAGGAGATGGGGCTCTCCGGGCCGCCGCCGGTTGAGCCGTCTGTTGCCTCCCACCTCCACCATAGCCACCACGCGACCTTGTCGGCGTCCGGCCCCTCCCTTCCTTGGAAAATGGATAGGTTCACGGCCTCCATTTATCAGAAGGTTTATAAATCCTCAGCCCAGGCTGTGAGGGCGCTTAACGTCGTTACGCTCCTCTCTGCTTACCATGCAGAGCTGCTGGTGGACATGGGGCAACAGCTCGATTCGGGCTCCCCCAACCCGTCTGTGTGGGAGGAGATCTGTATCACCGCCGATCTCATCCTCTGCAGCTCCCGGGGTGCTGTGCTCCATGGGCCTCGCTGTGCCAGGCGAGTGGTCGTTATGGCTGAACTTGTCCAGCTTGGGTGATACAGAAAAGCAGGACATCTTAGACGCGGAATTCGACCCGTCTAAGGCCTGTTCGGTCCCGCCGTCGACACCATGAAGCAGGCGTGCGACCTCAGGAAGAAAGAGGGAGAGGCTTTCAGCCTTTGCCTCCCTCGTAGACCTGCTCCCCTCCCTTCTGACCCTTTGGACGGGAAGAAGAGGCGTGGCTCCTGATTCACCTCGCCATTCCGGGGGGACTTGGTATCAGCACCTAGAGGTCCCTGTTCCTTTCCCCCTCGGGACAGATGCACTGACCCTCCCTCCACCCGCAAAACGGAGGAGAGCGCCAGATGCTTTAATCTGTCCGCAAAAGTACTGCGTGGTGGCCTTTTCTGTTTCCCCGACCCGCAGCCACTTATCAGTTCGAGCACACGTACCCCGGGTGCTCCCTGTTTCACCCCCCCTCCAGCCCAGTTCTGGCCTGGAAGGAAGGGGGCTCCTCACTACTTGGATGTGGCCAACTAGCACCTGTTCACCACAGTGCACACCGTTCCCCACATGTTCACATAAAAACTCAGCTGTTGCAACCAGGCTCCTCGCCAAGGGCACGGCTGAAAATTCAAAATCGAACATAAGTCTGACTCGGGGCTCCCTCCCGTTGTCACAGTTCCCCTTGCCCCCAGTAGAGGGCGCCATCCCTGCGCTCGCCAGCCGAGCGCAGGGATGGCAAGAGGTCGCTGTTCAACAGCCCTGGGTGCTGAAAACAGTGATGAGGGGTTACAGGCTGCAGTTCGCCTCCCGACCACCAAAATTCAACGGCGTGTTGATTTCTGTTGCAAACGGGGACGCTGCTTGAGTGTTGGATCAGGAAATATCCTCTCTACTGAGCAAGGGGGCAATCAGGGTCATTCTGGAGGGAGAAACTCAACTGGGTTTCTACTCCAGGTATTTCACTGTCCCGAAGAGAGGCCCATCCTGGATCTGTGGGTTCTGAACTCTTATTTGAGAAAATACACGTTCAGAATGCTCACACTCACAGTGTTGTCTTGAGCCATACGTTCAGGCGATTGGTTTACTTCAATCGGCCTGAAGGACTCGTACTTCCACGTCCATATGCTCCCAGCCCACATAAATTATTTGGAGCTGCTGGCGGTGTTTCTGGTGCTGAAACATTTTCTGCCCTTCCTCCAGGGCTGCCATGTTCTGGTAAGGAGCGACAATTCCACGACGGTGGCTTATATAAACCAACAGGGAGGGACCCGCTCCCTGCGGTTGCACAAGCTGGCTCACGCCTTGTTAACTTGGAGCAGCGAGCATTTGCTGTCTCTGCGCGCGACGCACGTCCCGGGCAGGTTGAACACAGGGGCGGATCTCCTCTCGAGAGGAAATCCCGTGTACGGCGAGTGGGTCCTCAATCGCCAGGTGGTAAGACAAATTTGGGAGAGATACGGCCAGGCCACCGTAGAGCGTAGAAACGCTCAGTGTCCTCTGTTCTTCTCTCTGGTTTGCGACGATGCACCGCTGGGGGTGGACGCGCTGGCACATCCGTGGCCAAACGTACTGCTTTACGCATTTCCACCTCTCAGCCTGATATCTCCCACTCTGGCGAGAGCGAGGAAGCATCACCTCTCGGTGATTATGGTCGCTCCGCGCTGGCCAGGGAAGCACTGGCTGGCGGAGATAATCCAAATGCTCTCGGCCCAGCCGTGGCCACTTCCGTTACGCAGGGACCTGCTGTCCCAGGCGAACAGGAAGATATTTCATCCCCATCCGGAGCGCATGGCTCTGTGGGCCTGGCCCGTGAGAGGCTGAATTTAACTGCTGTTGGTTTACCACCCAGGGTGGTGGAAAACCAGGTTGCCAGGGCTCCGTCTACACGCTCATTATACAATGGTAAATGGGGTGTGTTTGAGGGCTGGTGTGAACTGAATAATGTTGTCCCGTATCAGTGCTCCATGGCGGAGACATTGTGATTCCTGCAGGAGCTGATGGATAAGGGGAGGGCCTTCTTCACCATCAAGGTGTATCTGGCCGCGATTTCTGCCTGCCACGTCGGCTTTGGGAGACATACTGTTGGTCAGCACCCGCTGGTGTGCCGCTTTATGAAGGATGCACGCCGGAGGCTCCTGGTCCCCAGGATCCTTGTCCCATCCTGGGATCTCTCTCTGGTGCTCGATGCCCTGTGCCAGTGCCCGGTCAAGCCTCTGGAATTAATTGACATGAACTTATTGTCACTTAAGACTGCTTTGCTCTTGGCTTTGTCTTCAGCCAAACGGGTGGTTGAGTTGCGGGCTCTCTGTTCACCCTTCCAGTCTGCAGTTTGCACCGGGTTTCAATAAGATATCCCTTATTCCTAACCCTTCATTCCTGCCAAAAGTGATACGTCTGTCTTATCACTGTGCCCCTATCGAACTGATAGCTTTTCATCCTCCACCTTTCTCCTCTGCCGAGGAAGAGAGGCCCTGTTCCCGGTGCGCGCTTTACGCACGTACGTGGAGAGGACGAGGGGTTTCAGGACGGCTGACCAGCTGTTTGTGTCCTGGGCGTTATCCCACAAGGGGAAACCCATGGCGTATGAGTGCAGGGGCTTACAGGCTCCGATGGGCGTAAGAGCCCACTCCACCCGGGGCATGGCCACTTCATGGGCTCTGTTTAAAGGGGTCTCTGTCATGGACATTTTTAAGGCTGCAAGCTGGGCTTCGCCTCATACATTTGTCAGGTTTTATAGATGGGATGTTACGGCGCCCTCTCTGGCTCATTCCATCCTCCAGGTGGGTGCTGTCTGATCTACACCTCATCTGTTCTTTGTCTGTTGGGGCCAGAGTGCCGGCTTCGGAGAGCATGGTGCAATTCTGGAGTTGTCTATGGGATGTTGAGTATTTAACACTGGCGTCTTTGCATTAGGAGCCGGTGGGGCACGGCCCCACCAGAGTGCGCTGCTGCGCAGGGGAAGATTATGTGTCATTAAACATAAGTTCATAATAAATTTGTCTCCTATGAAATGTCCGCAGTTTTCATTTGATGCAACTTAATTTCATCTGCTGACACTTTTTGTAGTGTAACTGTGTGTAAATAGTTTGCCCTGCCTGATCCAGCCCCTCCTCTGTTTCCGCTCGGTGGGGCACAGCGGAGATGGCACCTCTGCCTGTAATGTTGTTAACTGGTGAACTGCTGCGCGCGCGTGCGCATGTACAGCGCACACATTAGCTTCGACAGTGGGGCCGCGAGTTCAGGGCCCCAGAGCGCCTCTCATTGGCTGCTCTGAACTGAAGCAGACATGTTGAATCGGCGTCGGCCGGCGGTCAAACAGCTCACTTTGTGATTGGCTGTTCCCAGAATTTCCCAGAATGCTTTTCGCCGTCATTTGCGGACTGAATAAAAAAAAAACTATTTCTAGCGAGAAATAAATATTTTACTTTCATAATATTCACTCAGTGAATGTACATAAGCACTCGCTTGTCTTTTTCAAACCGCGCCAGAATAAAGGCTGATTTATGGTTCTGCGTTACACCAACGCAGAGCCTACGGCGTAGGTCGCGGCGACCCGCGCCGTACGCCGGCTACGTACTTTGATTGATAGGTGACGTTTCATTCTTTCAAAATGAATGAAGTTGACTATTTGGTGAGTGTGCGATTTAGCACTTTAGCAATTGAGATCAAGTTGGAAATAAAACGTTTGGGACCACATCGACCGGATGATTTAACCATTTGTCAAGCCGGAAAAGACAAAACGAGGACATTTAATAAGGAATGGTTCAAGAGGAAACTCTGGTTAACCGGGAGCTCGTCAAAAAAGGCGCTCTTCCTCTTCAAGAAGTGATCGTCAACGGTGAGTCTAACAGATTTTTATAGTGGAACTGACCATGTACTTATATTCTTTGAACTAGTGGACTTTGTGTAATGCGCAACTGGCGATACATGTGGGTGTGGGTGTCGGGGGGACACAACCTCACGTGGGCTCCCCGACGCTGATGGAGCTGTTTACCTGTCTGTGGTGCTGAAATGGCTGTTTGGCTGTGGTATACTCTGTGTGGTGGCTTTATTAATTGCTGTGTATTGCATGTGCGCCGTACACGCCATGCTCGTGCACGGTCGTGCTTGTGCATTGTGTTTTTATTGTTGTCACGTTGCTGTTTCGATCTTGAGTATTTGATATGAGCTCTTGAACACTGCCCATTTGGTAGTGTGGCAGATGAGAGTATTTAGTATTAAAACAAATGATTTCGTTTTTTTAGAAAATATAATTTAATTCCTTTTCAGAGTATTGTAAAATATACGTTTTTTTGTTATTTCTGCTAAGTTGCTCTGGTTATAACTGTGTAGAAAATACATTTAAAGGTATTGTGACATCATTTTTAAAATGCTTTTAACACTATTAAAAGTCTTGGCCAACATCCCTCAAATGTGTCTAAAAGGGTGTAACAAGAAAAACTTCACTCTAGTACTCCATTCCTGGCTTTTTATGATAGTGTTTTTTTGCGCCGTGAAAAACGCTTCCTTTTCCCCCTTTCCTGTCAATCATTGCTCCGCTCCTCCTCCAAACCTCCTCCAACCCAACTGCTACACACTTCTGCCGGCGTCTCCACACACATGCGCGCACACCGACCACAAACACCCACACACAGCCCAGACAGGGCGACTACAGCCCGGGGATGAAGTCCGTGCGCACACCGAACCGGACTTCTAACAGCGCCGTCGGAGAGTTAAGCCGGGAGCGACAGGCGAAGCATGCACGGAAAAGCAGCAGGGCGAACCACCGCAAACAATCATAAAAATAAAGGCATGCAAGCAGCAGTGTCCCCTACTCCCCTTATCTTAAGTCCAGTCAGTGGCCGCGGGTCTTCTTAGCTGTTTTCCTCCGGTGATTAGAACAAAAGAGGCTCTAACAGCTCCGTGTTAAGCCTGATTTATGGTTCCGCGTTAAATCGACGCAGAGCCTACGCCGTAGGGTTCAGCGTACGGTGCGCGTCGCCGCGTAACCCTACGCCGTAGGCTCTGCGTCGGTGTAACACGGAACCATAAATCAGCCTTTATGGTGCGCTGGAGAGGAGAGGAGGCAGGGAGCTGGGTGGAGGGGGCGGTGATTTAGCGGATCGTTACGTAACGATCCGCCACCAAACCAGATGCGCCGTTTTTGCACAGTTATGCGGAAAATCCCAGAAATCACACAATACACTGAATGTTAAAAGTTTGTTGTTTTTTGGGTGTAATTGATGTCAAGACACCCAACAAAACACAAAAAATCAAGAAAAATGTGTTTTTCATGTCACAATCCCTTTAAAGTGTAAGTGTTTGTGGTAATTGTGCGTCAATCCAGTGGTAATACCTCAGGGTTCCAGTAGGGGGAATAGCGCTCCTCTTCCTCACTGAATACAATCGAGTGAAGGCAAGAGCTGTGTGTCTGTCATTTATACATCTTCCCTCACTACTTTTCCCCTATTTAAGGGCACAACAGTAGCGCTATTGATATGATAATATATGTCGTTAGATTGGCACTGTTTGTGTGATGATGGCATTATTCAGCTGCAATTTTGTGGTCAAAGGGGCTGTGGTCCCTTCTCTCACTTGATACTGATTGCATAAGATTTTCCAGCATGGCCCCACCAAAATTTACGGACCAAAATCACCACTGGTATTTAATCCTTCAAAATACACTACCCATGAAAGGAATTGCATTAAACTTTGTGAACATTATACGATAAAGAGAAAAAAAAACAATTCTATCGCTTTATTTGATATTCATTCAGTCATTGGCCTTTATTTAACCAGGCAGGTCATTAAGAACACATTCTTATTTACAATGACGGCCTGGCAAGCAACAAGAACCACTTGGGGGAAAGGGAAGTGGGCTAGGGAGCAAAAAACAGTAAAATTGTAGCTCTACAAAGGTAGAAAACCATTAGGTAGCATTTTTTGACAAGGCAGCAGAAATTGGCAGAACACCGGTTCTCGATTCCCATCTCTAATCATAACAGAAGAAGTACAATTTGTAGGCTGTAAACCCATTTTCAGAATATATAAATAAAGGCTACAGAGATAAAATTCTCAACAAAAATATAAATCATCCGATTAAACATAATTAGGATATATGTCCATTGCGTATTGAACTGACTCACAATTATGGTAATGTTTATATTTCTTATTACTTTATTTTGTGTTACTGATATTATGTATTACTTATATTATGTATTTAATTTATTATCTATTATGATTTTATTAATTTAAAAACAGGCCAAAAACATTTATGTATTCTCACAAACCATATTATCATTTGCAGAAAAATACTGGACTCAAAGGATGTGACAATGTCACACATTAAAAATCTATCCCATGCCCCAAGGTTGTGAGATGCAAATCAAGCCGTCTCATTAAACAGCTGAGGATAAATTCTAGTGAAGTGACAATGAAGAAGACAAGTCTTATTATCATAATCATATTTTTTGTTGACTAAATAGTAATCATATTGTACAGGGTTGACATTAATGGTTGCTCACTCGCCCGGGGCGACTGAACTCCATGTTTGTGAGGATACAAAGTCTCATGCAGTTGTCCTTTTGGGCATCAATTTTTCCATTGAGAAAAGTGTGTTGTTGTTGTTGTTGTTATTGCTATCTGTCCACTAGCAATCTCTGATGTATTGCTCTACTAATCAAAGACTGCAGTCGTGACTTGTGAACCAAACCGAGCTGTCCTGTCGTTACGCTGCTGGATTAAGAATGAAGGGATACTTCCAGATTTGGTTCGAAGTTTTTCCTGTCCCCACATAAATTTGGCTTTGTTGTATTAAAAAAAGAAGAATTTTAACAAATTTGAATGAGTAAAAATCCCTATTAAATTTAAAATAGGCTCTTGTTTTTCATTTCTGACACATTTTGGCCGCTGGGCAAGAGAAAAATATGACATTATTTCAACAATGGCACATGGACTAAATTAGATGGTGAGTGAAGTGTTTTCTCTGTCAGTGGGCCGTTTGTTTGTGCAATGGTAATGATAGTCACTAGCGCAGAACCTCCAGGTCAGACCATCTCCAAAACAAAAAGCCCTGCAGGGTGCACCTGGTCAGCAGTGATGAGTACCTAGAAACAGTGGTTAAGAGGAATAAACCATGGGAAAGCGGTGGGGTGTTGAGGGATGTGCTGGAACAAGCCTGATTTCATGCTGCTAACATGTTGGTGCCAGATACCACATGGTGCACTTCGGGCCCCTGCAATCAGAGCTGTTTTGGCAACGTGCCATGTGGGACATTAGCTCGGGGATGTTAAAGTTTTGTCATGGTGCGGTTTATCAGTTTAAAAATGTCATGCATTGATTAAATCATCCATTAGCGCAAGAAAACAAAGGCTTCAACTAAATACAACATTTAAATAAACATCTAGACATTATTAGAACAGCACTGACAATCATCTAATTTTTAAATGTACATGAAATACTCAGTGATATGTATTTCATTTTTAAACTTACAACAACATTAATTCCTTTATTGTGTTTGCATAATTAATTATACTGCTGTCTAAAATAATTTGAATGCTTCATCGTCCTCTGTGGATATCTACTAAAAATAATAAAATTATGTTCAGATTTGGGTACCAAAACAAACAAACAAAGAAAAATTCAACCGGTATACATTTAACAATTCAGTTTAAAAGGGTGTGGATTTAGATCTAACATGAAAGAATAATTTGCAATCAAAAATGTGAGTTAACGCAACAACCAATTCCCTGTTCCTGAGTCCTGGAATACACCTGTGCACAAGACAGGAGGACAACTAGACATGAACAGTTTGGTGAAAAAAATATGTATTTTAGAGGTGAGGGTGATTTGTTTTCTCCTGTAAGCTGCTGCTGCACAGAGCTGCATGGATTTGTAGGACTAAGACTCAAATGTAGGAGACTTGGAGGCGGGTGTATCAACATAAGTCCCTTATTAAACCAGAAATGCAGTTAAAGCAGGATAGCCAAAAGATCAAAAACTCAACACAAAGGCAAGCAGGATGGAGAAGTGAAGCATCAAAAGGAGCACAACAGACTAGAATAATGACGGACCAGCAGGGAAGGAAGATACAGAGGAGGAAGAAGGAAGTCAACACCCATATAGTAACACTTTCACAATAAGAGCGCAAGAAAACCAAGGCAACAGATAAAGCAATGATCAAAGTGAACTAAATAAAGGACAGAGGTTTAATAGATGCAAAAAATAAGAAAATCAAGATTAATCAAGCAAAATGCGGCTGATGAACAAAACAAACAACCTGAAACCACAGCAGCAAAACAAAAAAAGGCAGAAAAGAGGTACTTTAAAGCAACAAAACAAAGAAAACTCAAGCCAACTGAAACCGCAGATCACGACAGCTTATTTCTGTATCTCCACTATATTCAAATAGGCTACATGTTCCTATTAACAAATATCCAGCGTTTGAAACTCAGAGTTTTAAACTCTCTGTCAACAGCAGCCCAGAGACCATAAATGAGCATTTGTTTCTTTCTTTGTTTTAAATTATTTATCCATTTATTTTGATCCACTGGGCCTTAAAGCGGAGATGGGAGCACTGAAGTGGCTTCTTGAGCAACACTAGTTTCCCATTTATTTCATTCAACAAGTGTCAAAACAATCTTCCTATCTTAACTGAATACATTTATCATGATGTCATTTATCTGAAATACTATCAGTCTGATAGTAGTGGGTTGTTTTGAAAATCATTAAAACATTTGTGCATCTGCCAGGAGTGTCATTGGGCTCTTAACTCAGGTGTCATATACACACTTTTCATTCCAACCCCCGTTTTACTACATAGAAATCACTACAATCATTTAAATAATGTATTCCTGTTATCTGCTGTATTGGCATTACTTTTGTGGCATCGTCTGCTGATGCTTTGATATTTTAATTTTAGCCTGGTGGTTGTTTATCCACCAGTCACTTACTTCGTGACATTGTTACAGTGTCTTAGCAATGAAATATTTATGAGCCTAGGGTTTGTGCGAAACTATCAATGCCCTTATGATACAGAAACAAACGACAGTACAACAGAAATAAAAAGGGCTGCTTTTCAGAAGACATGTAGACTTAGAAGTAAAGGTTCAATTAAAAAGATTAGCAAGTGCTTACATTGTTATTCATGAGGTCTGTGCTTTTCCTGCAACGACGTGGAAAAAATGCCCTCCGGAGAAAACTACCTGCAACGTGTCTCTGTCAATGTGCCATGCAGAGTAATTTCTTCAGTACTGAGCGTTTCATATTAATCTTCCACGAGTGACTTTGTAAAATCTGAAATCATGCGGTTGGCTTATTTGGAGTAACAATTTAATTATCATGGATTTAATTATTTTGCAGTGAGATGGCAGCTGTTAGCTTGAATGAGCACTGTTAGGTGGCTAAGAGAATAAACCTATCAATTCTCTTTTTTTTCCTCTATGTTTTGCCTCGCCACCAGTGACAGAAACTCACAGGAATAGATGTGAGAAAATAACAGCGACAAAAGTTCACCTGCGCTGTAAAATAGATTAGTTTCTGTTGGCGTTGCTCAGCAGAGCCAGGTCTTGTCAGAATAAAAAGTCAAACATATTGATTAGTGAAAAACAAGTTCTTGCTTGCAATTAAGTCCAGCATTAACGTTTATCTCCATTCTGTCCCACAAATGTATTCATTACAGAGACAACTAAAGCAACTGATCTCCATTCTCCTGTCCAACATGCAGGTATGAGCAGTGTTTGTTGCAGCTATGGTGCACTATTTTGGAAATGTTTATTGTGTCTGAAAATATCACATAGTATAGGCATAAGCATAGATATTTCCGTATCAAAGTGTGCCACTGTGTCCTGAATGTGTTCTAAACTTGCTCCACCTATTAATATTTTCTTTTTGATCTAGAATCTCTGCACGTATTTCATTTTTCTTTTTGATTTTCCTTATCATCTGTGTGGGTCCTGCACTTCAAAGACTTGCTTAATGTGGCTAACTATGATTAAATGAGTGCAGTGTTACCAAGATGTTTAAGACAATGACACTGCAGTCTTATGGGGTGCTGACTGTGCAATTAGGTCACATAAGCTGTTGTTGGACAGGAGCTCCGTCCCTCTGGACTGCAGCTTCGCTTGCTTTACAGAGATGAAACAACTCAGTTTATTGTATCGAAGCAACATTGTGAACCTCTGCTTTCTAAATATGGCTTCTTTTTTCTCTCCCTTGCTTATACAATGCATTTTTACATCGCTGTTAGGTGCCTCAGTGGCTTTTAGGTTTCTTGCTTCTGAGCTTCACTGCTTCTCACTTACCATCTAATCAGAGGCAAGCTCACACTTGGGACACTAAGTGAATGTAATTAACCATCAGCTGGAATAAGAATTAAAAAAAAAAGGAAAGATGTTTTCTATCTTTGAAAAATTCAGTGTACTTTTGATTTATAGTCTCCAACAGTGGAAATAGATTTTCCTTAGAGCTGGTATCTTTAATTGGAATCTCTTATTTTGAACTGATTGACAAAAAAATATATATGTAAATGAATGGCCATTTCTATCCCTGTAACACTAATACAGTCATGAAAATAAACAGAATATTTTATTTCCTTTTTAGATTATGCTCACTTGGAGTCTTGCACGCAAATATGTGCCGTAAAAGAAAGCAAAACTCTCCGTTCATAGTTTGCAGGGCTTTTTAAGAGGAAAATATGTAAGATTTGGACTGCAAGGGGCACAGCCAGAGACACAAATTCAATGTGAATCGTTTTTTCCCCAAGAAACTAATTAAATCGGCATTTTTGGAAGATTTAAAATCAATTTAATAGAGTGAAGAGTTCCTGAACAATGCTTAATCACTTACTCAACACTGACCTGAGGAAGAAACAGCTGATTGATTTCTATGGAGCACCCTGCAGGCTCCGAGGACTAAAGCAAAGCCTGTGTGCCAAGGCTTTGCACAGTGCAAGAAAGCAACTAGCAGGTGTTACTGTGTGTGCATTACTGTTGAGAAGAATGAGGCTGTAAATTAGTCTTCATCTGAAAACTACCACCATGATTGGCTGGTCATAAGTTGTGTCTAAAGCTACACATTGCCTTGTCGCTGTCACATCTATGTACTTAAAGTTGGCTGACAGTGTTGGTTAAAAAATGAAAAACAAGATAGAACCCTTATGTAACACCTGATCAGTCAGGGACGGTTTCCAAAAATAACTTTGTACCGACTGTGCAGGCTAAAATATATTATTTTGCAGCATTTATTGCATTCAAGTTGGGTCATTCAACAGCTTTTGCATGACTTTTCAATAAATAACATAAAATAATAAACCATTCCTGAATAAAAATTACAATATGAGGGTGTGACATGATTAAATGTACCTCATATGAAATACAATATCATCCTGACAATATTTTAGGGGGTTTTTACACTGCAGGTTAGAGACACTGTAGCTCACAAGATTGATCATTCTTTCAACGAGCCTATAAATGTCCATGAGGATTTTATAAAAAAACAAAAACACAATACAATCAGTGGACATTTAAATGCACAACTGTCGATATGAAAGTACCAGTGTAGTTGGTTTTCAGTAGCTCCCAGGGATGTGTCAGGTAATGTTTGTATTCTCCTGATTTGTCATTTATTATTTTGCAAATCTGTGCCAAATATGCTGCAAAACAATATGTGAACAATATTTTGGACTGGGATCTTTTGTGCTCCAAATAGCTGCTCTTAATATCTATTTGATTTGTTTGCACAAAAAAATAAAATAAAACAAAAACTGCAGCACACGAGACTTTTACACAAGTCCAAAACCATTTTTTTTTCATATTTTAATAATTCTTGTTTAATTTATTGCATTTTCAACTTAAAAACCCGCAAATATGTATACTAACTACACTGAACATTTATAATTAAATCTTGGCTTTATTCTGAGCAGTCATTTATTGAAATATAAGTATTGCAGTTCAAGAAATGTGTGAGAAAATGGCAAGAGTCAGAGAAAAATGGGCTTCAATATGAATATTATCGTATGTCTGCTTGGTGAACGAATGTGTACATGCAAAAGTCAAGCTTTTGTGGAGTCTCCTTTGACTGCAGTGAAGGTAAAGTGTTTATGTTTTCCTCAAACACCAGTGTTTATTGCTGAGCTGCCTGATGGAGCAGCCTCATTAGGCTACATTTCAGACTTTGTCGGTACTGACATTGCATAACTCCTAATAATGAGCACAGTGTCACGTTGTGATTTATGATCACTGTTCTTCACTGTACCTTTGGGTATTTTAGTCTGCTGAAAACTTTGGCTTTTGATGACTACATCAAAATAAACAGACACCGCCCCGGGTCTTTCTATAAGCCACTTTAAGGCTCAAAGGGATTTTCAATTCAAACAGTGTTTGTGAGCAGGTGCAGCCAAGCTGAATGCCCAGATTAAAAGGCTCCATCCACCAATTAACCACTAAAATCACTGAAGAAATATCACACAAACAAGGTCAGTGTGTTTTTAATGCGGTTGTGTTCCTCCTGCTTCTTTCCATTTAGTTTTATTGCTAAACTGACTTGAAAATGCCGTTGCCAAAAGACATAGACCGTTTCTGTGTTTCTTACCTTCGGATACTGTTGAATGGGAATGAGAACTCTTTCGGAGAGCTTGATGTTTTTATTGCTGATAATATCTAGGTATTTCTTCACGTCTCCATCTTTTCTCAATTCATCGGCTTCATGCTTCTCAATCTCTGGAGAAAAAGCAAAAACAAAAAGAAAATGAATACATTTGATTGGATATTGATTGAAAAAAAAAGGAGAAAATCTTCAACATCTTCAGTGTAATGTTAGGACAGGTTAGGTTGGGAGAAATTTACTCCAGTTATGCTTTGCATCACCCAGTGAAAATAATGCATGCAGCATTTTGTTGCTCGGCTGTATATGGAGTCATTTTTCATACTTAACAATGTTATATTACTCTGTTGCCTCTTGATATGTCCCTTTACATCAAGCAGTGTAATCCCAGGATTCAGTAATATCAGACTAAATAACAACAGAGGTACTCATATTCAGCTTGTTTTGCCCCACTTCACAACAAACATGAGCCCTCGTGGTTTTGCAGAAGTCTCTGATTCCTCTACAACACAGAACTTACAGAACTAAAACTGCCGTTTTGCTTCGAAGAATATTTTTACAGCATTTTAACTTGAACAATCACAACACAATCCTTTGTTACTCATCTTGCAGGGATCGTCCTTCGTTGCTTATTATTAATAGTTGGTAGTCTATTTGTGTAACTATTGATGGACTTGAAGGAAATTGAGAAAGAGTCACTAATTTAGACTGCTGCACTTCATCTTGCTGCGGTGTTAAATGTAGGTAGATGGGCAACATCACTGTGAAACTAAAATGCTTTTAACCACTCGTACTGTATGATTGAGTGAGTAGGCAGTTAAGGAACATGTTTGTCAATAAAGATTTGGGACTCAAAATGAAGCTTAATGATCCCAGACTGCCATTAGTCACGAAAAGTTTTTCAAAAAGTGTCAAACTGGAAGTATTTTAAGAACTACACTTGCTTGCTTTTGCTGATACCTATAAAATCAAAAGGAATAAGTTCAAACCGCTTGAAACAAGAAAGGAAACCTTTCAAGTTTTAATTCTCTGCCAAGGTCTTATGCCTTGATTAGCTTGTTAGGGCAGTGGCTTGTTCACAATCACCACCACGGAAATCTAGGTGACCTCGAAATCCCATGAATACTCCTGGAACCTTTTCCCAACAATCAGCAGCGAGCGACAGGCTCTTCCAAGCAGCAGCTGCCTAGAACTTAAAATCAAAATAATTGATGCCCACAAAGAAAGAGAATCCTGTAAAGAGATATCCAATGGCCGCCGGGGTGAGGGTTGGTTTCCTCAGTTCGTAATGTGATTGTGAAATTACAGTTAAGAGGAATGAAGAAGGTCAAGTTCAGTTCTGAAAGACAATTCAAGATCCTTACGATAAGCACATGAAGGATTTCTATAAAGACCAATCAAAACTCCTGCTCTCCAGGAAAATTCACCAAACCCTGGAATGGGAGCGTAAATCTATACAGGATAGATGTATTTTATGTGATTTAAATTGTTTACACTGACAGCGTTTCAAATAAATATTTGAAGAAAAAGATTATAACAAAACTTCATGGAAAGACCACGCTTCCCAGATGTACCGCTCTGTATTTAATCAATCATGCTTTTGGTTTGTGGAAGCAAGTGTTACAAGGTATGCATCATTGGCAGAGAGAAGGATGTATTGATGAAAATACCTGCAAATACCCATCTAAAGATGAAAGGATGATGACTACTAGAACAGGATAAATAAAAATCCTCAATGGCACCTCTCAAGAGGCCCAAACTTCGGGTTTTGCAATCGCCCTTGAAATCCCTCAAACAAAACATCTTTGAAAATCCCTGGATAGATCTCAAAAGCACCGTGCATGCAAACAGTCAAGGTATCGCATAGAAATACGGTCGATGCATTAGTGGGACTCGAGAGCTGAAAGCTACACAAATGTTCATAATCTATGATATCATATACTGAGGAGATAAAAACACAAGAACTGTATTTACACATCAACAGGGGCAAACACACACACACACACACTTTGATTGCTACACACGTTCATGACGGATAAAAAGATTATACTTTGAAGTGTTTCCATAGATTACCTCCATTATCTGAAAGAGTTAACTGTATCATATTCAGTTATACTTACTCCAGTCTACATATGTTAACTTAAAACAAAAAATAAAGAATAAAAATTCATATTAGAGCTCTCTGTTTCTATAATACACCCTCAAAGAGCCACTAGAATAGCTGTTGACAGGATTGTTCTTTAAGGATGAATGAAAGCGGCACTTATTTATAAAAAAAAAAAAAGAAGCCCCAAAATTGGATTTCATTTAAGTGACAAAGCTCTCAAGAGCAATTGTTTTATAATACTGAAGTAGAGACATAAAGTCAACACAGAGAAAACGCTTAAACGTATAAATGCTTGGAACAAAGGATTACTCCGGTCATTTTCATGCGCATTTCTTCATCCCATCAAATAAAACTCATTGGCGGCTCGTTGTAAAAGCCCAGCTCCAGGTTCCACTGCAGATTTGGTTCTTGAGATCCTGAAAGATGAACTCTGGGTTTCTGTCTGTGGGACTTTGTGCCGCATAACGTTTTCTTTGGAAAGTATTTCACTTCCAAATGAGCTCCATATTAGATCTAAGTGACTAGAGTAAACATGCTGTTTTTTTAGCAGCAAAGACAATTGTGCTTTAGAACAGCGATGAAGAAGATTCGCCTTTACTCGGCCCAGAAGCGTGCCTTGAACTCAGAAGTTGAATGTATGTGAGAGAAAAATAGGGAGAAAATGAGGAAAATGAGCTTACAATATCTAATCCAAAGAAACGTGCACACTACGATGGTCTTTCTCAAATATGTGATTAGAAGAAGCGGGATCTGAAAGATCAAAGAAACGACTTTGTGCTTTGAAGGTCACTGGTTTCAGTCCTCAAACTGGATGAAAAAAGAAATCTCGCTTGGGGAACTGAATGAGTAAAACGCGCTCACTACTCTGGTGTTCTAGATCCTCTCTGTTGCGCTGCCCGAGCTGCATCAGCGGCCAAGAGGGGGGAAAAAAATAAATAACACTAGTTTAACTGGGCAGCTACCAGATAAATGTGTGCAGCTTTACAAGTTGGAAGACAAGGTTTTGCTGAAAAGGAGAGAAATTGCTCTGTCAGCCTGCCAGGGCTTAAGGTTAAATACATCGGCTTTGGTCTGTACGCAGTGACACAGAGCATCAAAAAAGCCAGAGGAACATTTTCAAGTAGATTTATGAGGACACCGGAGAAATGGTAAATACAAGTGTAGGATATTTATGATTTTATTTAGACTTGATTTTATTTATTTCACTGCTAACATAGCTTTGTTTAATAATTTTTGGGCCCACTTCTTCGCCTCTCAACAGACCTGCAGTACCATCAGAAAACTCAAAACTGAACAATATACCAGTAATATAACATAAATAATACAAATAAAAAGCAAACATGTCATTGATATGCAAGAAATACACATGGGCTGCGTTCTTCTGATTCTGCGTCACAACTCGCCCTTGTTCGTGAACTCTGAAGAAGCTGTGGTAAAGTTTACTTCGTAGCAAAAAAAAAGAAAAAGAAAAAAGAACAAACAAAAGTCACCTTCAGTGTTTGAAATATTATCAGTTCAAAGTATCATGTGTGCTGCTCAACAACATAAAAAAAGAAAACGGGAGGTGCTTTATTTGAAGAGGGTGATATGTTTACTGCGCTGCTGTTTATCCTCCCATTGTGGCTTTATTGGATTCCAGTTGTTGTTTACTATAGAGTCCATGTGACTAAAGCATGCAGTTTTTCTGCTGCTGACTACCAGCCATTTATAAAATATGTGTCCTAGATGATTCTTTTGATATCAAATTGTCTCTTGTGTCTTCACTGGTGGAGGGGAGTGGGGGGTCGTTTCTCTGATAAGTCGGCAGAGAAACATAAATCCACAGAAAGCAGCCATACAGGGATAATATGAGACACCTTAATGAATCCAATCAGCATTAATTCCTTCCAACATAGGTCTAATTAATCTGCACTCTGCTGCACGGTCATGCCACACAGAGATTTGATGAGATAAAACAGACCACGCACATCATCGCAGCCGGTGGAGTAAACTCCGCTTTGTCCCAGAATCTGACATGTTGTTCGTGTAGACAAATAAATCCACACAGTAAGCATCCTCTTCCTCTGTTTTCATAAATCAGGTTCCCTTTTTTTTGTTGGAAAAAAATGCATGGATGAAAAACCTGCATAACCTGTAGACTGTTGGACAAGCAATTACTGAACACCATGCTTGATCTCCCTCACTTGTACAAAGTTTGTATGCGGATTTGGCTTTGCATTTGTTCAGGCAATAGCTCAGTAACAGCAATAAATCATGTTGGAAGCCTTCTGTATTGTTAGTGGATTTCCCAAAATATCAGAAAGTTTGTTTGCACAATGGTGAACCAATCAATGCTGAATAAAATCCCTACTACTTTTAGTCAGACACTTAAAAGAAATGGCTTTGCTGAGAGCTCACTTTAGCAGAAGCTTTAATTATTCACTAATTTATTCCAACTACTGAACAGTATATCTACAATAATGACTTCACACTGGGTGCAAAAATGAATCAGTGTAATTACTCTCCAATACGTGATTGCTTGTTCACATCAAACATTGAAAGATGTAACAATGGCGCTCTGTCTGACAGAGAAGACCTAGTGGGGGGGAATGAACTATGAGATGTGCAATTAGGTCTGGCCTTTTCCAGCCTGGAGGGATGAACTGAAATATATATAGGGTTGAAAGTAAGCACTTCTGTTTGGATAAAATGATATTTTGTTTTTAAAAGAGCTGCACTGAGCCAAATACAACAGATGACAGGCTGCAAAAGTATGAGATTCTTAGTGCAATTATGTCATCTTCAAAGGCTTCACTGAACGTGAGCTGCTGGAGAGTGAAGTGAAAGAGTAATTACTTTTCCCACAAATTAGAAAGTAAGAGCAAAGAGATGCACATTTTAATCACGGTGAGACTTCAGCGATCAGCATTTTTTATGATAGCTTGAGGGGTTGCTGAAAAACACTCATTTTATGACATCATCCTTTGGTCCTTTATTCTTACATTGTTATGTCTTTCCAAAATATACTGTGCTTGTTAAAGTGTTATTCATTTATACTTCAAAATGGCTCATACTTCCACTCTGTTTGATCAGGCATTCCCTTCTTTTTTTTAGGCAGGGAGTCAAATTTGTCTGTGTGTGACCCTGTGATGAACTGGCAACCCGACTGTGTAGCTCACCAGTAACAGCTGGGATGGGCTTGAGCCCTCCTTTAATACTGACCAGAATATTAAGCGAATGTACACATTTCTAACTTTTCTATAATATATCAGAGGAATATTCCAATTAAAAAAAACACACAAAACGGAGAATCAACTTAATTTGCATTCACTTTCTGCAGTTAAACGTTCACACCAAGCTGCTGGACGCCTGCATCCAAAAATGATTATTTCTCACAAAACAAGCGTGGAAAAGTTTGTAACAAAGGCATTAATTGTTTTTCTGATTAAGATGTTTATGGTTTATTGATTACTGTAAGTGATAATTGAGATGTAGAAAGTAACTAAGATTTTACTCATGATGTGATAATTAAGGACTCATTTTATTCACATAGTTCTTAACATATTTACTTACACATAATGTTATGTACATTTAAATAATGATGCTTCATATGAAAAAACATACTGATGTTCATTAAAAACGGAAAACCTGAAAAACCAAAACGCAAGAACTGTGATAAAATTGTGGCTCCAGTGAGGAAGGAAGGAAGGAAGGAAGGAAGGAAGGAAGGAAGGAAGGAAGGAAGGAAGGAAGGGAGAAAACAAGGAAAGAAGGAAGGAAGGAAGGACGGGAAGAAGGAAGGAAGGGAAAAAGGAAGGAAGGAAGGAACGGGGAGAAGGAAAGGAGAAAACAAGGAAGGAATGAAGGAAGGAAGGGAGGGAGAAAACAAGGAAAGAAGGAAGGAAGGGAGAAAAGAGGAAGGGAAGGAGAGAGCAGGAGGAAAGAAGGAAGGAAGGGAAAAAGGAAGGAAGGAAGGAAGGAAGGAAGGAAGGAAGGAAGGAAGGAAGGAAGGAAGGAAGGAATGGAGAAAACAAGGAAGGAAGGAAGGAAGGAAGGAATGGAGAAAACAAGGAAGGAAGGAAGGGAGAAAACAAGGAAAGAAGAAAGGAAGGGAAAAAGGAAGGAAGGAAGGAAGGAACGGGGAGAAGGAAAGGAGAAAACAAGGAAGGAAGGGAGGGAGAAAACAAGGAAAGAAGGAAGGAAGGGAGGGAGAAAACAAGGAAAGAAGGAAGGAAGGGAGAAAAGAGGAAGGGAAGGAGAGAGCAGGAGGAAAGAAGGAAGGAAGGGAAAAAAAGAAGGAAGGAAGGAAGGAAATGAGCCAGAAAGAAAGAAAGAAAGATATGAGCCAGAAAGAGAGAGAGATAGAAAGAAAGAAAGAAAGAAAGAAAGAAAGAAAGAAAGAAAGAAAGAAAGAAAGAAAGAAAGAAAGAAAGAAAGAAAGAAAGAAAGAAAGAAAGAAAGAAAGAAAGAAAGAAAGAAAGAAAGA
This sequence comes from Cololabis saira, assembly GCF_033807715.1. Classification (NCBI taxonomy): domain Eukaryota; kingdom Metazoa; phylum Chordata; class Actinopteri; order Beloniformes; family Belonidae; genus Cololabis; species Cololabis saira. Next base: position 5,331,161 of record NC_084603.1, read on the forward strand.
AAGAAAGATAAATAAATTCCCATTGATGAGGTTTAGTAGTATTTAGTATTCTTTTACAGCAGTGTTTTGGGTGCTCCAAAGACACAATGTGGTGATAGATTTATACCGGTAGTTAAAAAGGTGGAGTTGAATTGGTATTTTTTTTTATCTTCATTTTTATCGTTATCGGGATAAATGCCAGAAATTATCGTGATACATTTTTTAGTCCATACCGCCCATCCCTAATTGAGATGTAGAAAGTAACTAAGATTTTACTCATGATGTGATAATTAAGGACTCATTTTATTCACATAGTTCTTAACATATTTACTTACACATAATGTTATGCACATTTAAATAATGATGCTTCATATGAAAAAACATACTGATGTTCATTAAAAACGGAAAACCTGAAAAACCAAAACACAAGAACTGTGATAAAATTGTGGCTCCAGTGGATCACAGCCTTTTCATATATGGCTCATTTAACCGCAGTTAACAATACAATAACAATCAAAAGACCCTACTGTGTTTGAAGTAGATCTATTATTTGATTTCTAAGAGCCTCTTATTCCTTTTTTAGGACTTGTATTTGTGTAAGCACTAAAAAGACAATGATATAATCTGTTATCTAGTATCTTTTGTCTGAGTGCTGCAGATTCGGCTCATCCTCTTGTTTCTGTTGCCTGGAATGGCTGTAACCTTGGAATTTAATCTTATTTGACCCACAGACTCATTATAAGAATGTCAGCCAAATGCTGAAAATGGGATTAAATGTCTCTCTTTCATTGAGATGTAATTGTTGCGTCCTTTTGCTAGTTCACACCTCTCTGAGCCATTTATCCCTTGCTAGGACCCGGGTGACTGCCGGATATTGAGCTGGTCATTGTGGACATGTGGTAAAAGTGAGCCCCAGTTTATAAACAATAGCGAGAGAGAGATGAGTGAACATCTATTTGTCGAGTTCTCGGGCAGGATGTCACTCTGGGGTGAAGCATCACCCAAATTAGTCCGATGAATCAACCACGCACAGTGTACGGTGCTGTGAAAAATGGACAACAAAGTGGAAATTTAGGCACTTAAGATGTTTACAGTCATATAATGTATGTAATACCATCAGGGAGGAATCAGATGGGTAACTTGATCATTCCTCCACAGGATACAGCATCATGAACGACTACATTCACCTCCCCGATGAACTAAAACAGCACTTACAGTGATTTACTCAAATTTAATGAGTTCTTTTTTTGTTCATGCACCACCTCAAAGGTATATAAACGGTGGATTGGGATGTAGTAAGTGCTGAAGATACCGACTGTCTGACTATAGACTGCTTGATTTCCAAATCTTGAGTGGTTTTAAAAACCCAGGAGACTGCAGAGTCTCAGCCGATTCTTCTCGTTATGAACCTCTGAACCTGCACACTAGGTGATTTGCCTATACAGTGAGAGCACACACTTGTGACAGTTTCACAGTGGTGATTCCACAGACAGATTTAACATAAAAACACTCTGTGGCATGTCTTGTATGAGACATAATAAGGACACACATTCACAAGCTGATCTTTTTCATATTCCATTTGGTGAGGAAGCTGTAAAATATACAACGTTCGGTTAGTGCTCCTGCAGTCTGCTTGCTCTCGTTCGCTATTTGAGGTATTCTGTTGCAGACAAGAGCAATAAATATCAAACATGTTTGATATTTTCAAGTTTTTGATTTGATTTGAGGTTCTGGCTAAACTGAGGAAAATCACTTTTGACACCCAACACTTGATATACAAATAATTGGACAAATAATCAGTTTAATGTGAAGACTGTCCAGTCAAATTCAGCTCAAGATCCTGTCAAAAATCATCTGATGTATAGCCTGTCTCACCTGACGTTGGTGGAAGAACGTTCCACCAAAATTTGGCTTTTTTCTTTTGCAATTCACGTAGTCTTTATTGATGCATAACAGCAAACGCATTACCATTCAAGCAGACACCTTTTGTGCAGGCAGCTTGTCTTTTTTCTTCTCTTTTTTTCGCTTTCCCACACCAGGTATCTCAGGTTGGGTTTGTATTTGTCTGCGTCTCTGTGTTTTTGAGGCAAATGGCCACCCTCTTTGAGTCTGCTTCTACTGGATTTTTCTTTCTGTTAAAAGGGAGTTTCTTCCCCTGCGACGCCATGTCCACATGTGTTAAGGTCAAAGTGAGAGACTTTATAGAAGAGAAGATATGATCTATTGATTTTGTTCGCGAGACAACCTTTTGAGAACTGTCATTTAAATGCTGGATCGTAATTGGACTGAAAACAGACTGGCTTGAACTGTAACTGCTCATTAATTTGACTTTTCTACTGACTACTTCCTGTGAAAGGTACCTTGATACAACATTTATTATGTTGTTAAACAAATGCTTAAACATTGTGATGTGTGGAGAACACGTGTTAAATTATGTGATATTATTACCAAGTGTTGCTCGGCCCACCTGCCTAATTCTTACTGTATTCCCTCTGTACACAGATTTGCCAATAGCCATTTTTTCCTAGAGTAAATATGGTGCCTGCTTTCTATACACACCGTTGTGCCTTGGAGTAGACAATTATTATTATTATTGACTTTACTATTTTTTTTTAATTTATGGGTTTGTTGTTATTATATACGTATATTTTGGAGTGAATAATTATGTTGTTGTTTTTCTATTGTATAATGGGTACAGATGTTGTATGCAGCTAAAAAAAGGAAAAAAGAAAGAAGAAAATGTATGTGGTGTATTGTTGTTGAAACTAAATAAAAATTAAGTTCCAAAAAAAAATTATGTGATATTTTATCCAGTGTTGCGTGATTTTTTTTTTCTTTTTCTGACATAAAAACGTTGTGAACTCACGACTCTCAGAGTAATTTGTCAGTGTAAGAAATTTTAAGTTTGTGTCGAATTCCTGTGGCTCATTCAAAACCTTGGAGTTCGTTTTATCTAGGATTTGTCCTTTAATTCTCACATAAAGCAAGTTTCTAGGACTACCATCTTTCATGTTTTAGTGCCAAAATTAGGGACATTCTGTCTCGGAGTGATACAGAAAAACGAGTCAGTGCATTTGCTACTTCGTGATTGGACTACAACAATTCTTTACTATAATTCTGTCCCTAAATTACGCTGAAAAGCCTCCAGCGCCTCCAAAAAGGCTGGGGCGAGAGTTCTGATGAGGATTAACAGGAAAGCATAGAAACCATATTTCTCCAGTCTTAGCTTTCTAAATTCATAATTATATTCATATTCTCATGAAGGCCCAAAAGGTCAACTTCATTGTATCTTGAAGATGCAGTCATAGTTGTACACTTTCACAACACAGCACTTCACGTAGGCTCACTTTTCCTTGCATTTGCAGAAGTAGAACGGGAAGCAGAGCCTTTTATTATTATTTTATTAAGTTAACAGACGTATCTTTTTGTAGAGTTTATCTTGTGAGTCAGGAGACTGCTCCATTCCTTTAGATATGCTGATATAAAACGAGATCACTTTCAAAACCATTCTATTAGTGCATAATGTTTTTACCAAAATACATTTTGCAGTATTCAGTGCACAAACAAATGCTCAATCTGCAGTATGCAAGAAATACAATAATGTGCGACTTCTGGGAACACTTTGAGCGTGCAAGTCGGCAACTAACTCACATCATCCTGTAGCATAATTACTTTAACAGTGACACATTGCTTACTAACAAAAGACCGGTATACAGTACATACACTCTATGGCTCTATATGCACGGTATGTGTTATGTGGTTGAGTTGAGCTGAATAGAATTGAATGGAATCAAGTCCAGAATGAGATACTCAGAATCTCGATATTACAGTTTTTGATTCCGAAATGATTCACTTAAGATGTGGACTGAAGTGCTATGAGTTTATACAAAATAGCATTTCACAAAAGAAGCTCAAAAGAAGTAGTTTAAATTGTAGTAAAAATATATAACCCAGTCTCTCCTAACAGTTGAAAAAATAGGAATTTGAACATGAAGGGAAAATACAACAGTAAGCTCAAAAGCCAAGGTTTTTCTTGTGATGTCACTCTGCTGTTTTTTTGTTTTTATTCTTTGTGTTGGTCTTAATTCATTGAGACTCAGTACGATTTGTGTGGATTCTCACTGTGGTGTATGTGCACTTGAGATGGCTTTTCAGATATGATGGGGTTAGTGATCAGTAGAAGTTCTGATGCAATAAATATAATATATGAATGAATACAAAAATACACATACACACACACATATACTCTTCTTTTGATTTTTCTTTCTAAACAGCTGATACTTGTCTCTTTGTCCATCAGATTCTTTCTCCCGCCCCGTATGCTGGTTTTCATACCTGGCACGTAAGCGAGTCTTACAAAGAAAACCTATGGGATCCATTAAAGGCTTCCCTTTCTTGTTAGTGACTTCCACCATCTTTTGAAAATCACTACACTCTTCCTCAGTAAGTTGAAACGGAAAACAAAACAACTATCTGGCTTATCTGTCAGTCTGAACAGTCATTAGCCTCACTGTCTCCACTGACATCAACCGCCTGTGCTGGTAGAGGGTGGAGAAACGCTCAGCAATAAAAATTAGCAAGTTAAATTCATTGTACGCAACAGAAATTTTTCAAATTGTCATTTTCAGTTTAACTCAGAATGGAGCTTTCTCCTCGTCTTCATGAGTGAACGATCTGAACCCAGCCTTAGTTTACAGCCAGAAAGGAGCTTCAATCCAAACTGTTTTAAATCTGCTCAAAGAAAGACAAATGATTTCAGAAGGGACGTGATTTATTACAAACAGTAATAATTCTTTCATAAATATGGAGATGTTAAATAAGACCATAGTAAATCCATGTTTTGCAGTTTATTATGCATGATTTGAATAATGAAGGATTAAATGCCTTTCTATGCAGTGATAAATAGCTGTGAATCCATAAATCTGTGAGAGCAGTTTATCTCGCTGTCCGCAGTTATGCAAGCTTTGGCATTTTCCATGGGCAAAGACTAACAAAAGGAGATGAAATCATGATGATCAATTCATGTCCAGGCTGCATTTTCCAGTATTCTCAAAGCTGATGTAAGACAACTGGCTGACTGCCCTGACTGTTAGATATTTTGGAAGATGCATATGACCAAGGTTTCTGTGGTTATCTTGTTTATTGGAGTCTTTCAGGTAAATGTTGTTCATGCCACTTAATGAAAGCCATTGCTGTTAATTATATGCAATTTATTTATGTGTTAATTTGTACTGTGCACTGCACATGACAGTCTCACATCACCCACTAATTTACAAAATCCGCTTTAACTGACAGAAACGGATATATTAACGGGAAAACTGTCAGCGTGTGAACTTATACATAGCACTATTTTAATATGTTAACTGGCGCATGCTTTAGTTTGTATTCTGGCTAAACGCAACAGCCCTGAGTGGATGGAGAAAAGAGTACTGTGTGACAGATGATCCCGTGTGCCCCCTGTAGCGACAAGAGCGGCACTGTCAGGTGCCTCATCAACACATTTCAACTGCAACGCTCAGGGGGACAGAGCTCCAGAGCTCAAACACCCTGTCCATTTGCAGCGCATTAATCTCAGAACAGCGTGTGTTCAGGTTTTTTTCTGAAGTTAAAAACAGTATGAATTTAATGCTTTATGTGGGAACAATCTTAAGAAATCACTTCCATCAACTGATCACATGAAAGTTAATGTTATAAGAGTATATGAACAGTGTATCTGTATTTCATGAATGTACATGTCCTGTAAAGGACGTTTCATCAATTATAACACAGCAAAGATTTTTAGGTTTTGTTTTTTACATCTGAGCTTGTATATTTTCACCACATCTGACCACATCAAGGAATGATGAAAGTATATCCATTACTATCCGTCCATCCATCCATTTTCTACCGCTTATCCGTTACCGGGTCGTAGTCTTAACAGAGATGCCCAGACTTCCCTCACCCCACACACCCCAGCAGAGAGACACAGTCTCTCCAGCGTGTCCTGGGTCTTCCCAGGGGTCTCCTCCCGCTGAGACGTGCCTGGCTGGAACACCTCTCTAGGAAGGCGTCCAGGAGGCATACGATACAGATGCCCAATCCATTATTGTATTCAGCACAATTACACATAGCTGTAACCTATTACTGGAGCTCCACCTGCCAGGTGTATTTAGGATCAGAGAAACTGATTTAGAGAACTGCAGACGTAACATCAGCGGAGTGAATTTGCACAGATGAGTTCTTGTGGTTCCTTTAAGCTGATAGTTTCATTTTAACATATTTTTGTGAATGAAACCAAGACAGAAAACTAGTTTTTTCCTGTAATCTTGACAACATTTCTCCAACATGCTGGTAAGTGATAGAAGAAGTAGCCTGCAATGATGACAAGAATAATGTTTGACTATCTTAACGTGCCTGTCTAATAACGTTTTCCAACGAGCAGATTCCTGTATCTGTCCTGTGTGTATGAATTCAATAGATATTTTTTCTAAAAACCCCTAATTTAAAAAAGATGTTCCAGAAAACACATACAAAAGTCACCATCGCTTCAGAAAAACCCTGCAGTGATGTTGTACATACTGAAGTTTTGTTTTGTTGTTGCGTTTTGCAGATCAGAGCCGGCCTACTGCCCTGATCCGTTGCAGTTTTTCTTGGTCTAACAAAAGAAATTACTGAGAAGATTCATAAACTTAATCAGAATCTCAATGTTTACACAGATCTGCTGGATGGAGAACAGCTGGCAGTTTGCTGCATTTGTCAGAGGATTAACGGCACATCTTAAACCCACTCCATCACACAATTAAGGTGATTATTCCTCTCACTGTGCTTGTCCTGCTGCCAGGTAGAAGTGCTCCATGAGGTTTTTCAGTTCATTTTCTGCCAGCCAGTGCCTTGCACTGGAGAACAGGCGCTTTAGAGTACGAATGTGGAGATTCTTTGACTCTAAACACACTTTACTTTCTGTGCTCAAAGCATTTATTTTTTTCACAAAGTTCTGCTGTGCAGCCAAAAAGAAAAGTGAATGCAAGACATAATGAATTCACTCCCATCCAGCAAGCAAAGTCAAGGGTGACATGTGGAAGTGAAGTCTCTCCACTTCCCCAAAACTGAATTCAATGGTGCTTGCAGAAAAATTGAGCATGGTCAATATCTCTAGTCAAGCCTGTAACCTTCAGTAAACCAAAGAAAGATCCGACGTACCTTCTGCAAGCAGGCGCACCGCATGCACAAAGGAGGGGTCCAAACTGTTCTTCTCGGCCACCAGTTCAGGTAAGCTCTTCTCTGGATGCATGATGACCAAGTCGGACCTCTTCACCGACGGAGCAGGTGAGACGACAGGACTGCCGAGCGGGCAACTGATACGCAACTATAAATCTTCTCGCTCCTGTTGTTTTGTTGGCCGCTGTCTGTCTGTCCGCGCGTCGGTCTTTTACGCAGAACAACAACAGAAACCCCACAGAAGAAAGAGAAATGGACACGTCCAGGGTCTCGGAAATACCTGACTGGAGGATGAACTGTGAGTCAGAGGTGTGAGCGCATCTCCAGCGCTGCTGCTGCCTGTGGTCGGCCCGCTGCCAGACTGGTAGGAGCGCTGCTCCTCCCCGCACTCAGCCGCAGCTGATGGGATGAAGGAGTTCCCTCCTAAAGCCTCATTTATGCTTCCGCGTTAAAACGACGCAGAGCCTACACCGTAGGCTCTGCGTCGGTGTAACGCGGGACCATAAATTACCGCAAGTCAATGAGTCCTGCGCACATTTCCTTTGTATATGGGAAATGGTCTTCATGAATTCCCCAAAATAATACAATCTTGCTGTTTTTAACTAGTTGGCAAGTTATGTTTGGGTGTCTAATAAAAGAGTTAATAAAATGTTATTCATGTCATGCTAAAGCCAACATCTTACTAATTAAAGTGAGTCGAGTACATCCAAATTGTCAGAGGTGGACAGAGTACTCGACCCCAGTACTTGAGTAAGAGTACAAATACTACTGGTCAAAATTTACTCTGTTACAAGTAAAAGTAGCTCAGTCAAAATATTACTCGAGTAAGAGTAGAAAAGTACTTGCTTTTAAAGGTACTTAAGTATCCAAAAGCAAATGCTTTTAAATTTACTTTAAGTAAAAGTAAGAGTAAGAGTAAATTTCTTATTTTCCACATCAGTAAATTACTATATTTTTTCTAAATTAATTGTTGCAGCTCTGTCTTGACTTGCGGCTCTGTCTTGACAAACGCAGGCTACTTTGGCGGTATCGTTTTGAGGAGGCTTGACGTATTTCCGCTTTCCGTACATCCCAGTGGAGAGCGTGCACTGTGATAGGTCTCCTCCTTTGACAAAAACAGCTTGTGTCCAATAGGATTTTAGGGAAGAAGAAAAAAGAGCAGACCTGAAAGTAACGAGTACTTTTCAACCTTCCTAGAAATTTACTCGAGTAAAAGTATAAATATTTGTCTTGGAAATGTATTCAAGTAAGAGTAATAAGTACCAAAGAAATCTAATACTCAAGTAAAGTACAAATCCTCTGGATATGTACTTAAGTACAGTACTCAAGTAAATTTACTCCATTACTGTCCACCACTGCAAATTGTGATGAGCGATGAACGGGCCCTCGCACTCATAACCCCCCCACCACCACCACCACACACACACACACACACACACACACCGGTTTCCCCCCACATTCCTAGGTCAATAATACTATAAAAAGTGCCTTTGCTGTTCACATACAAGTCAACTTATCATCATAAGCATATCAGAAATGACACCATCCACGACTCTCTATGTCAAACCATTCAAAAGTTATGGCAGAAAATAGGAACTATGAAATATCGACCAATCAGAAGAAGGGGCGCAGCCAATTGACACCAATGAAGGTTAAGGACTCTAAACCAAATCCAATGACACCATCCACGACTCTTTATGTGAAAACCATTCAAAAGTTATGGCAGAAAATAGGAACTATCAAATATCGACCAATCAGAAGAAGGAGCGGGGCTAATTTGCACCAATTATGTTCAAGGACTCAAAACCGAGTCAGATGACAGCACTCATGACTCTTTTTGTCAAACCATTCAAAGGTTATGGCAGAACTATCAAATATCGACCAATCAGATGAAGGGTGGGCGCGCTTTTTGACGTCTAGCGTCGCCACGGTAAAGCTTTTGACTGAGAAAAGTAATGTGATTCGTCGCAGTATTGAGACGCACATTTTGATGTATAACACACCTGGATGCACGTTACGGTTCGGGCGAAGAAGCGGCCGAAGAAAATGGCATTAATTGCGCCAAAATTACACGATTAATTCAAAATGGCCGACTTCCTGTTTGGTTTCGGCCATGGCGCCAAGAGACTTTTCTTTAAGTTGTGACATGATACAGGTGTGTACCGATTTTCGTGCATGTACGTCAAACCGTATTGTGGGGCTTGCGTGCAAAATTTGGTGACTTTTGGGGCACGTTTAGGGGGGCAAAAAGGCCAACATTTCGTCAGAAAAATAAAAACGAGAAAAACGAGGATAAAAATAAGAACGAGGAAAACAATTCCTACAGATACAATAGGGCCTTCGCACTGTAAGTGCTCGGGCCCTAAAAATTGAAACAGAAAAAAAGGATTGTGTATACACGCACACACACAAACAGACACCGGCAAACACACACACACACACACACACACACACACACACGCACGCACGCACACACGCGCACACACACACACACACACACACACACACACACACACACACACACACACACACACACACGCACACACAAAACAGTTGAAAGTCAAAAGTTTTAGAACAACTTGTTTCCAATTTGTTATTGGGATTTACAGTATGCATGGTCTCATAGCTCTCTGAAATGAAAGTATAAAAGATGAAAAACTGACTTTGAATAAACCAAAAAGAAATAATGTAATCAATTTATGAACCAAAATGTATTCTAAACTTTTGACTGATCAAAGTAGTCATCTTTTGCCAGGATACCAGCTGAATAAACTCATTCGTTGACAATTTCCCCAATGGAAGTCAAAGATTCTTCAAATAGTTCTTCCCAACCCATTAATGTGTGACACCTGTAAGTTACTTTTGTTTCACTCTTCTGTCCAATTTATCCCAAATCAGCTTGATAGGGTTAAAGTCCACAAACTGAGCTAGTCACTTGATCTTTTTTTTAAGCTTACTATCTTGTTCTTTTTTCCTACAGACCTAACATAACTTGGATGGATGTTAGGGGTCATAATCCTGCTGCAGGATGAACCCCGACCAACTAGGCGAATACCAGAGGGTCGGCATAGTGCTGCAAAATGCAATCATGATGTTGGGCCAGGATGGATCTCACTCTGGGCAAGTCCCAGCCCTGATCTAGCAAAACCGCCAGACCACCATGCTTCCTCCTCCATGTTTGACAGTCGATGTCTCCTATCATTCTGAAATACATTGTTTTTCAGTTTTAGGTAACCTTACACCTTTTTGGTTTGTCATGAAATCTTTCTGCTCCTCTATTTTGTTAAAACATTTCATACTTTTTCCTGTAATATCCCTCGGTTGTTTTGGAACATAGTTTGTCTTGGGTGGGAAAAAAATAAAGATCCTGAAACTTTAATTCTAATAAAGTGAGATCATCCCCTGCTTTTCCTCCATTTATTGCTGAATGAACATGAACTGAGAGAATGTTTTTTGTTACCAGGTTTGAATTACAGATTAGAAAAGTGTGTTATTGTGTCCAGTGGTGTCACTTCTAAGGAATGACTGCAACAGTGTTTGTGTCTCATGTAACATTTGTCTCTGCTATGAGTCATGACATTCACATGTATCTAAAAGTCATATTCAGCAACCACGTAGACCACTTTCCTCAAAAACAAGTGTTATTTCAGCAGATGAGGCTGGTGAATGAACAACTGTAGCTCCACTTGACCCACAAAGTCATAGAAACTTACGGCGGCTGCAGACACCAGTGTTTCAGCAGTGTGAAGTTATTCATTTCGTCAAATCTTTTATTCTCCTCTAAGAAGGTGAGTGATTTATTCTTCAAATGTACAATATTAAAACTATGTACTCTAGAGAGATACAATCATATTTGATTGGATTATTTGAACTATTCTTTGGTGCATTAGGGACTTAAGCTTGTTTAAAAAACGTGAAACAAAATTTAGACTTAAAAGTTTGCTACAGTTGCATTTACTTCAGTGATAATAAATGTAATTGTTGGCCCCGGGAACACTGAAGACGTGCTGGTACACAGATAATCTGGGAAAGGCTTTTGTGAACAATTGATAAGCTACGGCGTGGATGTTCAGAGATGTATGAATGAAGGCTAAAGTAACATTGAACTTATAAATGTCTCAAACAACATAACACATCTTATTATTATACACTAAATCAGCACTAAACTTTTCTAAAATGCCAATCATTTCTTGAATGAATCAGTGACAAAGATTCACTTCACTGTTCTGCTACTATTTCAGGATCAGCTCCCTTATCTTTGAAAGGAGAAGCGACTTTATTTTTCTGCTTGAGAGCCCAAAACAATGGAGGAGGCCATTGTTGGCCAGCATTCTCTCACCATTTCATGCTCACTGGACCTTCACTGATTTGATTTCCTTCAGTAAAATGATTTATGTCAACGATGATAATAAGCATCCTGCTGTTGCTGTGGCAATTAACAGCAATGATGACTGTGTTTGTTAACGCGTTTTAATGTGTGCCTCTGTAGTGTGTTTGTAAGTTTCTTCAAAAAAAGACATCAAAAAACAAAAAAAGAGATAGATAGAGGTAGATAGAAAGTCAACAGACATAAACACTGACATTTCACTTCCTCAACATTAATGCAAGAATACAAATAAAATGTAGAAGGAAAGGATTCTGTGAACATCAAAGTTGTGCAGAGACATTTTGTTGGTCAGATCTATTGTCTTGACATATATTTGGGATACATTTGGGATGGATTCTTAAAATATGTTTACATTTGTTAGACTCTGCATTCAGCAGGTTCTTACAGCTCTCTACTGGTCAAAGTTAAGTGTTACAGATTTCAGAAAAACAAATTTGATGCTTCAAATACTGAATTCTTCCTCCATATGGTGACTGAATAAGACAAGACACTCTAAAAGGTGGTTCAAGTTGTTTTTTCTACTTGACAGCCCAAAACAACAGATTAGGCTGTCGTTGGTCTGCTTTCTTTCAGCATTTCATGCCGATTACAGCTTCACTGATTTGAATTCTGTCAATAAAATGACTGATATTGAAAATGATAAACATCTTACTGTTGCTGTAGCCATTAACAGTAATGATGATTGTGTTTGTTGATGAATTATAATGTCTGTTCCTGGATTGTGTTTCACAGTTTGTTGTGTTATTGTTTGTTTGTTTTTAAGGCAGATAGAATGCTTACAGACATTTTTACTGTCCTCTGTATCATGAGCTGCGTCAAAAATTATTTGATAGATGTAAGAATCTGGATTTGATGTGGGTAAGCGATACTGAGAGACTCAAATGGATTTTTGATCATAAAGTATTTGCACTTGCTGACTATTTGGAGAAAGCGTGGGATAAACGAAGAAAAGTAACATATATTTAAAAATATCCATTCTGGTTTTTGATTTATTTATTTATTTTTGTTTTTCCGGTGTACATTGTGCAGCTCCCAATTAAGTGTGTGTGATATTGTGTATTTGATGATTTTCTGTTTCTGGTGTCTTATAATCCCTTAAAGGGATGGGTCTTCGGACATGACACAAAAATAAAAATTCATTCATTCATTCATTCATTCATACAGATATAAAAGTACAGTATATACTTCTTTACCGTGATTTAAAAAAAGAAAGAATTGTGGATAGGAGAGTTGTGCATAGATAATATTTGGGATAGCTGTTTAAAATGCGTTTACATTTGTTAGACTCTGCATTCAGCAGGATCTTACAGCTCTCTACTGGTCAAAGTTAAGTGTTACAGATTTCAGAGAAACATTGGATGCTTCAAATAGTGAAGTTGTTGATCAAGTAATCACCTTTAATTTATTATCCAGAAGTTCTAATGCCCACCCTTAATTTAAATGCTTTTGTTTATTCTTTTTTTATTCTACTTATTGTTTTGTTAATGGAGAGAGGAGCATGGTTGCTTGGGGGTTAGCACTGTTGCCTCTGGCTGGAAGGTTCCCGCTTCACATCCCAGCTGGGGCCAGTCTGAGTGACGTTTCCATGGTGATCCATACTGGATGGGTTTCCTCCGGGTGCTCCGGTTTCCTGTCAATAAGACGGTGTGGGTGTTCATTGATATGGGGTCCTGTCCACATAGGGTTGCCACCCGTCCCGCAAAATACGGAATTGTCCTTTATTTGAGAAAAAAATGTTGCGTCCCGTATTGAACTAATGCGGGACACGATTTGTACCGTATTTTCCTTAAATTTTACACCATATTCTAGTTGAATTATTGAAATAAATTAACTTTTACACCATATTCTAGTTGAATTATTGAAATAAGTTAACTTTTACACCATATTCTAGTTGAATTATTGAAAAAAATTAACTTTTACACCATATTCTAGTTGAATTATTGAAATAAATTAACTTTTACACCATATTCTAGTTGAATTATTGAAATAAGTTAACTTTTACACCATATTCTAGTTGAATTATTGAAATAAATTAACTTTTACACCATATTCTAGTTGAATTATTGAAATAAATTAACTTTTACACCATATTCTTCACCTGTAGGCTATATTCTACATCTGGGCTGATGTGGACATACGTAGCATAGGAGGCTATTTCAGTTGCTATGTGGTTGTCTGTCTGTACAGTCCTGCAAGTTCAATGCTATTAAAGCACTTTAAACTTTAAATCAAAGCATTTTGTTTTTTCATATAAAATAAACACATTTTTATTCAGTTTAGAAGTTTTGGGGCTTTTTTTTTGGCTCCTGCGCTGCTGAAATCGGGGCGTCCCTTATTTCTATTTCTGAAAGGTGGCAACCCCATGTCCACAGTACACGCCTGCCTTCAAAGACACTTGGGTTAGCCCCATGATGCTGAAGAGGAAAACAGGTGTAGATGATGGATGTGCGTCTTGACCCATCTTTAGTAGAATATGTGGAGAATTTAAACATTTTAAATTAAATAAAAGAAAAATTGTGACAATTTCTGTTAAACAACTAGATACTTTTTTTCCTTTTGTGAAAAATTTAACCAAAAAAAGAATATAACTGACATTTTTAATTTCTTGGGATTTTCAAGAACACAACATATTTCAGGTGTTGTGAGAATGAATGACAATGTCATAAACTAATAAAAGCTTTACTGTCTTAACTGGTCTTGTAATGTTTTTTCAGACAGGAAATGGACAAATTAGATTCTCTCTCTCTCTCTCTCTCTCTCTCTCTCTCTCTCTCTCTCTATATATATATATATATATATATATATATATATATATATATATATATATATATATATATATACTAATTGGGCCCTGAGCAAGGCCCCTAACCCTAAATGTTCCCCGACGCCAGAATAAAAGCAGCCCACTGCTACTAGTCTAACTAGTGATGGGTTAAAAAGCAGAGGACAAATTTCAGTGTGTTATCATGTATACTGAAGAATAAAGTGATTATATTATGTTTGGCACTTTTTTTGTATGTATTTTTTTTACATTAAAGTTTGCATTTGGATTTAAGAATATGCGTCGACATGTATCACTAACATGATCAAATTTCCTTCTCATATCTGTTACCAATCTGTGTTCAACATGGCTAGTTAAAATTGGAGGTGGTTTTATTTTGAAAGGTCAAGTCGGAAGTGTTCTATTGTGAATGACATCAAACTTGTCGGGTATTCCTCCATTCATCACACTGGAGTCTCATCTGAGGTTCTGCGGGCACAAACTCAGCCGTGTCCAGGTCACGTGGCAGATCAATACTCCACTGAGAACAAGTGTGAAACCGTCAAAGGTAGGAAAAACCCCACTATGACAATGAAACTACTTTTATTTTCAACCAGATGAAGGAAAAGGATAACAGACAGGTGTTTGCTTTTTTCCCCTCAAAAATAGTGTTACTATCAGGAACTAGTTTCGTTTTAATAAAATACTGCGCAATAAAGAAAAAAAAATCTAAACTATCAATCTAGAATTACATTAATAAAAGACAACTAAGAAAATGTTGTTGTTTTTTTATGAATACAATTTTAGTCTGTGTATAAATGCATAAAGTAAATCAGGCAAGCAGAGAGTATTTGATCAATTTTTTTAAGACAATAACAAGTGGATTATTCAAACATCTGGCAAATATGTTTGAATTAAATTTGATGTAAATGGTAGACAGAAAGTGATTTCAAATAACATAAATATTGATTGATTCATTGATTTTCATTGATTGATATTCTTTGTAGTGTATAAAAGAGTGGGTTACACATGTGGCGAACTAGCTGATAAATATCATAATATATCATTTTGATGTTGACCAGAGAATCTGCTCATGACTCAATAGTTTCACTTTCATCTTCACTCACAGATGCAAATGAATCCTCTAAAATCAGTCTAGTGGAATTATTTGACTGTTTATTTAAATATCTTTTTTGTGTTAGGTCTTGATATCTTCTTTTGTGTATTTTTTATTATATGAAGAAATTCAATATCAAATGTGAGATTTCAATTAACAGTTCTAAACCATCTTGTGTTTTTTACTAAAAGTAAAGAAAAGATTTAACATTATAATTCTCTTTGACTATGAACATTTTTTATTGAAAACATGTGAGATTCCAGTGTGTGTCTGTCCTGAACAGGAGAGGAAAATGTCCTCCGTCTTGGTGGTGCACGGTGGGGCGTGGGCCATTCCGGAGGAGCTGGCCAGGCCTTCTGTTGAAGGAGTGAAAGCTGCAGCTCGGGCCGGGTCTTCAGTGCTGAGAAGTGGAGGAAGTGCACTGGATGCTGCTGAGGCAGCTGTGAGGTCCATGGAAGATAATACAGTCTTTAATGCAGGTACACAAAATTATTCTCAATGATTTGTCTTGGTGAGACTCATTATACCATCTACAATAATTTTGTCCACTCTTGCTACATCTTAGCTCTGTAACATGTCCAAGTGACCATGTGAGGACCCCCAGGTTTTTATTTATTTAAACATGGAATAACTCACTAATAATTACTTAATTTGCATGTAATCTTCTTAATTTTAGAGACAAATGCCTCCTATTTTGCTCAGAAACAAATCTGATTAAAACTGAAACCGAAAGTACTTTCATCCTTCCACAATACCTTTTGTTCTCCAAACAATCAGCACACTGACTCGATCTGACTCGCTGCAAAATATGCCCTCATGTGTGGGTTGTTTATCAGAGGTTTATTTGATTTATGGTAACATTCTCAACAAGATCACATGATGTCTCCTGAGGACATGGATCGTGGACGTGGATCATGGGGAGAGAAAAAAAAATTGTAATAAAGCCTTTTTTTAAAGTTACCTGAGAGGATTATCCGTCTTTGTCAAGCACTTCACTCTCGAGGCTGATTTATGGTTCCGCGTTACACCAACGCAGAGCCTACGGCGTAGGGTACGTGACTACGCCGTACCCTACGCCGTAGGCTCTGCGTCGATTTAACGCAGAACTATAATTCATGCTTCAGAGATCCAGATCTGTTCCGCGCTCATGTTCAACAAACAAAACTGAACTCTTGTAGTTTTTTACCTCAACGGACAAAAAGAAAGTGAAAATACAAGTAGAAGTTGTCTTTCTCTCCAGGACACGGAGCAACACTGAACGCTGAAGGAAAAGTGGAGCTGGATGCAATTATCATGGATGGGAAAACTCTTGCGGCTGGTGCGGTTTCTGCAGTAAAAAACATTGCCAACCCCGTGTCACTGGCACGCGCAGTGATGGAGAAGGTCTTTCACATTTCTACTCATTCTCTTATGGATCATTTTATTCATTTGTTTTTGTGATAAAATGTTATGTCAAATTGCCAAATAACTATTCAAAAAAGAATTTGAATTTGATCAATAATAGTGTGTATTTTCTATCTCTTGTTTCCTTGCATTACAGACTTCCCACGTAATGTTGACAGATACAGGTGCAAACCTGTTTGCAGAGAGCATCGGTATCAGGACAGTTCCTGCTGACAAACTGGTGTCTAAGTTTGAGAAGAAAGAATGGGAGATGAATAAAAAGTTTGCTACTGGAGTAATGGAAGACTTCAGCATTCAGTGGTGTGTATCTGCACCGTTGGATGTATTTGATCTAATGTGTTCCCAATTAAACTATATTCTAACTATAAACTATATTCAGGCGGTTGTTAATAATATGCTATCACAAATATATCTTGATGACTTTTATGTTTCATGAAAAAGAGAGTGAGCAAACGATTGTATTTGCAGTTCAGACATATGATGTCTTTTACTTATTTGACACATATTTAAGGATCTGTTTAGCCCCACTTTATATTGTTTTATATGAGTGTTATCCATTTTGTATCCACAGGGCCCATGATACTGTTGGTGCAGTAGCTTTGGACTCTTCTGGTAATGTTGCATGTGCAACATCAACTGGAGGAATTAGGAATAAAATGGTTGGCAGAGTAGGAGACTCTCCAGTCATTGGTATGACTTAATTTACTGATGAAAAACAGGTTTTCTAATCAAGTTAAAACAGACATACATTTCTCACAAATTACAAAATTTATAAACTGCAGCTAACCCTTGTTTATGTTCTTTGTTGTAAAAAAAAAAAAGGCTGTGGAGGATACGCAGACAATTCTCTTGGTGCGGTATCTTGTACCGGCCACGGAGAATCTATCCTCAAAGTCACGTTGGCCAGACTCATCCTCTCACACGTGGAGCAAGGTAACGTATGACACACTCAAACTGTATAAAAACAACTCACTGTAAAGTAATGAAATCTGATGTTTTCAGGGCTGTTTTTTTATTCTATATTTTATTACATGATTATTAAAACAAAGAACAGTTAACGAGTGAAGGAGAACTTCTTCTGTTTGATGTTATGGAGAGAATCCCCAACACGGGTCCTTCACATGTTTTGGGTAACATTTCCTCTTCTTTCACAGGTAAGTCTGTTGCAGATGCCTCAAAGTTGGCTCTGAAGTACATGGGCGACCGTGTCCAAGGTGGAGGAGGAGCAGTTGTAGTTTCTCCGTCGGGGCAGTGGGCTGCCACATTTACCACACAGCGCATGGCTTGGGCTGCTGTGGAACGTGATGAGCTGTGGTACGGATTAGAGCAAAATGAAAGACTGAAAGACCAATTGTAGACTACCAGTAACTCTTACTGAACATTAATTACATTTCAAAGACATTTATTAAAGCTTCAGCCACTCAGCTTATATCAGTGAGGTGTCATCTTATATCCATAGTCTTGATTGTAGCTAAATCAGAGCAGATGTTCTTCTCTTGCCTCATGTTTAATATACAAAGCATGAATTTAGTGAAATGAAGATAACTGAAGATGAGGATTTAGTCCTTGAGTCGGCCTTGGGAATAATCAGTCCATATATGTGACTAGATATGCTGAAGGCCTCTCAGTTCACCTGTTGAAGTGTCCTTGAGCAAGCGACTTAACCCCACACTGCCTCAGATGCGTTCATCGGGTGTGTGATTGTGTGTGCGTGGTAAAAAAAGCAATGCCAAGACAAAGAAAAGTTCTGTATAAATACAGTCTATTTATTTATTAGCCAGTACATCAATGAAACACTATATGAATGTTTGTTATTGTAACAAAACAAAATGTAAACAGCATGCCATGCACAATAAGCTTTTGCCCCTTCCTGGGCTTTGCACACATCACAAGAACAACTTCCTTTTCTTGACACGAGGGGATCTCAGTGGAGACGGTTCTCCTGCGTACAGTAGTTCCTCAGTGGTAGAACAAGCTGTTACAAGAGCAGAGCTGTTCCTCTCCGTGCCCAAGGGCTCTGGAAAACTGCTCTTCCAGGAGAACCTCCTGTCGGTAAACTGGGTTCTCTCTTGAACTTATTAACGCGCACTTGAATGCCGTCTTAATGGCACTAATTTGAAATCTGTATTAACTACATTGACTTAACAATTTGCCATGTTTACTGTACCTTGATTGTTTTTCTCCATTGCAAGTCACTTTGGCTGCCAAATGTCACGTACTGTAACGAAAAAATATGTTATTTCTCAGATTTGTTGCACTGTTAGTTTGTGCTAATGTTGTCTGTAGTTGCTTCTGACTGTATTGTAACTTTGAATTAAACATTGTTAACATATCAAAGAATCTGTTTTGTTGTTTTTTTTCATCTGAGCCTTTTTCTCATGTCTGACTGTAATAAAACAAAAAATGAATTTGTATCTTTTCAAGTATTCAACACAACAACACATCTTACCCCACCTGCCATGTGTTTTTAGAATCATCGAGAATCTGCTTTACAGGTTACATCTCTTGAGTGAATTTGCTTTGATAGCTTGTGTTTCCTTTAAGCTGGTATTTCATTTTAACAGGTTCTTGTGACTGATATTAGGTATTACGTATTAGGACATGCTTAACTGAACCTGAATGTCCCTAGTTGGACACACATTAACAGAGGCATTCAGTTTCAGCCCAGATAGTCAACTAGTGGTTTACTTATTAAACTGAGGTGTTAATAGGTTTTTCCACAGCAATGTCCAAAAAATTTACCAAATAGCAAATTCCTGTACTGGTCCAGTAAAACAGCAACAAAAACAAAAATGATTTCATAAGAAGACAGTAACATAACCAAAATCAAAAAGGTTTCTCATAAAACCCATACAAATGTTATCAACATTTCAGAAAATACTATATTCCAGTGATCTTGTGCATATTGAATTGTTTGGTTGTTTTTTTAGTATGTTGTGTTTTGGAGCTCAGACCCAGCCTGCTGCTGTGATTCTTCATGAGGTTTTTCAGTTCACTTTCAGCCTGCCAGTGCTTCAAGGGGTTTCGAGTAGTAATGTGAGGATTCTTTGACTTTAAGCACACTCTTTCTGTTCTCGAAGCATTTCTTCACAAAGTTCCCTCTGTTTCTGACAGTACTTTATGGAGACCAAAAACAGAATCCCACTGAGAAAAACACCAAACAAAAACCAGTCGTGAAGGATCTTAGAAGGCCTTAAGAAAAAAACATGACGGGGTGCCGAGAGGGGAGCTATGGCATTGTATGAGAAAGTCTGGAATAGCAGTGAGTATGTTAGAGTGGTGCAGGACATGTATGGGAGCTGGAAGACAGTGTGCTGTAGGTGTCATCCAGAAATTCAAGGTGGAGGTGGGACTGCATCAAGGATCGGCTCTGAGCCCCTCCTCGTCCACTCTGGTCTTGGACAGGCTGACAGGGTTGAGGTTGGACAGGAACCTCCATGTACTGTGATGTTTAGAATATAGTTATTTTATTGTCATTCACAACATATATCAAAAATGCACATTAAAATGAACTGTTGGTGCATTGGCACGTCATTGGACTCAATATCAAATATTTAGAGGAAAAGATAAATAGGAACTACAGTGAATATCTTGGAGGGATGATGAGGTTAGAACAGCTAGGATGGAGTCCTAGTGGAAGTCCAAACAGGAGATTTGTGACTGTAGAAAGAGGACATGAAGTTAGTTGATGTGAGTAAAGATGAACCCTTAAAGGGAACAGCTGAAAGGATTATTACCAAGTGGTGTCTTAGAAACACACACACACACACACACACACACACACACACACACACACACACACACACACACACACACACACACACACACACACACACACACACACACACACACACACACACACACACACACACACACACACACACACACACACACACACATTTTTAATTGCTTGGTAACACAAATAGCTAATCAGCCAAACATGGCAGCAACCCAATGCATGTACATGTTTGGCATGTGCAAATGGTCAAGAAGACACTCTAGATTTCAACTAAGCATCAGAAAGGGGAAAAACTGCCTTTTAGGTGAAATTCAACCTGACAAGGTTGTTGGTATAGAGATGGATGATCAAGGCTTTGTTGAAGCTTTCACAACTGTTAAAAAAACGTTTCATTACTGCTGTCTTCACTGAAGTGCTCGAGTACGACATCTAGTGGTCAATCAAATGAATTGCACCTTAGACATATTTATCCTTCAACTCCAACCGGTTTCTACATTATAGCGTTCTTATTTTGCATATCTGATGGTACCCATTTGTTCAGTTAAATTTTGTGTTATAAAACATTTCAAGGGTGCTGTGACATTGATGAGATGTGCTCTACATAAACACACTGAAGTAATTTTCACAGGGGACTGGTGCAAATACACATTATAGTATGGATTTTGAGTATATTATGTCCATATCTTATCCAAAGTTAGGAATCAGACTACCTATGTAACTATGTCTTTATCTTTTTCAATTATATGTCTTTATCTAGATTTAAAGGGCTACACATCATTAAAGAGCTTTAAATGTTTGCGATTACATGACCAAACCACGCCACAGCACATTGGGCTGTGGGATACTATGTGTGTGTGTCAGAGAACCATCACTCGCTGCTGGTGCCAGACAGGCTGGTCTAAGGAACTTTCTCAGAAACATCTTCTGAGGTTTTCCCACACAACAATCTCTTTACAGATAATGGTTTGAAAACCTGGTTGATATCAGAGTTCAGATGAGAATGGGTTTTCTGGTTCAAGCTGACACGATGGCAACAGTAACTCAAATAAGCTATCCTTACAACCAAGGTATGTCAAATACTGTCTCTGAATGCACAACATGTCAAACCTTGAAGTGGATGGACTACAGCAGCAGAGGACTGCGCCGGGTACCACTCAACTGAGAACAGGAAACTGAAGCTACAGTTCATACAGACCTAGTTTCACTAAACTATTGTCTCTGCTATTTCTGGATTTCTCTGTGGGTGCTTAGGCCTTCCCTGCAGCCTCAGCAGTGCAGCCACCTACAGCACCAGTAAAGTCTCACAGCCCCCATTCAGTGGTCTTACTGAAGAATGTATGATGTTGCGCATATGAGAAGCCTTTCACTAAAGAGATTCCCTGGATCAATAAGTGTCGTCAGCTGGTCGAGGTGAGAACAGGGAGAAAGCTGGTGGGCACTTTGGCAACTGGGAGAGCAGGCTTGGAATACTTCCCAAAGACCCAGGAAAGGAGAGACGACAGCTATTCCAGGAAGAGGTCCGAGTGGGTGTGGAGGAGGAGCAAGTGAGCAGGATAGGACTCAGGGAGAGGGAAGCATGAACAAAGCAGAAGAGCATTTAACAGCACAAAATCACATGGACAAACATCATGAACACAGACCTCTATTTGATTCCCTGTATGCAACACCTGCTAGGTAGGTAGCTGCATAACGGCTCTTTCAGAAGGTCACTATTGCTGGCACTGGGACCAGTGCTCAAGGCAGTGGCGGAAAGCATATCCAGCACCATCAACTCTAGCAAACACGTTAACAAAAAGGTCAGCTCTCCTCCACAAAGACTCTGTCCTGGAGCTGCACGCTGGGAAAGCAGCTGAAGTTCCCTTGGTACACTGCCAGAACTTTACTTTAGCCAAACATAATCACCACTGAGGCAACAAAACAACTGATTATACTTGAAGTCACAGTGCCCTGGGTAGAGGGAATGGAAGAAGCAAATGATAAGAAATGTGAAGAGTAGCTGGAGCTGTTGAAATGCTGGGAGATGAGCTGAAAGATTAACTACAAACCGATAGAGGTGGGATGTAGACGTGTTGCAGACTATTCACTCAAAGTCTTCAACCAAGTGGGCCTGAGTTCAAATGTTCAAAGCTGCAGAGATGGTCACAAGGTTTTTGTGGATAAAGGGCTTATCTGGGGGCAGATGTATAGTTTTCTGCTTGAAAGCCCAAAACAATGGGCCAGGCCGTTGTTGACCCATACTCTTTCAGCATTTCATGCTTAAGGCGCGTTTCCACAAGCAGGAGTTCAGGGTAAATCTGCCGGACAGGAAGCTCTACAGCAGTGATTCCCAACCTGTGGGCCATGGCCCCCTGGTGGGCCGCGGAGATATTGCAAGTGGGCCGCCAAATCATTTCCAAAAAAGTTTGATATTTTTTTCGGGGTTTTAAATGTTAAAACTCAGTTATGTGTAAAATGATATTGAAAATGTTTAAATACCATTTTCATTATTTTGTTTTGTTTTCCTTCAAGTATTAGACATGTGACAAGCAAATGAGCGATAGGAACTTTTGTTGTTATCGGTCGGACCACTTTGCAGCGGGACTGCATTGCACTTGACTTATTTACGTTTGATGCTGATAGCTGAAACTGGAGTATAAAGATGGATAGCTGGCTAGCAACAGGGGGAATTAAAAAGTTTGGAGGTGAGCCGCGAACATTTTTGAGACGTAAAAGTGGGCCCTGAGTTGGAAAAGGTTGGGAACCACTGCTCTACAGGGCCGACCGTCTCCACGGCCCCTTCACCAGACGTGTTTCCGCCACACTGTAGTACCACACAAGAACCTTTGACTGAAAAAATAGCGCTGCCGACCCCCAGGTGGCGGTAATGTGCATTTCTGGCCTTTGTAAACAGCCAGCAGAAAAAGAAAGAGAAAAAGAAAAGTAAACAACGGATGCCACTTGCTTCTCTTTTTAAACATACACTGTCGTAGTGATTGAGATTAAAAGAAGCCGTCCTCCGGACCTCTATGTTGGTGTAATATGACAGCAAGACCTGAACAGACTCATCTTGCCCATTCATCGTTTTTTTTCATGTAATCTCCAACTTCATCAACTGCACTCCTAGCAAAATGGTTAAACGATTTGTGGTCACATGATTCAAGTTCACCTGAGAGGGCTGAACGTAATTTCCTGCTTTTAGAGTACACAATCTGCAGAGACCGCCCACCAGGTAGCCCCTCTCACCCGAAAGACCGGCGTCTCCTATTACAGGGCTGTTTTTTGGCCCGTAAAGATTCCTGAAGGCCTTTACAGGGCCGTTCCTGGTAATCGAAACAGGTGCAAACGGCCCGGCCCCGAAAAATCTACTCCTAGTGGAAATGCACCTTTACTTGATCTTCTTTGATTTGATTTATGTTGATAATAAAAACTTAGCATCCTATTGTTGCTGTGACCATTAACAGTAATGGTGATTGTGTTTGTCAGTGGGTTTTAATGTATGCTCATATAGTGTGTTGTAAGTGTTTTTTGTTTGTTTGTTTTTTAATTAAAGGAGATATAATATACTGATCTTTAAGTAGACCTGTTTTTGTCTATCCATTTATTATTATTATTTCTATTGTTTTGTTTCAATGCTGAGAAGAGCATGGTAGTTTAGTGGTTAGCACAGATGCCTTTCTAAGGGGAGTTTGAATGCTGCCTCAGATGGGTGCTCTGGTTTACTGTGAAGAGTTTTGAAGGAAAAAAATTGTAAAACTTTGAGCCTGTTCTGCTGCACAACTAGGGACTGCTATATAATTCGAGGCTGCTGTACAATTATAGACTGCTATACAACTAGGGACTGCTATACAATTAGAGGCTGCTTGAGACATTTTTTCATGGAACAAAACAAAGACTTGAATGTTTCACTTCTTGTGATTTTCAAAATCAGAGCATCTTTCAAATGTTATGACAAGGAATAACAACATGATAAAATAATAACAGCTGTCTCAACTTTTTTGGAATGTTTTGCAGACCTGAAATGCACTAAAAACATGAAATAAAGTGACAAGAAATGACAAGAATATCATGAAATTTCTTGGGCTCACACTGCCTAAAGAAATCCAAGACTATATGAATAACAAAGTTACTGTATTTAATTTTTATTTGTATTTGTTGTATTGAGCCAACTTTCTTTTCATATAAATATGAAATATAAACACTATAAAAAGTAGTTTGCTGTTTGCTGGCTCATGAAAGAATCAAACACACAAGAAGGTCTAGCACGCACAAAACGTGTGAATGATTTCCGTCATGTTTCACATTTACTTGATTAAATTGAATGTGTATTACAGCCACACTTATATTGAGAGAAATATCCACTTCTGCAAGTAGTATGTGACATGTGCACACAGGAGCTACATCGGGAAAATATGGTCACTTTCTGTTTCACTTTCGTTTACATTAAAGTTTGCATTGCATTTGAATTCACGAGTAGATATTGGTATGTATGAGTAAGGTGCCGACAATAACATGATGACATTTCATTCTCCTCAGGACAATTAAACATTATTTTATTTTGAAAGCCTGTCGGAAGTCTTCCGTGTTTGTGACATCAGACTTGTTGACAGTGTACTGTACACCAGTGCAGGCTCGTTTCACGGCACAAACTCAGGTCACGTGGCATCGGCAGACCATTACTCCACTGAGAACAAGTGTGAAACCATCAAAGGTAGGAAAAACCCCACTATGACAATGAAACTACTTTTATTTTCAAC
Source organism: Cololabis saira (assembly GCF_033807715.1). Classification (NCBI taxonomy): domain Eukaryota; kingdom Metazoa; phylum Chordata; class Actinopteri; order Beloniformes; family Belonidae; genus Cololabis; species Cololabis saira. Next base: position 5,356,478 of record NC_084603.1, read on the forward strand.
CGGATGAACGAAATGTGTTTTAGATATCTGTTTACTGATTTCCCCAAAAAGTGACAGGTGATCAAGCAAAGTTTCGATCTACTCACTTGACAAAAAAAAAATATCAACAAAAAAACAATCAAGAAGAGTTAATTCAAATTGCCAAAAGGCAAGCTGTTTTGAGTAAATCCTTTTTTCCAGATAAAATTATAGTCGGTGTTTATTTCATTATTAATCACCCATAACATGTTTGACCTTTAGACACAAACAATTTTATAATTAATACTAAAGTTTAGTATTAATTATTAAAAAATAATAATTATAAAAAAAACATCTAAATCAGTTTAGTAACTAAACTGATTTAGATGTTGTTTTTTTAATTGAAATTAAATGGAAAAAGTATAAAGAAAATGATTTAGTCATACTGATTTTTTTTTCCTTTGTAATGTTTTTGCCTAAATATAAAAAAGTGTATCAAAGATTGTGCTGCACAGCTCGACTACAGCTGATACATTTAATGGTAAAAAAAAAAAAATCATCATTGATCGGAGTACCTGCTCATGAATCAGAAGTTTCACTTGCACTAAGACTCAGATGCAATGAGTCATCTATACTCAATGGATTCATTTTAACAGTTTTTTGTTTTGTTTTTTTTTTAATTCTTTTTTGCATCTTGAATTCTACTTTTTCACAAATTCCTTATTTAGAAAAAATCCATATAGCAGTTCTATAACATCAAATGTATGCTTTAGGAAAATAAAGTAAAAAAATCTGACATTATTCTTCATTTTGGCTTTTTAAAATATTTTCAGCTGAAATGTGTATGATTCCAGTGTGTGTCTGTCCTGAACAGAAAAGGAAAATGTCCTCCGTCTTGGTGGTGCACGGTGGGGCGTGGGCCATTCCGGAGGAGCTGGCCAGGCCTTCTGTTGAAGGAGTGAAAGCTGCAGCTCGGGCCGGGTCTTCAGTGCTGAGAAGTGGAGGAAGTGCACTGGATGCTGTTGAGGCAGCTGTGAGGGCCATGGAAGATAATACAGTCTTTAATGCAGGTACACAAAATTATTCTCAATGATTTGTCTCGCTGAGACTCATTAAACCTGTAAGGATTTTGCCCACTCTTGCTACATCTTAGACCCCCCGGTTTTTATTCAGTTAAACACATAATAACTCACTAATAATTATTTTATTTCCATTTAGTCTTCTAAATTTTAGGGGCAAATTGCCCCCTGGTCTGCTCGAACAGGGTTAGAACTGAAACAATAGGCTATCTTTTGTCAATTACTCCACCCAGCTTCCTACTGAGCAGAATTCAAGCAACCTCAAGGAGAGAAAGAACCAAATAAAATTGGCAAAAGAATATGTTTTAAAGTGCCCATCTTGGTCCTGATCTGTTATACACCGATATTTAGTCCGCATTTTAATTCTTAATAAAGTGGTGTTCCCTGTTACTGAGGAGCATTTTATCCTTTAACAACATTTCTATCTTTCATTATTATGATGGTTCTGGTTCCCGGCTTTGGAAACTCTCAGCTCCATGGAGTTGCGGTAGTAATTTTGTCTGATGTCAGGCAGAAGTGTTTTCGCTTTGAAATATCACTTCCATGTCCACTGCAATAAATCCTCGCAGGATCCAAAGTACACTTAAGATCTTTTAACTAAAACTATGCAGTGAGCAGAGAGACGGACTTGGAGGGTACAGTCAAACTTAATCTCTGTTGTAGTTTTTTACCTCTGGAGACAAAAAGTATAAGTAGAAGTTGTCTTTCTCTCCAGGACATGGAGCAACACTGAACGCTGATGGAAAAGTGGAGCTGGATGCAATTATCATGGATGGGAAAACTCTTGCGTCTGGTGCGGTGTCTTCAGTAAAGAACATTGCCAACCCTGTGTCACTGGCACGCGCAGTGATGGAGAAGGTCTTTTATATTTCTTCTTTAGCTGATTTGAACCATTTTATTCATTGGTTTTATAAATATCTATTTTTTTTTTCAATAATTACTATGTAAATGATTTAAACTGAATTTGAATGTGTAACTTATGATGTAGCTACCCTTCCCTTAAGGGAGGGGCATAGCCAAAATGGGATTAATTTTATCATCAATAATGGCATATATTTTCTATCTCTTCTATCTTTCCTTACATTTCAGACTTCCCACGTGATGTTGACAGATACAGGTGCAAACCTTTTTGCAGAGAGCATCGGTATCAGGACAGTTCCTGCTGACGAACTGGTGTCCGACTTTGAGAAGAAAGAATGGGAAAAGCATAAGAATTATGTTACGGGAGTAATCGAAGATTTCAGCTTTCAGAGGTGTTTACCTGCCCTGTTGGATCTGATTTTATCCTGTCTGATTTCAACTTCACTTTAAAAAGTCCGGCGTCGTTCCAACATGAATAGCAAAGTGAGAAAATAACTTAGAAGTTACATCATGTAAATCCCTAAAATCTTATCAAATAACACTTATTTGATCCAATTTGTTCACAATAAAACTAGATGCAGGTGGTTATTAATAATATGCTATCACAAATATATTTTGATGACTTTTATGCTTCATGAAAAAGAGAATCTGAGCAAACAATTGTATTTGCGGCTCAGACGTTTTCTGTCTTACTTATTTGACACATATTTAAGGATCTGTTTAGCCCCATTTTATATTGTTTTATATGACTGTTATCCATTTTGTATCCACAGGGACCATGATACTGTTGGTGCAGTAGCTTTGGACTCTTCTGGTAATGTTGCATGTGCAACATCAACTGGAGGAATTAGGAATAAAATGGTTGGCAGAGTAGGAGACTCTCCAGTCATTGGTATGACTTCATTTACTAATGAAAAACATGTTTTCTAATCAAGTTAAAACAGACATACATTTCTCACAAATTACTAAATGTATAAACTGCAGCTAACCCTTGTTTATGTTCTTTGTTGTAAAAAAAAAAAAAGGCTGTGGAGGATACGCAGACAATTCACTTGGTGCGGTATCTTGTACCGGCCACGGAGAATCTATCCTCAAAGTCACGTTGGCCAGACTCATCCTCTCACACGTGGAGCAAGGTAACGTATGACACACTCAAACTGTATAAAAACAACTCACAGTAAAGTCAGATTAAATCTGATGTTTTTAGGGCTGTTTTTTTTATTCTATATTTTATTACATGATTATTAAAACAAAGAACAGCTAACGAGTGAAGGAGAACTTCTTCTGTTTGATGTTATGGAGAGAATCCCCAACACGGGTCCTTCACATGTTTTGGGTAACTTTTCCTCTTCTTTCACAGGTAAGTCCATTGCAGATGCCTCAAAGTTGGCTCTGAAGTACATGAGCGACCGTGTCCAAGGTGGAGGAGGAGCAGTTGTAGTTTCTCCGTCGGGGCAGTGGGCTGCCACATTTACCACACAGCGCATGGCTTGGGCTGCTGTGGAACGTGATGAGCTGTGGTACGGATTAGAGCAAAATGAAAGACTGAAAGACCAATTGTAGACTACCAGTAACTGTTAGTGCACACGTATGAATTGTTTATGGCTTGTAATGTAAAGCACTTTGAGCACTCAAGATGACTAGAAAGGTTTTGTATAAATAGAATCCACTTAAAATGTAACTGTCACATGTACGTATGTTATTGCAAAAAGCAATTAAAAATTTTAACAATATACTAAAATATGTTATTTTGTTATTTGTTGGCCTGTAATTTTGCACAGGTATGTTATGATGGCTAGTTTGTTCTGGCTACATTGCAACTTTGATTATATGTATTTAAAAATACTTATCCACTTTTGTTTATGCTATTTTAAGCTGGACTTATCTTTTCAATCATTTAAACTTGATAATTTTAATAATTGTGGGTTTTTAGTTATAAAAAGCCATTTAACCTGAACTGATTGAACCACACTTGTTTTTTCCACCACACGTTTGTTCCACTGGTTTTCACAAGACAATGTTGTTCAAAGTTGATGTTGTTACATAACTTTAAAGCACCTCTTGCAAAATGGGCTCTGGTTGGGGGCTGTCAGTGTAACAATAGCCTCTTTCATGACCTTCCGATTCGTTTTGCCAACAGTACTGGTAGTCTTGTGTCATCTTTTGAAACAATGGCTGCTCACAGACAAGTGTATACAAACTTGAATCGGCCCTGACTTCCCCAAAAGGAGCTGACTAGAATGCTCTGCATGCTTCATTTAAAACTGGAGACCACAGGAATGTTTTATGGCATTTAAACTATACCTCTGATTGTATTATTCTTCTAGACTGAACAGATATTTGTATCCATTTATCCAAGTAAAGTTTCTGGAAATAAAATTGACTATATATATATAGTATAAATGGACATCTGTGCTGAGTTTGGATTCCTGCTGTGATGCAGCACTGAAAGAGAATGAGAAAAACAAAGCTAAGCTTATGTGAGATGTCAAACTCCTGAGAAACAAGGAGCAATGAAAAAAACCAAACCAGGAAATTTGTGGAGAATGGAGAGTGGAATGGAGAGATTAATATTTTGATTAATTTGAAAATCCCAGCAGAGGGTATAAGGAGTAAAGAGTATATAAAGAGTGCGTGAAAACACGAGAAGTACCAGGGGCTGGAGGAACAACTGAACGATATGCCGTTGGAGTTGGAGGACTCAAGAGCGGTCCTAGTGATCTCTACGGCTTTTCACATTCACAATGATCTGAAATGTGGTTGTGTTATTTTTCTCTCTCTTTTGTTGTTTTGTTTTATATATTTATGAAATGTTTTATCTTCCGAAATGTGATTAATGTAACTTATTTAAATGTAGCTTAAGATAATGTGGAATAATTCACTATTACAATTTTTCATAGTCTTTTCTGTTTGAACACTAACAATACAGTAAAGCCAAAGTAAGATGTAAGTCGCTTTGGATAAAAGCATCTGCTAAATTACAATAGTAGTAGTAGTAAAAATAAATGCTAAATTATAAAACAATTCATAAAAATAACATTATACATATATAATATGTAATTGAATATATCATTAATATAATATAATATAATTCAGATTCAGATGAATTTATTAATCCCTTTGGGAGGTTCCCTCAGGGAAATTGACATCTCCATCTCACACACACAGCACTCTCATTTAAAAATCAAACACCCCAAAAGCCAAACCCCTATACAAAGATAGAACATTTAAAATAAAGATAGAAATAGAAATAAAAGGTAAAAACTAAAATAAGAATATAGATAAAAAAAGTGTCGTGTAATATTAGTTATTGCACTGTCCTGGTAACTGCACAGTTATTGTACACTGACTGACCCCCAACAGTCCCTCTGTTCTTCAGGTCTTCTTGGCCCTCCTCCCCCCCAGGGAGGAGCTGAACAGTTTGATGGCACGGGGGACGAAGGAGTTCCTCAGTCTGTTGATCTTGCACTTGAGGAGGAGCAGTCTCTCACTGAACCGGCTTCTATGGCTGCTGATGACAGTGTGCAGAGGGTAGTTGGCATTGTCCAAGAGTTTGTGCCAGGAGTATATAATAATATAATAAAGTAATATAATATAATATAATACAATTTAATATATAATATAATTTAATACAATTTAATATATAATATAATATAATAATGTAGCATGAACCAGAGCCATTAAATACTCCAGCATATTCCAAACAGAAGCACGTGACTGGCCGCGCCGCCTGCCAGGGGTTTTGCAGCAACATGTTTTATGGCATTTAAACTATACCTCTGATTGTATTCTTCTTCTAGACTGAACAGATATTTGTATATCATTTATCCAAGTAAGGTTTCTGGAAATAAAATTGACTGGATAAAAACATCTGCTAAATGACAATATGTAGTAGTAGTAGTAGTAGTAAAAATAAATGCTAATTTATAAAACTATTTATAAATACAACATCATACATATATAATATTAAATTGAATATAGAATATTTAATATAATATAATATAGTATAACATAATATAATAAATTGATATATAATATAATATAATACAATTTAATATAATACATGAATATATAATATAATACAATACAATTTAATATATAATATAATATAATATAATACAATACAATACAATATAATATAATATAATAATGTAAAATATAATACAATACAATTTAATATATAATATAATATATAATATAATACAATACAATTTAATATATAATATAATAATAATACAATACAATTTAATATATAATCTAATCTAATCTAATACAATACAATACAATACAATATAATGTAATATAATAATATAAAATATAATATAATATAATGTAATATAATAATATAAAATATAATATAATACAATCAAATTTAATATATAATATAATATATAATATAATACAATACAATTTAATATAATATAATATAATATAATATAATATAATATAATATAATATAATGCAATTGAATATATAATATAATATATCATATAATACAATACAATTTAATATATAATATAATATAATATAATATAATATAATATAATATAACATAATTGATATAATATAATACAATACAATTGAATATATAATATAATATAATATAATATAACATAATATAATATAATACAATACAATTGAATATATAATATAATATAATATAATATAATATAATATAATATAATATAATATAATATAATATGATATAATATAATACAATTGAATATATAATATAATATAATATAATATAATATAATATAATATAATATAATATAATATAATATAATATAATATAATATAATATAATATAATATAATATAATATAATATAATATAATATAATATAATATAATATAATATAATATAATACTCAGCACATGAGCCATAAACAGAAACCACGTGACCGGCGCCGCCATGAGGGTTTTGCAGCAGCGGGACGAATGACGGCGAGTTAGAGGAAGTTAGTGGCAGCAGCTGCGCTAGTATGTAACCTCACACGAGTTGGCAACAGCAGCGCAGTAAGACAGAGGTGAGAGTCGCACACACCGATATTATATTATATTCAACCATTCCCAAATATCCACAGAGCAGCTGCAGAGAGCGATGCGTGCGCATGTTTGCAGCCCTGCGGCTACAAACAAACCTGCTAGCGAGGCCCTGCTGCAGACGATTAGCATCCGTCTGTCTGCCCATAAACCACACACATTTAGCCGCATGTGCTAGTGATCTGGCTGCATGCATTATCAACTGTGGAAGTGTTATTTTTGCAGCAGCGATACCGTTTGAAACAACCCCATGGTTTGGTGTGTAAGTCCCTCCACAAGTTAGCATGCTGTGTTGCATGATGGCGATCTCAGGCGCTTGTTGTTGCCGTGCTAACATGCTAAAGTGACATTATTTCATGTGCTGTTACTTGAATATGCTGGGAGACAAGTTGTTTAGGTATTTTGTTAATTATACCTCACTTCTGGACCGTATTGGGTTGTGTAGTCGATGTGCTTTTTGATTTAAAAACACAGACTTGTGGATTATTTGCCCCCAGACTCATTCGTTCACATTGTCCAAATTGGGAAGGGGTTTGTTTTCATTTGTTGAAGTAGTTCTAAAACACCGTGCTAATGTGGCATTAATTTTCCCCCTTTGTAAACGTGAAGTCGCCACGGAAGTGTTGAAGATGTTATCAACCCTGGTTTAACGGAGCAGCTCTGGAGCCTCCCAAAGTTTGAGCCAGTGTTGTGGTCATGTTGGTGATAACTGTCAACCCCGGTGGCTGCAGTAGTCCAGGGGCCAGAGCCCAACATTTCACTTGTTAGTACCACTCAAGGTGACCAAACTTAATTGTGATTTTTGAAAAGATCCATGTCTGTATATGATATTTTGGTATGATAACCCTCCCTGAGTGGCAGCTGTATCATAGTTATCAGCTCATGAAGTTACCATCCCCTTCAGAAAATTACATTTTAGATGCTGGTGCATATCCTGGTTTAGACTCATGTACAGGATATCTGTCAATGTTTCACAATATTGTAGGGGGGTAACGATACACTAATCTCACGATAACGATACGATACGATATTATAGCAGTATTTTTTTAACAACCTTGCATGAGGAACATATGACTGGAAAAAATTGTATTTTATTTGAAAGACACAAAATACAAAACAATACTGTGCATTTGCCCTATTGTTACAGTTTGTAATGCTTTATAACTGTTTAAGTTTTAAAGAGAAAGCCAGGCCAACCATTTTCCACAAACTGAACTAAAAGTAAATGTCATGTTTGCATTATGATCTTCAGTTTCATACAAGTACAAATATTTTGCCACAAACTGAATAGTTTCTCTCATGTATGATTTGACTTTTTTCGTTTCCAGAAATTTAACAACTAAAATTAAATAAATAAATAAATAAAAGTAAATAAATACATACAATTTTACATCATGAAAAAGATTGATTCATGCTCACCTTATAAGTGTAAGAGGAGATTTATTTTTTGTTAAGAAGGTTATTTTTGTAATTCAGGGTTCATTATTTTATAAATATATTCTTTATATTCTGTAAATCAGGGACTATAATGACACTAGTCAGTTTATCTGTAGTTGTTAATACTGTATGTTTTAGATTACAGTACGGCACTAGGTGCTGTGTTAATGTTCTAAAATCCTACGCTGTTGAGGGACATTAAAGTACACTCCAACTCGGAAGAAGTTTTCCCGTGTTTATCCTACTCACGACCCGAAAAAGGTTTAATTTAATAAGGTATGGCTTAACTCTACACCAGACTTAAAAGTTCAGAGCTCAAAACCCCGCTAGAGTCCCGTGATCGGGACCGCAAAAAGGTACTACTTTCTTCTGAGCGGAGTAAGATTTTGGTCCGCGGGTCGAGGCGCGGTCGCCACGCGCGGTCGGATGCGCGTTCGGATGCGCGTTTCTAGTCAAAACAATAGATTAATATTAATAACCCAGTATCGCGATACACCTTGTCACCTCCACGACACGTTTCGTGGCGTTTTTGTATCGCAAAATTTCGTGGCACGATATATTGTTACACCCCTACAATATTGTCTTTGGTATAATTTTAAAGGAGACCTTTTAAGCATTCATTCAAGCTAAGATGTGAATCTTTCTGACCAACATCGAGGTCACTGCAGCTCTTTAAACTATAAACAACACACATTTTTACACAATTTTCCCCTAAATGATATACTATCTTTTAGCCCTGTGTCATCTAGGAACAACAGAGACACAAAATACAAAAACTGGAATACTCAGAGGACCATAAGGATTCAGGAAATGTATAATATACCCCATAATATATCATTGTTGCAGGTCATTGTGAGCCTTAAACTAGAAGAGCATCATTAGGCTCCTATGAAACTATAACAGCCACTAATGTCACAAACTGGTCTTTATCATGCAAATACATGATGTAAAGGACACCACAATAAGATAAGGAACCAGGATTCAGGAAATGTATAATACACCCAATTTAGAATCATCAATTAACCTGAAGGGGGTGGTAACTTCATGAGCTGATAACTATGATACAGCTGCCACTCAGGAAGGTTATCATACCAAAATATCATCTATAATCATGGATCTTTTCAAAAATCCTAAGTAAGTTTTGTCACCTTGAGTGGTACTGATATCTGGTCTGGCCCATGGACTAAAGGCTGTCATTCACAACAGCTGCTTTGAAGCATTAAACATTTAAAGGTTTCTTTCAAATGAATGGGTTGTTGGTTGACACATGCTATCTAGGGCTGCAACTAACGACTATTTTAATAGTCGACTAGTCACTGACTATTGAAACGATTAGACGACTAATCTGATAATTAGTAATTTTTTTAAAATTTAGTATGAGGTTGCTTTAATTATGTGGCAAATGATAATAAACACAAGAATGATGGGCACTAGAGCCCTGCTATAGCGGGACTGTTTTCTTCATCCTGCTCCTGCTGCATTTCTGACCATTACCACCCGCAACGTGTGTGTTACACTCCCGCCCGCTCCCGCAAAACTGAGAATTCATGCCCGCAGGGCGCACCATAATAGAGATGCATTGATTTAGAGTCTTCTCCGTCCCGCAAGAGAAATGTCCTGGACAAATCTATCTGTTTTAATGTTAACATGTTCATTGTGGAGCTTGATGGATAATGGACAGATCATAGGCACCTGACTGAAAGTTGGATGCAAATCCATCATTGACTACGTTTACATGCAGTCAAAATTCGGGTTATTGCTAATGTTCCGGTTACTGAGACATTCGGAATATTCCGTTTACCTGGTAATTAATCATTTGGGATATCTCGATCAAACCAGCGACGCACGGAGAACGTCATGACGCAATTACCGTCATTTCCGCTTCTTCTTCCTGTATCCAAATTCAAAACAAATGCTGCTTCGCGCAACTTTTCACTCACCTTCTTGTAAATCTCGCTATCCCGGTACTTTCTACCGTCTACAAATTCCAAAATGTTCATATCCTTCATTACATTTATACAATGATTAGTCTCCTCCTCACTCCAAAAGTGTGGCGTGGTCTTGCGTTTCTCCATGTTTATAAGAACTTCCTGGACTCAAAAGACCAGGATTCCTTGCGAACAGAGCATGTGCAGAAAACAAATTCATGTTCCGTTTGATCGGGATATTCCGTTAGACGTTTACATGTCCGAATATTCGGGTTTTAAAAGGAGTAAACCAGGGGTCAGGGGGCAAATTCGGGTTATTCAAAGGGGTAGTTGGTGTTTACATGTCCGTGCAAATTTGGGTTATTGCCAATATTCGGGTTTTAAAAGGGTTATTGAGTGCATGTAAACGCAGTCATTGTCGTCATTATCACACAAGCTTTTTCGCCTTTCGTGCACGCATCAATTATGGTTGAGGTTATAGCAACGAGAGTAGCTGTGAGTGGCTCAAATAATACTAATAAATAACATGAAATAAACAAAGTTAACGAATTAAACAAATTAAATTAACAAATGAAAATAGGCTTAATATCTTACCAAGGCGAGTCCGTTTCGTTCAACACTTCGTTCAACACTTCGTTCAACGTCGGCTTTGCAAACCTTGCAAGTAATCGATTTATTCGCCGTATGGAGGCTAAAATGCTCCCAAACTTTTAAAGTTTTATTACCCGCAGCTGCGCTGAGACGCTATCGTGCATGCGCGACTCTCGGCAGAGATTGTATTGAAGTGAGATGCCTCACTCCATTGGAAAAACACGTCTGGTGACAATTGTCGACAATGGAATTCATTGTTGACAATTTTGATTATCGATTTTTGTCAACGAATCGTTGCAGCCCTAATGCTATCTCTCCATCCTGTCTGTGTTTGGTTTGATTCAGGAAGCCAGCAGCATTCATGGATATTGTGGACACCTTTAACCATTTAATACCCAGTGATCAGTTGGATGACTCCCTGGTAATAGGCCAGAACTTGGAATGTGAAGCCAGGAATGAGTTTGGGACAGGACTCAAACTGGAAGAGTCACTGAAGAACATGCTTAGTGATAAAGATCCCATGTTTGGATGTGCAACTTCTCAGTTGAGTGAAGATCCTGAAAATGAAGACCCTGCTTTTCAGATCGCTGGCTCGGCAAGTATGTCCGCAGACAAAAGAGTGAGCAAAATGTGTCGATTTTTGTTTTAACATTGAATAAATAATAACTAGTCCATGTATTTGTTGATACTTTATGAGACTATCAAAAACGAAAAACAGGGTAAGTTACATTTAACTAAAAAGCCCTATAGAAATCTTTAAATATGAACTAACAATTTAACTTTTCTTTTAACAGTGAATCACTTTTTTTTCAACACTAGTTTTACTCAGTTGAATTTTACCTTACTTTGGCAGGTCTCCTAATACAAGGAGATACAGATAAAGTCCTCATAGTGAACAGCTGTGTGCAGTCAAACCTTGTATTTCAGGTATATGATTAGTAACATTAAATCCACACTTAGATTTATGTTTCTTTAAACATTTTATTTAAAAAAGGATGGCAGTGAGTGAATGAGCATTATAAAGGTGTCTATTTAAAGACTGTTAGTTCTTTTGTAGCAGAATTCTTGCACTTAAATTCTCCCAAATGAATCTAACTTTTATGTATTTTTTCCATTTTTTATTGCCTTTGCAGATGCTGATAGCAGCTCCACATCTGCTGGTGTCACAAGTGGAGTAAAAGTAGCAGAAACCACACAAGTTAAGCAGCTTGTTGACGAGCAGAAGAAACGTCCAGGCAGTTTAGACTACGGTAAATCTGTACTCATTTGATATACATTAGGACTGTCAACGTTATTGCAATGATGCTCTTATCATATTTTATAGTGATGCACCGATTGTTCGGTAACCGAAATTGTTCGGCCGAAAATGGCAAAAAAACACTTTCGGTGTTCGGTGGAATAAGTGGGAAAAAAACCGAACAATTAATAACGGCGTTGTAATATAAGGAAATAGACTGGCCGCTCCGTAACTGTTGCGCACCACATAAATCGTTGGCCAACCAAAAACGAACCACATAAGAATTTAACTAACATTCACCAGCAGGTGGAACCAAAACAACATAAATCAATCTATTACAGGTGCGTTTAGATGAGGAAATCAAACAGCGAAGAGCGTGGAGTGAAGTGTTGCGGTGCAAACATGTCAGCAGTGTGGAAGTATTTTAGAGTGGCAAAGAATAAAACAAGAATGGCTGTTTGCAATGAATGTTCTGCTCAAATATCTAGAGGGGGCACATCTGCAAAGTCTTTCAGCACTACAAGTTTGATTTATCATTTGAAATGATAAAAAACCCTGAGCGCTTTAATGCATTTTTATTGTTTTAAGGCCTATGTTACAATGTTCAGTCAGTTAAGCCTAACGTAAGCTCAAAGATGGCCAAAAAATTTATTTAGCTAATTTAAGTTATTGTTCTTTGCTGGTATAATGTCTGCTGGAATATTTAAGAAATGATGGGAAATTAAAACATTTTCAGTTTTTTATGTTCAACAAATGTTTTCTACCTTGTAATTTTGTAAAAGATTTTTTTCTTTTAAAAGCATGCCTAAATCAAATTTATTTGATTTATGCAATGGTGAAAAAATTGGCAAAATAAATGAAAAACTGCGAAGAACCATGTTCGGTATTGTTCGGTATTCGGCCAAGTGTTTATTATTATTTTCGGTTTCGGCCACAAATTTTCATTTCGGTGCATCACTAATATTTTCTTTTTGTTGGGTTAAAAATGGCCAAATATAATCAGATTCATGGACCCCACTAAAGTTCATCTGCTGGTGGTAATTCACCGTAGCATTGTTTCACAATAGCAATACAAATCAAGGAGTAAGTGCTCTCAGTATCACATGCAACTGTCTAAGCTCCCTCAGTAATAATAGAATATCTGTATGTAACATATTTACATACGATTTAAGTAAACATTTAAAAAGAAATCTAACAAATGTACGATTATTTGCAAAATTGAGTCATTTGACAGTGTTAACATTTCTATATATTTATAGTAGATGGTTTACAAGTTTTTTTTTTTTCATCTAACAGAATTTACCAGTGGGCAGCAGCGTAACATGTCCACTAACACCTTAATTCGAGGACGACCAGGAAGGAAACCAGCTAACAGGCTAAGCAAGTCGTTTGTTATTGAGAAAGGAGTTAAGGGCGTGCAGCTGAAGGAAGAACTGACTCTGGGAGGCCGCATTAACATCAATGATCTTGATGGTGGCTTATGGCTGAAACCTACAGTTGTATTGAGACGGCTGACGGTCACAATTGGAGGATTTAAGATCGAGTTGCTTCCAGGGCCCTCCTACATGGATACTGATGAAACAAACCAGTCGGCATGCTACGGCGATAGTTTCTCTTACGATCCTGAAATTGGTGTAGGCATCATGTCTGATGCTGTTGTTAATGTACAGAATGCCAGACCTGAGAATGTGGCAGACATGGATGTGGCTGAGAAGAGCTCTGCAGATGATACTTCTCTTGGCCTGGGTCCATATGTGAATCCTAACGACGTGCAGACCTCCAATGGGACATTGTTAGAAAACACTTGCACGAAAGAGACAAAACATGACGATCAGAGTTCTTCCGAAAAGCTTAAACATGTCAGTGAAGAAGTACACAGTGTCGTCCAGCCACGCAGCAGTGAGAATAACACAGCTGCTGTTGGTGATAAAATTGATGGCAAAGAGAAGCACACTGAAGTCAAAAGCCCGATCAAGTCTAAGCCAGGACTGACATCAATCAAGAGCAAAGATTTAGTGTCCTGTAAAAGAAGCAACATGATTAAAGAGCAAAATGCATCCCAAAGCAAGCCATCCAAAATTATCCAAAGAGGAGACCTGCTCAAAATGAAATCTCCGAAAGATAAAAAAGATGCTTCCCCTTTGAAAAGGCCTGCAGAAACTCCTCAAAGTGAGAATGCTACTAAAGTGCAAAAGATACATGCTGCAGGGGATGTTAAAGTGACGCCCAAGTCACCGAGCACACTGAGCCCTGTGGCAAAGAAGGTCCCATCGTCTGGAAACCGTGCTGATCATCAGGGGCCGGTGAAACAAAGTAATCCTCATCAAAGCTCCAAAGCTGAACCCGTTCATCAGAGTCACTCTGGAAATTCTTTGAAACCCCCTCAAGAGGGAGGGCAGGAGAAGTTCAAACTGAAAAAGCTAGAAAAGATGCTTCAAAGACACAAAAGTAGAAATTCAAGAAGCATCTCTGTGGAAGAGCCTCAGCTCTTTATTCCAGATAACGCTCCTGCTGTGAAGAAGGAAACTGTTGAGGAGCAACCTGCAAACAGCGAGAGTGTTTGGGACGGGAACAACTGTTGTGGCCTGTGCAAAAAACACCACAATAACATGTAAGTGTTGCTCTGCATCATTTATTTAGAAGTTTTATACAGCATGAGATTTTAGTTAGAATAAGATTTTATGAAAAATAATCTGTTTGTCTCTCATTGTCATTTACATTGCTTAGCAAGACGCGCCTTTTAATGATATTTATACTTTGTTTAGGTTCATGGTAGGCTGCGGTCGCTGCGACGACTGGTTCCACGGAGACTGTGTTGGTCTTGACCTCGCCAAAGTACATGAAATGGAGGAGGAAGACCAGATGTACGTGTGTTTGAAATGCTGTGAGGAGGAAAGCAAGAAGGTGGAGCCTGAGCCCCCAACTCCTGCCAAGCTGGAGATACAAGAAAAGACGGAAGCAGAGGATCAAAAGCTGCCTCCCAAGGCCCGTCCAGGATCCTCCCAGACGCTGACGTCAGGCGGGGTTAGACCATTTAGAGATGTAAGTGGGGTCTCCTCGAGTTCCTTGAAAATATGTTTGTATATACTTGGTATTTACTTTTACCACTATACAATGGTTTGTTTTCCTTTTGGCTTTACTTTGGCTGTGTAAGAGGTGTACACCTGGGACACAAAGTGCACTCACACACACTTTTCACACATAAAGATCACATCAGTGCTGGACTTGTATTTCTTTGTTGTGACTTGGGAGTTACAATGTTTCAACATGTTTTTTTTGGTACTTTTCAAGTATATTTTTGTAATTTTGTAACTATTTTCTATAAATTATACTAACTATAAATAACTATAAATTAACTAAATTAACTTCTGATTTACATTTTTTCTTCTTCAACAGGATCCAGAAAGCAGCCAGTCTACAGGTGCCAAAGAAGGAGCTCACAAAACAGGTACTTATTAGCAGTAAATATAAACTAAGGTTTAATTCTGTTCTGTTTTGACCACCACGTTGGGTTTGAAGTCACGCTGGCTTCCCCTGGTTCATGGTTCAATGTCCTTGCAATAATGTAAACAAGCTTCACCAAGGACTTTCACAACAAACAAGTCTGCAACAGTTTTACATTAACACACAGGATGATCGCATTACTTTTACTATTCAAATTAAAAGAAAACGTTATAAGTTTATGCAACCAGTTTAGAGAGCACATTTAATCACAGATGCAATCAGATTATAAACAAAACTTGGTTAAATATTTATACAACCACAAAAATGTAGATAACCTTGACTTATAAAAAGGAAGAAGGAAAAAAGAGAGAGGAAAAAAAAAGGTCCTGCTGCATTTTTCTGTGTGCTGTTGAAGACATGAGCTGGTTGCTGTCCTGTGGTGCATGTTGCACCGTGAGCAGGAGCAGCATTTTGGGGCTTTCAAAGAGAACTGAATATAAGAAAAAAGTTAACAAATTGGGTTCCTTTAAAACGCTGCTAGTAATTTTTGTTATTATCACTTCCCTGCTTTTTTTTTTTTTTTTTGCAATTTGTTAACTATTGAAGGGAATAAAATCCTTATATACTGTTTTTGAAACTGCGCAACAGCTAAACATTTAAACATTTTTCTCTGTCTAAGGTATTTTCGTATATATCATGTTTTTGAAACGGAGCGCTTTTAAATTTAATATTTTGCAAACTCATGACTGCAGATTTTTCCCACCTACTCACTAGACGTCGTCATTCTGTTTTCACAGGAGTTCTGTCCAGATACGAGATGAAAAGTAAGTCTTTGGCTTCAAAGAAACCCGTATCTGTGGATGCAATCAGGAGGAGCGTGCGTGATTCTCTGAGAGAGATCCTCAGCCAGAGGTCAGTATTTCAGGAGTGAAAGTATTTAATGGTGATGTTTTAAAATATTAAAATCTTGAATAATTTTTATTAAATCTAAACAACATCCTGCAAGATGAAACTGGAAATGATTTGTGTTTTAGGTTGAAGGATTCTGATCTGGATGTGATGGTGGAGAGGGCCTCTGAAGTTGCCAAGAAGACGGAGAGAGAGTTGTTCCACCTGTTTAAAGACACAGACAACAAATACAAAAACAAGTACAGAAGTCTGATGTTCAACCTGAAAGATACAAAAAATAATGTAAGTACACTTTTTTTCTACCGGGATAATCAGGGATTTCTTTTTTTTTAAACATAGTTTCATTATTATATTTCTATTATGTGTTTTTTGTTTTGTTGTTTTGCCGCAGGTCCTCTTTAAAAGGGTTCTCAAAGGAGAAATTTCTCCTGGTAACCTAATTCGCATGAGTCCTGAGGAGCTGGCCTCAAAAGAGTTGGCTGCTTGGCGACAACGAGAGAACAGACATGTAAGTGATGCTCAAAGTTCCCATCAAATAAAAATTGTGCTACTTGTATAAAAAAAAAAGTTGCAAGAGAAAATTAAAGTTTTCCTGATAGAGGGTCGCAAAGGGAAGCTGTTTTCTTCCCAGCAAGCCCAGTTTTCTCTGATTGCTCAGCGTCTGCAATGACTTGATCAGGGCATGAGTGCCATTTCAATACTGTTCAGCTGTAAAAATTCTAAATCTGAAGTGTTTGATTAGACACAAAATTAGGACATGTCCCCAAGTGCTCGGTGTCCCACTGTGCAAGATGAAGTGCATAAACACAAAAACCACTAATTCAGTTTCATGGAAACTGCAATGCTTTGCCTTTGCGTTTTAAGAAATGTGTTCCAGTTTACAGGGAGATGTTGTAAGTCACAGTTTCTAAAAAAGTTGATATCATTTGTAAGCATAGCAGACATTCTGCACAAAACCTTTTGACTTTGAACATAGTTTTCTGAGAGGATGTTTTCTGTATTTGGTTTTATTGGAATTTGGTTTTCTGTTACAAATTGCTAAAGTTAAAAATTGATTTTTCATTTTACAGACAATTGAGATGATTGAAAAAGAGCAACGGGAGGTGGAGAGGCGACCCATCACTAAAATCACACACAAAGGTGAAATTGAAATTGAGAGCCAGGAACCAGTTAAAGTACCAGAAACTGTAGAGGTAAGGATCACTTTAAACACTCCTCTTCTATTTATTTACATTTAATATATCATAGAAAAAAGTACAACTGAGACACTTTATGGGCTTCTCCATTTGTCATCTTCTGCAGATCGAGCCTCCGCCGAAAGTGACTGAAGAGATAGGAGAACCTCCCAAAACTCCGGAGAAGAAAGCAGAGGATACCAAGATGAAGGACACTACAAGCCTGCACAAGTCTCATTTATTTGATCTACACTGCAAAATCTGCACAGGTAAACCCCGGTGTGAGAAAGACTTTGGTCCCAGTGATTCATCCCTCCCTTACTCAGCATTTGAGTATACGTTTTCAAAACTGTGGTGTTGCATTTACTTGTTTAAGGTCGCATGGCTCCTCCAGTGGAAGAGGCACCAACTAAAGTGGTCAAAGTTGCAACCACCGTCATTCGGAGGCAGTCAACCAAAACAGAGGAGACAAAGAGCACAACAGCGCCTGCAGTGGACGATGACCTCCACCTCACGGTTTTAGAGGAGAGTTTCCGAAACTCCCAGTCAGGCTTTGAGGCCAGGTCAGCAGTTATTCCAGACACTCTGTGTGTTTTTGCTATGTAACTTGTTTTTGCATACTCGCTTCGCTGACACGGTGTTTCCTTTTTTTTTTTTCGTCCCACAGGTCAGATCATTTAACTGGAAGAGATGAAGAGAATGCTTTCCTTTCCAACCTGAAGCCCCTTTGGCGAGGATTCATTCATATGCACTCTGTGGCAAAGTTTGTGACGAAAGCTTTTCCCGTTTCTGGCATTTTGGACAATTTGACAGAGGTGAAGTAAACACAGATGAATTCATTTAGTTTGAATAGCTGTTGTGAAGAATTTTTAGACCAGGGGTGTCAAACATACGGCCCGCGGGCCGGAACCGGCCCCCAAGGAGGTTCGATCAGGCCCGCGGGATAATTTAAAAGTGAAAAAATGCATAAAAGACATGGAATTCAAATTTTTAATAAGATGCAATTCATGTATTATCCGCTAGGGGGCGCACTGTTTTGATCAGAGTAGAAGACTTTTTTATAAATCTCATTTAATCTTAAAGTGCATTACTATATTTTTCAATACCAATTAATTGTTAAAGTTTTGTGCCTTTGCACAAATCAGTGGGATCAGTTGCAATGCATATATGTGAATGATAAAAGTAAATTACACATTTGTCTAAGGAAATATGAGGTGTTCCATGAAATGTTTTGTAAAAGGAATGTTCATTGAATTTCAACATTTTTCTAATGTTCTTGCGCTTTTTTACACCAAAACAAAGGAAAGACATGATATTTTGAGTGCGACTTCCATACATGCTATAATATAGCATGTATGGTATAATTTTAATGGTCTGGCCCACTTGACATCTACCGAGGCCGTATGTGGCCCTCGATGTGAAATGAGTTTGACACCCCTGTTTTGGACTTTAAATGTCATCAGTAACAGACCACAGGCTTTCAAGAATGTGCTTAAATAAAAAAAATATAAAAAGACAAACTTCACTACAGAAGAAAACTTAGATTCTGCTTGATATGAACCTTGATGTAGGTAGCCATATTATTGATAAAGGAACAAGAAGTCCTTCAGACTTAATTGTTATATCCTTTGTGGTATGAAGAGTTCAAGTTATCACTGTAAGGTTAAACAACCTGCACACGGTAAACAGTCCAAAAACAAGATAATTCTGTTAGGGTGGTGTATGAAAGAAAGCTGCACACACAGGATTAGATCTATTCAAAGTCTGATTTTTATTAAGATAAAAACAACTTTAAATCCTATGAACAAGTGCTTGATGAGTTTGACTAATTTCCTCTCCAGGACCTTCCAGACAGCATCCAGGTCGGTGGGAGGATAAGTCCTCAGATGGTGTGGGACTACTTAGAGAAGATTCGGGCAACAGGGACAAAAGTGAGTTTTAACAAGTGTTTTCCTCAGAAAAGTAAACATCCCAGTATGGCTGCACGATTAATCGTTAAAAAAATTGCGATCTCGATTCATGCTTGAACGCAATCTCATTTCCAAATGACGACGATTTAATTTTTTTTTTTTTTTTTGGATGTTTATTGTTTTTATGTTCAAATTCAGCTGTTACAAAGTTGATGCCAGTCTTTTATCAGGCACCATCATATTTTTTGTAACGTTTACCTTTTGTATCGGCAGCTTCTTAATAGCAGCAAAAGGCAATGGGGGGTTCATCCCAGCCAGAGGAATAATGTGTTGCCTCAGAACTACAGGATCTGTTACAAGTCCCCTTTCTCAAAGGGTGTTCAACTCAGGGAGGAGCAAATATTGTTCAAAATTGTTATTATTGTTTAAATTATTCAAAGGTTTGTGTAAAGAAGACAAGAGATGTTTATTGTTATTATATTTTTGTTCAGCTGTTGCAAAGTTAAAGAAATAAGTGCAATAAATTTTATATTGGAAAAAAATCGTGAGAGAATCGTGATCTCAATTCTAAGCAAAAAAATCGTGATTCTCATTTTGTCCAGAATCGTGCAGCCCTACATCCCATTGATAAATTCACCAACACCTGTATAAATCTTTTCGTGTGGATATGAACAAATCTGTGAGGATTTACAATCTGGATGTTAACGAGAATTAACATCCACATTTCCTTGTGTTTGGGAAATTCCTTGTATGTTAACTTCACATTTGACTGATTCACGCTTTTTGTTTCCTTGAAGGAGGTGTGCTTGGTTCGCTTCTCCCCCGAGTCGGAGGAAGATGAGATCTCTTACACTCTACTGTATGCGTACTTCAGCAGCCGTAGGCGTTTTGGTGTAGTCTCCAATAACCTGAAACAGGTGAAGGACATGTATCTCGTTCCCCTGGGGGCCACGGAAAAAGTCCCCCATCAGCTCGCTCCCTTTGATGGGCCAGGTAACTTGAGGAGTAAAACAATTTTCTGTTTAATAATTATTTGTTCTCAGTAAAATACACAAGCATCTCCAATCGCTCAAAATTAATGAATCCTTTAATTCAACAGGTTTAGAAAACAACCGTTCCAACCTTCTCCTTGGACTCATTATTCGCCAGAGGACGAAAAGGGATTTTCTTCCAGTGGATATAAATGAAACTGGGAGGTTTGTTCCTGAAATCAAGCCCATCTCCTTGTCCACGAAGGCTACCAGACAGACTGAAGAGGAGAAAGAGGAGAAACGTTTCCTGACTTCCTTGACTAGTACGCACAAAAAGGAGGCAGACAAACCCATTGATACTACTGAAAACGAGTTAGTCACGGAGTCACCCGAGGAACCATCTGGAACAGAAGAGCCCAGCAATCAGGACTCACAGAAGCCCCTTCGCTTTCTTCCAGGTGTGTTGTTGGGCTGGGGTGGAGAATTGCCACCTCTGCCAGATGTCGGAGATAAACCTGGAACCACGGGACATGAGGCTGAGAAGACTCAGCCTGCTCCCAAAATGGATGTGTCGGGGGGTAACTTGAAAAGTCCAACATCTGCTGCTGCTCGTTTTATCATCAAGAGGAAAGACGCAAAGCCTGTTAAAGCTGCACCGGAACTATCCAGCCCAGCTGAAGTGTCTGCTTCTCACAACTCGTCTGAAAAAGATGCTGCACCAGTGGTCCATCACGCGCCAGTCACACTGAGAGACAAACCTCCAGATGTATCGACTGAAGCGTTTTTGTCAAGTTTGTCTGTGGCTCCAAGTAGTGTTGGAACTGACAGTACTGCACCGACAAGCAAAAGCAGTGCTGATCCTCTGTCTGAGAATGAAAAAGGACCCACTGAAGGGACTTGTTTGTCCCAGTCAGAATCCCACACTGCATCAGATCCCACAAATGGCTCAAAACCTCTTTTAAGTGGAATATTGAAAAAATCTTCAGTTTATTCCACAGTGGATGAAGATAAAACAGTGCAGCTACAAAATGATAAAGCTAACCTCCCTGATCCTTCAAGCCCTAAACCCATGTTGAGCAGCGCTAGAAAGGATCTAGTGTTACCGTTCCATCAAGGATACTTGCAGCTCTCTAAGGCCAGGCACAAACTTGAACCAAAACAAACTGATATCCCATCGTTTCTCAGTAAGAAGAATGATCCTGGCGTGGGCCAGGTTGGTGCTGTAGTAACTCCTGAAGTGTACACACCTCAAGCAGCGTGTAACACGGAAGCAACTCCACCTTCACACGAGACTGTAACAACCCCAGCCGTCCCAGGACACGACAGCGCCGCACCGTTCTCCCTGCAGCAGCAGCCTCAGGTACCGAGTAGCGATGATTGCTCCACCGCCCAACCTCCTAACACCTTCTCCCCCCCGAACTCAGACCATCAGAATAGTAGCGTTCAAGGATCTCAGGATAGTACCACACATGCTCTTCCTGAACCTCAGCCGCAGCATCCCGAGAGCCAGTCAGAACAATCAGAACAATCCCCGGCTCCGGGCAAAGACTGCAGACGCCTGGACGAGCGGTACATCGACCCGTGGGAAAGGCCGCGCAACTCGGAGGACAGAGATCACCACGGGAGGCACGGCCACCACAGGGATCACCACCACGGTAAAAAGAGCCGGCACCACGACAGGGAGAGGAAGCACGAGCACAGGGACAGGAGCCGGCACCACGGACACTCGGACGACTGGCACAGCGAGAGGAGGAAAGACCGGCACCACAGCGACGAATACGGCAGCCGCCACAAGGACAGACACAGGCATAGACGAGATTCTGATTACGAGAGCGACAGGCGAAGTTCAAAAGACAGTTAATCTTGCTTTTTTAATTATTTTTTTTCAAAGCCCCACTGGAAAGTGTTTGGGGCTCATACAGACGTTTAGCTTGGTACACGCCACTAACTATACCGACTGCTGGTGGAGTTGTTTCATATATCAGCTTATTCTGTATGCCAAAATTCCATGTTGCGGGATTACCCTTTTATCCATCCGTTTTCTAGACTTGCTTCCCCGAGTTCAGGCCACGGGGGTGCTGGCAGATGTTCCAGACGTCAGCAGATGAGAAGCGTGGTGTATCGGAGGGTCAAATTTGAAATGATTTCAGTGGGATTGTGTCAGCACAGCAAAGTTTTATTCAGACCACCTTCTACTGTTTAACCTTTTTATTGTACAAACTGTTCATATTGAGCTGCTTTACTAACTTAAATGGCCATTGTTCAACTGTGTGGACCATTGGTGAAAGATTGAAATTGAGCTTCAAATTTTGAATGTAACAGAAAATATTTAACTAAGTATTGATTTTAAATAGCAGCTTTGTCTTTTTTTTCCTTTTAAATTGCTTAAATATTTTATAAACTTGCTTTCTTTTGAGAAAGTATGTACATTTTGGTGTGTAATATACTTTAGAGATGAAGTGTGCCTTTGCACTGTGTGTTTATGTACATTTCGTAATAAAACTAATCCTTTTTTATTGTTGATTACAAAGAAATGTGTTCATTTTTTTTGTAACAGCAGATGAAATTAAAGGAAAACTGAATTTTGGTTTACAGTGAGGGGATAGTGAGCTGTGAGCTTTTTTTTTTAAATGGACTGGATATATTCACTGGAAATCAAAAATTCGTCAGTCACCTTCATTCCCCACCCTTCTGCATTTACCAAGACTTGCAGGACAAATGCTTAGGTGCAGCAGAGAGCTTTGAGTTGGATGAGGGTTTATACCTGATCTACATTATAATTTTAGACACTTGTGCTCCATATAGAAGGAAGGAAAGGACAAATGACACTTATTTTTAAGTAAAAATGAATCATTACCAATTTATATAAGATTTTGTACATTTTTCAGCCTGAACACCAACAAACACTACACAAGCATCGTTATAGGCAAGTTTCTCACAGGCCATCATAAAACAACTACCGTAATATCAACTATCAACTCAAGTTGGGAGTTACAGTTGTACTATTATTCACTGCCCTCATAAATATTAAAACCTTCACTATTTTTAAGAAATGCCACTGGTTTAGTATCTCCATACAAATAAACATTTCTCACACTTCCTTCCAAGCCGTTTGAAAACAAACCAGAGGTGACGACCGACACGTTTCTGTATAATTCAAATCCTCCAAAGTAAAGCAGGCCGCCATAGTTTAAGGCTACATATCGCTCAAACGGGTCCACGTCTTCAAACAGGATTCTCTTGCTGTCCAGGAACGCCTGAATAATGGTGACGTTTAGAGATAAAGACACGTGATGCCACTCGTTGCAGCAGAGGGTGAGGTTTCTGAAAGTCAGAGCAGGGGAAAGTCGCTCTCCAAGATTGACAGCGATTTTCAGATGGCCCCTCTCCAGTCCGACAGCGAGGTAGTCGTCGTCTTCGTGTTCGGCCCTTCCCATCCACATGATCAAGCCATCGCTGGAGCTCGTGTGGACGCTGAAGGAAACCTGAGTGTATTTTAAGTCTCTCGTGTTGAATCGTGAGTCTGTGTATTTAACGTAGGAGTTTCCGACAAATTTCAAAGTGTCCATGGAAATTTCCGTGTCGCAGTATGTTCCTCCCCATCCTAAGGGGCATATGCAGTTGTATGAGGTGACTGTAGAGGGAGCACACACTGAGCCGTGTCTGCAGAGGTTGTTGATGCAGCTTATACTCTGGTTACACACAGTCCCGGTCCACAACGGTGAGCACAGACACGCGAAGGAGTCGCTCCCCGTGGTCCTGCAGAGACCTCTATTCTGGCAAACCTTGTACCCGCAGGCAGTCCCATCCCAGTCGCCGACGTTTGCCCCACCAACAGCTCCTGTCTCTGTTAACTCCAGTTCTAGACCGTTAATAATAAGTTCTCTCAGACCACCGGTGAAGCTCATAGGCTCCTCTTCAGTTGCATCCGGGGTGACGAGGTTCAGAGCGGACACGCCTCCGACAAAGATGTCGGTAGCGACGTCCAGAGTGGTCATTCCCTCGGTCCCGTTCTCCCTCACCTCTCCGTCATCCAGACTGAGGAAGCCTTGGTGACCGGTTCGCCCAGCCTTCAACGTGTGCCAGGTCCGGCCACGGGAGTCCACTTTTCCAGCGGACTGGAGGATGTGGACGCCATCTCCTAGATTGTATCGCAGCTGCACAAACCCAGACGTCAAGGAGAGACAGAAGAAATCCCCTGAACAAACAAAACGGAAAACAAATTTCACCACAGATTTCATGTTTTTACTCGCAAACCGTTATTTATGCATTTCTTGTGCATCCAACGATACCCATGGAGTCTTGCTGGGCCTTGGAGTTGGCCCAAAATAAAATCAATGATGAGACCTAGATCATCATAATTCCGATGGCGGAGATAACTTGCTCTAAGCATTCTTTTTAAAGTGGCTAGACTGATAACTATACCATGTCGGGTGGCTAGAGTTGCCAGCATTTCTTTTTGCGCTATGCCTAACCCATGGTAAATTCTTAGGAGATCCATGTTTAAAGGATCTTAATGCTCTTATTGCTGATAAGGGACGCATTACAGCACGATTGAATATAACGTGCGCACGTTATATTATATTATATTATAATATATATATATATATATATATATATATATATATATAATATAATATGCGCACAATTTTCCAAAATGTGCGCATGCTTTGTTAATCATACCCACGCTTTAATAAATTGTGCTCACGATGAAGCATAACGTGCTCTCGATTAACTTTAACGTGGCCACAAAGTTACTTTTTTTTCTTCACTTGAGCTCTTAGAGGCTCCGTAGAAACAACATTTTCTCAAGTTATTTATATATTTGTCCTTCTCTGGCTAACTTCATAATGTTTCGTGTATTTCTACTCCACAATATCCATCAATTTATCATATTCAGGGTCATGGGAACGCTGGACTTTGGAGTCCCAGCTGCTTCCCAATGAGAGTCAGGGTACACCCGGATAGGTCAACATGAATATGCTACTAGTTCATACTTTTTTTTCAGTGTTTTTAGAGAAAAGCTGGATGAAAAGATTGAATAAAAATAATTTGATTGCCATTGTTATAAATCATAAAATGGACTTCAAAACACACTTATATTTAAGAACAAGTGTGTGTTGTGGGGTACACGTCATACTGTGATTTGAAAACAGTGATTTGTATTTGTAATGTACTTGAGCCGGCATGTTATGGAGAGATAATGTTGATCCTGATTGTTACATGTCACGCACAGTTCATTAAAGTAAAGATATCCCCGAATATGAGATTAAAGGTCCTCACCAGCTCTAGCACTGAGATGCTGTGCAGCGTAGACGAGGATGCCATCAGGTGATAAAGGCTGGAACTGCAGCTGCAGAACAGTCCTGTGTCTAATACTCATGAGTGGAAATGACATCCAGGAAGACTGGTTAGAGCTGAAGAATGGGTCACTGATGGTCACAACTGAACAAGAAAAGCAACGCAGTCGTTAAATAATTGAACACCAAGGCCCTTTTCATCTTGAATAAATAAAGAACACGATATAAGTTACAGCTAAGATTGACAGGTTCAGTGGTGCAACCTTTCTCGCAGTAGAATCCTGCAGTTCCCAGGGGGCAACGGCAGGTATATCCATTTGGCAAAGGGATGCAGGTGGAGCCGTGGGCGCAGAGAGGAGGGGGGATGTGCTCCGAGTCGCATGCAGACACCACCTCCGTACAAAGTGCTCCTTTCCATCCAAGTGGGCATTGGCAGCTGCAGAGAGGAACAAGCGAGAGTAATCAGCGTGACGCTTGCAAACACTGTCATTTCTTTTTTCTATACTTGAACTGATTGATGTCTAATCACAACAGCTGTGGAAAAAGCACGAGGCACAGAGCTGTGTGAATGGAAGAACAAAGCCAGAGTCACATTAATAAGAAATACAGCCACCGTCAATTCTAAGGTTTTACATATCGATTCAAAATAATAATTATACAAAAAATATTTTCATGAAACTATGACATCAGACTAGGGCTGTTCGATTTTGCCCAAAAATAAAATCTTGATTTTTTTTCTCTCAAAATCCGATTTTCGATTACGATTATTTTGTGAATTGACAAAAGGCAAAGAAATATTTCAAATATGCTGTTTTTTTATTGAACATTTGCCCCATTGGGCTTTAAGTGCAAACTTTGCTCTCATTAAACCAAAAATGAATGAATAAAGTGCAAAGCTCTGTAAAATAAGTTGAAAAAAAGTTCAGAAAAAAAATATAATAAAATATAAAGTTTTATCTCTGAAAAAAAAAAATCAGCAAATCAGCACTTGCAAACATACAGTAAGTTATATTTCCAATATATTTCCAATTAAATAAAACTGGGTCTTTGCATGCTAAATAATAATGCAACCCATGAAGGAGGTAGAGGTGTGTAATGTCAGTCATTACATTTGCTATTCACATTTGCAAGTTTTTTGCAAGGAACACGAGCCGGTCTACGGCATCTGGCTTGAGGGATGCCCGGTGGCTTTTACAACGCCCCCTCCTACACTAAAGAGCCTCTCCGATGGGGCACTTGTCGCAGGTATTGAGAGGTATTTCCATCAATCATTAATATGGTATCAATCATTAATATGTGTGCAGACAAGGTAAAAAAAAAAAAAAAAAAAAAGTGAAAAATCGATTTTACGAGTTTCACGTTTTAACATCGTTCTAATTACATAATCGCGATTACGATTTAAAATCGATTAATCGAACAGCCCTACATCAGAGTAGAATGATATTGTAAAACAGAGACTTTCCAAAGAAGGAGTGTCTGAATTCACCTTCTAAAATCAGCAGACACGGTTGAAAAGGCTGCTCTCGTACCATATCCACCAGGTATTTTGGTTACACAACATCCCAATCATTTCATCAATACCTGAGGAAATCCACTTGTGAACGTGTGCACGTGTACTGCCCTGGTGGAGGTGATAAAGGCTGACAAAAGCCATCCAGTGACTTTTCACTTACTAAACCGATGAGCCAGAATCCACACACGTCCCTCCGTTCCTGCAGTGAACGTGAACACAGGGGGTGACTCCGCACTGACCCACGCTGCGCCCGAACGCTGGATGAGCCGCAGGCTTCCCCAGGGCCTGGAACCTCCTGTCCATTCTGGTCCGAAACTGCACATCGAAAATGCACCCTAGGAGAAGAACAAACGCAGATGTCAGAGACATTTCTCGTTTCTGTGATAGTTAATTATAAAGAAAGGTTTCTTTTTGAATTCTCCTTGCGTGTACATCAAAGGTGAAACCGGAGGGAGGTTTCCAGCTCTCATAGTTTGTACGATGCCTTAGATTTATTTGGCTTATTGTTGTTTATTACAACATGAGAAAAGGCAGGGTTTCATAAACTAATCCACCAGCCTGATCACATGCAGACTCTTGAATTTCTTGAAATAAAATCTCTGTTAGACTCTCCACTTCAATTCTAAGATGCTGGAGTTTCAAAATCCAAATCCCCTCCCCATCTGTTACCCCGCATCTCCATCATCATATTTGCTTTCCGCTGTCATAATTCAATTTTATCAAGACAATATTTGTTTTGGCCTGCACCTCCAGTGCACATGGCCTTCTATAAATATAAGGCCTGAACGCAGCCATCGTTGTCATCTGAGCACGCCGACTCCCTTCGCTCTGCTGCATTAGTCACTGGCATAAACAGGATGCAGGGGAAATGTCATGCTCATTCATGAATATTCATGGCATGATGCTGTCTACTTGGCAGACTTAAGTGATGGTTGTGCAGCAAACACAGACCATCAAAAAAGAAAAGCAGATTCGCAAGGAAGATTAGGAAAGATGGTTTGTTTTGATTCAGCAAGCCACACATCCCGTCATTCAAGAGAACCAAGAATCTCGAGGAGCTAAGTCGAGCAAGCACTTGTGTCAGAGAAGAAAACTTAAGTAACCTTTCAAAATCAGAAAATTATGAAAAAGAAATGTCTAATATATTCTCGTAGCAGTCTTTAAAAGAAAAACTGAAATTAATGGAATTTTCAAAGGATTTGCACTTCAGATGTTCGGGGTTGAACGCCAGGGAATTCAGGGAACATAAAATCCCCATTCCTGGTTATTTGATCGACAAGACTGAAAGAGTTTTTTTTTTTTTCCTCCCCGAAAGCAGCCAGGCGTCTCCTCCACCTTTCCACAGGGGAGTGTGGATCTGTTGATAACTGTGACTGAAGTGCATTATCAGTGTTCACTGCCAGCCATCATGATTAGGGCTCGAGGAAGGTCACACAGATCTGATTAGACGCTCATGAGTTCTCATTACCTCCTGAGTAGAAAGGTTATAGTTCCACTGGTGTGGCTCTGCTCAGGTAGTCCCCACCAGTACTGACGCGGCCCGATGCAACATGACCGAACTAATGCTTTAGCACAGCTGATTTGATTTTTAAAGGTTGATTTATAGAGTAGGGAAACAAAACCAGATGATAAATAAGCAAGTACACAAACCATTGTAGTCATTATAAATGAAAAGCTTTCATTGTTCATCTCAAATGGATATGCCATGACATATTATCATAACAAGTTTCGCCACTGTGGTGCAAAGACTGCCGAATATGGTTACGATGATATTCATAGCTGTTGTCATCAGTGCAGTTATGGCGGTTTTGCTGCACAGCTCTGCACATTAACAGACACAATGAATGTGCTCCAATATCCATCCCAACAAGGGGTCACCTGGGAGACGGCATAAATGATGTTGATGATGACAAAGATTATTTGGATAGCACCCTTGTTCAAGTGACTTATCAGCAGTGGGATGAATTTACACACGACGCACTGTATGAGCTGTGAAGCACTTACAGAGCGCAGATATAATCAGCGTCAAAGCTCAGTGGGCCCCGGGCTCGTGTGCAGTCGGAGCGCGTTACTTCCTTTTCACAACACACCTTCCCCTCTGCTTGCAAAAAAGACAAAAATCCTGGAAGAAGCTCTGCGTCCCAGTGCTCTTACTGCACACAGAGAGCGCTGGGCGGTCTTACCCTGAAAGCCGTGACGGAACCTGGAGCCAAGTGGCAGGAGTTCAGGGGTGTACTCATTATATCCACCCACGAAGAGATGGTTGAAAACGCCGAGGCCCGCCAGAGGTCCGGGAGAAAATCCTGTTCTGTTGCGCTGCCCGTCAACCTGAAGAAGACATAACAAAACATCAATATTCAAGCTGAAGACTTGCATCTGTGGGCGTCAAGAGTGGGAGTGCAATTCATTTAACCATCTGCTCAAGCTGACAGGATGCGTGACCTTGGATTTATCACCGACTTATTCAGTCTGTGTCTGCTTATTAGTCACAGGTGTAGTTCCACGTTTTTGCCTCTTTCAGGACACTTTGTTGTGGCCGGGGTTCTGGACCCTTGTTGTCTAAACAGAGCCACACTGCCTGCAGACTTCTCAGCTACAGTCAGCTGATCACCACACTGGAATGATCTGTTGTGCACAAGAACACTCGCACCTCTACATGCCGTCAAACACCAGCCTTTTCCACCAACGCCAGGGTGGATACTTGTGTGCGTCTTCTGCAGCTGTTGTGCAGCGTTGGCATGTTCTCCCTGTACGTGCATGAGGTCTCTCTGGGTATTACAGCTTCCTCTTACAGTCTAAAAATATGCATGTTAGGTTTACTGAGGATGTGCCGTAGGTGAGAGTTTTGAATTTGCATGATTGCTTGTATGTGTAGGCCCTGTGATGGACTGGTGACCGAACCAGCCGGGATGCTCTGCAGCCCCCTGACAACCTGAGCAGGATGCAGTGGAAAATAAACTGAATAGTCAGGTGCTGAACTGTATTTAGTTGTGCTTAAGTAATGCTCTAGAAACATGACTCCGTTCTCTTTAAACAAATCAACTCAAACGAAGCAACGCTGAGCAGTAACACCTAATCAAGGACTTAGTGTGAACTTTTCGCTGAGCATAACGGTAATCTTTAGAAGGCTCAAAACAATCCTTCAGTTCTCAAAGGAAAAGCGCTGTAAGCAAAGAAAAATCATTAGATTAAACACAATTTTGTCTGAAAGAAATCTATCATTTTAGTTTGGAGGAGCCCTGCAAATGGTTGGCTTTTTTTGCACAGACTTACAGCTAAATCCATGCACACGTGAACCCTACTTTGGCAGGAGCTTGTTAGTGCAATCGACAGGAAGCTGCCGTGTTTTCCCCCATAACTCTGACCTCTCTTGGACCACCTGACCAGAGGCCGTCTCTCCCAGCTTTGGAGTTGGGGAATCAAAAGCATTGATTTTTGGAATTTTTGGAAAAGTAATAACACAAATATAGGGCTGGAAAATAATTAAACATAAGTACTTTTACTAAAAATCATTTTATAATTTTTTATTTTTCACAAAAAACATATTCTAAACATATCAAAGAGAAACAGGGTGAATATATCAGGATAGTTCTCATATATTTACAAATGTATTTGTTGTTGTTTTATGGTCTTGAACTTCTAAGACTAATTCTTTTTTTTGGGTCCATAGATGTTAAAGTGCAGTCTCCCTCCATCCTCCCTTATTTACGTTTCACTACACTCCACATATTTGTCAGAATGGAAAACCGATGTCATCTGGGAGGCAGAGAGAGAGAGAAAGAAAAGTCACCTTCAGCCACCCAGTTCTCTTGGATCTCCCAAACGTGACAGTGTGGATGTTGATGCTGTAGTTGAGGCGATCGCTGACCATGGTTGCTATCCCCGATCCCAGGTTGAACCTATGGATAACTCTTCCGCCTCGCAGTCCCAAAACGAGGAAGTCATCTCCATCGTTGCCTGAAAAATATGCAGAGAGCTTCCCATTAGTAGAGCAGACACAATATATAAACATCTTGTGCAAAGCCAAATAAAAAACATTCTTCTTTCAGTAATATATTTAGATTCAGATTCAGATTCAGAAAACTTTATTCATCCCCGAGGGGCAATTGCAGGGCAACTGAGCAGCAAGACGTTGAAAATCTCAAATAGAACAAGAATAAAGTAGAATAAAAATGAACAGGGCATGCTTATGCCAAAGTCCTTGAAGAGAAGCAGCTCTCATGCTGCTGTATGTTGCTTTTGTGCTTGTTCTGAACTGAAAATGATTAACTGCTATAGTTTTTGACAGTGTTGATCAAGGTTGCCACTTCATTAAAGCAATGATCTTACCAATCATTCGTGTTAGATCTATTCTTATATATTGTTTCCTAGCGTCATCCATTCTCCTGACAAATCTTTCATTAACCACATAGCTTGCTTTTATTTCGCCTCCACCTTGATGATTGTGTGAGAAGTATGAAATCTTGTGTTTTTCCCCCCACCTTCCTTTGATGAAATATGAAGCTCCCTATGGCGCAGCAGCTATCTGCTCCTTAAGATAACCCCACTGAGAAGACGTCTAATTTAGCAGGATAGTTGCTGACAGCATCGCAGTCGACAATCACACCTCAATGTCTGTTTGATGCAATTAACGTTAGCATTGTTGGGATGCTGGGTTCACGTGCTCCTTCTGTACGAGAAATGCCAGCGCGCTCCGTTTGAATGTCAATAACAATACAAGATCAGCTGGAAATCAAGTAATTGCTGGACTGTGGGGGAAAACTCATTATTAATGTCAAAAAAATCTGCTAGAAAAGAAAATCTTTCTTGGACCCCTCTTGATCAGACAATATCAGAGGAAAGAGGGAATCCATTAGACAGCACATTACCATGCACAGCAGGTGAGGAAAATGGCACTGGCACGTTTTTTTGAACCCTAAATGAAGTCAGACAACTAAAAACGAACAAAGGAAATGTCTGAGGATTGTTGATTCTCCAGCATGAGGAATTGTAAATTGCTCTGCGTGTGTCAGTGTAGAGCTCACCTTGTCCTTTATTTCCAGCAAACAGCATCAGGTTGTCTTTGACAGCAGATGAATTATTTGCAAGCGTGAACTTCAGCTTGAACTCATAGAGGGAACTGAGGCTCGGGATGGAGGAATACGCCACAAAGGACGTGTAGCCAAACTCATCACTTCCACTGAATCTGGCACGAGTTATGTTGATTGCTGCAAAACAAAGACATTTACAACAGTCTTAGAGTTATTGTATATATTTGGAGCAGCTGGAATAGGGTTTACTGTGTCTGTGTGGTAATCTTGAGTAAAGTAGAGGTCTGATTCATCGTCTCCCCAACAGCCAACCAAAAGATGGCAGTATTGCCACACTGCAGACCCAGGCTTGGTGTAATACATGTATTT
This sequence comes from Cololabis saira, assembly GCF_033807715.1. NCBI lineage: Eukaryota > Metazoa > Chordata > Actinopteri > Beloniformes > Belonidae > Cololabis > Cololabis saira. Next base: position 5,389,234 of record NC_084603.1, read on the forward strand.
TCTTTGCTCATGCTATTAGATGATGACCTGTTTTCAAATACTACCACCTCCTCACTCTTATTCTATTTTCATCAGTAGCAGCTCTGGAGTGATTCTGGCATGCAGACTTCACTTCATATACAATGTTCACAGGAGTAGCACAATAATCCCAACCATATTCAATTACAATCTTAAGTTTAGCAATTCTGAACGCATGGATGATTCAATAATGCTCGCGCTTGAATTCCATCGGAGCATACCCATCCACTTGATTTTACTCTAGGGACTCGATGTAAATTTGCCCACGCTCATTCAAAATTACATGCCGCCATGTTCTTTTTTTTTGTTTTTTTCTTTTCTTTCACAGGACTGAGGACTGAGACACAAAACACCTCTTTTTCTCTGTCCGGAAGCTCCTTGCGTCTCCTTCTGCAGCCCCAGGGCGAAGGCAAAGAGGGGCTCAGAGCACCCCTCTGCAACTGCCCCGCTCTGTTTGGCTGCTAAATTATTAATAAAGCTGCAAATGCTTCTGTTATTGTCTGCTGGAGCTGCATTTGCCTACTGCTTCTGTGCCACGGTATTTCAGCTACATCTTACTTTCAAACTGTGCTGTGTTCGGGTTTGCTCTCATACACGGTGATCTTTTTGTCCTGAAATAAGGTCAGTGTGCACTTTTTCCACAGGTTCAGACCAGATAAACAACACGGACCAAATTCAATCTACTCTAAAGCAGAACTAAGTATGAAACGTTTCCCAAACAGAAATAATTTGTTTTACTCAATATCTTATCTTTGTAATTATATGATTTGATCAGAATTTCCAATCAATGGTGATTTATTTATTTATTTATTTCAGCTGACTTTGATTGCCATTATTAACATATCAAATTTGTTAATGTGAAAATTGGACTTGTTTGGAAAAAAAAGGGGAAAAAATAATTACGTCTTTATACGATGACATTCTGATAAAGAAACACGAATCTGAACTTTTCACAAAGAACAAACGACTATTAAATTAGCGGCTGTCTATGCAAAATCAGGATATATTCAACAATTTCGCATAAGTGTCTCAAAAAGCTGCATTTTGTTTGATTCCAAATGTGATGTTGATTTGGGGTTCAGCCGCTGTAATTTCTGATATCATCATCTCCCTTCAAACGATTCAAACGACAATGGAAATTCTGATGCTCCATTTTTCGAACAGATGAGACTCATTCTGTGGAGAGGCTGAATAACTCTCACTTAGCTTTTCATGTGCCGAACAAGATTGCGCATCCGGAGCCACAAAAGGCTCGCCTGACTCCTGAGACGTCAGCGTCACATCTAGCGATGATGGAGAACATCTTCAGGTGTCCGCCACATACAGGTATTCTACACACAAATCTATAAAACAGTATTCTCAGAGACATTATGTGAAAACCTGTCATTGACCAGGAGTATACTGAATAAGAAATAATATAATTAATGTTAATTGGTGTGCAGTTACATGATACCATAGGTAGTATATAGATTGTTACAGTGCCAGATAGCGGTGTATATCATTTTCACCTGGCTGTAAACCAGAACAGAAGCAGTGACATGCAGCACCAGACTGTAAAATTAATTCTGACAGACAACTGCACGCAAACGATGCGTCTCTGCTGCCAAAGAGAAGCAGGGAAAACAACATTTCACCTGAGCTGGATACAAATACTGTGTACGGCATGCTGTTTTTCAATCTCAGTGCAATGAAAGGTTAACGAAAAGTGCGTTAAATCAATACTAAACTGAAGCGGTGATGTCGAACAGTACCGCCCAATGTTTAAGCGCAAACACCGGACCCGTGTAAATGGATTGTATAAAACAGACGGGTTTAGCCACCCTGGACATCCAACACACTGATCTATGAGGTAAAAAAAGGTGAAGCAATGTGACCTCCTGCAGCAAAGCGACATCTAAAAACAGGCAGCATGTTGAATGTTAATGCTCACTCATTGTATTTGATTCCAAGAAAATGTCTTAGAACACTTAAGGTTGAAATTGACTCACAGATTTTTGAAGAGACGGGCGAGGAATTCATAATCGTCACTCTATGACAGCTCCAGAGAAGATAAATCGCCTGATTTTTCAAATCTTGTGGTAACACTCACCAGCCATGGACTCCTTTATGCAACTTACGGAGGATCTTAAAAACAAAGCTAACTGAAGCCTGCAAAGCAGGGGAAGGCTATAAAAAGATATCAAAGCGCTTCCAGCTAGAAATCTCCACTGTGTGAAATATCATTAAGAAATGGCAGTTAAGGGGGAAATGAAAGTCAAGACAAGGTCTGAATGAGGAAAAATGCTTCTCAGACTATCCGGGACATCTGTTGAAAGCAAAGCAAAACTCTCCACAGGCCTGCAATAGATCTACAGGGAAGCTCACTGATATCCTATCAAGTTGATGCACAGACAGGGTTTACATGGAAGGAAGCCCAACCGGTGACGTCAGCAAGAGTCTGAAGCGTGCAAAGCAACATCTGGATAGCACCGAGGAAGCTTTCCTTTATATATCAGCTAATTTGATGGAAAAATGAACTGAAGAGATGCTTGTGTTCAATAAGGAGGACAAGCCGAAACTATGTGGAAGCCCCGTGACTCAAACATCACTGAATTTTTAAACATGCTGTGCCTGCAAGGCCTCAAAATATTTCCAAAGCTGAAGTGGGCTGTGAGAAAGAGTTTCATAATCAAGAATAACTCGCAGAAACTAAATAGGCAGGGGTATTTGTTGAAAGGCTTATTTTAAAAAAGGTCTGCATCTGACATGCTCATAAAATCAACACGATATGATACATGAGCAAACGTTTGCATAAAATCACAACTAATAATGCACTAAAATAGACTGGATTACATAAGTGTAAATCTGGGACTGGTTGTTGCATTGTGGGACTATATTAAATCAGTATTAAGTTTATTTCCTTGCCACTTAATGCACCCTTCCTTGAGAGGGAACATTTTAAAATTAAAATTACTGTCACAGCCACTTTGACTATAATTTCCAAACATGACTTACATTTACGACAGTCTGTATGACTACATGTGCATAAAGTCGGCCTGCCCTGGCTGCTGTCTGCGCTCCGCTTTCACGACTTTTCTCAATTAATTTTAACATGAATCTTTAACTGGAGCAATGGCCAAATTGTATACAAAGGTAGGTGATTAATAATTCTGAGTGAAGACATTTTAAATAATCATTAATGTTTCATGAGCGTAACTCTCAAAGGCGTTCCGGCATCAATTCCGTCTTCCTTCTCCTCCATCTTGTTCATAGTTTGCTTTATCTATTGGGAACCAAGAACTAAGAAATATTACATCTAGCGGAAAACAACAACAACAACAAAACACTGCTGTTTCATGTGTCCTGGTAGACAAATGACTTAAGCTTTCTGGCCAACAGAGAATATGAAGACAACCAGGCTGCTGTGCAATTACTGTTGCTACTTTGCTGGGGCACCACATAAAGAAATGTGATGCAAGTACTAAAAGGAAAAAGCCCCAGGAGGGACGGGAGTGATCAGTTTTGACTCTGATCTTATCTGATGTTTTCGGGATTAAAATTCAAATGTCAGCTCTGTACTTAGTGTGAAACTGGAAGGTTAAATTTCTCTGTTTGGCAAGTGGGTGCTGGGATCCTGACAGGGGCCGTGGCATGGCTGAGCAACTTATATGCCAATGCGCCCTGCTGCTGCAACAGTCAGTCTAGTCAAGCAAAACCTTTTATTCTTGAAAGCCACAACCTGTGAAGCCGTATTTTATGGCATGATTTTGTGAGAAATAAACATGTACCATGACACATATCATAGAATGAGTTTCCATTTGTCATTATTTACATCTCACTCTGTCCCAATTAAGTAATAAATAGGTTTTGATCCAAAGTATTATTCTTCAGTTACGTTAACATAGTTCTGTGAGTCAGTGCTTGGGCAGAGTTGTGCTGAAAGCTTTCACCATGCACACTCAGTGATGTTTAGCAGATGCCATATTCATTTAATTCTTTCAGGACTTCAAGTTAGTATATTAAATAAGTATATAAAATGAGGCTTCATAACTCATAATGTGAAATTGAACAGTGTTGCCAGTCTGCTTTGAGATGCAGATGGTGTCTACTGAGGATGCTGAAGATGACAGACCAGTTGAAATAAACAGTAATAACTGGGCAAACTGAGCATTTATGAAAACTAATCCAAACCGTAGTCAAGCTGTCAGGGTGGCGAGCAAGTGAGCCGGAGAGGGATTTGGGTCAACACAGTGATGATAAACTGTGGCAGCGGTGCATCTATTAATCTTTGATTTCTCCAATTATAGTTTGCAAAAATATCAGGATACAAAAGAGGCGGGTTGTGGCATTGACCCTGAGAATGTGGTGATGCATCAATCAATGCAAAGAGCATCCACTTATTCTGGTACCTCAGCAGGTGTGTAGCCATCAAACCACCCTGGTTTAAAACTCTTTATAAAGTGTGCGTCTCTCAAGTAATTATTTGCACCTAAAATCCCACTATAGACGCAGTACAAGCCTGCCTATCTTAAATCTTATCCTTGGTGCTGTGTTTCAGTTTCATTCTTTACATTAATAATCTAGTTCTTTTTCTCATTATTCCTCTGCAGCTGCAGAAGGCGGTCAGATTTCTGCAACGTCTGGCATCCAAGGCAGATGAATGTATGGGATGAGGGCAGAACCGTTAGATAGCCAGTTGTAAGCTGGCTGCACAGCTACATGAGCTGACTCATCCATGGCTAATGCATCATTATAGACCTGTATATAGCATTATGGAGCCAAGGGTAGGGATTTTGCTCATATAAAGTCTACTCTGCTGAACCACTGAACCTGGTTTTCAGACATGCCCAGAAAGTTTGAACAGAAAACTGACAAAAAAAAAAAAACAAAACCCAAAAAACTGTTTAGCAATCAAACTCCACAACTCAGAACAACACAGTTTGAACATATTGTCTCATACATAAAAATAGTTTTCCCGCCTGCATCTCCAATTTTGGTTTATTCTGACTTTCTGTTTGGTACACTTTTCAGACCTGATATGTCTCTGAGTTTAACCAACCATGCTTTCTGAAAATGTATACGACTTCAATTCAACTCAGTTTATTTGTATAACACCAATTCACAGCAAGGGTCGTATAAAGACATTTTACTGAGTTCAAGTTCAATGCAGACCAATTAAATACAGCCGCAATCAGTCCCTTTATTTTCCAATTCAAGCCTGTTCTTCGTTATCCATTTATAATCCAATTCATTCCAGTGGAGAACTCAAAAATTCATATAGTGCCTATACATAAAAAACAGCCTAAATGAGTTAGCCAGCAGACTGTATCAAATCTTAATGGTATGAGGCAAACCAAGCACTCTTTTATGCTCTGAAAATATTTGCAATAATCTTAACAGTCTGTCATCTAAAAGGTTTATTCGAATGAAAAAATGTTGCTGTACAGAACAGTTTCTGTACAGTTTGTGTTCTTGCATCTTCAACACCCTGATATGGAAAGAAAACCACTTATTTTTTGCTAGTATATATTCCCATTAACCTAGGTTGGAAATGAGTGACTGAAGAAAGGTAGGAATAAGAGAGAGGTGTGTTAACATTGCTGAATATATAACTTGGTAAGATGTAGCAGTATGTAAAGATAAAAAAAGTCAAACTGCTGAAATAACAGTTAGAAAGAAATAGGGTCCAACAAACTTGAAACAGCCTTTCATTCGAACATTCAGCAAAGCAGCCAAGAGTTTGATTATCTGACTCCGCTGCTGGAGGAGGGCCTTTCTGCCTGCTCAGCAGAATTTAGTTTCATTAACCTCTTTATTCAACAACAGACACTGATTCTCCCAACTGCTCAAGGCTTTCATCCACCAACTGTTTGCAGATTAGTCAGTTAATAAATCTGCTCCAGCGGCACTGCATTATTCTGTGTGAAGATATTCTATGTATCCCTTACGTTGGTCACACAGAAGACCCTGCCTCCCGTAGGGACAGAGACAAACAGCCTCCAATGGCGACTTCGGGATGCATGTGGCTCCATGACTGCAGGGGTTGAGCTCACAGGCGCTGAGCTGGCACAGGCGGCCGGTGTAAAGCGGGGAGCACTCGCAGAACCAGTCCTCGGCATCACTAAAACGTGCAGAGAGAGATCATTAGGCATGACTGTGCAGTGACTTATAGAACACACCAGGAGAAGAGCGAGGATAACCCCCCCAAATGCATGATTTCAAAAGATGTTGAGAGTAATCGTGTTCAGCCCGGTGGAATACATCTGATGTACGAGCTCTGCTGAGACACAATTTGAGTGTACTGATAGGCATTGGGAAAATATAAATCCTGGTATGACTTCATTCATCTTGGCAGCTACAGGAGAGGTATATGCTGCTTCACACGTCATTTGATAAAGATAGGCTCTCTGAAAAATAACTGTAGCAAGTGGATTATTAGTGGCATGTTAGAAAATGTACAACAAGAATTTGAATGAGATTTTCTGTGTCTTATTTTTACTCGTGAACTCTCTCTGCTGACTTAAACAGAAGGGTGATATAACGTGCAAAGAGACATCAAGACAGAGACTTTAGTAAGTGCTCTTAAGACATGCACAACTCTGAAAGGTACAATATAAGATAGTGGAAGCATTGATGGGATTTCAAACCTACAGTATAAATTAATAATGTGTTTTGAGCAGCAGCACTGCAGGATGTAGTTTGCTCCTTGAGAAAATGGCTTCTACAAATAAAATATTTACATTCTGCCATCAAAGTCAAGCATTGTTCAATATGACTGAGCTGAAACACAAAAGAATGTTGTGTTATGCACAAATATCTAAAGTATGATTATCCACAAACTGCTCCATTTTGTGTCACTTTAAAGCACAGGCACACAACGTTGTTACCAACGGCGACCGTGACTCTTTAGTAACAAAGATGAAAAGTGTCATGTTGGACCTGAACCAAATATACACTGCTGTGTTTTTTTAATAGTCCCTGACAAACCTGCATGAGGTAGTTGTGGGGGTGTGTATAACACGCACGCACGCACGCACGCACGCACGCACGCACGCACGCACGCACGCACGCACGCACGCACGCACGCACGCACGCACGCACGCACGCACGCACGCACGCACGCACGCACGCACGCACGCACACACACACACACACACACACACACTCAAACTAGTAAATGCAGTTTTAAAACTAAACCGATCTGCATCCATACTAGTATTTCAACTCTGTGTTGTAATTATCCTCAACCACATGGCACCATTGTAAATGCAAATCACACAGTCGTCGTGCAAACAAATGAAACCATGCTGAAAACATATGGAACTGCAGATTGCTTTGACTATACAGTAGCTCATAATGGCCTTCCTCCTGCTCATCTAGGTATCAGCCTGAGGTCATGGACTCACGACGCACAACACTGTAAAGAGAAAAAGTTAAGTTCAAGGGGTTCTTTCCAAGAACCAGAAATATCCACGCCACAGCCTCTCTCTCTGACCGCCAGCTGCTCCATCACAGTGTAGACAGGACTCTTCTGACAATACTGCTCTAACAACCTGGTACATAATGCAAAAAAGAAAAAAGGAACTCATCATAACCTTCAGGAAATGCAGCAATGAGCCTCCTCCGCCTGCTACGTTGGAAGATTGGAGAATAATGTGTGGAGAGGATGCAGGCTTTTAAGTTTCTGTGTGTTTATATTGCAGATAACCTCACCTGGTCAGATAATACCACAGCCACTGTGAAGAAGGCTCAACAAGGTCTGCATTTTCTGAGGCACCTCAGGAGGAATGAGCTGACTTCTCAGCGGCTGCTCTTATTCTTCCATTCTGCCGTGAAGAGCATTCTGTCATATGGCATCACAGTCTGGTATACTGGCTGCTCTGCTGCAGACCGCAAAGCTCTGCAGAGAGTAATTAGAACTGCCCCCCAAAAAGTCGCTAGCTGTCCCCTCTCTCCTCCTGGAAGAGATCTCCAGGTCGTGTTACTCAGCAGAGTCACTGCCGTCACCAAGGACTCCGCCCACCCAGGTCATCATCTCTTCCGACTACATCCCTTTGGGAAGAGCTAGAGATCCCACAAAGCCTTGACTACGAGATACAATCACAGTTCCCAACACCAGTGCATATTTTAAATGTACCTAAATAATCAGGTCATCTGCATTAACCTGTTAGTTTTAACTTTTTATCTACTATTGTAGGTACTTATTGGTGAGATAGGGAGTGTATGAATGTGGTTGCAGCATAGGTTTAAAAGGGACCTATTATGAAAAACAAGTTTTTTCTTGCTTTAACATGTATAAAGTGGTCTCTCCTCAGCCTGCCAACTCAGAGAAGGAGGAAAGCAACCAAATTCTGCAGTGTCTGTACAGCCGCCTGGATGATCCATCCAGTCTGATGTGGCTTCTACGAGCCGTTCAGATTCTGCTCCCGTCGTTACGTAACGACGGGAGCGATGCGGGAAACCACGCCCACAACTAACTCCGCTGGCCGGAGCTTCCGCCATTTTTTCGTAGCGGTGTATCACGTCATTCAGGCAGCCAATCAGCACAGTGCCTCATTATCATAGCCCCGCCCACTCAGAATCCTGCATAGAGAATGCGGTTAGAGAATGGGAAGATAAAGACATGGCCTGTTTAAAATAGGTATTAGATGCCATAATAGGTCCCCTTTAATTTTGTTTATAGGAAAGAGAACTTTCATGTTGTATATGACAATTAAGGCACTTTGATGCTGGAAGTCATAGTTTCACTGCCACTGGATTCACCCTTTTGAATGTAGGTGGATGGACCCATATATCGGGGGTCTTGGGTAACCAGTCGGACGTTTTCTGTCCTGATAATAGGGAATCATTGTCATATGATGATTTGTTGCATCCTTGCAGTGATCAGAGCGTCATAACCCAACAGGTGAGGGAACTGTTGCTATTCTTTCCAGTGTAGACAACAAGAGTGACTTAAACACAAGTAAGGTATTCAATGGTTGACCTGAAGATTCATTAGAGCTCTTGCCACTCCACGGCAAGAAGTGGGCTGGAATATCAGGATAAAAGTCTTTGTGAAGCTGGCACGGTGGCGCAGGTGGTAGTGCAGCCGTCTCACAGCAAGAAGGTCCTTGGTTCAATTCCCACCGGGGACGCTGAAGTGCGTGTTAAGTTCCCCCATGACCTCAGCGCCCACACCCTGGGTGGGGTTTGCATGTTCTCCCCGTGTTCCCTTGGTAGCTAGTGTGAGCTACCCTCACAAAAACATGCAACAGGCCAGCCAGGGCGCCAGATGGGGGAGGATCTGGCCGTAATAACGTGATCCTTCCACGCGCTACGTCCAGCCAGAGAAGCTCCACCCTGTCTGGTGAAAAGAAGCGGCCTGATCACTCCTCAGGTTAAGGAAAATACCTGAGCTCAGTGCAGGGCCCTCCCAGGTTGGTAGAGGATGGCAATGCCCACGACTGACTTAGGTAGGAGCACTGGGTGATAAAATGGGAAAAAAATCGGGATAAAAATATATACCGTATTTTCTGGACTATAAGCCACTACTTTTTTCATAGGTTTTCAACCATGCGGCTTATACAAAGGTGCGGCTATTCTGTGGATTTTTTTTCCACCGCTAGGGGGAGTGCTAACCGGAATTAGAATAAAAACTAAGACAAAATAAATGCAAAGAAGAATACACTTCTTCTTCTTTAGCAGATAGAAGTAGGTAGAAGCAGATTTCAAACAGATAAATAGATGAATAAATACCGGTTATTTTCTCTTGGTTCTGTCCCGTTTTAATCAGCAAAGTTGCTGCCGTGTTAAAATACACTGTTAGGAAAGGATCTATTTAGGTACAAACATGTACATCATTTACAGTTCAAAATCCTTCTGTACATGTAGTATATATCTAATCTAACAACATAAATATCTGCGGCTTGCATATCTTTTTTTCTAAATAGAGCAGCTTATATACGGGTGCGGCTTATATATCTTTTTTTATTGTTTTTTTAAAAAATAGAGCTGATGCGGCTTATATACAGGTGCGGCTTATAGTCTTATGGGAAATAATAACTGCAACCATATCTAGGTAGGTAGGATAGGTAGTTTGAAAGAAGCTCATGGTGTAAATTACACTGGTTCAGAAAAAATTGACAGTTCCTGGACTCAAAAAAACCCAAACAAATTGGGCAGGAGGGATATGGAATCCCTCCCTGAAGAATATTAGATATGGGAGGTGGAGCTGGTGGAGGTGTTGATGCCAAAACAGCCGGAGGTGGCGTGGGTGATTCCATTGACTAAAGTGCCTGGACTTGTAACTATGTGGGAAATTTGGTCAGAGATGGTCATATACAGTAGAAAGCCTGCTGCTGCTCAATGAATCCATGCACTTCCTCAGGGAAAGCTAACGTTGCTTCTTCCTGCTGGTGAATTCGCTGCCCCTGTGAAAGCAGCGGCCTGCAGACAGGAACAGAGTCACCAGGGTCCATTGCAAGCCAGATCCTGATTTCAGGCAATCTGAGGTGACAGACGGTTTTGACAGCAAGTAAAATTAAAATAAAGTAATAAAAAAATTCCTTCCCGGAAATGGAAGGAAAACAATGAAGTCCAGGACAGAAACAAGGTTGAACATGAAACAGACTAGAAATACAAACACTGGGACTCTGTAATAAGGGAACAAGATGATAAGGCAAATAACAGAGGGAGAGTGGTGAGTACATGCACGGACCAGTTACACAGGCGTAGCACATTAGTGTGGGGTAAGATGACACGCTGTGGGAAGGCAGATGAAGACAAATGACAGCAAACACCGAAACTGAGGAAAAACAAGCTGAATAGAGCAGAAAATAAGAAACAAAAGTGAAAAAAGGAAAACAAAACCTCATGAGCAGGATCTAGGCATGACAGCAGTCAGCTGCAGTGTCATTAAATACAGATTTTGGCTGCAAAGCAGCTGACACAGAGGGGAACTAGTCAGCAGAGCTTGCTGTTCCGTCTCAACGCTGTTGTTAACACTATTGGTAAGCTGCATCTGTGGCTTATCCTCTGGTGATGGTCACATGACATACGTCAGGGGAGGGTACATTGTGATTCAAAAGAGCAAATCACGAATTAAATATCTGCAACTACGTGATTGTTTTCAAATGGTTTTGTTTTATCAATCTGAATTACACAGAAAGGCATGATTTACAAAACAGTGAATCAAAACATTTATGTTTTTAGCGTCACATTTTACCCAATTGGTGTGGACGCTAAGTGCAACCATAACAAGTTTCACAGTTTGAAATTAAAATGTAGTAGTGTGAGGTATAGCCAAAGATAGAAAGGCTGGATAATTGTACTTTTACTACTATTGTTTTACTTTATTTTAATGAGTTCATATTCTGATCCATGCAAAGGATCCATCCAAATGTCTTTTATTCATCATTGCGTTTGATTTTGGTTTTTCCCTATTGGCCAAACTTTCTAGGTCTCCGAGGCTGAAAGGTTTCCTTGCTTCCACTGTAGTTTTTAGTTCTGAGACAGATTTTCTTTTTGGCAGAGTAAAGGGCATCATAAGAAAAGAGGACACCATTTAAATTCTGGAGGAATATGTAAAAGCTCTATTATAAGGAGGCTCTATAGTAAGCAACTGATGAGTTTCCGTACAATTTCAATAAAAAAAAACTTGTCCCAGGGCAACAGCGAGCGTTTCAGAAATATAAAGGTTAAAAACACAGCACCAGAGTGAATAAATAGGACTGCAGAACAAAGGTATACCAAAATACCAAAATCTTATCCAACTGGGTTCAGATCCAAATTACACGTACTGTAGAGTATGTGCCTCAGTTAAAGACCAAAGTGATAGTAAGTTGGCTCCATGGTCAAGCAGGACCAAACTGCAACATGTTTAGGCATCTTTATGTACAGCAACATGTGGCATATTTAGGTCTGACTTAAATCCAGGCTAGCAGTGTCACAATGCTGGTTATATGTCCAGTATTTTAGTCTGGATTTTCCAACAATAAATGTTGGTGATGGCATACACACAGAGAGCAGCACACTTCCACTGCAACAATGTCATAAAACATTTTTGAAAATCTTTTTTTAAGACTAAGAATTTTAAACATTGTCTTTGAACATTTTATAAGATGGATGCAATCTGGAGAAGAACGCCTGAAGAAGAGAGAAGGAAATAAAAAGTAAATTTACTTTTATTTTTGTTTTTTATGTAGTCAACAAAAACAGGGTTTGAGTAAGAATAGTCTGTTTCAGATACAGTGCATCCGGAAAGTATTCACAGCGCTTCACTTTTACCACATTTTATTATGTTACAGCCTTATTCCAAAATTGATTAAATTCATTATTATCCTCAAAATTGTACACACAACACCCCATATGGACAATGTGAAAAAAGTTTTTTCGAAAGTTTTGCAAATTTATTAAAAATAAAAAACTAAGAAATCACATGCACATAAGTATTCACCGCCTTTGCCATGAAGCTCAAAATTGAGCTAAGGCGCATGCTGTTTCCACTGATCAGCCTTGAGATGTTTTTTACAGCTTAATTGGAGTCCACCTTTGGTAAATTCAGTTGATTGGACATGATTTTGAGAGGCACACACCAGTCTATATAAGGTCCCACAGTTGACAGTGCACGTCAGAGCACAAACCAAGCATGAAGTCAAAGAAATTGTCTGTAGACCTCCAAGACAGGATTGTCTCGAGGCACAAATCTGGGGAAGGGTACAGAAACATTTCTGCTGCTTTGAAGGTTCCAATGAGCACAGTGGCCTCCATCATCCGTAAATGGAAGAAGTTTGGAACCACAAGGACTCTTCCTAGAGCTGGCCGGCCGCCTAAGCTGAGTGATCGGGGGAGAAGGGCCCTAGTCAGGGAGGTGACCAAGAACCCTATGGTCACCCTGTCAGAGCTCCAGCGTTCCTCTGTGGAGAGAGGAGAACCTTCCAGAAGGACAACCATCTCTGCAGCGATTCACCAATCAGGCCTGTATGGTACAGTGGCCAGACGGAAGCCCCTCCTTACTAAAAAGCACATGGCAGCCCGCCTGGAGTTTGCCAAAAGGCACCTGAAGGACTCCCAGACCATGAGAAACAAAATTCTCTGGTCTGATGAGACAAAGATTGAACTGTTTGGTGTGAATAGCAGGCGTCATGTTTGGAGGAATCCAGGCACCGCTCATCACCAGGCCAATACCATCCCTACAGTGAAGCATGGTGGTGGCAGCATCATGCTGTGGGGATGTTTTTCAGCAACAGGAACTGGGAGACTAGTCAGCAGTGGTGGACAGTAACGGAGTAAATTTACTTGAGTACTGTACTTAAGTACATATCCAGAGGATTTGTACTTTACTTGAGTATTAGATTTCTTTGGTACTTATTACTCTTACTTGAATACATTTCCAAGACAAATATTTTTACTTTTACTCGAGTAAATTTCTAGGAAGGCTAAAAAGTACTCGTTACTTTCAGGTCTGCTCTTTTTTTTCTTCCCTAAAATCCTATTGGACACAAGCTGTTTTTGTCAAAGGAGGAGACCTATCACAGTGCACGCTCTCCACTGGGATGTACGTAAAGCGGAAATACGTCAAGCCTCCTCAAAAAGATACCGCCGGTAGCCTGCGTTTGTCAAGACAGAGCCGCAACAATGGCTACGCCTGCGTCAGGAGAAGAAAGACAATCCGCTGAGTCGTCTGAGTCTGATAATGAGCCGGACTCGGAGCAGGGACTTTCACAAAATCCTTGGCCGTATCTTAACTCAATGTTTGAGTTCGACCGAGTAAAAAACGAGGGCACAGAAAAACCACAGACATTTATTTTCAAATGTTTATTGTGTCTGCCGAAGCAGAACTACCTCTCTGCTTTCAACAACTCAACAGCTGGTTTCAAAGAGTTAATTCTCAGAAACAAGAGTTAAAAGATCCTTAAATTAATTTATAAAAAATATAGTAATTTACTGATGTGGAAAATAAGAAATGTACTCTTACTCTTACTCTTACTTTTACTTAAAGTAAATTTAAAAGCATTTACTTTTGGATACTTAAGTACCTTTAAAAGCAAGTACTTTTCTACTTTTACTCGAGTAATATTTTGACTGAGCTACTTTTACTTGTAACGGAGTAAATTTTGACCTGTAGTATTTGTACTCTTACTCAAGTACTGGGGTCGAGTACTCTGTCCACCTCTGCTAGTCAGGATAGAAGGAAAGATGAATGCAGCCATGTACAGAGACATCCTGAATGAAAACCTGATCCAGAGCGCTCTTGACCTCAGACTGGGACGACGCTTCATCTTTCAGCAGGACAACGACCCTAAGCACATAGCCAAGATTCCAAGCAGTGGCTTCAGAACAACTCTTTGAATGTCCTTGAGTGGCCCAGCCAGAGCCCAGACTTGAATCCGATTGAACATCTTTGGAGAGATCTGAAAATGGCTGTGCACCAACGCTTCCCATCCAACCTGATGGACCTTGAGAGGTGCTGCAAAGAGGAATGGGCAAAACTGCCCAAAGATAGGTGTGCCAAGCTTGTGGCGTTATATTCAAAAATACTTGAGGCTGTAATTGCTGCCAAAGGTGCATAAACAAAGTATCGAGCAAAGGCTGTGAATACTTATGTACATATGATTTCTTTGTTTTTATTTTTAATACATTTGCAAAAATCTCAAATAAACCTTTTTCACGTTGTAATTATGGGGTGTTGCGTGTAGAATTTCATTTCTAATGAATTTAATCAAATTAAGAATAAGGCTGTAACATAGCAAAATGTGTTAAAAGTGAAGCGCTGTGAATACTTTCCGGGTGCATTGTATATAGCTGATCATAAACATTGACAAATGCACTGGTACCTCACTGAAAACTGACTAATAAAAACCAGCCGGTAAAAACAATCTGGCGACAAAATAGTTGGTATAATAATTTGGCATAATCAATCTCGCGGTTCAGTCAATTTAACTATTTAAAGGATGAAATGTTGTCTCGGACCAGAGGAAGGAAAGGAGAAAGTTGTCTGAGGAAATTTGAAAGAAAATTATAGACCTGCATGTTAAAGGTAAAGGCTGCAAGACGGTCTCCAAGCAGCTTGATGTTTCCGTGACAATAGTGCAACTTTCATTTAGAGCCAACCCCCCTGGAAGTGCCCCCAAGAGGAAATGTGAAGACAAATTGAAGTGACACATTATACTTATGGTAACCAAAGACCCAGAACACCTTCCAAAGACATTCAAGTGAACTCCAAGGTCAAGCTGCATCAGTGTCAGATCTCACCATCTATCACTGTTTGGCTTTCTGAAACGTGCTCCCCAGTGTCAGAAAACTTGGTCTATGTTGCAGGCAAAGGTTCCTCCAATAGGATAATGACCATAAACACACAGCTAATAACACAAAAGGCTAAGAACAAAAGATTGGACTATTCTGAAGTGGCTAAATTCTATCAGGCCTGATAGATCTGAATCCCACTGATCATCTGGGAAAAGAGCGGAAAGCCAGAGCTCAAAGATGCAGTCTGGAGAAGATACCCTTCAAACCAGAGACAGCTGGAGCAGTTTTGTCATTAGGAGTGAACCAAAAAACCTGTCTACGGATGCAGACGTCTCGATTGAAGCGATTGCACCAAAAGTTGATGCAACAAAATATTAAGTTGAGGGCACCAACCTTTTTTTTTTTTTTTACATTTTTTTCTTAAAGGATGAGTAAATTATGAGTTAATTTTCATTTAGCGTTACTTTTGTCAGTTGTGGGTTGTCTATTTTTGATGGAGGGGTACCAACAAATATGTCCACATCTGTATCTATTAAGAAGATGCCTGTCAGAGAAAGTCAAATGTTGAAACTGCAGACACTAACTGTCCATGCACTGATGACTTTTGACATTCTTATAATTTTTGAAAGAACTGATCAGCTGCTAGGCGATGTTTTACATGTATCAAGCTTGTATCTAAAAACTGTTTTATAATTTTTTCATGGTGATAGCTATGAAAAGTGTACAACCCCCCTGATGGTGAAAACCAAGAGTTGAACCTGACATTAACTGAGCGAGTGTACACTTTTTCATTTGTTGCTTTTGTACGTCATTCCTCCAGCTCAAACATTTTGCCTGAACCAAAAGTACAGTATACATTAAAAAAAGCACTGAGGTATGAATAATATCTTACATAAAACGTATAATCTACCCTTCACTGACTAAACCACCTTTCGCTGGTGCTGAACGCAAATTGTAGTTAACAGGACAGAAATCAGTCAGCAGTGCGTGAAGTTTCGCCTTCTAAAGAAAGAAATATTCTCATTAAATAAATGTAATCCTCAAAAAGGCATAAAGAAAGAATAGTGCAAAAAACTTAGCCTGTTTAACCACATCTACATCAGGGAAAGATAAACTTTTAAAAATCCACTCTTAATTGACTTGAGTAGAAGAAGTAAAATGAGCCGGTGCAGGTCTCTGACACCTCAGAGTTAAGGTGCAGAAGTGTAGAGCAGCAGAAGGGACACGGCTGAGACCAGATGAGTTTTAATTGGCTTAATGAAAAACTTGATGTGTGAGGTGACAAAGGGTTATTTTAATTTGCTTCAGGCAATCACTTTGATTACAAATTTATACTATCAAAATTGTAGTTTGCAGAGTAATTTGAATATGTTAATTAACAATCCATGAGGCTGGTACCCAAAGTGTCTCACACTATTTCAATCTGCACCGCACCACACCGCACACAGCTGGATAAATTATTGAAGAAAATAAGACATTTTTCCTCCAATAAGTACCAAAAAGAAAATACGAATTGCTGACCTGCTAGCTCATGATACCCTTGTCAGCTGGAACATTCTTCAAAGTTATTTACAGAACTCATCTTTTTTAAGTAGATGTTGTTCGGCAACTGTAATAAGGAACTGATGAAGCTCAACTGCCATTCAGTCATCAGTTAGGAATGAATTATTACACTTCAACTCTTGAGAGGAAAAAAAAAAAGAAGTTTAAAAAAAAAAGCTATTATTGATAGAGTGGAACTGCTTTGGTATTCAACTGGAAGTTTGTTTCCATGGAGCTTAAGGAACGTGAGGGAAGGTCATGTGAAAGAATGTCAGTTCCTAAATAACTTATTTGTATTAAGAATTTTATCATGAGGAAACGTACGCAGTGGAATTTGCAGGTGGCACCTGTTCTCTTGTTTGAGCTGGCTGCTGCTTGGCCTCTTCCAGGTGCTATTGCAAACATTTGCTTGGTATTGAAGAAGGAGAATATCTGTTAAAGCTCCATCCCATAATCGTTTGAAACATGGTGCCATAGAAATATACACAAAAGTGACATTCATACACATAATGAAGTAAAATCCTTTAAAAAAAGGAAACATAAACCGCATTAGAACTATTTTGAAAAGATCAAACAACATTCTGTTCGACTGGGAACACTCCAGCCTTCAGAGAAAGCTGTGAATTCATGCCATACTTTCAAACATTAAAGTGTATTTATTTAAGTTTCATTTGATAAATCCCGAACCCTGACAGGCCAAGTAAAGCAAAAATAAAACACAGACATAACTTGGAAAACATATGCTTTATCAAACTGAATACATTTTCCATGATGTCTGAAATATTGTTGTTTTTGCAAATTAAGAGTTCTTTGCACATTTGCTTTACTTTTAAATCGTGGTGTGGCAGCCTCAGGCTAAATCCCAGACAATGCTTGTTATAAAGCAATAAAAAAATAATTTCACCTCAGAAAGCTTATGCGTCACTCCAACATCTGTCTGGGTCAAACCAAGAGAGTAAATAATAGGTTGAGCAGAAATTCATATTCCAAATAATAAGTAAGTAAAGTTGCAACAATCTCAAGCAGGTCACTGAAAGCCAGACAACAGTAGCACTAGGACCTTTATTTAACATGTGTATCAGAGATGATGATCAGCGATTTAAACAAACTCTGGGGCGGAGACCTAAGTGCGAAAAGTGAGATAAACCTGAATATCAGATATATCTATGAAGAAAAATGGGGACAGACTGTTGTTCAGTTACACAAACACTGGCATGAAAAAACAAACAAACAAAAAAACAAGTGAACATGTCCAGTACAGTATGTGTATAGATGAGGAAATGGAAATGGTAAAAAACGGTGAGCTTCTGCTAAAAGAATAAAATTCACACAACTTGTGTCATCATTTCCACAAACACCACATGCAGATGATGGCCTCATGAATATTTGCCTACACCACTGACTTGGCCACCAGGTGGGAAACAAAGTGCAATAAGACAGATGATCAACACGCAGTGGTTTCAAAATATTTTTTTTTTATCCATTTATTAGAATGTTGCTTATATTATAATATCCAAATCAAGTACCTCTGATCAGTTCTGATCAATATTGCAATTCTGCTTTTTGCAGATGATGTGGTCCTATTGGCTTCATCAGGTCATGATCTTAAAGGTATTGTGACATAATTTTTAACATGCTTTTAACACTATTAAAAGTCTTGGCCAATATCCCTCAAATGTGTCTAAAAAGGTGTAACAAGAAAAACTTCACTCCAGTACTCCATGCCTGGCTTTTTATGACGGTGTTTTTTTGCGCAGTGAAAAACGCTTCCTTTTCCCCCTTTCCTGTCAATCATTGCCCCGCTCCTCCTCCAACCCAACTGCTACACACTTCTGCCGTCTCCACACACACGCGCGCACACCGAACCACAAACACCCACACACACAGCCCAGATAGGGCGACTACAGCCCGGGGATGAAGTCCAACCGGGACCAGAGGACTGGAAGGCAGCACCGTAGCTCCCCGCAAGCAATACGCTAACAGCGGCGTCGGAGAGTTAAGCCGGGAGCGACAGGCGAAGCATGCACGGAAAAGCAGCACGGCAAATCAGTCCACAGCAAACAATCACAAAAATAAAGGCATGCGAAGCAGCAGTGTCCCCTTATCTTAAGTCCAGTCAGTGGCCGCGGGTCTTTTTAGCAGTTGTCCTCCGGTGATGAGAACAGAGGGGGCTCTAAACAGCTCCGTGTTAAGCCTGATTTATGGTTCCGCGTTAAATCGACGCAGAGCCTACGCCGTAGGGTTCAGCGTACGGTGCGCGTCGCCGCGTAACCCTACGCCAGGGGTGTCGGACTCCAGTCCTCGAGGGCCGGTGTCCCTGCAGGTTTTAGATGTTTCCCTGCTTCATTGCACCATGATACAAGTGACTGTGTCATCAACAGAACAATCCAGACTTTGATGACAAGCTGGTGACGATCATTAATTAGAATCAGGTGTGTTAAAGCAGTGAAACATCTAAAACATGCAGGACACCGGCCCTTCTGGGATTCAGTTTGACACCTGTGCCCTACGCCGTAGGCTCTGTGTCGGTGTAACGTGGAACCATAAATCAGCCTTTATGGTGCGCTGGAGAGGAGAGGAGACAGGGAGCTGGTGAGGGGGCGGTGATTTAGCAAAACCAGATGCGCCGTTTTTTGCATAATTATGCGGAAAATCCCAGAAAGCACACAATACACTGAATGTTAAAAGTTCATTTTTTTTGGGTGTAATTGATGTCAAGACACCCAACAAAACACAAAAAATCAAGAAAAATGTGCTTTTCATGTCACAATACCTTTAAGCTCTCGCTGGAGCAGTTGGCAGTAGAGTGTCAAGCAGCAGGGATGAGAATCAGCACCTCCAAATACAAAACTGTGGTTCTTAGTTGGAAAAAAGGTGGGATGTTCTCTGGGATAAGATGCTTCCTCAAGTGAAGGAGTTTAAATATCTTGGGGTCTTATTCGCGAGTGAGGGGAGAATGGAGCGGGAGATCAACAGGCCAATTGGTGTGGTGCCTGTGGTAAGGCATACTCTTCACCGGTCTTTTGTGGTGAAGAGAGAGTTGAGCCAAAAGCCAAGGTACCACGTTCCCACTCTCACCTATATGGGAGGAGGCTCTTGGGACGACGCAGGACACACCAAAGAGATGAAATCTCTCGGCTGGCCGGAGAACACCTTGATATCCCCCCAGAGGAGCTAGGAGAGTGAGGTCTGGGCCTCGACTCCAGTCTGTGACCCACTCTTGGATAACCGGAAGTTAATGGATGTATGAAGATTCAAAATCAAAGAGAGGTGCTTTTGAGGACATGATGCTTGTTTGTCAAACAAGCCTGGAGTTTGATTGACAAGCTGTTCAGGGGTGAGCCAGGCAGGGAGGTTCTTCACCGGTGAACCCTTGTTGCATGCAGATTGTGCTGATTCATGTATGTGTTTTGTCATAATTTGTTAGTTGAGTTGGTAATGGATTTTTTTCCACACAGTTTTGCTGATCCATAGCTTGTTTAGTGGTAATTGGAATGTGTACAATAACACTGAAAGTATTTATTTTCTCCAGTGCAATCGATCATTGATATTAGATTAAAACTAAATGACTCATCCTTTGGCTTGGCTGTGCATACGGAAAGTTTTCAAGTACACAAAGTTAGGATTGAAAAATTTCAGTAAGCATGATAAAGTGTTTTCTTTTTTCCTTCAATTTTTTTATTAACAGAGGAAAGTGCCATTGGGCCAATATTTACATTCACCCGTTGGGAATTTAGAAACGCTTCTCATTAATCAAAGGAGACAAGAGTTCTTGCCATTGCAGATAAATGATAATGGACTTGGCCTATCAGTCAAATACTCACACTCTGCTGTCAGACTCTTAAACCTTTAAGAATAATTTTCTCTGCTAGAATTTTTCAGATTGTGTGTTTCAGTGAATCATCTGTGACAGTTATAACTCTTGGCTGTTTGGCTGTTTCCTCTGTGGCAGCATACATGAGCTTTCAGAGATTCCTGTGGGCCAAACTAGGATAAAAAAAAACAAAAAAAACACTTAGACGACCGAGAGACTCACAACCGAGAGAGTATGAAACACGCTATCCTTGCAACAAAAAAACTACTCCACCGACGCGTTTTCCCTTCAAAAACAATATCAGCTGTTGCAAACACACATTTGTTCAGTCCTCAGATTTACAGTTACATCATAGTACAGAGTGGCACATTCCTTTTTAGTGATAAATATGGCCATTTCAGATTATTTTAAATCCATCCATCCTTCTTACAGTCGACTGTCTTGCTGATGTAAACTTGAATGGAGCATCAAATTGGTCCATAACTGAGAATGATCTTCAACTAACGCACCAGCTATTCTTGCATGAGTAAAATCTGACAAAACAACAATAACCTGCAGTGACAGGAATTTTGTCAGCCTTGAAAAATAACGCTACAACTTTTGTGTTGCCTATTAAACATGATTTAAAAAAAAAGATTTAGAACAAGCCTTCACACATGAGCTTAAAGGAGATACATGTTCTGCCTTTTTTTTAAGAGATGACGCAAACTATTAAGGCTATTATATTCCAAGTTAAGAAAAGTCTGGGACTTGTTTTGGTCAGAATACCAAAGAGGGTTTAGTACAAAAGCCTCGTTTTCATCCATGTTTTCACTATTCTGTTCACAGCAGCTATAAACCCCACTCACACGCCTCCCCTGGCCTCTTTTGTAATTATTAAGCTTCCTGCTAGATGGAGCAAATGCAGCATGATGTAAAGTTGGTTTGAGATAAGGCTGGGAACTGTGAAGTCATACTACTATATCAATCTGCACCACTCACCGAATTACGTATTTTCTCAAAGAGTCAGTTTCAAACGGAATGACAAGCTTATGTTTTGTCAGAGCTTTTGAGTAGCCAGTAAATTTGGCATTTTTAATACAGTCAGTCCGGAAAGTATTCAGAACGCTTCACTTTTCCCACATTCTTTTATGTTACAGCCCTATTGATAATAGGAATAAATTCATTTTTTTTCTCAGAACTCTACACAAAATACTCCATAATGACAACATGAAAGAAGTTTTGTTATGATTTTTGTAAATTTATAAAAAATAAAAAACTATAAATATCACCTGTGCATAAGTATTCAGAACGTTTGCCATGAAGCTCAAAATTGAGCTCTGGTTCATTCTGTTTCCACTGATCTCTCTCAAGTTGTTTCTACAGCTTTATCGGAGTCCACCTGTGGTGAATTCAGTTGATTGGACTTGATTTGGAAAGACACACACCTGTCTATATAAGCTCTCACAGTTGGCAGTGCATGTTGCAACACAAACCAAACATGAAGTCAAAAGAATTGTCTTCAGACCTCCGAAACAGGATTGTTTCGAGGCACAAATCTGGGGAAGGGTACAGAAAAAATTCTGCTGCTTTGAAGGTCCCAGTGAGCACTGTGGCCTGCATCATCCTTAAATGGAAGAAGTTTGGAACCACCAGGAATCTCCCTAGAGCTGGTCGCCCGCCTAAGCTGAGCAATCGGGGGAGAAGGGCCTTAGTCAGAGAGGTGACCAAGGACCCGACGGTCACTCTGTCAGAACTCCAGCGTTCCTCTGTGGAGAGAGGAGAAACTTCAAGAAGGACAACCATCTCTGCAGCGATTCACCAATCAGGCTTGTATGGTAGAGTGGCGTGACCAGGCGCAAGCCCCTCCTTACCAAAAAGCACATGGCAGCCCGACTGGAGTTTGCCAAAAGGCACCTGGAGGACTCTCAGACCATGAGAAAAAAAATCCTCTGGTCTGATGAGACAAAGATTGAACTATTTGGCATGAATTCCACGCGTCGTGTTTGGAGGAGACCAGGCACCGCTCATCACCTGGAGAACACCATCCCTACAGTGAAGCATGGTGGTGGCAGCATCACGCTGTGGGGGTGTTTTTCATCAGCAGGACCTGGGCGACTAGTCAGGATTGAGGGAAAGATGAATGCAGCCATGTACAGAGACATCTTGGATGAAAACCTGATCCAGAGTGCTGTTGACCTCAGACTAGGACGACGCTTCATCTTTCAGCAGGACAACGACCCAAAGCACACAGACAAAATATCAAAGGAGTGGCTTCAGAACAACCATGTCAATGTCCTTGAGTGGCCCAGCCAGAGCCCAGACCTGAATCCCATCCAACATCTCTGGAGAGGTCTGAAAATGGCTGTACACCGACGCTCCCCATCCAACCTGATGGAGCTTGAGAGGGTCTGTAAGGAAGAATGGGCAAAACTGCCCAAGAATAGGTGTGCCAAACTTGTAGCAACCTATTCAAAAAGACTTGAGGCTGTAATTGCTGCCAGAGGAGCTTCTACAGAGTATTAAGCAAACGTTATGAATACTTATGCTCATATGATTTCTTGTTATTTTTATTTTTAATAAATTTACAAAAGTCGCATCAAAACTTCTTTCATGTTGTCATTATGGGGTGTTTTGTGTAGAATTCTGAGAAAAAAAATGAATTTATTCCTATTATCAATAGGGCTGTAACATAAAAGAATGTGGGAAAAGTGAAGCGTTTTGAATACTTTCCGGACTGACTGTATATAGCTAACCAAGAAGAAGTTGTTTTTCCTTTTTTTCTCTCATAATTGTATAGAATTAAGACAAAGACCTATTTATAGTTTACTGGTTTTTGGATTAACATGTGAATTTACTTGATTGCAGGGGACATTGCATAATGCATATGTTTCACACTTAATTATATGACCTTGCAACTAATTCAGCTGGTTCTGAGTGCTTTAACCTCTGAACCTCCATCACCATAAAACCAAAGAAAAACAAATAAATTAAGAAAAACAATAAGGTGTCTTGCTTGTGAGTGACAGATTTGAAACGACACTAAAAGAAAGAAAAAAAACAATGTGAAACAAAAAAAGAACCCTGTACATCCAACTTCGATACTTGGCTTTCAGTAACTTTGGTATGTGAAATAATCATAGAGAAAGAGACTTTTCTTGTTTTATTGTGTATGAACTGTTTAAAAAAATTGAAACAAGTTAGTGTATAATAATAATAAAATCTTAAATTACTTAAGGCATTTTGTTCCTCTATGATTTGAACCAAGTGTGGGTTGGTTTCCCCTTATCATTATCAATATTTTTTTTTCTATAGTAATTATAAATTCTAAAGGTTAAAGAAATTAGGTAACTTTTGAGGAAGCAAGTAGTAAAATTATCTCAAGTAAAAATCCATATAGCATCAAAAGCACACAGAAGAGTGCTTACTTCCCAGTCTTTATTTAGTCCACCAAAAGAAGCCTCAGGACTTGCAGGACACTGTTCAGGGGGATAAAGTGTGCTCCCTTTACTACAACCACTTGGTTATAAATTAATGAATGGTCGGAGAGTTTTATCCTAAATTTTGCTCTGGGTGTGAGTTTATGCCTGTCCTGTTCTCAACAGCAAAAGTTACTTACATCAACCATGACTCTATTATCTTTTACTTCATATAAGCACATGCTCCTTTCAAAATAATAGAGCAGATGTAATCACCACTTTTATACTGAGACTATATCAAGACAACATTTATGAGAAATACGTACCTCAGAATGACGGACACCAAGAGAACCGTTATCTGACACTGCAGTTACTGTCAACATCAAATTCTATTCTGGTTTCATTGCCCACAAATTAAGGCCTTTGAGTCACTTTTATCACATTTACCAGTCTTAATTTGACATTTTGGGTAGTTTCTGTTACATGAGAAGATTCATAATGGAAATTTTAGTAATAATGCAGCTTCTGTCATAGGCCAGTTAGATTAGCAGAAAAAAACAAATGGTGACGAGAGGAGATGGCAAGCTTTGTTTACAGATATTAAATCCCTGTACGAGAACTTCTAGGATCCCTAGATTCACGTCACATTTTATCTGCACAAAAACCAAACTGTAAACACAAAGTTGGGATACTGCAGTGGAAAATCATTCATGAATCACAAACCTTTGCCACAGTAAATAACACTCTTCCACCCCCAACAAAAACAATCGGAGTAATACATATATTATCTTCTTGTCCTATTACTTTTAAACATAGTCATGATATACCATGACACAAACAAAAACACAATCTGAAATTGAAAAAGAATAAAAGATATTCATAAACAGCTACATGTTGTGGGGTGCAGTATAGTGTGCACAGTCCCAGTTCTGTGTTCATGAGATCTAAAACAAAGGCACGCTGCAGCACGATGCCACCTGCCTCCATGAAATGTTCACTGCATGTTCAGACAGAGGCACGAGGGGATGCCATCAGCATTGGCACCCCAGCAAGAAACTCACAGTCAGGGAGCAAAAGATCCAGGTGCATGTCTCGACACACCACACCACACTGACTGTCACTGCATGTGTACTGTACAGTGAGGATTGTGCAGTTGTGCACATTATTTTAACCTTCTCATCCAGGAATAATTTCATGTGGTATTCGATAACTGCACAGGTGTTCACTTTTTCCTCTAATGAGTTTACATTTTTTTTTTAGCACAGATGAAGAGGCAATGCTTACTGCACGTGTGTTCACGTGCTACTTGGAAACAATTTCCACCTGCGGTATTTACAGACCCGCTAACACAGGTCTATGCGACCTGCAGCTGAGGTTTATAAATGGTAGAGATAAAAAATAGATAAAAAACCATCAGAGCTGCAATAGAAGAATAAATGTCTCCAGAGTTCAGATACTGATTGATTGTCTTTAATATGTATGTATCACCCATCAACCACAAGCCATTATCCACTTGCTTTCAATATTGACACTTCTAGATACCCAAATGAAGGAAAACCACATGACAAAGGTCCCTAAATCATCCAAACTGAACCTATGATAAAAACCTTCATTCATCTTATAGTTATGGTAGTGTGATCCAGGGTAACTAATACAATGAGCAGGAGCGCCTTAAACTCCTGATGACCCCAGAATGACATGTGGTTCAAAAGGATACTGTAATAACGCATATTCATCACACAGATAATTGCACGGCTCACACTGCTGCACATGACAAGCCAATGTGACTACTGGCTCTTAATTGGCATTCTTATAGCTATTCATATCCCAATATTCATGGTGCCCTTTTTCATCTCCTGTTTAATAAATGCAACTGTTAATTGATAGTGTCATAGCACAATGAAGAAGACATTTAGGGTAGCTATTTCCTAAATTACCAAAGGTGAAAGAGCATCACGTGTAGTTAATGCGCTCTTAAAAAGACAGGCAAAATTGCTGGTAAGTGGGAAATGATGGCAGCCAGATGAGCTGTGCCACTGGAGATAAAGAAGGAAGAGTAGACCTTATTGCCCCCATTTGTAGTAATAAAACAATAAAGATACAGTAGAAAATTCCGCAAACAATCTGACCGTAAAAGGACACAACTTTAGTCGGTACAGCTGCTCAAGGCAAATGTATTAAAAAAAAAGAAAAATCAATAAAAAAAAATAATCAAAGGGTTTTTAAATCTGTATCAGGCAAAATTAGAGATTTGGTCATATTTGTGAGAAAATAGACGTGTAAAAGATGATGAAAAATTGGCGTGATGTACTTAAACGGAAATGGACAAAAACTGATATGATTAATACTAAAATGTAACTAGATCACTGTAATCAATTATATAGCTATAGTGGATAGCTTTCCTAATACAAACTTGTTTTCACAGATTTCTGAATTTGTAGAATAAATTAGAATCTTTTGTTAAAGGGGACCTATTATGAAAAACACATTTTCTCTTGCTTTAACATATATAAAGTGGTCTCCCCTCAGCCTGCCAACTCAGAGAACGAGGAAAGCAACCAAATTATGCAGTGTCTGTACAGCCGCCTGGATGAGACATCCAGTGTGATGTGGATCTACGAGCCGTTCAGATTCTGCCCCCATCATTACGTAACGACGGGAGCGATTTACATAGGTTGGCCTCCGATGCGTGAAACCACGCCCACAACTAACTCTGGCCGGAACATCAACAATAACTCCGCTGGCCGGAGCTTCTGCCATTTTTTCGTAGCGGTGTATCGTGATGGCGTCTGTTCGAGCTAGACATGCGAATTGCTCTGTTGCTGGTTGTAAAAACTTGCTTTGTGCCCTCCTCTGCTACGCGTCATTCAGGCAGCCAATCAGCACAGAGCCTCATTATCATAGCCTCCCCGCCCACTCAGAATCCTGCATAGATAATGAGGTTAGAGAATGGGAAGATAAAGACATGGTTCAGAGGCTGAATTTCTAATTTATTTAGCAAAAAACAATCAAAAGCTTGTTTTTAAGACATTCAAGGCTTGTTTAAAATAGGTATTAGATGCCATAATAGGTCCCCTTTAAAATTCGGTGAAGATGAGGTGGACTAACTATCTGTAGATAATGCAGTTATGTTCAGCCGTTTCTTCTGCAAAAGAAAAAAAAAATCTCAGAGAAAAGTATCAGCACTTACAGCCGCCTCTGCAGTGACCATTTTACACAAAGTAGTTTTACAAACTTTGCCTTGAGGCAGTTGGGATTATCGGATAAATCGCTCCTACTATTGGCTCAGCAGATTTAACAGCTGGTCTGAGAGATGTGGTGGGTTGACCCCCAAGCGTCTACTCATTTTTTAACAATTCTGAAACTTCCGTTTTATGGTCTTGGTAATTATTTTAATCATTCATGCTTTGCATGGCTGTTATTGACCTATTTTCTGTGGTGTGACAAATTCAGTACACGTGCTTTACACAGACTGTAATTTGCAATAATGCTAGGGGCGGCACAGAAAGCTTTTAACATATATTATCACCTTGTTAAAGAGTACAGTGAACTTTAAATGTGCACATACAGCAGATGTCAAGTAATATTTGTATCTCAGAACAGATTTTCTATTATTTTCTTTGTTGTATAGTTACTTTGTGTAATGCTGGAAGGGCCTGCACAACAAATTTTTTACTCCACTGAAGTCAGATTAAAGGGGGGCCATCAAAGTAAAACAGTGGAACAACCAAGAGTGACTTTTGTTTTATCCCGTTTATTACATATAAATTGTAATGATGTAATAAATGGGATTTTTTGGGGGCACTTAAGATTGAAATTAAGCTTCTCTTGCTGAAACAAATAATCTTTGGAAACATGGTTCCTTAGAGTCTAAGTTTATATTAGCTGTTATCTAATCTTAAAGTAAAAACATGTCAGCATTGCGTGAAATAAGCTGGAAACTGGAATAAACCATGAAATGGTCAACAATCATCTGACCTCTTCAAATTTGCTGACTCGACACAGAAAGAAGCGTTGCTGTCTTGAGGGAGAGCAGAAGCGTTCGTTCCTTTTCACTTTCATCCTCTGTTACAGCACATTTACAGTATGCAGCAGCGGCGGACCCACACCTGAGCAATTTATTCTGCAGCTTCAAAGTCAAATGATTCAAACCTGCATGATATGAAGACATGTAATCGATAAAAAAATAAATACTGTAAAAACCCAAGCTTCAAAGTAGAAACTTAATGCAGCAGAAGGGGATACGCCCGTTATGACAGAAACAGAAGGGGGGGGGGGCAAAAGGACGTGGTGATAAAAGCGTCTGAACACCAAAGGTCAGACACATAAATGATGTATGCACGCTAAACCCATGTGTACAACCTTTTCTACACTCAGACTGTTATTTATGAAGGAAATGTGCAGTGAGAATGTGTGCCCCTCATCAATTCTTCAGACCATGAGTACACACAATTTTAGATCCATTGAAATCTGGTTTTGTAAAATGGAACTGGAAAAAAAGATATATGTTTCACTATCTATATAATATGTAGGTGCTATAAAAAGTTACAGTTGTGCATAGCAGTCATGTAAGTGGATGAAACAAGGAAGGAAAAACTATTTAGAGATTGTTATGACTGACTGGCTTATAATAATTAGGTGGTTTATTCATTACTGTACTGTAGGTTTCCAGAGCTGTTTAAGAAAACAGTCACCAGACCATGCTCTATCAGTAGATGTGTGTCTTGCTCCTGATCATTTCCATGCACAGCTGACCCAATATAAAGGGGATCTGCTCATGCGTAACAGAAATACCAGGAGTTATTTGTCCTCCCTCTGTTACCCTGTTCCTGTCTTTCACTTGTGCAGGCTCCTTAGCTGTGAACGTAGAGCTGATTGCTCTAAGTTGGCTGATTACGTTTTTCCATTCAGTAGCTTTCACACCGTTCATGATCCCAGAACAGAGGTATTAAAGAGAACAGATTTCCTTTTCTTTTTCCTTTTTCCTCTGTTTTACTGGTAGCAGCCTCAGGTTCACCATTTTAGTCTTCATTTCCACTTTTGTGGCTATTTAGGTTTGGTGCAAAGATTCAATCAAGGTTAAACATTGGAGCGGAATTAAGGCTCATATACATAAGTACCATATTACAATTACTGCAGTGCATTTCTGATAACCCTACGTACACATTCTTATATACGTGATAAAAATGATAAGTCCCTCACGTCAGACTTCTGGCTTCGTACATGCACAAAGTTTTAGTCAGCAAGCTGCAGAGACTTTTATGCGTCTGGCCCCAGAGCTTGCTCAGTTCTGGACCCATGGGCTTTGTCTGTCTCCATGTCTGCATCATGGTTCCACATGAATAAGTACTTCTACAGGCGCTAAAAAGGCTTTTTCACAAGGATGGAAAAGATACAGGGAGACATAAAAAAAAGAAGAAAAAAAAGCTTGCTCATCAGCCCAACCTTAAGATTAAATTTAGATACATGGTAGAACAAGACAGATGAGTACTGAGAGCACATTTTTGTTCAGATGAGACCAAGTTTAAAGTTTTGGTCCAGATGCTGTTCAGCATTTTTTGCCTATATCTTTCAAAGATCATCTCAATTAATTCAGAGTCAATGAATTCATAGACAGCAATGTACAGAAGTATGGGAGAGTGGTATGGAGCTGAAGAAGAGGTGACATTTATAGATATCACCATAGACACCTGTGCATAAACGAAAATAGTGTTGGACTCGACCTCTCTAGAGACCTAATGTAAATATTCAAGCATAATAATCCAAAGTACACAAAAAACAAACAAACCAATAAAAGTTTCTAAAGAGGAATGATGGCTGAGAAAGATAATAAACAAACCATTGACGAATGGAAGAACCTTTTTCCATAAATGCAATGTGGCCTCCACATTGAAGCCTGTCGTAAAAGCATGCAAATTATTGAAAAAAATTATGAAACATGAGACTCTCATTAATGAAGAGTCCCGGTTTTTATATAATCTGCAATTCTCCTGCAAGGTTTGTATGTTTTTATAAGTAAATCTCATCAGCAAATTTAACATTTTTCATAAAATCAAACTACTCTTCAACTTAGAAATCTTCCATTTACTGGGGGGGGTGATGCAATGTCCACCCTTTGTGAATCATTCGTCAATCATCGTCATTTCACTACTGGACTGCCTTTATAGTATTATTTTGTGCTATGAACTTACGTAGGCATTACATGATTTGATGCAATAAATTGTCAATGTTTTGGACTGCAAATGAAATGTTCTAATCCTTAATACCGTTAATAAACAATTTATACTGTTCTCTCACTTATTTCAAGTCCCAATTCAATATTTCGCTAAGCTCAGTTACTGGTGTGTAGGCACACACAGAAATTAGTCACCGACGGCTGAGTTACTCAAGCAACGGAGCTGACAAGCTGTCATTTCAGCAGCTGACTAACTA
Source organism: Cololabis saira (assembly GCF_033807715.1). Lineage (NCBI taxonomy): Eukaryota > Metazoa > Chordata > Actinopteri > Beloniformes > Belonidae > Cololabis > Cololabis saira. Next base: position 5,419,642 of record NC_084603.1, read on the forward strand.
ACTGGTGTGCGCCCAACACTAGTTTTGCAGCCACAGCTATATCAATGCCTTTAGAGACTAGGAAAATAATTTAAACTCGTACTATACACGAAATTCTTTTGGCTGATAAACTGTGGCTCAGATACATCTGCATCATAGTGACTTCAGTGTGGGAATAGTTCAGGTCATATGGCAAAAAAAAATCTTCTTTTAGTTGCATTTGTAGTCATTTCAAGCATGGCATTTTAATCTTTTGGTGCTGTGTATAATTTTTATTTGAATAATAAAAAAGTATATCAAGTATGTTATTTTATATTGCCGGAAGTTTAAAGTTCCTACACTGTTAAATAATCCTTTATTACCTCTTACCTTACACATGTTCCTCCATTACGACAGGGAAGGTGTTGGCAGACAGGGAGGTCACAGTCCTTGATGTTTCTCCCTTTCACTGCGTCACCCACCAGGTCAATCTCCTTTGAGTTGATCGCAAGTTCCTTGATGCAGCCAATGAATCTTTTCTCTCCTTTTGTACGCCCATCATGCATCTCCCAGTGCGATGAAATATCTCCGAGATATATAGGTCCAAAGGATTCCTGCAAAGAAAACGTGGGAAATCTGGAGATCTGCATAATTGTTAAATAATTCCCACTAAGCCCTACAATATAACTCAAACTCAAAATGAAGCTTTAAGTCAATAACAGATTCACAGAATCAGTGTTTGTAATTCTGCACCATGTCATTATTAATACATTTATAAGACTCTGGTGTGCATTAAGATAAATAGGTTAAAGCTATTGTTTTTTTCAGCATATTGTGGTTTCATAAAATGTTAAGAAATTACTTGTAGCATTTACATTTTGAAACACTTTGGTAGGTTTATTATTTTAAATCCTGCAGTGCTTCTTGCAGGCTTTTCGGCTCTCCACGTAGGTATGGATGCAGTCAATCAGCCTGCTGTTGGGCATGTGATGAACCCTAAAAGCTTGGATAGATCAACATATGCCATATTGAATGTGTCAATCACCAAAGACCTCTGGGTATAATTGAGGTTCATACATATTCTTATACAATGAGAAACATGTTTCTAAACTTGACTGCTGGCTATCTTTAATGTGTGAACTAATTGGGTAAAATTACTAACGATACACTTTGTGAACTTGCAGCTTATCCAACCATAATGATATATTTAACAAGTATAATTGGGTCTGCTTTTAATGCAGAGCTTCATAAAATGTAGCAAAATATCACCTCACAAGAGCACTGAATTACAGAGATGTTATGTTTAATGATGACTTCTGTTGTTTTTAAATAAATAAATACAATTTTTTTTGTTTTACTTAATCAATATTTATGATAATTTTGGAAAACATGAATTCGACATTCTTGAAAACAAAAACCCACCACAAATAAAACATAGTGACAGTAAATCTCAAATTAATGCTCCTTTCAGTCAGATATAAGACGTTCTATCATCTATAGTCCTCCAATTCATTTATCAATAATCTCATGACCACTGTCTGATGAACGGTGAGACATTTCCCGTTTCAATATATATTGTATATTTCAATATACAATTGACAATATTTCGATATAAAATTTAAAGGGGACCTATTATGGCATCTAATACCTATTTTAAACAGGCCTTGAATGTCTTAAAAACAAGCTTTTGATTGTTTTTGCTAAATAAATTAGAAATTCAGCCTCTGAGCCATGTCTTTATCTTCCCAATTTCTAAACTCCTATGTGGGATTCTGAGTGGGCTATGATAATGAGGCACTGTGCTGATTGCCTGCCTGACGCGATGACACAATACAGCGCCAAGAAAAAATGGCGGAAGCTCCGGCCGGCGGAGTTAGTTGTGGGCGTGGTTTCACGCAGAGCAGAATTTGAACGGCTCGTAGAAGTCACATGACACTGGATGGCTCATCTGGGCGGCTGTACAGACTCTGCAGAATTTGGTTGCTTTCCTCCTTCTCTGAGTTATCAAGCTGAGGTGAGACCACTTTATATATGTTAAAGCAAGAAAAAACGTGTTTTTCATAATAGGTCCCCTTTAAGAACACTTCAAGATAAAGCTGGATTACATCTTAAAACGTACACATTATTAATACACAAAACAAAAAAGTCAGGAAATGTCATATCAATGATGCTGTAAATATAACAATAATTCATGTTTTCACCAACAAAATTAGTAAATTCTTGTATGCCTGGATAGACATTTAACCTGGTGTAATCAAAATTGGTTTTAGCCAAAGACATTCAAAGTGAAGAGCAATAGCTATCTGGGTTTCTCATCCAGAAGCAAATAAAATGAATAAGACCAATCCTAAACCTTCCTTAAGCCATAACTTTTTATACATAAGGGAAATTGACACCCCTAAGTTATGTTGCGTCTCCGGGACCATGTGCAGATCCAAGCTGGCGAATCGTTGCTGGAGCTGGCCACCAACTTGGAAGGCCGTCAAACTGACAGCATGCACAAACATGTTTTCTTGATGGTAAATTTGGCCTCATGTTTAACAATCAATCCAATGCATGCATTAACTACCACTTACACAAATTTGGGTTGTCGCAGAGAGGCCCACACCACTCTCTCTCCAGGAAGCTTATCTAGGTCTTCCAGTGGAATACTGAGACATCCCCGGGCCAGCTGAGAGATTTGATCTCTCCAGCATGTACTGGTTTGGCTCCGGGGCCCCCTCCCAGTTAACCATTCCCATAATACCTTCCAGGAGGCATGTTACTCTACTAGGCGACTGCTCTGAATGACAGAACTTCTCACTCTATCTCCAATGTAGAGGTACAGCCACCCTGTAGAGGAAACACATTTCCGCTTGTATCCGTCACCTTGTCTTTTTGGTCACTACTCACAGTTTGTGACCATAGGTCAGGGTAGGAACGTAAATCAGCTAATAAACAAAGCGTCTTCCTTTGGATTCAGTTCTCTCATCACCACAACACACTGGTACAGTCCAGATTAGTGCATACGCTGCACTGATCCGCCTTTCAATCTCCCCACTCCATTCTTCCCTCAGTGGAAGGACCCAGAACTTTCCATTTAAGGCAACACCTCATCCTAAACAAGTTTACAAATTAATCCAACTCCAAGAAGACTCTTGCTCCATTTACAAAGAGGCTAAATGGCCCTTAGAAACACACCCAGTATCCCATAATCCCTATGGCCCAGTATACATATCTTTCTGTTTAAACTTAAAAAAAAAACAACAACAATATTGCACTGACACTGGACAGAATTTATTTATACTCTTACAATTAGAGTGAATATTATCAATCTACTGTGGTTTAAAGACAGAAGTATGTTTCTTTAGTATTACTCTACTCTATAGTATCTACTATAACACAGTTGCATCCAACCAGAGACTAATTTTAACCGAGCATCCTCTATAACAGCTCATTTGGATGGAAAATAAGCTTGTAGCTGACTGTCCAACTCCATACTAACAGACAGAGGCTTCATTTGTATCTAAACAATGTTTTGTTTATGAATTATTGATCCACAATGTTCAAATTTGTGAATATCTAGAAACAGGCGCAGCATACATACTGCTTCAGAGAGAGGTCTGCTGTGATTGTCCTTGTCACAGTTTCAAAGTGTAGAAAGATTAAACACAATATTGAGACAAACTGAGCTTCCTGTTACAGCAACTATTTCCTAGGATACAAGAAAGAAGCACATTTAAAATAATGAACCTACCAAAGTGTTCGCATGCAATCTTGCACATCATCCTAATATTTAAATCTGATACATTTTGATATTATATTTTGAATGTTGCCTTGCAAATTGAAGCGAGATAAAATTACACATCTGGCATGAATTTCGATATGCAAGGTTTTTATACACCTGTTTAAACTTCATTTTATCACATTTTCTAAACGTGATTTTCGAAATATGGGAGATACAGGTATGAATAAGGGATGTCATGAAAGTTAACAATGCAGCAATTTTGAATTAGATTAAATCTTGGTGTTTTCAATTTCAAAATCTAAGCAGTCGCATTGGTATCTATAGGTTTTTAAAGTCCTTCCAGATTGGCATTTGTCATGGTTGCATGAAGGCACTGGAGGTAATATAATGGACAGCTCCAGTGGAGGTGTTCTGTGAAGGAACAGTGAGGTGTGCGACCACACAATCATTTGGGAAGTTGGTTTTAATCTAAGCTTTCAATGACTTTACTGCTGCATCTTGAAAGCCAATAAAAGGATGCGGATGACAGAGTTCAGAGGAATGCCAATGTAAAGTCACATCATAGTTAAACGCTCTGACGGCGTCCTCAACAAAGCTGAACCGTCAAATGAAATAAGCAGCACTGCCTGGACACTTTTGCAAAGGGCTTGGCTGTATTGGTGTGCGATACAATCAGCAATGAGCCACCAGAGCTGCAGGATGACAATAGATTGACCCTGAATGAATTTATGGCACGTTCAAGCATGTTTACCTTGTGTACTGTATGAGAGGAGTCTATTTGAAAAGCTTGCTTTTGTTATATTCATCACTTTGTAAGTGAACTCACAGCAATACATTCACAACAATTCCCATCTGAATTTGATTTCAATGTACCAGTTGTAAGAATGACATCAACATCAGTATTACATGATAGATAGATGGATGGATGGATGGATGGATGGATGGATGGATGGATGGATGGATGGATGGATGGATGGATGGACAGATGGATAGATGGATACATTAGTCATCCTCAAGGTAAAATGTACTTTTTCCAGAAGTATCCACAAATTTAAAGATAAAATACAATAAAATATAGTGTGGTATTTAAGGCACAGTCTAACAGAAAGGTTTTAACTAACGTGCAATAGGTAAAAAGTACTTCAGGTGCAAAACATTTATGATTAATGTGAAACAGACAGGAGGAAGTCTGTGAAGCCTGACAGAGTATGCTTTAATTTGACATGATTTCCTCACCATGTTGGTGTGACTAAATAAAAACACTGTATATTGTAGTTTGATAGATGCTTAACTACAGAAAATCACTGCCCATAAAGGTTAGGGTTGAAGGTTGCAGTGGCTCATCTTCTGAGCCCTAGCCATCCAGACTAGCTGGTTTCAGTAAGTTCTGGTGTTAAAACCAGCTCCGTTTCATGTGTCTATTCACAAGGTCAAATCAAGTTAATTTTATTTGAATATTTTCTGATTGTATGTATTTGCTGCTGTGGATTAGATCAGTACCCTTGTGCATGGCCCAATTTGAGCAAAGCTTTAGGTATTGGACACATGGCCTCACATCTGACTCTAGAGTACAGAGGGGTAACTCGATGACTGCTAATTTTCTGATTCACAGAAGACAGTTTTAAGGTCAAAGAACATTTCTTTTTATTCTTCATCCTAAAAATCCCTACCCCCTTCTTTTAAAATCAGCAGCAAACAGATTCTTATTTAAGCCTCATTTTTACTGAATACAATCACAGTAAAATCAACTTTTTATTAATGTTTTACAAAACTTACTAACTCAAATACATAAACTTTGGTTATGCCAGCTGGAAAAGGTTATCTGACAGTCAACCTGCTGTTAATTGTATCTTCTTTAATTAATGAACGTGTTATGAGGTATAGAAAAAGAAGGGGTGGGGTGGTGGTGTGGGGGTTGGTGGTTGCAGTGAGAAACATCATGGCATCTCAAATTAGAAGAACATAAATCACTTTATAGAAGGTGATGAGGCAGTGGGACGGTTCAACCCTGTCTGCATCTTTGAGCATGAAAAAGAAAAGCACTGATTTAATAACAAATAAAGGTGTTGTAAATCAAATTAATGAACCGGCTCTGACAATCAAGTCAGAACTATGTTAATACCGCTTTCATGCTTGCCAGTTGTGATCATTTATGGTGAACACTGTCACAGGTAAACATACTTTTAATGGGTGATCCAGTTTTTTTTTTTCATTCATAAGGCAACTGCTGTTGCTGGGCTGGCTTTCATAACACGCGATTAATCTACTCAAGGTGCTGCTGTAATGAGTTTTGTAAGTCATTCATTTGAATGCTACCACTCTGCTGGCATAACACTAGTGGCAATCCAGAGGGTTCGGGGAAAACATAACAACACAGTGTTGTCTCAGCTGCTCAGCCCTCGCCCGAATGCATCATCTGTCTAAACTAATACATGCAAGCGTATATTCCCAGGTTAGTCTCTGACATCAAAGCTGTATTTGTACTGTTTCCCTCGTGAACGTCATAAGGAAAGTTAAAATAGATAGCTGAGGAAGTGATACTTGGTTTACCCTCAAATGAACTTAATTTAAAAGAAGTTAGACAATTATGCCACTAAATGACACTAACATTTTTTTATCCATGTTAATTAGGTTTTGCTATCCACTGTCACCTCTAGCTTGCTCAGGATTTGGGATTACATCAAAGTGAAGACTGATACAATCTTCTGGGTGCCATATAGGCTGTTGTTGTTTTTTTTAAATTAATATTAATTGGCCTTATATTGATTATATTGGACTGCATTGAACTTGTGTTCTGTGTAAAGTAGTTTTAGATTACTTTTGTTATGAACTGGAACCAAAAAAATCCAAACTCATGAACGCAACAGTGTAAACCCATTTTCTTCAAACACTTCCTAATGAAGGATGGGGTCATGCCAGAATAGTTTTTATGATAAACTTAAACTAAAGTAACAGGAAAAAGGCTGAAAAGGCATGGTCATTGGTTGCAAATGGAGATTTGAGATTATGGACACAGAAAGGATTGATTTGACTCCAAGCAGGTCAGGTTACCTCTGACACGGTGTGTGACACAAACTCCTCAAGATGCTGAGCTGTGCCATTATCTGCTGCTATTTCAATCATACATGAGCCTCCTTGTTTGCTGACAGGGAGAATGTATCTGTTGGGACAGAACATAAAGAGTAGGGTTAGTAAGAGAGGGCGCTCCACATCATGTCTGATGATCACAATAAATCCAGCAAACCATGAGAAACATTCTGATGGGGAGACAGACAGGGCAGTTACAGTAATGGTGCTGCTAATATGACCATTGAGAATATACCATAAACTGACTCGGTATACATTTCACTCAGTTTCATGAGAATTTATATCCAATGGTAGATTGGCTGGAGGCAGTGGTGCGTTTGCATCCTTCACTATCAGCCAAAACCCAGGAGACAACAAAAAACAGAGGATGTTTTCCACTGTTAGATTTAAATAAGTCTAGAAATAGTTTTCTGCTCACTGCTGCAGAGATATTCTTGAAGTTGTTGTAGTCTTCTGAAAAAGTGCAATTTACATAATAATGGCCAGTAAAATCACAAAAGATAAACCACAGGCTGACATTACGAATCATTACCTGTTTAATTTACACGAAGAAGCTGCAGTAAATCACGTACATTCAAATAAAACAAGAAATAATGACGACGATGATAAACAAATAAAATTAGTGCAAGAGCGTATTATGTTACTAAAGATTAATTAATGATAAAATGAGGGCACAAACTAGATATGCATTATAACCCTAATGAGAAGGAAGACAATTTTATCATTTAACCCAATGTGTCTCTCTGGGGAAATGTACGGTTGCATTAGTCATTAATGTTGTAGCTACTGTGTTAAGTAGTTGGTCTACTTGTGTCATATTACGGCATTGGCAAAGTCAAGTGATTTCCTCTATCCAATTCATCAACTCTTTTACAGCTGGCTCTATATAATCGAAGCCTCTTTACAGAGCTACACATTATGCAAAAGGTTGTACACTTTACAGCATGCATATACAGACCTGTTTGAAATGAAAGAGTTCACATATCTAAATATGTGAAAAAAATTTGGTCCTTTCCAGGTATTGAAGATGAGCTATATTTGTATTTGTGTGTGTGTGTATATATATATATATATATATATATATATATATATATATATATATATATATATATATATATATATATATATCCTAAGATGAATAACGGCATATAAACAGAATCCACAATACCATTATTGAACAAAAACTAAGCTAAAATGCATAATTTGTGTGTGCAAGTCCAACCCAAGACTCAGTAGCATATAGAACTACCTTTAGCAGCAATAACTTCAAGTTATGCTTTTCTCAGTTACTTGATTCATTCTACTCCTTGTGAAAACTTTTAATGCATGAATCAGTCCATTAGTTCATTGAGATTTGCAGGGATTCAAGTGTTTTCAGATCCTGCCACTCCTTTTTCAGGCCCTGTACTGTAAATCTGCTAGTGTTCTTGGATCAGTAGCCTGAAGGACCCAATTTTAGCAAAGCTTTAGGTGTTGGACAAATGGCCTCACATCTGACTATCGATTACACAGAATACATAGAGGTTCATGTCAACTTGATGACTGCAAGGTGCCCAGGTCCAAAGGTAACCTGTACCAAGAATATTCAGTTAATGAAGTGCATTTTATTAGCACCCCTAAAACTACTATTTACTTTACTTAAATAAGAAGTGCGTATTTAGTTTTTCCAGACAGAATGCATTTTTCTGTGAATTTCAAGATAACAACCATTTGTCTTGTTTTGTTATATATCTTAAATTGTATTTATCTAATTTAAAAACCTTTGAGGGCAATTCATCGATTATATGGGCCCGCTTCTGCCTGTCCAGGGTCAGGGGCGCCTGCTGGAGTTTATCCCGGCTTTCTTCAGGCGAAAGGCAGAGGCCTGGTCAACCTGGTCAACTCGCCAGCGCCTCACAGGGCCATGAATAAACAAAAAGCCACACACTTTTAGAATGTGAAAAGAAACCAGATCACTGGGAGAAATCCCAGACAAGTACAGGGCCAATGTGGAAACACCACACAAAAGCACCAGCCAACATTTGAACTGGGAACCTTCTAGTTGTGCTAACCACCAAGTGCTAACCACCTAGAAACCTAGAAACCATAGCGCCACTGTTAAGGGCCAGATATTACCTCATAGCTATAAATATGATTATCTTGGAGTAATCTGCAGACGTGCCCTTATTTCATAAATCTATTCAAAAGTTAAAACATATGACATAAATAATATGACACTGAGCCGCTAATCTCATTCTGCAAAATCAGTTCCTGCATTTGTGAAGACTGTACCAGTGTTGATGAAGAAAAACTATCCAAAGCCTGATTTCATTACAAGATAGAAACAATCAGGGCAATCGTCCTCCTGCTAATCTGAAAAAGCCTTTCAAGATGCTTCCCTCAGGCAATCCCACACATACGACTTCAGACAGGACTAATTACAGGTATAGAATTCACAAGAGCTCTTTTGTGCACTTGTGCAAACAATCACACACACATACTTAAGACTGAAAACGTGAAAAGCAACTTAATGTCCTCAGAAAACATCAGTGTACTTGGTGCGTTTCTGAGGTCATTCTTCATGCATTAGCTTAACACTATCGATTTAGCCAGCAATCTTTTAAAATTACATTCCTCACCTTTCTTTTTTTTCTTGCCAAGGCCCAAGAACATAAGATCCCAATGAAAATAGTGAAAGTATCCAATTTTGCCATACATGTCTCCACAGCAAAACCAGACAGCGGAAAGGAATGAAACATTACAGAACTGTCTGCTCCTGAAAGCATTTGATGCATGTCTTGGAGCTTATTATAGTGGCTTTTTATTTGGGCTGCTAATGCTGCAAAAACTGGCCCTGTGAGACATGGAGAGCATGCTCACTAAGCAAACAGGATGATGTTACTTGATGAGCTCTTGTGAGTGCAATGAATGCTCCACCCAGCTAATTTACATCAGTCTTGCCCCGAAGGAAAACATGACTATTTATAAAGATGACGATACTACTCCATTTGACCCAGTAGCTAGACAGCTATGAATATACCTAACAGCATAACAATATAATCACTGCACACATAAACTGAAAAACACACACACGACGGAATAATCACCAGACATATATGAATCAGAAGTAAAAGAGTCTCTGGTTAGTGGAATGCCTAATTTTTCATTGGGATCCTTGGTGTGGTCTCACAAGACCAACAACAGCAAAGTCACAACTTGGTAAACAAACACAAACATTTAAATATTTAATTGTCCCCAAAACAGACAATAGCACAATAAGGTGCTGATCATTTTAACGTAATCGTCATTTATGCATTTGTTCATCTGGCTAATGCTCTGATCATAAATTATTTGTCATCTTTAACGTCCTCATTTAGGCTGCGTCTGATGTTTGACTGATGCAGGATAAATGCATTACAGCAACTTTCTTAAGGATCACCAGTGAAATATTGCCCTCAATGTTAAGGGACCTTGCAAATATCTTTAGTACTGGACCTTTACACCAAGGAATTAGTTAAACTTGAAGTAGGTGTTTGTAAAGCCAATCCAGCTTGAATGTGGCTCTTTCACAGTACCTCACAGAGGATTACTAAGGGAGGATCATCATTAAAATATGACTACTACATAAAACATCTGAAAGTATTGGCAACAGATGGCAGTAAAACATCATGCACCGCACTGGTGCCCTTGCAACAGTTTTCACCGTCTGATGGGCAACATGTAACAGTTTTTTAAATGGCTTATTATTTTAACCATATATCACAGTAAAAGTGAACAGTAAAAAAAAAAGAAAAATAAAGAAAAAAGATAATGTGGAACACGGCGCAGGGAATTCAAAATGTGCGACTCGTTTAGTAATTTAGAGGCAAGAGACTGTTTGTTCTGCAAACAGAGACTCCGCTAAGTGAAGTTTAATATCTATAAGCAGATAGACCATCTGACTTGCGTGTTATGCATACCATACAGTATATAGGGAAAACAAGTACCACCTGTTACTGTGTTATGAGTATCAGTTCCACAGAGTGACATCTAAAGTGACTGAAAAGACAGCAATAAAGCCTCATATGGTCTATAATGATGACATGTCATTGACTACTGCAAAACATCGGGAGGGATCTGTTTGTTGATTTTTCTATAGGTGTAACAAGTTCTGTATCAGGCAATCATGTGTACCTAAAGTGGCTGTAATGCCTGATCTGGCTCTGGTGCAGTGACTTTCTCACACGCAGCACTGCAGCATTTGCTGCATAATTTGTGCTGTGACTGGCAAGCCTCAATTAATTTGGGCAGCCTGTGTTCTATCATTATATCTCCAGCAATACAATTAGACAGCACACAGCAGGGCTCCTGGCATTGTGAGGCTTCACAAGAGAAACTCCAAGTGAGCAGGCAGGGCTGCTGGTTGCCTCGTAAATGAACCTTTTATGGGAGGACTTGCCAATGCAACATTGAATACAGTGTCATTGATAAACATGTCTTCCCACAGATTGGGCATTGTGCCAAGATAATTTGGATTTAAAAACCAAAATGCTCTGTATTAAGATCTCATTTTTCAAGTGCACACATGCCTTGGCACGCAGTCAGTGCAAAAAAAACAAAAAATAAACATTAATCTCCCAGAGTTTAAAACCTGCTGTAAGAGTGCAAAGGAAAGGCTTTGTCTGCTTTTAGCATTTTTAAGTTTAAGTGTTTTCTTACTGATTGCTTTGACAGTTTCACAGCGATTTCTTTGCCCATTACTTTTTTGAGTTGTGTTTTGGACACACACACACACACACCCACACACCCACACACCCACACACACACACACACACACACACACACACACACACACAGACACACACACACACACACACACACACACACACACACACAAATTTGCAGGCTAATATATATCAAAAAGTAGCTGGACATGGACACTAAAGATACCTGTTAAGTTGACGAGAGTAAACAGGTGCTTTTGAACTGGTATGACATGGAGTCAGCAAGCTGTGCTTCTGTGACATTGATTCAAAGAAGTCAGACTACTGAGATGTCCTAAAAATGTCTTCTCAGTGTTTCCTTTAAAAGAACACATGTTTTTTCCTCTTTCAGCGACTGTTGCTAGGCGACGTTTCACACCCACATGTGCTTTTTTACGTCAAAACTATTTAATGGTAAGTGAATACAGTATCAATTACTAACTAATTGAAATTAATTTTCTTTAGAGCATCTTCAGTGGGCTACTAACACAAACATATTTAATGTAACATTTCAGGACTGTGCAATAACCAGGACAGTGCAATAACTTTGTGCAATATTACATGAAACTTATTTCTTTTTTATCCATATAATTCTATTTTCCATCCATCCATCCATCCATCCATCGTCCGCCGGTTATCAGTTCCCGGGTCGCGGGGGCAGCAGTCTCAACAGAGATGCCCAGACTTCCTTCACCCCAGACACTTCCTCCAGCTCCTCCGAGGGGAGTCCGAAACGTTCCCAAGCCAGCCGAGTGACATAGTCTCTCCAGCGTGTCCTGGGTCTTCCCCGGGGTCTCCTCCAGGAGGGACATGCCTGGAACACCTCCCTAGGGAGGCGTCCAGGAGGATCCGGTACAGATGCCCAAGCCACCTCAGCTGACTCCTCTCAATGTGAAGGAGCAGCGGCTCGACTCCGAGCTCCTCCCGGGTGACCGAACTCCTCACCCTATCTCTAAGGGAGCGTCCAGCCACCCTGCGGAGGAAACTCATCTCGGCCGCTTGTATCCGCGATCTTGTCCTTTCGGTCATTACCCAAAGTTCATGACCATAGGTGAGGGTAGGGGCGTAGATTGACCGGTAAATCGAGAGCTTCGCCTTTCGACTCAGCTCCCTCTTCACCACGACGGTCCAGTACATCGACCGCATTACTGCGGACACTGCACCGATCTGTCTGTCAATCTCCCGCTCCATCGTTCCCTCACTCGTGAACAAGACCCCGAGATACTTGAACTCCTCCACCTGAGGCAGGACTTCTCCACCCACCCGGAGAAGGCACGCCACCCTTTCCTGGTGGAGAACCATGGCCTCGGTTTTGGAGGTGCTGTTTCTCGTCGCACTCTGCCTCAAACCGACCCAGCACATGCTGAAGGTCCCGGTCCGATGAAGCTAACAGGACAACGTCATCCGCAAAAAGCCGAGACGAAATCCTGTGGTTCCCAAACTGGATCCCCTCCGGCCCTCGGCTGCGCCTAGAAATCCTGTCCATAAAAATTATGAACAGGACCGGTGACAAAGGGCAGCCCTGCTGGAGTCCAACATGCACCGGGAACAAGTCTGATCTACTGCAGACAATGCGAACCAGACTCCTGCTCCGATCATACAGAGACCGGACAGCCCTTAAAGCAGCACAATGTAACTTTCAGCTTTTGTTGAGTTTGGCGGCTCCTTTGGACAAAAGCGGTAGTGCTCTACCAGAAAGACACTACATTTCCCATGAGCACCAGCGTGTACTGCCGGAAAGATCCTGTCCCCGTCGCGTGCATTTGTTTTGATAGTGAATTAAATAAGATGGGACGGACTTCAAAACTACTTTTCTGTTTTCAGCGGTTGTTTGCAGGATGGATAGCGAAGAGGTAATGTATCTATTTTTGGCCAAACAATATAATATGACGATGTTGAAAATCACTAAGTTCAACTTAGTTTTATGAGTGAAGTCACCCCCGCCCCCCTGTTCTGTTTCAGCGTTTCTACTGCACCTTTTTCCTGTCACGTTTTTTAGAGGGACTTCGTCATAAATTAGTAGTCCAACCTACTTACTAACAAAATAAAAAAAAACTTTATAACCTGTGAATAACTGAATGCCCATTCCTTATATTTTGCAGATCAGCCCTGCACAATTTTACAGTTCTAAGGAAAAAATACTAGAACCCAAGACGAATCCCCTGTATGTGAAAACATTCTAATTATTGAACATATAACTCTACATTTACATTTGTATCACAACAATTCTGTCTCTCTTGTCGGACATCCCTCCTCGTCTTTCATCTCACGCCAGCGAGTGAATGCCGGGCCAATGTTTATTCTTGTCCGTTTTTTTTTCCGTCCGGGCATTTAGCTTGTTACTCTCCCACTTTCTTTTTTTCGCCTCCTCCGATAAAACTTTTATTTTCTTTGTTTTTTTCGCTGCTTGGGCCATGATACCAGCTTCTGCTGAGCTCTGCGCTCCACGCCCCGCCAAGCTTTCGTCTCGGCTACGAATCGGGAAGGAGGGGGAAGTGACGTATGCCGTAAAGCAGTCAAAGCCGTAAAATATTTTAGTTTTTTAGTGTGGAAGGGTTCCTACCATGCACCTCAAAGTTACATATTACCAGTGAAGGCGATACAGACCCCCTCAGACCATGACAGAGGTGTCATTAAACCTGTTGTAAGCTGATGTACCATCACAATGACTCTGGAAATATTATATTAAGGTGGAAAAGTTACATAGTGCTGCTTTAATAGAGGGCCCCGGACTCCATACTCACTGAGCGCCCCCCACAGAATGGCACGAGGGACACGGTCAATGCCTTCTCCAGATCCACAAAGCACATGTAGTTGGGCAAATACCATGAACCCTCGAGCACCCTGCCAAGGGTGTAGAGGTGGTCCAGTGTTCCGCGACCGGGACAAAAACCGCATTGTTCCTCCTGAATCCGAGGTTCAACTATCGGCCGTATTCTCCTCTCCAGTACCTTGGCGTAGACTTTCCCGGGGAGGCTGAGAAGTGTGATCCCCCTATAGTTGGAACACATTCTCCGGTCCCCCTTCTTAAAAAGAGGAACCACCACCCCGGTTTGCCACTCCAACCACTCCAGCCCCCACCATAAACGGTGCCGGCAGATTACTGCTTCCCCCTTCTGAGGCGCCGAATGGTCCGCCAGGTTTCCTTGAGGCCGACCGAAAGTCTTCCTCCATGGCCTCACTGAACTCTTCCCAGACCCAAGTTTTTGCCTCCAGGACTGCGCAAGCCGCGGCCTGCTTGGCCTGCCGGGACCTAGAGAGAACATGGTCCACTCGGACTCAATGTCCCCCGCCTCCCCCGGGATCTGAGAGAAGTTCTCTCGGAGGTGTTGAAGATGTCCCTGACAGAGGACTCAGCCAGACGTTCCCAACAGACCCTCACAATCCGTTTGGGTCTGCCGGGTCTGTCCAACCTCCTCCTCCACCAGCGCATCCAACTCACCACCAGGTGGTGATCAGTTGACAGCTCAGCCCCTCTCTTCACCCAAGTGTCCAAGACATGCGGCCGAAGGTCAGATGAAACAACAACAAAGTCGATCCTTGACCTCCGGCCTAGGGTGTCCTGGTGCCACGTGCACTGATGGACACCCTTATGCTTGAACATGGTGTTCATTATGGACAAACTGTGACTAGCACAGAAGTCCAACAACAAAGCACCGTTCGGGTTCAGATCGGGGAGGCAGTTCCTCCCAATCACGCCTCTCCAGGTATCACTGTCATTGCCCACGTGAGCGTTGAAGTCCCCCAGTAGAACAATGGAGTCCCCAGTTGGAGCACTATCCAATACTTCTCCCAGGGACCCCAAGAAGGCCGGTTACTCCGCACTGCTGTTCGGCCCGTAGGCACAAAAAACAGTGAGAGACCGCTTCCCGACCCGAAGGGGCAGGGAAGCGACCCTCTCGTTCACCAGGGTAAACTCCAACACATGGCGACTGAGTTGAGGGGCTATAAACAAGCCCACACCAGCCTGCCGCCTCTCACCCTGGGCAACTCCAGAGTAGTGGAGGGTCCAGCCCCTTTCAAGGAACTGGGTTCCGGAGTCCAAGCTATGTGTGGAGGTGAGCCCGACTATCTCTAGCCAGTAACTCTCAACCTCACGCACAAGCTCTGGCTCCTTTCCCCCCCAGCAAGGTGACATTCCATGTCCCTACTGAGAGGGTTTTGGTCCAGGAATTGGGTCGTCGAGGCACCCGGCCATGACTGCTACCCAGCCCACATGGCACCAGCTCATCACGGTCCTTCCTGCGGGTGGTGGGCCTACGGGAAGGCGGGCCCACGTTGCCATTTCGGGCTGAGCCCGGCCGGGTCCCACGGGCAAAGACCCGGCCACCAGGCGCTCGCCTTCGAGCCCCAACCCCAGCCCTGGCTCCAGGGAGGGGCCCCGGTGACGCCAATCCGGGCGACGTAACGGTCCTTGGTATTGTATTTACCATAATAAGCTTGTGAACCGCTCTTAGTCTGGCCCGTCACCTAGGACCTGTTTGCCATGGGAGACCCTACCAGGGGTGTAATGCCCCCAACAACATAGCTCCTAGGATCACTCGGGCAACACAAACCCCTCCACCACAGTAAGGTGGCGGTTCATGGAGGGGTAATTCTATTTTATAGCAGAATTATTATATGGCACTGCACTTTTTATTTTTATTCTTATTTTTAATTTTTTTTCAATCTTTTTATCTTTATATGGGTGCTTGGTTTTTGGGGTGTTTGATTTGTATATGACAGTGCTGTGTGAGTGAGATGGAGATGTCAATTTCCCCGAGGGAACCTCCCAAAGGGATTAATAAAGTCGTCTGAATCTGAATTTCATAAATAGTAGCTAATTATCATGTAGTAACAATATTGTGGCATCCTGTGTTTTGTGCGTACTTTCAAACCCTAAACATGTTTCAGTGGTGATAAGACTTGATGCAAGGGCACAGTATTGCAAACTTGGGAAACTTTTGAGAAAAATAATTTTACCAGATAGGGAGGGTCTAATGAAAGCTAAACTGACTGCTTGATCTGATGCTTTTAGAGCTTGAATGACACAATATATGAACAAGATTATCGAAATGAAATACAAATACAGTATTCTAAGTATGCCACAATAATTTCACAAATGCTACATACAAATGCTATATATATATATATATATATATATATATATATATATATATATATATATATATATATATATATATACATATATATATATACACACACACACACACACACACACACACACACACACACACACACACACACACACACACACACACACACACACACACACACACACACACACACACACACACACACACACACACACACACACACAGTAGTAAACTTTTGTTGGACCAGGGTGATACTATTTTTTTCATAATACTCAGCATGGGAGCACAACACGGCAATTTTCAGGGCACCACACTAAGGTTTCGAAAATTTGAAGAAAATTGCCGATATGGTAGCCAGGTGTTCATGCACCACTATTAACGGAGCTGTGCACCTCACTCCAGCTAGAGTTTGCAGTCTTCCTAATCACAAAATTATGCCATACATTACATACATACCATTACACCTCTTTAGGTCTCTGGCTTCTGCCTCATCTGGTTCTCTTTTTACCTTCCAGTAATGACCACCGTTACGGTACCTCTGGTCTCATCCGAATATTCTATCCTCAACTTTTTCACTGACATATTCTCTGCTGTACCTCCTATTAGCTTTTTTTCTGACTAGAGGTTAATGATGCCACTAAATCTCTCTGCTCATATAATGATACCCTACATCCTCTAACCAGCAAACTGCTTGCACTAACTCGCCTCATCTACGGCTGACTGATACAATCCCAAAAGCTACAAACCTATCCCTGAGCTGCAGAGATATTTTACAGAAATCCAGGACCCTAGATGATCTTGTAGGCTATCAATCACACCTTCGCTTCTTCATAGCCAACATTAACTCTGCCAAAAGTACTCATCTAATAGTGAAAAGATCAGAACCATCGCTAAAACTTGGAAACTATTCTTCATAATTATAATCCCCCTCCACCTTCTCCAGACCTCTCTGTTCACTACTGGACAGTTTCTTTAAAACAAAGGAAACAACAATTAGCAGTCTATTCCCTGATTCATCCAATGCCATACACTTCTCTTTGGTTAAAGGCACACCACCCTCTCAGAGCACCCGTCTCTACAGAACAGGTTATCAGAAAACCGAACCCACGGCAGACATGCTACAGTTTCTTCGACTTCCTGGGACAAAGGCACATCATTTTCATCATTCATTCCTCTCTTTGAGAGTAATGTATCAAAGCTGCTGACATGCACCAGTCCTACTGCCTGTCCATTGTACTCAATTCCAACCAATTCTCATGCCATTTCACATACAATTGTACCAGCTTTCAGTAATGCAAAAAATGCTTTACTGACCCCAAGGACATTTTTGCCTTTACTGAAATAGAAATGTCTCAGAGTTTTAAGAGCGACCACTTCCCTGATACAACTTTACTAATTATGACAGAGAACTTAAAAGCAGCTAGAGCTGAAGCACAGTGATTTGTTCTCATTTTACTACACATTTCTTCAGTTTTTTATGTGGTAATCCATGGGATGGTACCTTCTGAGGTGGGCAACTGGCAGACCATAGTCTTGATTTGAATTGTACCTAATGGGGCATTCTTTTAAAAAAATATATATTTTTATCCCAATTTTTCCCCCTTTTATCACCTAGTGTTCCTACCTAAGTCAAACTGCAATGCTCTTCCTCTACGAACCCTGGGAGTGCCCTACACTGAGCTCAAGTCTCTTCCTTACTTTAGGAGTGAGCAGGCCCCTTCTTTTCACCAGAGGGGCTTCTCTGGCCGGACGTAGCGCATGGAAGGATCACGTTATTCCGGCCAGATCCTCCCCACCCCATCTGGCGCCCCGGTTGGCCAGAAGGGGCATGTATAGCCCAGGATTGCTGCATGTTTTTGTGAGGGTAGCTCACATTAGCTACCCAAGGGAACATGGGGAGAACATGCAAACTCCAAACAGAAAGGCCCTTTTCGCCAACCCCACCCAGGGTGTGGGTGCTGAAGTCATGGGGGAACTTAACACGCACTCAGCGCCCACAGCGTCCCCAATGAGAATTGCGCCCCACCTGATTGGGCATTCTGTCAACGTTTTACAGCAAGCACAAACATTTGTCAATCCACTGAAGCGCCCTAAGACTCAGTGATGGGACCACCTCTTTGACCCAGTCATCCACTCATGTTGGTTCTTGTATCTTCATTTCACAAATATTATCCAATAGTATCTATCATTGTTGCCAGATAACCCTGTGGTTTCAGCACGAATCACAGCTTGTCTCTCTGACTTGTCCAAATGAATGAAAGAATGCTACCTTCAGCTAAACCTCCTCAAGACTGACCAAGAGTTCATCCCATCCAATATGCTGATGCAAACGAAACCAGTTCCCCAACGCATCCAGTT
Source organism: Cololabis saira (assembly GCF_033807715.1). NCBI lineage: Eukaryota > Metazoa > Chordata > Actinopteri > Beloniformes > Belonidae > Cololabis > Cololabis saira. The sequence continues at coordinate 5,438,589 of NC_084603.1, forward strand.
CCCCAACAAAAGTTGAAAATGACCAGTCTTTACACTTCGTGAATGAATGAATGAATGATTTATTTATTTTTTTAAATGGGAGTATGTTTTATAAACTGACATACATATGAGATTATAGCCTGGTGGATATTTTCCATCTCTATTCCCATTGACCAGTAGATCCCCCCCCCATTCTTCAGTCCAATTCTTCGTCTATTTCAACTATACTTTACACGCATATGCTAGGTATTCCTACTGTACTGAACTTTGAATGCTGCTTCTCATTTTTTAAGCTGTTTTGGATGAAAACATATGCTAAAGAACCAAATAAATGCAAATAACTTAACAGTCTATGAAAGCATCCACATGGCAATTAAAACTCATGAGGTAGACACAAAATACTCAGCGGTAAAAATGAATTTCTCACAATATTAAAAAACATTGAGAAGCTACTTTGATTTATTTGATTTGAGAGAAAAAACAAACTTAGTTTAGTAATATCTGCCAGGGACTTGCATGTGACAAGGGATAATATATAATGCAGTAGAACACTGTGTAACATCTTTATTGATCTTTGAATGCATATGAACAGGGTTCAACTAATAATGGATGCAGTCTCACAAATGAACAGGGGACCATTTGGAGGTTGCCACTCTGGAAATGTAATCGTAGCTGTATTGCCCCAAATGTCCCAGAAGGAAATTTTCCTAATATCAAAAAGTGAGCCAACAGAAACATGTCCTCCCCAAATGAATGATGACACAGCTTCCCTCCTACACGCTCCTGTCTCTGAATTGATATGACAGCACAGGGCACTTGAGTAGTGGCCTTTTTTGTCTTGCCAAGTTTTGCCCGAATTGGAATACCATAAAACCCATCTATGTTAAAAGTATGTACATATGTATGTTTGTGTGTAAATATGTACATTTTCTGTATTTAGGAAATGTTTTGCTGCCTTCTATAAATCAGTCATCTTATCTTTTACAAACTGTTTTATTCATTATTTATATTTGCTTCTTTGGAGAAAATGACAGTTTCTACTGCAACTGATTTTCTGACTGGAGTTTCTACACAGACTGACTTTTGTCAAATTCTAAAACCACAAAAAATGCAAGCTCTTCTGTCCATCCATCAACTTCCACTTATTTAAGATCAGGTTAAGGAGCCAGTACTCTAAACAGAGAGGCCCAGGCCTCTGTGTCTCTGGCCACCTCTTCCAAGGGACTACTGAGGTTTTCCCTGGCCAGCTGAGCACTATAATCTCTCCAGCATGTTTGGGGTCTTCCCCGAGGCCTCCTCATAGTTGGACATACCACAGACACCTGCGTTCACACTGAAAGCGTCAAAAATCTCCTGACGCCAGCATCTCGCTGCTTGGTGCGTTCACACTGAAAGCAGTAGGTACTGTCGACGCCTGCAGTGGGCGGGGCTAAAGCTGCGCTGCAGAAGTGGAGGGAACAGTGGGAACAGCCTACACATATAGCGTACACATCTTCAGTTTCCTATTTCACCATAGATCACACTTTGGGACGCCTTCTTTATATTTTAGCGTTATTTCCGCATAGATGAGAGTGAGTTTGATGCTCCTTTAACAAGTTTGGTCCGCGGATCAACATCAACCGCCAGAGCCCTTGCTCCTGGTGAACCATAAATCCGCCTAGGCTGATTTATGGTTCCGCATCACACCAATGCAGAACCGACAGCTACGCCGTCGATTTAACGCGGAACCATATTTTAGGCGAAGCTGCAGTCTGTCTGCGCTGATCACTACACACCGGGTCGGAGCGGATTTGGTCATGATGATTAACCTGTGTTTTGTGATTAATAAGCACGGTTTTTAATTATTTTTCGTTGGATCAATGTAGCAAATAAAATGGTTGGGACCATCCAGCTCCTCACCCATCAGATACATGTTTCACGTGATCAGTTCAGGTAAAACGGCAGTCAAATCAGCAAAAATGTCATTTTGCTGGATGAAATATATTAATTCCTGATAAAATAAGTTTGCTTGTATCCGTGATCTTTTTTTTGTCCCTGCCTAACAGTTCATGAACATTGACAAGGAATATATATATATATATATGTATATATATATATATATATATATATATATATATATTCAATTCAATTCAATTCAATTTTATTTATATAGCGTCTAATACAACAGAGTTGTCTCTAGACGCTTTGATATATATATATATATATATATATATATATATATATATATATAGGAGTTTGGGAACAAAAGAGCAGAGAAACGCTTTTTGTGGACGAAGAAAAAACTTGTGTTTATTCCAGTCTCTCGTTTCTAACAGACCGTTACCAACGGTAACAGAACACATCGTCATCATAAATAACGGCTAGATTCTTGTGAATTCTAACCTACTGAAACTAAACAGTGTCCTGCTCGTGAGTGGCCACTACACACATCCCCCCAGAGTTCACAAGCACTGGCCTTAAATAACGACTTGGGGCACTTATGACCCGTCCAAAACGATTCCGCGGCTCTCCAGCAGGCACCAGAGGGCAGGAAGGGACGTCAGCAGGAGTCTGGTTTGACAATGGCCTACCAGGGGGCTGACCACGGCGAGGAGGCTGGGCCACCACAATGGGGCGGTCCAAGTCAAGGTGAGCAGGCTTAAGGCGGTCCACTGAGATGCATTCTGCCTCACCACCCAGGTCAATTAAAATGTTCTTGTCGCCAGGCTCCAGAACCCGGTACGGCCCATCATAGGGAGGTCGCAGAGGGCCCCGAATGGCGTAGTGACGGACAAACACATACTCCGCCGCCCGCAGATTATTAGGGACCCGCACCTGAGGAGCACCATGGTATGAGGTTGGGACCGGCAGAAACGACCTGGTCCTGTCCAGCAGAGCACCCCGCTGCTCCGGTGCCGACCAGGGGACTGTGGTACAGGGAAGGAAATCCCCTGGGACTCGGAGGGGCTGGCCGTAAACCAGTTCAGCAGAAGATGAGAGCAGGTCCTCTTTAGGTGCGGTACGGAGCCCCAGCAGCACCCAAGGGAGCCTGTCGACCCAGCCATCATCCCGGAGACTAGCTCTTAGGGAAGCCTTCATGGATCGGTGAAAGCGTTCACAGAGGCCATTGGCTTGCGGGTGATAAGCCGTAGTGCGGTGGACGGAGACCCCTTACTGCTGGGTAATGGAAGTCCATAGCTCAGAAGTACCTGGGCCCCCCGATCAGAGGAAAGGTCAGAGGGGACTCCAAACCTGGCCACCCAGGTGCTGATGAAGGCTCGAGCTACATCAGCTGTAGTTGTCGCAGACAGCGGGGCCGCGTCCGGCCACCGAGTTGTCCTGTCCACCATTGTCAGGAGATGAGTGTAGCCCCTGGAGGGGGGAAGGGGCCCAACCAGGTCCAGGTTGACATGGTTTAAACGTCTTTCAGGGACAGTGAAACGCTCCAGTGGGGCTCTAACGTGATAGTGGACTTTGGCACGCTGGCATGCCACACAGGTCTTCACCCAACTCGCCACGTCCGTCTTTATACCGTGCCAGACGAACTTTGAGGCCAACAGGCGCTGGGAGGGTTTCATGCCCGGATGCGACAGGCTATGAACGGCATCAAAAACCTGCTTTCTCCATGCACGTGGAACCACGGGGCGTGGCTGTGCCATAGACACGTCACACAGCAGCGCTGTGCCATCATCATCGAAAGGAACATCCGCAAACTCGACGCCGGAAACTGCCGTCCTGTATGCCTGAAGGTCAGGGTCGGAGGCTTTATCTGCAGCCATACGAGCATAATCGATGCCGAGATGGACTGCACCGACAGCTGCACGAGAGAGGCAGTCAGCCAAAGGGTTATCTTTCCCTGCCACATGCCGGATGTCAGTTGTGAACTCTGAAATGAAAGCCAAATGGCGTTGCTGCCTGGCAGACCATGGTCAGACACTTTTGACATGGCAAAAATCAGCGGTTTGTGGTCCACAAAAACAGTGAATGGGCGGACCTCAAGCAGGAAACGGAAATGCCTGACTGCTAAATAAAGGCCGAGCAGCTCACAGTCAAAAGTTCTGTACTTTTGCTCACTGGGGCGAAGCTGTCAGCTGAAAAATGCAAGAGGCTGCCAGACCCCCACAACCAACTGTTCAAAAACAGCACCGACGGCATAGTCAGAGGCATCAGTCGTCAAGGCCACGGGAGCCCTAGGCACAGGGTGAGCCAGCATAGTTGCGCCTGCAAGGACCGTCTTGGTGTCTGAAAAAGCCTGTAGCATGACATCTGACCAGGCGATGATGTGCTTGGGGGTCTTTGCCTTGAGGGCCTCATACAGAGGGCGCATCACATGAGCTGCATGGGGGATAAAGCGGTGGTAGAAATTCACCATCCCCAGAAACTCCTGTAGAGCCTTGACCGTGGTAGGGTGTGGGAGCTGCTGGACAGCCTCCACCTTGGATGGCAGAGGGATTGCTCCGGCAGAGTTGATGTGGTGGCCGAGAAAATGGAAGGCAGTCCAAACTGGCACTTTGCAGGATTGACGACCAAAGACGAGACTGAGGTGCGACAAGGCCTCTGGCAAAGCCCCAGAACACACTGGTGGGATTACATTTCTTGATTGGTTTGGGAATTACTCAGTATTCGCCCGGAGGAGCTCTAGTAGGTGGCCCTGGAGACGGAGGTCTATGCCTCTTTACATAGGCTGCTTCCCCCATGACCTGAACTTGGGTAAGCAGAGGTTAATGGATAGAAGGAAGGGATGGCTGTTTGGATCGATGGTTGGTTGGACGAACGAACCAACGAACGGACGAACGAACAAGGTCTTCAGGGGACACCAAAACTATTTCAGTAATTCATCTGCTTACACACACTTAATATACAATCCTCAACATGGATCTTTTTCCACATTGCATTGCTGAATGTTCTATACTACAAATCAGGGCCGCCGCAAGGGGTGTGTGAACCGTGCGACCGCACGGGGCCTCGCGCTATACGTCGTTTCCCCCCCCCCCCCCTTATAAATATCAACAGTCACGTTCCATTACAGACCTAAATGTGTACTAGTCTGTGCATATCAATAAATATATGTGCAATGCGCCTCATAAATCTCCCAGACGGCTCTGCCACAAAATGTACTTACAATTAGATTTAGTCAAACTTTAATGCAATTCAATACAAAATTGTGTTGCATGCTTCATGACACCAATAATAAATGAACAAAACAGGCTAAACTGATAAGGAATTAAAGTGACTAATAATAAAAAGCTAAAAGTAACTAAAAAAGTAATCAAAGTATCAAATAATCAAAGTAATCAAATAAAAACAATCTGGGAAAATATGTACAAATTTAACAGATGGGAAAAAGGCAATACCATAATGTTGTGCTAGTCCAAAAGTGACGGTAGTTATAGTGCCAATATAATGGAGAGTAAAATGTCAAAAGTGCATGAGGTAGTTGAATGAAAGTTCCACAGTCTGATGGTCTGAGGGAAAAAGCTGTTGCAGAACCTGGTGGTCCTGCAACGCATGCTCCTGAACTTCCTCCCAGAGGCCAGTGGGGTAAACAGTCTGTGATGGGTATGTGAGGTGTGGTGGAGGATGTTTCTGGCTCTGGAAACACAGTGCTTTAAAGCAATGTCCTTGATGGAAGGGAGAGAAGATCCAATGATTTTTTTCTTCTGTCTCACCACACCTCATATCCTGTTCTGAATACCACTTTGACATTGGAGTAGGCTTTGTTCAAAGTGTTACACCACTTACTGCTGATGTAGATACACAGTCCACACCCCAATGATTTGCTGCTCAGTGCCTGGCTTTGGTTGATCCAGAACCTATCTAGCCCCTCAATGCAAACAGCGTCACCCGGGAACAATGTATGAAGCCATGTCTCTGTCAGGATTATGGTGCAGCATTCTCTCGTCTCACAGTTAGATGTCAGGTGGAGTTGCAGAATGTCAATTTTTCCCTCCAGGGAGCGAACATTGGAGAGGTAGACAGATTTAATCAGCATTCTACAGGGGATAGTCTTCCTCTTCGCTGTTAGCCCTCAATGGCATCCGCACATCCGTGTACGGTGGCACCTCTGCTCTTACTCCTTATTGGGCCTGTGGTAAAGCGTGAGTCCGCTGGGTCTTGTTGGCGTAGTACGCCGAGGCTACGGCACTGGTTGATGTATCTATGGAGCTAAAGTAGCAAAATGATCATAATTCCAACAGCTTCTGGCGATCATAAACTACTCTACTGACTAGTGACTAAATTTGTGGCCTTTGGTGGTGTTATTTTGTTGTAAAGACTAAAACTGTCATGAGCTTGTGCAGCTGCAGCCAGACAGGGCACCACCATCATTTTCAGCAGTGAAAAAGCACAGTACAGTACAAAGTGATAGTATTTCCTTTTGTCAAGAGAGCTGAAATTAATGTGTGCATAGCAAGCTGTGTAAGAACATTTGTATGAAAGGAAAAGGCAAATGTTTTCTCTTCTGAAAAATGTTTTTAGTGTTTGATTATAGGAACTTTGGTTGCTTACATTTAAATATGACCGCTACCCTGCCTTGCGCAGATGCTGACCACTGCAAGTTGAGGTAGCTGTATTGTTACCAACTATCATCCAAGGAAAGTAGATATATCCAGAGCTTAAACATGACATGATGATGTCATAAGCTAATTTGCATTTGAATGAAACTGCTGAAGGATCCAGAATAAATAGAAGCAGGCTCTGCAGAAGTCACTCTCTGATTTCTCCCACTTGCTCACAGTGACGAGCTTTAAGCCTGTGTGTACTGTGGAGAAAGAGAATCAGCTGTGCACGGGGAGGCATCGTTTATCAGACCTATTTGGAAGACACAAGCAAGTAGTGCAAATTGATTTGGATCAAGTTCAACAACTGGGGCCAAGTTTTCCAAATATTTACAAGCCAAGTGATCTTAAATGATAATCCAAAGTGGAGTGTATTCCTTGTTTGTAACTTAGTTAGCTTTGGTGAGTAAAATATGAAATTATTACCCTGTTGCTTTTTTTGTTTTCTCAACCAAAGCCTCATACATCTCATTCAAACTTGCAACTCTTTGTTGGAAATGCTGTATATAAAATATAATAAATAATACAGTAAATATAATAGATTGGCTTTAATTTAGTATTCCAGGGGGGCAGAATTGTTTTAAATATCCTGAATGAAGTGTCTGTGACAAGTACGTTTGTTTTTTTTTAATCTGAAGTATTTCTGTGCCTCTACGGACAAAGCCGAAGTGGGAACAACACACCCCTACTTGCTTCTACTAAAAACTTTTGCAGACAGATACAAAAATACAACGATTCAGCCTGACATGTTTGAACTGAATTCAGACACTGCCAAACAACACGATTAACTTTACAAAGATGCTACATCTGCTGTGAGTTTTTGCTAAGCAACCAAAAAAGTATACAACACTGAATTAAATATTTAAAAAAATACTTACATTTTCAGCATCTGTGGATTTGTCATGAACAGTTAATACTGATCCGTCTTTTAATATGAGTTTAGTTGTCGTTCTAGCTTTGTTGCCCCAACTTTGTGAACCAGTTTGTTTTTTGCCCACCGTAGTTGGGATTTTTCCTTTGAAAATGAAGTCAGTCCACGTGGCTCATTAGTCATCTTTTGATGGCAGGGAATGCATCATTTTGTGTTAGTCCGTAGAGCCAACAACTCCACACTTCAAAAGCCATCCAGTTTTAGGAATGATATGTCAATTAACTGCTGCTTGCAAAGACAACAATGTGGCTGATATTCAGAATCGTTAGGTTCTGTGTAGCCAGGCCATAGCTGTCCAAATCAGGAAGTTCTGCCATGGAATGCTATTGGTTATTATAATGAAGTCCTGGTGTGATGTAAAAACAGGGCCAAATCTGAACGGCTTAATTTCTCCCATTCGTCTTGACTGAGGCAGCATACTCAAGACAAACTGAGTGGTTTAATAAGACGTTTTCATGGTCTGGTCTATTTTGAATGGACAGAAAGCATTTGGATTTTGCCATAAGCACTTTTTATGTCATAAAAATATGTAATTTATTTTGAAACAGTGGCCTGTTTTATCCAAATAAGTTTTTTCTTTTTTAAATATGTCATTTTTAACGTGTTATTTTTGAACACATTTGGATAAAATGTGGTGCAATGCAAAACATTGTGCACAGAATTTTCACTTTCACGGTATTTATCAGTTTGGAAGAAGTTTCAACCATTGGGTTTTTACAATCATCAAAGATTGGAGCATGTTCCAACTAGTGAGCAACATGAAAACAAGAAAAACTACCTTAAGGAGCATGATCAATGGTTTTCTGATGTACAAAGTAGAAACTACCGGTATTCCCTCTTAAGCAGTTTCACAGATATGCCCTCTGGGCAGTCCATGCCACTCTTAATGCAGAAGACAAGAATACAGTTTTGTGGGAGCTGTTCACCTGTCCCTGGCTTTCCTTCTCCTCTAAACCTCTTTAGCACCCCCCTCTTTTTGGAGTGGGGTGCTTAAAGTAGTTAATTGATTCAAATGACAGTCAGGTGGAATTCCCTCTGCTCCACGCATTAGCCTTTTTTAGCCTGATTAACAGTCCTGTCAGATGAAACTCCTCACGTGCTTCTACTGACCCCTACTACTCTGACACAGTCTTCTCGCTAACTTTGAGAATGGGTTTAAAACCCTCCTATTTAATAAAATGTACAGTTACGGCTGGTTTGGGTGGCCTAAAGCGAGGAATTATGTTGCTGTTGGTCTAGATTTCATATGATTATGGCTTTTCGTTTTGTGCTTTTCTTAATTTTTTCACAGAATATATCCCTGGATGTTCTATGCATACTCCTCTCTACCGACACACTCATGTAAGCTCAGGAGTGGGGATTTAATAGAAATGAAGATTCTATTTAATTTGTTTGGGGTCCTTAGCTAGGCTGCTTTTTATGAACTTGTATTATGTGAATTTGGAGTGGAATGATGAAAAATATTGAATTAATTGGAAATTATTGTATTATAGTTGAGCTTTATTGAATTTGACTGCACTGATCATGTTTACCTTCTGTGAAAGATGCTTTGAGATGAATTATGAATTCACACAGAACTGAATCAACCTGGAATACTGCATGTGTACATGTGTGTACAGTACATGTGTGTGGGCAATTGAGAAACTCACAGCAAAATGTTTTGCAGAACTCTGATGAGGGTAATAGCCACTATATATGTGTGGACCATTTACTATAAATAAAGAGGAAAATATCCGATCTCCAACCAGACTCAGTCATTGCAGAATTACCATTTCCCATGATAATCCTCCCTCATTCACACGGTTACAACAGATTTCCCATTCAGAGTTGGAACGTACATTCTCCCGCATAGCCGTCTCCTTCTCCTACATTTTAGATATTGTTCCCACTTGGCTGCTTTAGAGAGCCTTCTCCACAGTAAGGCACACTAAGGTTATATTCCATATATTCACAATTTTAATAATTCTCGGGCAGATTTTTGCAGGGAGTGCTAACCTTGTTTTTCAGTTAACTCAAGAAATCCCAATTGAACCCTTTCCATTAAGTAACTCATTTCCAAAAATGTCCTCTTTGTCTTAAATTCCGCAAAAGTCAAATTTAAGACCTTTGTGTGATGACACAAATTGAGCACACTGATCTGATCATCAGGAGTGCCTCCCGTCTTTAAGGTTGTGAGGAGTAGCCGACCTGGAATGTGGAGAACGGGTGCTAGTTGTCTGGAGTATCGATTGTGAAGCTGCCTGTCCTGACACAGCATAAGGCAGGGATGACAAGGCCCAGGGAGTGAGTATGGCATGTATGGAGCAGGTGCAATCTTTGAAAGAGGAGCTGTATGGGTGACTCCATATGTCACCCATACAGAGTTGTGTAGTAAAGAACGACCAAAGACTAAAACATCTGTGGAGATGGTACTGCCTGTCCAAAACCTCGTCTAAATAACCCAAGAGACAAGAGGATTGGCAGCATTGTTGGAACAAGTCCTAGTGAAAATATATGAGCTGAAAAGTCTTTTTGCTAAGAAATTCTCGCCAAACATTGACACAGAAACAGTGGCTCCTTAACTTAAACAAAAGCTCCGTCTGGATGTAACCTGTCAAAAGATAGATACTGCTCAAAGTAGCTTGAGTGCCTTCAAAGAAACCCGTGAGTGTAATGAAATGAGTGAGATATATGAGCAATAGTTTTAGCCAAAGGGAACTTTTATAAAACGCTTCTATGAGGCCTACAAAGTGGAAGTAAAAGCAGCAATCTGTGACTATGTGCCCGTGGATGGGGCATCTGTGTGCATTGGACATGCTAAAGTGATCATGCCATGTAACTTGCATGACTTGAGACTTGGACAGAGTGTTGGAGACAAAGCCTGATGCATCGTATACAAGACACCCTTCAAGCTAAGCGGGACGTAGATCAACATATATCTATCAGTGCTGATGTTCCCGAGGGCGGCGAGCCAACTAGAGATTTAAGCATAGGAATAGTGTGGGCACTTCCCCTGGTAGGAAATATGATCTGCTGATCAGTGCAATTAGGCTTGAGCTGGACTGGTGTATTGCAATTAAAGTAGCGTATAGTAAGAGTATTTTTATGATGCTTGAAAAGTCTATACTCATGAATCTCACCAAAATAGGGATGAGTGTATAAAAGAGTTTTTCTTTATAAGTTATTGTGGTATTGAGTGTATATATACATGAATATTTGTTGAGGGGGATACAGTATGAATGCTGATTTTTCGGATATTAATTTCTTGTTTAGTCAACATCTAATTCACGTTTTGTCAAGATTCTTTCCAGTAAAGTGCCGCTGCTTGGAGATAGTTAAACATATACCAGTGAAGCATCAGCGTACATCATCTTGCCTGGATCACAGTACATTTACAGCTGATGGACATGATTGCCCTGAGAAAGTTGGGACCTTGTATGACCCAGCCACATCAGATCACAATACCTGTATCTAAGTTTTGAAATGCTAAGAGTTGTAAAGTTTAATTAACATGGGCTGGACATGAGGGCTAAATCTGCATGAAAACCGACAAAATAATGTTGGTGATTTCTTGAAAAAAATTTGATCAGGATATTATATTTTTGATATTCTCATCAAACCATGCGCAGCAGATTGGGCTAAGAGTATGTCAGGGTGCGACAAAGCAGAATATTATTACCCGTTTTGTTTAATCTGCATATGGATGGTCCGTCCAAAAAGCTGAGAAACCCTAAACCTGATATGGGGAATACTATTAAGCATATTACAGTACTTATGAAGATGATTTGGTATAGTTGTCTCCCTAAAGTGCTGGCTTACAACAACTTTTAGAAGTTTCTTACATTGGTGGACAGCATGATATATTACTTTAATCCTGAAAAGTGTAATTATGATTGTTAAAACAAAATTTCTCTTTCTTCTGTATGTTAAAGTTGGTGATAAAAGCCAGTCCGCTGGTTTGTGTACAGACAATGTTGAAACGGCCCTTTTGCAAGCCCACTCAACTCTACAGAGCTCATCTCTGGTGTGGTTTGAAATGATCTGACACAAAGTGACAGATACTATTCTTGTTTCTGGAACCATTGGGATAGATCTCTGTACATATTTTAATGGGTCTGGACTTATCAGCTGTAACAATTACGTGTCTGTGTCTGAAATAAAGTTGATAAGAAAGCACTGATGTGGAAAGCTGATCGACAAACTGATTACAAAAGATTTTATCAATGAGACACTGGTATTTAACTGTAAGAATTTCTCACAAAGCACAAACAAAAAGCTGAGCGCTGAATACTGTAGGACGGAATAATGGATAAATGCCTGCTATGTTATATGCATTTTCTTCATGGTTTGATTGCTGGTAGATTAATTAATTGACATCCCACATGACAACACAGGTTCTGATCCTGTTTTATACCGATAACAAGAAATAATTAAAGCTGCAAGCAGCGATGAACGGGCCCTCGCACTCACGGCCACCGTACCCATAAGCATATCAGAAATGACACCACCCACGACTCTCTATGTCAAACCATCCAAAAGTTATAGCAGAAAATTGGGACAACCAATCAGAAGAAGGGGCGGGGCTAATTCAGGCCAATGAAGGTCAGGGACTCCATAAAGAATCTGATGACACCACCCACGACTCTCTATGTCAAACCATCCAAAAGTTATGGCAGAAAAAAGGGACAAGCAATCAGAAGAAGGGGCGGGGCTAATTTTCACTGATTATGGTCAAGAACTCAAAACCGAGTCTGATGACACCACCCACGACTCTGTATGTCAAACAATTCAAAAGTTATAGCAGAAAATAGGGAAAACCAATCAGAACAAGGGGCGGGGCTAATTCGGCCAATGAAGCTCAAGGAATCAATACAGAGTCCGATGACACCACCCACAACTCTCTATGTCAAACCATTCAAAAGTTATGTAAGAGAAAAGTATTCTAGGGGGCGCTGTTGAGCCATTTTGCCACGCCCATTAATGCAAACCATGAAATATCAAATTTATCGCCAGGCCTGGCTTGCGTGCAAAATTTGGTGACTTTTGGGGAACTATCAAATATGGACCAATCAGATGAAGGGGGGCGCGCTTTTTGGCGTCTAGCGTCGACACGGTAACACTTTTGAAAGAGAAAAGTAATGCGCGTAGTCGCAAGATGGAGACGCACATTTTGATGTATAACACACCTGGGTGCACGTTACGGTTCAGGCCGTATTAACTGCCGAAGGAATGGCATAAATTGCGCCAAAATGACACAATTAATTCAAAATGGCCGACTTCCTGTTCGGTTTCGGCCATGGCGCCATGAGACTTTTCTTTAAGTTGTGACATGATACAGGTGTGTACCGATTTTCGTGCATGTACGTCAAATCGTATCGTGGGGCTTGAGGCACAAAGTTTTCAAGGGGGCGCTGTTGAGCCATTTTGCCACGCCCATTAATGCAAACCATTAAATATCAAATTTTTCGCCAGGCCTGACTTGCATGCAAAATTTGGTGACTTTTTGGGCACGTTTAGGGGGGCAAAAAGGCCCTCCTTTCGTCAGAAGAAAAAAAAAGAAAGAAAGAAAGAAAAAAAAAATTCCGACAGATACAATAGGGCCTTCGCACTGAAGGTGCTCGGGCCCTAACTATGGACTATAAAAGCACATAGCAAACATAGCACATAGCAAAATAGTATTACTTTAACAACTACATTTCAGTGAACAAACAGGAAAGACACATACCGGACAGTGATTGATGTCCATCTGTTGTTGTTGATGCTCTGGTTTGTAGCCGCATTCAAAACACGACTCCCACCACAACCGAGTTTAGCAACGGGGCTTCCATCTTGGAGGAACACATGAAGAAATTGATCTCCAAAGTTCTGTCCCTGGGCTGAAACAGTATGAAAACACTGTCAGTAAAGAGTTTCTTATTCTCCACACTCAACACATTATGCATGCTTCAATATTCATCCCACGACTTCATGCTTAACTTAGATATACTGATGGTGGAAAATTAATAAACTCTGTGTGAAAACAGACAAAAAAAAGAGTTTCTGGGAAAAAAAACCTTTTGGTGTCAGCATGATGTTGCTAAACAGAAAAAAAAGCCTTTAACTTATGCAAACATAAAGCTGACATTTCACATGGTCTGCAGATCTCAATTCAATTGTCATGCAGGGCAGCAAACACAGGTGCATCACTTATTGCATTACTCTCTGCCAATAGGGCTCCGAGGGTGTTGACCTCAAGGTCATAGGCCTGGAGATCAATACGCAGCACATGAAAACCAGAGGGAAGGCTCCTGATGGTTAACAAATACCATTTCACAGCCAACACATTTACATTTCTTTATACAGATCAATAAGAATTGTTTAAGTTACTGTGTGAACTCAATAAAAACAGATATGAAAACATTTTTTTTTTTTTTTACATACTAATATAACAGTATGTGACTCAGACCTGGGAAACTGAGAAGTCAAAAGCTTGAAGTAGAGACTGTCCACAGGGAATGATGTGCATTGAACACTTGACTAATACCTGCAGGGAGAAATGGTTGAAAAGACATGCGGTGGACGTCTAATTTCATTATTAAAAAAGCCTGTTTAAGTGGAACCTGTTAGAATAGTAAGGTAAAGGCTCCTTAGGCTCTCAAAGTATCTCTTTACACAGACACAATGGTCAGTGTCAGAGAGACCTTGACAAGATATTTCAGTCTAGGCATCGATTATAAAGCTGTTTTGAGTATGGAGGATTACACCAAGCAGTATTAAGAACAGGTTTTTCATTACCTTTTTCAGCTTTGAGATGGAAGACAGCATTGAGTTTTCTGCCTCAAGTGATAAAGGCTATTTTAAGGGTATTGGTAGGACAGTAAAATGACAAGTGAAACAATGGTAAATCCTTGAATATTATTCCTATTTTTGTCCCTTTTGTAGCAGAGAGTGGCAAAAAAAGGGGACAAAAACAGCCTCAGCTATTGAAACCACTGCTGAAAGTTTCACTTTCCTCCAAAAATGTGGTTTTGAATGGAAAAACAAAAACATCCTCATCCTCAAGGAAACGAACGGTTTCTATTGTCTCAGTTGTGAGACAGGATGCCATTACTAGCTGCAGTATGTCACTTTCACCACTCCAGTATGTCACATCACCACCGGAGTTTCTGAGTCTCTTACAAGTGTGACAGTGCAGTGGGGGAGCAGCGCACAGCAGTGGCAGCATTAATCCTCCCTCACGGGCTACTGTGGTCTTCAGGAGGGAGGTAGAAGGAGAGTGCACAACAGTCTCACACTGCTGTCTGAAAAGATGTGAGCAAAGGGATGGCAGCATTAGAATGCAGCTCTTTGATGGTGACTGAGAGAGAGGAAGCCTGCAACTCTTGTCCCACTGTGAAGGAAGATGTGGACGCAGGGCAAAGGACTGAGTGGGAATATTGCCTGGTTGCAGACCTAAAGCCTTTAATTTTCCAACAAGACACATAAACCACATTTCAACCAAATAGAGAAAGTGCCAGGGGATTAATAATCCAGGGCTAGCTAACTTTTTTTTTCAAAAAACACTGGTGATGGACCAACAACTCTTGGAAATGGGACTGATGTAGCTGGATGAAACAGGGCAGAGATGTGTGGTTTTAGAAGCAGTCTGTGTCTTTGTACTTTATAAGTCATCTGTGCTTAAGTATAGTAATCACATGGGTGCAGGATTTAGACACCAGAAAATGGCACAGAAACTGAGCTTGTTGCTTCAAGCCTGCATGGTTACTGATATGAAAACTCTGAACTTCTTCTCCGGGGTAAGAAGGGCATCAAGAAAATCCCAATCTCTTAGTCAGTGGGAGGCTTTGCCTAGTTTAATATAATGCACTCAGACAATGCCTTTTCGAAGCAAACTTGGAGGGCTTTCTTGACATAAGACTCAACAGGGAGGCATTTACAACCCCCATAGTAACTGCTGTTTTAGAACAGGCCACAGCAGGAATATCCTGTTCAGATAATGCAATGTTTTATTCTGTAGAGGGGCAGGGCACCCAAGTTTAAAAAAAGTCAATAGGTAGCCAAAGACTCATACATGCAACCATCTAGCGTCCATGCATCCATGTATGCATCCATGCATCGATTCATCCAGCTATGTTTCCATGTATGCATCCATCCAAATAATCCATTCATCCAGAGGCAAATTTTTAATACTCTGCTTTTGTGTTAGAGAGTAGTCCCAGTAATCTACTCCTCTTGGAAGCACAATTTAAAGTGCACACATTCATGTCTCTTTAAAAAACATGAAATCCAACATGCTTTTTCTTTTTATGTGTCAAACCTTTATCCAACTCAAGGGACCTCACTGACTGTAATAATTTTTTTTCTTCTGTTTTTGTTACAACCATATAAATCTTGATGCCATGGGTAATTTATAGCCATGCTTTCAACCAAGCCAGTCTAACAGCAAAACATAAATTAGTCATGAAAGAGGAATTTTTGTATTTGTGGTGATGAGTGTGGATTCTGTATTTGTTATCCAGGTCAACTAGTGTGATATTCAAAGCAACATTCATTCGTTTTGTGTGTTTTTGCACAAGTGTGCGAGTCATTATCTAGTGATCCCAGCCCCTCCAGCATAAAAAAAACAACAACCTCCATTTCCTTTTAAATGGGTTGCAACAGGACTTTTCATGAGAATTTCACAAAATGCAAATTATATTGTTCATGTATTTACATTGCCATTAGCATAAAGACAGCTAAAACTCTAAATCAATAGATAAAATGTTGTGACTAATTCACATTTAGCTGTGACACTGACTTACTTCTTCAAAACCTGTCTGGAATGACCATTTCTGCAGAAAGCAAAACAAAGCCTGTTATTGTGTCGGAGTTTTCTCAGACAGCTGGTTAGGAGACCCCACGTTCACACCAGCTTGAAATTATCATTTTCAGGTTTCATTTACATTAACTCTTTGGATAAGTTTTGGCTGCCTTAAAGTATGTCTTTCAATATGACTCAAGAATCTAATGGTGCAGCCAGAAGGAGTGCTACCATATCTAAATGCAAAAGAATTTGCACCCCTCAGAGTTGTCATGGATGTGAAGTCAAACAATTGAGACCAAAATGGTTTTGTGAACCAGGCTGTACATATGTTTTGTCCATTTTAACATGGGAATTAATGGCGATTGACTTGGTTTTGCGGCCAGCCTCGAGTGGTCAGTCAAGGAACTGCAGTGAAACTTAGTTCTGCATGAGTCAATGCGGAATTTAGATGGCTGGCGGCTGCTTCGGGTGTAAGAGCCATCAATAAAAAGTGATAAGTTGGAGCTCATGAGTCAGAGAACTTCATGACATGAACCAAACTTGGAAAAAAGTATTCAAGTAATAAGCAAATAAGTTTTTTCTTTGAATACCTTTATAAGTAGTTAAAGAAATACGATTTTGAAACAAGAAGTGGGTATTCATGTATGTTTGTTATTGTTAGAATAAAGCGTGGAGTATTTAAACTACTTTAATTGGCATACATGTTTTTCAGTCATGGCAGAAAATCACACATACTGTACGTTCTAAACTACCTCAAAAACTTCACACTTTTTCAAATGAGAAGAAAAAAAACAACATAATTAAAGCAAGCCTTTCTTTTATGGATACACGACAACTACAAACATAATTATGCTTAGCACATAATCATACATCTTTTTGGACATAATAACATAATAGAGGTTGTTGAGATGTAATGAATGTAGCAGTAAAGACAGACATATTCAACTTCCTACAACAATGACCCATTGTTTCTTCTCATATCCGTTCTTCTGCATGGTGCCATAAGTTATTTGTTGACAAACTTTATTTGCTACAGATGTCAATGTTGCCCTATCTTTTATTTTTCTATTTCTCCTTCCGCGAGGATATTGTTTCATGCGGTCCCCGTGGTCCTGTTACTGTGCGTCGTACCTAACCGAGCGTTCGTTCTTTTGTCAGCACCTGCCACTTGTTCTCTCCCCAGTTCTCTCCCTCTCTTTATACGCCTTTGTCTCACCCCACCTTCCCATATTTCTCCTCTCAAACTGACAATTGAAGTCAGAGGGGAGACTCGCAGGCTTTCTTCAGGGAGAGATGTGAAAAGGGGAGTGGAGTATATGGAGCAGGTTTGGTGAAGAGATTCTCTGCATCCCAATGCACATCTTTTGAGTTTCTTCTGATTAACTTTGTCTGTTTGATCTCAGGAGTTTTCTTTTCAGTTCCCATCTTGTTATTTGAAAAAGATGCTACACTGTAAGTCAGGTGGCATTACTAGATAAAAGACACTGTGCCTACAATGCATGCTTTCTGAACAGTCAACGCTTTTTATGACAACGCTCGCACTCTGGCTTCCTGTTCTCCATATTCTGCAGCGGTGAATGAAGTGATTGCAAAGATCACTGAGAACAGAAAAAAATACTGACTCAAATGAGCCAATTACCCTAAAATTGAGACTTTATAAGTACTAAGTTTCAGCAATGTATACATCTAATTTTAACATAGCATAGAAAGTTAGATTAGAAGGAAGATTCCATGAAGTTAACACAACTGTCAGTTGTTCAAACTCATCTATAGAGCACATCTGCAAAGTCTTAGACCTGCAGAGATCCAATGAATATATGATACAATGTATGATGGGATGGAGATGAAACAATTTTTCAAACTTGACACTGAGCATTAAGTCACATTTGAAATGAAGGAGATAAAAAAAAAGTTTAAATTGCAACGGTATCACTGTGTAGATGTTATTTTATTTTTTAGTCTTGACAAAAGTATTAAAGGAGCTTGAGGCTCCTTTTAAGAAATGAGACTCTCTAGCGCCACCCTTCGCCACGACGGCCGTTGGGGGTACTGCAGCCAACAGCGAAGCCGGCACGGGAGAACGGGGAGAACGGGGAGAACGCGCATGCAGCGTCATGTGACGTCACATCCGCAGGACAGCGCGGGAAATTCGGGCCCGGAATTGCGGGGCTCATTCGTTTTGGTTTGGAACGCTTCATCTGACATTATTACTAGAAAACTTAAAACATATACGAATTGTTTTCATAAATCCTGCCTCAATCCTGCCTCATGCTCCTTTAAGAGCAATTTTAGGATATTTTTTTAGGTATATTTTTGAAATATATTTGCAAGCTTACAAATGCATATGTTTGCATGAAGCATAAACATTTTATTTTACATTCTTTTTAAAATTTTATTTACATTCTTCCAATGTCTGAAGGTTTTCTTTTTTTATTACCACTCCATCAATCATGCTGAAATAAATATTTTGGGGACAAAATCAATCTTAAGGGTAGAATATGTAGTAGAAAAAAAAAATGCAGTGTTACGTATAGTGTAGCATCTTAAAAGCTCTGCTTTGCAATTATTTATATACTCCACTCCAAACAATGCACCTCAATCCTTTCACATTCATTGTTTAGAGAAAAAAAAGAGAAAAAAAACAACACACTGTCATAAGACAATTGACAAAGGCCAACAAATGATTCATGGAATGATGGATGTAACAGGATTTAAGTCTGTCATATGAAGGTCCTCGGACTTCATGTCCTAAGTTTTAATGATTCCTTTCAGACAGCTGTGTCAGAAATGATCCGTTGTATTTGTCGTAAAATGAACCATTTTCTATGACCAATATTAGACAAAACAACCATTTAGAGTGCTATTAAATTTTATAAACTGATTAATACTAGCTCCTTAAACTCAAATATTTAATCCACTGAGGGAACCTCGAGACGCTCAGCAGGCTTCACAGGAGGCCAACATCAACTCAGAAAAAGTACCACGGTAAGAAATGCTTTCTGACCTAAGATTTTCCTCTGCAAACTTGCACATAGTCTGGTAATATATTTTTTGTTTAACTGCCAGCAAAGTGGGTAGATAAAAAAATTTACTATAATGTGCACTGCGATGATAAACAGGCCGGGAAATGTAGATGAGAGGCTGTGAACCTGTACAATATGTCAACACAGAGGTTGTTCTAGGCCAAAGTAGAAAGACGAATTTTATCACGTATGTGCCTGGCCAGTGTGGAATAAATCACGATCGCTGCACAATGCATGCTAGTTCCACTTCAATTGGACTTGCACCTGACTGTAACACAGGAACAATAACAGCTTCACAAAATCTAGGTGGATGCAGTTTTTAGAGCAAGGAACTGAAACTGTGGTCCAGTGAGACACACGGTTGGATGTTTTTGGAGTCATTCGAGGACCTATAGCTCAAGGCTCAACGGCTTCACCTCTAAGCTGGCTTGTACTTATTATATTCATATACATTTTAAACAGATGCGTAATAATGGCAAAGCAGAATAAATTAAGCAACGTTGTCATGGTTCAGCTTTCTTAGCCCTTAAAAAGCCCCTTCACAAATCTACTGACTCCTCTCAATACAATGCTCTATTGTTAGGAGGGTCTACTCGGGGGCCGCCTGGACTACCTATCCCAATTTTCTTCTATAACAAAGGGGAATGTGTTAGTGTGTGCAGGTGTGGGAACAAAAGAGCTGGCAGAAAGCAGCCATACAAGATATGAGCCCACGGCCGATTGGAAAGGGTGATTTCGACCCCATCTCTGCACCAACAGCTCTGTTTACGGCTTTGTTTGCTTTTAAGTTATGCCTCAATCATAAGCTGCCAAACATCGGAAAAAAAAACATTTATGTTGTGCACAAAAGACATAGCTATTTGTATCCCTTTATTAGAATATCATATGCTTCCCTTTTGACCTCTTTTTCCTAATTACATGACACATTGATGTTCTAATTTCTTTAAACACATAAAATCCAGTCTGCTGCAGGGTGCAGAACAAGAAAGCTATATTTGTGCTTGTATAAAATTTACTGAAAAAGCAATAGATGATTCGTGACGTTAGTGCTCCCAAGTGAGTGAGTCAGCCCATTCATTTAATTCATTTTCTGGGACCTAACCCAACTGTCAATGGAAGAGAAGGAGGGTACGCCCTGGACACTCCATCACAGGGACACACAGAGACAAACAACCTCACATGCTCACACTCAGTTCAGTGGTCAATTTAGAAACACCAATTAACATGGCACGCATGTCTTTGGACCGTGAGAGAAAGCCAGTGTAACTGGAGTTAACCAATGTTGAAGTGGGAAGAATATACAAACTCCACAAAGGAGGAACAGAGTCGGGATTTCAATAAGGACCCTCCGTGATGTCACGAAGGCGTAATAACGACCACAACAACTCGCTGCCAGTCTAAATTATTTCAAAAATGATTTATGAAAATGCTGACCCCGCGACCTGGTTCCGGATAAGCGGTGGAAAATGGATGGATGGAAGGATGATTTATGAGAATTTTTGTTTGTTAAGATGATATTGCCTATAATGTTACATGATGATGTAATTTACTTAAAATTGCATCTTCATGGCACAACTTAAATTGCATTTGTTTTTTACACAGTATATATAAAGACCAACATTAGATGCACAATAATGAGCAGAAACCTGGACTCAACAACACCGAATAATAAATCTCTCCTACCTTTGTTAAAGGGATATAAGGGTGAGTAAAACACAACACAAGCAACTGGACTATTAATGAAAAAGAGCAACACAGAACATCACAACTACTTCACTACTAGAACTCTGGAACATTGTGACATGAGCACTTAGTTTAGCATTTACCACCATAAGGACAAGATTTGGAAAAGGACATCAAAACTTAACAGGGAATGTGACTTGATCTGGTGCTTACAGCCTACAGTATACTTTAAAAACAAACAAACAAAAGCAGCTGCTTCATTAAACATAACGGATTGAGTCCAATTACACCATGAATATAGTAATTTGGGATACCATCAGAGTTTCTTGCCACAGTAATGTCAATGTTTATGTATATGTCTTGGTAAAACAACTAATACACCTGAGTGCAATCAAAAAGTTTTTCATTGACACCAGCTGGTTGGGAAATCATCAGTCAAAGGTCTACATTTTACATCTTCTGTGGGCATTTGCTCAGAGAACCATTTTGCTTTACAGTAATGCCATTGCACACACAGATACACACACGTGTGTATTCAAGTCCACAAGAGAGCCCCCACTTTGAAGTAAATTAACCAGATCACACAATTTATTTTCCATAAATCATTCAAAGGTTCCCTAAAAGATGCCTTGAAAACGTTTATCAACAGATTATATAGCGTTTGAGGAAATAGTTGATATTTTGGGTAGTGGACATTGTTATTCTGGAATACACAAAATAGCTAGATGAGCTAAAAATAAAGAACTGAGCTGAAAAAGAAATTGTTTTGCTTCACACAAACATTGGGAAAAAGGGTTTCTTAAAACCCCTCAAAAAAGAAGCATGGAAACCATGTAGCCATGTATTCAAAAACTAAAGTAAAAAAAAAAAAAAAAGGCCACCTGCAGGAGTTTACATTATTTGGTATTCCGATATGACTATGAATGGCAAAAAAAGCCTCAAGGACTGTAAATCTGTGTGATTTATCCACATTAATTTGAATCAGAAAATGTCTATTATATTCAAACTTATTTTACAAAAACATAATGTAGCTTAAAATGGTTGCAGGCTGCAAGCCAAAATCATGAAAATCAGCCTAGCTACAGCAAATAACCTACAATGATTTAAATGATTAGACATGTTTAAAGTGGTGCCAAACCCCGGGGTTATTGTTCATCTCACTTCATTTTAGTAATGTAAAAACTGCAGAAAGGACCACAACTTTCTAAGATCCTTTTAAAATTGAGGAAAAGTGAGAGAATTTCAGAGATACAAACTAGTGTTTCCATAGTAACTGAGCACACTTGCCTACCTCTGCTCCAGGAGAAAAAGGATGTTCTGACTGAATTACTTTGGACAGCATACTTGGGTATAAATTATAAAAGCTTTGAGGATATAGCAGTGCTTAAAATCAATAAGAAGAGATGAGAGCCTAATTGCTACAGTGTTTAAGACTTCCATCATCTGGATGCAGTTAGTTCATAGACTGACCACCTCCAGAGACTACAAAATAAAAACATACCATATTTTTTCTCATTAACACCTTTGATGAGTAAACACGTATGAATAAATATGACTTATATCTTCAACATGTCATCCACATACTTATGAATAAAAAACTAAAGTGTGAGGCTGTTTCAGATTAAGAAAAAAGGAAAACAACACAAACATTAAAAATAAATACTGTACTAGAGTGGTGTTCAACTGGACATGGAACTTCCAGGCAAAAAGAGAAATATATTTTCACATAATTCATATCACTAGCTGAGAGTTCAAACACCATGCACTAAAATAGCATATGCATGCAAGCAGTGTAACACAGAGTTTACAAACAGCTTTGAAAAAGAAGACATAGCCTATTGATCTTTTGGTGTTAACAGGCAAATACCACACGCTGTGATGTAGGTGTAACTCGCCTGTTACATTATACATTGTGTGCAGTAGAGGTCGGTGAGTAAAATGCTGTGATGTATTCAGTTTTGTTAGCAGCTTCTGGGACATAAAGCTCTGATGACTGCAGTTGCAGACGGTAATTGGATAAACCAGGAGTCATTTACAGTAGATGTTTTCCCATTTCCCACTTCCCACTGACTGTTGCTGCACAGCGCTTCTTCTGTGATGTCTGTACCTGGGTTGTCAGTCTCCTCTTTTTTTCAGCCCAACATCAACATTTAGTCAGTAATTCTCAGTTTGTGAGAAAATTGACGTTTGGTGTCAGAGCATAAGACAAATAAATTACATGGGTCTAACCCTCTATGTGTGAAAGCTGGCAACCCTGCAGGCGGCCAGGAAAAAAAAATAAAAATAAAAATCAATGGAAAACCAAAACTGTGCACAATATGGCAAAAGTGAGATTAAAAGGTGTACTTAATCGAATTTTGTTATTTTTGGACTGGACAACAGAATCTGTTTGGCCCCGTCGTCTGGAGTTATTATTACACTTATGATGGTCCTGGCATTGTCTCTGCAAGAAAGCGGATAGCTGTATGATGGAATAAATAATAATAATAATAATAATAATAATAATAAAAAAAAAAAAAAGATGAACTCCATGGGATTGGAGGGAAATGAAAATGTGATATGGCCTGACAACAAAGGTTCACGAATATCTGGCAGTTGTCAGGCTCTCAATATCTCCACAAATGTATCAGGAATGTATCAAAATATTATTTTTTTTTAAGCAGATTTGAATTAAAGTCAACCCAAACATTCTTTTTACTCTAATCTGTAGCATTAGAAGACCTTTTAATGGTAAATAATTAAATTGACATTGAGAAAAGAAACCTGTAATGACTCACAAGGTCATGTTCAAGCAAAAGCAACATTAAAAAGTACATGCATGCTTTTTCAAGCTTTGTAACTTCTTACACGGTACAGAGACGCTTTTAGACATTTCCATCAACATGACATGTACTCACTGAAGAGGATGGTGCCCTGTGTAGAGCTAGTTTTCACTGTCAAATAGACAGTGGTGTCCTTGACGGCGAAGGGCCATTTACTGGTGTCACCAGAAGACTGGAGAAGGAGCGCGAGAGGCTGCAGCTCCAAGTAAGATGTGCCATCGAACGACGGGATATACACGGTGGTATCTAAAGACAAGCATTAAATACAGTGATTAAATGCATTTGAACTGTCAGAGGTGAAAAGTGGTAGAATCAAAACAGTAATTTTAGAAAACACAGATTTAGAAGTGCTTTAAAAGTGAACATGTTTTTAAATCATCAAAAGTCTCTAATTACAACAGGAAATTGCGCCGTTGGACTAACAACTGTGTTGTTCGCCAACTCTCAGGAAAAAGTGACCTTTTCAATACTACATAGATCACTGATTGCTAGTTCTGGTAATACTGGAGTGATGAAGCTCAGCATCCTTGTGAGGACATCCAGTAAATTGATAACAATATTCCAGTGAACACTGATACAGACTGTAGTATTTCAAGAAAACACGCCTCCTTGAAGTGTGTAGGAAGCTGGCATGTAGCCTAGCTGCTAACTTTCTTTTTAGTGTTTGAAATAGCAGTAGTCTGGAAAAAGACTGAGTGAAAACTTTGTAACATTGCTTGAACCGTACTTGTGACACTACTTATTGACTGGTTGTGAATTGCATAAATGAATGCACTTCTCATGATCTGTCCTGTCTCCTTCCAAACCAAAAATAACAGTTTAAACCAGGCTACCCACAATAACGCCTTCTTAAAGGTGAGAAGCGCTTGGACTGGTATCAGTACCTAATCATACCTCTCTCTTTAATACAGGTACAGTTACTCATGTGACCAACCTCTTTACAGCACAAATGTGTTACCATTTATACTTGTTACACGATAAAGTAATATACATGTAAAGTATCAATGACATCCTGGTGGCAGATGGTATGCTAGACTGCGCTGACGTCATTTATGTTAATGCTTCATAAACATGATGTAGAGTGAGAACCTTTTAGGCAACTTCAACATTATTGAAAGCATAGACGCTTCATAAAAGAAGAATTTATGGCAAGGTTGTTATGCTGAATTGCATTAGATTTCATAGGTGTCCCTAATAAAATGATCTGCAAGTGTATATCTAAATCAAGAATGGCATATCTAGTCTAAACAATGCCCTAAAGTGCCTTTGTTAGTGAAGAGAACAGCAGACATTGGCTAGTGCATGCCTCTGCAGTACAGATTGCCTGTCTGTGAGCAGAGTCAGCAGGGCCTTGTCAGGGCAATGTGCTACTGTGTCATTTCCCACTGGATGACAAAGCGGTGTGACTTTAAGGAAAGGTGGAGGAGGTACAAGCTCAGGTCATCAACTCCACAAGCAAGTGATAATCTGTTGGACTTTTGCACAAAGGACATTGCACACCTGGTGGACAGCATGCTGCTCAGGTCCATGACAGTTAATTCAAAACAGGCCACATCATCCTCAGCTCAGGGGAATATACCTACAATTTTCTGTTCCCAGTTTGCACTCAGGCATAATATACCGAATGTACAAAATCTTTTTAAAGTGACACAAATATGGATGTTCAGCTATGACTCTTCTGTTCACTTTTTGGGTACTCTGATGTTAAATCAAATGCATTTTAAATGTAGATTGTGTAGGTTTGGCAACATTTAGAGCAGACATATGTCAGAGTTTTGAGTTATGTCACAGTTTTGGTGAGTTACTGTAGGTTCCTGATTTATTTTAAAACCCCGGGTCCTTGTGTTTAACTTATGTCTTAACTTCCCTCTTCCCATCTGCCCTGATCGTTTCCACCTGTATGGCATCAAGCCTTCTGTGTATATCTTGTCTTTCCCGTGTTCCCTGCTGGTCTGTACTGTTTTCCCCCGCCATGTGTAATAAGGCTTGGATTTTTTTCATGTTTAAGCTCTTGTGGTTTTTGCAATTCCTGTTCAGCAGCGTTTTTGGTTTTGTTTGATAAAATCAATCACCTTTTTGGGAACTCAACCCCCTTGACAACATATAGTAGTAAAACTGTGCAAACACTGTGTCAGAAACCGCTGCCTAGAATTCCATAGTGCTATAAATAAATGGGTGTAGTAGTATGCATTTGGATAATTACATGATCTAACTGCGCATCTGACAACCGGATAAAATCTTCTGCATCTTCCCTGAATGTAAACATTTAGAGAACTTCAGCCTCCTTAAAGTACTGAAAAATAACGAGCTGACGAGGAACTAGATTGCGTAACATTGAAATGCAACACTGAAACTCAATCAGATTTACACCGGACGGACCGAAGGACCAAGTCAACAGTTCCATTTTGTGGTTGTTACATCGTGCCCTGCAGATGCAGAGGGTTGATTATTTTTGTGAAAAACGAATGCCACACGGCAGAGACTACAGGGTTACTCACTGATATAAATGAAGTTTGGTGAATTGATTCTGTGCTGAGACACAGAGATATGAGGATTAGAGCGAAACCTGCCTTATTTTTCCCCTGGTAGTTTTACAAAGTTTCAGCAGAGACAGCCGAGATAAACGGCTGCAGAGCTGCTGCAGTTCACCATCACTGGGTTGACTCGACTCTCTCACGCTGGTGAGCTCACTGTGCTGACAGCTCAGCTGCATCGCTGGCACGTCATGTCCTCACTCCGAAAAAGTAAATAGCTGAATTAAACAATACTGATCGGTAAGTTCACTGCAAAAAAATATTATGAAATACCTAAATATTTAATATCTGCTTTGTGCATTTGTGATTTTCTTATTTGCAAAATGATATTTATACACTTGGTGCTCATTTTCATTATTCATGTTTGGCTCTGTGGTTAATGGCTTATTTTTCTCTGCTTAGAATGCACTTATTTCTGTTTTACTCCGATTTAAAGAATTCTCAAACAATAAGTCACTGAATAAGTGATGAAATAAACAATGAATTGCAGAGATTGAAAATAAAGACTGCTGTATGGCCTGATGGTTGATAATCTGTGTGTATGACACAGTTTACCGATTAGTCACAGACAAAAGCTGTTTCCAGTTATATAAATCCTTAAATGGTCATCATCCTGCTTTCTTCACCTATTCTCCATGTCTTTTCAGCCACCTTCCCACTCTTGCTCTTTTTAACAGACCAGAGTGGGTGACTACTCAGAACTGGATTCTGTGAAACAGACATGACAGCCAATATTTCAAATTACAAAGAAAACAAACTGTATTCCTTTTGTTGTGGAAGAAGCAGTTTCCTTGGACTGAAAAT
Organism: Cololabis saira; assembly: GCF_033807715.1. Lineage (NCBI taxonomy): Eukaryota > Metazoa > Chordata > Actinopteri > Beloniformes > Belonidae > Cololabis > Cololabis saira. The sequence continues at coordinate 5,465,662 of NC_084603.1, forward strand.
GATGAATCAATCCTGTAATATTTGTTGGCAAATTGTGAGTAGGGCAGATTGTGCTGGCACATTTTTAAAGGCGCCGACAATTACGGCAACTGCACAAGAGACACCAACAAAAAGAGCTGGCAGCACCAAGCCACTGCGCTGGCAAAGCTGTAAGCCGACAACCCGTCATCGGGTCCCATTAATGTCAAAGACATGAAGAGAAAAGGGATCAAAAGCTTAAAACAGTCTTTTCTGGGTTTTTACAATGCCAAACTAGATTTATAGATTATATGGATAGGATTAAATAACAATGATATCGAGTATATATACTTATGTACAGATATACTGTATTTTTGATTTATAAAAATACACCATATGATTGCACCATTTTAAAAACTTAAGACAATAACATGCTCCTGTCTGGATTTTAATATTCTTATCCGATTCCTATGTTGCAGCTTCAACTATACAACAAGCAAGGAGTTAACTCTTTAAGCCCTGGCAAGAGGTCACGATCATTAAAGAGCAAGTTCAATAATTTCCTACTTCAGTAGTTTTGATTTTTACGCCCACTTTCTTAATACAGTAAGTCATTTTGTGATTGGTTTCAATTGGATCCTGACATCCTACACAGAAAGTCTTTGGCTGGGTCTACAAGAACCCACACAAAGTGTTTGATAATGCGACATCTCCACTCCAACTGCCTTTATGTTGACAAAACCTGACTTATGGTACGAGACCAGATACTAGTATTTGTTGTGAAAAATTGCCACTCAAGTACATTATATGCTTAAGCAGTAATAAGTATAAGAACATAACCAATACCATGAAGTTGGTCTCAAATGGCTTTTTTAAATTTTAAAATCCCTCAACTCTTAAATAACATTGTATGAATGGTTAGTAGTAATATATCTCTATGTAGGATTTTTAAAAATCTATATATTTTGAAGGTGTTCTGCTGGTATGTACTTCTTTATATTTTAGGGATTGAATGAGCAACATTCATTATATCAATAATAAATTAAAAAAACAGGCTGCACAGACCTGTGGGCAACATGAGATTTCATTTAGATATGCACTGCATGACATGTCAGCGCTTCATCTAGGACACAAACAAGTCCACATCATTAGTCACTCTGAGGTTATCTAAAATTAACTCTGAGCATGGGTGACTTGCTCTGCTCTCCTCTTGTGGCTATTACTTAATTCAACAAGATGTAAGTACAAGGCTGTCACCAAGCAAACTTGCTGTAGCCATTCACATTCACAGACTCTGTCAGCATGTAAACAGCCCCTGGACTCTGTCTGCAGGCTAAGAACTAGTGTTGCTAAGCACATCAGTGGATGAGTGTTCAAATGAGAATGCACTCTGTTAAACCTGAGACTGGAGTGCTTTTGAAGGGGAGCATTTCTTCAAACTAAGCAGAAATGAGACGAAAAGGCAACTGCTGGTATTTAAAGGAAATGTCTTTGAGCGTGACAAGTTGGGGAATAAGCAGGAACTTATTTTATGATTGTAGATGGGGGAATGCTGAAGGCATGCTTGTGAGAATGTGCTTTAAAATCAAGCGTGAAGTTTGATTCCTTTTACAGGTATGGTGGTGGGATTTGACTCTATACAGTACACCGTGTTGCTTTGCTGATATCAAATGTCATGTAGTGTTCCAGCTTTGCACTATCAGGACAAATTGGAAATTCGTAAAGTTAGCGTCCAGCTTGTTTTGTAGCAGACAAAGCCGCACGTGATGATATATTTTGGTGCACCAGTTAAATTTCTCTAAACTTCTCTAAACTGAAAAGATACAAAGGCAGGGCACAAAATAATGGACAGATGAGTCCATGAATGATTCATACTTTTTGTCTCCAGTTGCTGTGTAGACATCGGAAAATAGTAAAATAACTGTCTTATTAACTGACTTAACAATGCAGAGATGGATAGGTGGGGGCTTTCCTCGAAACAGCTGTCTCCCACAGGAAAAACCCCCCTAACAATTGAGGATGAAACCTTAAAAATAGCATCATTTTGTTACAGAGCCTGGAGAGACAAATAACATTTCAGTAGATCACTTAAACACCTGTAAATTAGCATCTTTAGAAAACACATGGCAACTCTGGTTACCAGGTGCACATAGGCTGCTCCAGCCATGGCAACGGCTGTTAACACAGTTCTGTCAGAGTTATGTCAACAGCTTACATTTCTTACATTTTAAATAATCTCCAAGCCTACTGTTTACAGCATATGCTTGATGACAGTGTGTGTCGACCTCATTTAAAACCAGGACTTACAGCATAGTGTCTTCAGTTTTACAGGGAGGGAAAAGTGTTATACCCCTGAGAGCAATTAAATAAAAACTATACAACACTGGTCATTTGAAAAGGGCTCTTTATTTTATTTTTCCTAAACCTTTTCCTTAACCTTGTTCTGTCTCTCAGGACACCTGTTCTCCCACATCATGTGTGGTTTACAACAACAACGATGTGGATACAAGCACAGTTTGCATCAAAAGTGGACTTTACAGAAGGAAAGGCCAGTTGTTACCAAAGCTTTCACTAGCTAATTAAGATAATGATAAGAGTGCAATATGGAGATATGTATCCCTTGACAGTAAGGAAAAAAATGAGAAAAAAAATAGACTTAGCTACTTTCTTGCATTTTAACCTTTTCACACAATATGCTTCACTTCTATAATAATCCTCCTTATTATGAGGATTAAGTTAAATATTTGGCAATTGCAACACCAGCTTTTCTATAAAGAAAGGTTAGATTTAGAGGAAGCCTATGAGATACTAACTTATGTTGTCATTTTTTTGCATACTGTATGAGTCAAAAGGGTTTGGGGTTGTAGTGACATGATTTCTTACACTTAGTTTAATTAAAGGTGGTGTCATTGTAGATGACAGTACTAAGCACATTTTTCGCACCATGACTGCGATATAAAGTCATCTAATTAAAATGTACACACTCTTTTAACTCTAAAATATTATGACATGTTAGAAAATAACGATTCTGTGTTGGTGTGGGGGGTCTGGCTTCATCCTGGTATAGAATAAATGACCCCAGCTTTTTGGAAATGGTCATAGAGCTTGGCATTGCAAAAAACTTACCTGAAAGCTCAACAATTAAACTGCTAAAATGCTTTTAAAAAGGGCTGATTACAGTCGCTGAAGATGAAGTGATTTTGACCAGTAGCATTTGGCTGCTACTGGGACTCGTAGTGCGTAGGCAGGAAGGGTTTACTTAGCTTTTCCACACAGTGTTTCTGCACTTTGGCTTAGTTTTTGTTGATTAAGTAACGTTTCACATATGCCATGGGTTTTCATTCCTCTAAGGTTGTTTTACCCAAGAACAAAGTGATGTTAGGTTTAGGCCAAAACTGAATTAAGAACCAGGGCAAAGATCTTGAGCACGCCACCAACTTCATCTTAGACTGTAATCACCTCATTTAAGACCTGTTAAGAACCAGAGCATTTTTATTGTGCCCCTTCAGAAGGGTGCAGAAGAATAATGTCAGATTTCTTTTAAAATAAACGGAACTCTGCAAAGGAAAAAGTTATATAAGTTGGTACTAATATTTAAGAGACCAGTGTCTCAGAATGGTTGGAACAAAATCAAATATTTTTGTATTTTCGTTTGAAACGGGGATAATGGCTTTAGCTGACTGCAGAACAAGTGTTGCAGGGTCACATTCTCTGGGTCAGTGCACAATACAGTTCAACCTCAACATGGTGTTGGCTCAAGCCGCTTCTATGGATTTTTTGTTTCATTACTAACCTCCTGAATAATACACATCACTTAATATTGCTCTCACAGTGAAAACGTATTAGCTAAAGAGGCACAGAATACATTAACCAACATCATTTGTTGACTGGCTCTTGGAGTTCACACTACAGTAGGTTTTTTTAAGCTTTTACTGCCTTCGCATGTTTTACATATTAGGTATGAAAACTAGTAAATATTGTCAATTAAACTGAAAGATCTTTGAGCCTACCTTTTTCACAAAAAGCTCCAGTGAAATGCAATTGACAGTGGCAGAAAGGCAAAGCTCTGCCGGGCACCTGATAGCATGTTCCACCATTGTGGCAAAGACCATCACGGCAAACTTGGGGTTCATGCAGGGGAGGTGCAGGGGGTTGTGTGGGAGCTGCTGTTGCTGCTGATGTCGTCGTTGTTGTAGTCTTCACTGCGTCAGAGAGCGCTGGCTGCGTTATCAGATCTGAGAAACTTGTGGTAGAAGCCTCCAAGGCATCCAAGGTAAATCTGGAGGACAAAAGAATTTAGATTACGTGAGATTAAGTGAATAAAATCCAATTTATCATCAAAATGGCTCGATTGCGAGGCTAAACATGTGAATTAGAATTCTGTGAAGCAATTTTATCTCTATCAGTGTATTTTTTCACTACAATCATAGGCAGACATGAAACCTTACATGTTGGTTGTTTTTTTTTCACTCTACATCATACAAATGAAAATATTTTTCCTTAGAGTATGACATTACCAACAAACAACAATGGCAAATAAAGACTATATCAAAAGAACAAATCACAACAGAACAGAGGACTTTACCTGCATCGGTCTACGTTGCTGCCACCGATGGCGTCAGATACGTAAAAGCTCCTCATTCGATTCATTTCAATTACTTCAACGCAGCCAGTATAGTTGTGGAATGGTTTTGCTCTCTTGGGAACAAAAATATATGCAGAGATGCATTTCATTTTTAAAATTTGTTTTGTTTGTGCAACTTTAAGCCGCCATTGCCTTTGAGAACCAGTTTCAGCAATTACTTAAAATTAAACAGAGTAAATTAAATGCTTACCTGATTGGGAAGATAGTTTTGTGGCAAACCACCTGCAAAGACATTGTTTGTTCGTTGAATCATGTGTCCCAACCAGTAATTACTTGCCGTGCTTTTAATCTTCTCATATCCGGAAAGCGTCAGCTCTGCCTCACAAGGGGTCAAGCGCTGTCTGTTAAAGGAGCACAAACGCATCAGGTAGATGCACAACAAGCCCGGCTACAAAAGCTGCTCTAGTAAACTCATTATCACATCAGTCTTTGTCAAGAGCAGAAACACGTTGGGAAAGGAATGTTTAATTATAGCATTTTAGATACAGTGGGGCAAAAAAGTATTTAGTCAGCCACCAATTGTGCAAGTTCTCCAAAAAAAGATAAGAGAGGCCTATAATTTTCATCATAGGTACACTTCAAATATGAGAGACAGAATGGGGGGAAAGAACCCAGGAAATCATATTGTAGGATTTTTATTGAATTAATTGGTAAATTCCTTGGTAAAATAAGTATTTAGTCACCTACAAACAAGCAAAATTTCTGGCTCTCACAGACCTGTAACTTCTTCTTTAAGAGGCTCCTCTGTCCTCCACTCGTTACCTGTATTAATGGCACCCGTTTTAACTCGTTTTCAGTATAAAAGACACCTGTCCACAACCTCAAACAGTCACACTCCAAACTCCACTATGGCCAAGAACAAAGAGCTGTCAAAGGATGTTAGAAACAAAATTGTAGACCTGCACCAGGCCGGGAAGACTGAATCTGCAATAGGTAAGCAGCTCGGTGTGAAGGAATCAACTGTGGGAGCAATTATTAGAAAATGGAAGACATACAAGACCATGATAATCTCCCTCGATCTGGGGCTCCACGCAAGATCTCACCCCTTTGGGTAAAAATGATCACAGGAACAGTGAGTAAAGATCCCAGAACCACACGGGGGACCTAATGAATGACCTGCAGATGAAACCAAAATAGAACTTTTTGGTAGAAACACAACTTGTCGTGTTTGGAGGAGAAAGAAAGCTGAGTTGCATCCAAAGAACACCATACCTACTGTGAAGCATGGGGGTGGAAACATCATGATTTGGGGATGTTTTTCTGCAAAAGGACCAGGACGACTGATCCGTGTAAGGGAAAGAATGAATGGGGCCATGTATCGTGATCGAGATTTTGAGCAGTGGCGGCTTGTCAATAGGGGGCGCTAGGGCGCCGCCCCCATTAAAATTACAGGAAAAAATATAGACACACTACACATAAATTACATAATAAAAAGTAATTATCACATCTGTGCACTCATAAAATGTGTTTGACTAATACTGGGTTTATTCAGGGTTGTTTTTTTGTGCAGACCGAAATACATAGGTTTCAATGGCGAGGGGGGCCGGCCAAATGAGTGTGTATTGTATGTTCTTAAACTTTTCTTCCATGTGACTTCATGCTGGTCTCTAATTGGCTACTCAAAGATTTTCCTCCGGGCGCAGGAGAGGAGAGCAAAATTTATGTTCAAGTAGAGTTTATAGTTGTGTTGTAATCCCCACTCGCCAGTGCGCCACCCCAAAATGTTTTATCACCAGCCGCCACTGATTTTGAGTGAAAACGTCCTTCCATCAGCAAGGGCATTGAAGATGAAACGTGGCTGGGTCTTTCAGAATGACAATGATCCCAAACACATTGCCCAGGCAATGAAGGAGTGGCTTTGTAAAAAACATTTCAAGGTCCTGGAGTGGCCTAGCCAGTCTCCAGATCTCAACCCCATAGAGAATCTTTGGATGGAGTTGAAAGTCTGTGTTTCCCAGCGACAGCCCCAAAACATCACTGCTCTAGAGCAGATCTGCATGGAGGAACGGGCGAAAATACCAGCCACAGTGTGTGAAAACCTTCTGAAGACTTACAGAAAACGTTTGACCTCTGTCACTGCCAACAAAGGGTATATAAGAAAGTATTTAGATGAACTTTTGTTATTGACCAAATACTATTTTGCCACTATAATTTGCAAATACATTCTTTAAAAATCAGACAATGTGATTTTTCTGGATTTTTTTTTTTCTTCATTTTGTCTCTCATAGTTGAGATATACCTGTGATGAAAATTACAGGCCTCTCTCATCTTTTACGTGGAACAACTTGCACAATTGGTGTCTGACTAAATACTTTTTTTGCCCCACTGTAACTACTTATTTTTTTTTGGATGAAGAAAGTGATGATTTCAAAAGTCAATTAATTTCATGTTTAACTTCACTGGAGCTAAAAATACTTTTTTTAATTGGGATATTTATTTTATTTTTAGTTAAGTTACAGTTTATTTCACAAATTGAAATTTTGTATTATAAAAAGCTAAAATGGTGAACACTAATAATCAAAATTGTTGTCAAGTACGTAGATTTTCTTTTCCCTCTCCTGCTGATGCTCAGTAACCACTATCCTTTCCCAAGGTCTTGGTCCTGACCTCCATTTTGTTTTGCCAGTGTTTTTTTTTTTCTCTGAACTCCCACACAACTATTTCTGGACACACCCTACAGCCATTCATAGATTTCAATACCAATTCTCCTCTCCGAAACAACAGGGGAGCACAGATAATTACCTAAGTGCAGATTCAGGACTAACCATCTGCAGCTTGAGGGTACTCGGGCCACAGATGCAGACTCCCCTCTCTAGTGTCTCCTGATGCCCCTTGTTCCCAAAGTGGAAGTTAGAAGGTCCATGAAGCAATCTAGTCTGATTTGTTAAGCCTGTGCTTTGGAGGCTGTTGCATATGCCACCTAAGCACTTGGGGCACAAACTCTGAGCCGCGTAAGTCCTTCCTCTGGAGCCAGCATGGAGAAACGGTTAATTTAGAAGCAGTCTGCCAGAGCAGGCCTGGCCCGCAGCCAGAGGGCACAGTGCTCACTGTCCTTGAGAAGTCAGCCCCACTGGGTATCTATTTAACATACTGAAATGCGTCTTTGACGGGAAGATATATTAAAAGTCTATAATGAGCTAGGCGGCGATGTTGAGGATGGTTGTGGCGTTGTAGCTCTGGGTCAAATCAGACAAAGATGGACAGACTCGGCCAGTGGACAATTACAAAGAATTTGCTTTATGACACCAGGAACCATTTTTCCATGCTACCACCCCCCTAGTTATGACAGCTCTCTTTCTTGCAATGTCTCAAGGCGTTGGTGTAGAACATTATGATTGATTCATACTGCTGTTGTATTTTTCTTGAAGGGAAAACTAAGGGAGGGGAGCTCTGTAGCCCCTTGAACCTGACCGGGATCTCGTATATGTAGGGCAGCACACAAAAACATGCGGTAACCTTCCCACTCTGCATGGTTGCAGCACTTAAAGGAAAATAAAGTTGCTTCTGGCACACTGTGCTTATCAACGTAAGTGTTATAGCTTATATCTAAAATGTCATTTTTAGATAAATTATTTTATAGTCAGAAATGTTTTGGCCTCAACAGAATTTCCCTTCAGTAAAGAAGAGACTGTTTCTTTGTACAAGTTTAAAATAGCTCTAGACTTTCTCCTTAAACGCAAGCTAAACTGACTTGACATGCATTGAACATGAGTTGCTTTGCTTTAGCTTCCGGCTCATACATAATAACTTTTTGTCTTGAAACCAAACCGCAGTCTTTCTCATGTCAGGATATAATGGAGGGGGCTGGCAGCAAGACTGCACGCAGGCTTTGAAACAATATCACTACAGGGGCCGCAGCCTCTCTTTAAATCATTTAAACATTGATTTTGTGCTCCGATCCTGCTTGTTAATCTCTTCCTAATGAAAAACTGCAAATGAAGACTTTGGAACAAGCCATAAAACATGGTCAGTGATCACTAATGCATTTTAATAGGCACATTCTGACATTTGTTTCACTTCTTTAGAATGTAAGCCCCCTTTGCCCGTTCGAACTAAAATCAAAATTCCCAGTCTGCTGATTCATGCCAATTATTTAGCTTCCCCAGGAGTTAAAAAACAGAGATTCTTTGAAAGCAAATCTGCCACACTTGGAATGAGTGGATAACTAGGGATCTAGCTAATAGCACCTGAGGTGCTAACACTATTTCAACAAAATCTGTAGTTTACTAAGACTTAAGTAGCTTATAACTGTGAACATGCTTTACCCCCCCCCACCCCCAATATACTTGCTTGAAGCAAGCACATATCACACTGCATCAGATTTGATGCTGTGTAACTTGAACTCTGCAAACTGTTACTACTTTGTATTTGTCAGAACAGTTTCACTCTCATACTGTGTGAGTTTTCTTTTACTACACAAGGTGAATATAAGTTGAGCACGTCTGATCGTTCATGTCACCAGCCATTGATGTTACAAGGTCACAGACACTGAGAAGCATACCTGATATTTACAATATGAACTGTGCCATCATCAACGTGAATGAATGTATTCATCCGTGTAACTGTTTCCTCTTCATTGCAGCAAAACGCATACTGAAAACAGAGAGAAAGTTTAAACAATTTAAATACATTTTTCATGCCAATGTTGAAAGAACTTAAATAGCAGATTCTCTAGGGAGAAAGTGAGAAAAAAAAAACATTTTTTAATGTCTGATTAATATATTAATATATACAATATATATCCATATATACATATTTTTCTTTCATTTTTATGAATTTCTTTTTCCAAAGAAATGTACATCACAAAAAATGCAAGCCTTACTTTAAGAAATTTGGAAAAACAATCATGTCAAGCCATGGAATAATAATTTCTACGTTGTTAAAGTACTTCTGTTGAGACATTCAAGCAAACAGAAAACAAACAACTTGTATCAAGGTTACATGACCATCCTTTTCCTCAAACTCTCCATTCATCCATCCATTTTTTAATATACGTTATATCCTTTGCAGGGTCACAGGGGTCTGCTGGAGCCTATCCCTTCTCATTACAGGCGAGAGGTAAACACCCTGGACAGGTCGCCAGCCTATCATAGCGCCACATAGACAGACTTCCTCAAACTCTCAAATTGCCAAATAAGAATAAAGAGCCCACTGTTATGGAACAAAGCCCTTATGCACAAATAAAATCCAACTAAAAGTCAAGTGCACTGACTTCTACATTGGCATGACAGGAAACAGAGGCTGCAGCTCTTCTTGATGATTCTGCTCCTGCTCACTCATCTCACATACAAGTGCACAGAGAGACGAATCTTATTGTGGCAGCTTGGAGGAGAAAGCTTTTTAAAAAAGTGATGTATATGTGTTAATGTATAATTTAAAGTTTACTGATTTGTTAATCTTAAATTGCAAGTATTCAGGACATAATCATAATTTGAGATCAAATGTCCAGCCAAGCATATTCCAATTAGCACCCAAGCATTCAGAACATCTCTTAAGGAAAGAAACAAATAAGTGGGGTGGCAGAAGAAGATGAAAATATTCCTTTTAAATAACAATAACTCAACTCCAGTTTTTACCTGCAAGACTCCATCCAGTATGAACAGTTTCATGAAAAAGAAATCCCCATTAACAGGCCCCTGGTCCACATACAGCAGAGTTCCCTGGGCTGCAGTGGTTTGAAATTTCACAGTGAGGTTGTTGAGTGCACTGAGGCCAATACCTTGAAACTCAAGGTATGAATTCCCAAAGTAATGCAGGTAGCTGGTATCTAGGAAACAGAAGGAAAAAAATATGGAAAGCTGAAATGGGGGAAAAGGATAAAGAAAGGTAATATAAACAAACTATGCTTCCTAACTCTAAATTCCACTGAGATTCTCTATTGATCCCTTGAAAAGTTCATCTCTCCATTTGCTTCCTTTACAGAGAGGTCACTGCATGGGTCAGATACAAAGCAGCACTCAGGATTAGTAAAAGAAACTATCAGAATGTAGCTAATGACACTGAGGCACTTTGCCTGTTGCTGAGGATACCTGTTCTGGACCTTGTGGTTTTATGTGTAACCATACCGTCCTATATGTTGCTGCATAAAAATTAAAGTGTCCAGCAAAGACATAACGGTTGAATTATCATCTTAACAGCACAAGAAAAAGGTTTAGGGCTGACTGTTAACATCCCAGCCTTATCATTTGCACACTGTGAAGGCATAAACGTAAACAGCCATTGCCAAGAAGCTGCTGAGCATTTAAATAACACTATAAAAGCTGAGACAGAGGGTTCTTGGCTGAAATGAACATATTCATGCAAGTTTATTACATGCTCCATTTTATAGTGGAATAACGCAGCTTATATCATCCATGAGAATGGACAATTATAGGGTATTTCAGTAAAAGTTCCAGTGCCCGCAAGCTTAATGGGGTTAGTGACGCAGAATAACTTAAAAGACTGATTCTGACTGCAATTGGGGCCGAGCATTAGAGGTACTCATGCTCAATATATTTCTCATTTGAAGGAAGTAGTGCAATTTATAGAGGAAAAGTCAAAGCACAAAGCCTGTTAAGAGACAGTCCTGCATGCACCTGTCTCATGTTGTCTCTGTTTTCCGATAAGAAATAGATAAATATATATTAAAAAAAAGAATCACACAAGAGAAATCAGCAATGTGTTTATAAAGTTTTTGCTATGATTAATCATGCAGCTGTGCAGAGTAAACTTATCAATATTTGTTAGATGTCGAGCTCTAATAGGCCAGACGCCGTTTGATCTGATACAGGGCTCCTCAGGGCATTTGGCAAACAAGCTAACCTAAATACCCCCATTCTCTCAGGAGAGCAATATGACTAATACCCTGAGGAGAATCTCCTGATAACAAAAAGTGAGAATTATCAGGATCAGACCTACTGTGTTCTATGAATTAATGAGGATAAATGTAAGCGGCAACAATACTGTGCTGTCTCCTGCTTCACTCCTGACAATGGGGTTTGCCAATGCTGATGATGGAAAATTACCCCTTAGAGACAAAGCTATTCATTAATTTTACAGCCTTGTTTAGTCTGATGTAGTCTTTGATGCATTCTGAGGCTGCTGCCAGGAGGCACTATCATGGCTCATTAACAGTAAGCCTCAGTCTCTCCTTCAAAGGTCTGCTGTTTTTACCATTACCTTATATTCTCACACCACTTTTTTTATGCACATGCCTCTAGTAACTATTATTACAAAATCTGAATTGTAAATGTTCACAATATATACTTTACTTAATTTTTTTTTTACATCATGCATCATATCCAGTTTCTTTTTTTTAAGCTGACTAAGCAGTTTGTTCCAACTCTAATCTGTTCAAAAGCTTTTCCAGTTTCTCCAAGATAAAAAAAAAAGTGATCTACTGGGAATATCCCTTGATATAAATCTTTAACATCTGATTTAATTACGGCCACAAAAGAGGTTTAAAAACTGACATGAGTAATATTTAATGTTACATATAAAGGTGGGTCGACACAGACTGTGGGAGCGTGTCAGTGGGGTTAGAGTACAATATGTTCCACCAGGAAAATACATTTGGAGAAATGTCAACTTTAGATCAATTATTTGGAGGACAAACTGTGAAGATGTGATGATGAGATTTAATTAATATGGACTTAATGTCCCATTCATTACAAAGAAAAAAAAAATCATGGATGGAAAATCCTGCTTTGTCCCTGATTTATTGGATAAGGTCATAGAATGACTGATTGAACCTGTCACAAGACAGAAATAAAATATTGCTGAAGCCCATTCTTGGACTTAAAATTTCAGAACTCTGAAGTTGGCAAAATGTCATTCCACAGTTTCAAGCAATATCTTACAATAGTGAGGAATTAGGTAAATATCCTATATTTTTATATTTTTGAGACACTATCAATATCTATTTTATACAGTTATTGTATGTTGTTGACTTCTCCTTTTGTCTGATTTAAAAAATGACACAATCACTCCTAAAACACCACAATGATAGTTACTACTGAGGGTCATGAGGGCAATAAACTCATAGGGGAAAGAAAATGACACGTTTCTAAAGAATATTCATAAATCTGCATATTTTGTGAAAATACTTCTTATGAGTAAAGTGTATATATATCAGAATATATCAGAATGGCTGCTGTCACACTTACATGGTACAGGAATTTCTAGAGCAAAAAAAAAAAAAAAATGTATCAAAAAATATAAAACTGTGTTAAAGTGACTGCCCCAAGATGTATTAAATGTTTGTAAATATTAACTTCTGACTCATCAAGTTGGTTTGGAGGTGATTTCATTTTCAATGCACATGGCAGCGAAAGATAACAGCTTCACCGGTGCTGCGGTGATCACTCCAAATGGAGTCAGCCAAATCACGGCCCAGCAGCAGTAAGGCTTCCTCTACCAGCAACGTCGTCTTTCCACTCTCATCAGCTTTTGCATTGTGGAGACAGAGTTCAGTGCTGTAGAGCTTAGCATGTACAGCACCATCAGCGACACCTACCAAAAATAACCTTTGGCCTTAAGATGGATTTATTTGCTTCTGAATTGTACAGGATAGTGCTTTATGTATCAAAAACAAGATCATTTACAGATTTAAAAAATGTATAAACAAAACCTCTGAGGAAAAACACACGTTATTAGACTGTGTCCCTAACTCACAACGGCTTGAATGAAGGCAAGTAAACTTCCTTTTTTTTTGTTTCACTTCCCATTTGGACAGCGTCATCAGTTTGAATTGACTGATGGAGAGGTTTGAGGTTAAAGCTTAATGACAGACAGAAACATAGAATGGGTTTTTTGTGGTTCCCAACTGTTCCCAACATCTACATGGAGGAAGTGGAACCAGAGGATTGGACTCCAAGAACAGAATGACACCAAGCCACTAGTTTAGATATGTGGATGACACCTCTATCAAAATCCAAACCCAAGAAGAAGAGGTCTTCACTGAAAACATAAACTCAGTGGACATCAAGTCCATCAGAGAAGATACAGAAGACAACATCTAACTTTGGACGGTGCTGTGCATATCAAGGGGGGGACAGGTCTGAGCACTGAAGTTGACCAAAAACCTACAAACAGAAACCATTTTATTCAACTTCTGGAACACAAAACGTCTGTCATCAGAACTTTACACCACTGGGCCGAAACAGGAAAAGAAAATAAGCACAAGCACTTGAAGACAGCACTTTAAAACTGTGGATGTCTAATCTAAGCCTTTGTCAACTCAGGCAAGAAACCTGGAAAAAAAATGTCACAGCACTAAAAAGAGAAGAAAGGGAAGTGGCACCAATGTCATCCCATATGTGGCAGGAGTGTCAGAGACTCAGAGGTATCTTCTTCAAACATACCAGTCCACTTCAAACCTAACAGCACTCTAAGACAAAAACCAGCTCAACCTAAGGACAACACATCTAGTTTCAAACAGAAACCGAGCAGCATCATAGATGCAGGCCAGTGCAGTGAGGAGTGCACAGACCTTATCATGGAGAACATAGATAACAACTTCACAGATTCATAGCACAACACAGGAAAGTAGCTCATCAGGTCAAGATTCAGCGGCTCATTGCATCTGAAGGAAAAAGGGACACTCTTTTGAGGACAATAATACGCAGATTTTGGACAGTGAAAATAGATAAAGTAAAAGAGGAGTAAAATAAGCAATCTAAATCAAATCAGAAAGACCAGCATTAAATAGGTCTCTCCTATCAAACAGCTGCAAAGGAGCTTTGAATCTCCTTCCAAAGCGGTTTCACCACTCACAACTACATTGACAAAACCAAGTAAACAACTGACAGTGGACAAAAGACCAATGACCCACAGAAGTGATGGGAGGATCAGGGATTTCCATGTGACTAAAACCATTTAGAAGCTTGAAAACTTCCCACTTGTCATAAAAAACAGAATAACAGGAGCGCTGCTGGTGTCCCCCACAACCTTCCCACTTATCAGTTTGAACTGATGATCCCTTCTGGATGGAAGGTGAAACATCTTGAAGAACCAAGCATAGGCGCCGGAAGTGGGGGTGCGGCAGGGGCTGCAGCACCCCCTGGAAAAATTGAAATGACATTAAAGATTATAAATATATAAATATTTGTGGTTACTGTTTCTGTTCCACAACATTGTAAGCCACATTTGAGATGAAAGCTGAATATAGGGGTAATTTTAATTAAAAAAAAGAAAAGTAGCCAGTCACACCCCCCCCCCCCCGGGTCTGCGGACCGCTCAGGTGATCAGAACCGCAAATGTTGTTTTTAAACATCCGCATTTTTGTCCGCCAATTACAAATGCACAGCCAGCAGCGCTCCTTTCAAAACACAACACAAAGCTCCAAGTCAAGACCAAGAAGGATATACGTTCATTTTTTAAACCAAAAGAGAAACAGACACAAAACATTGCTGAAGCTGCTGCCAACAGATGTGCTACCAGTGACAGTGAGGCGGAGGAGAGCGACTGCACCTGCAGCCACCGCGTCAGCGACCCCCCCCGTGTAACACCGGCTCACCTGATGGTGCAGCCGGCCATATGAGCAGCGATGACCCGGGAGGAGGAGGAGACTGCACTGCCGGTAATATTGGTCAAATTATGCTCAAATCATTGTTACGCAACTGTTTTGGGTGAAAAAAAACTTCAAAATTTTTGCGCGCCCGCGCAAAGCGCAGCCGCAAGGATTCCTCCCTATATATAACTTCACCAAATATTTCAGTCACCCGCCGCCTATGTGACTATGATAATAATTATATTCATGTTCCTTTTTTACTGTAGATGGTTGGTTCGCTATGTTTTGGTAAAGCTTGTGCGCACTGTCAGCTGTTCTTCATGCAGGGGAGGGGCAAGTGATTTCTTAAGGGAGAACCCCCGCACCCCCTGGCAAAAACGTCTTCCTGCGCGCCTGGAACCAAGAAACAGGGAGTTTAGTTGCCTTGAGAGTTACCCTGACCTGGCCGACTGAGTCTCTACATGTCCTTTAAAAAAAAGAAATTAAGAAAAATGTGATACACAGTGTTATGATGAATTATCATCTCCGATGTGACATGAGACTCAAAAAAGTGGGGAAATGTACTTTGTAGAATTCCAGTATCCAAAATATTAGGGTGTCGAGTATGCTTCTTCAAACTAACATCAGCCCTCTATTTCATCATAGGGTGGAATTTACACCACCCTACGATGCTAAAGTGTGCATTCATAACCCAACTCAAAACTCACCTGTTCAAACTCGCTCACTCACTCTAACCGGACACTGTGCACTACACTACACCAGTGTGTTTTATTTATTGATTAATGTACTTTTTTTTATTTATTTATGTGTCTGTTGCTGCTTTTTTTTGTATTAATTGTATTTATTTTAACTTATAAAATGGGTGTTTTTAACTGTATCTCTTGTAAGGTGACCTTGGGGACCTTTTTTTTTATTTTTATTTTATTTTTTTAAATATTTTTTATCCCTGATTTTTTCCCATTATATTACCCAGTGCTCCTACCTAAGTGACAGTCCTGGGCATTGCCACTCTCTACCAACCCTGGGAGGGCCCTGCACTGAGCTCAGGTTTTATTTCACGTTTTATTTCATTTTATAATTTATTTTTTATATAACACAATTGCCTGTCCTAAAAAAATGAAAAATAATGGACAGAGGTTTATTTATTTATGGATTTATATCTATACTGACTGATCACTGTGCCTGTTCTTGGTTTTAGTACCATCTTTCTTGTGTTTATTATCATTTGCCACATGATTAAAGCAACCTCATACTAAATTTAATGTTAATTTCATATGATGTAAATAATATGAAAAACATATACAAATATGTTGTAACTTTAGCTTGTATAGTTATAATAAAACATTGTTTTGACTCAGTTTGTCCCATGAATTGTCACTATAATCTGATGAACGTGCAACTCGGATTTTAAGATCCATCACTATCATCTGATGTACATATATACAACTTGGATTTTAAGATGCGTAATGCATTTTTAAATTTTTCGGTGAACTATGTAGAATATAATAATCGGGATATCGCATAATCGGGATATTGCAATGTGTATCGTATCGTGGCTCAAGTATCGTGATGCGTATCGTATCGTGAGGTCCTTCCCAATACCCACCCCTAATTATTATTACTATTATTATTATAAGCAATAGCTTCAGCAGTCATTTTTAAAGCTGAAGTTTACAGCTATTCATCAAGGATTGAGTGTCTTCCATCCAAGTGGATCTGTTAATACTTCTTACCCAGCACGTTTCTGTTGTTTCCAAGAAATCTCCCAAGAAATGTGGTTTTGGTTGTATGGAAAAGTTGGCCAACAGCAGAAAAAACTTGTTTTCCCGCACTAGCACAGGAGGGAATGCATTTGGTTTTTTTTTAACACTTAACACAGGAGCATTTTATAAACGACCCAGTACGCTGCTGGATTTGCAAAAAGGCTAAAGCTGAAAGCTGGTTCTGCTCCAATGCTAGACGCTCATGAGCCTAAACCACAAGTGGCAAGTAATCTCTCTGTGCTCTCTGTGCTGGCAACCAATGTGGGTGTGCATTTTAGTGCAAACATGGTGGATACAGTTACCACAGCTGCTGAGTCTTACACTTTCATGCTCTGTCTCACCCTTGCGAGGAAAAAACAAGAACAAAAGAAAGACGACACAATCCATAATGTTTCACAACAGCAGGTAATGAGCATAGTATTGACTGAGTGGAGACGTCCTGCTGTAATCTTTTTGTCATGGTTCGTCACGCTGTCCACTTTCATACTTTAAATATAATTGTGGCTCAAACAGGAATGGGAGGATTTTAGGTGTTGTGGTCTTTTACAGGAAATAGTACATATCTAATGCTTATAATGTGTTAATATTAGATGATTCTGCTCAAAATAAAATAAAACTCTTCAGTCAAATCTGTCGGTTTTAAGGAATATTATCCTTATTGTTCTGAAATAACTAGAGACTTTTGGAGCTATGCTTATTGGAAAGCCACTCCAGAAGTATCAGAGTAGTTTGATCATACTGGGAGATCTACCCCTGGGAAGACTGAATCATCTTTAATGTTTTCTGCTTGTGAATAATCTCTCTCGCTTTAGAATCTCTCAAAATTATGAATAGGCTTCAAAACCGTTCACAGACTGAAGGGCAGCAACAGTTGCTTCTCTAAGATAATTACTGACATTTCTCCTCTTTGGCCTTGTGATAACACACCCAATCTTCCATACCCACAAACTGTCAAAACCACACTTGCTGATGATCGATACATCATCTGTGTTTGATAGCCGCTTTTGGCAGCCATTTACACTCTTAACCCCTTAGTAAGACTTACTTGGCTTTTCACATGGTCCTTCTGCAAATTGACTTGCTCTTTAACATTGGCATGAAACACCTCTAACATACATGATGTGTTTATCATAAATTTAGCACAAAAAGTAAGGACATTTGTGTTATTGCTTTGTTGCTTTTGGGGAATACATCTTTTATACCGTTGGAAAGCCTGTTTATTTCCTTTTTAAATGGTGCCCCATTTGTAAGGAACATGCATTTGTGCGATGAGCAGCAGAGCTGAGGATGCGGGTTGTGCCCATGAAACATTTGCCATATCTTTTCTGCCATTTTCCCCATTGACTGTTTGGTGGATTGGATGATTGAAGTTTGAAAAAACAACACATATTGGCAATCCAACAATTAATCCATTTAACAAACAGGAGTCTGGTAGCGTGTGGATGAACCATACACAGCCACAACAGCCTGGCAGCTCGTCCTCATGCTGGTCACCAGCCTGGTCACACACTGCTGTGGGATGGCATCCTATTCTTCAACCAGTATTTGTCACAAGTCAGCCAACGTGGTTGTGTTGGTCACTCTGGCACGAACAGCACGCCCACGTCGATCCCAAAAGTGTTCTAAAGAGTTGAGGTCAGGACTGCTGGGAGGCCATTCCATCCTCTCCACTCCCAAATTATGGAGGAAGTCTCTGATCTTTCTCTGTAGGGATGTGGAGAGAGCATCTTGGAGGATAGCGTGCATGTTCATTACAAATGTGGCACCATTTAAAAGGGAAATAAACAGGCTTTACAACGGTACAATATTTATTGCCAAGAAGCATTGTTACAACGTAGAAATAATCTAACAAACACAAATGTCCTTACTTTTTGTACTAAGTTCATGCATATATATATATATATATATATATATATATATATATATATATATATATATATGTGTGTAAACAGATGCTGTAGAGAAGTGTGAGGTTTAAAGAATCACTGTCTGAATCTATTTCGAGCAGCACCGAGGGCTCTGCATGTGCTTAGTTGGTGACCTAGTTGGATTAATTCGCAAATTTCTGGTAGGTCTTTTTGCTTTAAAAACAACTCACTCTGATTAAACTATTGTGTGTATAAGACTAAATAGATTATGTTTTTCTTTACTTTTTTTTTTAATCATCTTGTAAGTATTTTGTGTATCTTAAACTGTGTGACTGACTGTCTGTGTTTGTATGTATTGTTTTATTCTTTTTATGCTGCCATTTTGGCCAGGTCACTCTTGAAAAAGAGGTTTTAATCTCAATGAGTTTTTTACCTGGTTAAATAAAGGATATATATATTAAACCCTTTCCCAAACAATGCACTTGAACAGGGTTGGATCAGGTGCAGAGGCGAAGACTCCATTATTTTGGCCCGCACTGATTTTCAGAGGGTCGCCCTGTATTGGTTCAAGCTCGTCTGTGTTCAACCGGTCTGTTTTACAGTTCTTTGAACAGTTTCAAAGGTAGACCGACCTCATCTGTCACGGAGTCACAATCTGTCCAGCACTCTGAGTTCCTCCTCTTACATAGATGAATGAGTCCAATACCAATAAAGTATAACATTTTCTGCTCTGTGTCTATCACTTGCGTTTGAAAGGATACAGCCTCAGATACTGATTGGATGTTTTATGCTTTGAAATCAGTGTTTTCAAGTAAAATGGAAAAGGCAATTCCAGAGAAAACAGGGGAAAAAAGAGACAAAAAACCCTTATTCAAACGGAAATTCAGTAAAACTGTACTAGCCATGATGATTTCTGAATCAGAGGTAATATAACATCACCAGTTATCTTCAAAAGGCTCTATAAATTTATATTTGAAGTGGCAGCTCAGTGGGGGTGTAGTTTCTTTCAAAACTGGAAAAGCTTCTGTAGTAGGAAGGACATGGGAAGGATTGGGATTTAATTTGTCAAAACTAAATGCTTGAAACCATCATTCATGCAAATTAAATTCCTTTAATGGTCTCTGAGTAATAAACATATTCTGCTAGGGGAAGCAATAGTAAAAATATGGTACTATCCCTTGACTGAGGCTTCACTCAGATATATACATAATCCCATGTGTTGCACCAGGTCTTATTGGGTTAAAATTCACATTAGTACTTACAATTCTACATAAGGGTTCAGAGGTGTTATAGGCAAAAGTACTTCATTAAGCAAATGTAAAACCACATGTTTCGCTGTGTTTAAATGTGAAATGAGATGTAAACAATATCATTAGTAGGATTTCTACTGCTTTCATGGCATTACTCAAAAGTTGATTAAACACGTGGGGTGTAGTTTCTGTTGTTATATTTAGTTTGATGACATGTTCACAACCACTGAAATTAAAATATATTTAACATGACTCAGGCAGAAATTGTGTTCACAGTTGAGGTACTGTAATGTAATGTGCCCCTATTAAAAACACATAGCTATTTTAAGCTAATGTTGTGTTGTGAAATTTTGTTATTGTCCATTTCACCACTGTTGCCTGTGGACAAAACAACTTTATTAAAAATAACTTCATGAGCATCTTCTGCTTCATGAGCATTTCATGGGCATGTTGAACATTGTTAATATTAACGTGACCGCTGGCATGAGCCACTTGTTGCACATATCAGTGGGCTTGACTCACATGAAAATATATTAGTAAATAAGCTCTCTGCTGGATTTCTACACCACATGCAACACTTTGCAAAGACACAATTACTAATATTTCTGTATGCAATGATACCATTACCAGATTCCTGAAATGAAATGTGTCGTTACAGTCAATATGAACAGTTTTCAATAGTGAAAATTATGGAAAACATTTATGATTATGTCTATAAACAGGTCCATAAAATATACAAGACTGGTTGAGCCATTTTAAGACATTTAAGCGCAGCAATGAATGTGTCTTTTACACACAAAACGGTTTGCCTGCATTTCCCTGATGAAAGCCAGCCTTTACCTTTGATGAAGTGTTAATGAATAATAATAATATTAAATAAATAAATGTTTATACATACATACATACATACATACATACATGTATACATATATACACACACGTGTGTGTATATATTATATATATATATATATATATATATATACCGTATTTTCGCGACCATAAGGCGCAACTTTTTTTTTTTTTTTTTTTTTAAATGTGCCGGGCGCCTTAAGAAACGGTGCGCCGTGTCTATTACCTGAATTACGGTAATGTAAGGCCGGCCATGAGAACGGTAAAGGGAGAAGGGGGCGGGTGAAGCTGAATGAGACCATCCACTGAGCTGTTTAATGCGAAACAGAAGATGAAAACTTTTAAGGATTTGCTTGATGTGTAAAGTGAAATAAAATACAATCAAACTAAGTTTTGCTCCCGCTCTATTTAAATAAGCACACTTGTTCTGCAGCGCGCGTGTGTTTTGCATGTCGGAACCGGTGACTTTCCCCGGTTAAAGCAGCGGCTGGAGCAGCGCGGTGATGGGCGCTGCTGCAACCCGACTTCCTGGTTCCCCAAGCGGTCCAATCGACCTGGTTCCCGGCCGCTTTGCGAGCAGAGATTTCTGGGGTCTGTCTCAGGTCTGATCAGCTTCACCCTCCGAAATTTGCAGCCAAATCTGTCGGTTACAAACCCGGTACCGGATCCCGACATGCGCGGGTGTGTATTCGCGGCGACACACACAGATTCTCATTTATGTAGCGCTTGACTGGCGCAGCTGATGGACAGAAACCTATGGTGATTTTTAAAAGAAAAACTTTGCATAAGACGTTTCCAGCCGGAGTCATTATAAGGACGAATGGAAAGGGGGGGCTGGATGAAGGGATGATGATGATCAGGTGGCTGAGACAGGTCTGGAAATTCGGACTGGAGCTCCTGTCGGATACAAACCCCGGTACCGGCTCCCCG
The DNA here is from genome assembly GCF_033807715.1 of Cololabis saira. Lineage (NCBI taxonomy): Eukaryota > Metazoa > Chordata > Actinopteri > Beloniformes > Belonidae > Cololabis > Cololabis saira. The sequence continues at coordinate 5,487,414 of NC_084603.1, forward strand.
ACAGCGCGTGTGTGAGCGGGTCCAGCGCGAGGGAGCGGAGCGGGGAGCGGACCCGGGACCAGCGCGGAGCGGGACCCGGGACGCGGGACCCGGGACGCGGGACGCGGGACCCGGGACCCGGGACCCGGGACCCGGGACCGCCGCGGTCGGGATCCGCAGCACAACGCAGCACAACGGGGTATGAAACGTTTATTTTCTTACCTTTATTTATTCAGGGGTCTGTCCCAGGTCGGAACAACTTCACCCTGCGAGATTTTCAGGCAAATCTGTCGGTTTGATCTCTGGTAGCCTAACCAAGATGCAGAGGATGCGCTCAGGAGCCGCCAGGCTCCCGCCGCGGGTTTGCCGGGCCAGGGCGCACCATCCCCGGGGCAGATCCGGCCGAAATGCCGCTGGTCTTTCCCCGGGAGCCCCTGCTCCCATACAGGTGGGTGGCTTCGGTGTCGGCCGGTCCGAACAGGTCACATTCCCGGTTAAAGCCGCTGTGACGCGCGCTGCTCCACCCCGCTGGGGAGAGACGGGCTCTGCGCGGTGGAGGATCCGCACAACGGGGTATGAAAAGTTTATTTACTGTTGTGCAGAAAGTGACTGACACCGAGGAAATTCGGACTGGCGCAGCTGAATTAGCGGAGCTCTTTAATGCAGAAACAGAGGTTTTGCTCCCGCTCTATTTTTTTAAATAAGCGCTTGTGTGCTTGTGTGTGCGTTCTGCATGTGTGTGCGTTCTGCAGCGGGTGTGTGTGTTTTCCGGCCGGCGTGTTTTGCGGCACGCGTGTGTGCAGCTCTGCTCTGTAGACTGCGCCTTTTGGGTCGGTGCGCCATATGTATGTTTTAAATCTAAAAATGACACACAAAAATGAGGGTGCGCCTTTCCACACGGTGCGCCGAATGGTCGCGAAAATACGGTATGTATATATATATATATATATATATATATATATATATATATATATATTATATATTTTGACTTCTTTTGTCAAATAATACATTATTTTGTATTACGTTTCTTCTATGTGCTTCAAACTGTTATTTAATTTGATTATTAAAACAAATATTATAGAGTAGATGCATGAAGAGTAACAACCCAGCTAGTAAAAAACTAAATCACTGCTTTGATCTTCAGCAGTTCATATTAATTAATGTATTTATTTTGATAATGCGTTGTCTAAACATAACATTTGAATCAGTATATTTGCTTATAATTGTAAGTGTGAAACAAATATCGTGAGTGATGAACTATTACTCAACAACAGGGAACAACAACACTACATGCACCGCCATTAATGCACACCGTGTTCCATACCTGTGGTTAGCTCAGCTATGGGTGCAGGGCTGAGTGGCGGTGGTGGTGGCGTCGGCACACCGGGGATGTAGCCGGGAGTGATGTTCCTGACTACAGTCACCGAGGGAAAAGGATCCGTAACAGGAGGCAGGCAGCTGACCTTGTTGATGCCATCTACACAGGAAAATGCTTCTGGACATGGATTCAGCAGGCAGTCATTATAGTTGTGCTCACAGTTCCTCCCCTGTGTACATAAAATAGACAGCCTTGAGGTGTTCTGTGCAGCTCTGCACTGAAATGCTAAATGGTCTGCATTGTTTACATTTTGAATATTCAAATTACAATGATAAGGCTTTTAAAGACTTTATAGACAAAAAAAAAATGCTAAGGAAAATTACTATCTGCAAAATTTGTTTTAAATGTGGGCAAATTGTTGATAGTTCATGTAATCTAGCAAAAATACACAGTCAAATATCTAAAAAGGCAAAACATAATATTATTATATGTATTATTATTGTTATTATTATTTTACTTTTTCTTATTATTTATCCAAAAAGATCCAAGTGTTTTGGGTGCAAGAGTGAAAAGGTTAATAATAAAAAAACAAAACAAAAAAAACCCAGGGATAACGGGGATAAGGTGGGGAAGCCTCACCACAAATCCAGGACGACAGAAACAGGTGTAGCCATAGCCTGGATCATTCTGGATGCATATCCCCTGGTTGCAGGGCTGTGGAAGGCACTCATTAATGTCATCCTCACAGTGAAGGCCTGTCCAACCTGCCAGGAACAAAAGCCCACAGAGTGCCGTGGTGAGCCCAGGCTCTCTCACTTCCACCCTCTGAAGTGAATATCAATCAGATTCTTTTACATTGATTTGCTTCTTTTTGGGTTCACACACATACACAGACAAGAAAAGGCTTTCACTAAAGAGTAGGATGCCACATACATTTTAATGAGATGAGGCAGTATCGTCCTTTAATCACTGTCTTTTTTTTAATCTTTTTGTAGTGTATGGCTATAGAGACAAAGTAGGTAGGGCTTTATAAACAGTTTTGAACCACATAAACTAGGTAGGCATTATGGCCACCTTTAACGGCCCCTTTCAGTCAATTACAGCGGTTTTGTGAATAATACGATATTTTATAAATGGTACTCTTCTACATATGGAGAACGGGAAAACAGTGAAGCCTTCTTGGTAACTTCAAAAAATGTCCTGCTGTCTAGACTATGTTTAGTATTCATGCTCATGAGCTGCAAAAGCTGCCTCTAACAGGTCTTACAAGGAGAGAGCAAGAGCAAGAGCGAGAGAGAGATAGACTGCCTCATTTCAAAGTAAACTGACAAAATCACAGGAATCTGAGTGACTCACCTGACCTGCAGTGGCAGACATAGCTATTAATAAGATCTTGGCAAACAGCACCATTGTGGCAGGGAGTTGAGCAACATTCGTTAACATCCACTTCACAGAAATCTCCCATGAAACCTGGCGGACAGCTTAAAAAGAAAGAAAAAAAAAAGTCCCTTTAAAAGCCATTGGCCTCACTGTGTTGTCAAATCGTTCTTTCGGTCTTTACACTCTTTTTTATTATTACTTATATGAACAAATGCAATTTGATTCTCATTGGAAATTTATTCAAAGTCGGCAATAAAGTTAAAGAGTGTGAAACCCGGAGTCAAAATGTAAAGGTCTGGTATGCTGTGAAAAAATATTCAGTACATACAAAAAAAAGTTTGACATTATAATATGGCATTTTTCCCCACATACTGGCCTCAGTTGATCACGAATATCAAATATTGTAACGTCATCTGTCAGGAGATGTATAGGACAATGCTTCATACCCTGTATAAGACTATGTCTCTCTTACTTAATGCAAGCTTAGTTGTTTTTTCTTCTTAAACTAACTTTCATACTGTCTTTAGACCATCAGTTTGTTTTTTTATTGTACTTGGTTAGGGTAACAAAATTACTTTGCTAATATTGGCAAATTATACCTTTTTTTTTTATAAAATGTGTATTTGTGTGTGTGTATTTTATAAGATTCAGCACATGATCGGAAAGCCTCACTTTGAATTTGCTTTATTTCTGCAGAAGTGACTTTTGTCCCAGATCCTTTTTCAATTTGATGCCATCATTGTAAAACTGCATAATATGCTGATGAACATGAAAGCTGTGACACATTTTGATGCTGTGCCGGAGTGGACTGAATTTCTGAGATGAAATTCAAAAATAAAAAAAGGAAGAAAAAGGAAAAAAGAAAGATAAGTAGTAGTAATAATAATTACAAGGCCATCTCGTATAAATTTCCCGAACATGGTTACTGTGATCATTGTTGTCTCATTTATAGTATAGAGGCAAAAGCTTGCAACATAACGTCGTAAAAGAAATACATTTCATTTTACTTATCAGTATTAATATATTCCGAATAACAGAGGCACCGTGAGGTTTTTAACTCTTTTGTTGGTAGTTTGTCATGTTAAACACATACATGGAGCTCAGTAAAGCATTTTTTTAATCATATAATAAGATTGGAATAAAAAGGGTTTCAGGCGTGACCTCTTGACTGATTACCATCAGAGGGAACAGTGGTTTTTTGAGGCCAGTTCCAAAGCAGGTACCCAGTTGGTGTACAACACTTAGACCATTTTACAAACAACATGCAGAGAAACGGATACTTGGTCAAATTACTTCCATTATACATGGAATACAAAGACACTGTTCTGTTTATACTCAAGCCCTCCAGTTAGTGTGCTTGCCTTAGTAGGCCCTCTCCACTCAAGTGGAAAAAACACACAGAAGATCAAAACGTGTGATGGAAATGTTCAGTCATTCCGTGAGGTCATTTTGAGTACACTCAGTTCAGACCAGTACTGTAATTGTTTAGGGTTTTGAGTAGTTCCTGTCCATGTGTTTAGTTGTACTTTGTCTTCCCTTGTTCCAATTTGCCCTGACTGTATGCCCTGGACTGTATGAACGTGTGTGTGAGTATATCTGTCTTGTTTTTCCCTTCCTCTCGGCTGGTCAGTACTGTTTGTTTCCTTGTCTCTGGTAATTTCCTAGTTCTGGGATTGATGAGGCTTTTTTTGTTGAATAAAAGTCTTTTGATTTGCACTCCTGGTGCCCCGTCTGCAGTATTCGGGCCCTGCTACAATATCCAAGTGAGCAAGTATTGTGTGTGTGCAGCTTGGGTTTACATGGTGGAGATACTACCGATGTCTGTTAGAAAAATGTTGGTGAGTTTTCCTGAGTGTTAGTTTTATTTGTAATTTATATTATATAAATTGGTTATGCACTGGTAAAAAAGCTGGGTGAGTGACTTTTATCATGTGTTTCTGCGAGTTTGGCAGTGTTTGCTGCTCTGTGTTCAGTGATGGAGCTTTGGGATTGTTGGTTGCTTATGAGTACGAGCATTTAGAGCCCAATTTGCAGAATGTTTTCTTTTTCTTACGGAATTTTGTTTCTGCCCTGCTTTGTACCCAGTAGGACTGGAGGTGAATTGCTCATTGCAGACCGAGATTCAAACGTGTAGGACTGACAGGATCAGTCACCCATCAGTTATAGAACTGGTGGAAGGGCGGCTTATGGTGAGGGACTGGGTGGGCTTTTTTGAGGTTGTGCCTGAAACAGCCTGGGCTACCAGCGATGGCTGTCCACTATTAATCAGTGGCACGGTGGCTTGAAGGTAAAAGAAGATAAAAAAAGGCTTCGAGTTTCTGATTGTTGGACTATTTTCTGCTACGGTTACAGTTTAAAAGAATATATTGTTCAGATCTGGTAGAGATGTGGCTCATTTATTGAATCACACAGAATTCCTTGGAAACATCTGGTACTGGAATCTATTAACTTTAGTTCATGTTTTGCGGGTCAGTTATAATTGTGATATAGGAGTTAAACCGTAGGGGACCCGAGATTCTGGGAGTGTTGGCACTCTTTACGATGGACATTCAGAACGCCTGTCCGAGCAATAAAAGGTCATTTACAGGTTGCAAATTGGTAGCACATTAATAATAAGGTGAGCATCTAGATGTGATTTGGTTTTGAATGTTGTTCCTCAAATTAAGAACTCAAATGTTTGACGTTGCCATGGTTACTCCTGCTATTTTTAAAGCTTCTATTTTGTTTCCACAGGCAGTGTGGATCACAAGAACAATTCCTGGGACACAGCATCTGTGACTTAACCAGGACTCCTCCTTGTAGTGTCACAAACAGTCTGTTCAGATTTGATGATTAATGCTTTTTTGTCCGTTTTGTGTTTCTTAGTGGTTGACTCACTATTTAAAAATAATTTGAGCATACAGGATAATCCTTGGCTTTTCTCTTCAAATTCAGTTTGATTCAATGCAACTTGAATTTATTTCCTTAGCATTTAGCCTATTACAATGTAAGCTGTTTTGTGGTGCTTGACGTCCTAACCAACCTCCCCTGAGTAAATATTAAAAGACAAAACAGCAAGAAGAAAAGAAGATCAAGCCGTTAGACCTCTGATCCCAGTCATCTCCGAGTTCTCACCACCTCCTCCAGTCAACTGGAACTGGAACTATGCTGTCCCATAAAACTGCATGTTGGCACAAAGGTGGCATTGGTTGTATAAGTATTTACACACTGCCCTTATGATGGCTCCGGCTCCTGGAATCCTGTGTCACTGAAAGAGTATTACTTATAGGGTAATAAGGTGCAACTAAAGGAGTTCTGATTATTTTGTGTGTGGTTCTCATTTTTTATGTTGCTGTGTGATGCCTTGTGTCAATTGATCCTAAATGAAATAAGAAATAAAAGTTCTATATCTGCAGATTTCGGCACAATGATTCATAACAAAATCTGCGCACTCTTTGTACATGAGACCTCTGGTCTCATTAGAGGAAGTTAAAACAATTTTAAATGATTTGGAATCTGGTGACTCTGAATGTAGATGTTTTAAATGATATTTTAGATTGACTAATATATATTGCTCCTGCCTGATCCCTTATATCGTTGACTGGTGACAATTACATATTGAATACTTATGATATTTAATAAATAAATAAAAAAATATTAAATAATCACTAATTTGAACCACATTGCCAAGTCTTTATCATAAAGTGACATTATGTTATTTCACTCATACAGGTCACCTCGTGGTTAAAATGCATTAATAGAGAGGTATTGGATACTTTTTTCCACAACATTTCTTAGCAATTTAAAATCAGAGATTATGATAAAAAGAATAAATATGATAATCTCCACCAAAGTTTGAAGCTTGTATTCACTTAGAAATAATTGTGCTAAAAACATTAGAAAAACTCACATCACTCAATTACAGACCTGTATAGCACGAAATAAGAAATTGGAAATTTTATCTACAACTGCGCAATATATATATACATATACAGTACATTACATCATTTTAATGTCGTGTGCAATATATATAAAAAGTCTTAAATGAGTAAAGCATTATGAAATTAAATATAAAATGCTGTGCTGAGGCAGATAAAGTTCATTTTATCATATATAAAACTATAAAGAGCATCAACCTATATTTTGAGGTAGTCATTGTCATATAAATAATGATGCTTTGCATACAGCAGCACATCAGCACAAGGTTAGACAATGTAATTAACTGTAAAGCATCCAGGGAGAGACTGTGTCAAATCGACACACTCTTTCCACATACACCTTGTATCCAGATACACTTCATCAGTCAACAGACAGCGCATCAGCAATTAAAAAGTAATGACTCATTTGCAAACAACTTGGAGGACTAATATGAGTGCACAGATGTATTGCAGCCCAATTATTATGAGACAAGATGCATTTTTAATTGGAGACAAGTAAAACTCTGCAACACACTGCAACATTCATATAATGTGGGCAAGAGATGGTCACTTGCATTTACAACCAACCCTAACCAATGACTATTAAATACCTTGTAATTATTATTTACATTATCCTATTCCAAAACATATTATCTTGATTTTTTTAATCAAACAATTTCTAAATGATGTGTACAGTGTTTGAGCAATGAGGGCTATTCCAAGAGACAAGATGTCGACACCTTCAGTTTCTTACTCCACTGTGATACAAAATGAGCTCCATTTGTTTTTTAGGGTGTTATCAGTGCTTAAAACAGTAAACTTATTTAGAAAATGACTCCTAAAAGTTTTTGCATGTCTATCCATTTAGGGTCTTACTCACACCAGCCTAGGCTGGACTGACCCTCCCTCCAGATTCTCCTGCTTCCCCTTGAATGTTATTACATCTGACTAAATCGTATGTACAAGTACAACCGCCCCTTGTACACCATCATGTCATTACATTAACAAGTTTATTTACTTGGGAGCGCAGCCTAAGAGATTCAGCACAATGGATAGCAGCACAGAAAATATAGTAACAACACCATTGACTTTGTCCTTTTTTTTTTTTTTTATTAAACTTCTAAATTGTTATATAATCGTAGCCATGAACTGTCGCATCTATGCGTCAGACATTGTCCATGTGTACAGTATGTGTAACTGCACCCTACCCAAGCACACCTGTTCCAGTTGTACCAGAGACCAGGAATTGTCCAGTGCTCAAGCATCAAATGATGCACTCATACAAGCTAAAGAACCCAGACTTAAGTGTTCTTGGGTACTATACAATTTGCCCAATCTCAATGCATCCTTATTTGGTATACCTGATTCATCATGTTCAGGGTCACAGGGAAGCTGGAGCCAATAAGGAGAGGATATGATAGGCTCCACAGAGCCAGTTCTTTTTAGTAATTTCGGCCTATTTCGTTTGATTTTTAAATATTTTAAGTCTTTCAATGCTACCAAGTCAAAAAGGGTCCAAATCTTAGAGCATTGAAGAGTTTGCAGCCCTGGGGTAATGTCCATGGTTAGCGTCTTAGCTTAAGTATTTATTTTAGTAGAACGTGTAGAGCATGTCATGATTGCTGTGCTGTAGGTGGTCAATTATTGTTGAGAGGGGCATTCAGAAAATAGTCCTTTAAACTACATTTGGGGTTTCAATGAGACAACAGTTTAACTGTAATACACGAAAAAATCCAGCTGTTGCTCCATTTCCTTCACTATGACTCCATCCAGGGACAATATTTGAAAACCATTACAACAAATAATGATCAACAGTGGGCATACTCACCTGCATGTAAAGTTTGATCCTTCACCATCGAGACACGTAGCTCCATTGAAACACAGCGAACCGTTAGAAACAGCGTCTTTGCAGACATCTATATCATTTTCACAAGTCTTTCCTGTGTAACCCTCCTGACAGAAGCATGCAAATTTATCAATAAGATCGACACATGAGCCTCCATTCAAGCAGGGATCGCACACACATTCCTGGAAATGAAAACAAAACAAACATTCACATGAATATGGTGCTGTGGCAAAAATAACACACACTTTGACAGACAGTACAACAAAATGAACATTTTTCATGTAAAGAGTACATGTGGTTAAACACAACTCTGGTTTGACATTAATTATTGATACCAGTTCTTGGTCTACTTGAGTTCATTCATTCAACAAAATGCAAAACCCTCTAAGCACTTCAATGTTTTAGTCCAGCAAAAAGCTGTGGCTTAAATCAATTAGGCTGTATAATAAGCAAATGGTTTTAATCAGGTATTTGCACAGTGTTTACATGGAACTGGTAGTTCGATTGACTTATCTTGTAGAAGAGTCAATAGAGTTAATGATATCAAAGGCCATACAAAGACTACAAAACTCTCTTGACATTTCTGTAGAACACCCAGCAGGATTATTAATTAAGTTAAACTTACATCAATGTTTGTTTCACATCTGTTGCCGATCCACCCAGGTTCACAAAGGCAAGTGTATGAATATATTCCGTCCTCACAGCTGAATGAGTAAAAAAAAAAAAAAAAAGATGAGTTCAAAATGTATTCATAAAAGTGATACTACTTTTTGACGCACAGTTCATAAAAAAATCATGAAAGAGATATATAACCTTTTGAATGAATGAGGAATTCTCCTTCAGGTGAATTAATGATTAAGATTTAAACACCACTAAGGCAAGCTATAAGGGCATCACTCTAGCTCCTTACAAAATGTGACTAATACTCCAGCTGACTGCACTGGTAATGGGTGTAATTAAAAATTATTGCAAACTTTTGCTGCACGAGTTGTTGTTTTTATCTTAAATGATGTAGAAACGTTTGTACCTCCCATGAAGACAAGGGGCTGACATGCATTCATCACCATTGGTTTCACAGTGGAGCCCAATAAAACCATCAGGACACAAGCAGTGATATTGATTAGGCCCATCAATACATCTTCCACCATGTTGGCATGGATTTGGAGCACACTCATCAACATCAACGTCACACCGCAACCCTAGAAATCAAACATATTCAAATAAGACATTGGCTATTTAACAAATGCTACACATAAAGATCTGCTTAGTTCTTCAGTAATGAATCTGTTCATAAAAAGTCAAAACAGATAAGTAACAAGTATACCTTTGGGGGAAGTCAAAGACACACAATTGATTTTACAATAAGGTTTGATTCTTCAGACAATTCTCGGATCAATTTAAATTTCTCACTACTTCTAACCTTGTAAATTTAACAATCAGCAACCTCAAGAGATGCCAGCCGTTCATGCTCTGGGCCTTTCTTTAATACTTAAAAGTTTTCTAAGTTAGAGAGACAGAGGAATACACACATGCTTTTCCGTATCTTCACTTTATCCACACCCTAAGGTATGTGGATCAAGTTTAAAATTAATATTTGGTGTCATATTAATAGATTAACTAATAGGCAAAAAGATAATGATAATGAATAAGAAATCAAAACTACTACTTAAAATGAGATTGCCTTTGCAGCTTATTTCAATAATTTCTGCACGATCAGAAAGGTTTTTTTGTCCTGCTTGTTGTTTCTTATAAAGCTATTAATTTCAAACAACATATTTGAGGTTAAAGAAAATCACAGAACAGTTTGTGGTTAACAAGTTGGAGCAGTGACTAGCTTCAAAATTAAAATTGCATATACTGTAGACTAGACAATATCTTTCTGAAATGATATAAAGAGGTGTTCCATAAACTTGGAATGTGGCTTAAATTTTTTGAATGTAAAGAAAAATCAATTATCAGCTGGTACACATTCTCACAGTTACTTCGAAAGCTATAGAGGATTGTATTTTAAAGCTACTTGTTGGGCATTTAAACAGTTAAAAAGTTCTTTGCATCCCATGCAGTATGGGCTTTTCTTGCAACATTTCATAGAATCATAAAGGTTTTTTTTTTAAAAGAAGTTCAATGTTTATTTGATTGGAACAGATTTCCTGGTGCATTCTTTAGTTTAAAATAAATAAATACACAAATATACCATCTGTTGATACTGTCATATCTTTAATCAAAACTGACACACTTAAATATTTATACAATAAGCCACATCTGTTGAACAGAAAGCAAAATTAATGTAGATAGGAAGAAAACTTGCTTTGAAAAGCTCCCGCAGGCTCTTTTATTACCCGGATTTATTCACACTTTATATTAATCATTTATCTCATGTCAGTGTAAAATTGTATGCAGACGATGTAGTTATTCTAACAAAGTTCAACACAAGCCACGTCCTTCTGAGGGGTAAGAGTTTGACAATTCAGATAAATTTAAATATCTTGGGGTTATATTATCTTTTAGGTGATCAATGTTTCAGCACTCAAGGAATGGATTCCTCTGCTGTGATCTGGTCCCGTAACAGGACAGTGCATAGTAATATGTGTACCACTCACTCAATTAATGTTTTTAAGAGCTTTAAAGTTGATATTTTTATGCTACTATCAGCTATTTGTCAAGAAAAACAGAAAAAATGATTTATTTTTTCATCAACCTTCCTTTTATATCCTATCCAGCCTTAACTTGCCCCAGTACACATTTTCTTTAAGCCCGATAATAAGTACTGTCAAAAGCAGGTTTGTTGCATAAAATGAGCAGTTGATCTTTTTATTGGTCATGTCATATTTATTCTTCTTCAGTGTGAAAGTCATCTTCAAATGAAATCAGTCAACACTTCTTTTTTGGAAAATGGAAATCAAACTCTTGTCTCCTGCCAGCACTGGCGGATACTGTCCAGTAAAAACGGCATTAAGCATTATGTGTTTTTCCTCTCAGATCTATTTAAAAAGCTTTGATATGAAGTGATCGCAGTCTGGCAGGAATACTAAACATTAGAATGCTGCATTTGTTACAAAAAATGATTTTTGAGCTCTGCAGGTCTGTCTCTTCATATCAACTTAAAACTGGTTTGTTTTCTTCTTTGCTCTTGTTACTATCAGTCTGTGGTGTATTTTAATGAAAAGGGCATACTATGAATCGCTTCTCATTTCATTTGACAGTTCATACATTTTAAAGCAGGGCAAAAATATTTTAATTTTTTTCATGTTTTGACCCATCATCATGATCCATTTTCCACACACAAAGCTGCTGAGTCAAACCATTACAAAGAAAAAATGTCTTGTATAATATAATATATTGAAAGCTTTAACCTGTTAAACTAATCTAGACTCCAGAGATGTGCTTTTTGTTACATCTCGCACCTTGTCAGGAAATGCATTTGGTAATTTCATTTGATTGTGATGACTTTCACACACAGTTGTGAATGTCTTCAGAGAAACAATTAAAACATTTTGCCGATGCAAGTTTGTTGAATAGAACTGCATATATATTGAGTTCAAACGTGCCAATACACTGTGTATATATATATATATATATATATATATATATATATATATATATATATATATATATATATAATAACTGAATCAAGTTCAGTTCCCTAATAAAAAGAAAATACGAACCCCGAACAGCTATGATGATTTCAATCAAATGTTTAAGTTATTCATAAGGCAAACATTGCAAATATTCCATCTGCCTCCATTTCCCCAAGTGTAAGTACTTGCTGCTTTTATCCATTTTTGATGACTGTAAATGTGTTTTAGTCTGCTGGTCTGGTAAAGCTAACAATCTGCAGACATAGAACTTTTATTTATAATTTACTTTAAGATCAATTTGCAGTTTTGTGGATATGAAAAACAAATATCAAAGTCAGTGTCAATAATGTTATCTACTTAGAACTTAAATCTAAACTCTGCAAAAGTAGTTACATTTTGTCATCTCTATTTTCTTTTTGTAGAATACATTTTAAATGAACAGGCGTAACATTGTTCATATAATGTGGCATGTATGTAAACTGCTAAAATGTATGCAGGAAGGTTCATTGGATGATGGAGAGCAGGATCTTAAAAATATAGCCCCGTGGCTTATGCTATTTTAAAGTTGCTTAGTTCACAGCACGGGTGGGGGTTAAAATAAAATACATAACACTGCGCTTCTGGGTGATGCTTGAAATGGTCAACCATCCATCATCTATACCTGCTTATTCCAATTCAGGGTCACAGGGCCCTATCTCAGCTCTTATTGACTGACCCCAATAGTCAACCAGCCAAACCTTATTGGAATCTGCTCATGTGAAACAAAGAGCCATTGGGTCTTTCAGTACAAGTGGTCCTGATATCATCCTCATTTTGATTACAGTAATTCCAGACTTTAATGCCAAGATTGAACATAAAAACCTATAAAACTAATGCTAAGAAGAAATGTTGCTGTCAGCCTGAATTTGTGCCAGCAAAGCAAAGAATAAATAAATGTGGTTGCAACAAATATTGCCTTAAGTGGACTCATTGAGAGTCAGCCCTGAACTAACACAAAGTTGTCAATAAGTATAAACATTCTCCAAATCTTATCGCTGTTGTGACTACAATGTTTTCTAAAATGACATATAGGGCCAATCCCAATACACCTCCTACTTTCTACCACTAGACCTCCCTCACTATCACTACCCCTAAAAAAGAAGCCACAGATTTTAGGGCACTTGAAATCTTCCCAGGGGCCTGTCCCAATACTCCCACTACCCCTACTTTTCAGCACCACCCCTAAAATCAGGAAGCTGAGAGCCAAAAGCTGTTTTAATTTCAGCTGTAGCGCTGTTAATATGCCACTTTATTAAGTTTTAATATTTTTTCAGGCGTAAAAGTAACCGTTAAGATCCCCAACCTGGGCTCAGTTTATCCAAATAACGCCTGTTAAGAAATTTGATCTGATGTTTTCGGCGATGATAAGGGCGCAGCAGCAGCAGCTCACGGTCAACCTGCGCCGTTGTTCCGGGGAGAAACCTGCAGCTCTATGGAGAATTACCGCTGGCTGAAATAAATAATTTAGGAAGATAAATGTTGGTTTAATAGATGAAATCTAACAGTTGTAGCTACGGCTCGGGAGCTGATTTATGGTTCCGCGTTAAATAGACGCAGAACCTGCGGCGTAGGGTACGGCGTACGTCGCCACGTAACCTACGCCGTAGGGTCTGCGTTGGTGTAACGCGGAACCATAAATCAGCCTTTATTCTGGCGAGGTTTGAAAAAGACTTCGCAACAACAGGCAAACGAGTTATTATGTACATTCACTGAGTGAATATTATGAAAGTAAAATATATATTTCTCGCTAGAAATGTAATCAAAACACATTTTTATGCAGAAACTAACTCAAAATATTGATTTTATTCACTAAAAAAATAAGAAATGTCCGCCATGTTTTTTTTTTATTCAGTCCGCAAATGACGACGAAAAGCATTCTGGGAAATTTTTCTGGCCCTCGGTCAACTAGGGTGCATCCGAAATCCCTCGCTCTGTAGGGCTAGATTCATAGCCACTACCCTCGTTTTCAGCACTCCCCCTAGGTGAAAAGAGGAATTGGGAGACCACTACCCTCACGGGAATGGGCAAAATTTAGGGGAAGGGCTGAAAAGTAGGGGATGTGGGTGTATTGGGACAGGGCCATAGCCTCACACAGACTGTGCTATAAGATCCTTTTAAGATCAGATTTAAGGTTTGACTGTTGACTGAGGTGAAGCCACAGTGTTTATTTCTCATTATTCATGCAGATCTCATTAAAAAAAGCAATGAAAAGAAATGAAGGGGAAGTAAAAGTTAGAGCCAAGGGGGAAACAGCACATAACACAAACTGTCAAAGTTAATTTTCCTTGCTCCAACAAATCAGAAAACACATTTTTACAACACATGGATGATGTTTGTGCAGTTCTAAATTACAGCAGGTAAAGCTTACTTATCCAGTGTTCCACAATTGTTCATCCTTTCTCCGAGGAATAACCAAAGAAATGGGTTATGTCTAATTCTTGTAACATGGATTTTAGTATTGTTTTATTTTACAAAAAGGTAGAGAAATATTCTTAAGACTTTCTGGAATTGAGAAATGAAAAAATGATACCTGACCTGTCATCAATCATCTGATTAGCTATTCATTTACAGGCTGTAACAAATCCACAAACCTGAGCAAGAAGTTATTTATTGCCTCCTATGAAACAGTAAACTGTCTTTGCCGTAAACAAATCTATCATTTCCTCTCGTAAAATGTCCCTTTCTTGGGTGACAACTGTTTCATTTACCCAAATACGAACATGTTAGAGCAGCAGAAAAAAAACAACTCACCATTCATCTGAGCTCAAAGATTAAAAACAATTCAAATGGGTGAAGGCGAGTTGTGATACGAAATGCAATAATACACAAAACACATATTATGTAAACAATAGATAAATTAAGAATAGGTGAAAACACAAAGTGAAATTAAACAAGTAAAACAGATTTAAAATAAAACTAATAATGTATACACATTTTGAGGGCATAGTCCAATATTAACACAAAGCTGATTTTAATATTTAAAGAAGGAATCAGAAGAGATCAAGAAGGAGAAGAAAAAGACAAGATGAAGAAGGCCATTTTTTAAACTGCATACTGTGCTGATTTTGCAATATGTATGCTGAGAAATACTGAGATCTTGTCCTGCTTCCAGCATGCAACCGACCAGTCTACCTTGTATGCTACATGCCATAATACAGTGTTCCCCAATCTTTTCTGGTAGCCTCCCTTTGGTTTGTTGGAAAACAATAACAAAAAAAATAAAGCAGAATGTAATTATTTCAAGAGTAATTTCTTATGTATTGTGTGACAGTGTTCTTTGCCGTCTGTTGTAAATTATGTTTAGTCCATCAGGTTTCTTTCTCTCTTTTTTTTTTTAACTGCGTAACAATTTTCAACATTTCTGCTAATATATTTTTCAAGAAAGCAAAAAACATGTACAACTTCCCGTCAAACAAACCTGTCCCTTGTGCTGGCAGTGTCAAAGCATACATTTTTTAGATTCATTCATACCTCTTCCCCCGCCTGCAATGGCTCTAGGCCCCCTCTAGGGAACGTGCCCCCCACTTTGAGAACCGCTGCCATGATGGCACTTAGGGCTGCAACGATTCGTCGACGTTGTCGACAAAAATCGATAATCAAACTTGTCGACAATGAATTCCATTGTCGACAATTGTCGCCAGATGTGTTTTTCCAATGGAGTGAGTCATCTCACTTCAATACAATCTCTGCGTCTCAGCCGAGCGGGTAGCGGTTAAACAAAAATGACGGCGTCCTGTACAGCAGCTGCATGTAACAAAACTTCCAAAGTTTGGGAGCATTTTAGCCTGAATACGGCAAATAAAAAGATTACTTGCAAGGTTTGCAAAGCATGCTTATCACGGGAGCATGTCGGTAATGCACGAGAATTTGAAGAGAAAGCACGTCGGACAGTTGAATGAAACGGAAACGAACCTGACTGTGCCTGACAAAATTATTTTAAATTAAATGCACGCAGAACGAAAAAGAGCCACCATGGACCCCTTTCTGCAAAAGAAGCAGACGTGTTCCTGCAACAGGCGACTGCCCTCACTGAGTCAATACTGCAGCTGATCTGTGATATGAGGCTCTCCATGGTTGATGGTGACGGGTTTCAACAAATGATACACCAGTTCAACCCAGAGTACATCCTGCCATCCAGAACCCATTTTACCATCTTGATGGAGAAAAAATACGAGACGTTTTATTTATTTATTTTTTATAATTTATTTTTTATATAAACACAATTGCCTGTTCTTAAAAAGTGAAAAATAATGGACAGAGGTTTATTTATTTATGGATTTATGTCTATACTGACTGAACACTGTGTCTGTTCTTGGTTTTAGATAAGACATTTTATTTACTTCTTGTATGAACAGCAGCAAAGTTGAATAAAATATCTATTTTTCATCATTGACGTACCCATCTTTCTCGTGTTTATTATCATTTGCCACATAATTAAAGCAACCTCATACTAAATTTAAGAAAAAATTACTAATTATCCGATTAGTCGACTTATCGTTTCAATAGTCGGTGACTAGTCGACTATTAAAATAGTCGTTAGTTGCAGCCCTAATGGCACTACAGAGAAAGCTTGTCATAGCAGTCACATGACAAGTTTACGGTTGTGATGTACAGTAGCATAGTCACTTTAACACTGGCATACTATTGTACATACTAACAATGACTGGCAGACCTTTATCAAGTACATACTGTATACTTCATCAGTGGTTGTCAACCTTTTTGGGGTCCTGGACCCCCTGCAAATTTGCAAAGTTGCAAGTTCTTCGTTTTTTTTTTTTTCTTCAGAGATGCACCGATCGATCTGCAACCGATCGGTATCGGCCGATAATGCCCCTATCAGTTTTGATCGGAGTTTTCAAAATAATAGTTCAAAGGAGGCCAATCCCATGACGTTTACAACACCAAACCACCGGCAGCGCGTGCGTTCCCACATCTCAGACCTAGGTCTCTTCAGGGGGCGCAGCAGTCCCTACAAAACATCAACACTGAAAAAATGGCGTTGCCGGTATGGGAGTTTTACAATGACCAAAAAGGACAACAAATTTGCAGTTTGCAAGGTGTGTGCAAAGGAGATAACCCGAGGAGGAATGTTACAAAAGAATTTCAACACAACGAAGCTGATAAGACATTTGAAAGTTCCTCAAACGAAGGAGTATATTGAGTTTTCAAAGTTGGCTGCAGAGAAAAAAAGGAGCGTGCAGCAACGGCACTACCTCAGCTGAACGTAACAGACACTTATAAACGACAGCAACAACAGCAGGAAAAAGAAAGAACTACATCATAATGGATTCATATGCCTTGATCATCAGTCACTTTTTGTTGTAGAAGACATCGGGTTTAAAGGTGTCGTTAGCTACTTGGATCCGCGGTACGTGCTGCCGAGACGTAAATATTTCACTGTTGAATGCCTGCCGGAGTTATAACAAACTATAATACAGTCACATCCAAAGCCTTGGACGACAATCATGTCAGTCGGCTTCACTCACAAGAGTTTCCTCACAGGCGGCGGATGCTATCGCTAAACCTCTTGCAAAGCTTTAATATTAATTTTCATTTTAAGATTTTATTCATTTTTCCACAAGAAAACTAAGGTCTATAGTTTACAACTTGTATCAACTCTAAGAGAGTGACATGTCTACTGTTGTCTGTGCTGGTGTACTGCACATGTGTTGTACACATAATTAATGCCACAAGAAAGCTTAAACTAGTGTCATGTAAAAAAATCAAACATGATATACTTTATAACAAAAAAGGTCAACAGCTATGGGGAGCAGGATAGTGGGGGGGGGATCAACAGCTGTGTAAACGCCTTCGTCTAAGAGAACAAGCACCTATGTGTCGGATGCAGGGGGCCAGAGTGACTACGTTTACATGCAATCAAAATTCGGGTTAAGGTCAATATTCCGGTTACTGTAACATTCGGAATAATCTATTTACATGCGTGAGCAAACAGGGTTATGCCTGTATACATGGTAATTGTAATCATTTGTGATATGCGCAGAGCCTCCACCCCCTTCACTCCTATAGGACACAACTTTCTCTCTTCTCCCTTCTCTCCTATTCAACCTCTATGTGAAATGTATTTTATATGGTTATAACCATTGTTGTTTTTCCCGGGGTACGGAAGAGGAAACTCCTTCCGCGTTCATTTCTGACCAATGAGAGTTAATGAGTTATGGCCTTAAGGCTGAATTATGGTTCCGCCTCAAATCGACGCCGTCGTGAACCCTTCTCCGTAACTCCATTTCGACGCGGTGCAGTTCCCCCCGCGACTGCTAGTTCGCGATCTTTTCCTGAATGGTTTATCCGACTTCCGGTCACAGTGAATCAAAGAGATAAGGACAACTATTGTGCAAAAAAACAAAACAAAAAAAAAGGTGTATAAATCATTAACAAATGTGTGATGTATAGTATAACATATTGAGCACAGACAGTTTTTAGTTTATTCATTATACATGCCTCTCTGGTTTTTAAATGTATATGGACAACTACTGAATAATTTACTTTAGTTAGTTGGTGCATACTGTAATAAAGCACTGGGCGGATGGAGGATGGATACTTCATTGTCCAACTGTTGCATGCATACTAATTTAAAATAATGTCCCTAATGATACTCTCTGGAATAGACAGACAACCACATTTCCAAGTTCACCCGCAAAAATATTGACTTTACCAAAAAAAAAAGGACAAAAAAACAATTGCTAGAACATCACCATGCAATAATGTGCTGACTGAGGACACTATAACAATGTGCTGATTGCACTGAACAAATCACTCAAGGGAGCATACCCACTAATGATGGGTGAAGAAGAGAAAACAGAAGGTGACAAATACTGGGGTTATATTGTGATTTATAAAAACATAATCAGTCATTTATTATGTCATTGGGATGACTTATGACCTCTGAACACAAGACAACACCTACCTCATGTACAGTTTAATAACATATTAGTTGGACTGAAGTGCCTTTTAAGCTCAAATGTCCTAAATAATAAACTGTCAACTGAGATCTTGGCAGCTGCCAAACCCGCCAATCCATGCTTTAGAACTGTAAACATGACACGTGGTGAAAAAAAGACAGATTTGGAGACAGATAATCGCAGTAGCCTAGTCCTGATTTAGTTTTAGAGACCTGGAATGGTTGCTGTTTGTGTCTCTGCCTGTTAACGTTTCTGTTTGTTTGTTTTCTCTCTTGCAGATTCCAAAGGCTTGTGTGCCCGTTGTGTGTTTTCCTGTGTTTCTCTCATTTCAGACTTGCAGCAGATTATTGTTGGTACCTGAGTATTAAAAAAAAAAAAAAAACTGTATATGAAAATGAAGCACAATTAATGTGATCAGATTTAGACTAAATTGTACGGTAACTATATTGTTGGCAATATAGAACATATTGAGGCCTTTTTTTAAATATTCCTCTTTACCCTGTAGGCAGGTCATTCAGACTTAAAGTTTGATAAAAGCTGTCAGAACTGTGGCCAGAATTATCTCTGACTTTTTGTGTCAATTACTCCTTTTTGTTCACCATGTTCCTCGTCAATAAAGCCCTAAAAATTCTCTATTAGTTTTGAAGGGAAGAAGATGGTTTTGGGACTTCTTTCTGTCTTTTGCAAAGACAATTTGAGAGAACATTTATTAACAGCAACACAGCCCGACACATGCATGAAAATTCAATATACATGGTGATGCAGATTTGAATAAAGTGCCATCATAGTTCCATCATGTCACAAGTAAGTAGATCCAGCACCTGACAACTTTATTAGTAAGCAGCTTACAGTGTTAAAATCAAAATGAATTTTGGCAACAGATATGAGGGGAAAAAAAGAACCCAGTGACTTCCTTTGTCAGCCACAGAAAATAGCATGTTAATACTATCAAGTGACACAGCAAGTTCCATTATTTCAGCCGCAGAAGAGTTGGCACAGACTATCAAAGCAGAGGAGTGCGTCAATCCACTGTAATCAAGCTATTAAAAACACTCTGAGCGGCTGAATTTATATTTCAGACAACCATTAAAAGAACACAAAGCTACATATATTGTAAAACCAATTTTTCTACTTTTTTCAAAAAAGTTGCAATGCTGCAACATTTATTACAACAGCAAATATTCACCATGAGTTCTGGTGGGTCCGGGCCAATCCGAACTGTATCCTCACGATGTTCACTCTCCTGAGGAACCCTGTTTCCTCAGATGAGCTTAGAGCAACGGAAAAAGTAATGACTTGTGCTATACTGTGTGTAGGCCTAATAATAAAAGCTGCTTCTGTGGGAATTGGGCCATGTGTGTCAGGCTCTGCTCTCCAGAGTAGCAGTACCTCAGAGATTTCCTCCCTCTCTCAACTGGGGAAGGATAAATTGATGATACAGCGTGGAAGACAAATTGAATTAATCTTCCCCGTACCTGACAGGAATCTATGCACACGCGTACAAACACATATGCACTTGATCAAAAAATAGCGCGATATCTCTCTGAGTGGACTATAACACAAAAGGATTAAAGCCAAATAACGATAGTGTTCTGGGACTTAAGAGGCTGATGAAATGAAATAAAGACAAAAAAGAGACACTCAGAACTTCCCATTAGATAAAAAAGGTGACATGAATTTATCTTTTGTTGGTGTCACAAAAAAGAAAGCGCTGTATCTTGTAGGGAGGCTAATTAAAAGTGGGCATTGTGAAGCTTTTTAACCAGATCTGTGTCAGTGTTGCTTCAATAACATGCAGGCCCAGCAGTCATCACGATAAGCTTTTTAGACTCTCATATTGATCTTCATGTCACCTAAGGGCATAACAACTACCTGTGTATCCAGGCCGGCAGACGCACTTGAAGCCTCCAGGCGTGTTGATACAGATGCCCTCTTGTAGGCAAGGTGAAACTTCACACTCATTCACATCCAGGTCACACAGCGCTCCAAAATAACCAGGAGGGCAAAGGCAATGGAACCTAGGAGGATAAGATAACATTGAATGATTATGGAATGAGTTGAACCCCTGCAGAGACCAATGTGTCCGACATTTATAGCATGTTTTCATATTCACTTTTTTTCCCCAAATTTTTCTAAAATAGCTTTCATAATGTATCTCATAAAATACACAACATACTTCTATAAGCAACTGAAAAGCAACACACGTGTCCGTGTGTGGATTTATGCATATGCTAAGCCCACTGAGACAAACCAAGATGCTGCTTTTTCCAACAGACAAGCAGATCCTTGCTGGAAAATTAACAATACACAAGTAATTTTGTCAGTGTGTAACTTCATTTAGATCATTATGCCATCCAAATGACATTGGATGGCATATTACTAAAGGAAAGAGCTCAGTCTGTCCATTGATATGATTTATTCAATCCACATCCCTCTATGGATCTCATATCGCCACCTTAGAGGAGATGGTTATTGTGTTTGAAAGCAATTAAAAAAAATCATGCAATTAGAGACCTCCAACCTAAAATGTAAACTGCATTTTTAGATGAGATGAACCCATCAGTTAATCAGTAATATCTAATCAAATTTCTGCAAAATGCTAAATAGAATGTTCTCGTCATGTGCCACATCAAAACTACCTATTAGAAAATGTTAAAGGCGGGGCTCAGACAGCACCGCTAAAATAAAGAACTTCGTTGCTCTGTCACATGGCTCAAATTACCTATGCAAACATAAAACAGCATGGGCTCAATGAACGTAATGCAGAGTGTGACTCATTACCACAGATAGAGATGGTGGAATGGATTAAGGTAGCTTTAAAAACACACCTGATATGAACCCCCTAGACACTGCAACCACAAGGGTACGCTGAGCTGGGCTAGGTCACCCGGGAACAAAGTCATGACGGGAGAGAAACCGGAGACAAACTATTTAGGACTCAAATTGGCCCTAAGACATCTCTACCCATCTGTCCAACTGAGCCCGGAAGCCTCGGGGCTCCCATTAAGCACAGCGGAGAGAAGCGCTGGTGGAGTAAAGCCCAATCTAGATACATGATGTGTTCCTGCAGAATCCACTCTGTCTTTAGAGGGGAAGCTTATGTGTGTCAAGGAAGACAGACTTGTTATATAAAGCAAAACACTTTGAAGACACAACCCCATGCTCTTCGGAGATTGGCTTTGTTTGTCCTTTCAAAACAAACTGAAATTAACTGTGCCAGGCTACTGCTCAAGATACGCAGATCTAAAACCATAGCTGAGTGGCAAAGTTGATGCAAAACCACCGACGTGAAATAAATGAAATCTAGTCACACTTACTTATTCACAAGGTCCTGACAGATGCTAGCGTTGCTGCAAGGGCTGGAAGCACACTCATTGATGTCTTCCTCACAGCGCATACCAGAAAACCCCATCTTACAATCACACCTGCAGAAGAAAATAAAATCACTAATGCTGACCTTTAGTTTCATGTGGAAAGAAAATCTATATTTTCTATAGACACATGCATGGGGGGAGGAACCATCGATATTTTCTTTTATTAATTACACATCATATTTAGCATGATTACCAATGCTGAACAGGTCAAAAGTGTAATAAATTACAAGAATAATTAGGGCAATTCTATTTGACTCGTAGCAATCTGACCTATTTTCAAGCAAATTTTCTGTTTTGAAAATGAGGAGACATAAACACAAAATGCATATAAAGGAAGAAAGACATTTCCAAAAGTTTAAAGTTTCCAATAAAAAATCTGACTTCTTCTTTTCTCTCAAATTAGTTGCTGGTTCTCACACTTTTTACCTGTAACCATTGACCTGGTCCACGCAGCCGCCCTGATTTTGGCATGGATTTGAACCACACTCATTGGTGTCAATTTCACACCACCTCCCTTCAAATCCTGAAAGATAGATGAGATGGTCATGGATCAGCAAACCCCACTACATCCTGAAAACGTCAGGGCCGATGATAACAAAGGCCCCAGTGAATGCCATTTTAATGGAACTAGTAGCCCCTGTAGCATATCTCATCTTCCAGCTCTCAGCACTCACTGTTTCTCCTTTGAGAGTGTGTAAGTCTAATAATACTTTAGTGCCACAGAAAGATTGGTCTGAGGGTTAGTGGTTTGAAGTTTGGGAGGTGTGTGTCTGTGTGTGCGGCTCTGTAGGTGTGTGTTTGAGAAAAAGCCAGGGAATAGGGGGACATCCTGTTAAGTTAGGGTAAGAGGGAGATCCTAAACCCAGGAGGTCTTTTGCCCTCGTTCATTAGGGGGTTGAGGGGCACGGTGGCGAGGCAGATCAGTGGGGATGTTTTGCTGAGCATTTAAAGGGAGCAAGGGAGGCTGTACTGCTCAGCCTGGCGAATGCATTCCTCTAGCTTTTGCCTGGACCATTAGGTGGTTCTCAGCTTAGCAAATCAAGACAATATATTCAGAAATATAAAACCAAAGGAAAAAAATGTATGAATAAACAAAACCCTGAAATAAGAAGCACCTTGGAGAAAAAAAATCCCCTCAAGAAATAAGCATAATGTTCCATAAATCTAGTCAAAATGGTCGTGTTTTAAGCAAAAATGTCTTTGTTCAAGGGGTAAGAAAGATTTTCTTGGCTAGAATTGTAGTCTTCTAATTTTCTAGAAACAAGTTATTGCAGCATAGTTGTTGATGAAAAAAGGGTGAAAGTGGAAGAAACAACTGAAGTAAAAATAATTAATTCAACCATATATCTGACACTTTAACTTTATAATTAACTTTTATAAGTGCAAATACCGCCAAAAAAAACCCAATTCTATAAATTGATAACTGAACCGGTCACTGTGATACCGTTCTAAATATTTTAGCGAATCAGCGCGAAAGAAACATTTAGGTTTTTCTCACAATTAAGAGTTTTGTCTGCTTTCCTAAATGGTAGATGTCTGGCTTTAATTGTTAATAACCCTCTGATCAGTCAGCATGTCAACCGCTTAAAGGAGCTTGAGGCTCCTTTTAAGAAATGAGACTCTCTAGCGCCACCCTTCACCACGACGGCCGTCGGGGGTACTGCAGCCAACAGTGAAGCCGGCACGGGAGAACGGGGAGAACGCACATGCAGCGTCATGTGACGTCACATCCGCAGCCCAGCGCGGGAAACTCGGGACCGAATTGCAGCACATTTTGCAGCACACAGCCTGTTCAAGGCAAAGGAGAGATACACTAGAGGGCTCATTCTTTTGGTTTGGAACGCTTCATCTGACATTATTACTAGAAAACTTAAAATGTATACGGATTTTTTTCATAAATCCTGCCACAATCTGGCCTCAAGCTCCTTTAATGTTATGAACATACCTATGTTTTTTTGTGTGTATGAACTCTGAAGATGCAATTACATCACATAAAGAGAAGATAAAACAAGGTAGACGGTGAGATTGGCAAGAACAAGATGGATTAGCTTCTTGGTGTGGATTGGTCTTTTTTTTCAAGATGGTAGACTTAAAATGTTTGGTTCAAGAGCACAAAATCATCTCATTTTGTGGGGCTTGCAGTGCAAAGACGACATGAGTCTGTAGTCTTCATTCTTTAAAGAGCTTCACACATTGGCCCTAAAATAGCTGGGTTTTTTCTTGAGTTATCAAGTCTGACATTGTTCTAATAATTTATCCAGGTTATGCTGGAAGTAAAAGTAGGTACAGTATGTCAGTCAATCTGTACCGTCATTCCCAATTTCTTCACTAAAGTAGGGAGTCTCTCAATACACTGACCCCCGTAGGACCGCAGGGCTGCCTCCAGCTGCAGCAACTCAACCTGTCTGCCTTGCATCCACTGGCTGTGTCTTGCTGAAAATTAGATGAAAGCAGATGCTGCTCATGTGAAAAACCCACAAGTTTTACATTTCAGGTGTGTAAGTTAACGCTTTGGATCAATTAGCAGTCTTTTGGTCCTTGTGAGCTCCCAAACAAGCCCGAATGAAAAAACACAGTTTAGTTAACATGATCAATATATTACTAGTCACGCTGTATTGCTGTTCTGTTCCTAAAATTGCTGATACAAAGTGAGAAAAGTACAGTTTTGATACTTCTATTTGCATTCAACCTTGTATAAATTAGTTTCCTCATGTTCTGGGTTTAACATTTTCAGCTGAATTGCCGAAATATTAGAACTGAGTATTAAACAGAGTACAGAGCCAATGTTGCAGAGTTGGAGAAGACAGAAAAGGCCAGTCTCATCCGGTGTCTGGTGGAGATGTGAAAAGGGAGAGATTAGGATATTCATAGATCTCCAGTCACTGAATGATGAAAAAGATGTAGAGTCACATCTAAGCCATTTTAAGGCCACAAGCAGCAGAAACAGCAAAATGTGCAGTTTTGAAGAAGACAGATGAGTTTTAAAGGATTAATAACCACTGGAGAAGAGGTCCTTTAATAAACCATGCTGACTACACCTGAACCATATGCTCTAAAAGCTACTCCAACTGCTAAATATACTGCAAAATAAAATATTACTCACAATTATTTACTGTTTAATTCTTGGCTCAAAATCCGAGTACACTAAATAAAAGTTATCCTTCATTAAACCATATTAAAACAGCCCTTTCATTCTGACCTCTTCTAGTTGGTTACCTTAACCTAAGCAAATTCAGACAAAAGAAATTATAAATATAATATGCAGGACCAAATTAAAGATAATTATCATGTTTTATCTACTGATTATGTGTGGCCATTATTAATACCATTGAGTTTCATCAATCTGTGACTCTTCTGCCATGCAGCTGGTCATACTTTAAAATTCTGAGCTCAGACTGTTAAGCACAGCTCTGTAGCCCCTACAAAGCACAACTTGCCATGTACATTTAAAAATTATACAAGTAAATAACTATGGTTTACAAAAATGTGAGATATGGTGCTCTTATTGTAGCCTGATCCCCTTTTGTTACTTTGCCTAATACAAGCGAGTTTCATACAGGCCACTTAAAGGAGCATGAGGCTCCTTTTAAGAAATGAGACTCAATAGCGCCACCCTTCACCACGATGGCCATCGGGGGTACTGCAGCCAACAGTGAAGCCGGCACGGGAGAACGGGGAGAACGCGCATGCAGCGTCATGTGACGTCACATCCGCAGCCCAGCGCGGGAAATTCGGGACCCGAATTGCAGCACATTTTGCAGCACACAGCCTGTTCAAGGCAACGGAGAGATACACTAGAGGGCTCATTCGGTTTGGTTTGGAACGCTTCATCTGACATTATTACTAGAAAACTTAAAACGTATACGAATTTTTATCATAAATCCTGCCTCAAGCTCCTTTAAGAATGATGGAATTTTGGAAATTCCTTTTCTGAATGTACTCAGATCAGAAGTGAATGCTGAATAGCACTCTCGAATATCCACATTGACTTTGGCTGCTCCTCTTAAATTAACAGTTTTGCACAAGACAAATGGCAGAAAAAAGCATGGATACAGGAATTGAAGCCATTATCATTGGTCATTAGAACGATGTAATTTTAATTTACAGACAAAAACAATGAAAAAACTCTAAGCCTAATGGGAGAGAAGAATGAGCATCTGGTGGGTGGGCCGACCCAGGTTTCCAAAACTCCTCTGTCAGTCAAAACCATGGCAAAAGCACCTTGGGGACTCTTTCGAATGTCAATGCAATGTAATGTGTCTTCTGTCACTAAGCAGTGACTGGAGGCCTCTCTTTGACAGAGTACAGAGAGGGATACCCAAGGCACGAGCCCACAAAGTCATTCCATCATCTGGTGAGAGCTCTAGTGTGTGATCACTGCAGCTGCCAGTAAATGTCTCAAAGGAGATGAATTTGTGGGTAATACCCAGTGGAAACAGAACTAACTTTGATTGACATTTCAATTGAAAAATGAGGAATGTCTTCATTTTGAGTGTGAATGTACTGTAGGTTGGACTGCCAGACCTGTATTGTCTTCAGTCAGTCTGATGCACAAGTTTCACTGGATGACCTCAATCAAAATTATATAGCCCGCTGCGTTCGCAATATAGATTACAATTCCTATCTGTAGCGTCATCTGCATGCAGACATGCATCTGTGTCAGACATCTGGCCCAACAAGTATGATTTTTTTCTTTTAAATTTCAATTTATTGTTCCTTTAATTTTCCCATCGATGTTATGCTGCCGTCTCTGCTAATGTAACACCGCACAAGCATTTGTTAAAATGTATGACGTCCCGGAAAACTCCTAAAAGGTTAAGAAGTCACAAGGAAACATCTTTAGGTTGATGCCTTGAAGTGTGGTTATGACATCAATCCATTTACTTGAATAAAAGGGTAATATTGAAATAATATAAACTATGCAATACGTTTTCTTCCCATAAAAACAACATAAACATACATTAGTTTTAAACCCGGTCAATTTGAGCAAATATAAGTGAACAGATATACCATATATCATTCTGCAGAAGTCTTTTTTTTCTCAAAGGCAAGGAGTGCAGCACGCTTGCAAGTCCTTGACATGCAAAGACAGAAAAACTGGGTTACTTGAATAAGTAGGTTAAGAACAAAAATCTTTGTATGTAAACACCAGCTAGAGAAGCCTGTTTGCCACACTGCTACACACCTGGAGCACCTCTTTAACTCTGCAAATACAAACACATAATGATTAAACACTGAGTTTATTCAAAAATTGTTTATTATACAGTTCTTACCGACTCAGGCCTATTTTTATGCATTATGTATAAATGATGCCACCTACCTCTCTGTCTCAATGGTGTGCAGGTACTTAACAACAACCACTGTCAGGTTTATAAGGGAATATAATGATAAGAAGTAGTGTGTGAACCTGTAGGAAATTGCTGTTTTTTCTTCCTTTTTCGATATTGATTTGCTATTAAATGCCATGTTATCTTCTTTTACACTGATGATACACACTTATGAATTGTCAGCTTTCACTAAACACACCCATTAAATATTCATTCCAGTGTTTGAAGAAAAAAGTAAGTGAACCTGTGTGGTTAATAGCGGGTCTTTTGGCAGAAGCATAACCTCAATAGCTATGGATCAAACCTGCACAATGTTCAACAGGAATTTTGGACCATCCCTCTGAACAGAACTACTTTAGCTCAGACACATTTGTCTGGTGTGAACAGCTCTCTTGAGGTCATTCCACACCATCTCTGTGGCGTTATGGCTCTAACTGGGCCACTTCAAAAGACAGCTTTTCCTTTTCTAAAGCCATTCTGTGGTGGATTTACTTTGACGATTAGAGTAAATGTCCTGTTGCATCACCCAACTTTCTCCAAAGCGTCAGCTAGTAGATAGTTTGTCCTACATTATCCTGTAGGATAGCCTGGCAAACAAGAAAATAGTTTGTTTTTCTGTCAATAACAGTGTTATAAGTGGTTCAACGCATAAGGCAGCAAAGCAAGGCCAAATCATGATGCTCCCTCACCATACTTCACAGCTGGGATGATTTTTAACTCTGGGTAAGCTCTGCTTTTTTTGCATCACAAATGGGAGGATATTCTTTCCCGACAATGCTCCCAGTAGTGCTGCAGACTGCAAAGGTGCTCTTTGACAAACTTCAGGTGCACGGCCGCATTTTTCTTCATGGTTTTTCTGCCACAGAAAACAAGGAGCCTGCTCAACGACTGAGTGTGATAGTGTAATGAAGAGTGATGTTTGCTTTGAGTCCCTTTGATTAGGTGCCCACTTCTCAGAAGGGTAGACACAGTGCTTAGCTGTCTTCATTTATAGACAGTTTGTGTAACTGTGGACTGGCTGATGCCTAAACACTTAGAGATTACTTTGTATTCCTTTCCAGCTGTAAATCATATGTCTTCTCTCCTGTCTGTGAAGTGTGGGACACGTCAGCAGACGGTTTTTATGAGGAGCGTCTTAAAATGCTTGTCCTATATTGATCAAAGTGTGAAAACTAAACCTACAGTACACCATTGTGAATGTTTAAAAACTGTGTTAAATAGAAACCATAATAGTTTGTGTGTTATCAGCTTAACACATCACTGTGACTTAGACGGAGATCAGACCACATTTTATGTCAAATAAATGATGAAACCAGTTAATTCTCAGGGGTTCAAACCTAATTCTTGGAACTGTTCCCCTGAAATCATTCTCAAGAACAACAACTCTAAAATGTTTTGTTACAACAAACCTTTCTAAATTTACTATTTATTGGGATAGTGGTATGACACCAAAACAACATTTTTTTTAAATGCTTCAACCTGTCCAAGAAGACACTGAAGCATGAAGCAATCTCTACATCTGACAATGTCTGATAGCCAACATGCACTCTCCGATTACGCATGGGAGCACAAACCATACAAAAGCATCCTTCATTATGCAGTACATAAAGACACCCTTCTGCATGAGTACATCATCATGTTATACGTTTACCGGTGATGGTAGGGATTATGATTGCTCTATACAGAAAGAAGGCACGCTACTTGTTCTTTTTTCTTCTACAACTGTATGACGTGCATGTTATAATATATGTTATGTATTCAAAATCTCTGGCACTGTGCCTGCACACTCTACCTGTTTCTGACATTTCTATGTTGGTATGCCTGACTAAATAAACAAAGATGCTCCTCTTCTTGCTGTCAGGAGGTTGGCATCATTTTTTCTAGCGCATATGGATATCCTTTGAGCTAATGTGTATGCAGTGTCCACGTGCCATCTGAGCCCATACTGGAGAACAACCATCACTTAGTGTGATGAATGTGTGGATGGATGAATGCATAGAGCCATAACCTCTAACTTCTTTTATAGAGCAGTTATTCGGACTGGAAACAGCTCTAGCTAGAGAAACAAAAAAGACCTTTAATCACTTGACGTTTCGCGACCTTTACCTACTAAGGGATACACTCATTCTGAGGTTGAACACCTTTTACATATTAATGTCTGTTTGCGCCTCTGTGTGCCTTCACTTTCAAGATATCAGAGCAGACACCACTTCTTTGTGATTTACATGCTATAAACTTTGCTCTAAACATTATAAGGCCAGTGCTGGCCTTTCTGTCGTGGTCCATTAGTTTGAGAGAGTTTTTTGGGGAATATCTTGCTCTTAGTAATTGTACTGTGGGGAGAAGTGGTTATTGTTGAGACCTAAAATCTGGAAATATTGGTTTAGTTGTGTTATGCTGAAAGCATGAGTCATATATCACATCTGATAAATGTCTATGGTGTGCGACAAGTTGTATGTTACTACAATGCTCCACGGACTCCTGCAAGCTCAGCAGGGATATTTGAGTAAAAAAATCTCTGCGTGGCCCTTTCCTTACTCTATAAAGTTTTTATTGCTGTTATTAAACATATTATGAGCTAATACAGAGTAAAACAGTAAATGCAGTTTGCATGATACAATTTAGATGCCTAGAATTCATAAAAAAATGATAGGATGGCACACTATATAACAAGTGAAGTACAGTGAGTGTAGTTGACTGAGAATCTAAGCGTTATGTTCTGCATCACAACAATGTAACAAGGAAAAGGGCCTGTGATATTCACATGCGTCTTTGCCAGGACATTTCATTCAGAAATTGCATCACGTCTGCTATAAGTCATATTGTCTAGGTTCACAATGAAAGATGATTGCAATGAGGTTAGACTTTTGCAACTAATCTTTGGCAGCACATACTCTGAACACATCTTTTCCAATTTGATATTAGATATGTGTCAGTTCTCTTGCTGGCGTCGCTCCACAGAAGCTCATTAACCAACTGTTTGGTAGGACGCGATCTCAATCTTGTGGAAGGTGAAGGCTAGTGTAGCATGCCATGCAAATAAAGGGGTTTGCTCTCCCATCTGGCCAGAAGCACCTCTGGGAATATTTTGAACCATGAAGACAAAATGGTTTTTGCATGTAAAAGGACCACAGTGTTTTCGTAACTCCTTATAATTCAAGAAAATCACATTTTTGCACTTCATGCAATGCACTCGAGTAAACATGACTTCTTCCAAGGCAAAATAGCAACCGAAAGAAAAAAAACTGATTGAGCTGTTTCAAGACATTTTTCATCATTAAAAAAAAAAAAAAACAACCCCAAACTTCCTAAACCTGGTACAGTGACAGACATCACATAATAGGTGTGTGGCCTGGACTTTCTGATAACATTATGTTAGGCAGGATTGCATTTTAAGGTCTCTTTGTGAGCTATTTTTAGACTAGACATTTTATTCTAGTTTTAAACTTTAATACTTGAATTACTGCCATGTCCCTTACATCCTGGCTTTCATTTCAAAATTTAATGCTCAGACACCTCCATGAGTTTGTAGCATTATGGCACAATATACCACTGAAAGTGTCCAAAAGCATCATGGGTAGCTTCTCGTTTTGCTATATAACTAATACACGCAGGTGGATAAAGCCATGCCTGTTTTGCAATGCTGTCATCCTCAGACATTTCACAACGTCCATATGTGGAGTCTTGCAAATAAACTTTGAATCTTGTCCTTCAGTGGACAAGCAGGCGTTTATCTAATGCTGAGCTCTGAAATTTTTTATATTTATTATTAAAAAAAGAGCCAAAATAGCAAATGAAGACATCGAAATTCCCAAATCACATTTTCAGGCCTCATTTAGTTTTTTGAGTTTTTTATGACTCATTACTCCTTGGTTATTCTGCAAGTGGTTGGGAGGGCAAGAGTCAGGGAGATGTAGACTTCTTTTGCTATCCTGGTTTTCTCCGGTTTGACATATCTGGGTTCAATGTACTGTATAGAAATACCAGCAGTCAAGAAGGGAGGGAAAGTGGGGAGGGATGTAATCGGTTGCACCCAGGCTTAGATCAGGTAACATTACGTTTTAGTTTATCTGCTGCAAGAACAAAACAAGTTCCCTCAGAACTTGAAAGCAGAGTAAATGTCCGCTTCTTTTTTGTTTGATTAGTTTTGATTATCAGCTAAACATGCTCAACCCTCATCACTGAAATATCCCAGCATATCGTCTAAAAAACAATACAACGGTGGTGATGGGTATCTAAACAACTATTATATGACACATTATTGTTTTGTTTTTTGATAAATCCAAACTCTTAGTACAGAGTCTGCGTCCTTTTCAATTTGCAAATTTAAACCCATTTTTATACAAAATTGAGTCAGAAAAATCAGACTTGACATTGTTTTGCTCCAAATTATCATTTTACCAATTTCCCCCTCCTTTTTCCATTGCAAAAAGTATAAAATGAAAATCTAAGTTACGGAAATTGACTAAAAAGGTAGAAGAATTTGACTTAGAAAGAAGCGAAAAAGTCATTTTAAAGTTATGTCACTAGTTTTCTAAGCAGGGAACAACTTGAACGTGTGGTTTCACTGTAACAATACAACATTTGACAATAAAAACAACCTGTTACAGTAAGCCCTATTTTTACATAAGGACATTTGTTCAATTGTTCAATAAATGAAACAAATTTACAGTTAATTGGATCAATTCTGCTATTACAGGAGGATGGATCCTCAACCACAGCAGCAAATTTACATTTTACGGAATTGTTTCTAGTTTGAAAAGTCAAAATGTTTTGTGTTTAAAGAAATCAGAAAATATACAGACACTGAAGTCTACAGACTGTTAGTGTCGACTCTCGGCCATTGAGATCAGGGAAAACCTAGGTGCCTGAACAGACTTTTTTTCTTTTGATTCTTTAAGACTTATCACCTGTTGAAAATGTACATGTCTCATAATATACAGTAGGAGACATTTGCCCTGTAGTGCTATTTGGCAGGGGTAATGCTATGCATTGTTTGTTTCATTTTTCTGTAGTTGTCAGCCAGTAACCCCCACCCCAACCTCTACCCCAACTCTCCCATTTTCAGGTTGCTCTTCGATCAGGGTTGGCACTTCCCGCTGAGGTTCCTCATTAAGAGAAAAGTGGAACATCTGTGCTGGTCAGGGAAGATGACTTAAGCCTGCTGGCCAGAGCCTCAGTGGAGATTCACTGATACTAAGAACAAAAACTTTCTACAAGAGACCTTTAGACTGAAGACAGGATAAAAACTTCACTTACATTTTCTTTTAAGGGAGATTCTTTCAGGTGGCCATGGTTTTGATCAGCACTTCAGCTTCACACAGTCTACCTTTGTAAGCAAAATCTAATTTTCCGTGTAAGGTAATGCTGATCCAAGTAAAACTCCCTAATGGCTGCCTTTCATGTCCAGTGGAACTGACAAACACTAAAATTGCCAAATCAACCTTTTTGTAAGACACACTCTTACTTAGACTTTTCACTCAGTGATATAAGACCACACACTTTACTTGAAAGTATATTCAGTTCAGCAAGTTTAAGAATAATTATCATTTAACTCAGTGTTTTTCAAACTTCTTCTGGTGCCCCTCCCCTCTTCGGTTTATAAGGACCAGTGATTTTAGTGGATGTGTGTTTAATATGACATTCCTAATCCATTTACATTTTGTTTCTTTTAAATATGTTGATTCATGCAGAGGTGGCCAATAGTGCTAACATATATGTGTTTTTTTGATTGCATGATATATTTGAGGTGTTTTAGTTTACATCGCCTTGAAAAGGCGCCAGCTTTGTACGTTTGCCTGATTTCATCAGATTTATTCACTTCGATTCTTTTGTAGTTCTCCTTTCAGTATAGTTTAATTAGGAATATTTTTAAATCCCTGGAGCCTAGACACTGGTCTTTTTATGATATTAATGTTGTTAGCTACCACATGTTGCCTCCCTGAAAGAGATTCTTAATGTAGTTTAGCTTAGCCAAGACCGTAGCTGACAACATTAGCATTCTTAGCTTAACCCTCAAAGGGGACCTATTATGGCATCTAATCCCTATTTTAAACAGGCCTTGAATGTCTTAAAAACAAGCTTTTGATTGTTTTTGCTAAATAAATTAGAAATTCAGCCTCTAAACCATGTCTTTATCTTCCCATTCTCTAACCTCCTTATCTATGGGGGATTCTGAGTGGGCGGGGAGGCTATGATGATGAGGCTCTGTGCTGATTGGCTGCCTGAATGACGCGATACACCGCTACGAAAAAATGGTGGAAGCTCCGGCCGGCGGAGTTACACCGTGTCCCAACTGCATACGATGCGAGCAAGCGTCAGAGACAAAATCAATTCCATTGCTTTATTTTCTATTGGACTGTCCTAACTGTCTGCAGCGACGCAGCGCTGCACAGCGCGGCGTTTTGAGCTGAACATTTGTCGGACGCCCTGCTTCTATTTCCTTACTGTCGCTCGCGTTGAAAGCCTGTTGAAAGCGCTGTAGGAAACAGTCATGGATGAAGAACGTCTGATCCAGTTAGTTGAAATGAGAAGTTATCTCTATGATACCTCCTCATTTCACTACAAAAACCTCAATAAGGTGGCAGCTGGCTGGAGGAGATGGACAGAGAGCGTCCGCAGTGCTACGCGATAGTCGGACGCTCGCATGCAGTTACACGGTTTTATAGTTGTGGGCGTGGTTTGCATTTTGGTTACGTAACGAAAATGCGCAGAATCTGAACGGCTCGTAGATCCACATCCCACTGGACGGCTCATCCGGGCGGCTGTACAGATACTGCAGAATTTGGTCGCTTTCCTCCTTCTCTGAGTTGGCAGGCTGAGGGGAGACCACTTTATATATGTTAAAGCAAGAGAAAACGTGTTTTTCATAATAGGTCCCCTTTAAGTTTAACTGGACACAGAGACAGTTCGCAAATTACTGTGAATCAAAATTTGGTTGGCCCTCAGGGGCCCCCCCTCTGGCTTGGGTCCCCACGGATTTGCCTGGTATGCCAGTTGGCAAGTGGTGCCACCGACTATGCTGGCAGTGTCGAAGCATTCTTTTTTTTCCCCCCATTCATACACACGGGCCTCCCCAATATGGCTCTGCGCCACACCTAGGGGGCGCAACCCCCCTCCTCTGGGAACCGCTGGTTTCACTCAATGTTAAAGTACTGTCATAATGACGACAGTCAGAAATAGCATCAAAGCTGCCAGACACTTGTTTATCCACCTATGGGGGTTTCAAGCTTTAAGGGGAAAACAAAAGCAGCAGGAAAAAATAAAAAATAAATAAAAAACAAACGTTTTTACTTTAATGCCATTGGTGGTGCAAATGAATTCATTCAGACTCCAGTGGGAGGTTTGACAGAGGTTCCCACAGATGTTTATTATATCACAGCTGGGCAGAAATATAAAGCAAAGATGTTGTTCTTGGTGGAAAAGATGTTTTCTTTGTTGCCCAGCCTGGCAAGAGCTGGATTTTACTAACTGGTTCTATTTTGTTGATCTGTTTGGTTGAAGCAAACCAGTGAATGATGGTGTAAGCAATTGATTCATTCAATCTGCCAAGTGACTAATGAAAATCTCCTATGCCAAACAATTTTCATGGACAACTTCCCGGATAGTTGTGTGTTCCAAGCAATCTAGCACATCAGGGTACTGTATGTATACAAAGAAGATCTAATTATTGAGATAGCCCTCCTAATCTGTGGCTATTACAAGTAGAGCACAGGCAACATTTTCAATTTCTTGGTTTTGACAAAGGTGAGTTGTTTCTCTGCTCATCTTGTTGACACGTCTAGGTTACAGTTAAAGTGTCCTGCACTGTGCATCTTGGTTCAACCCCAGCCGATTAACAGTTTTGCAGGTTGAGTAGAGTGAAATTACTGTCACAACCAATGTGAGTGAAGAAACCTGAGCCCTACATCTCCAGTGTGGAATCTTGAGCCTGATTTCACAATGTCAAGGGTTTTATAAATACAATTACTGTATTGGAAAGTTGAAAAAGTCCGAAATAATATGTCAGCCTAAACAGGTAAAAAAAGTGCATATATCTACAGTATTTAATCCTTTTAATGTATTTTGCTTACAAATTATGAACAAAATATCCAGTGGGATTGAGCTTTCCAAATCCCATGTAAACATCAGCCTAAGACCCAAATTCCAGACTGAAGAGGGTGTAAAAGAAGTAGGGTGGGAGTAAACCAGCAAGAAAAGGGGACAAGGTTTAAACCATTTCCTCTCTCAAGTGCTAATACATGCACAAGTGCTCATATTCACCCTGAGAATATGAACTCAATGGCACATAACACAGAGCGCTTTCAGCTTCCAAAATACAGGTATATGCTTTCATACACTGCTGCTGATTAATTAACCCCTATATTTCTAGATGTATCATATTTGATACATGAATTTCCGAGATCTTTGGATCGCTCCATAATAAAAAAAACTTTTAATATGAAGCAAAAGATTATAAAATAAATAAACCAATTAAAAAATACATTAACTTACCTAATGTATTCACAATGATCAAAAAAATGATTACATTCAAAATGCTTTGTTTTCAATATACAGTATAATTAATACTTCAAATAAAAAAAAAGGCTTTTTATTCTGTGCTATTTCACAAGTCAGGCATTAAAGGATTAAGCATAATTACCATAAAGGCTATACTTAGTTTTTCCACAGACTACACTACAAACTTCCCCCAGAAATCATTATACAGAATGCAATATGTTATGTTTTAATGTTTATCTGAGGTTTCATTCACCTAATAGGATCTGATAAGGACAAGAGGATTTTTATTTATCATCATTATGTCCTGGTACTTTCTTTTTGACATGACTATACACTATAAAACCGTTTCAATGGCACAAATCTCCATCCTTAGACTGGATAAACCATTGTTTAACCATGACCCCAAACTGTGCTCATGTATATAATCAC
The DNA here is from genome assembly GCF_033807715.1 of Cololabis saira. Taxonomy (NCBI): domain Eukaryota; kingdom Metazoa; phylum Chordata; class Actinopteri; order Beloniformes; family Belonidae; genus Cololabis; species Cololabis saira. The sequence continues at coordinate 5,523,999 of NC_084603.1, forward strand.
AGGGGTGGCTATACTTTTACACTTTTATTTTCATGTAGTAACTGATAATTCATGTGAAAAACAACTGGTGTAAAATTCCTATGTTAATATATGACTGTTTATTCTCAGTTCACCATAGATATGAGTTTTAGCATCCATGGGTGTCTGGCTCTGTATCAGCACTGTAATATTCTAGCTATTTACCAGTCCCAGTTGTAACCCTCCTTTCACCTAAAGATAGCTGGAACAGGCTCAGGCCTCCTATGGCCCTGCACAGGATAAAGAAAGAATGGAAGAAATAGATTAACTATAAAGCAGCTTTGTTGTCTCTACGCCTATATGCTTGCTTTGAGCACTTCATGCCATACTGTTTTTTTTTCTACTTTAAATTCGAGCTAAGGTCTTTGAGATGTGAACATTTGAAAGAATCAAAGGCTATTTAATCTAATTTTACCACTAGTAAAATATTGAATAAATACAACTAAATGCTATGTACATAATGTCAAGTTCACCTTAGAAATATTTAGTTTCTGAGTGTGGGATGAGATTTGCCTGTGGCATTAAATCTAGCAGACATAAGCAGACAAATTTAATTAGGCTGGGGAATAATGTAAGGCCTACACAACTTCCTTCACAAATAACTTGCATTGAATGGTAAATAACAAGTCAGGCAATGGGTTGTATAACAGCTCTGTGATTGTTGAGTTGTAGCTCTGTAGCATGGATTTATGGTGAATAACAATAGAAAGTATTGAATCACAGTTGCTGGTTGGAAGTGAAAACGTCCAAGCCCACGCAAAGCTCTCGCTGTAATGTATGCAGCCAGCTCCTAATTTTCTATTCCTCTCGAAGGAAGCTTTCTGAAACCAACCCAGCTGCTCTATTTATATCTGGCAACATCTTTTCATCTCTGTGCTGACAGAGCCTTTACGTGCAGCAGAACCCAGCACTACAATAATACTAACCTCTAACCTGTACAATGATCGGTCTGAATGTTTAAACACTGTAATTCTTGACTCCTAAGTCACGAAGCCTGATAAATATAAAAACAGGCCAATTTGACTGAAAGGGCAGACATTGTCGTTGCTCTGTGACTAAAACTTGTGTTACTTATATACAAAATAACACTTTATTTGCAATTGAAGATTGGGCATTTGAATTATTGGGCATTATTAGGGCATTTGAAGAAAGCATGAAAAAGGATGTTTGTGTTTGGAGCTAGAACAGTCTCAAGAGTCACAAATGCACGGGATCATTTGCAAACGCACAGGACCATTCACACGTGCATAGGACAAGATACACAGATGTATGTCGGATGCACACACAAATATAACCTGATTTACAAACGGTTGGTGGTCTGTAGACTTAGCTGCATTTGTCTGTGAATTTTGAGTCTCCCCTGACTTGCCTCAATACAAAAATGTATTTTTTTTAAACACGGAATGTTGTTTCAGCCAATCATAAGAACATACCTCTCGTGGGGGACGATTTACTCGTAAGCCAATCACATTAAGGCATGAAAACCACACTATACGCATGTGAATTTCAGTCAGTTCAATTATTCAGTTCAGCAATAGTTTTCACATGTGACGTTCTGGTTGGCTGGTGCACCATGAGTGAGAAGAGTGTAGCAGCTAATGATATCTCTCTGTGATGTCGCTGGAAATGTTAGGCCCAATCCCAATACTCCCCCTACTTTCTTTCACTAGCCCTTCTTTTCTTCACTACCCCTAAAAAAGAAGGGACAGATTTTAGGGCACTTGAAATCTTCCCAGGGGCCTGTCCCAATACTCCCACTACCCCTACTTTTCAGCACCACCACTAATCAGGAAGCTGAGAGCCAAAAGGTGTTTTCATTTCAGTTGTAGGGCTGTTAATATGCCACTTTATTAAGTTTTAATATTCTTTCAGGCGTAAAAGTAACCGTTAAGATCCCCAACCTGTGCTCAGTTTATCCAAATAACGCCTGTTAAGAAATTTGATCTGATGTTTTCGGCGATGATGAGACCGGGGCGCAGCAGCAGCAGCAGCTCACGGTCAACCTGCGCCGTCTTCCCGGGGAGAAATCTGCAGCTCTGTGGAGAATTACCGCTGGCTGAAATAAATCATTTAGGAAGATAAATGTTGGTTTAATAGCTGAAATCTAACAGTTGTAGCTACGCCTGTTAAGAAATTTGCTCCGAAGATTTCGGGATTTCTGCCTGCCTGCCGGCTTCGGGAGCTGATTTATGGTTCCGCGTTAAATCGTTGGTGTAACGCGGAACCATAAATCAGCCTTTTTTCTGGCAAGGTTGCAAAAATGGGCAAAAAAGTGATTATGTACATTCACTGAGTGAATATTATGAAAGTAAAATATATATTTCTCGCTAGAAATGTAATCAAAGCGCATTTTTATGCAGAAACTAACTCAAATTATTGATTTTGTTCACTAAAAAATAAGAAATGTCCGCCATGTTTTTTTTTTTTATTCAGTCCGCCAATGACGACGAAAAGCATTCTGGGAAATTTTTCTGTCACTAGTTCAGCTAGTCAGCATCGGAAATCCCTACATACGTAGGGACAGATTCATAGCCACTACACTACTTTTCGTCACTACCCCTAGGTGGAAAGAGGAATTGGGACACCACTACCCTCACGGGAATGCGCAAAAACGAGGGGTAGTGGGAGTATTGGGACAGGGCCTTAATAAAATCTGACTTGCAGAATTTGAATCTTGTTTCTGAGTCCATTTACTACATTAAGCTCTGCTGGTGTTACATATCTGTGTCAGGGTTTGACATTTCCCCCAGCTTGTGTTTTCAGTTCTGCCCCTCCTGTTTCCCATCTGCCCTGATTGTCCGCACCTGTGTCTCGTTATCCCCTGTGTATATCTGGTCTTGTCTTTCCCTGCTCCCTGTCGGTCCGTACTGTTTGCTCCCTCCATGTCTCCTTTTTGGATCCCTGTTTCTGTTCTGCATCTTTTGATCCTGCTAAGCGGCGTTTTTGGTTTTCTTAAATAAACCCTGTTTTTGCCAACTCCTGCCCCCTGCATTTGGGTCCTCAACAAACACCAACCATGACAATCTGTAAAGCTGAATTTCTTGTCATTGAAAAGAGTGACAGAGTCTGGTAGCAGCTTGGTTCTTTGTGCAGTTATTGGCCCCGGAGCTGTCCTCCGCCCCAGGTACAGGAAGAGACAATACAGTGGTGATGCTACCTCGATCCTTCGAAGCACACATCAAGCTCGATGGGGTTGTAATGGTGAAGCAGTCGGCTGGAGCTTTCTTCATGTGACGTCACTGATGACGTTTGAAGCACTTCACTGCTTCATTCAGACCGAGTCAGCTGATTGCGAGTTGACAGACGGAGCCTATCAACTCAAAACTTTATTTATATTCTACAAGTCAGATGTTATCAAAAATTCAAGAATCAACAACACAGAGAGATGTCATTAGCTGCTACACTCATCTCACTCAGGTGCACCAGCAACCAGAACATCACCTGTGAAAACTATTGCAACTGGGAGACCAAACAACAATAAAATAAACAAAATGGCAAAACCACACATATAAAACACACAAAACCACAGTTAATGAAGGAAACCTCCAAAGGAATAATGCATCCCATGAGTCCCTGCACCATCCCACCTGACAGTGCCCCTGCATGGACAGCTGCCAACATGTGGATTGTATTGGGAGTTGCACAATTAAAGCGATTGAGATTAATAGGACCATTTGTAAATCAGGTTATATTTGTGTTTGCATCAGAAATACATTTGTGTATCTTGTCCTACGCACGTGTGAAACGTCCTGTGCATTTGTGAATCGGCCTGTGCATGTGTGACCATTGAGACTGTTCTAGCTCCATATTTGTGTGCTTAACTTGGTTAGATTTGTATGTGACTGTGCATGTGAATGAGTGAGTTAGTGTTCCAATCTCATAATTCCAAACAGTACAGGGCTCCAGACTAACTTTTTTCACTAGGAGCACAGCAGCCCCTAACTGAAAATTTTTAGGGGCACAATCAGAAATTTTAGGAGCGCACATCGTTTATCGACACGCTAACCAAATTTTTACATTTCTACTACATTTCAGTGTATTAGTAATACGTATTTCATAATAGATTAATGAATGACCACAATGTGCTGTTTCAAATGCAGTGTTACATTTTATTGTGCACTTTTAAAGATGCCGCAACATAAAGTAAACTGACAGCACCATTGCTGTCATTATATATATATATATATATATAAAAAAAAACATACATTCACATGATAAAAAAGTGCTCGGTAACAAAGTGCAGTAACCTTTCAGCCATGAATTTAACTGTTAAACACAGTACTTAACAAATGTACAAATATTGGGGGTACTGGCCAATAACATTTCCCTACTTGTGTCTTTACTAAAACCCTGAACCTACACCAGTTGACCAAATTCACTGCCTTCACTCAAATAACTAAGGATCTTACCAAGAAATATTCTTATTTCTAACCTAAAAATGCCATTACACCTGATAACACACATCACTTAAAAGGTTAGGTGTTTTTCCCACGTGTTAAAATGTAACTTTCATTTGTCTCAAGCAAATTTTAAGTTCTAGTTACGTTTTAAGTTAGAGTTTTGGCAGTGTTCAAAATAAAATTATGAGACCTGCTGTATTGGAGCACATTTTCTTTTCTTTTTTTTTCTTTACCGGGTGAAGGCTGATTTATGGTTCCGCGTTACAACAACGCAGAGCCTACGCCGTAGGCTACGGCGTGGCTCTGCGTCGATTTAAGGCGGAACCATAATTCAGGCGGGGAACATAATCGGAGAACAACCAGAAGAATATAGAGTGGATTAAAAATAAAAGTTAAGCACTGAGCTACATGTGTCTCCCGTCTGGGCCATTGCAGACTCATTGCCTGAGCAAGATGTTACTAAAACCAAACATATCCGCCGTCTCTTTCTTTGCGCGCGGCGGCGGCAGCGTGTTGTGTTGCATTAAATGTGGTCCGGGCGTAATACCTGCTTGGAGCTGGTGAAATTAAACGAAAAAAATAAATAAATAAATAGATCCCCCAACTCATTCCCTTTCACACTCATTGGCCTGCAATATGCGGGTTCATTGACGCACCCCTTCCACGTTTAACGTGTAAAAGAAAAAAAAAAAAAAAAAACACTGGCAAATTTACTGGTCGCACGTGTGCGAGTGGACATGAAATTCAGTCGCACATACTCAAATTTTGGTCGCAAAATGCGAGCATTTGGTCGCAGTCTGGAGCCCTGCAGTAGAAAAGTTTAAAAGGAAAATGAAGTTGCTTGTAGAATACTTGTAACTAGCCTTTCTTGTTCCTTTTTGATGATTAAAGTTTTTGCATGTCCAGTATAATTTACATATACTCAGTGGGGTTACTTAAAGGTTTAGTGGATAGGGGGCATGCCCAGATCTCTAATGTTCCCGGGAGGTGCCGGAGTTGCTCTCCAATCTAGGAGGACACATCTCCAAATGCTCCAACAACCACTGGCGCCACTGCTGTCTTCACCTTCCACATTGTCTCCACCTCTTTTTTCAACCCTCGGCATTTCTTTAGATTCTTGTGTTGATTCTTCTTTATGTTGCTGTTGCCTGGGATTACTATATCTGCCACTTTTCCTCTGGAGTTTGCCAATTACCACAATGTCTGTTTAGTTAGCCATCAACAGGTTATCCGTCTGGTCTGGATTTGGAAGTCAATAGGATCCTTGGTCTTCCATCTTTGCTCAGTCTACACATTGGGTCTTGTCTGGTGTGGAACCAAGTCTCTATCCCTCTTGTGCTCAAGGCATGCTCTTGTGCTCCTGAGAATAATGCATCTGTGCTGTCCCTTAGACCAGCTTTTTCTAGCCACAGGTGGGACTTCTCAAGCTCAGCGACTTCTTCACTCTGTCAGGGTCATGCCGTGCGTTGGATCTTGTTCCTTATCTGTCTTCTTCCTCCTCACTAGATTTCTGCTGCCTGAGACTTCCATTCAGCAGTGCATTATTAGTGATCTTCTTTTTTCTCTTTCTTTTTGGTATCCCAAGGTATTTATAGCTGCCCTGAACATCTGATAAACTGCCCTTTTGGTATCATGTTGCAGGTCTGTGATACCATTTAAACACATTTATCCAGCCCAAATAACATTTCAATATTGCCGCTATATATCCTTGTGAGGTGTATCAGTAAGTTGACGTCTTGCTAGGTCTTGTCATGCAGCTTGATATCACTCATGTAGACGAGGTGGCAGATGCTTGCTCCACTTCAAAACCGGTATCAATAGCCATTCTTTGTGGTGATCTGAGTTTAGGCTTATGCAGCACAGCAGTTACAACAAGGCTTTTCCTGGTATATACCAACTTGTTTGCAGTTGGCTTTAAGTTGACCTGTAGTGTCGTCCTCCACAGGCCTATCCAGTTCTTGTTGAAGGCACTCTAGTATCCATAAATGTGGCATTGAATCGTAGGGTTTCTTATTTTCAATCCAGGAAGTGTACAGATTGGTTTGCTTTATCCTACAGTCTTTGGCTTTGGCTCAAGATTTCTGCGCAGTATTTTTGCTGTTCCTAGGACTGCACTCTTCTGGACTCAGATCTCTGATGTTGTTCCTGGGATATGCTGGAGCCACTTTTCCAGCTTGGAGAACAGAGCTCCAATTGCTCCAAATATCATTGGCACCACTGCTGTCTTCATCTGCCGAATCTTCTCCATCTCTCCCTTCAACCCTTGGTACTTATCCAGTTTCTCACGATTTTTTTCTGCTTGATATTGCTGTCACTAGGGATTACTATGTCAACCATAACTGCTGTATTCTGGAGTTTGTCCACCACCACAATGTCCAGTTGGTTAGCCATCAACAGTTTATCGGTCTGTATCTGGAAGTCCAACAAGATCTTTGCTCTTTCCTCTTTCATTCTATACCACCTGTGGAGGTCAGGGTGAGGCTACAGTCACATATGAGCCAGATTAACAAGGTCCACTTCAGTTGTTGGGGGACCAGGGCACACCGATAGGAAATGGGTAACTGAAACAGGACGTATGTGGACTAGAAAGGGTGTGTGTATTAACTTGTGGTAGGTGCCACCGGCTGGTCTTTATGTGAGTGTGTTTGCTGTTACAAAACAGAGAATATTAGCAGGTATGACTAAAGAAAACGTGTTTCTTTTGCGATGATGACAGTAGCTCATAGGTTTAGCCCAATATGAATTGTTGAAAAATAAAGATGAGTTAATGGGTGAAAAGAAGAAAATGCAAGAGCCTTATATCAAAAAAGAAAAATGATTCACTAATAGTTGATGATGATAGCAATGAGATTTCCTCAAAACTGCTGAGTGTTATCAAGTATAGATTAAGATAATAAGATGTAGCCAAATAATATGACAAAGAGGTCATATTATGCTCTGTGTTTTTCATTCAAACCCTTTCCTTGCCAAATTCTAAGGAAATAACTATATAAAATGCCTTCATTATGTATATTGTTTGTATAGAAGAACTCACATCAACATGAAGCAGGAGAGGGGAAGTAAGGTGATTGGATTCATCTCCTATGGAACAGAAACTAAAGATATTTCTGTCTGATTTTAGTGACCATTCTTTTCAATTTCATTATGCCCCCACTGAGCCAACGATCAATCAAAGATTCTCTTCCAGTTACATTCTTCATCGAATGGCTTCCAAGAATAAGGTTAGCTTTTTATAAATAAGTCCAGGAAAGGGAAAGTAATTGAGATTATTGTAAATAATCCCTGCCGGAAAGATTGTTTTTTCTTTGTATGAAAGTCCCGGAAGAACACATCAACACGTTTGGTGCACAAAGAAGGCATTTAGTCGCATTTATAAACACTTTCAGGTAGTTTCTGGACAGGAAACAAGCATTTCAGAGAAGATAAAGCAACTATGTCTTCCTCTTTTGAAATTATGCTTTGAAAAATTAAACTATGCATTATTTATTTTTTTATTTTTTTCTTAATGGAGAAAAATGGTGCAATAATGCTCAAAATAAGTGGCGAAAATGAGTATAAGGTGCTGGTGCTGTGCACTCACCAGCTGGGCATCTGCAGGAGGCTGTTCCATTGGAGCGTGTCAGGCAGGTGGAGTTGTGCAGGCAGGGGTTGTGGAGGGGATGGCAGGGGTCATAAGGCTCGTCACACAAGGGGCCACTGAAGAAGGGAGGACAGGTGCAGGAGAACTCTCCAGGTATGTCTGACTCCTGACACTGAGCTCCATTTAGACAGGGTCCAGAATTACACTCTTTCACGTCCTCTGCACACTCCACGCCTGTCCAGCCTGGTGAGCAGATACACCTTGGATACACCAGACAAGAGATATTGCACTATAGAGGTTATTATGGTCCATAATAAAAGATGAATAAATACTCTTTTAGTGTGTTCATACTGTTGTATGAGGTAGAACAACTATAGTTAAAAAATAAATAAATCCATACGACTGCGGAACTGTGAGGTCCTTAAGCCCAGAAAAGGTCTGGGGCTACACTGCGATAGCAAATGCACAGGCACTGCTGTCCTCCATCTTTTTCAGAGACATTTTGGAAAATTCTCAGGTTAATTGCACTATAACTCAGAGCTGCTTCTAATTCTGGACAGTTGACTAAAGGATACAGGAGGTTAGAGTGCCGAGTGGAGATTAAACAGGAACAAATGTGTGTTAGACATAGATAGCGAGACAGCTATAGAAAAACACAGTGCAAATGGGTATGTGTGTATGAAGTTGAAGTATTAGATCTTAAAGCTGGTGGATTTTCCACTTGGTGGCAGTGAGTACCAGAGCATTAGCATTCTTTTCCATCCCGCAAGTTCCCCACCAGAAGCACTTTTACCTCTCCCTCGTGAGAGCGGGGCATTAGCCCAATCAGATACACCAGCTTTTTTTTCCTCAAACGTGTGACATATCCCCTGAAACCTTTTCACGCTGTGAGCCACTGATTGACTCATTTGTTTTACCTGCCATCTGCAATTCATTATCTCTGCAGCCACTGGAAGGACATATTGCTATCCCTGAACAGCTTCTTATTTTGCATTTATTAAGTGACCGAGGCATCTCGTGAGAATGGTGCCCTCTAACCACTTCAAATACGTACTTGTAGCTGTTGAGGAGGTCCGTGCAGGTGGCATTGTTTTTGCATGGCTGCGATAAACATTCATCAATTTCTTGTTGGCAGTATTCCCCCTCCCAGCCTGAATGACACACACACTCGTAACTCTGCAACACAAAAAAAGAAAGCATGATTAGTTTAACAATGGAGTACACTGACACTTTATGTCTCCACTTGGTGCAGATTGTACTTTAGTTAGAGTTGAATATTTATGATACTGTCACACACCATTAAAAACACGGTACATGTACGCGGAAGCTGTTAATTAGGTTGTTTTATAGCAGCCAGATGGCATTTTGCCACTTATTTGTTCACCTATTTAGACACGTTACACTATCAAGAAGAAATAGGGAAATCCCTGATAATTTTGATTACATGAATCCCAATTTTTCTCAGAAACATTGGTGAACTGAAAACTTCCAATTTTTTTTCTAAGGAAATGTATTTAAACCGTGGAAGACTCATGCATGTCGCACATTTTTACATGACTGCTGTGCAGATGTACTCCTACAACCATCCAACATTTGGCCAACTTTTTTTTTCTCTTTTCTCCAAGACAATCATACAAGTTTATATTAAGCATATGTATTTTTCCTTTAAAAAAAAAATGTTATAGGGTTAAGGCATTTTAATAGAAATGCAAACATGTAAAACACACGTGATTGGGGGCTGCTCTGATTTTTTTGTTTTGTTTCTAAAGCAGTTTATTATATGTAAACTGCTTCACAAAGAAAGCAGCATCATATCCATCTCTAACATCTTTCTGTTTTCCGTCTCCTCCATTTAAATGAGGTTGTAGACCACTTGTCCTTTAATCATCATTGCATTCTGCATCTGATAATAAATCACAGCAAGGGAGATGAATGGTTTGTTGTGCATTGCTTTCTGAGGTGCATGGTTAATTTGAATTCCTTCTTGCATACATTATGAGGGTAGGCATATGGTCAAGGATTGTTCGGAAATCTGCATTTTCCAACAGCCTGCCTAAAGGTCTTGAGCGCCTCTGGTTGATTGCATCCAAATCTTTATACACTGGGGGGTAAAACTTTGTCTGTTATAGGCTATTATGGTGGTGGGGGAAAAGGAAAACATCATTTCATGATAAATTAGATACCTACAGGAGACTCCAATTCCTTACCCCTGGCAAAAGAACATAATCTCATTTTTGCTGCTAAGTCACCTTCAGGGACTGCAATTCTCCAAAATAAGCTAAAGCTCGGTGGGACACGGTGTTCAGAGAGACAAATAGCTACACTGTAAACAAGACAGTGAGGAGGCTTCTAAAATGAGACCCCATCTAAATAATGACTTAGGAAAACTATACCTAAGAAATAGAGTGGCTAAAACGTATTAGCATGAAAGTAATACTAATTTGATAGTATTTTAAACCACTTCATAATAGCACAAATAACAATTTGCCCTTTAGATATTTTTAAATTAATAAAATACCTCTTTCTGTATGGTTTATAAGAAATTAGCTGTGAGAAACACCAGAAGTTGCCGGAGAAAAAAAGAAAACAAAAACTCATTCAGTGACTTTACGCATGACATATTTGTGTCATTAGTGCAATCTGTTAGCAAATAAGCAGCTGTTGGAATAAGACCCCTGGTACTCGTTGCACAGTTGTGAGTGGAAATCAGCTTCCAGCCTTATTGCATCTGCCACAGATCAATGTTACTGTCTCAAGCTACACATGAATAACGATAGAAGATGAAACGTGACTGGGGAAAACGTCTTAACTGGTTCCCAAATGCTTTTTTCTTTTACACTAGACATTTGACTGATGCTTTCACCATTCTCCACCTGAATGAACAAAATGTGTTCCCATAGTTACACCAATTCATTCATAAGTGGCATTAGAGTACTTATTCAAAGCAAAATAAATTAAAAAAATTAAAACATCCGTGAGTGTACTCCAAAATGTTTTTCCTAACTCTGGGAATGAACCATAGTGCAAAACATGAACCAGCTGGTCATTGAAAACAGTTCTGCTTTTCCAAATAAGAACAATACAAAACATTTCCAGCACATAAAACACTGACATCTGTTGTCCCAAAATCAGACTGAAACAAGGACTGTTTGTGGTGGTACTCCGTCTGTACCACCTGAGATGAGCTCCTGCTCAGAGGGCACAGCAGTGGATGTGACCCCACATGTAATCAATTTTAAAGTTACAAGTGGGTTTCTGGATGCAGAGGTGGAATATGCTGAGTAACAACAGATTTACATCTGGCAGTCTCTCATGCAGTGCTGCAAGAAAGCTCAAAGGTCACAGCATACTGAGATGTCACCTGAGATCTTTATTTTTTTTAAACTGACCACTGATTTTCTTGACAGTCGTGCTCAAAGTGAAGAAAGCCACGAACCGTCTTTAAAAGACTATGGAGCAGACTTTAAGTCTCATGCAAATGACTTGGTGGGAAACGAACACAAATAATGTGTCCAGTTCTGCAGGATGAAGTCCCAGTTCTAAACTAATCTACAAACAGAAGCACCACCCCCCATGCTTCACAGTAGGTATGGTGTTCTTTGGATGCAACTCAGACCCCGTCCACACGTAGCCGGGTATTTTTAAAAACGAATATTTCTCCCCTCCGTTTATAAAAAAATTTGCATCCACACATAACCGAAGATCTGCGTTTTCGACCACATTAATAAGCATTCTAACCTGTAGATCATCTGCGGCTCCCGGGAAGCTTCACCTCCGCGGCGCAGCTGGCACCGCGGGCACCGGGGCTCCGCGGCTCCGCGGGCACCGTAGGCTGCGCGTCGCCGCGCACCCTGCGGTGTAGCCTCTGCGTCGGTGTAACGCAGTAAGCAGTGGTCAAGACCAGAGACCATTTATTTAATAGCTTGGAGAACAGATGCTGGATCATCTGTAGTTCTGTAGTTAACAAAAGGCGCACGTCAGAGCAGATTTGTTGTTGTTTTGGCGCATAATGTGACGTTCGAAAACGCAAAACTCCGGTTGTGTGTGTCTACACGCATCTACATAAACGGAGTTTTCAAAAATCTTCACTTTGCCCGGAGTTTTTTTAAACCTTCGTTTATTTGCGTTTTCGTGTGGATGACAGGTCAAAACGTAGGAAAATATCTCCGGTTTAGCAGATATCCGGCTACGTGTGGACGGGGTCTCAGCTTTCTTTCTCCTCCAAACACGGTAAGTTGTGTTTCTACCAAAAAGTTCTATTTTGGTCATCTGACCATATAACATTCTGCATCATCCAAATGCTCTCTAGCAAACTTCAGACGGGCCTGGACATGTACTGGCTTAAGCAGGGGGACACGTCTGGCACTGCAGGATCTAAGTCCCTGGCGGCGTAGTGTGTTACTGATGGTGCCTAATGCAGGTCATTCATTAGGTTCCCCAGGTGGTTCTGGGATCTTTACTCCCCGTTCCTGTGATCATTTTTACCCCACGGGGTGAGATCTTGCATGGAGCCCCAGATGGAGGGAGATTATCAGTGTCTTGTATGTCTTCCATTTTCTAATAATTGCTCCCACAGTTGATTTCTTCACACCGAACTGCTTAGCTATTGCAGATTCAGTCTTCCCAGCCTGGTGCAGGTCTACAATTTTGTTTCTCACGTCCTTTGACAGCTCTTTGGTCTTGGCCATAGTGGAGTTTAGAGTGTGACTGTTTGAGGTTGTGGACAGGTGTCTTTTATACTGATAACGTGTTAAAACAGGTGCCATTAATACAGGTAATGAGTGGAGGACAGAGGAGCCTCTTAAAGATGAAGTTACAGGTCTGTGAAAGCCAGAAATCTTGCTTGTTTGTAGGTCACCAAAGGAATTTACCAATTCATTCAGTAAAAATCCTACAATGTGATTTCCAGGATTCTTTCCCCCCATTCTGTCTCTCATAGTTGAAGTGTACCTATGATGAAAATTACAGGCCTCTCGTCATTTTTGCCCCACTGTATATGACAATACACCTGTCTGTCATTGCATCTTTATCATTTGCTTACACATAATCCTCTGCATTCGGGGGCAAAGGCAGAAAAAAACATTTAATAGTGGACAATAATGAATGGTGTGTCTATTACAGCAAACATCCATGCATATAAAAAAGTAGAAGATTCTTCTTCATATTCTTTCTCTGTTGGCCAATGTGTAGTAAATATTCTGCAGGGACTCGATTAATTAATTACTCCCCAAGTTTTGCGCTCTGAAAGAGAAACTGCCACAAGTAGAGGTTCTATTTTAAGTGTGAATACTTGAAACCTTATTGCTTTGGTAGTACTTTGTTGAACCGGAGCTAAGTTAGCCGCTCAGCATTTGGTGGGACTCCTTTTATAACAAATCCTGACTTCCTTACCCGTCATCAGTTATCTACTGATCACAGACTTCACTGATACTTCTATGCTTAAAATATTGGTCAAATTAAATAGTTAAAAACTCAAAATCACATCATTTGTACTTCATGTGTTTAAGATTAAGTTTTAAAGTAATCAATATTGGCCTTAAGTCCACCACAGTCATGCAGACAAAGTAAAGACAGAGAGAGTTTTGAATATTAACTGTTGAACAGTCAGAGGAAATATGCTGTTTGGTTACATTTTTCAGGTTTCTTAATATATCCCCAAGAGCTTTGAGATTTACTGGACATGGAGCTGTTTCTAAGCCTTTAAAAGGAGAGTAACATTAGTCCATCGTACCACAAAAGAAAAAAAAGACGGGACTTACTTGATGGAGGTCCTTACACACCGAGTTGGAACCGCACAAACTGTTCACGCAGTCATCAGTGTCTTGCTCACATCTGAGTCCAGCATAACCAGGACTGCAAAGGCAGTAAAAGCCATCTACAACTGGAAGAAAATCAAAAGGACAGTTGTAGCACCTTGCATCATAAATAAATTCACTTATCTCTCAACGGGTCCTACTAAATAGCGCTACACTGATAGGTGCTGATTATGAGCATAAAGCACAATTGCTGCTGTCGTTTTTTTTCTTCTCTCTTTTAAATAATGGATATGACCTTTTTAAAGAAGTTTCTTCTGCTGTATCTCCCAAAGCTTGTGCTGCGAAACAGACTTTATGTGGCAGGTAACCTCCGTGTCCATTAGTCTAACGGAGTCTGACAATGCAACACTCTCACACTTTAAATGAACCTCTCTGCAGTCGCCATTCAGTCTGCTATTTGTTACAGTGTTCTCTGTCGTTCATGCGAACTTGTCCAATTTTTTTTGTCTCAATGAAAGCCTCAAAAGGATCGTCATTTGTTACCACACTAAAGATTCTCGAGGGGAAATGTACCGCGGCAGAAGTGAGCTATTTCAGTCACACGATGAAGATGTTACAAATGTGCTACGTTCCTTCATTAGATGTTACTCTCATGACTAACGGTTAATTTCTTCTGCTCTTTAATAATTAACAACATTAAAGGAGATGCATCATTCTGTTTCTCCAGCACAACACTCGTACAGGCAGCCAGTGACAGAGGTAATTGCAGCTCTTACAGGAGTGAATTTATTACTTCCCCAGTCAGGGTCCCAGGATTCTTCATTATCCCAAAGATTTACCACGTAATCTATGTTGTCACTCTATCTTTTTGCGTGTAGATGCTATTATTCTCACAAAATGCTTTAAGTCCTGGGTGGCAGCAGCATTACTCATCAGAGCCACTGTGGCTGTGCTGTGCTGTGCTGTTCTAGTGGCTGGCCGGCTGCCTGGCTGGCTGCCTGGCTGCTGCTGCTGCTGAGCACCGGCCAAAAGGTCCTGCAGGCCTGGCTCACCAACCTAAGGTCACTTGGCTGAGCTAAGGAGTGGTCAACACAGCTGGCTGGGGTCTAATGTAGCAATGTGAGGAACAGACAGTAATTCACTGCCACATGGTGAAATGGTGTAAGGTGACACTGGCGGCTTTTCAGAATGAAACTAAGGGTAAAACACATCCCAACTCTGCTGTTGAAACAAAACGTGTAAGTATATATTACAATGATCTTTCAAATGATTATGGTTTTATATGTTTCCCTTAAGAATAAGTGTATATAAGCTATTATAATTAACCAGCTGCCTTAAATGTGCAGCGGTTATAATTCCCTTTGCCAACCATGATTTCCAATTTTCTTATGCTGGGTTCTTACTGTGCAATTTTGGCTGTCTCAGATGAAAAATGCGCAATCATATGAAAAAGTCCACTATTGTAGCTTACAAACAGTGGCTGTACATCTCACAGTGAGACAGGAGCAAAGATGAAAGATAGAACGGCATCGCGACGAAAAACGAGCAGCGACGGATGTATCAAAGAGCATCAAAAATCCTCCGACTATGTCTACTAACCAGCATATCTAAATGCAATTTCAAATGATGTATTAATGCGACTCAGTGTAATTCCTCAAAAAAAAAAGAGAAATGTCAAAAAACATAAGCTTTAATAGACTCAGAGAAAGAAGCAGATTTGGTGCAGTTGTACTGTAGAAACAAAAGTCACCTCTATGAAGACGTTCCAAGTTACTGCACATAATGTTTGCATCTGCAGCCTGGGTCACATCACACTATAGCTGCAGATGCAAAGCTGACATCCAAAGTTGGTCTCTTCCCCTGAAACATGACTGGGAACAAAGTCTCCTTTGACAATATTTCTTTAAAAGGATCTTTTGCAGACATAAAGCTACTACAGAGCAGTTCATTTTCACTTTTTGTTTGTTTCCTGCTCTGCATGCTGACGATGCTACCTACATCCCACCGCATCCAGTCCGTAGCCCACGACACGAGGGCATCGTCCCCATTCTTGTCTTACCCAAAATTAAGTGCATCCAAGTCGTATTGTGGCTTGCATTGATCTTATAAGACTGAAAACATCACGCAGTGTGAACCCAGCCCTACATGCCGATTCCCATTTTGGTCAATTCCAGTTCTGCTGTCAACTGCCCGCATTTACATATCTTTTGTATTGTATAAGATGCTTACGGCACTTTTCTTTTCTAACTGTGAAAAAAAAAAAAAATCACAATACATTTCCCAGTGAATGCATCATTGTGATGTATTCACCACTTATACAAAAAATAAAATACAAAAATATATATATAAATATAAATATATAAAAATAAATTCAAATTTAACTGTCAGTAGTCTATATTTCTAAACTGGTGCATTACCTGTATTATCCTAACTAGAGGATAAAAACATGAGGTTAATATCAAAACGCTTGGTTGTTATGGTGCTGAAAATGCTTCCTCCAAGAGAGCTGTGTTTATTTCTGTCTAACGCCAGCCCTCTACGACATCCGAGAGCACAATGTCCTTGTATGCTCATATTCTACAAGAGCCAGAGCTTCAGCAGTCATTTTAAAAGCAGAGCTTTACGACTGTGCTGGAATGATCAAGGATGTTTTGCTTTTCAGTGGATCTGCTAGAACGTCTTACTAAGCATTTTGCTTTTGTATCTCTCCAAAGAAATCTGTTTTTGATTGTAAGAGAAAGTTGGCCGAGCATGGATGGGTGGATGCAGTTTGTTCTTCCTGGCCAGCAACAGAGCAAATTTATTCTTTTTTTCCACACTTCATGGAAGTGTTCAGTTTTATGAAAAAAAAAAAAAAAAAAAAAAAGGGCTACTGCGAAGTTGGGTATGCAGAAAATGCTAAAGTTGTCTAGTGTTACTCCAACAGTAGAATCTTTTACGTCTGAACCGTGAGTGGTACATAAACTGCCTCACATGGATGGGCATCTACAGTGTGATATGGATGCCATTAAAGCTTTGAGTAAAGCTTCGATAAAAGAACAAGATTAAGAGCGCCAAAGACTTTTGAAAACCAGTGTATACAAATGCATGAAAGATAAAAGTTGGTAATGAGCATAGCCTTTACTGATCACAGACAGTCTGCAGTCTTATTTGTTGCTGTGGTTCATTGTAATGTCCATGTTTATGTTCTGAATCCGCTTGCGTAGACAAATTTGAAGTGTTTGTGAGCTCATTTACATAAAATGTTGAGAATGCAGCACTAATAATGTGTAGGTATGTTGCAGATCTAAGCACCTGACAGGCAACAAAAGTCCTGCACATTTATGAGCCCATTAGCGGGCTTCAATGAATTAGACATATCAAAAAACACCACAGCGCAACTTGCTCTTACTCTGGAAATGTCTCCCCTTGTGACTCTCAGATTTTGTCTTGTTGAAATAATTGTCTGGCTTTTAGAGTAATGCTGGGTGCAAAGCTGCTGCACAGGTACCAGAGATTAAAATATGATTACTGAAAAAGAGCATAATATGGAATATGGCCGTTTCAAATTATAACCCAACTCTTATGAATGGATCGTATTCATTTCCTTTCATATAAAAGGATCCATTTAGGTGTACTCCAGAACTCCAGGGTTATTGAAAATCACCTCTAACTATAAAAAGGAGAACGTTGCACAACTTTCAGGCTTAAAACTACAAACCTTTTTTTTTCGTTTTAAGCCAGAAGTAGTTTTGCAGAAATGAAAACAACATTAGACGTGTGCCTGTCTGTGTGGACACATGTATGGAGCTCCCCTCTTATCTTCAGGGCCTGTTATTAAGAATGTTGCCAACATAAGCTGTTTTATTTTTTACCATCATAGCAGAAGCCGTGAATGCAGGGGCTGGAGCTGCACTCATCCACATTGATTTCACAGCGAGGGCCAGTGAAGCCCCGGCGACAGTGGCAGCGGAATCCCAAAGGGAAATGGTCCTGATCCAGCTCTTCCACACACACCCCGCCATTCTCACAGGGATTACTGGCCTCGCAGGGTAAAAATTCACAATTATGACCTGGAGCGAGGAAAAGACACAAACACAGAGGGACCAGTAGAAAAGAATATCTGTAGAAACTCGAGGCAAAGCCAAAACCTAAAACTGTTTCTGTGTTCAAATACATCCATCAAGTAAACTCTGTGAACAGACAGAAGAGGAATTAAAAATTATTATAATAATTACAATCTTAGAACTGATACATTTTATTTCTAAAACAAAAATAATGTGCTGTAAACTATACGAATCACTTTGCAAAATGTTCCTTAGATCCCACGCAACACATGCAACAGTACTTGTACTTTTAGTCTATGAATAATCACAATCAGAGCTCTTTCTCACATACAAACATTGTTATATAAATCTAATGTATGATAAACATTGCAGTCCCTAAAGATGACAAATTATTTTTAAACTGTTTTAACCCCTCACCTGTTATTTGTTTTCTAAATGTGCTGGGATGACAGTGTGCACGTTAAAAGTACCAGAAGGGTCACACCAGGTCATGCATGAAACACACATTTGATGGAAAAGTGATGCAAGACTTGAGATGCAAATGAAATGATATAAAATCCATGCACACACACACACACACACACATACAAACATACAAAACACCAAGCATACACAAAACAAACAGCAGAAAATCTATCAGGCCATGCAACGTATGGAGTTTTGGAGACTTCAAAAGATTAAAAACTAGACCAAACACAAAGGTTCTGTGCCCTACCTCTGATAATCTCTGAATAAGAATAAAAATAAAGCATTCAATCAATAATATTCTTTGTGGAAAAGCAAAAAAGATGCTCACCTGAAACAACTGAATCAAAATAGTAAAAGAAAAGAACAAGTTCAAGGAACTTCGTTGCTGATCATTTATGGCGCTTTTCCACTAGTACCTACTCAGCCCGCTTCTACCCGCCACGCCCCCTTCTTGCGCTTTTCCACTACGGGCCGAGGCGGGTGGAGCCGTGCCAAGCAGCTACTTTTTCTGTATCTATTCTGCCGAGGTTCTAACCGGGCTAAGCCGGCACTATATCTGACGTCATCACCTCCACGCCACTGATTGGTCGGGGGGCGGGGCCGTCAGACGTTTGAATCAGGAAGCGGGAGTCTGCGCAAGAGCGACTCGCGGTGATTTTATTATACAGCGCAAACATCTGTTTGGTGATCCAACTCTGAAGTGCAGACGTTCATAAACCTGGTGGCTGACGAGAGAATTAAAAAAAGGGATGTAGACGGACGATAAGGAACGATCAGATCCACAGGCGCTCTGTTTTACTCTCAGCCGCTCGCGGCTCCAGCTGATTTCTGATCTGCGCCGACACAAACAAAGGGGTTGCGCAATCGAGTACGTCACAGCGGCTTCACCCCAACCCCCCACTTCTCACCTGGCTGTGGAAAGACAAGCGGGGATAAAGCGGGTGGAGCCGGGACAATGCGTGACGAGCCGAGTCGGGCTGAGTAGGTACTAGTGGAAAAGTGCCATTACAGATTCACGCAGATAAGAAGGGAGCAGAGTTGTCTTCACTTTTTTTTTTTTCAATGCATAATTCTCTTTGACATACTTGACAGTGCAAAGCTACATGAAGTGGCCGCTACCACTCGACAGAAAGGGTGTAACGTTGCTAGTTAGCCTCATTTCTGCATTGCTTTTTACAGTCCTTTGAATTACAGCCTGGAACTTCCATTTTCTTTTTCATCAGAGTTCTGAATTTCTCTCCGTATGCTGTCAGTGTTTCTTTGAAGTTGTTTTTTTTCCCTATATAAGCGTGTGTGTTCATTATATGTGCCTTTTTCAGGAACCGCTTTCTTCCAGCCATGCCCCTGTAGGGCTTGGTAAAGCTCAGATTTATGAAGAGCTGCCCTGACTGGTGCCTTTGTGGAAAGATCTTGCAGCCACTGAGGTCATGAAACGCGTCAGAGAGGTCATGTCACATAAAGTGTGCCGAAGAAGAGTCTGGCTGAACCTCTGTTTTTCATATTTAATAATTGTTTACAATACTGCTTTCCTGACAGCACCACAACAACAGTTTTATCCAACTTCAGCTTCACGGTCTCATCTGTCCTCTTACATCTTTAAAGCCTGTTCCTACCTAGAAATGACACATGTCCTCAGTAATCGGGTCACAAATTGGATCCTGCTAAACACACATGTGAACAGACCCAGGGCACAATGATGAAGTGACATTCAGGGGGTCTGGGACATTTGTGGTCACATTCTTTTAACAGTGTGAACACAAATGTGTCCTGAGTCACACCACCTGCCGACCCGAAGTGACCACGCTAGCAGCTGAGTTTTCAGTGGGATGTTTTCAAGTAAAATATTTTATGTTAAAAGAGGAATCCAAACTCACTGGATGTCTCATTCACTGAAAACCTCTTGCTCCTCTTTGATGTTAATTTCTACAGAAACTGAACAAAGCAGCTGAGAGCAGTGCCAGAGCTTCAGATCAGTCCTGCGAGTCCAGGGAGTTGACTTTTAAGGGGGCTGAACGTTCAGAGTCCAACTGCACATAATTTTGTTCTTTAAAAATTGCGTTTTCAGTGTCAAACAGACAAACTTTGAGCGGAGTGTCAGAGTGAGTGAGAAATGTGCTGTTTGGTATTACAGTACGAGGTGCACACAAAATGTGAATGCATTTCAATAAAGTAATTTTTAAGCTTTTCCTCCGACTGTTTTTGATTAACTGCAGTGCCTATGTCACTACCCTTTTATTTCTCTCACACTTTGTTGCAAAGCAGAACTTACAGAAATGCTTGTAACAAAAAAAAAGAAGCCCAAATGCGAGTCTGAAACATGTTTATCTTCTGGTTACTGAACTATTCTTGATTAGATGTCCTACTTGTTGTTTATCTGATAGCTGAGTGTGGGATGTACACTACATATTTATGTGCATAAAGAGCAGGTAACAGAGATCCATCACAGGTGGTCACTGAAGACACGTGTGTGGACGCATCTTAAATGTTATGTGTGTACACAAATACTCACTTAGAAATTTCACTCACTTCACTAACTTTTCTCTCACTTAAATACAGCGCTGGCTCATTAATAGTGACGGAATTTGAAACTACAACATCCTCCGGCCATGATGAAAAGTACTTTCAAAAAGTCCTGCCGTGCATTTTGCTAAAAAAAAAAGAATTTCAAATCTCCCATGAGTATGTAATTTTTATCGCTAAGCACCAATAATAAGCAAGGCTATTTCTGTCTCACTTGGATGGCAGAAGCATCAATCAGAGCTTCCATCTTCCTAATGGTTCAAGTTTTCTTTATTTAACTTCTGGCAGCAAATGAAGATGTGCTCATTTTGTTGCGACATGCGAAGTGGATCCAGACAGGTGAAAATAGTAGCATGTGAAGTTAATTAACTTTGCTTTTTGTCCCCCTTTCCTCAGTGCTCATTACCTTTAAATGGAGCCACACACTGGCAGAAGTAATTACCGGGCAGGTCAATGCAAGTTGCTCCATTCTTGCAGGGAGATGAAGCACACTCATCAACGTCATGTTCACATTTTGTACCTTCGACAGGAAAGAAGAAAAGCTAATACATTTGTTATATTGCAGGGTGAATAATAGAAAGGTTTGGCAAATAATACAAAGTTTATATCAAAACACTTCATAAGATCTATACTAAAGCACATGATGGCTGAATATCAATATTTCATCTAAATATAAACTACATTTTAATTTCTTAGCTCACAGGATTGAAGAATACAATCAAAAACGTGGTAAAAGTAGTGAGGTTTCACATTGTTCCTTACTCGATACTCATAATGCTGCCAATTTGTAAATGCAGCATTCTGTTTTTTTTATGGGTTACAAATGTAAATGTCTACATGTTAGGTTCCAAGAGTGATAGCGTTCAGTTTAAAAGGACTGGTGGGCCCAAATCCAATGTAACAGTGTTGTTGAGAGCACTCTAATACACTTACATGATTGGCATCAGTATTAATAAGATGGCTTTTATGTTTAGAACAAGCACCAGAAAAAATAAAAACTTTTAACACAGTTTTAATGCAACAAGAGGCTATGTAACGTCCAAATACAGAATGCTAGGATTTGAAAATCATTTAAATCATATATATCACTGTTAATGATTTTAACCCGGTATATTGGATGATGAAACAGAGATCTTTTTTATGTACTACCAGTCAAATGCTTTAACACAACTACTCTGTCAATGTCAATGTCAGCTTTGTTTATATAGCACATATAAAAGCCTACGGCCAACCAAAGTGCTTTACCGTAAAACGTAATCAACGGTGACAAACAATAAAAGCAAAACAATAAAATAAATGAAAAAAAAAACTGTAAAATAAGACAGATAATAGATTAAAAATGGAGAGGCTTTGCGCAGACCGCACAGAGAGGTGCAATGCGTTGCCACAGCGAGAGGGCCACAACTGCAAAAGCTCCCTCTCCTCTGGTTTCACGAGGGATCAAGGAATGAGGAACAGGACCATCTGGTCAGCTGACCTAAGGGCTCTGGAGGGTTGAGGCAACTTTACCAAGGTAAAATAAATAAATAATCTGGAGGGCGGTCCATCCAAAGACTTAAAAACAGATAAAAGAATTGTAAAATCAATCCTGTACCTAACCTGAAGAAAGCACCGGCGTTATTTGCTTGCGTTTCTTTGTCCGGGTTAGGGGACGAGCTGCTGCATTCAGACTGGCCAATGCCTACGTACAGGGAGTAACACTAATCCAAGCGCGATGTAATAAAGGCATGGAAACTTTGGCCGGATCACCCTGCCATACTTTTTCAAAATGCATTTGCTACACATTTAGCTGTTACGACGTACGTACTTCAAATAGTCAGGACAGAAAGTCTGTAACGTCAAAAAATAGAAAAATACTATAAAATAAAAAATGCTCATAGCTAATTAGACTGATTGACAAGATAAGAGAAAGGCTTCACTGCCCTGTGGAAGTACAACAGTTTAAGAGAGATATTTCTCTTCCAAAGATTTGTATTACCCCTCACAGATAATCTAAAGGATTCAGAAAAGCCAAAGGCATCACCATACACAAGGACAGCTGAAAATGAATACTAAACGGCCATGATCTTGCAGGCAGTACTGCATTAAGAATGATTCCCTGGTGGAAATCACTGCCATCTGTGAAGGCACTCTTCATGCTGACTGATACATGTAGTTTTTGGAGTAACATATGCTGCAATCCAGATGTTCTCTTCTTCAGAGAAGGTCTTGCTGACTTGAAGAAAACAACGCTGGCGCACATTCTGTAACGGCAGAGACCTTAGTAAACGAGTCTGGTGCTAGTCTGACCTTCCTGCTGTCCAGAAATGTTGCACGATTTCCTTGCAATAGGTGATGAAAACTAAGGAAAGAGACTTGAAATCCTTCACAGTATATAGTGAAAATGGGAAAATATTTAATTTTCAAAACTACGCCAACCGTCCTCAGCTCTGAGACATTTTCAGACTGTTGTAAAACAAAGAGGTAATGCTCCACAAAGCTTAGCATGTCCTCATTCCAAGTTTTCTTTGCAAAATGCTGCTGTCCCTCCCTGTTTTTTTTTTTTACAGATAATGAGTAAACATTTTGGATTTCTTAGAACTGTGTAGCATTTTCTATAAAGTAACTTTTTAAATAATTTGCAAATCATAGAACTAAATGTTTCAGAAATAGTATTGTATGCATTCTTGGGTCAAGATTACATTTTTGTTTTTAACAGCTGTACTTTTCTGTTAGGTCTGGGTGGACTTGTGCTGTTGCTTTTGGCAAGCGCCTCTGTTGAGCAAGTATACGCTTTACTTCCTGTTTTATTCTGAAAGTATAATCTACCTCAGATGTTGATGTCTAATTCACTTCCTTTGCTCTTCGGCCCCTGTTCTTGTTAGATCTGTCTGGATTGTTGGTGCCTGTGTCTTGCCATCCCCTTTTCTTACATAACACCATCTCTCTTCTTCCGTCTCTTCTTCCTGAATTTCACAGTACCCTGCAGTCTGGGTGAGCTCCACTAACCTGTGAAGCCAGGCCTGCAGACACATTCATAGCCTTGAACCAGATCAACACACGTGGCATTGTGCAGGCAGGGAGAGGAGTCACACTCGTCAGTATTGAATTCACAGAAGTCCCCTGTAATGACATGTTATTTAAATCAAACACTCTTCTCATATTGCAAACAAAGTGTTATATTTCAGATATGATTTGAAACACTAAATTACTCTTGCTCATTTCCACCCCCCCCCCCCCCCCCATTTTCCACTTTTTCATTCGGCTTAATGCCTCTGCGTGGAGAATTTGAAATTTGATGACCGGTGACAGTTTTAAATTTCCTGGTAGTAATTCATCAAGACAGTTCATGCACACATCTTGCATCCAGCATGCTACAAAAATTAAGCTGTCACTTACATATTTGTTTTGGATATTCTACAAATAAGGGCTTTCGACATGTCGTTTTAAACAGGTAAACAACTTAGTCTTCACCAAAAAACATCTTTTCAGACAACACAATACAGACTGAAATTTCTTTTAACTTGAAAAGCAAATTAAGAATAGTCATTGATTACAGAACCCAATTTATTCTCTATGCTTGCTGTGTGTGAAAACAAGCTGGGAGCTTGCTGTCTGCCACATTTACAGACTCTGCTAGCATTAAAAGGGGCACTGTTAGAAAGTGTAAAATGCCAACATGATAATGGGTCCCTGAATTACACTAACATCCCATGTAATTACAGTGTACTGTTTGTGCTGCTCTTGTAACACTATGAAGGACAGGGCTTATTTTATAACCTCTCCGCCTTCCATGTGGATTTGGCCTGAAGGCTTACATAACATAAGTGCTGACAAACCAGGATCTTCATGTTGTTTATAATTAGACTAGAGAATGAGGGGGGAAAAAACCCTGCTCTTTTTAAAAACATATTTTTATTAATACACTAACCGATAATTAAGCACGTTTCTTCTGCATGTCCTCATTCAAAGTTTTCTTTGCAAAAATCACAGAAATGTTATTTTTCTTGAAACATACTAAACAAGTAATTTTTGATTCTGACTGATTTTTAATGACTCTAATGACACCATTACTTTTATGCAGAATACATATCTAATTCTGAAGATTGCAATGACATTTGCAAGATAAGTTAATTCTTCAGAGAAAAATTTTAATTTTAATTTGTGTATTCTTGAGATCCACAAACTTCCCTCTACATACACATAAATGCCAGCTAGAGTCTTTGAGGGATAAGCAAGTATCTGAGTAATGATGAGAGGTGAGGCCTGCCTGATTAACACCTTGAAGTGAAACAGGGAAAACACAGAAGAGTCAAAGGTTGTCATTATTTTCACAGTTGAAATACTTTTGAAATTGCAAAATGATTGAAGTGTGACCACAAGACACTTGAACAATATTTTTGAAATAAGTACATTGGTTCACAAAACAATATAATAAAAAGTCAACTGAGAAGGACAGAGCCAATTAAGAGTAAAAGTCTTGAAATAAACCTATCATGACATAGTACCGTTGAACTTAAAGGGAAAGTTCGGTTTTTTACAACCTGGACCTTATTTCTGGCATTTTTTATGGTTGTATACTCACCCAGAGGTGTTTGGTGTCATTTGGAGTCCTTCGGAAGATATTAGGAGTTTTTTGCGAGCCGCTTCTCCATATAACGGTAGCGCCTGGGGCACAGAGGGACACAGACGATGCAGCGTCTAAATAACACATGATTGTCGCGAAACTCTTCATTTCTTTTATGAATCACTTGATCTGCTTCCAGGACCTGTTGTAACATTGTGGCGCTGTCTGTGTAATAAATAAAATAAATAAATCTGTTTGTAAACAAGACCTCTGAACTCATGACGTCATCTCTGTGCGCGCGTCCCAGACACAGCTCTGTGTACAGCTGGAGTTCGCTACTGTTAGTTTACTGATAGTTATTTGAAACATGTCTGAATATTTGTCAAATTCTGAGGTTGTGGACGACGACTTTGAATATGATGGACGTCCTTACCGTTTTGAGCCGGAGTATACGGCTGAAGAGCTCACTGAACGGAGGACAGAGTGCGCGCACAGAGATGACGTCATGAGTTCAGAGGTCTTGTTTACAAACGGATTTATTTATTTTATTTATTACACAGACAGCGCCACAATGTTACAACAGGTCCTGGAAGCATGTCAAGTGATTCATAAAAGAAATGAAGAGTTTCGCTGCAATCATGTGTTATTTAGACGCTGCATGTCTGTGTCCCTCTGTGCCCCAGGCGCTACCGTTATAAGGAGAAGCGGCTCGCAAAAAACTCCTAATATCTTCCGAAGGACTCCAAATGACACCAAACACCTCTGGGTGAGTATACAACCATAAAAAATGCCAGAAATAAGGTCCAGGTTGTAAAAAACCGAACTTTCCCTTTAAAATGGTATATTTTCTTGAGATGTACAAGGTCATAAATGCTCAGAGATATGGAGAAAATAATAAATGTAAGAGGAAATGTGCAACAAACCTGCCAAAGTTAGCGCTCACATGTTCAGAAGTAAATATTGGTCTGAAAAATACCTGAATCCAGATTTATTGGACAACTGACGCTTGACAGAGCTGATGGATGAAGCCTCTTCAGGATGACTGATAGCTAGTTTCTGGAGCATACTTTCTTTAAGCAGTGGTTTAAGAAGGAGTAATTAAGTAGCATTAAAGAGGACTGAGATTTTTATGCAGGGCAGTACTCCATCAGATGCTCCATCAGAGTACCACTGCTACGCTAGCCAGCAAAAGCTTCAAAGATGTCTGAGTGATGACTTGACCCCTTTCCTCACCTGACTTAAATCCAATTGAGAACTTTATATCCTTCTGAAATGTGAGATATCCAGTTAGGCAAGAGGAAAGACTTTTTTGAAAAGCACTAGGAAGGCTACTATTGAAGAGAAAGTTGATTATGAGCAGCAGTAGCAACTGAAAAGAAGAGTACCTGCTCAAGCCATTCAATAAAATCCAGAGGTTTATAAATAAATAAGGCCTTTGGTTTAATTACATTTAAGATATTGTATTGGTTGTGTTGAACAAGAAAACATTCAATTCCGAATTAAACTTTTTTTTCCCCCTCATTCGACACATAGTGTTGATCCAAACTCAGATATATACAGTAAAGGTGAAGTGCTCATATTGAACCCAGGAATTCCAAATGAGAATCATTAACTAACTTGTGCAGACCTTGATGACATGAGATACAAACAAGCTGCATAAAAGTGTGACAATGGAAAATACATAATATATTACTTTTTCTTTTTAAAGAAGAAAGTTCAGCTGATGCATATCATTGTAAAAGGTTCCGAGCATTTTAATCGCATTCAGCCATTTCGTTTTGTATGACAAAGTTCTAGAAATGTTATATTGAAATGATGAAATAATGCATTATCTTATGAAAGACACACTGGTTTACATACATATCCAGAAGACAAATAAACTGTCAAATAAACTGTATAATGCACATGTGTATTTTGCGGAATTTTGTGGAAGCAAGTGAGCCCAAAATGACAGAACTTTGAAAATAACAGTTTTGCTACAGTGCCTTCAACATTCATAACTTCCTGGGGTTTTTTCCTGATGATGGCTGATGATGACCATTAATTAGATTCATGTGTTTGGACTCAGGGACAAAGCCGAGGACAGTGGTACTCGAGGACCGGGGTTGCCTACCCCTTAAATACACAGTATATAAGGCCTTGAATTCATGCCGTAGAAATGCGGAAGTCTGAAAAACTGCAGTTCATTGACTGTCCATCAGGGGCTGGCTCCATAAATCATTCTCCAATGTTAAAATGTGGGAACTGAGAAAAAATATCCTATCTCACGACCAGGATCGTTTATTCAGTTTATTTTCCCTTTTGTATTAATTGGGTTTGGGCAAAGTCAGTTCTTGTGGCCATGGTGTGCCCAATTAACTGGCTTCACAAGTATATTTCAGAAGCCCATGGGTGGCAGATTTGTCTTGCTATCTTAACACAGTTTATGAATATATTTAAGGTAATTTTCTATGGCTCAGAGATATGCAACAAGAGCCAAGAGACACATTAGCAAGTGAAACTTGATTAAGGCTCAAGCTTGTAAAGGTTACTACACTTTAATGTTCTAGTTCCGCTGGACCTCGGTGCTGCTTTTGAAACTGTAGATCACTGCATTTACTGAACGGTTTAGAACAGGTTGTCAGGATTAAAGAAAGAGCTTGAAGTTGGTTTAAATCATATCTATCTGACAGATTCCAGTTTGTTTTCGTTAATGAGCATCAGGCATTATATTGCTATGCTTATGATCCACAGCTGCCTATGAAGCCAGATTAAAGAGAACCGTAAGCCAAACATCAAAACAACATCATGTCCGTGATGTCAACTTTTTACTTCTATATTCTGATAAAACAGAGGTTATTATTTTTGGTCCCAAGCATTTTAGGAAGGGATTAGATGGTGTTACGATGGCCTTCAGTACTACTGTGAGAAATCTTGGTGTTATGTTATTTTTTATTAAGGATTTGTCGTTAAAACAGCATATTATTCAGGTTTGTAAGACAGCGTTTTTCCATCACCGTAATATCGCAAAGATTAGGAACATCCTCTCCCAAAGTGATGCAGAAAAACTAATTCATGCGTTTTTATCTTCTAGACTAGATTACTGTAATGTATTATTAGCAGGATGTCAAAGTAATTCTCTGAATAGGCTCCAGCTGATCCAAAATGCAGCAGCGCAGTGCTGACAGGAATCAGCAAGAGACCACGTCTATCCAGTGTTAGCCTCCCTCCATTGGCTCCTGTAAAACTTCCAATCCAAAATTCAAAATTCTATTACTTGCCTATAAAGTCCTAAACAGCCTAGATCTACGATATTTGCAAGTGTGTAAACTCTAGTGTGCTAGGGCCAGTAGTCATAGCTGCAGCTACAGGACAAGACTAGAGCAGCTCGTCTTAAACATAGCTTTGTTGTAGATACGCTACTATAGACCTACGCTGCAGGGGGACACCAACTGACCAGTGCCCTTCACCCCTTTTGTTCTCCTCTCCTTGTCTTTCCTTTCTTAAACTCAATCCATAGTTGATTAGAATTATCTCATGAGCATAGTTGCGCTCCATTGTTCTTGTAGTTTGTTGTTCTAGTCTACACTAGGGATGGGCGGTATGGACTAAAAAATGTATCACGATAATTTCTGGCATTTATCCTGATAACGATAAAAATGACGATAAAAAAAATACTAATTCAACTCCACCTTTGTAACTATAAATCTATCTCGCTCTCAGATCTGCCATGTTTGTTACACAAAAACCTCATCAACGGGAATTTATCCTTCTTTCTTTCTCTTTCTTTCTGGTTCATTTCCTTCCTTCCTTCTTCCCTTCCTCCCTTCTTTTCTCCCTTCCTTCCTTCTTTTTTCCCATCCTTCCTTCTTTCCTCTGCTCTCTCCTTCCTTCTTCCCTTCCTCCCTTCTTTTCTCCCTTCCTTCCTTCTTTTTTCCCATCCTTCCTTCTTTCCTCTGCTCTCTCCTTCCTTCTTCCCTTCCTCTTTTCTCCTTCCTTCCTTCCTTCCTTCCTTCCTTCCTTCCTTCCTTCCTTCCTTCCTTCCTTCCTTCCTTCCTTCCTTCCTTCCTTCCTTCCTTCCTTCCTTCCTTCCTTCCTTCCTTCCTTCCTTCCTTCCTTCCTTCCTTCCTTCCTTCCTTCCTTCCTTCCTTCCTTCCTTCCTTCCTTCCTTCCTTCCTTCCTTCCTTCCTTCCTTCCTTCCTTCCTTCCTTCCTTCCTTCCTTCCTTCCTTCCTTCCTTCCTTCCTTCCTTCCTTCCTTCCTTCCGCTTTAGACAAAAACATCAACGGGAATTTATCGTTTTTATCGCGAGATGACAAATTCTTACCGTGAGGAATTTTTTTGACGGTATATCGTGAACGGTAAAATATCACCCATTTATAGTCTACACCCTCCTTTTCTCTTCTGTACATGTTTGCAGGCCAGAGCTTCCAAAACTGCATGCTGACCTGCCGTCCCACGCGCTGACCATTCAAGTGTTTACCTCCATCTGTCTATATAGATGTCTCTGCTGGATATCTACTGACATCCTGGCCTGCAGTCCCACCCTCTGACCACCTCAGTGGCTGCTGTCTACATCTTTTATAGTTGTCTCTGTAGTACACCAGCTAGCCATGTATCGGCCATATGTACAACTCTAATCCTCCAGCTAACAGATAGTTATACTAATATATCTTGTCCTTTGTACCTTTGACAATATATTTGTGTCTCTTTCTCTCTCTCTGTTCTTCATCCTCTTTGCTATCTCCCGTTTCCTGCTCTACCCAGCTGTCCTTCAGCAGAAGGGTCCCCATATGATCCAGGTCATGCTCCAGGTTTCTTCCCTCTTAAAAGAAGAGTTTTTCCTTGGCACTGTTTGGCTTAAGATTTTTATCCCGCTAGGGGAGTTTTTACCTGCCATTGTTTATGTAATAATTACTGGCGGGTGATGCTCTGGGTCTCTGACAACTTGTACTGTAATGGACAACATGAATAAAATTGAATTGAAAAATTAAATTAATGCGAGGCCATCTTCACACAGACAGCACAACGTGTGCACTGAAAATCCAAAGCATGATTATTTTTATTTCATCTCCCACTTAGAGGACTGCAACCAACTGTCTGAAGCACCTTTGAACTGCAGCCCAAGTCACAGCATATGGAGTTGGTAAGTGTGAGGTAAGTGGTTCTCTGCAAAATACACTGTTAAAACATTTGTCTGTCATCATGTTGACTCCATGACTGGTGCAATACGACTTCCACAGTGGGTTCAGTATGCAGGCAATGTGTCAAAGGCATAAAATGTGAGGTTTTCTTTCATTTCTAGACTTTAGAATTGATTCTAAATATAATTCATGTTCATACTAATATAATTACTGTTTAAAAAGATTGTACAAACCGTAGAACCAGGGCAACGGTAAGGTAGTTGGTGTGAATACACGCATACCCAATACGGACTAGTTTAGTAGAAGAAGCTATGCACACACCACACTGCTGATGTGAAGCTGGCCCAATTCCAAAAGTTCAGCTGTGGACAAGGATCTCATTCCCTTTTGATTTTCCAGAAATGCGATCAGCAATATGAAGTAATAAACCTCAAGTTGATTTGATTGTAAAACAAGTACTTGAAGTAAGCACATCCTGAACCGACCTTAAATCAACAAACTTCATTGAATCAGCAAAACATTTCATTTACGTTCCATGTTTTCATTGATTATGACTTGGATGCAGTGATTCTCCAAATCATACTTGTTTGGGTTTTCTCCAAGTACTTCAGCTTCCTCCCACAGTCTGGTGAGCATTTTCAAAACATGCTGTTCACACAGACATGAGCCATATTCTTGATAAACTTGCTTATACTCTTTTTGCATGTTTAAATATGGCCCCAAGCCCCTCTGAATCATAAAATCATCTTATAGTCCTCCATATTCCTCAGAGAAAAGTTCATTTGTGGAGATGCTGAACTTGATTTAACTTTTGAAACGTTTTAAAAATACCTGTATCAATAACAGCCAGCAGAGATAATATCGGGGGCAGCTGGCACCAAGTTATGTCAGCTCAGTTTAAAAAAACCCACAAACTATGTAAAAGAAAGACTATTTCAGAGCTTTGAAAAGTCAAGGTGAGAAGCAGAATACCTGTGATCCCAGGAGGACACTGGCAGCTAAATGAGTTGAGCTCATCCATACAAGAGCCTCCATTTTGACAGGGCTGGCTGAGACATTCATTCACTTCAATCTCACACCTATTTCCTAGAGAGGAAAAAAAAAAGGTAGAAACATTGTTGAAACATTGCTTTTGTGGGTAAAACATACATTTATGTCACAAATAACAACATAAAGAGACCCTTCATTTACCAATAAATCCAGGTGCACAAAAACAGCTGTAGCCATTCAGAGTGTCTTTACAAATACTCAACGCTCCACAAGGCTCCTCTTCACAGTCGTCAATGTCTATCTCACAAAACTGGCCTCTTAAACCTGTCAAGAAAGAAGATGAGATGCTCTTTGATGTTTCTCCATTGAGATGATAAATCCTTAGAGTCACTGTTTACGTATTTTTTTTCATAAAAGCTGGGAGAAAATTGTTGCCCTATAAAGAACAAGACAATGTACCGGTACTGTATAATTTAGCCTTATAACTAAAATAAAAAAAACTGTTAAATGCTGCATTAAAAGGACTATTCTGGAGTCAAAATGATCCTAGGTCTATTACTGAATGGTACTGAGTGTAAACTTTTGTGAAGACCAAAACGACATGAATCAAATCCATTTTGAGTTAGAACGAATAAATACATTTGAAATATGATGGATGTAACGTTAATTAGTGATGCCAGAATAAATTGCTATTTCAAACCTCTGACAAGACTCAAAAAATGTCATTCCACTTGAGTGACGGCGTGGATAGGCTGGCTACAGAAGAACCAAGGTTATCTGAACTTCATGAATGTACAACAAATGTGTAAAAAAATAAATGTTAGTAGAAGAATGTGCTTTCCATTCTAATTGCCTACAAATTGACTATTGAATGTCAAATATAGCTGAAAATGAGGAGGGGTGTATGACCATGCTTTCTCTACAGCTGGGTCAGTGTAGTAGATGCAGGAATTAAACAAATAGATGGAAATTACAAATAAAAACGAATGAAAAATATATGCAGGGATTAAAAATAAACACTAAAAGAAAAGCCATTAATAAAATTGAGATTAATTAATTAAGATCTGTAATTTATGTCTTTTTTAAATCTCACCTAAAAACTGCTGAGAAAAGTCCTCAACTTTTTTTTTATTTTGGCAGCTCAAAACATTGATTTATAACCAAAAAAGTGGCTTTATAAAGTCTTTTTTTTTTAACAGACTTGAACACGTTCAGTACAGATACAAGAATACATAACATTCTACCTTTATCAATGGTGCCGTCGGGGTAGTTTTATAAATGTAAATTCCTCATTCACCGACAACTTTCACATGCTCCTCCATTTTCACGTGTCTTCTCCGCTACTCACCGCCCGGCCCCCACCTGTCCAGCTACAATGGGAGTCTACCAGCGGAGCTAACCACGCCCACGCAGGGACAGCCAATCAGTGTCCACTACAAGGTGTGACGTAACAGTTGAGATGTTGAGATAAAAAATAGATTATGCGATTACAAAAAAATAACGCGCTAAATATGCCTGTATCTAAATAATCGCAATTAATGCGCTAATTTGACACCCCTAGTATTAATACATTTATGTATGTATGAAATATTGCTTAAATATTTTTTTTTTATTTTGTAGAACTTGTAATGTTAATTTATTTATTAATAATAATGTAATATACATATGTTCCTGTATTTATTATTTTCAATTGTATTGGTTTCAGTTCTACATGTTTGCCTTGAAATATTATTGTCTGTTTTAATATCTGAAAAAAATAATAAGAGTTGAATTAAAAAAAAAACTATTCTTACATTCAAAATATGATATAAACGGCACCTGTCATGTTAAAGGCACAATGTTTGGAAAATGACGGGTTTTTTTTTTTTTTTCATATTACCTTTGCGTAGTGTCATGTAGACTTTCAGCTTTAATTCAAGAGGTTTAACAAAAATATGACATTGGCCGTTCAGCTATTAGCCTAAGTATCTTCATTTTCAGGGGCTCAAAAGTATTTGGACAAAGTAAGCTATCTATGTATCATTTTTAATAGTCAATGTCTGTGCGAAGTCTGGAGCCCATGGACATCCCCGAAGCCTGAGCTTCCTCCCTGGAGATGCTCTTCCAAACCTTCACTGCATCCACCATCAACTGCTGCTTGTTGAGAAGGCATTTGTCTTCAACAAAGAAAGGATTCTGCAACCATCTGCTTTAGTTGTCTGCAGCGGTCTTCCAGCAGTCCTTTCTTTCCTTTTATGAATATATTAAAACGGTGACATGATTACACCTAATATTTTTGCTCTCACAGACTTTTTTTCCCGGCCTAGTGATGACCTTCTTTACTTGGTTTAAGACCTCCTTATACAGTTGCTCCAGTGTGACAGCTGATTAATGCCAACTCAACATCCCATATCAGCACTAGTGTAGCCCTGAGGGAGTGAATGATTCTTAAATGATAAAGGCCATATATTTATAAAATCTCTTAAATTAAAGCTGAGCGTTAACACTTTGATCACATCTTACCTGTTTTATTACAAATCCATTGTAGTGGTGTAAAACTCATTGTCAATATCCAAATACTTCTGGATATATCTCACTGATAGTAATATATACCTCTCATAAAATACCAACAAACAGACACCCTCAGCATCAATTACACTTTGAAGTCAGCTCACATCCAGATGAGCGGAGCCCTGACGTTCACATTGCATAAAGACTGTTGCATAAAGACTGCATGTTGTTGCTTAAGGCCAAAAGGATTAGACTCCCACAGAGAAGAAAGCTGAACAAGTGAAAGCATCAGACTGGGAGTGTATCCTCTATGCAACGTACATATATAGTACACATCATATAAATGATGCATGATTCAGATCAGGGAATGCCACGCTTGGATACAAGCCCCTGTTAAAGGGTGACTTTACCTGGTAAACAATCACATTTGAACCCTCCCGCAACGTCCACACACAACGAACCACGTTGACAAAGGCCGTCGACACAGCGGCTTATGTGCGTTTCGCAGTGCTTCCCAGTGTGTCCATGATGACACACACATCTATAAGTATTTTCCAGCTCTTCACAGAGGACAGTCCCTTCGGAGTGACATGGATTGGACACACACAAGCTCACAGACAAAGAGCAGTCTTTTCCGTGGTATCCTGTAAGAGGTGGGATCAAATAAGGTGGTTATCTTCAGTGTGCAGTATCCTTATGCATTTTTACACTTTATAAAAAACTGATGATTTTATGTATGCTGATTTATGTGATGCACCAAGCGAGAGGACTGGATGAAAACACTCAAACCAAGAAACGATTTCAGTAAAGACTGCAAAAATTTTAAATATATTATATATAAACGTGTGATTTTATTTTTTTGCTGCGCAATGTTCTCACATGTATTAACAGATGAATTCACAACAGAGATTGCATTAAGCAAGAAGAACACATGGTAAGCACAATTATTTAGCACATCCTGTTTGCACTGGGCACACCATTGATTTTGTACACTAAGGGCCCAAAGCTAAGATGATTTATATAGCAAAATTAATTTCAATAAACCCAATCCAATCCCCTGGGAAAAAAAAAAAAAAGTTCAGTACCTGAAGGGCAAATACACTGTACATCTCTAGCTGAACTCTGAGTACAGGTTCCACCATTTCTGCAGAAGTCCACATCCGATGTACATGCAGAGACAGACATGGAGCAATTTTTACCTGAAAAGTAATTAAAATATTATCCTCATGAAGATGGAAACAGAGAAACAAATAGAAAAGAAAAACTGCACTGCCAACATAATAAAATGCCTCAATAAGATGGCATAAATCTGAGTTGAGGTGCATGTCATAAAAATTAGTGTTGCATGATTCGTGTGGTGATGGAGTCAGGAGAGGTGATGCTGCGTGCAACATTCATTTGAGACTCTCTCAAAATTCAGAGTACAAAACTATAGGAATCTAATCAAGGTCCAAGGCATCCACAGTTTACTCTAAAATTGTGAATATAATGTAATCATTCTTGATTTATTTGATCTTTATGTTTATTTTATTTCCCTCTCACGTTCATTTAATTTGTCAACATACAACCATTTTCACATCTTAGGCTTACAACACATTCCAAACATTGTTAGGCTAGTAAAGCTTTGCTCCTTTGTAATGTTGCTGTTCCTTCTCATAACACTTACGCAGGTTTTCTAACATTGAGAATACCGAGTGACTCAGATTTAAAGTTGTTATTTTAACCCGTTATTCCTGCAAACATGTCTTAAAGTGTGCAACATCATGTGTCATCAACTTAGCATTTTCATTCTTGACAGACTCTCTGTTGGAGACTGCAGGGAAGCTGGCACCATATCGTTGAAAAATGCATGGATGTACAGGAATAGATGTGGTCTTGAAGAACCTACATGTTGATTCTGTGTACCTTTCTGCAATAATGCTCTCACCACAATACACATTTCCAGTGTGATATCACGTTTTCCACAGAGATATCAACTTTAATATAAGGCTTTTGTATTGCAAAGGGAAAGTGGTAAGTGGAATTTGTGAATGTACCTGTAGTGCTTGACAAAGGTTTCCCATAGTGCTCCCATGCTCATGGCATTCGATATGCAATTGATATGCAACAACTCTTTATGTGGTGTCATCTGTAAATCTGAGATCACTGGTATCCAGCTTAGAAGTGCAGCCTTGCTGTTTCCACGCTGAAGTTCCTCCATCCATCCATCCATCCATCCATTTTCTATACCCCCGTTATCCTATACACGGTCACAGGGTCTGCTGGAACCTATCCCAGCTCATTACAGGGTCCACCCTGGACAGGTTACCAATCCATAGCAGAGTCACGTATATAGAAAAACAGCCATGCACTCACACTGGCTGGAACATAACTGCTGTCTGACCTTGCATTCGCTTCCTCTTGCGCACAAAACAAGCCGAGTCGTGAACGAACACCTTTGGAGCACGTTGTCAGGAGATTTACATGCCGAAATATCTGGAACGAAGTTGGTGTCGTTTGAGCGATGGCTGACGAGCCTCTGTAGCCAGCTCAGAGATTTGATTTTCAGTGGACAAAACACCCAATCAGCACCGTCTTTCCCCTGCATCTTCTGAGGGGCACGGACATAACAGTCACGCAGTTGTTTCCATTTCCGTTTGCACAACTCCATATCTGCACCCAGAACTGTGCTGATTTGCTGCCAGCTGTTCTGACACGCATGTTTGTCACTATGCTGTGGCAATGTCACATCCCGTGAGGATAACAGCACACCTGCTCAGCCAGCCTCTGTTCAAAACCATCTGCCATTTTTTTACCTCCCGGCCGAGTCACTTGTGGTCAACTGGTGCCCTGACCTGCACCAGCGCCACTAGCGGCCAAGGCTAGAACTGCAGTCCGTGTGCGCGTTTTGTGTTTTTTGGAGTACGTGCACGACGAACAAATGGTACGCATGTCAGCCATGCGTTCGCATAAAGTGTTGTGAATAGCAAGTATATTCCAGCCTTAACGCCTGCAGGCCATTTTAGTATCATCAATCAACCTAACAGACAGTACATGTGTTCGGACTGTGGGAGAAACCCAGAGAAAACCCAGAGAAAACCCATGCAAGCTCGAGAACATGCAAACCACAAAGAAAGACTACTGGCGTGGGAGTTGAACCAGGAACCTTCTTGCTGTGAGTGTATAGAGTGTTCAGATTCCTTACATGGTTCAATGGTGTTTTGGAGCCTTAAAGCAGAAATATATAAAGCCCTTTCCAGTATTTATTTGAAGAATACTGCTTTAAAATATTTCAAAGAATTTCTGAAGCACCCTGAAATAGCAAGGTGACATGTTGACAGTATACACCTGTCTTTCACCTGAAGACCGCTGAAATAGACTCTTGCAGATCCCGGGAACACTGAATAAGATGTAGTGGGGATGGATGGATGGATGGATGGATGGACGGATGGATGGACGGATGGATGGACGGACGGACGGACGGACGGACGGACGGACGGACGGACGGACGGACGGACGGACGGACGGACGGACGGACGGACGGACGGACGGACGGGTTTTCTCACACATATTGATGAAGTAGACATCTTTTACCCATCTATGAACCTTAAAGACTATGGACAGAATTGTTTTTCTTTCATCATTACAATCACCTTTTCCCATCACCTGAAAATAATATCCTTTCTTTTCTTTTTACCTAGTAGCACTAAATTATCCTCCATAGAAACTCTCTCTTTTGTTCAGATGTCTTGCAGGAATAAAATACAAAAAAAAATCTACCAATCATACTGCCAGCAAAGAAATGAAAGTCTAGTATATTAAAGTATATTAAAGTAAAATCATTGTGGGTTTTTTTTTCTCCTTCTCTCCCTTTGTAATTTTTCATATTGACCATTTCCCATACTGAGTTATTAGTTGATGCTATGCTCGCCAAGGACTGCTATGAAAAATGACAAACTCACCAGCAAAACCTACTGGACAGATGCATTCATAGTCAGCAATCTGATCAATACAAGTGGAATTATTGGCACAGTATCCAAAGGCACATTCATCATAGTCGATTTCACAGTTGAAACCAGCAAAGCCTGAAAAAAAACAACACAAAAATCAGAAATGGTTTGTGAATTTCAGTAAATGTCAGACTTGAAAAGACACTAATTATTGTCTTTCACTGCTTGATACGACTTCAAGCGCTGCACAAGCGCATGGTAGTTCAGGAAACAAGTTGTATGTCCGCATGTATTTATTTATTGTGTGGGATTAACATTTTTTGAGAAAAACTGAATTTAAAAATTGGCTATAAAAAAAATAAAAGGTTAACGTCATCAAGAGAGAGCTAAAATGTCTGTCATTTTACTCTCCCATAAATATATTCCACCGCATGGTCACGCTACAAAATGACTATCATTAGCGCTGTCACACACCGCGGCTACAGGAGACCCATGACTAATGCTTTACTATCAGCACCATCAGTGCAGGTCAAATTCTCATCATTTCTAAAACTGACCATGGAACCAATTTCCATCTCTCTCCAAGTCATACAATTTGACAATTATTCTGACTTCATTAAAAATGCATAACAGACTTCACCTGCAATCAAGGTTTAGCCAGAGGTATGTCTCACAGGTAAAGTGACAACTGCACTAAGAGATTATTGGGAAAATAGCTGGGAATTATTTTTTCTCCTTCACCAATGATAATACAAGCAAGAATTTCTGATGTGATCTGATTCTAAAAATAAATTTGTTAACTTTATAGACTTTGAATTACAGGCCTAGTTGCACCGGAGAAATGTGCAACTGTAAATTCTTAGAAAGATAAATAGCATACTGTATGTTGTTGTGATGGCTGCATAAGCAGCTACGCACGCCAAACAAAAAGTCTGGTAACATTTTTTGGTTAGTGCTGCATTGATCAGTATACTATTTTGTTGTAATTTGTTTCCCCCTTTTGGGTCAAAATGGCCTGATCAGCCTCCCTCATGTCAGTTTGTGCTTCAGTTTCCAAAGAGAGTCCAAAATTAAGAGTTGTATTCAAGAGTTGTTGTGTCTTTGTGAATTTTTTGCAAATAAATGTTAAAAAAATATTTTTCTAAATCCTCTGTGCTGCTCTGATTTTTCGACTTGGTCCCTCCCAGTTGTAAAGAAAGTATTTTTCAGGAAAATATAGAGATTCAATTTTGAACAGACATTTACTAACTGGGTTTAGCCTCTTTGACTCAGTCTTTAAAATCATATAATTTTTTTTTATATCAAATGTCAAGAACACTCCATGGTGCAAAAAGATTCAAATACAGGGAGATGGCTGAATAAGATGTTGAAGATTAGGGTAAGGGTCTTGGTGTTCTCCAG
Source organism: Cololabis saira (assembly GCF_033807715.1). Classification (NCBI taxonomy): domain Eukaryota; kingdom Metazoa; phylum Chordata; class Actinopteri; order Beloniformes; family Belonidae; genus Cololabis; species Cololabis saira. Next base: position 5,563,265 of record NC_084603.1, read on the forward strand.
CTGTGTCAAACTACGGTAAGTCCTTGTACAATCAATGAAGGTACATCATGTGAAGCAGTTATCTACTTGTCTATCCAGGGCAGATTTAACCAAAATGAAAGTACACATGAGAGAAACTGTTCTTTTTTCATTTTAAAGAAATGATCCAAAACTATACAGCCTGAATGTCCCACATTTAAATATGTAACAGTAACACACAGTCATCATACTGGTCAGGAATGAGATGGTTTCTACAATTGCTTTGATGCAAAATGTGCAAATAAGCCCCAGAACAACAACAACCTCTTGTTAAGATGTTGGCTGAAAGCACTGACTATTATTATCTTTGGTGAAAAACACTCTGTGCAGACATGGGCTGAAAGGCCACACAGTAAGAGAAAACCATTGCTCAAAAACCAGAAAAAAAAGAAGAAAAGCTGCACATAAGGACAAAGATCTCAGTTTTTGGAGACTCATCCTGTCGTGTGATGACAATAAATATAACTGGTCGTAATGATACTTGTTATCTTTGCTGGAAACCAGGGGAAGCTTTCAGGTCTCAGCACACGATCCCAGTTGGGAAGTACGCGGGTAGCAGCACCATGTTGTGGGATTGCTTTGCCACAGGATGCAGTGGTGGAAAGCCATTATGTGACTATATCAAATCAACAACTCAAGACATGGGGGACAAAGTTGAGGCCTGGGTGTGAAGGGTTCCAGCAAGAGGGGTCGGAAAGTGATAGATGAGAACAAAGACTTATTGAATCTGCTGTAATTGTGACCCAAGTGAAAGGTAAACAAAAGAAAAATGGAGTGATGGGTGAACATGTGACAAAAATGATATGTGCCAACAAAACTGAAACATTTAGTCAGGGTCTCCATTGTGTGCATACTGTACAACAGTGGTCCCCAACCTTTTCTGAACCGCGGACCGGTTTAATGTCTGACAATATTTTCAAGGCCCAATCTAAAAGGTGTAGCTGATTAAAACTAAATAAAATGACAAGATCGGCATTAAAAAATGTTTGTTTTCTCATTAACGGTATTTAAAGCCAGGCTTTTAATTTATTTGTTATATATTAAGGAGACCGATATTTAGTGATTTTATTTTGAAGGCGCCTCGCCGAGACCTTGTAAACATCCGGCGCTTCGGACTTTAACGGTAAAAGTTTAACGGCAGTAGAAAGTGTGTCTGAAAGACTAAACTAGTGTCAGGAATGCCAGTGTCAGGAATGCTAAAGTGGAGTGAACTCTTACGGTGTGTTTGCAGTGTATTTACATCCAAGGAATAAAAACATTGTGAACCATCAGTTTGAGAGTCATCCATCATCAATCGGGGATTGTACAGAAATTATTTTTTCTCTCTGTGCGGCCCGGTACCAGATGACCCACGGCCCGGTACCGGGCCGGGGCCCGGGGGTTGGGGACCACTGCTGTACAACAGCCTTGCATGTGCTAACTGAAGAAACATGGCCTACAGACGTGTTTTTCTTCTTTCTATTGTAACCCCCCCCCCCAGCTCCGTAGTTGAGCATTCACCTGACAAAAAACTACAAAACCCATCTTTGTTGTCAACTGACTGTCAGCTGCAAAGAAAAAAAATCCCTTGAGCATAATTTACAAGGTAGTCCAGCGGTGGTTGATACCCCCAGGGAGTCCCTGGAGCTAGTCCATTCATGTCACTTATCCAAGTGAATAAGAAAAAGCTTTTCAAATAGAGTGGAAAACAAACAAGTGTAAAAATGCTCCTGAATAGCCGTTTCATTTAAACCGTGGTTATAACAATAACAAGGGTTGAACTCCATTGGTTGGACACTCAAATGCTAACGAAGGTGTGAATTAGCCACATGACTGTTTCATCTCAGCTACTATAGGGGAGATAACTGCATTGCAACTTACCCTCTAAGCACAAGCACTGATACAGGTCAATGCCATCCATACAAATGCCACCATTCTGGCACGGCTGTGAGCCGCACTCATTGAGATTTATATCACAAAATGACCCTCCGAACCCTGCAGCACATGTAGAAAAGAAGAAGAGGAAAAACAAATATCATTTGAATCCTCTTCCCTCAGTTTCACTCCTCGGCCAATTAGGATCAGCATGACTTTGTTTTTTCAAACAGAAGCTGGTTTTCAAAGCTATTATTGATTCACAGAGCTTGCTGAGAACAGGCAGACTCAGCTCACTGGATCATTTAATCATGTTTAATAAGAGTCAGTCATTGCCCTTCTGATCTATTACAATAAACAGACCAAAACCAGTGATTAAAAAAAAAAAAAAAAAATCAAAGTCAATCTATACATAGCGGAACATATGAAACAATTGCATCCGCACAAAAGTACTGCATGCATTCACACAGCACACACACATATCGACACTTGAAGAGAAAAAACATGCCAGTGCCTCGGGCATATTATTGTTTGTGCAAAATAAGCTGCACATGAGTTAACCTCTCAGTTATCAACAAGTGAGTTTTTCTTCATGTGTGTACACAATTCACGTTTCACACAGTCAGCCAGGGTATAAGAGTACGAGGACATGCTTTTCACAATTAAGAATGTGGTTTATAAAAAAAAAGGGAAAAGTAACATCTGTCTTACAGCAGAAAAGCAGTTTTCCTGCAGAATGAGAGTCGCATTATATGAAAACAAAAACAACCGCTGAACTACAGAAACTTGCTGGATGACAAAAACTTCTTCACGCCAAGAGCTTTTGATGAAAAAAGTAAGGGAGCTTGAATAATTGTGTGAGGAAAAACAGAGATTCACTGCAAAGTTGTTGCTTAGAAATATTGCAAGACAAAAATAAATAAATAAAAAGAAAACTACAAAAAAAATACTAGTGGAAAAATTGTTTTTTGGTATTGAAAGAAAAAATGTTTTTCCTAAAAATCTGCTCTATGGGAGAGTTTTGTGCCTTCAATAGCGAGGGTGAGTTCACCTACAACTTTCCTACCAATGCAGTTATATTCTTTTTTTATGCATTCCACATTCTCAGATCAGACGTTATCTTGCGCGTGTATTAGATACTAGGTCCAAAATGTTCTAAGTGAAGGAGGGTAAAACATTTAGTAACACTTTATGTTGGCAAGGAAAATATAATATGGATGCCAAACCTGCTGACCTGAAACATTGACACAAGACAGCTACTTGCAGTTTGCCCTTGAGATCTGATCTGAGGTTTGCCGCTTGCTGCAGGTTGCTTTCATTTACATAAGAAATCACTCACAATCTTTCATTTTGACATCTGCCGAGCATAAATGTAACACAAGTAATGATGTTACAGTTATTGATTGCTTTACATGAACTTCCGTGTAATAGCCTTTCCTTCGAACAGATATGCTAAAGCTGCTGTGGGATACTATAGACTGAATTATGCTTGGCATGGGAAGCAAAACGTTTTTAGTTCCAGTACCCTGACTGCATCCAGGAAAGGGCTGCATGAGTCCTTGTGCATGTACACCCTGTTCCACACTGAGATTTTGTCGCTTACAGCATCTGCAGCTTTCTATCATGAAGCCTGGATATTCCTGGCAGGCTTAAGAGTATTTAAAAGGTGAAGCCTAGTCCACTTAGTCCTGACTGATAAAAGTCACTGAGCGGAAAAGACTACTTTCTTGTTTTTACTGGCACAAAGAAATTATATTGCATTTATCTCTATATAGAAAAGAAAATGATTATTAGGTTGCAAAAGTGATATTGTTACACATAAAGAAACACTTGGATGTTGTCTTGATTTCTTTTTTCTCCTTTCAAGTCAGGAGAAATGAGAAATGTACTTGTTCTCACTCTCACCATGTGCTTGTTTCCCACCTGTTAAATGTCCAGCTTACCTCTTTCACATGTGCAAGAGACATTCTGTCCATCTTTGGTCTCAGTGCATATTGAAGTGTGTTCACTGCACAGTCCAAATGAGCAAAGATCAATATCCAGGGAGCAGTCCTTCCCCTTGAATCCTGAAAGCAAGAGTGAGTTGACAGTGGAAAGGGAGAATTCAGCTTAGACATGGGAATCAAGCCAAGGGGAGTGAAGTAATAAAACAAAGGCAACATAGGGCAACACATCTTTACGGCTGTATGATTGTACCTTTATTCAGCAGATTAACACAGTATTGATTCTTCCTCTAACAATCTACCTGCCATCCAGTACGCTAATTGAGTGAATCAATGACACCAGCTTACCTTAGCAGACAGATCTATCTCATGTTTATCTAACACACAAGACGTATGTCTGCATGGCACTATTGGATCTTAAACGTCAATATCTTTTCTTATAAATACAACACAGAAAGACGGCATGGCTGATATTTAATCAAACATAAATAGGTAGTTTTTTTTAATCCTTTTTTTTTTAATAAATGTCACCAATTTCATCTTTTCCCCTTCTGCAATGTGATTAAATGATCAAAACCACATAGACCAAAATTTTACATTTTACATTAAGGGGCTCGGTAATTGTAGCTCAGTGCATTTATTGTGAAGTCTTTAACACACATGTGAATGTACCCTAATCTGTAAATCAGAATAATTGGGTAACTGTAACCATTTGCAGGACCCTGATTCTTACTCCTATCTTCATCTGCAGTATGAAAGGATGCAGACATTCCCCCCATTAACCATTTGGATTTAAAAGAACTCCTTGTGGTTGAAGTTATTGGACACGTCAGTGAAAACAACACGGAGTAGTTTTACTCAGCAGACGACTGAGACACATCAGAAACGTGCAGAGAATGAAATGTGTTTCATTATGTGGTTTCAATTTTAATCATCGCAGACAGGGAAGAAGTAGAGTGCTCGTGGAAGTGATATATAGCAAATGGCTCATGGAAGACTCTGTTTACACAGAGTAATAATAATGGTACGAAATCTGCATGGAAACAATATTTTAAAGTGGTTAAGACCGGTGAAGTGCACGGATTCTCTAACTTTTCTTTCAAAGTTTCCATTTTGTGTGCAAGAAAAGACAGATGTATGCATTTTCTTTTTTTTTTTTTTTAACATCGTGCTCCTGGTGCTGCTGTAAAGCTCTCAATTTTAAAATAGAAAATAAACAATGTGGCTTGAACAGAGTTCCACCACACTATTCTAACCAGTTTGCAACCAGAGCAAATCTGTAGACAGGGAGGGGACGAGAAGAAGAGAACCAGCAGAAATGATGGAGAATGTAACAATCACATTTGAGCAAGTAAGGATAAGAAGCCACATATACACCAAGTCAGGCTTTTCAGAAGTGGTAAGATGTCTGAGGAAAACAGCCAATAAATGCATGACCTTGATGAAAAAAAGAGTTTGTTTCTTTTTTTTCAGCACTAATAAACAATGCACTGAGCATGGAGAGCTTAAATTGCCAGAAGAAAATAAGCAACCCTGTTTCTAACAAAGGTTTTAATGAGACCCACAGAAAATGAATGGATCCCAGTCCGACAAAACATTAACTGGAGTGGGGGTTTTATTTGTTGCCTTCCAGCTGTTTGAAGAGGTCTTGCCAGTTAAATACCTGCATATTCTTGGAGGTAACGACGGCACAATCCAAAAGGGTTCTCAAAACAAGAATGATGAATGCAGTTACACATGAAGCGCATCATCAATAGCTTTATAAATTATTCCTGAATAAATTCAAGCCTTTGCTATTTAAATCCATTTAAATTCAGAATGATCTCAGTTTTATTTATTTTTTCTATTCTTTAATGGCATTCAAGGTCAGTATTTGATCCAGGGATTATTCATTCATTACTATGTGAATGGGTGCTTCAATTACTATTAAAGTACCTTTAAATTAATTCATTGATAACATAAAACTGGCATTGGTGACAGCTAAATGCAACAACCTACAAAAAGTGAATGCCTCTGATGTCAGTTCCAAAGTTTATACTGTATATATATATATACGTTTATAATTTATATATACTATATCCAGTATATGTATGAACTCAGTGTGAAAACTAAAATCCCCTTTATTCATTCTATAGGAGTGATGAGGGCATGTAGTTCTGTTGGCCAAATGCACATTATTAATTAATAATCACCTAGTGAAACTTGAGCTGTTTTAGGGATTAGGCAAAGGTTTTGGTGGTTTGCTGCTCAGGGATACTAAAGTGTACCAAAGAGGGAGGACATCAGCAATGACTTTAGAGGAGCATTGATTGCTGTCATCAGTCTTGGAAGGGTGAAAATAAATCTGTATGATTGGATGAGTAACCATCTGTTTCGATCTCTGAATGTGCGCTGGTCCAGTCCAGACTACAACCTGCTTGAAATGCTGTAGCAAGACATGAAGAAAGGTGCCAATAAACCAATGCCTGCAAACTTCAATGAACAGGAGCAATGTTGTAAAGAAGAGAGGGTCAAAATCATAAAATCATTACTGCAAATAATTCTTACTTTGAGTCTACAAACTACATTCATGAGGTGTGCTTAGTTTTTCACAAACTGCCCCTTCATTGTTGCTTACTATTTGGTAAAATAAACAAATCAATATGATGTACTATGTCATGTTTTCTTTTAGGGCCAATCCCAATACTCTCCCTACTTTCTACCATTAGCCCTCACCCACTACCACGTCACCCTAAAAATGAAGCCACAGCGGTAGGGCCCTTGTAATGTTCCCTAGGGATTGGGACACCACTCGTTACTTCACTGCGTGGTCACGTTCGGGTACGTAAGCGACTGCGTAGTTACGCTTGCACATACGTCACACCATATCAGGAAGCCGACAGCTAAAAGCTGTTTTAATTTCCGCTGTAGCGCTGTTAATATGCCACTTCATTAAGTTTTAATATATTTTCAGGCGTAAAAGTAACCGTTAAGATCCCCAACCTGGGCTCAGTTTATCCAAATAACGCCTGTTAAGAAATTTGATCCAAAGTTTTTGGGATGAGAACAGCCTGCCGGCTCGGGAGCTGATTTATGGTTCCGCGTTAAACCGGCGTAGGGTACGGCGTAGGGTACGGCGTACGGTGCGCGTCGCCACGTAACCTACGCCGTAGGCTCTGCGTTGGTGTAACGCAGAACCATAAATCAGCCTTTATTCTGGCTAAGTTTGAAAAAGACTTCGCAACAACGGGCAAACGAGTGATTATGTACATTCACTGAGTGAATATTATGAAAGTAAAATATATATTTCTTACTAGAAATGTAATCAAAACGCATTTTTATGCAGAAACTAACTCAAAATATCGCTTTTATTCACTAGAAAATAAGAAATGTCAGCCATGTTTTTTTTTTGATTCAGTCTGCAAATGATGACGTAAAGCATTCTGGGAAGTTTTTCCAGCCCTAGGTCAGCTGGTGAGCATCTGAAAACCCTCGCTCTGTAGGGCTAGATTCATATCCACTCGCCCTCATTTTCCCCACTCCCCCTAGATGAAAAGAGGAATTGGGACACCACTACCCTCACGGGAACGCATAAAATTTAGGGGTAGTGCTGAAAAGTAGGGGTAGTGGGTGTATTGGGACTGGGCCTTAATCATCTTGGGTTGTATTTATTCTATTTGAGAGACCTGATTAGGCCTAGTAGATTTTTTTCTCATCATGTCCTGATATGTAAAGTCATAGATTTTCTTTAACATGACCCATAGCTCTGACATTGACCTCACTGAGAGGTGAGGGACATGTGAGCAAATTTATTCTATCAAGGCTTGAATACACACATGGAAAAACCTGTATAAAAGGTTATTTGGTGCATACCCATATAGATGCAAGTAGACTTCTCTTTTCTTGCATCGCAATTTCAAGCCAAAGCAGCTTACTTTAAATGACTACATCTATCTAGGTGTTTGATGACCTTCCAACTACCCTTTTCCCATTATGTTATGTATTGCCTTGACTAGTTAATAGACAGCTATTGCCTCCAACGGAGTGTTTCAGAAGTGTTTAATAACCAATTGTGCATGCAATTCACTCGGAGGTTAATGTTGCATGAAGGAATGTCACATTTACAGTGACACCAACTCCAAATGGGACTCCCGTTTTCTTTTGGGCCAGTTACTGGTGGTGTAGTCCGACTATACCGCAGTGAAAGAAAGGAAATAGAGGAAGGAAGTAAGTGCTGTTCACTTTTTGTCTCAATTCTTAATATTATTGTATCATTTTATTGTATCAAAGCCCTTGTGTAAAATTACAGAAGCTAGAATGAATTAGGGCACTTCACTGCCTCTCTGCTAAACAGAAACTGGGACAAGTTGGACAGCCAGGGTTTTTGTCACTTTCTAACAAGTACACTGCCAATCAATATGTGTTTTGATGGGAATCCAGACCCAGAATTATTTTCCTTCTCTTTTACTAAAACCAAAGATTGTGAGGATTTGGCAAACCTTTGACTTAATTACCCCTGAGAGCCCCGTAGTCAAACTCTGCTTCGGATATGAGAATTAAATAAATAATACAAAAAAGTTCAGGAAAACCTGAGAGCACAGACATGTTTAATACTGTTGTTTCAAACAGGAGACGGAAGCAGGAACTCTTCTGAACGCAGCTCTGAAAAACAAGTGATCTTTTCTGATTTGTTGTGTGTGTTTCTGTGTTTATCTAATTGGATTTCTGAAAGTAATAAGGAGATCAAAGACACCTGTTAATAAATCTGTCAGTGAAATTAAAACAGTAATGGAAACTGTACTCAGGCAGGGGTGTTCTGTTTCTACCCAAATCTAATTTGAGCAATAGTAAAATATAAGCTAAAAGCATATTATTTACAGTGATACATTTATACGACCAAAATGTCATAAAAACACATCATGTAGCAGGCTACACACTGTAAAGTGTTGTCCTTTACTACACCTAAAAGGCTATAAGTACTGTAGGAACATATAAACCTTTTACTCATACATCCAACATAACCTGTAAAGGTTCTGTGCACCTCAGTTCTGTTTTAAGCATTTTTTTGAAGAAAATCTTTCACAAATCTTTCACAAAATAAGTTTTTTTGACATCTAATCAACGCCTATGTTATTTGGGGTTTCATTTCTCAATTAATCGTCTATAAATTGTGTTCTGTGAACTTCTGTGGACTGCGGCCGTTTATAATTGAATGTGACATTGGACTCGTAATGCCAAGCAGTTTGGCTGCTGCAGTCTGACCTGTATAATCAAGAGGTGATTAAGTATTTTATTACTAGAGGGCATAGTAAAATCAAGTACGCACAAAGGAATGCAACACCTCGCTCTATTATAGCCTCATTATGGATCTTGTATGGAATGTGTTATAAATAAATGTCAAGTACGTATACATTTGTAAAACAGAATGTCACTCGATTAAAGCACAAGGTGAAAACAAAATCAAAGTGAAGTTAAGTGTAGCAGACATGTTTGCATGTATTTTTACTTCACAATAAGATAGTTTTTTATGTATCCTGATATTTGAATTAATTTTTATTCTAAAAGAGATTTTTTTCCCATCATATTTGTAGTCTATAGTAAAAATGTTTTTAGTTGAGGAGTTGAGGAGTGGTTGAGGAGTTTGCGTGTCTGAGTGGTGCTAGGACCTACGTTGTCATGGCAATTGCCCCAGGATGTTTTCCCAAGGCAAATTGGTCTTGGGGGATGAGCCAGACTAAATTAGTTTCTATATACTTGTATGGATAGGCAAAGACCAAGAGTTCAATGCCCCTTGCCCAGATTTAGGTGTACCAGAGGCCCACCCTGGAGCCAGTTCTAGGGGAGGAGCTTGTCTGCAGGTGCCTGATGGTTTGGGTTACACCTATCAGGTCCAACTGGGCTCATCTCCAACATGATATTGTACATACTTTTGTCCTCCTGTGAATTAACTATCTGCAGAAAGGGCCATATGGGTAAGGTGCAACGTCCTTTGGGCAGCAGCCAAAAGTGTGGGCCCTGGTATGCTGACACTCGCCTGGAGAAACTGCTTCTTTGGACATGGAATGTCACTTCTTTGATGGGGAAAAAACTTGGAGGTGGCTGGGGAGATTGAGGTCTGTGCCTCTCTACTTGGGCTGCTGCCCCTGTGACCCAAACCCTGATAAGCAGAAGTTAAAGGATGGATATATGTAATTGTTAATGTAAGGCCTTTTTTTAAAGTCTGTATTCAAGGTTGAAAAGACTCCATCCATCCATCCATCCATCCATCCATCCATCCATCCATCAGCTTTCACTTATCTAAAATCGGGTCATGACTCCTTTCAACAAAAAGTGAAAAATCACCAAAGAAAGTCAACTGGGTATGCATAATATCCATCAGACTGATAAATTGTTGGTTGGTATGAGAGGAAAATTGCATCATTTGTATCTGTTTAATAAATAGATCAAATATAATAATGAAAATGGTAAAACTACTTTCTGGCGGGAAGCACCTTTTAAAACAGGCCACGTTGCACCCATTACACAATCTTTCGCACTTTACCGGCAGGAACAAAGCATGCCTACATCTCTGCCTGTCTGGAAATGAGCGCTAACAGCACATCATAGTCAGCCTGGTTATTTTCCACAGTAGCAGAGGTTAACACCACCAATGCTGTCTGCAAAACATGCTTAGCAGTTGTTCAAAGATGAGGTTTTAGTAGAACTCATATCTGACCCGAAAGGTCGCCATTGTGGTGACCTGCGTTGAAAGAATATGGAGCAGCAGCTAGCAGCACAGAGGCTAAAACAGTAACATGGAACAATGATGGTCTCCTTTAGCAGACATTTGAAGAAAAAAATAATAATAAAAAGCAAAAATGCAAAGCCATAAACGGCATTCAAATGGAATTCATAGCGCTTAGTGATAATTCAGTAACACTCTTTATTGTTGCCGTCTAAAATGTTGAATATCGTGCACCCCTAATAAAAAATAAATGTTCATATATTTCCGACAGTGAAAAGAAAAAATTAATAGCGCAGTATTTTTTTAAAATACACTCAATAACGCACAAGTAGATGCTACTTACCCAGAGGACAGTGACAAATGTAGTCATTTATCAAATCCATACAGGCGCCTCCATTTAGACAAGGCTGTGACCAGCAATCATTTACATTCTGAGAGCAGGTCCTTCCTGTAGGATAAAGGGAAACAAACATATATGCTCTATTTAGTGTTACAGAGGTATTACAGTTGAAACATGTGTCTCAAAATATACAGTGTATATATATATATATATATATATATATATATATATATATATATAATTATTATTATTATTATTAATAATAATAATAATAATAATAATAATAATAATAGTTGTTGACATGAGGCCTTTAAAAAAATGACATTCAGAAACAAGTGCACCTCACTAACGAGGGATCAGATAACTTCTGACTCCAACTGTGGTTGAATGATTCTTTGCTCATGTTGCAGCATGTTTAAGTGGCTCAAACTCAGTTTTACTACCCTCAGGGCAATAGTTGGATATGGAATTGATTAACAATTTTATCGACAAAATACAAAGCTCCACCAGCTCTGCCCTCTGGCAATACTTCAGACCTCTTAGCCCTCGAAGAGCCAGAGGGCAATGAGCCTCTATCTGTATCACTGACGGTAACACATACACTGGCATGTTCTCTATTGTAAGTAATTCAGTAAAAAGGATAGAGATTCAGATCACTCACTCATAAAAGCAAAGTAAACAGAAGTAACCACTTTTATGGATTGTTTCCATGCAGATTTTATATGATTAATATTACTATATTATTCTAATGAAAATGGGCAAAGAAAATAATTTGACATCAATATTAATGTTGCTCTAATTTATATTCTTTTTTTCTATGCATCACATTAAAAAAGCTTTTATTAGCTTTACCTCAACATGTCTAGATGTGTGTTTAATAGATGTATAGTGGTATGGTGAACTTTCACAGATGATGCATATTTCAGTTTTACCAGCTTAACATTTAAAGAACAAAGCCTACTATAAAATCGGATACTCTCGTGGCTGGCCGCACTAATGGCTATAAAATGGCTCAGATTCATATCAGATGGTCTCATACCCTCAAACCCCAGGGGACAGCGGCACTGATAATCACTGATTAGGTCCACACAGGTGGCACCACTTGAGCAGGGGAAGCTGTTGCATTCATTTGATTCCGCTTCACAGAGCCGCCCCTCAAATCCGGGCATGCAACGGCAGGTGAAGTTATACTGCTGGTCCAGGCAAACACCGTGTTCAGAGCAGTGATGGCTGACACAGTAATCAATGTCCTCTTCACAGTAGACCCCTGTGTAACCGCTGGGACAAAGGCAGCTGGGAACAGATTAAAGGGAATTTCTTAATAGAGCAGAGAGTGGGACGAATTCTTTCAATCCTTAGGGAGGAGCAGTAAATGTCAGAGCTTTTACAATCATTGACAAACTCATGCCAGAATAGCCTGAAGACAATCAAGACTTTAACACTCACCTGTAACCATCTATCTCATCCACACAAGTGGCTCCATTTTGGCACCAGTGTTGAATACAATTGTTGACATTTATAAGACAGTTCTGACCAGACCAACCACGTGCACAGATGCAGGAATAGCTACCGGCAGTATTCAACACACAGCGTCCTCCGTTGGCGCACAGCTGGTGATAAAGATACATTTTGTCAGATACAGGTGTTATGACATCATAACACATGTTGCTCATAAATCAGATTTAAATAGCCTTATTTTGCATGATAATGTCTTAGATTGGACAGCACTCATTCTGGTCAGAAGTATGACCATTTTCCACAATGCAATGACTAATCATTTCTTGTGCCTGAAAATGAGCTTCATTACAGCTACATGACACACTCATGAATACTGATTCATGCCTCAGAGTGGGCCCCACTTTGTATTCCTTGTAGCATGTACATCATCTCATACAGGACAAAAATCAATGGTCATTGAAGCCTAAACCTCCCAAGAATCCTTTGTAACGAAACAGAAACGCCTGCTAGATGGTGTACTGTAGCTATAAGGAGGGGAAACAAAGGGCCAAAAAAAAGATTGGCTTGTGGGACAATTTTTAATACAGACATGATGGTGTTTCAATGTAGAGGCCTTAGCTCCTTGGCAGCACATGGAGTGATTATCTCGGTCTGTCAATTGAAGTAGGTTAGGAACATTTTTTAATGCAGGGGTGACAGTTCAACCATCCATAAAGAAACTGCCACGTTCAAACAAACAAAACATTGTAAATCTTCTGGGGCGCTCATCGGCTTCAAATGGCAAGAGACTTTTCACTCTTATTAACATGTTCCTGTTGTGCATGCTAAATGTGAAAGTTCTGGTTTTGTTTTGCTTTTCAATTATCTGCTAGCATTATCTTGTAAAGTTTGCCAAGTCCGATTTTATAAAACATCTTGGCAAGTTTGACTATGGGGTAAAAAGAATCGTATAAAATTTTCAGCAACTTAAGATCATTGGCATCACACCATGAAATACAGCATCCGCCTTGAAGCAAGAGCGAATTATAAAACTAAATCTAAGTATAAAACCAAGTAAATACTTAACATGTAAATACACAACACCTAATAAGGACGAAATTAAAATGTCTACCCACTTGAATGTCTTGAGGACAAGTTATACAGCAGGTGTAGTCAAGGCCAACAGGGAGATCCAAACACCGAGTGTTTGATGGACATGTGTTGTTGGCCAGAAAACAGGCATCTATGTCCACTTCACAACGCTTTCCACTAAAACCTGTAAAACAAAGTGAAATAAATGTAGTACACTAAGCCACGTCCATTTCATGTTGATGCACAAGGCCTGCCTGTTCCTATAATATATTTAATAAAGAAAATAAAAACTGACCCGAATCTGGGAGATACAGACTAAAGGCTTTGCTCAATTTAAAAGCATACTCACTAGAACTTAGTGGGTTTCATTACATAGAGCATTAGTGAGATTTCAATTTAGATATAGTTTGCAGACAGATGCAGTCCCATTTTGCTTTAAAATTTGCAATTCAGAATTAATTTTCCATGAATTACAACAAACCATCCTTTTCTCAGATACAGCAAAACAGGCCAAACCATGATGCTACCACAATCATGCCTCGCAGACGGGTTAAAGGCTCCTCACCTGTTCTACATTCACACATTTGATGAACATCAGTCTTGTTATGGACTGGGAACCTATCCAATGCGTACCAAGTGTTTTGTTAATGACAGTTGGGATACGTCCCAGCAGAACCCTGTGATCCCGAAGGACTGAAGCACATATATAAAATGGACTGCTTTCATTAATAATACATCCATTATCTTCATTTTTTTATTTTTTCAGCTGTGCAATTTTTACATGATATTCAAAAATATACCGACCTCACCTGTGAAAAATAAAAGTGAGAATGACATGCACTGCTACGTATGGGATGTCTGTGCCGAGGGAGCATAAGGGTACAGTATGGTTGAGCATATGTGGATACAAACTGAATGAGTAAACTCATGACATAACTCCAGTACCAAGTGGGAGCCTTAATAAAAATGTGTTGTTTTTTATTTCTTCATATGATATGGCAGATATCCCAGATGTTCTACATTGGAGTGTTCAGTTTCATTGATCTAATAGTTATGCAGTTTCAGTCTATTGTAAGTAGTATATTATTTAGGGGGTTATTTTCTTGGTTTTGTTTTATTTAACTTTATCTTAGTAGCTTTTTGATGGGAGTACGGTTTAAACATTTTTTAGTTGTATTGAATTATTTCAGACTATCTCCATTAAATCATAAATGCAAATAAATCAGGCCATGATCTTACCATTTTTCAAAACTTGTATCCAAATTGCTAGTTGCAAAGGTTTTCATATCAATAGCCCATATGTATTAATGATGAAAGTAATTTCGGTACATCAAAGGTGGAACCAGCTCTTCAAAGTGACTTTAGTCAAGGAACCAACACTTGTGTAGGTGTGTTCAGATATGCCAAATTATGCAGAAGCTCAGTGATTTTCCTTTTTTAATACTGAGGCAGCGTGTATAAGTGTAATCCCACATCAATACTACCAGAGGCCTCGTTGAGTAGCTCAAAAGTAATTAATTATATTTGTGAGTTTAAGACCTCCGATTGAGTAAAAAAAAAAGTCATTTAGATGTCTGGATTTGGACTCAACACTGTAAAAATCCTTTTATGAAAGTAAAAAAATCTTGTTTCAAGAAGATTTGTTTTACTTTTTCTGCACTGACTCGACTATTTTGCTAGTTTTAAGAATTTTAGTCAAGAAAATTTGACAAAATTTAGGAATATTGGACTTATTTCTAGAGGGGCTGTTTCTTTTGCAGTGTGATTCAAAGAACTAATGGTAGAGTTTTGATATTGATGCTTTCAACATGACCTACCACAAAATATATAGAGATGGACACCAATGTCCTTTTTAAAGTAGAGGCTTTCTAATCTACCTTGGATTGCACACCTTTGTTTGTGGACTCTCTTTTCATGGTCTTGGATGCCACTGCCAATGGAGTTAAACTTTCTCCGTTTATACACAACTTATCTGACTGTAGACTGGTGGATGCCAAATCCTTCAGAACCACTGTGCTTAGTAGACAAAAGGTTAACCAATCATTTTGTGAATAGACCATAGACCAACGAATGTATATGCAAATGAAGTCTTATTTGGGACTACAACTGCAAATATCATTAAGGAAATATGCTTTGAATTTAGTTAGCACAACAAGACACATTCACAAAGCTTGGCTAAGGAAAAAGAAACAGTGCGAGTGCATTTTTATTCCAGCCATGTCTTATGACTTTGTCTTGTACCGTGAACTAGACAAGCACTCAGTGGACTACTCTTTACATGGCAGAACGCACCTCACCAAAATCCACAACAGATGAGGTATATGAGTGGAGGCTTTCGTTTTCTTAGAAAACAGATAAGATTAAGTAGGAACACTGGACGGCCAGGGTAAGCCCTGTGGAATTGCGTTACCATGGATCTGTAGCCACATCTACTACCAGTTTACTCTGGGAGTTAGGAATTCATGATGAGGGATTAGAGCAGACTGCAAAGGCAGTTTCTGAGGTAGATGAAAACGAAACCCATGGATTAGGCTGAATAAAGACAATGGCTGATGTACAAAATATGAAAATACATCAAATTTGAAATTAAAAATACTGCACATATGTCAGCAGTAAAAAAATGCATGATGATTTTACCATTTTAAGAGTTTTTTCTGCTTTTGAACACCATGTTGCATTTTCATGTACATGTAGAGTGGAAAATGTCATCATCTTAGGTAAGTACAATACAAGCAGGCCAAAGTAGACGAGTGCAGTCATGATCAGTGCGGTGAGCAGGTGTAATGGGGGTGGGTACATGATAACTGTTGAGCCCTCTGGGGCATCATGGGTCCAGTTCAACTTGACATATGTGATGGGGGGTTCTCACTCAATAACATCAACGACAAAACCGTCAGCCAACCCTTCTCTTATCAGACATCACAGCCAGCTTCCCACTGACATGCTCGGCCACAAGGCATGTGGGAAAGCCATTTCAAATTCGGTGCACACACACACACACACACACACACACGCACACACACGCGCACACACACGCGCACACACATTTCAATTTCTAACTCACGAAAGACATGGGCATTATTCAATAAGAACGCAGATCAGGTCTGTTCATAACATTTTTCAATGACAATGCTTTTTAGTAAGCAAGCAAGATTTTCTTGACACATTTAAAGTCAGAGGGCTGTTAGCATTCTTATTAGAATACTCGTTAATATTGTAATTTAAACTGTTAGCCAAAGGGTGATGAAATGACTTGCTGGCTTTTAAAAGAGTTTACAAGTAATTTCTGTGTCAGAAAAGCTTTGCTCCACTACCTTGTGTTATTAAAAATACATAAATAAATAAAAATAAAATATATGCAAGTTAAATGAACTTTCAAACTCTAAATTCCCTCTATGTAAGATAAGTTGTATCGCTCCCCCATGACCTGTATAAGGGGACCTCTCTGTAAGAACTTTAACCGTGATCTGTGCTCATCTACCTACGGAGCATCACGTTACTGCTGCATGTTCATGATGCAACTGTATCAGGACTACATTGTATCATCTTACTGTTTAAGGTGAATTAAATCAAAGTAAGCAATCCTCAGCTCTCTACAATCTGAACATGATCTGCAGGGAAAGATATCGGGGGTTGATTAACACCTCAAGGCATGATTTGCAGTCTTTCAAATCAGAGAAAGCTACTTCAAGCGCTGACACAGTTCTTCACTCCACGCCAGTTGTAGATGTCAGGTTCCAGAGTGAATCCAATGTACCTCGATTAAGCAAATCCGGAAATAAACAGATTGTGACCTACATGTCACCATAGTGTTGCTCTGTAATGTTTAATCAAACAAGAGTGCATAAATACAGTTTCAGTACCACAAATTTCTAAGCTGAGCTGAGAAGGAAGAACTAAAAATATCAGTCGTACATTCTTGTGAGAAAATAACACCTGGACACAAAAATGCTCTGTGTGTTTGGTCTCAGCGCGCAGTAAAATGTTTCAGTTCAGTGGGCAAGAGCAATTGCACACAGACACACAAACGGGGCTGTGCCAACAACAGAAAGCACCCACACATCAGCTATTAGTTGACATTCACTGAATTAAAGTCAGACAGGGAAACAAAGAGCACTTGCAGAAAAATGAATGAAATGGAAAAAGCATAACATATTTGCGATAGTGAGCTTGATTTCTTTCCAGCTGTCAATCAAAAGTAATATGAAAAAGTGTCAGGATTTGATTGTTTCTTCCTGTTTTATTTTGAAAGTATGTGTCCTTGTGTTTTGGTTCTGTTGTGACTTCCCTTGTTCCCATCTGCCCTAATTATTTGCACCTGTGTCTCGTCAAGCCCCATGAGGATATCTTGTCTTGTCTTTCTCTTCCTCCCTGCAGGTCTGTACTGTCTTCTTCTGTATTGTTTCTTGTCATGGTTACTATTTTGTTCATGTACTGTACTCAGTCCTAGCTAAATCCATTTTTAGTTTAAATAAATCACATTTGTTTGGAATTCCCACTGCCTCTGTTTCTTGCGTCTGTATCCTACATCATCAAGTTGTGACAAAGAGTCTAGCTGTGATTTGTTTGGTTTTATGATAAAATGCTTGATTAAAAAAATTTGGACTCTAATATCACATCAAAATATAAACATGATATTAGCAACAGATTTTCCTCTAGTTTTTTTAAAAAAAAACATGTTATTTAAAACATGCAGATTGTGGCCTTTTTTGCTCAGGCGGAAGTGTGAGGAAACCTGGTGGCACATG
This sequence comes from Cololabis saira, assembly GCF_033807715.1. Classification (NCBI taxonomy): domain Eukaryota; kingdom Metazoa; phylum Chordata; class Actinopteri; order Beloniformes; family Belonidae; genus Cololabis; species Cololabis saira. The sequence continues at coordinate 5,581,400 of NC_084603.1, forward strand.
CTAATCACCTTTGTCCTTACGTCTATAGAGAGATGGCCAGAGGCCCTGACTGATGATTTCAGGCCATGCTACAATACTGCCACAGCTAGCATCACTTAAAATGTTATTACAAAAGGTCCGGTTTAGGACATAGATCAACATACCTGTAGGGCATTGGCAGTCATAGTCTCCAAGCAAATCAGTACACGTGCCATTGTGCTGACAGGGGTTTGACTCACACTCATTGATCTCAGTCTCGCACTCTGTTCCTGAGAAAAGAGGTGAAAACAATGATGCAATATTTATTTATTTATCCATCCATGAATACATCTTCTGGAAAACCATTCATTTCTGGTTGAGTTTAAAAGGCTGATGCCACTGTTATGCCTGTGGGCTAAATGTAAAACTACCAACCAGTATTTAGCATTACCTTGGACATAAACTGAAGGCAAGGGTAAACTCCTACCCTGCTTCTTTAATTTATTAGTCAATGGTTTGCCATATACACAAGCCGAAATGTAAAAATAAAAAGCACTGGCTTCTTATCACTTTGACAATCAAATACACATCTGCTGGCAGATGTACAGCATTTCCTTTAATCTATGTGCAGAGCTGATTTTAACTCCTTATAAAGTGTGTGTTATATATGCATGTTTAACATGTTTAAATACATGTTAAACATTTCTTTAAGAACACCAATTAATCTCCATGCCGTCTGTTAGGAAACTGCAGGATTTGACCTGAAATTCCAAAGAAATGCAAAGGCGCTCTGCATTAGATGGGCTAAATTTCCTGGGTGGAAAATTGACATTTAATGACAAATTCTGTGCAACCAGATGAGGCAGCAGATACAGGTTACTTGAGAGAAATGTGTTTGATGCTCAGCTGCCTCGGCAGCTGGTGGTTCCACCGCTGTGGTTGTGGGTGGGAATCTTCACATGCAGGTTATTCATTTAAAATGCCTTATCAATAATGGATCAGTAAAGACATGTACATTTTCTTGACATCAGCAGCCTTATGCTACGGTACAAATATTTTGATTGATGTCGTCTGCACTGTAGTTGGTACAGGTCATTATATCGGAAATATGCCATACTGTGCAGGAGCGATTTGGCAATTTGTAAAAGTAGGTCCAACTAAAATCTTGCAAATGAAAAAAAAAGACAACTCGAAATTTTCAAATGCTTAAGCTTTTTATGAAAATTCAGTGAGGCGATTAATGCAATAAAATATCAGAAAAGCATAATTTGTAAAAATCCCTTGAATGATGTCCATATTGAATTTAGATATTGTTTGCTTCTAAGCTTAGTCATTATTCTCTTTTTGGTTCTGTAAAAATTGTATTTATTATCTGATGATCAATTAACACGAGTGTGCACCAGTAGTTTTTTACATTCATGTGAATTGAATTTTGGCAAATGTAAACTCAGATGAACAACACATCATCCTACACTGTCTTATTTCTATCTGGAGAGGAAACAGTATGTGAAAAACAAAGTACTTAGAACAACTTTAAGCAGGAGTACCTTGAAATTATTTTTTCATATGACATTATAAATCTCTCATATTTCTGTGGAGAAATTCTGAACCCGTTGGTTTAGAGATGCTTGTTTCTGCGGAATTCTCCAAAGGAAGTTTCACAGAATTTTCATCACTTTGAGGCCAGTTCAACATCTTGATTTTTCTCTGTTGTGCTTGGAATCATTATTCTGTATTTGAGGCAATTTTAGCCAAGTTTTTGCTTTAAATCAGACGGTCTCACAACTGACTCTGGAATGCTGCCGTAGCCAAAAGGTTTGACGGTAACACAAATGTTATGTTTTTCTTAAAGCTTCAGTCTCTGTGCTGGTGATTCACTTTGTTTCTGGATTGTTTTAAAAACTTAACAGATGTACTTAGATATATTGCCAAGAGCATCATCGGCATAAAAAAATTGCTTACCGGTAATCAAAAAAACAAAAAAAGCAATTTTACCTGTTCCTTGGCATTTGCACAACCTGACCAACTAACAACTACCTAATTTTAAAACCTGACAAGGAGCAGATTTCTATAATCCCTCCATTTTCTATACCCGTTTTATCCTTTGCAGGGTTACGGGAGTCTGCTGGAGCCTATCGCAGCTCATTACAGCCAAAAGGCAGGGTTCACCCTGGACAGGTCGCCTGTCCATCACAGGGCCACATAGTCAAACAACCATGCACGCTCACACCTGTGTGGCCATTTAGAATCATCAATCAACCTAACATACATCTTTCTGGACTGTGGGAGGAAGCCTGAGTCCATCCATCCATCCATTTTCTCTACCCGCTTTATCCTGTGCAGGGTCACGGGGGTCTGCTGGAGCCTGTCCCCGCTCATTACAGGCAAAAGGCAGAGCTAGACCCTGGACAGGTCGCCAGTCCATCACATGGCCACATAGTCAAACAACATGCACGCTCACACCCATGTGGCCATTTAGAATCATCAATCAACCTAACATACATGTTTTTGGACTGTGGGAGGAAGCCAGAGTGCCCGATGAAAAACCCACACATGTACAAGGAGAACATATAAACTTCACACAGAAAAACTCCTGGTGCGCCCAGTAGTTGAACCAGGAACCTTCTTGTTGTGAGGCAACAGTGCTAACCACTAAGCTACCGTGCTGCCAGACTTCGAGCATGTTTATGTAAAACCTTCAAACCTTTATGTACTCTCTTTTTTACATAGCTTTATCCTGAAGCATGATATATAACAGAGTGCAGTTGGGTTTCTGGCTGAGGTTTGATACTGAATTGGCATTTTTATGCTGCATAGTTTGCAGCATTGAAAACAAGACAGAAATCTCAAGATGCCAAAAAAATGATGAATTCTATCAGTCACAAAGAAGTGCCATGGTGTAAGAGACAATTTTCCATTACTGAAGGGGCAACAGATTTCAGCTCTGAACTTGTTCGTGTAGTGCTATGTAAGGGCTTATGTGATAGACAGTTGAGTGTGTCAGGACTTGAGGCTAAATTGTGAAGTACAATATTGGCCAAAACCTGAGTGTTCTTGAGTTGAAGAAGAAAAAAAAATCTGACTGTTTAAGGAAAAAAGGAACAGAAGCACAACACTGAAAAATCACATTATATCCATCTGACAATACTGTCAATGTACAACAAGGATCACAATCTGTATCAGATTTAGCTTTACTGATGTCTTAATGTCAATAGATATGTAAATGTAACTTAAATGATACTTTAATGTAATAAAAACAGATTAAAGAAAGAATTAAAATATTCTATAAGAAATGCTTGCAGCATGCTCTTCTTAAACGACACACAAAGACACAGCTGTGATTGAGTCATTTTGACTCTTAAGGATTCTGCTTGAGACAAATGCTCAAGTTTAGCTTGTTGTCGGGCTGAAAACGACACACTTCAACTCAATTACATTCATCCCAAGAGTTGCCAATCATTACATACAACAAATCATCTCCTGCTCCTCTGCACTTGACTTAATAACTTCTAAACTTTCTAATATTACAGATAGACAAACAATTGCAGTTAAATCAACAATAATCCCTCTTCGAAAGATGTGACAAAAGTATGAAGGGAGAAATACAGAACCAGATTTGTCTGTCAAAATTGTGTAAAAATGAGAACACAGTTTTTCCTAATCAGAAAGTACAGCCTGTCATGGTTAAAGTCAAGAAGCACACATATTATCCATTTCAGTTTTTTCCATCTTTATAAGTTTGATAAAGTAATTACTTTTTATTTCCTGAAATCGGAATATGCAATGTTTCTTTTTTTCTTTAACTGTCACTGGGAGCTTAGCTATACTTTTTGCCATGTGGCAAGCTGGCAGCTAATTAGGAGGCAGTTTGCAGACTACTTGGATTAAAATGCAATCAGTTGCGGGCCTTTTAAGATGTCGAGCAGGCAAGGCTACTGGTACATAAGCTTCAAGGTTAAGAAAAATAACGTTTCAAAACAAGAAGCGGCGTTTGCTTACAGATTGTGCTTGGCGTGTAATTTCCTGCAGGCTCTTGAGTTGAAAAAGACGCTATCAATTCACCCATGTCCTGTGTAGTAAATGCCTCTGTGATTCTCTGGATTGCCATTTGAATTTAAACAGAATGTAAACATTTTGTTATGACTCAAGGATTTAATCAACCACAAATAATACCATAAATGAAAACCGTACAAACCACTGAATGGGGACTCTTCTTTTTTGTCCACCACCTTGGAGGGGTCTGAAGTCAGTTACGGCCGATAGAAAATTATGAATTCATCTTTTAAAAACATAATCTGAGCGGTTGCTTACAAATCTGGCAGGTTGAACTTTAATTCTAATGGCTCTGGAGCACATTCATAACTGTTGTCACACTGTCCTATGTGTAATTGTAATATAAAATACATTTAAATGGATATGATAAAAAAGACATATTTAGATATATTAAGTAACTACTCAAAACCTCTGAAATAACTGAATGCTGTTACTTTGTTTGTGGATGCTTAAGTCCCCTTTCAGATTTGCAGGCTACTGTAATATGAAAGTATCAGCACAGAAAATAATTGTAAAGCTTAAAACAGCCCATGTTTATATCTTTATATCCACCCATCTACAAATTCAAAAGCCCCCCCATTTCTCTTGCTAAATATAGGAAATGAAAGCACCTCCAATTCTGAAAATATGGCTCTCAGTTGGAAAAGGGTGAAGCCCCTCCAGGTAGGAGCTGAGGTGCGGCCTCAGGTGCATGAGTGTATCTCGGGGTGTTGTTCGCAAGTGAGGGGAGAATGGAGCAGGAGACTGACAGGCAGATGGCTGTGGCGTCTGCAGTAGTGCAGACTCTGTACTTGGCTGTTTTGGTGAAGAGAGAGTTGAGTTGAAAGGCAAGGCTTTCTGTTTACCAGTAAATCTACGTTCCTACCCTCAGCTATGGTGATGAACTGTGCGTAATGACTGAAGCAATAAGAACGCAAACATAAGCGGCTGAAATGAGTTTCCTCTGTAGGGTGGCTGGATAGAGTGAGAAGCTCATTCATCCGGGAGGGACTCCGAATGGAGTCACTACTCCCCCACATTGAGACGAGCCAGTTGAGGTGGTTCTGGCATTTGGTGAGGATGCCCCCTGGATGGGCATGTCCAACTGGGAGGAGGCCCAGTCTCCAGGACAAACTAGAGAGATCATATCTCTCCAGTGGGGGAATGCCTCTATTTCCTCAGAGGAGCTGGCTGGCTTTGTTAGGCTGCTGCCCCTCCGACCATGGATAAGTAAATGGATGGATATGTATGTATGTATGTATGAATGTATGTATGTATATGAAGGCTTCACTCTCATTTCATCCATTATATATATATATATATATATATACACACACACACACACACATACATATATATATATATATATATATGAAGGCTTCACTCTCATTTCATCCATTATATATATATATATATATATATATATATACACACACACACACACACACACACACACACATATATATATATATATATATATATATATATATATATATATACATATACACACACACACACATATATAGTGCAGATGCAAGAAACATCAGGATTAGAAAAACACTTGATCAACAGTTTATTTTAACTCAGTTTGACTTGCGGTGTCATAGTCTAGTGATGCCTCCTCATTTCCTTGCTCCTGTATTCCCTCCCCTTCTGTCTGGTCTGTCTCTCCCTGGGAGTGGCCATTCCCCTAATCACCAGCTGCCAACCCGACACACCTGCAACCAATTCACTCTTCAACTCAAGCAGTATATCTACCCTGGCTCGACATCCAGTCGCCCCCAGATCGTAGTTTCAGCTAATGTGGTAGTTGCGTTCAGGCCTCTCTGCAGAGCACTCTTTTGACCTGTCATTTTGCAACTTTGTCTCTCTCAGTCCCTAACCTGTTTCCTTGTGGCCACATCACCACCACCTGCCAGAAACTGGCCTGCCTGCTCAACCACTACTCCCAGCCAGCCCACATCGCTTGCATTTAGCCATCCCATGTAGCCTCTGCTTCAGGCCTGCCATTCCCTCCTCGTCGACCATTGTTCAGTCCCCGGACTACCATTCAATAAATCCTGTTGGAATTTCCCTGGGTTTGCTTTTGGGTCCGTTCTGTAGTTCCCTAACATGTGGTGGTTTGAGCTCTCAGACTAGGTTCTGTATGTCCTCTCATATAATATAGCAGCTGTAAGGATTATAAAAATGTCATTTTTAATTTGTGTTTGCACGGAATCAGGAAGCTGGTCATCCCACAGAAGGGAAGATTGAAGTGGAACTGAGAGTTTCAGCGAATCTCCCAAAAATAAGCGGTTATGAACTAAGGTGGAAGGAAATGGTTTGAAATAATCTAGCAGTATTGTATTACTGTGGTATTTAACACAAAAGAAAAACCTTAAAGGGAACCTACTGTATTATGGCATCTAATACCTATTTTAAAACAGGCCTTGAATGTCTTAAAAACAAGCTTTTTTTTTTTTTAAAGATTCTTTTGGGCTCTAGTGGCCCTTTATTGGAGATGCAGACTGGAAAGGGGTAGAGAGAGAAAACGGGGAAGACACGCAGCAAAGATGCGCAGGCTGGATTCGAACCCGCGCCCGCTGCAGGAGGAGGACTGTAGCCTCAGTATATGAGCCGCTGCTTGACCCATTGCGCCACCGAGCGGCTCCTTGCAAATTCAGCCTCTGAGCCATGTCTTTATCATGCCAGTTTCTAACCTTCTCTATGTGGGATTCTGAGTGGGCGGGGAGGCTATGATGATGAGGCACAGTGCTGATTGGCTGCCTGAATGACGCGATACACCGCTACGGAAAAATGGCAGAAGCTCCGGCCGGCGGGGATAGTTGTGGGCGTGGTTTCACGCATCGCTCCTGTTGTGACGTCACGACAGGAGCAGAATCTGAACAGCTCGTAGAAGCCACATGACACTGGATGGCTCATCCGGGCGGCTGTACAGACACTGCAGAATTTGGTTGCTTTCCTCCTTCTCTGAGTTGGCAGGCTGAGGGGAGACCACTATATATGTTAAAGCAAGAAAAAAAACTTTTTCATAATAGGTCCCCTTTAACATTTAATCCGCACCTCCAGAACTTCAAAAGAACGTCAAATTGTGATGAGAGGGGGATAATCGGTGTCTTTGATCCTGATAATAAATCCTTTTAGGAATATCAATGTGACAGGTTGCTCTTGTTTTTCAAGGAAGATATCTGTCCAAGCTTATGTCACACATGTCATAGGGATCAACCAATCGATCAATTTAGTTTTGGACTAATCTATATTGCAGTGGGATGTTTTTATTTTGAAATGGCACTTCAAAAAACATTTTTAAAATATATGTGAGCATAGAGAAACTAGTTTAATAATGTTGATCTGCAGCTATGGTATCTAACCAACAATGTAAATAATACTGGAGCCAGACTTCAATATTTAACTATAGTGAGATTTGTATTTTAGAGGGGATTCCATTTTAATTTGTTTTTTTTTCGTTGTTTGATACAGAAAAATACAGCTGGAAGAAAGTTTTGTAAACCCCCTTCAAATGAACTTGTTTTCTGCTTTCATTTACCACAAAAATTGATCTGATTCTGATACAACAACAGACACTATCATGTACTTAATAAGACACACATATAATTCCTTGTGTCTGAACATGCACATCAGGCATTCATCTAGCTGGACGAAAATGTGAGTGAAGCCTTGGGCTACGTATGAACTGGAACCAGTAGCTACGCATATAAAATCCACTTAATGAAATGAGTCTGAGGTGTGGTTTAGAGCTACGTTGATTGATTAAACAGGAGAAAACCTTGCTCACAAGAACCACTTGCAGATGTGAACCATCTACACCACAAAAATGCCAAGAGTAGTTGATCTGCGTGGTGCTGCAAGGAGATACAGAATAATCTTAAGAGATTTGAACACCCATTAGTCTGCATTTTGACAAACTATTAATGGAGACAGTGTGGTAATGTGGATGCTCTGGAAGTGGTCAAAATGACTTCAAAGACACAATATAGAACCCTGAGCAAAGTAATGAAGAACCACAAGTAAAGTGCGATTTTTATATTTCTGTGTCAAAGCTATACAGAGTTGGAAAAAATGTCAAATACATCATAGCTGGCATTTACATTTGTACGCTGCTATATCTGTCTCTGTAATTAATTTTCCATGGTTTTCTCTTTAGTGTTTTTGCAGCAGAAGTACTAAAAACTGCTTTTGGCAAACAATAAATGTGAGCATTACATGATGTAAACAACAAGAGGCAGACGGTTGGTTTTCAGAAGCTTGCAGTTTCAAATTAAAGATTTATTGTATCGGCATTCAAAACATGTTTCCACATGAAAACAATTACATTTACACTCAGGACCCAGCAGCATGATGGAAGTGACAGTATAAAACATAATAATGAGGCCTGCATGGATGATCAGTTTCTAAGAAAGAGAAGTGATCAGTCTCATTATTTTCATTTTTTTGTTACTTTATTTTATTTTATCTTTTCTGAAATGACAAATAACTTTGTGCTGTGAAAGACGGTTCAGAGGGAAAGATAAAACATTGCTCAACTTTCATTATATCGCTACTGTAAAAATCAAATCATTTGACTATTTATTATTCTGTTTTTCAGTTCAGCTCCACTTTAACAGCTCAATTCTTTCCAGTTCACATGCATTTTTATCACCTGCATTTTCATAATTTTAGTTTTTGTCAGTTCCACCTCTCAGAGAAAACAGTTGTGTACTGTTGGGTCGGTCAGATTAACATTTAAAACGTCTAAACCCGGTAGTGAAGTATGGCTGAGAGAGCACCATGATTTGGGCTTAATTGACTCCCTCTGGGCTTCAACTTGCCATCAAAGTGAAGAAATATCCAACAGGATCATTTCAATTTCAAAAATCTTTTTGTCACTGGAGGCGATTCAAGGCACAGTAGGCAGCAGTATTTGGTGATGCAGAGGGACAATTATCCTAAACTCTGAAGTAAATTCCCCACACAATGGATTCAGAAAAAAAAAAAACACACCTTTTCGAGAGGCCCTGCCAGTGCCCAGACATCAACCTCACGAGATTCTGAGATTAACCTCAACTTAGTACAAGTCTGAGCCAGAGCTACCAAAAGCTCTTGAGCCGCCAAAAACATAATGCCATCTTTTAACCTCAAGAATCCATTTACTTTTTCCTCTGCACTCAATAAAGAGTTATAATTACAGTTATAATTCTTTGGTATCAGCTTATGTACACCATATTTCTCTGTTATTTGATTTTGATAAAAATCAGATAACATTTTATTGCAATATAATGTAAGAACCAGTTAGTTCTAAGGGGTGCAGAGACTGTTTTTGAGCTACTGTAAACCATCTCAGTTTCTGTGCCTGACATCCTTCTAGCTCACACAAGTTGATTTTAACCATAAATTCACATTATTTTTCTTAACTTGATTTTATTTCAAGACTTGGCAAGTTTCGAAATGGCTGTTGTGACTTTTTATTTCTTTTTCTCTTTCAAAGATTGCCTTGCAACAAACCTAGCAACCTCTTTTGACAGTCTGCAGCACAGCGTCTCATGACGGACGCAATGCTTCAGTGCTGCACACGCTTCTAACTGCGTCTATTCCTCCTCACTGCAGTGAGAAGTGTGCAGCAGCACCTGTCAATGAGCTGTTTACATGGACTCATCATTTCTTTTATAGTTTGTTTATTCAGATGTTTGAGAGGAAAAGTGTCTTCAAGGAACAACTGCATTTATCATAGGATTTACCTTCACTTCTTATGTTACTTATGTATACTTGCCATTTACCTTTCAATGCTTACAAATGGTTATTAAAAAAGAAAAAAGAAACTTCATTGATAAATGCCTCTTAGCATGTAGACTGGAAACTAAAGCAATACTGGTTAAATATTCATAAAACTGCTACCTTCCCCTCCATTTGTAGACTTTATCTATCTTTGTGTGTATGTTGCATTTTGTTCCATTAAAACAAAATCTTATAATTTGAGTAGATCAATTGTCATGCTGTGCGAGCTCCACAATTGAGTTTCTATTAGCATCAGTCAACTCTTCTGACCCTTAACCAACCTTTGTGCAAGGGTTTATACGCATGGAAATGTGTTTTCTCAACACACAGATGTAGAGATAGACCACACGGGTTGAAAAGGGATGAATAACGCAAACGTACCTTTGAAGCCAGGGGGGCATTTGCAGATATACTGCGGGGGAGATGTGGGTTGACTGGTTGTGATACACGTGGCTCCATTCAAACAGCTGTCTGGTTGCATTACACAGGCGTCACCGACATGTTGGCAAAATTCTCCGATCCACCCAGGGGTGCAGACACACTGCAGGGATACAGTGCAGTTTTCATCCGAGCAGTGAAGCTGTACAGTATGTCTGGATCAGCACATGGTAACCAAATGTATAGAAGCAACCAGGGGGTGTAGGGGGTGGGGTGTGAGTGCCTGTGCTTTGTGTACTGCAATTCTGCAAGTTAAGCAGCTGACTTGAAGTTTAAAGTGTTTTTAGTTTTTTTTCTCGTCGTGAAGAAAAAAACAATTAATATTGCATTTAAAAACCAGAATCAGTTCAGTAAATGTACAAACTTGCATGAATATATATGTAATCTTTATTTACTTGCATACATAAATAATTTATTGGTTTGCCTCTGTTAAGTTTCTACCAGTGTCTCACTATGAAGAATGAAGAGACAAAATCTGGGTTTTAAAACAATGAATAATTAGTTTAAACAAATTCAGTGATCCTTTTTTATGAGTTGAGTTTGATTTCTATGTACAAAGATGAAATAACACAGCAGTAAAACACATTTGATAATTCATAAGTCCCAGCCTTATTTGTTACAGTATATGGCACCTTATTAGTAAGTTTCTGCATTATAGATCCATATCACTGGAGTTCAAAGTCACATATCTACCAGCGCTCAGTTTCAGTTCGATACTGTGTGATACGAAAGTACATCATGCGGAACATGTTTTCAATATCCAAGTAAAGCACTGTAAGAACAACAAGACTTGGAAAAATGATACATTTCCGATAACTGCTTTTGGTGAAGCCTGAGCCTGATTGGACGCTCACCAACACATAGAATCTAAAAGAAGAATATGGATCAGAAACGCTCTGAGTGGTCAAACTGAAGAAGGCTGATGGATAATAATAAAGAGATTTGAGGTGTTAGTTGTAGTTTCAGATGTTGAAAGAAATGCAGACATTTGGCTATGAAATACAGAGGGTAATTACACCAGAACTTGACTGTCTGAACAAACAGCCCACAGACTCAATGAATAATGGGTTAGAATTGGATAACTAACGTCTAAAGACATTTAATCAGTGATGCTCTGATTATTACCTCCCCTTTTTTAATTTCAATTAACGATTCATTTTGTTGTGAAAAGAATATTGGAAAGGAGTCAGGGAACTTTTTTGGGCTCTTTTTCTCCTGTTACATCAAAAAACTAAATCCCAATGTGTTCAAGGGACCAAAATCCATTCATTAAAAAAAGAAGAAAAAAAAACAACTTATGTGGTTACATTGTAAAAACATTATTATAACCTATCCAACTCATAGCTAACATTTTCAGGCTTCATTGCTCTGGAACCAGCTGCCAGAATATGACTACTGTCATTGTGTTTTATACAGTAAGTAAATAAATAGATTGTTTTTTTTTACTACTACAAAATGTCTATTGCAAGCATTGCTCTGCTGAAGAATGAGTGTACACTGTGTTTTTTGGTTCCTTCATTAAGATACAGCATGAGCCATATTTTGTGGGCTTCGGCGTATTTCATTACAAATGAAACACTAAATTACATACCTGATATCCACCAATTACACTCAGGCACAGTCCATCGTTTAGGCAGCTGATATTGAAAAGCTTGCAGTAGTCAATTATTTCTTCACAGTTCTTCCCGGAAAAACCACTCAGACATCTGTTGAGGAGAGGTCACTGTCATAAAAATCAATTCTTCCTGAACCATAAGCACTAACAAGCAAAAGTGCATTTTTTTTCTTGTGTCTTTAACAAGAGAAATGGGGCTATAATTTAGTTTTCTATTTGTTATATTGAAACAGACCTGGGTGAAATGGTGTTTGCCCATTTATCGTTGACCTGGTTTGTAAAATGGGTGGAGTTACAATATCAGAACAAATAAAGGTCCATTGTAAATCACACATTACACTCGCTTATAGTTCCTTTTTTCACAGACTGGGCTGTCAAGAATGATGAATACATACCATCCATGATGAATGACTCCTACAGTCTTCACACTGTATCTTTGATTCTTATTCAACTTAAAGCTATTGAGAGTTTAATGGCAGTTGTAATAAAGTATGGATGAAGCACACACTGAGAGGCCTAAAAGTAGATAAGACTAATAAAAATGAGTTATAATGTGTGTGTGTGTATATATATATATATATATATATATATATATATATATATATATATATATATATATATATATATATATATATATATAATAAATAAATAAATACACACACACACACACACACACACATGTAAAAATCATTTTTTACAAAAAGGTGTCTCACATGAGTGTTTGGAAAGATACAAAACATACATGCAAAAATATATTGGTTTAAAAAAACATGTGATGGTACAAATCTAGAAGGCATCAAAGGTAGATGAAACCCTCTGGGAAACATCTGAGCCAAGACTGTTTCAAAATTAAATGCTATGTCTTCTTGTCATATGAACAAAGCATTTCTACTTTAACAAGAAGACTGGTGTTGACTCATTATTTCTTTTTTCCTTTGTCAACAAACTTTATGCAATATTAACAATGCAGTGCAGAATTTCCTAACACTCTAATTCCCTTACCATTCCTTACATTAGCAATGTTGACAAGATGGATAAAAAAGTGTGATTTATCCAAAATAAGTCTGTTTCATAAAAAAGAAATGTGGCAGCAGATGTGGGTGTTGCACTACATTCACCCAAATAATATTCTTTTGAAGAAATGTTCTTTTAGTATCAAACTTCTGTATTTTCAAAATCATCCAAAACATCAAGAGTGTTTTTCCATTCTGTGAGTACAGAAAACCTTCAGCCAGACTCTGAATTCCATCAAAGGAGGAACAATAATAAAGGATCCACTTTCATTTAGTGTCAGCACAATAAACATTTACAAGGCACTGGAAAAGGTTAGAAAATGGATGTTGGTCCTGTTCAGACTTGGCATTGCAATGACTCTCTACATGCATCTTAAAAGGTTTAGTCTGTATTGTTGGAGAGCTAGCAAGATTTGAAAGTGGCACCTCCTCTAAGCCCCACCCCCTCCTCCCCCTCCCATCAGCGCTCCGTCCAAAGCCACGCCCCCACAAACTTTGGGGAACGCGCATTTGCAGGAGTCGAGTTTTCCAGGACATTTTGGACAGGACATTTTCAACAAAACTACCCCATGTCTCATTTACCTGTAAGCCAGGCCGGTTTTAGGGGGGGCAGGGGTGGGCTGTGCCCACCCACACGTGCGTCCTGCCCACCCAATCAAAGTTATGGGGATCCTTTATTTTTTTATAATTTTATTTTTTTATAAATCTAAAAAAATATCACAGAATATCTGTACCGTTTCTGATTGGGTGGGCACTGCGCATAGTTTTTAGACACAACAATAAACGCATACCGCAAAAGTTGTGTCTCGGCGGAGGGACCAGACGTCCCAGCAAAATGAGCACAACAGAGAAGTTCAGAACAGCGCACAGAGCACACACTGAAGGCTGATTTATGGTTCCGCGTTACACCAACGCAGAATGGTGCGCGTCGCCGCGTACCCTACGCCGTGGCTCCAGAGCCTGCACAGCACCGCAGCGCACCGCCACCCGCACCAGCGCTCTCCGCCCTCGCCGGGATGGAGACGCCAGTAGCGGACAGCCTGCACCGCAGAATCGCACTTTGGCTTTCTTTCTTTAGCCTTTTTAGCACGGCGAGCCGTTACAAGTAACGCTGGAGGTGGTATTTTTGGCTGAGTTTTCTCGTTTTCTGCGCCATTCTTCAGCAAACGTGACTCGAGTGTGTGAAGTTTTCCAGCAAGATTTTCGACGTGACGAGTGCGCACATGGGACAGAGGGGGGCGTGGGCGGGACTTAAAATGAAGGCATCTGATTGGTTCTTTCCCCCCTGCCAATCCTCTGGTCCTCTGACCAATCCGTGCCACTCGGTGCGCAAAAAACAGATTGGTCAGAGTTTTTACAGGATTAAAGCTGTCAGAGAGGTCGGATTTTTTTCTTTCCTTTTTCTGAACACATTATTCACTGGCTACTCTCAGGTTGGAAGGACCATTTCACCCAGTATAACAATAAATGTTTTTGAATACGATTACAGACTATACCTTTAAGTGACCACTTGTAAAAACATCTCTGAGTAGCACAAAAAAAAAGCAGGTCTTCTCTAGACATGTTCCAGTGATATTAAAAGAGTATGTGTTTTCATATAAGGAAGGGATGCTACTAAAACACATCTTCACTTAATCACTGCTGAAAGACCGAGGGCATATGAGGCCCTAAATAACTTTGGAATGTGGCCTAAGCCACCAGGTCCTCAGGTATCCACAATACCTCTTAGGTGCATTCACACTTTTAGTTAAGCATCCACCAGTGTTCAAGTCACTCAAGATATATGTTAATGCCAAGTATAAACAGGGTCCATAAGATTGGCTCCATTAAACAGCGTGCTATGGTTCACCTGCAGAAGTAATCTTTTCCCCTGGACACACAGGTGGCATTGTTCAGACATGGCGATGGGCTGCACATGCTCTGCTGCCTCCTGCATTCTGGGACCGCAGCACCATCTGCACAAACACATTCAGAGCCCTGCACATAGAAGCAAGACAAACTAGGTCACCTGACAGCTTGGGGGGAAAAAAGAATTAGATTTCACAGAAGGTACATCAGATCTCTCGCTGTCGAAGAATTATCAATAGAAAGCCTGCACTGGTAAATTGTACCTTGATTGACTTCTATAATTACATTTCCAAAAAGGTATGTGAAACGAAAATACAAATAGAATGCAACGATTTGAAAATTGTTTCAATCATACAATAAGGTGAAAAAATTGCAGTCAAGCTTTTATTTAGATACATATTCATCTGAGCTTTGGTGTCAGCAAAATGTTTTAAAAAGTTGAGACACGGGCAGGAAAACGTTGCAAAGGTTGTGTGATGAATGTAGTACATAAATTGAGGAGTAAATAAACACGGTGGAACGTCTCATTGACAAGGTCAGCGACATGACTGATGGGGTTCACCACTCTGTGAAAGACTGCACAGGCAAATAGTTCAAGAATTCATCTGTAATGTTTATCCAACGTAAAACTTCAACACTTTTGGGGATTTTATCATCCGCGGTACACAGAGCTCATAATGGATGCCACACATTTGAGGATGGGGAGGGCCAGGCAACTTGTTATCAGCTCATAGTCCAAAAGCTAGAGCAGCATCAGAGATGTAGGGAGGGGGCAGCATTGCACGTGCTGGCAGCATGTCTGTGACTCCTGTATGAATGCTGAGTGATTTGGACAGGTTTTGATGAAAAGGTGTTGACATTTGGTGAAGATGTATTTTTCAGGAAGGTCTTGCTCATTTAAGCGAGCTGAAATTAAAAATGTATGAAGGAGAGGTGATGCAACACAGTGGTCCTCTGTCCCAAGTTCTGTAAAACATGTCGCTGGCTTCAAATTCTAAATGGGTGTTTTGTTATTTTTAAAAGGAAAAAATATTCATAGTCAATTTCAATTGACTATTTTCAATTAAATATACTGTAATATTTATGAGATTTGCGTTCACTGAGGGAGTCTTAACTGCTTTAGAAACTGGGTTGTACACACATCTAATTGAAATGGGCAAATAAATACATTTTACTGTTAATTTAGAAGAGTATACGAAGCTAATGAACACTTATCATCCTGTATTTCAAATAAATACAGCTTGTAGGGATAAAAATGTCTGTAGTTAGCAGCAACATAAGCATTATTTTGATAATTGTCCCTTTTTTTGTCTGCTCTTCTTAGTTGGCTTGTGAAAACCTGGAGTGCACTTCACAAAGTGTAATGAACAAAACAAAGGTTATACAGGAATGCAATTAGAGTACTTCTGTATTTTCCCCAGAGTTTCCTCTAGAGCATTGAGAACACGACTGCCTCTGCAAAATGTATTGCTACAATAACATTTCCAGTTAAAGGTGAAAATTGCAGCAGGCATCCAATTACAAAAAGGTTTTGATGAGAGCCGTTTCAAGCTGGCACTTAAATATGTGCGGGGTCATTCAATCAAAATGCTTGAAGAAGACGGCATTCCTTTCCTCAGCTCATCTTCTGCAAGAAATATTAATTGCTGTCTGAGGCTTTAGAATGAAGCCACTTGATCTTGTTTCGAAACACTATTAATCTTCAGATGACATTTCTTGTTTACGTCCCATTGAGGTAGAACAAATAAGGGAAATGAAGTCCTTACATGCATTCCTGGAGTACACATTAGTTCTTCCCGACATGAATACATCAAGCAGTTGAAGTCAACTGGAGAGTCGCAGTAGAGACCCCCAAATTTTTCTGGACAATGACAAACAAATCCTTCGGGGCTCTCTGCACATACACCACCATTTCTGCATGGATTTGGGTCACAGGGGGCTTTCCTCTTCTCACAGGGAGGGCCTGCGAAACAGACAACAAAAGATTACTGCACTTTCATTGAAGCTGCAGAGGAATAGGAATTAAAATGTGTAAAAGCCTAACTACTGGTGTTGTTCTCCTAGCACATGCTTACACACTCGACTTACTCTAAAACCTGAGGTGGTGAAACTGGATAATAAATCACTTCGGAGCAAAATCATGCCTAAAATGACATGAGCTATATGACTTATACAAAGTGACTGAAATGTTTTATCAACTACACAGAATGGAGGCTTGCGTAGAGACAAACACACACACACGCACGCAAGCACGCACGCACGCAGGCAAAAAAGTATTTAGTCAGACACCAGTTGTGCAAGTTCTCCCACTTAAAAAGATAAGAGAGGCCTGTAATTTTCATCACAGGTATCTCAACTATGAGACAAAATGAAAAAAAAAAAAGAATCCAGAAAATCACATTGTCTGATTTTTAAAGAATGTATTTGCAAATTATATTGGAAAATAAGTATTTAGACAATAACAAAAGTTCATCTCAAAACTTTGTTATATACCCTTTGTTGGCAGTGACAGAGGTCAAACGTCTTCAGAAGGTTGTCACACACTGTTGCTGGTATTTTCGCCCGTTCCTCCATGCAGATCTGCTCTAGAGCAGTGATGTTTTGGGGCTGTCGCTGGGCAACACAGACTTTCAACTCCCTCCAAAGATTCTCTATGGGGTTGAGATCTGGAAAGTGGCTAGGCCACTCCAGGACTTTGAAATGTTTCTTACGAAGCCACTCCTTCGTTGCCCAGGCGGTCTGTTTGGGATCATTGTCATGCTGAAAGACCCAGCCACGTTTAATCTTCAATGCCCCTGCTGATGGAAGGAAGTTTTCACTCAAAAAATCTCACCATACATGTCCCATTCATTCTTTCCCTTACACGGATCAGTCGTCTTGGTCCCTTTGCAGAAAAACATCTCCAAAGCATGATGTTTCCACCCCCATGCTTCACAGTATGGACCCCAGGAAGATTAGCTGGCGTTTGGCGTCCGCTGATAGGGATCCAAAATAAAAACAAAAAGGTATGGTGTTCTTTGGAACCGTTTTTGTGATCATTTTTACCCAACGGGGTGAGATCTTGCGTGGAGCCCCAGATGGAGGGAGATTATCAGTCGTCTTGTATGTCTTCCATTTTCTAATAATTGCTCCCACAGTTGATTTCTTCACACCGAGCTGCTTACCTATTGCAGATTCAGTCTCCCCAGCCTGGTGCAGGTCTACAATTTTGTTTCCCACGTCCTTTGACAGCTCTTTGGTCTTGGCCATAGTGGAATTTGTAGTGTGACTGTTTAAGGTTGTGGACAGGTGTCTTTTATACTGATAACGTGTTAAAACAGGTGCCATTAATACAGGTAACGAGTGGAGGACAGAGGAGCCTCTTAAAGAAGAAGTTACAGGTCTGTGAAAGCCAGAAATCTTGCTTGTTTGTAGGTGACTAAATACTTATTTTACTCAGGAAGAAAATTACAGGCCTCTCTCATCTTTCTAAGTGGGAGAACTTGCACAATTGGTGGCTGACTAAATACTTTTTTGCATGTTGCTTACAAATGCATATATATATATATATATATATATATATATATTATACACACACACACACACACACACACACACACACACACACACACACACACACACACACACACACACACACACACACACACACACACACACACACACACACACACACACACACACACACACACACACACACACACACACACACACACACACACACACACACACACACACACACACACACACACACACACACACACACACACACACACACACACACACACACACACACACACACACACACACACCATTTAATTTTCCTGAATTCACTTCACCAGGATTATAGGAAATGGAGAAAGATGAAGAACATTAAACAAAGTAGTTAAATAACAGAGCGGTTTTACTGGATTTTGAGCAGCCTACTGTTTTTATTATTAACCATTATTTTTAACTCTTGAGATTTCAAATCTCTTTTCCAAGAGTGCCCTTAATGTCCATAATCCCTGTATGAGGGTTACAGACGTTAAGTCAAGGTTGGGCGGTATAGTTTGAGCTTATTATTTTCATCTTTCTTATTTAGTCTATTTTAGTTTTTCTTGCATTTTTATGTAGAAATATTATTCTACATACCTTGCAATATGTAAAGGGTTGGCTTTAAGTGCTTCAAAATATGCAACAATCTTGCTTGCAATTCATTTCTCTTAATTTGTTATCAGTTTACTTTACTGCAACAAAGTCTAATCTTTCAGCTATTAGCTCGGTGTCAACAATGTTTGTTATTAATGTTTTTTTAATGTTTGTCTTGCAGCACATTGTGACTAAAAGCTGAACATAACTGCATTGGTATAACATGAACACCAAGATCATGTACGCACACCTAATAAAAAGAAAATAGATACCTCCGTTATTATTCAAAGGAATAAAAATCAAAGTCAACAAACACAGAGAAATGATTTTCATGGAGGATTTTCACTGACCTGTAAAGTCAGTACTTAGTTCTGCAGCTCATTTCAAACCGTAAGCATTTTCTGATAAACTAATTTCAACCAAGTTGTGTGTGTTTGTTTTTTTTCTTCATTAATATTTTGAAACCACAACACTTTCACAGACAGCGGCTTAACCAAATGCAGGCTAACGCTGTTCTGACATTGTGTGCGAAGTATAAAATTAGACTGAATTCACTGCAAGTTCAAGGTGAATAAAATTTGATCTTTTTCCCTGGTGGGTTTTCTTTTTTTGGTTTCTTTTATATGGTGCCTACACATTTATCTTTCCAGTGGCTCTTTCTTTGCATATTTCCTTTAATCCCCCTGCTGATACAAGTGTTCGGGTCCCAGAGGCTCCACTCAACCTCCTTTGTGGGCATCAATCTCAACTGTGTACAACTTCAGGGTTTGCTTTTGCCTCAATTCATTTTCCCAGGCTTTCAGAACTAGTTCACTAAAAACTGCACCTATTACATTATTTATACTTTAACATTTCTTGAAATATATAGAATGTTTCCCTAAAGAGATTGTCTCAATACTTTTGTTCCAACGTAAGGATTGCATGCCTATTTCTTTTTTATTAATCATCTGCATTTGTTCTCTCTTCACAAACCTTCAGTAATACAGCTGTACAGTTATCAATGCCCCCCTGACATGCACAGAAACAACTGTGTAGATAACTAGTTGTGTTAAGGGCAATTACTGCATATATATAGTCCAAATTAAACTTTTAAAATTGGATAACACTCCCAATCAGATTTAAAAACAATTAGCACCTTAAACCAAATGAAATTTCCCCATAAGCATGGAAACACCTTGCAGCAAATACAAAGAGGTAGAGCAGGAGAGAATCAAATCAAAAGAAAATCTCATTTGAAACATCCCATGAGTTTGACTCATTATTCTGTGCACATAGGCTTTGGCCTATGAGGGCAGCCAGCACTGAAGCAGCCACTAACTTTCAGTTGATTAATGAGCCAACTGCAGCAAGGAGGCGGAGGAAGCACAAGCTCTACAGAACTCCCAAGAAGCTGATGGGACAGCAGGACACCGTTACTATGCGAACGCATCCAGTGGCGTCCACGTACCGGAGAGAGCAGCAGCAGTTAAAGAAAATTAAATGGAGGCTGCTGAGTGAAAAGATTCATGGAACTCACACGTCTTTCTAAAGTGAATTATACAAATCAATCAATTGTACTATTGATCAGCATTGAAAACGTGGTTCAAAAGGCCTTTTTTTGTGATAAAAAGTGTTGAAGACAAGTTATTCTAGGCCAATGGATGCTTCGCCATCAATATTATTGGAAAAAACTCAGATATAATAAGTTAGGTTGGTTGGATACTGCATACAATATCTGCAAGACAGTTTAACTAGCAAAAAACCCAGAGGGATCGTTCACACCAAGACCAACGCTCTTTCTTGCCTTTTTTTTTTTTACAATTGTGATCCAGACACCTAAATTGAATGGCCTCTCCTCTTTCACCTCCCTTGAAAGCCAGTTCAACTGACAAACAAATTGCATCTTTCAAATAACTCGCCCTCTGGTCCCTACCTCAGTGAAGGAGAAACACTTTCTTTCCTGCGCATATGATCTTAATCTGCTCTTGTAGAAAAGGTTTCAAGACAGTGCAAACAACCTTGCAACCATATCTCCAGAATAATAAGGCAAGAGCACGGGGTAGGGTTGAAAGACAAAACTGTGCAACTCCAAAATGCTGCCAGGACCAACTGCGCCGCAAACAAAGCCAAGACTAATTGTGAATAAAAGTGCCACCTGGAGCATTAATTCCAGAATATACTTTGCAGACTTGCATTTGAGATCCAGGTATCACATCAGCTTTACTGTACCTTGCTTTGATAGATGAGACTAATTAATGAGTGAACCAGTATTGTCCATAAAAGTTAATACTGTGTGCCAGACAATTTTTATACATGAGACTTATGTCCAATACCAGCTTTTATAAATGGTGTATACTGCACAGGGGTGTATTAGCATACATATACACTGACTTGGCTATGGTAAAACTGAACGAACCAACCAAAACAGTATTAATCACAGTAATTTATGCTGAGTTTAACACAAAAAAGAGAAAACTGTAAATCATTAAGTAAATAATGAAACATAATGTATGAATGTTGATGTCGCTGCATGTATTTATTTTTCTCCAGTATAAGTTTTATAATTTAATACTTTATATAATATGCCCAGCAGAGACAATACATTATAATTACCTCTGCAGAAATTGCTGTAAACCTTTGTTTTATGGACTTAAACACGCTTAGTTAGATAGTAGTTTAACTTTGGCCCCATAAAGCAACACATCACTGGTTGCAGCATGTGTTTGATTTAAAGCGGTCTCTCCGAATATTATGATGACAAATATAACAAGTGAAACGAGGTCTATACCCCCAAAAGAAAATGCTGATGTTTTTAGGATTTGTGCACTCTCTGTGTTGGGTGTTCTGGAGGAGCTCATTGTTACTAGCACTCACTAACTATCCATACTATACCAATAACCATCTAAAAAAGAACTACTTACCAGAAAATCCAGTGTCACAGATGCATCTGAAAGAAGTGGGTGACATTTGAACACATGTCCCATTTTTACAGACTCTGTCACAATTAGCTTTCCCAACGACTTCCGAGCAGTTAACCCCTGGATGACACACCGGCAGACAAGTTCACAGAAACAGAGATTGAGCTTGGTTGGAGTTTTTTTTAGAGATATTTTACCTACTATCTAAGCAATTTCATAAAGGTTAACAAATGGGATCTGTGCTATTTGCTCTTACCTGTAAAATGAGGAGGGCAAAGACATTTATATGTTCTGTTGTTTGGATCTACAGATCCATTGCTCAAGCACACTCCCTTGTTTTCACAAGGGTTGTCCAAACAGACATCAAACTTCTCACAAAATCTCCCAGTGTAGTG
Source organism: Cololabis saira (assembly GCF_033807715.1). Taxonomy (NCBI): domain Eukaryota; kingdom Metazoa; phylum Chordata; class Actinopteri; order Beloniformes; family Belonidae; genus Cololabis; species Cololabis saira. The sequence continues at coordinate 5,603,496 of NC_084603.1, forward strand.
ATGATGGCATCGACAGTGGTACGCGCCCTCCCAGGGACGTGTTTGACAAACACCGTTCCCTGAACAGAATCGAACCAGTGGGGAGGGCTGGCAAAGTTGAGGTTTAACGGACACATTGAGCCTCAAACCAAGCTTGCACAGCTGTGTGTCGCCTTTATGAAGCGCAATGAAGTAATGATGACCCGGAGCGAGCCACTTGGCTTCAACTTGCACACTTTCATTAACATTGAGGGGGAAAAGAAACTGATTTTTTAACGATCTGCCTGTGGAACAGCTCTCAAAGTTGTCTTTTGTCACATTCAGGAGTCCGATGCCATATGTTTTGAGGGTTTCATCGGCGGACATCAGGAGTTTGTCCCCATGTTGCAGCTGAAGGGGGCATATCTGTGGAAACTGCAGCTCCCTCATCTCATCTCCCCTCCCAGAATCCCAGCACTCAGATTCAGTCCTGCAGATGTTGCCTATTAGAGTCCAATTCATCTGGACTGTGTGTTTTTTAATGTGCCATTCAAGAGAGGCTTGTCTGTTGCAAACTGTTTGGCACTGGATGATGTGGACAGCCATAAACATTGCAATCATGTGCAACACGGTCTCTCCCATCTTTCCCCTCGGTTGGTATTTATGACCGATCAGTCTGGAACTATCAAGATCAACTTTATCTGGTTGGATGAGACAAGTGAACTGGAATGTTTGTCATGCGTCACTTTGTTCCACAAACTCCATGAAATCCACAAGAGCAGCAACAACCTGAGGAAAGAAAACATAAAAATAAATAAATAATAGTCACTAAAGGTGGAAAATATCTTTAAAACCTAAACTATTTAACATTTTTGCTATATTTATTCTATAAAATGTCAACTGGCACATGCTATAGCAGGAAGATTCAGTTCTTCCATACCACCACGGACTTGTACTTTCAGCATGTGATACAGGAGTTGTCATAATCATATGCCGCGCTCCTGACCACCTGGTGTGTCACGGCAGCCTCAGCCTCCCTGAGGTTTCTGCAGAGTGACGGTGTCAGATAAATGTTCTCTCCTCCCTGCCGCTGCCCGATACCTCAGTGTCGGCCAGCGAGATAAGTTGCAGCAGACAGCATTGTCTTTCTCCCTCAGGCGCTTTTCATATGTGTGCAGCAGATAAACCAACAAAGTAGAGAAACCTTGTTGCAAGACAAACTCTGCCCCTTGAACAGCTCACAAGGGCTGATATGAATAGCTGGATGAAGATAAGTAATAAAACATTGAATATGGAACATTAATATCATTGGCACGGGGAGTGATAAAGTGAATGAGATTGCACGCAGTGCCATTAGTACTCTTTGTGGACTCAGAGGACCTCATGTACCAGAGGAGAATAACTATTGGGCTTCATTGAACAAATCAGATCTGATTGCTCAAGAAAAAAAGTTATAATATGTTGGCGAAAATATAGTATATAACTAGTTTATAGGTGCAGAATTATAAACTGATGAAATTATACTACAATCATAAAAAAATTTGATTTATAATTTATTATAAGCTGTATAAATCAATGTTTTTTTAGGTTAAACATTAATACAAATTTGAATGCAGAATGTGAAGGGAGGCTTTTGTGATGATAAAGCTGCAGTTCTTAATCCCCTTAAGTCTACCGAGCATTTTAATGTTTCCTGTTTTTACGACCTGTAACTTTACTGTTTTGGTTCACTGTCAGCACACTTATCATTGTCACTATCTGCAGACAGTTGCTTTCAGTAAAAAAGCTCCAAAAACCCACAGCATGTTACTGAAATAGCCCAAAGGGACATGTTGAAGACTCTTGACAGACCATGCCACCTGCAAGGAGATGTATGTTTCCAATGGAGACCACCGATGACAGCAGAAACCAAGCTTTTTAGTTGCTTTCTAAGCTTGTCTAAAAGTCTTTTTGAAATCAGTGACCTTCTTTAGCACATATGAACATTTTAAAGACACACACAAAAATTACACACACACAAACTAAATTGCAAAAAGTGTGAAACCACCATAATCAATGGAAACTTTAAAAACATTAGAAAACCTCCTCAGACCTCCTTATAAAACTTCAGATTTGCCAATAATGAATGGAAGGGTGCCAGGGGATTGAGCAAGTTGATTTATGGTGAGAGGCAAGGTACGACATAGATACTTCCCCAATCCATCATTGTACTAACCATGGGCTGTCAACCACGCACACTCACACCTGCAGCCAACACTAAACCACCATACATATAATGTATGTCTCCGAAAGAAAATTGGAGCACTGAAAACTCGTAATTACACATAAAACATCGCAAACTCCACACAGAAAGCCGTAAGCTGACCAGCGGGTGTCAACCAAGAACTTGCTCTAAAAGGTTAGAGTGCTAGCACACACATCATAAGCATGTAATAATAAATCATGTGACATGAGATATCCCTGTCAAAATTTGAGATGGACAAATCACACAGTCATTAAAAAAAAATAACATTGGCCTCAGATCTATCCAAAAACAACAAAGATGACGCTGATATAAAAAGCTGCTGTGTAATCAATGATGTAATTCAGGAAAGACCCAGCAAACGGTGATAGACCTGACAAAAAGAACTGGACAACGTTTCTCTGACATCACCCATAAGTCTCTAAATAGTGGTTTTTATGCACATTTTTTAGACTTATGGGGGACGGCATGTTGGCAGCAGTAGCTTTCAGTCAGCTGGAACATGTCCACCTTACCATTGTTACCACAGGCTAGCTGTTTTAGCTTACTAAGATGCTAATATAATTGCACATTAATTTATTCTGATTTTGAAAAATCTGTTCATCGTTCTTCATTTCAGATGTTTTTGTATATAGTGACATCTGAAACGAGGATTGCAAGACATGAAACATGGACTGCAGGAGCTCCACCGGAGCTAGCAGCATCACTGCCCGTGGTTCAAATAGGTGCCTTATCTGCAGAGGCAGCCCTGCCGTGCTGTGCCCTGCCGTGCCCTGCCCTGCCCTGACCCCCCTTCCCCCAGCCAGAGGCCACTTCAGATGCCAGCTCGGCCCCACCAGCTAAGCCTCCAGCACTGGCTCAGCCCCCAGTCAATACCATTAGTCAGGCAGCAGCCTGTGGGTCTGGGCTGCCAAGCCACATTTGTCCACCGAACCCTTCCCGCCTGACCCAGAGCCATTTGCAGCGGTCTGTTAGCATAATCAATTACTCAAGAACGCATTTCTTTAAAATAAGCGTGATTATGGTCTCTTAGCTCTTAAATCCCATGTCAAATTCTCCCCAAAAATGCCTAGCATGAAGTAGATAAAAGTGACACCAGACTGCAATGTACCTGTCACTCAAAAAAAAGCATAAATGTATGGTTTTAAATAATTATACATGATGACACACATAAACATGCTATGGATACCAAAACTGTATTTTTGGACTAGGCTGTAAATATGATAATTTCTGCTGTGAAGTTGGGCATTTAACATGGGAGTCAGTGGAGACTAACTGTTTTGGTGCCAGCCCCTTGTGGTCACTCAAGGAATTCCACATATTGGCTCTTGGTACATTGGCGTCAATGAAGCAAGGCAGGTGTAGCCCCTTGGTTGTGATTTAAAATGGGGATAATACTATGGACATTGCTGGAAGTCGCTACTATTTATTATTACTGTGTACCTGATGATGGTAAGAAAAATGCAGTAACTAAGCTTCCACTAGTAACAAGTCCTTAGTCAACCCTATCCTGTTTCTCTGAGATCTGGAATCCAAAGCTAAGAAGGAGTGACTTCTGGATTAATATGAAGACCATTTTTTGACAACCTCCATGTGGCAAGAAAAAAAACCAGACCAGTGGTTTATGATGTTGTTAGCACATTGGATCCCGATGCTGTTTTACCATCAAAGGCTATAAATTTGTTTTACTAGCCTGCAATGCAAATTGAAAGGTTGTTTCGACCTTACATTGTTTCCATAAACGAATGCCATTTAGACTGTAAATCAGATTCATCTATTTTAATTGTGTAGTCGTTCAAATTCCTTTGACCTGAATAACATGCAATACTCTTACAGTCATTTTACAGCAACCTATACTATTGGTCACAACTTAAATCAACAATAAACAAATACATTAACAGAGAAGAAGGTTTTCTGGGTTATTAAGATGCCTTGGGGTATTGATCAGTCAGAATTAAAGTCAGGGTTGTTCAAGTTTAATAGAGGTCAGTGCTTCAGACGAAAGTTCATGCATGTAAGGGGCTCAACTAATTGTCTCACAGAACCTCGTGATATCATTATACCCAAGTTCGACCCAGCATTTAGCATGCCAATCACGCAGGTGTGTAAAGGGCAATGGATCAAGGAAGCGCTGTAAATCCTTATTTGACTGATGAGTGAAAGAAACAGAAGCAGGACACAACAAACGATCCCGTAAATCTGGTGAGACCGCTGCCTGTTACACAAGATCAAATATACTGCTGGGGCTGAGGTACTGCTCTAAAGTAATGTTTAAGCAATCCAAGCAAGTTAAGCACCATTTATATAAATTCAAAAGTGCTTAAAAGTTTGGTCATAAAATAATCTCGAAAAGATCTACTGATTTACCGGCTTAGGGAGAACAAAAATTTATTTTTTTCTTAAAAGAAGCCAAGTTCAGTTCATTACAAGCCAACAGTGCAATAGGCAGAGGCGGTGATAATAATGGAAGCTACTAGGTCAGGTGCTGTTGCTTGTTACAGTGCAATGGCTCTCCTGCAAGAATTACAACACACAGGTGTAAGACAGCCATTGTTGAGATAGTGTGATCCTCCTTACATATGCTATTTTTTCTGCTTCTGCTTGATTCTGGAGTTCTCAGACGTCGGCAGCTGCAGTGACTGACTGGATGCGGCCGTTTGCTGCTGTGGGGTATTGGATGTAATTTTATTTCATTCATTTTTTTCGCTTCCTACTATAATTTTGATGATTTCTCTAAAGTTTACATTAGGGGTGGGTGATATGACGATATTAGATCGTGAACGATTATAACGTGAAGACGATCTTTCAAACTGCAGAGATCGTGGTATCGTGTAGGGCACATTCTATGAAATGCATTTCTATGCTGATGCACCGACTCACCAGACGTACTGACGTTTTCAACCTGACTGACCAATCGTAGCAAATTAAGAGCAGTGACATGTTTTCCTACCCGCCTCCTTGTCAGTGGTGGACAGTAACGGAGTAAATTTACTTGAGTACTGTACTTAAGTACATATCCAGAGGATTTGTACTTTACTTGAGTATTAGATTTCTTTGGTACTTATTACTCTTACTTGAATACATTTCCAAGACAAATATTTTGACTTTTACTCTAGTAAATTTCTAGGAAGGCTGAAAAGTACTCGTTACTTTCAGGTCTGCTCTTTTTTCTTCTCTTTTCTTCTAATATAGGTAGAATAATCCATGCAGGGCATTTGTAGTTCAAGAGTTAATTCTCAGAAACAAGAGTTAAAAGATCCTTAAATTAATTTAGAACAAATATAGTAATTTACTGATGTGTAAAATAAGAAATTTACTCTTACTCTTACTTTTACTTTTACTTAAAGTAAATTTAAAAGCATTTACTTTTGGATACTTAAGTACCTTTAAAAGCAAGTACTTTTCTACTCTTACTCGAGTAATATTTTGACTGAGCTACTTTTACTTGTAACAGAGTAAATTTTGACCAATAGTATTTGTACTCTTACTCAAGTACTGGGGTCGAGTACTCTGTCCACCTCTGCTCCTTGTTTGTCTGTGTAGGGGTAGCACATGAAGAGCGCTGGCTGAAAGCCAAGCGGAGTTGATCACAAAAGGAATTCCACCTCAATTGTATGGAATTGGTTTGGATTTTCTGCTAGCGATCAAGCTCAAGCAAATGTAATTTGAAAAGTGTGCACAGAAACCGTTCGCATGTCGGCTGGTAACACGACAAATCTGTTTAAACACCTGAAGAGGAAGCACCCCGAGAAGTATGTTGAGAGCCAAATAGTGAGGCGCTAAGAAAAAAGAACCAATCTTAAAATCAATTAAGAAATATTTTTACTTTATAACGATTATTTTACCTTAGAAAATCTTACTGCAAAATACACAGATTTTAAATCAACTGGAAGAGAGATAATTCCTCCGTCCTCTCACTGTTAAACACCTAATCTTATGTTTCCAAGGTGATGGATTTGTAAGATAATGTTACATTTCCACTCGTTTAAAGAGCCAGGTGAACAGCCGTTATCCCTGATTGTGTTGGATACGCAGACATTTTTCTGTAGAAACATTATTACACCTCCAATATCTATAATAATGGATTAAAAACTAGTAATTATTTGCTAGTGGAAACATGACCTCTGATATTCTCCACAAGCGTCAAACTCACATGAGTTTGACTTTCTGTGTATCAGCAACAAAAACCCACTTTTCACCCAAGTTTAATTATAACTAGGGTGAATTATAAGACAAATACAATGTGTTTAAGCTCTAATGAAAATAAATAAAAATAATTTAATACCTTGTGTCTTTACACTGTGCCCCCATTAAACATTCACAGAGCTGGAGTAAAAGAAAGTGAACCCAATTACTTCAGTTACAACTAATTGGAGTCAGATGTTTGCAAATGTAGAGTCCAATTAATGAAATTTGTTTGAATGTGCGGTTTAGAAATACTCTGATTGATGAAAGACTCTTGAACACTTGAAACTTGCAGTCTGAAAGAAGCATCTGCTGATCTGAACAGTGCCTCAAGAAAATCCGAAGTAGCTGATCTGCATAAGGCTGGAAAGGCATACAAAGTAATCTCAAAGTGTTTACGCATCCATCTGTCTACAGTTAGACAAACTGTCAATAAACAGAGACAGTTTAGTACTGGCTTAGAACTACTAAGACAAGTCAAAATGACTCCAAAAACACAATCCAGAGTTCTCAGTGAAGTAAAGAAGTAACAGCTCTCGACTTGAAGACATCACTGTCTGGATGTGACAGATATCCATGTGACTACTCCACATGAGTCAAAGAACAGGCAGGTTGTCCATGGCAGATCAAAACAGAGCAACCTGCAACCCTCCAATAACACTGCTGCATACCTGACATTTGCCATAAACAAGGCTTCTAGGAACACATTTTGTAGACAGGTTAAAAGAATAAATCCCAGCATTGTGTATGATGTAATAAGGTCATAGCTTAACAACAAAAACAAAACAAAAAAATGCAGCTCAACAGTGACATTTAGTGAAGGGACCATCATGATTAGGATGCCGTAGAGCCTGAGACCTCTCTCATCATTAAGGGAATAAAGATTTTTATCTACAAAAATAAAAAGTTCCCCTTTGCTTGCAATAAGTCATCGGTGCCAAAAGACACTTGACCAGTTATTAACTCCAAGTGCCCAGTTAATTTTTCCTCTGGTAGTGTGAATGTTTAATGAGTGCATTTCATAAAGCTACGAGAAGGTACAGTATGAGTAGTAATTATAGCTACCCTTCGTGCGTGCATGTACGTGTATGCGCATTTCCACAAGCATGTGCAAAGGGTAACTATAATTACTACTTGTATGTGTTGTCGTCTTAAACACATTGTGCTTCACTATCATGAGTTAGATGAAGATTAGATCACATTTCATGGCAAAAATTAATGAAGAAAAAACAGTTAATTGCAGTTAATTCCAAAAGTTTTAACATTTTTTCTTGCCAATTGCTTCGCAACACTAAAATCCAACCCCCACATCAATATTTGCTCTTTAAAAGCAATAACTGATGCTACAACAAAACCTTTTTACCTTATGGCTCAATAAGCATGTCTAGTTAGTTATGTCTTACTGTACATGTAAATCTTTTTTTTTTTGCTCTTTGTTTCGTATAATCCCAAATAACATTTGAATGCAAAATGTTTAAGTGCATACTACCTCAAATGAGGTATAACCCTGACTTAAATGCCAGAGCCCACAGTAACACAGCTTTCCCAGCATGTCTTCACCTCTGTGAATTGCTCACTTTAGTTTGAGACGGTACTTTTATCAGTCATTTCCCCTCTGTGGTAAAGGAATGAGATTGTGATGCCACATATCCATGTCCATCTTTGGCGGATCCAGATGGACTGGACATTAATTGTTATTATTGCTGTCAGGTTGTATAGCTTGGTTGATTTTGTTTCACACCTTTTTTATGCCACAACAACAATGTCGTGTGAAGAACTGCCGCAGTAGTGTGCATGATGGTTACTGAAACAAAATAGACAATGGATTTGAAAGACCGTCAGACATGGGAAAGACATGAAGGAATAGCTTTATGGAGTTTATCTGCGATTGTTACCACCTCAACTTCACAACTAGCCTGCTAACTTTTTAAAGACATTAATGTCATTGTTTTAAATTAGACAAATTGAGGTTGTGTTTATAAGTTATGCTTATGTTTGTCAAGCATTAAAACAATTAAAAGCATTCATAAAAGCAGAAGACTACAACCTCACCTTGGCAAATAGCCCATGACTGAGCTCTTGTAGTTTGCAGATTCATAGATTTGTAGGTGTCTTCCCCAGCAACAGTAGAATCGTTCATAAGTTTCCAATGACTTATTGCTTTTAAACTTTTGCATTGTGTAGCCACGCTTATCATAAATCACTATGTCAAGGTTTGTTAAAGGTGCTGGTGCTAGTGCCTATAGGGTTTCTTCCCTCTACCGCTGGCAAGTTGTATGGATTGACGTTATCAAGCAGTTTCTATAAATTTCACTTTCTGGCACTTATGTAGTAAAATCAAACAAATAACTAGATGCATCCTATCACTCTCTCTCTCTCTCTCTCCCTCCCTCTCTCCCTCTGTCTCACTGTTTTCATTTCCAGGGCATAAGTGTGTTCTTAGTGTGTGGCCTCGACAACAACACAACTCACACGTGAACCCCGTCTGTGGGCGTAAACATAACTAACGCACATGTAACACTACACCCAATCACACGCAGCACTTTGCACATCTGAGATACCGAAAATAGGAACCAAAAGACCAGGCATCTTTCGATACCAGGTAGTACCAATGGATTCTGGTCAGTGCCATTAAAAGAATCAAAGTTCGGCACACAGCCCTAATCTGGACTCAGTACTCGAGTTGAGGGGGGATGAGGGGGGATGGCATCCCCCCTGAAATAAAAACGGTCAAAATCATCCCCCCTGTAAAACTGCCATCCCCCCTTTCCATCCCTTATGTCATTTCATCAATGAATGTTGTATTACTGCTATTTCAACATTTAGAGTCTTCACCAGAAAAATAACACCAGAAAAATAACTTATTTGACAATTTTCCCATTTCAAGTAAATTTTCACTTGAAATAAGTAGGAAAATCTGCAAGTGGGATTTATCTTCTTATTACAAGCAAAAAAATCTTGTTCCACTGGCAGATTTTTCTACTTATTTCAAGTAAAAATCTAATTGAAACAGGTGCAAATTGTTGTTTTTTTCCAGTGATGAGTCTTGTTTTAAGTGTAATGAGATTTTTTTTACTAAAATGAAACATTTTAACTAGAAATAAGACAAATATTCTTGTTAAGATTTTGAGTTTTTTCAGTGATCCATTTTACTTATCCTGTGAAGGACAGAGGCATATTGATAAGTTCAGAAAAGTGTTTTTTATTGTTGTGTTTTGATGTATTTGATGTAAGCCCAGTGGATATTTAAAGCTTACAGAAGGCTGCATTTAACTGCTGCTATGTCATTCCTGCAGTATTTCTGCAGGTGTTTTGGTCACTGCTATTATTTGTAATATATTATATTATTTGTAATCAGCACAAATTATCTGTCCCCGTATGATAAAATCCACCATCCTCCCTGATTGGAAGCGATTGGAAGCTCAAAACATCAATAGGAGCAGCAAAATAAGCTGTTTGGCATTGGCACATTTTTCATGGGCACAACCCACAAATGCATGTTGCTTACAAATGCATATATTATACACACACACACACACACACACACACACACACACACACACACACACACACACACACACACACACACACACACACACACACACACACACACACACACACACACACACACACACACACACACACACACACACGGGGGGGGGGGGGGGTTAGTTGTTTCCCAAGCCCTAAGCCCTCTTATTGCAATACTAAACTGCTTTGATATTTTTCTTTTTCACTTGATAAATCTTATTTCATAAAAATGGTGTTCATAAAGTCAGAATAGGGTGACATAATGATGAAATACTACAGGCTGTAATTAAAGTCAAACTGCAAATATTTCCTAGATCCTCTGGGTTTATTGTAAAGATGGATATCACCCCTCTCAGATACAAAAATATAGTGACAATCCAGAATAGGACATTATTAAAAATGGAAGAAAAATATCATCTTGAAAAAGAAGCATTCTCCATAAGCATCCCACACTGTGTGAAATTAAATGTCAGATTATTGATCACCTTGGGTACAGTGAAAGGAAGTGTGTGTCAAGTAAAGACATACTGCATGTATCTTATATTCATGCAAACTTTCTATACCCACTGATTCTATGTGTTTTTATTGGTGATATTAGTCCACATTATTTTCATGTATATGACTTCTAGCCCTTAAAAAATGCATTTGCTGAAGTTGTACCTTTTTGAGGAGTCTGTGGGAGATTTATATTATATTTATATTATATTGGTGGTCAACTTGCCTAAGTCGGCCTTGTACACTATTTCATACAGTAGCCCAGGGGCGTCAATTGGGTATGGCAAGGTATGGCAGCCGCCACACCTTTGCTTCAAGGGTTAAATGTAAATGTTTGTTTTTTTAAATACATTCATGGAATAACTACAAATGCAAATAAGAACAACATGATCGATTTCACTAGTTATTATACACTGCAAAAACTCAAATTCTTAACAAGAATATTTGTCTTATTTCTAGTTAAAATGTCTCATTTTTAGTCTCATTTTTTTTTATCTCATTACATTTAAGACAAGACTCAAAAACAACCATTTTCACCGGTTTCAAGTAGAGAAGATAAATCTTGTCCCACTGGCAGATTTTTCTACTTATTTCAAGTGAACATTTACTTGAAACAGGTGAAAATGGTCAAATAAGTTATTTTTCTGGTAATGACTCTTGTTTTAAGTGTAATGAGATTTTTTGACTAAAAATGAGACATTTTAACTAGAAATAAGACAAATATTCCTGGTAAGATTTTGAGTTTTTGCAGTGAGCGAGACTGCATTTGAAAAAGTTCCAATTTTCTTGACCACACAGATAAGTTCCATAGCAGACTTCTGTGATGAGTATTTGCTGGACGTGTTGATTGATACTCTAGTTAAGTTCTGTGACTCGTAACTTTGCCATACCTTAGCTTCCACTGAATTGACGCCACTGCAGTAGCCTAAAGCTGATGGAGGCCTGCAGCCAAAAAAAAGACTACATTAAGTCCCAGCTTGCTGTAGCTTTTAGAGTCAGCTGACGCGTCCCTCTGCCCCCATTCTGGGACTGCTAGGCCCAGGATTTACTGTGGACGCTTTAATCCGTCCAGCAGGAACAGGCGGGCCATCTGCTGCAAGCGAGCGCGTCTCTGCTCAACGGGAAATAACGCTGGTTACTTTTCAACACCGCGCGCCGGCTGGATACATGCTCACCATTAAGTTGAAAAGGTGTTCCGTCCTAGGACGGCGACTTCTAACATCATTTGGGAGAGTTTCTCATTCATGGCTGAGATGTGTCTCCGCGGGGAATCATGAGACAGCTGAAGCGTCGGCGGAGGAGAGGCGTTGCTTAAGACTTACTTATGGTTCAGCGTTACACCAACGCAGGGCCTACGCCGTAGGGTACGCGGCGACACGCACCCTACGCCGTCGGGCTCTGCGTTGGTGTAACGTGGAACCATAAATCAACCTTAATTAAGCGGGATGAGACGCGGAGGTGCGGGGGCGCGCGCAGCCTGCCTGATTGATTATTTCATTAAGCTTTACTTAATATTTATTAGCCAAAAAGAGTCATTACCTTGTGTAAAGAACTGAAGCTACTCCACTAAATTAAATCAACTATTTATATTGCATGAGAGGTGAATTGGAAAAAAAAGGTTTGAAAAACAAAAAGATACTAAATTGACTTTGATGTTGGAAGGGCCAACCATGATTGAATAAAAAAAGAAATTAACAAATACAAAACCCAGTTCTAAAAAAAGTTGGGATGTCATGTAAACATTTAAATGAAATTATTTGCAACTCGAACATTTTTCCCCCAATAGAACCTAAACAAAGTATCAGATGTTGCAAACTGACATAGAAAATATTTATTCATTTTAAATTTGATTTATTAGCCAAAAAGAGTCATTACCTTGTGTAAAGAACTGAAGCTCCTCCACTAAATTAAATCAACTATTTATATTGCATGAGAGGTGAATTGGGAAAAAAAAGGTTTAAAAAACAAAAAGATACTAAATTGACTTTGATGTTGGAAGGGCCAACCATGATTGAATAAAAAAAAGAAATTAACAAATACAAAACCCAGTTCTAAAAAAAGTTTGGATGTCATGTAAACATTTAAATTGAATTATTTGCAACTGGAACATTTTTCCCCCAATAGAACCTAAACAAATCAGATGTTGCAAGCTGACATTATCAACATATCTGGGTACAAACTGGGTAATTTTACCATTTCATAGAAAATATTTGTTCATTTTAAATTTGATTGGGGGGCAAAGCACCTCCAAAAAGTTGAAACAGGGGCATCAACATACTGGAAAAGTAACTAGTACAAATAATTACCAACTGGACGAGCATTTGACAACTTATTAGGTCAACTGGCAACTGGTCAGTAGCATGGCTCGGTATAGTAGCAGTATTTCAGATAGGCAGCCTAAAGCTGGGCAGAGGTCCACCAATATGTGACAAACGGTCAAAAAAATTTGGAACAATTTCAGGAAAAATCTTTAACGTAAAATTGTGAAAACATTGTAGAGCCCACTATTCACAGTGTAATATTATCAAAGGATTCAGAGAATAAAGAGGAATCTCTGTGCGCAGGGAACATGGTTGAAGATCAAAAGTGGATACTCATGATCTTCGGGCCCTCAGGCGGGACGGCATAAAAAAACAGGCATGATTCTCTGCTTAAATTCCCTGCATGGGCTCAGGGACATCTCCGGAGATCACTGTCACATAGTTCACTGTGCAAGCCACAAATGCAGCTTAAGGCTCTATCATGCATGAAAGAAGCCATATGTGAACATGATCAGTTTAAAATGGTCTGAGGCAAAATGGATAACCGTTCTGTGGTCAGATAAATAACAAATTAAAATTCTTGACATTGTGCCCTGCAGACTAGGAGAGGAACCATAGAGCGTATCAGCACTTACTTCAAAAGCCTGCATCTCTGATGGTATAGGGTTGCATCACGCCTATGGTGTGTGTGCAGCTTTCATATCTGGAAAGGCACCATCAATGCTCAAAAGTACAAAGAGGTTTTACAGCGACATCTGCTCCCTGAGTGAAACAACATCATTTTCAGGGAAGGTCTTGCATATTTCAGCAAGACATTGTTAAAGCACACATTGGTATGTTCAGCTCTCAGATCTGCTAACCACAGGACTGTTGTGCATATGCTTTTCTTCCATCTGCTTTTCCACAACTATTCAGGCTTAGCCATTGGGGGGTCTGCTCACATGTTATGACACCTTGGATGGTTCGGTGGAGAACAGTCTCCTTCTTCTCCTGGAAAAATGCAGGTAACCTCTCAGTCAGGTGACCAGAGCTGTGAGTCTTTTTGACAATGCTGTTCTTCAAGGGGAGAGACTGTGTCGTAATTGTAAAACCGTCTATATTAAATGCTATCAAGAGTACAAATTACAGTATTTTTTTTCAACAAATTAAGTAATTTAAAAACCTCATTAGCTTTCAACGTTGCACTAGATTAAAGAAACAGCTCAGTATTTAGAGAAATACATATATTTACTCTCCTAATGAGTGTTACATGAGAGCTGATGAGAGCTACATGCCTGAAGCTTGAATTTTGTTTCTTACTTGCAAGTTACTTTGAATAAAGGCATCTACTAAACGAGTAAACGTTAATGAAACAGTAAATGAAACCATATCTGCCTTCAAGCACATTCAAAGCTCACCTGTGAAGGTTTTACATTTAATTTTTTTAGCTTCTTCCAGCTGAAAGCCCTGAATATTAGGACAATCTCTTTTTTTCTGCATGAGCACGACAAATTTCTTGTTATTTTTTCCTTTGTGATAATGAAACATTTACTTCATTTCATTTCTTTGCATCAAATATGGTTCAGTTGAAGATAAGTTCCTGAAAGGCAGTTTTTTCTCTAATTTAAATATTGGATATGTGTTTTTTTCACATCTCCATTTGGTTGACAGAGACATATTTCAGAAATCCCTGCTGTCTTTCATTCATGTAGACAATGGGTTTTCAATTCAATCCTAAAGTTTTAACACTGTTACTGACTTAATCTGAGGATGGGTTTTTTTTTCGTTTTAAATAAACAAATTAAGAAATATGTTTGGGTTTAAGGGGTTAATCATGTCTCACCATCCAGCTGCAATGTTTGGTGGCAGAGCTACTTGTCACAGTTACAATACCAGGCAGCCAGCAGGGACTGCTCGCTGTTACATCCTCCTCCCCTCTGAACACAAACACACATACACGCACACATGCAGAAAAGGCAAAGAGTGCATTTGCTGTGGTCTTGTATTTATATTATATTTAATGTTTATTTGCTGAGGGAATACTTTGACAGGTTGTTTATAATTTTGCAGTGACCTACATTCTGTTCACTGTGGAGGTACATTCACACCAGGGAGCTACTCCGCAATCAGTCTTGTGCTGGTGCTTGCCGGAAAACTGAATAAATAAGGGGTTAAGTGCCTTGCTCCAGGGCAAGTTGGTGGTGACTACCGAGGGAGAGGAGAGTGTGTGCCGTTAACGTTCCCATCCCAGATTCCTCCAACCAGCCAGTATCTATTCATAAGCATGTCACCCAACCAGAAAATATACCTGTGTTCCTATTAAGTTATTTGCTTGGTCTTCTTCCATCTCCATCCATCTTTATTTGAAGGGGAGCAAAGGTTGCAACCATGTAATCAGTGATGGTGATTCCTTTTTTTTTTTTTTTTAACTGGGAGTAAAACGGTCAAACCTGTGTGCAAGCAAATTCTTTTACAAGAATTCTGCATTGAATTTGTTTATTTATCATTTTTAAGTGAAAAAAAATCATTTTGTCATAAGTGATTTTCCATTTCTTGCTATTACAAATACTATGTATCACAGATTTTTACAGGCACATGTCTAAAGGACTTAAAGGGATCCTTTGACCCACTTTTACGCTCCTGTATACGAGTAGCAGAGAAGGATGTTTTCATAAAATTCTAGTGCAATTTGCTTTTTCTTGATACTCACAACATTTCTATAAATCTGTTGAGTTTCTCATTCCCTCTGCATCACATAAGCATTTACCCCAAGGATGCTGCAAATCATCTCGGCAAATATCATGTTACCAAGAATTTCGGTATCTTTCGTAAAATGACTATTCTTATCAAAATACATCAGTATGAAGCACTCCCCTGACCTTAAGAGCCGAGGAATTCTCTCTCATATGCTCATCTCGGTGAAAGACACTTAAGTTCTTGACTTTGATTTCCTTCCCCTACTGTGACTAGATTAACGAGCTGCCCTTTTACGCGCTGCATTGGCCATATTTTCCGCAGCTTTAGGTAGCGTCATTATATACAGAAAATATTGACCTTCAGTGCCTTTTATGAGGATGTATCACAGAGAAAAGCAAGCATTTATCTATATGGCTCTGCAAACTGCTCTCATCACTCCATATCTCCTAGTGCTCCAGCAATCAGTGCGGTATTGCCCCAAATTGTATCAGCTCTTTTATATAAAGGAGATATTTGTATTTGGTGCTACTTTATAAGTGTGCTACCAAAATAAACACTTACAAATATAATTAAATAAAATGTGACCAAATTGTCAGTATCTCTTCCTTTAAATGTACCAGTGTCAACAAACAGGAAACAAGTCTTAAATCCTGGTCTGAAAATGTGAAATACTGCCATTTGAACAACAACAGGACATTTTTATTGGCTCTAATATTTATAATGTTTTAATGAGTCTCCTTGTCACCTGGTGTACAAATAAGAGCTGAAAATTTACATTAATGTACATAAACAATAGCTAAAGACAAGGACTACAACATAATTTAATGAGACAAACAGGATCAAATAACAATTAACATAAATGTTAAGCTAATTACATGAGGACCCAATACCTGATCATCAGTTGTTTATGGATCTTTTCAGAACCTTGCTGCAGGTTAGGAAATCTTTGGGCTTGATGCACTATAATACAGTTCATGCTGACTCAACAACTTGTTAATCAAGCCTACAGTTATGCAGACACAGTAAGCTGCATGGAGCCCGCTGAGAAAAACTCAGATCCCTCTTGAACTTAGATATAATTAGATTGTTACACAAGATCTTGCAGGCAGAATTATGAACTCAGGCATAGACTGTATGTTCTTGCAGCTAAATGTAATGAGTGATGACAAACAAGTTCACTGGCATAAAAAAAAAAAAAAATCAACTTTTGACAGTATAATCCGAACATTACCGGTGCGTAATGTTGTACATTTTTCCATTTATAAAGACATTTTGAATAGCATTAATTCTGAAAGTGTTATTAACTTTAACAGGAGCCTTAAATGTTAAAAAATAAAATAAAATGTTCGACATTTTAAGCACCTCTAGCCAAGAATGTCAAATATGAAAATTGAGACACAAAGTGGAAATAATGAATGTAGGCAGAAGATGGTGAAATGTCACAAGCAGAAATTCTCATGCTGATTCATCGGCCAAATGCCATGTTGTAGCTTAATTGCCTCAAAACTTAGATGTTTGAGGAGATAACAAAATAAAATGAAACAAAAAGAAGAAAAAAAACATATTTCAAGATTTGTCCTAAGAGTTTTGGGCATTAATCAACATTTAAAATACGGGCACTTATTCTGCCTGCGAGTGCTGTGACCTTTCCTCCTCATGTATACTGCACATGCACACTGTGTTTCTTTCTATGTAGCATGTGTCCATTTATATATAGAGTGGAATATATAATTGGGCAGATCCTCAAATTGACCTACAAAGAGTGTTTTCCCATCAGACAGAAAAACTCGTACTAAATGAGTAATTGCCGCAAATAGAAGGAGAAAATTTATGTTTACACAGCAAAGAAAATACAAACAGGCACACAACAAACACGTATAAACGCAAATACTACAGAGATGAGCAGCGTTCCATGACGTTGATTCAACAGGACATTATGAAATATGATAATGACCGTAAACAGAAAGCACCATTTTTCCTTGGATTTTTTTGTAGTTTGCGTCTCATGATCATGCATTTGTCTTGATATGGTTTTACAAAATAATGAGCCCTAGTGATATTGGGAAGCATGAACTGTGTTTGTAGATTGTGCTTTGCTGTCAGTGCAGCGTATAGGGAGGGTGCTGGAAACAAGGACACCACCATCATTTCCCTCTGCCTTTGGGATTTAAATATTAAACATAAAGGACGGTAGATTATTATCACTGTCACCTTGCCTTAAGCAATGATATTCTGTCTTAATAGTGCCATCAAATACCAGCTGTGTCACGTGTCAGTGTTTTCCAGGTACTGTGGAAAAAGCAAAAATGTTTATGAGCCATATGAGAGGGTAAACCTATTCTATATGAAATTTGATCACAAACTCTTATAGAAATATAACACTAAATACAAATCATATCACCTTATGGGATCTTTACAGTGGCCAGATGTAGGTACACAGAAAACAATTGCATATGCTGATTTCTTTTCTTTTGGTTACTTGTTGTGGTCAATTGGTTGCACAAATCTACACACCAGACCAATCTGTACCTACGACAGCAAAATGAACATTCAAAATGGTTGACACCTCACACTAAGCAATTCAATTCAATTCTAAAGTCTTTATTTCAAACACGATAGCAGTATAAAGTTGCAGACATGGTTAACCACACTTAAATAAGAATACATGAGATATTATTTTTGTGTGAAAAAAACTTAAACTCCAACCCATTTAACTCAATACTATGTTTTCAGATGGCCCCTCGTTATTATTTCTGTGGCTTAAGACATCAAAACAATTGTTTACATATTAATAGTAAGAATTTTACACAGTATAAATATATAATGTGGCATACGAATAAATTAGTGGATGCCAGAGTTATTCTTGGCATGTGCAGTTATATTCCTCTGTATAGAAACCCTATTTAGCCTGAGCCCCTGTATTCATCTATGCATAAATGCATGCATTATATACACCCTTGTACAATCTTATTCATTACAAGCATTGTTACTCAGATAATGCTATACGCATTAAAGCATACTTATTACTATGCATATATGTAAAAATGCATGCATTTCCACATCTATCATAAATATATATATATATACATACATACCTTTTTTTTTTCTCTCGATTTTTTCCCATTTTCATCCCCCAGTGCTCCTACCTAAGTGACAGTCCTGTGCATTGCCATCCTGTACCCACCCCGGGAGGGCCCTGCACTGAGCTCAGGTCTCCTCCTTAACCTGAGGAGTGAGCAGGCCGCTTCTTTTCACCAGACAGGGTGGGGCTTCTCTGGCCGGACGTAGCGCAGGGAAGGATCACGTTATTCCGGTCAGATCCTCCCCCCCCCGATCTGGCGCCCCGGCTGGCCAGAGGGGGCAGTGTATAGCCCAGGACTGTTGCATGTTTTGTGACACATTGCTACCCAAGGGAACACGGGGAGAACATGCAAACTCCACACAGAAAGGCCCTTTTGCCAACCCCACCCAGGGGTGCACTTCAGCGCCCACAGCGTCCCCGGCGGGAATCGAACCCACCTTCTTGCTGTGAGATGGCTGAACTACCAGCTGCGCCACCGTGCCCCCTCACACACACACATTTGACCAAAGAATAAATTAATAAATCTAAGGAACCTGAAAATCCGTCCAAATTAAGGTTAAGCAAGAATTCAAAAGCAAACAAAAAAAACAAAAGTAAAATAAAAAAAATTAACACACTCAAGGTATGAAGAGATATTCTTTGTTAATTTGAATTGTTGATTTAACTCATGATTAACAAAACAACAAAAATGTGAATGCACATCATACCACAATTTTCAAACCACCATCCAAAACTTTACCGGTCTAATTTTCAGTGCAGCTGGTGTATTATATTCCTGTGTTCACACTGGCTTGTGTGTTGAAGATTTGTGTCCTGTAAAGACCCTGTATTAAACACACTCTTCACATAAATGAGCTGACAAATGAACAAAAAACAACGTCAACAGAATCCGATGCTGAGAAGCTCAGTCATGTGTTGCTGCAGGAAAAAAGAAGATAAAAGGTAACTGTAGAGAATTCTAAAGTTTGCATAATTTAAAATAAGTGTTATCTTAATAATCTCCTTCATGCAGAACCCATGCTTGGCCACTTCTCTTCTGGAAAGCTGGCTCTGCCCTAGCTGGTCAGCTCCAGTGGTCTGTGATCAGGCACCTCCAACACTGGCGTCCTGTTCATGTGGTGAAAAGCTAAATGTTGAGTTTGAATGCAAAAGTTAGTACCTTCCCAAAAGTCCAGAACAAATGATGGGGATTTTAATATCATTTTCCAGTACCTTTAAATGTGTGAAGTGCCATATCACAGATAATTTTAACCAACAAAATTGTATGAAACACTTTATTTCCTGAACATTTTGGTCAAAGAAATGTATGTGTATGAGATTAAAAGAAGGGTTTCTTACTTTTCCACATGACTGCACTGCTACATTTTATGTCAATACGGGTGAAAGAAGGAAGAAAAGAAAGAAAGGGGTTGATCAACAACTTTGTGCAATTAATACAAAAGGTTTTTTTCAAATCATGAATACATAAGAACAGTAATGCAAATATTAAGAGCTGCTGAAAATGTGAACTCCTCTTTGCAACAATGCACTCGCTCTGGCACATCGCTTAGAGAAAATGATGATAAAATCAATGCTCAGAGGTCATTATGCTCATAGAGCCAGCAAAAATGCTTGTGAGCACTGGGACTATGGAAGACAACTGCAGACTGGGAGGAAGGTTAGAGCATTTACAGCAAGATGGGTCCTGCATGATTCATTCTGTCTTGAATACTGCAACCAATGTGGTTCTATTTCATGCCATGAAAATAACAACCACATTCCTGGATTTCATTATTCTTTTTTTTTTTTTTTTTTTTTTGTAATACCAAAATAGCACATTTCCACCAGGCCCTTATATGTTTTTAACTTTTTTTTAATTTTTTACAGTGGATCCTTTCCATAAACTCTATTGCTGCCATCTTTCTATAATGACCAGAGATGGCAATCTGGAGGTATTCCACGCAGCATTTAAACTGAAAACATGTCTATACATAGAACTTGAGGTTTTTACAGGCGGGGAATTATAAACTGACCTATAGAGTTTCAAAAACGAAATACTGTATAAAAAGCAGCTGTGGATCTTTGAAAAGGAAGAAAAAAGGGTTATTTAACGTTTCACAACAGAATACTGTAGAGAAGATATAGTTGGAGACTTAGCCGCTGCGACCATAAATAGAGCCAGATCTTAATATTCTGAGGCGCTCTGGCAAAAAAAAAAACAGGCATTCACAAACTTTATTCATCAAGTTGGCTGATGGATTTCACGCTAGTTTTAGGAAAGCTATATATTCAGAAGAATCATATTACAAGTACCAAACTTTGTAGTGTCCTAAGAGAGCTATGTGATATCCTCACAGCTGGTAAAACATAAATCACCTCAGACGCACAAGACATATCAGTTACTGAGCTCTGCACTCACATCAAAGTCTCAGTCCACGCTGAGGAAAGCAGTGAAGTAAAAATGGCACTACCTGTCTGTAATTCAGTGCTTTCTCAGACGCAAGCCCATAGTCTCTCCATGGCTTTATCGAGTTAATCTTTTGGATCCATGCTTCATGACACACAAACAGAAAATGCCGTACCCTAGTTTTCTTAACACTGTCTTATCTCATAACACCCACACAGAGAATGGGCTATACTGTGTTAAATGAGCAATAATAGCACACACGCAAATCTTTTTCATCAAAATAATTGCCAGCAGATAAGCATGGGGGAGGAAAAATGCGCATGTCCTTTCCCTCTCTTCTGTGGTTAACCGCTGTCAGCTGTTCATTTTACAGCTGAATAACATTTCAATGGAAAGCCCTTTCTTTTGCAATCCTGACACGAAGCTTTAAGGGCAATTATCTTTACCTAGTTTGCCACTCTTACCTCTGCATTGCACTTGAACAAAGAAATGAACCTGGGGTTTACAGCCGCCAAAATAATATAAAATATGTACAGTATTCATCCATGACATCCCCCTTGTTGTTATCATGGGATGCATTTTTTGCTGTTGGCTGTGCCATATTGTTTATTCATCTTGACTGAGTGGTATTTTAGAGTAAGTGATGCTCCGAGGAGATCATTCATTCAGCCATGAAGCAGTTCAGATATGCACAGTGCATAATGTACTATTTCACCTCCAGGAGTGACCTTGGATGACTGGCAGGTAACACATGTTGTATGGAGAATTTAATATTTGAAAGACAATAATGCATGATGGTAGAGGCTAATTTATCAAAGTCACTAAAAGTGATCTATGAATACCTGAAAGTCTTCAGCCTGCGGTTTCAACAGAAAGGGAAATTAATACATTAGTATATATTATTTCAAGAAAGTATCAATGTGTTTTCAATACCATAATTGGAAAACTGGAAGTTTGCAGTATCAATCAATAAAGAGTAATGAAATCTCACATTTTCGAATTACACATTAAAAAAAGGAATACATTACTTTACAGCTTATACTTTGTTTAGTAATGAGGAAGAAAAATGGTTACATTTTCAAATTCAGTCAACCCTCAATAACATCAATTGTCAGCACTGTGTTGCATGAAGCTAATGTAGCAGAAATTGGGAGTTCTCTGGACCACACTGTCACAAGTCAGGGAACACAGGATCCAATTCCAAGAGACTGAAATGACAGGATTACAAACAAAAGTCCTTTTATGGTAGCAAAGTGCTGCCCAGGCAGGAATCCAAAAATTGAAGACCTCTAACAGAAAAAATCCAAAAGATGACTTCAATGAATACTGACAGGGGTGAAAGACAAGACAATGGCCATTTCTCAATATCCGTTCTTGTGTGATCGTCTGCAGCTGGAGTACTGTTCTTATCCACCCATTTTATTGAGGATGCATCCAGTGGAGGCTTGTGTAGACTTGAGAGGTCAAAGTATCCCAGAATGCATTTTGCACCAACACGTGAAAGAAGAGGTGAAAGGAGTAAATACAAATTTAAAACTTAATTTTTGTTTGACAGAATTTAGTTTTAACATATTTCCATGCAAGAATATACTTATTAGCACTTTATATTTGACGTAAAGTTATAAAGATAGTCTATTTTGATGTTTTCTGAATTTTTTTTCTTTTCACTTCTACTGAACTTTTCTAATAACGCGGCTGGCATACAAAAGCATAAAATGTAATTAAAAAAACGTTGTATAAAGTAATGGTTATAAAACTTAAGTGAGAGAAATGTATGCCCTGTTCTCAGTTGTTTTAGTGTTTAGAACAAATATTTTGATAACCAATTAAACTGTGGACATCATGTTTACATTGCAATGCATGTTACCCTGTTAAATGAGCTGTGATGCCATCAAGTAAACGACGAAGCTGCTATTCCAATTGCAGAAAGAGAGACATATGTTCTCCCTATTTACCAAATACAGAGTTTCCAAGAACACAAGCATGGACTTGCATTCTTGGTAACTGAAAACGGCCAATAAATACTCACGAGGCTGAGGGGGCGCAGGTGCAAACAATCAGGATCATGGGAAGTCAGGGGAGAACGAAACACACAAGGACACGTAGTTTCAAAAGAAAAGGAACTAATCAAAACCCAAACGTATGACATAGACTTTCATTTCATAGCTCAATTTCTGAATTATCAGAGCTTTTCTAATTTAAGTTGAAGAAAAATAAACAAATGATCTGTTTATATGT
This sequence comes from Cololabis saira, assembly GCF_033807715.1. Taxonomy (NCBI): domain Eukaryota; kingdom Metazoa; phylum Chordata; class Actinopteri; order Beloniformes; family Belonidae; genus Cololabis; species Cololabis saira. Next base: position 5,626,550 of record NC_084603.1, read on the forward strand.
TTCTTCATTTCTCTTTCTCACTTTATATGTATGTTTGTGATGGAGGTCTTCTGCAGTGAAAATGCAGTTTTCAACCTACTACATATTGATGAAATACCACAAATTCAACCTCAAGTTCAGTGGTTCAGTTAGCAATACGAGCCAGCAATAATTTGCTGTTATGAAACACAGTGAGGCATGCTTTTAAATTAACTTTTAATCTACACTGGTTCATTAAAGTGTAAATAGGAGGAAACCTTAACCTCAACCATACAGTGGGTGTGCATTTGTATGAGCATTTCGCCCTGGGCACTTTTTAATCTAATGGTCTTGAAAGAATGGAAAAAATGTCTCCAAAAAATTATGTAAATATTTATTGCAGAAATCTGTCAAGATATCCCTCTTAAGTGCATTTGAAGTCCACCATCTTCAATAAAAAGTAAAACACTAACCGAAGTGCTATAACCGTTCATGAGTGATTATCCCTGAAACACGACCTGCACATCTAATGCACCAATTCTAATAGTGATTTTCTTATGAATATTAATGAGGAATCATTTTTTTTCCCCTTTTTGTGTAACTGAAGAAGAAAAGAAAAATAAAGAGGTTGCAGCTGATGATTGGAATTAAAGGATCAGGCACATTCTCCTTTTGACCTAGTTATCAGTCAAACTGGCCGCAGTTCAACAGTATCATTACATTGGTGGTGTGATCCGAACAAAATGCCACGACTGTCCATTACCCACAGGTGTCTCCAAGTCACTTCTGACTTTGCTCAGTCTTGCCGTTATTCCCTTGATATATTATAGAAAGGTAATTGGATGGGGAGTTGCCATGACTCAGGGAGGCCAGAGCATGAATCAAGTTGGACGGAGCATATCTTTGTACTCGATGACATCTGAGGGGTTACTGCTGGAGTCCATAAGCATGGTCTCCTTTTTGATGGGTAATGGCAGCACTCCTGTCTATAATTTGATGCCTTTGTGACAGCTATTTTGTTACCCCGGGGTGTATTGTATTCTGATGCAGCTGCTTGTCTGATACAAAACAAGAACATGATATAGTTTTAAAAATGATGCGTAATTAATATCATTTTAAAACACTAGTCATTTTTTTTTGTTTAATGATATTGGATACTAGAGAAAATCTGGTTTAGTTTAAGAACAGTATGAATCCTCATTAACAATTCAAAGCACAAAGAGGAAGGCTGAATACAGGGCAAACTTGCCAAGATTAACAGTAAACATTGAGAAAGTTTTATGTACTTGATGTATTTCTTAGCCAAATTAAGCCATTTCCTGAGTCTGGTTATCGTTGCTTGGTTATCACAGAACCTCCAGTTTTTTTTCCTTTTTCACAAAATATACACTTTTAGTCTCCAAAGCATGGTTTGGCTATATATAAATATCTCTCTCTCTCTCTCTCTCTCTCTCTCTCTCTCTCTCTCTCTCTCTCTCTCTCTCTCTCTCTCTCTCTCTCTCTCTCTCTCTCTCTCTCTCTCTCTCTCTCTCTCTCTCTCTCTCTCTCTCTCTCTCTCTCTCTCTCTCTCTCTCTCTCTCTCTCTCTCTCTCTCTCTCTCTCTCTCTCTCTATATATATATATATATATATATATATATATATATATATACTGTATATATATATATACTGTATATTATACATATATATAACAAGGTCAGACAAGAAGTAAAGACCTAAGCAGGAAAATGGGACTCCAAACTATGAGAGAATATAACGATTCCAACAAAACAAACGTATGTTTGAAGATCCTCATATCAGCATGCATGATTGACAATGAAAAGAAAATGATTGTGTTAACAATATTGGCTGGAAAGAGAGTCTGGTGATGATATCTCTTTGATTTAAAGGTGCGGCATATAGTCCCATCCAGCTTCCGGCCTTTGATTATTCACCCAGGTGCTTGGAACGGCTCAGTTGTGTGTTTGTGAGCCATGCGGGGCTGTCAGGCTTGGAGGTTTACTTAGTCAGCAGCCTGGTTCCTTAGATGTAATATCCTGTTTCTCTACTGTGTGCTGCGGGTTATTTGTTATATTTCCCATGGCGCCTCACACAATAATGGTGTTCAAATGGAGTTGAGCCTATATAGTAAAATGACTGTTAACTGTTTACTTTAAATATACACCAAAACTCAATGATTAGAGGAAAGTGGTTAATAGATTCTGGTGCTGTATTGATACCACAGTCCAGCATTAATATTTGTTATTTGTTTTTTTTTGTTTTTTTCCAAGAGGTGTGTGGGTTTTGCTGGTCAGTTGTACATCACAGCGTTAATAAGCTATCTAAAACAAACATAAATGCACATCATTTTTTCTCCTGGCCGGTCATATAATTTCTACTGTACTGTGCTTTTATGCAACATACTGTACTGTAGTGTCATCCCCCGAAGGCATGCATCATCAAGTAAACACACCGACAGAAATTATTTAGTGCATATCTTTATATATATTTGCAACATATTCTGCAATCATAATAACTCTAACTTTAAGATGTTTTGTTTTAAAAGGGTGTTAACAACAACCAGTGTTTCAGTGTTTCCAGATTTTTGGCCCAATTACCCACCTGACTGTATTTCCTCTTGCAACAATATTCTCTGTATCTGTACTTGGGAGGAAGACCCCCCCCCCCCCCCCCCCCCTTGGCATAATCATTTCTTTCTCTTTGCTTGCTATACTTAGCAAGCAAGCTGACGTGTCTCACCAACAAGGCCCACAGACACCCCCATCCTCGTGTACTGTTTTCCAAGGACTTTCTGCTTTGATGTACGGAGACCTGGCATCGCAAACACCGGGACGGTGCGCCTAGAATGCAAATACTGAGATATTTATTATTTGTACAGGAGTGTTTCAGGACCTTTTCTCCTTGCTGGTTGCTCTGAAGGTTGGTTTTTGAATGCGCCTATGTTATGGATCTGTCTAAAAAAAAAACCACAGATGTGTATGCAATCCTAAACAGAAACCCCACAGTATTAACATGTGGATTCTGCATTACAGTTGTTACACAGAGCTTGTTACCTTGGCTTTAGGAACATTTACTGGCTATTTATGCATTTTATGACTCTGTGTTTAAAATAACATTTTGTTTCACTTGTTGCCAATTTTGAATTCTTATTTCTATGTACTGGGAACATGTGTCATGTAATTTTAACACACAGGATTAAAACTGAGTGGGATTAAATAACAGATTTGTAACAGCAGGGGACTAATTATAAACATGGCAAACCATGGATATAATGGTTCAGGGATTATTAGATTTTTATCTGTTCAGTTAGGGGATATGACTAACTCACCCTGTATGAACCAGAAACTTGATGTTGATGATTTAAACTGTGGTTCAAACTCAACTGATTGAATCAAATTTTTATAACCTGTTTATAAATCTGTCTACATCTATTTACAAAGAAATCATATACTGTACAACAACAATGTAAAGGCTGCAGGTACGATTTGTACATATTTTCATCTTTCTGGCTGGATAACATTGCTCTCTCACATTATGAAAAAAAAGAAAGAAAAATAAATCACGTCAAAACACATCAATGATGAAACCCAAGATTGTATTATTTGCTTTTTCGTTTTTATTTAATCATACTGATGGCAAACTGACCAGCTTTTGGGCATTTGACCTATCAAGTCCAAAGATAAGATACACTGAATAAACAAACATGACAGTCAGATAGAACAGGATTTTGATGGATGCCCAGTTTTGAGCGTTCTAACTTCAAAAATTGTTTTCTAAAAGACAAGACTTTCATTTATCCTGTGATGCCAGGAAATGCTTTTTTTCTAAAAGAGGCCCCTTAGCGTGGCAAATGTGCCTTAAAGGCTGTAGATCAATTGACGATTGCTCTATTCTACATGTAAATGAAATGAGAGCAATTGATGTGAAGCAGCATGTTGGCGTTGCTCCAAGCAGGAACTTTCAGGCAGATGGGAAGTTGGCTTTGCCAGGTATGGATGTAGCAACAATGCCAAAATTGTGACGTGTCGTAATATACAGCTCAGACAACTCATTTTAAAGTTATGTTTATTCCATCTCAGCTGGACTCAAGGAGGTGGAGTGATGATTTGAGTACTGATGAAGTACTAACCCAAATCAGAAAAAAATGAGATAATATGGCAAATAAATGAATGATTGAATAAATAAAGTAGTGAGCCTTACATTCGCGTTTACTTTTGTGTCTCTGAATAGAGTATGAACCTAGGATTATAGTATTCATAGGTTTTTTACTTCTTCTTATCAACATCATTTCATATATTCATATACTGTACATCCACTTTTGTATTTCAGGCCTGTAACACATTCCAAAAAGGTTGGAACAGTAAAGTTTTCAACACTTTTTAATGGTGCCATTCCTTCTCACAACAGTTACCTGGTGTTCTTATGGAGTTAAGGATACCATTCTTTCTGCAACAGCCCAGTGGTTACTGTTTCACATTTTGTTTCAAAATTCTCCACCTGTTCTATATTGGGGACAGCTGAGGAATACAGGCAGGCCAGTCCAGTACCGCACCTTTTTCATGGTCAGCAAAGCTTTGTAATGTGTACAGCATGTCTTTTTGAGAAAGGAAATGACACCCCTGGAAAAGACTACGTCTTGAAAGCAACACACGTTTTCCTGTAAAATATCAGACTACTCCATTGCATTACAAGTACCATTGCAGGAATGTTAATGACCTTTGCCAAGGGCACTGATACAACCCCATACTCTCATAGACCCTGGACTTGTAGCCTATGTCTCTATGTCCTTTTTGTATTTGGTCCAGTGTAAACAGTGTCCAGATTTTCCTCCAAAAGAGTATTTGTAATACTGATTAAACCTGAATACTACTTACGTTTCCACTGAGTCATGGTGTACTCCACCACAAAGAAGTCACAAGGTCCAGAAAATTCTTCATGGTTCTTTTAGTCGTTTAATGATATTATGCTCTTTAGAGGTAGAAATATGCAAATCCCTTCAAACTTCATTTATTCTGTTTATCTACTAAATGTTTTGGGCCTGCAACATGTTACGAGAAATGTTGGTTTGGTGAAATTTAGTATTATTATTAGTAATTCATTTATTATCGTTTCAAAAAAACAACAACTGGCGATTATTAAGATGATTTGAGGCAACCTTAGTTTCCATGGAAGGTTGCATTTTTGTAGAGCAAAGACGAGCAGAGCATCTTCACTTAGTTATCAAATGCATGAGAGAGTAACAAATAACACACTGAGACCCAAGGTGTCACCTTCTTTTTGTCCAAAATAATTTCGAATAGTCTCCAGCAGACCTCTGTGATCCTGAAAAGGATGAGCAGGTATAGATTATGGATGGATGGATTGATGGATTGATGGATTGATGGATGGATGGATGGATGGATGGATGGATGTATAGATGAAATGTCAGAAGAATAATAGCACAGTTGAGATGTGGCCCTGAATTTTAGATTTTTTTCTGCGATACTCTGTAATGTCCCAAATGATGAAGGCGCTCAGCATGGTAAAGAAAGGATGATGAAGACCAAAGGAGAGACACAAATGTATTGTCAATATAAAATAAGACAAATTATAATAGTGGTAATTATCCGTTAAGAGTTCTATGTACACATGACTGATACATGGTTAGTGGGTGTACTACAGAGACGACTATTTAAACAGGTGTAGATAGCAGACGCTGAAGTGGCCAGAGGATGGAACTGCAGGTCAGTGTGTTAGTTGAAACATCTATTTCAATATATAAATGTATAAAGAAACATCACAAGGTCAAAAAAGGGCTCAGAGCTGCCCCACAAAAACAACAACACATCCTAATAACCAACTATTGACTGATGTGAATGAAGAAAAGAGAAGAAGAGAATTGAAGGGTGGTGTCCCCCTGCAGCGTAAGTCTATACCATATAGGTCATATCTATGACAAAACTATGCTTAAGATGGGCCTGCTATAGTCTTGTCCTGTAGTTGTATTTATGATTATTGGCCCTAACACACATTAGTTTAGTTTAACTATAGGCTTTACTAAACAGAAATGTTTTAAGTTTAGTTTTAAAGGTGGAGGTGGTGTCAGCTTACTTAACCCATAGTAATGGTGCCTGAGAGCAGAAGGCCCGTCCTCCAAATCTACATTTGGACACTCTAGGAAACACAAGTAAACCTGCACTCTGAGAACGGAGAGCTCTGTTAGGAACATAAGGCCCAGGTCATGAAGATAACCCGGCACTTGGCTGTTACAGACTTGTCATGACATAATTTCAATCCGATTTGATTCAAGCTACTTGATAGTCAAGCTGATTCAAGCTAGCTTTCACATAATGATGACACACGTTTACTGAACACAATAACTTCTGTTCATGTTAAATTGCAGCAAGTAACTACAACACAATTTCACACACCTATATGAGGCTTCGTCTAGACAGTTAAATGAAAAAAGATCTGTTCCTTCAATAAAAGCCAACTACAAAAGGCCACTTGGTGACACGTATCTATGAGGATTACATTTGTTGATATTTATCTATCAATGCTATTGGATCATTCATAATTAAATTGAGAAATCGATGTATATCATGTGTTTATTAGACTAAATAAATGCCGTACAAATTCAGAGAACAGCACTCCTTGGCATTAAGACCTTAGATCCTGATCTCTGTATGCAGCTATTAATGGCAAATATTAGGGTTAATAGGATTGGTTGTAATGAAAATACATTGACATTAACTATACTTATATTGCATACTCATCTAAAAGAAGTAAAGTGGACCATATAACTTGTACCAAAAAAATAATATTGCCTCCAGTTTTATTGGCCCGAGATCTAATGGCTGCTTGATTCTCCTCAAATCACAGTGATTCAACCATATGGGCATGCTTTGAAAGCTTTTCAACCCTTTCATGACAGAATGGGCACTACGACACAGCCACCATCTTATGAAATACACAGACAACCTACTCCTACTCACTCTGCTCCCAGACACTGCTCTGCAGAAAATACCTCCTGCCCCAGTGGGTTTCCATCTTGGGCATGCTGAGTGGACATCAGATAGTCATCAAGCCTCCTTTCTGCCCCGGGCCATCCAGATACCAGAATAAATAGGACAACAATAACTTGTGCATCTTATGTGGAAACAGATTTTCCTGTCTACAAGAATTAATTGGTGAAAAACAGCACTGTTATCGCTGAGGCCGTCGCATTGTTGTAGATCAGCCGATATAAGATAATTTTTCCAATATAAATAAAAAGTACGTCACAAATGTTAATTTCAATAACACCAAAAGAAATACACTTGGGCTGATGTGAAATGAAACAAGCCCCACTTTAATAAAATGGATTTCTGTTTTAAAGCTGAATATTGAATTCTGCTCAGCACTACATGAGCTGAAGTGGAAAAACAGCCTGCCTCTGGTTTGTTAGATTACACTGCAAAAACAGCCCCTCCAGAAATAAAACTAATCTAGACATAATTGTATTTTTTTAAAGCAAAATTGCCAATGGGGTAAGAAAAATGTTCTTGATTAGAATTCTTAAAACTAGCAAAATAGTCTAAACTACTCTTCAAATTTTCTTGAACCAAGACTTCTTTTTTACTTTCTAAGAAATACTTTTTTTGCAGTGTACTACTGCAAAGAAAACTTGCTGCCAAGAAAGTTTTCTGACAGTTTGGTGGTGAACTCTCCTGTGCTGCCTCTCCGTTTGATCTGAGTAGAAAGCAAATATACAGTGCACACTGTTTGTGCAAAGGTTTCTGTTATTGTGAAAAGCTGGCAAAAGACGAGAATTTAAGAGTATGTCACAATTCTTGAGGTTCTATGGGAATATGATTTGGCTGTTGCCATGATTTATACTTTTAAAATATTCAAAGGAATAAAAAAGCACCCATATTTTTTTTTTTTTGCCTCCAGCATGGTGAGTATGTTAGTATTAATAAACTGCACCCTCTGGGGGTAAGTATCAACAATTGTAAATGCTGCAGGTATTTAGCGAAGCTTTTGGAAGTTGTTAATGAGACGATTTTAGCACATTCCTGCAGCAAAGGGCTAGTCAGCATGCACTGCTCTTTTCAAGTCTGTCTATCTGAGGGTCCATGAGTAAATTTTTTATCTTGAGGTGTTAATGATGATTATCCTGTTTGTGTTTATATGAATTCATCCTTACCACTAGCTGCAAGAAATGTCCAAAACAGGTCTGATCCACACATGCTCAACATTTAGGTGTTCTTTATTGCCATCATGAGTTAAACTTGTTTGAAAATTTGTCAGACTGGTTAAGATTTTCCTTCAAAAGCCTTTGATACTAGATTATGTGGCGCATGTACGGGTTATGTTTTCTTCTGATGATTCAGCTTGGATGGTCATCCTTGTTGATGTCCGTTGCTCTGCTGTTAACAATGCATCAACACCTTTAGAATCTGTTCAACTTCTTAAAGTTCTTCATTTGTTTATTATTCAAACAGGTTTTTGATTAAGCTCTTTTTGTGTAGTTTTCTTCTCGAACTCAACTTGAACTGCACCATTTCTGTCATAGTTCCATTACTTAATCATATTATGCATCAAGAAAAAGTCTGCCTGGAAATGCTCTTGTCTTATAGCCCTCTCCTGATCTGCGAGCATCAGTTATCCTAATTTTCATAGTGCTTGGCAACTGCTTACAGTTATTTGAGTGTCCAGACCAAGGACACATTGATACATGGAGGTCTGGGTATTGAAATGTCACCCTTCCCGTTGGAGGACAACCTGCTTTACCCACCACTCCAAGACTACGCTATTACTGGGGTACTAAACAATGATAACATAATAATCTTTCTTGATATGGTAAAAAGAATGTTTTATCTTTAACTTCATGCTTCTTGTTGATAGGTTAAGCTTTTAGTCAGTTTGAAGATGCACTTTGCTGGTGCTGCAGAATTTCATTCCAAAACAAGTTAAAACAAAACTGAGAGTAACACTGAACCTGAAGCCCTTCAGGTAGCTGTTAGAGCCTACCGAGAAAAACAGAGCCGATGGGGACCTGGACCTGGTTTTATTCATTATTTTTATTCTGCCCAAAAGTTGTGCAGAAGGGAACTTCTAGAACATGAATAGATGATTCTGAATTTTAGGGAGCAGACTATTTCCATCCCAGGGCAGAAAATAGATTCAGTTTTTTGTAGGAGCTAACATACACACATTTGTCTCAGCATTTCACCCTGGAAAAAAAATGTGAGAGAAATATTTCAAAAAAGCATTGATATTATAGCATATTGGAAGGTGTTTGCTTTTCAGAATTCTCTCTACCAGGTCAACACAGATTTTAATGGCCTGTTATCTTTTGTTCTTATTACTCTTAAATCTGTACTTTTTTTTTGCTGTTTCTTTTTCTTTGCTAATGGTATCAATATAGGTGGAGATTATTTTGCATCATGAGAGAAAGTCCATGTATAGTTTGTTAGCTCTCTTGCGTTGATATAATAAGCTCTTATCAAAAGTAAATTTATACAGCATTTCAGTGACTATCAAATGAGGTGCAGATCTAGTCTTTGGAGACACCTTTTATAAGCTCCTCCAGAACTGTTTATTTAATTTCAGGATCTCAGCTTTGTTTTTATGTAACTTTGCCTCCCATTCACCTGGCAGTTCCCGCTCCCTACAAAGAGAGGTAAAAATAATGCTGAATTATGAAAATCACAACCCTGCATTCATTCAAAACAATGGTCCATTTAGCCTCTGTTGCATAAAATATTGTCGGTAGTGACACAAAAACGGTCTGGCATCACAACAACAAAACAACTTTGCCTGCTTTGCATAAATGCATAGTAATAATGTGGTCTCTTTGCAAGCACCACTGAAGAGAGGGGGCATGAGGAGGGGGAAAAAAACAAATAAATTCAGTTTATGAGGTCTCAAATAAATGCTTGAAGCCACCAAATTATGATCCACACTGGTTCCATGTGGTTACTGACCTACACTTACACTGCAAGTACAATCAGCACAATTACCCTCATCAGACACCCAGCAGTGGTTCAGGAGAAGGTGAGCCTGTATGCTGTTTGTTCACTAAAATATAATTGGCCTATGAAGGGCTCAACCAAGTCAAATTAACAACCTCCATACTAAAAACTATATAGACTGTGAGGAGTTTATTTCTAAACTTTAATTTTAGGAATTTTCTAAAGGATAGGACTTTCTCCCATATTTGTCAGACTCAAACATAAGGCAGGGCCTCCTCGCCTTCCTAATTATAACTTGGTCTTGGGTTGTGACTGGTTGATAAATATGTGTAAAAAATTGGAACAATGTGACCTTTTGCAAATAAAAAATGTCTCACAAGAAAATGTAATTGCCTACACTGAGTAGCACAGGGAGAACAATTAAAGCTAACATGCAAATGTCTTTTTCCCCAAACAGTAATTTGATATAGAGAAAATATGATTCATAGCTCTGTCAGCTGGCCTTCACCATTGTTTGGGATGCTGCGCATTAGATCATTACAACTCTACTCATGTACGGTATGCACACTTAGCACCAGCCATTCCTGTGAATCATATGTTGTGCTGCAAAGCTTAAGCATATGTAATTACAGTATCTTGGAGATCTATTTTACCTCAATAAACAGCTGACGATAGATACCCTCAGCCTGTTTATGACTTGACATGTTTTGGAGAATCCAAAACACACACAAGCTGATTAGTCAGTCAGATATTCCAACAATATTGTGAGGAACGTGACTAACTGTAAACCTAGCTCTGCTGGCAGGACCTTTAGAAACAAATAAGATGGAAAGGTAAGTTTTGATGGTTATATTCAAAGCTCTACATTCATAGTTTGTGTGTGCAGTTTATGATATACAGTAGACTTAGGAATTGTTATGGTAAAGTATGAGTTTGTGTACCTTCTACTGCACCTGAGGAGTTTGTGTGCCACCGCTGCAGCTCAGCCCGGCTAGTTTTTTTTTGTTGTCAGCAGGATTTTTTTTCACTACATAATTCATAACTGTCCTTCACTTTCATATAGTTCTACTTAAATGCAAGTGAACCCCTCCACACAGTCACAAAAATAGATTTTAGTTATTCTTGCCACAATAACTGCCTTCTTCCAATCACATGGAGTGGAAAAACAAAATAAGAAAAAAATCTACATTTGACTTGTTTTGGCAAAGTGAGTTAGCCCCAGTTGATTTCTCAATACATAAAAATTCCCAAACAAATTGGATTATTTGGCCATTCTTTAGTATTATGGATGCTGGCTTAACATCAGTATTTCTTCACAACAGCTTGTAGCCATTTTTAGGCATGAGAGAGACACATAAAAATAATTGCTTCTCGAGTCTGTTAAAGTAAAGGCATTCGGTCATTTAGACAGTTGTGACATTGTTATTAATATTCGTCACAGCTTCATTCAGACATAGCTGTGACTTTGACAGACGGGGGTTTGCAACATTTGCAGTTCATGTTGGGATATTCAGGTGTGGTACTGTATCACACCAAAGTCTTTAGAGCTCCATTAAAATAACACATCATAGATTCATAACAATTCACGCTGGCATGTACAGTGTGCTGCTGATGGAGCAGCTAAAACCATTGTTTTTCTATTTAAACTCCGCGAGGGAGATTGTAGGTAACTTCAAACACCGACACCAACAGAAAAGGACAGTAAGAAGTAGAGTACAGTCTAAAAAGCACATTACTGGCCTCACTTTATGACACTGTGGCACTTTTATTTGCTTATTTGTTTACGTGCCTGAGGGGTATTTTAAGTTGAGCTGCTGTTTTTATTTAATTCAAATTTATGTTTAAATTTGCACTATTTTTACTAGTTAATAGTTGCAATATTATTATTTGATTGTCCAAGCTACCTCGAAGAGAACTACACTGTTTAAGTGCAAAATGATAAAATAAGGTGAATAAAATAAAAATAGGGGACAATCTGGATCTGTTTATTTTGCATTTGTTAATTTTTTTTTATGTGTTACGAAAGTATCAGCTTGGGACTCATCTGGTTGTAATGCTAGTTCTGTGCATCCTGGAGGTCCAGCTGATTTGATGACTGGACACAGGTGATGCATAAAAATTGGTGTTAATCTGAACAAAAAGAAATTATTACGAATGCCAAGGAATGAATGTTTGTAAAAGAGACGCAGGGGTTTAGAGTCTGCTGGGAAAATCATTGACTCTCGACCAACAATCTGTTGATGATTAATTGCCAACCAAACTTCATAAAGTCGCAAATGATCAGTTGAGGATAGTTGATAAAAGACATTAGAAATGAACCAGGAAGAAATCAGCAGGTTGGGACTATATGGATAATGATTAGTTATTGACGGGCGAGCAAATATTAATGAGTCATTTAACAACAATTAATCAACTCTGAATAACACAAAGAAGCAGTGATGTATTAATGATAATTAAATGCTCACTTACACAATGAGATTTTTTAATCTTATTTTTATGGATTAACAAACAAAAAAAGTGCAAGTATATTAAGCAGACTTGGTCACCTATGACCATATGCAGGTGGCAATATTATGCAATTTTATGCAAGGCTAACTTGGGACTACATTATATATATATATATATATATATATATATATATATATATATATATATATATATATATATATATATATATATATATATATATATATATATATATATATATATATATATATGTATTGAAATCTGTGGCATGCTGCAGCTTTAAGCTATAAATTGGAGAATTACAATTTTCCATGGTGTCAAACTGCTTGAGATATGAAACAGTCATTCTGAGTGCAACTCACAGAGATCATAAGAACAACTCAAAATTGTTTTTTATAATAATGCTTCTCATGAAAGAAATTACATAATTCTAAATTTAGAAAGTCAATTTCAATGTATTAATGCAAGAAGGATTGTCTTAAAGGCAAGATTATCTCATTTTTCTCTCTTTAGTGTTCATCTCATGGCAACTGGGACTCGCAACTAGGCTGAAGGTTTCTATTAAAGCATGATAGCTCCAACGTGTCTCCAGAAAATGTTTTTTTTTTCCAATTAATATTTCAAACATGCTAAATGGAAAAAGATGTCCATATGATGCCTGTGTCCAAAGTGCTGTCTCTTATTCTGATAGGATGATGTATACAATTTCCTACTTCAGATTGGGTAGTTGGCCCTATCTATTACTTGTTGAGCCATTTATCTTACCAGCATTGATGAATTCATTATGGTGGCAGTCCTCCTCGGTATAATGAAATGCCACCCAAAAATTGGGTGTTTGAAATGAAGAGCAGAGATATCTACCCCAATTACTAAAATCCATCCTTCCTCTGTAGCATCTTGATACTTTGTATGCTGTTGTATCTGCTATTGATGAAGATCTCTTTGACATCTAAATGAGTTTAGAGCATCCCCTGTTCAGCAAATCTTTCTCTTTAACTGTGACCTTGAATAGGTTTTATCAGGAATAACAAACGTCTGCTTAGTGAACTTACCCTCATTATGAGTAGTAATTAAAATGTATTTCGTGTCAAGGGAAAATAGGTGTTAATCATGCAGAGTTTACCGGCTTTCTTTTCTTAAAAATTAATCAATTAAGTAAAATCGCTTATTTTGATTGGTCTATCGGTGATGTTTGGGAGAAAACACAACCATGCAAGTTATTAGCCTCAGCTTACCAGACCGAGTAAATAAAAATTCTGGATTTTTTCAAATTTTTGCAGCGATATGCAGGACAATAGTGCAAAGTTACTTCCCTTGACTTTTGCTGACAGAAGGGAGAGAAACCCAGAGAGTGAGATGGAGCTCCCAAGTGAGCCAATGATCTTCAAATAAAATTGAAACTGATACTTTAACATGAAAAACAAAATCAGGGTTTTCTTGTGAATTATTCATATTTCCATTATGTTAATAATCACTTAAAAAAAGAAGAAAAAAAAGACATTTGTGTGTCTTGAAAATGATGCAAGCTGCGAGGAACATGATTTATAAAATCAGATGTCACTTTCAAGAGAAAGGCAAAATCTTAAAGAGTTAATGGATGTAAAATCAGATTTAGATGTTTTCAGTCGATGAAATGTCAATCAGCTGAGACTGAGCTCAGAAGAGGGATTCATCCATGTTCTTCAAATAAAGAACTACGGCTAGGTCCTGCTCTGTCAAAGCCTGATCTTCACAGCATGTTTGTGGAAGTGCATTACCACACATACAAAGGGGACCAGAAAGGAGAGTTGTCAATACCCATCAGCTAGAAAATGTTACAGAACCATTTCTAAACAGTTCAACACTCCACCAGTGCAGTCAGACAGATTGTGAACAAAAAGGGGAAATCGGAGTCCATTGTTACCTTCCCAGTGGTCGACCTGCTAAGATCATTTTGAGAGCGGTACCTGTAATAGTTTTCGAGGTCACAAAGGAACCCATTGTAACAATTTCAAGGAACTAACAGCTTTTCTCACTTTGGCTAGTATTATTGTGCATGACATCAGGAGAACATCGGATACACACACTAGATCATGGTGAGACTGCAAAGAGAAAGCCAGTGCTTTCTAAACAGAACATTTCCTACCAGCAGTATGCTAAAAATCAAGTGGACAGGCCAGTAAGCTGTTGGAAAAAGGTTTTGTTAACAAATAAACTGTAAATATATCTTTCTGCTTTACTCAAAACCTTATATCATAAGGGTGCATGTGTCATGGTAACGACCTGTTTTGATCAATCTGGGCCTATTGTTATTGACTGAACATTTTATTCTGAATCTAATACCGGCAATTTCAGGTTATCTGTCTTTGAACCCAAATTCACAAGAATGAGAGTCATTCAGCAAGATAACAACCCAAAACTCGCAGGTAATTCTACCACGGCGATCAAAGGGAAATAAAAGGGATGTTTCAGAATGACTGAGTCCCCCAAGTCCTGACCATAATCAAACTGAAATGTCGAAGGAATTGACGTGAGCTTTCAAAATGAGAAAATGCAACATCCAAAAAGTGAAGCCAGTCCGCGCTGAGGAACTGGATGAGAAGAATCACCAGTTACTGAAAATTCCTATTGAAAAGTTTAACAGCATTTAAAGCTGCACAAAAGAACCTCTGTAATTTATAGTCACCCTGCAGGCGTGGAGGTGATTTCCTCTTATTTAGGATCTTGCTTGGTTACTCTCTTGTCTCCTTTTCCATCATTGCTACCTTGAGTCTCTCAATCATCTGCAATGATGTCAGCTGTAGTTCTGTGAGCGAGTTTCTCCGTAGTTGATGTGTGAGATTGTGCCGTAAAGCAATACAGAGATGACGGGGAGTTTGTCGTTAATTATGGCTGGTTTTTGCCAGCATTAAGGAAGGAAGATCAAGAGCTAGGCGACACTCCCTAAGAGTAATCACATTAAAAAAGAAAACAGTAAAAAAACAAATAAGTTGAAGTACATTTGTGTCCTTAAAAAAATAATATATGAGACTCATATGATATATCAATTCAGTATGGTTCACTTCAACAAAAAAAACCAACAGTGTTTTTAAATAGTCCAAACACATTATGCTCACAAGTTATTGTCTCTGGTCACTGCCCAGTAATGTAAAGGATTTGATGGATGTATGTCACTGGGTTATCTCAACGACATTCCTTCCAGTCTTTCACAGTGGGTCTATGACATGGGCTCAGGCATTTAGTGAGGCTCCCAAGTGTCACTGGTAGCACAGCAGGACCCGGTAAGGCTCCATGTAGCACCATGTATCAATGTCATAAAACCAATCATCCATATCAGCAAGGCCTTTCTTTCAGCTGCTGCTCTGACACCCATTAGGCACTCTGTCTGGTCCTTTTCATTCTTATATTCTTCCATTTAGTCTCTTTTTCATTTAATATAATCTAAATAGTGTTAAAAAAGATATTAAAAAAACACTCAAAACTTCCTTTAGATTGGTTAAAACTATAATAATGCCCTTTTTATGAAAGCGTTCGTAGTTTCAGGGCAGAGTTTAAGTGCTAATCACCATGTAGATATCGTGCTGTACTTGGGTACAATGAGATACATAAGAAAACTTGGGGTCAACTTCAATTCACGACTGTTTGATCATCTTACTTTGTTCCTTATCTCACAAGAAACAGTGCATGGTAAATCAGAGTTAATGCATATCAGAACTTCCATATTGGTGAGCTATTGAGCTGTCTTGCAGGGATCAATTCTACGTGGGCAGGATCAAATCACTTAAATGGAAGCTGTGGGGAGAAACAATAATGAAAAAAAAGGGGTTAAAAATTGGCAGTAAAAAAGCTTAACAACACACTGAAACAAATAAAGCCTAAGGTAAACTGGTGTTGAGAATTTTTCACGAGTTGTTTTCAAATCTGCTTGTATCTTCATACTTCATTGTAGTATGTCACCTTTAGAATTGTGATTTCTGAGACGAAGTTTACATGTGATGTAGTTGATCTTTCTTAATATACAGTGGTGGACAGTAACGGAGTACATTTACTTGAGTACTGTACTTAAGTACATATCCAGAGGATTTGTACTTTACTTGAGTATTAGATTTCTTTGGTACTTATTACTCTTACTTGAATACATTTCCAAGACAAATATTTTTACTTTTACTCGAGTAAATTTCTAGGAAGGCTGAAAAGTACTCGTTACTTTCAGGTCTGCTCTTTTTTCTTCTTCCCTAAAATCCTATTGAACACAAGCTGTTTTTGTCAAAGGAGGAGACCTATCACAGTGCACGCTCTCCACTGGGATGTACGTAAAGCGGAAATACGTCAAGCCTCCTCAAAACGATACCACCAAAGTAGCCTGCGTTTGTCAAGACATAGCCACAACAAGTCAAGACAGAGCTGCAACAATGGCTACGCCTGCGTCAGGAGAAGAAAGACAATCCGCTGAGTCGTCTGAGTCTGATAATGAGCCGGACTCGGAGCTAACTTCAAAGAGTTAATTCTCAGAAACAAGAGTTAAAAGATCCTTAAATTAATTTAGAAAAAATATAGTAATTTACTGATGTGGAAAATAAGAAATTTACTCTTACTCTTACTTAAAGTAAATTTAAAAGCATTTACTTTTGGATACTTAAGTACCTTTAAAAGCAAGTACTTTTCTACTCTTACTCGAGTAATATTTTGACTGAGCTACTTTTACTTGTAACGGAGTAAATTTTGACCAGTAGTATTTGTACTCTTACTCAAGTACTGGGGTCGAGTACTCTGTCCACCTCTGTTAATATAGCACAGCTTCATCTTGCTGTAACTTAAAGAGAAATAAAATATGAGATAAAGTCAGTAAAAAGACTGCACATGAACTGGAAGCCCTTGGTAAAATGCTCATTTACTGCCATTATGTTGTTTTTCTTCAGAAATATAGATATAGTTATACCTGTGAGCAGGAAGGATTTCCTACAGAGGATCTGAAGAAATCCCAGATTGAAGACACTGTTATTCAATCACTGGCTTGTAAATAGGATGCTCAGTGTTGTCCGTCGTGTTTTTTATTTTACAAAGCATCCTTCTTTGCACCATCAGATGTAGAGGCTCCGGAATGCTACCCAGAACAGAGCCTGTCTTCTTTATCAGCTGGTTCAGCTTTTTTAAGTCTCTGATGCTGCCACCCCAACAGATGACTGCAGATAAGATTGCACTCTCCACAACAACCTTATAGAAGATATACATCTTGCTGCAGCCACTGAACGACCTAACCTTCCTCAAGAAATGTATTTTCTGCTCTGTTCTTTTTCGTAGAAAGCACTTATGTTGCATTTTCATTCTAGTCTGTTGTTGAGGTGAACGCCACCTCCACCACCTCCCATGATGTAGATAGTGTTCAACTTAGTTTGGTCCTCCTAAAAATCAGCTGTCATGATGTGTGATATTAGAGTAACAGGTTCCTGGTTGTTAAAATCGAATAGATGATATTTCTTAAGTAAAAGAACGAGGCAGAAATGTCGTCTAGAGTATGAAAACCTTCTCCTGGGTCAGACTGACATTGAAGCGTGGCTGCAGAATCACTCATAGCTGGTCCTCACAGGCCTGCAGGACTCTTGGGCTGACACCATCTGGACCCGCAGCCTCGTTCCGGTTCAGTCTCTCCAGCTGCCTCTTCACCTGACTGCTAGAGACGGACAGGTGGGAGGGGGAGGAGGGGGCCCGAGCATCTCCTGATCTGGTTGAAGACAACGATGGACCAGGACCAAGACCCATGACTGGGATGGAAGATGAGACTGTTGGGGTGTGACAGTCTTATGCTGCTGAATATTTTGTGTGGTGAATTTAGTTTTCTTCTTAGCCTCAATGTATCATTTATATGTGTTTTTTAGAAAACCAAAAATGATTTAAAACTTGGGCAACAAAAAGCTCATTATTTCTAATCCCCTTGCGTTTTACTGTATGTGCATGAAAATGTTCAGAAATGTGCCCAGAATACATTTGTTTTATCTGTTTGTAAACAATAAGTCTGTAGTCAATAATTTCCTCAGTGCCATTTGTATATGTTTATAAATTATGTGGTGATGCGGTCGGAATCATATACCTCCCCATCTGCAATGTCCAGTTACTCAATATAAAAAAGTGTGCTTGTGTACAAGTTTAAATTGATGAGGTACAGTGACTAGTGAGGCAAGAAGCTAATTTCAAGCCACACTGGCAGTACACAAATGAAATGCAATTTTCTTTCTTTCTCTTCGTTTCTTTTTTTCTGTTGAAAACTTTTCATGAGCCTATATTCTTTGCATGCTTGTATTTCACTTTACACAGCTGGGAACTCAACCATAAAATCCAACTACAAAATGTAAAATTACAGGTCAGTCAAAACAGCACATGCTCAATCTCACTGCAATGATGCCTCTTACAAGACATTCACAAGCTTCACCGTTCTGTCCACAATACTCCCACACGTCTACGGCTTGTTAACGGAGACTCCAATAAGGAAAAGCTCGGGCCTTATTCTCCTCTGTGCATATCATGATCATCATATCCAAAAAAAAGGATGTTCAGTCATTTGGTTTGATGGAGCTTGCTCCTTTGGCTTTTACAAGAGAGAGTGCCTTGGCCATGCAGAGATGGGCTCTGACTGACCACATCTGGAGTAATCCACCTGCACCTCTGGAGGGTGGTTCAAATCAGGGCATGCAGCCATGTTTTAGATGACCCGTATCAAAACAGCTTACAAGCAGGATGCATGCATAATTTACCCTGGTTGTCCAAGCAGCAAATGGACAATGTACTCATCTGTGTCATTTATTTGAGGAATCGTTATTTCAGTGTCCTTGTGCAGGAATTTTCCGTTAAGAAAAAATTTCTCTTTGCCAGGACAAATTGTTTTTGATTACTTTCTCTCACAGATTTGTGTCATATCTTTATTCGTATATAGATATATATGTGTGTATGTATATATGTATATGTATGTATGTACACACATGATAAAAACATGAATTTAGATAAATCAATCCTGAATGAGTGCAGGGCTGCAGTAGGCAGCTGTATTGCCTTAAGCTGCAGCATAACGGCTTTTGGACCATCCTCTCTGCAGCTTTAGCTTTAAGGGGCTCTGTTAGAAAAGTGCAGCTAGAAAACATCCCCCAGCCCAACAGCCATAAACACGATTGATGTCCGTGACCAAGGCATTTGACTTTATCCAGTCGAGCTTGAGAGAGATCATTTGGCATCAGTGAGCTGTACTGGAGGTTTGATGAAATTGTTTTTCTTGTAATATTTTCTTCACCTGTTTCCAGACATATTCACTGTAATGGAAGGATCAAGCTAATATTATTATCTCAAAAGCTCTGTTTTGAGGTGACATTCCGCTTTAGTTGGAGTTTACTTTTGTGTAAAAAGTTTTCTTGTAAACTAAAGATTCAATCAATATGTAAACTGAGTTCATGTATATGTTTTAATTAAAATTCCAATTTAAATTAAAGCTGCAAGCAGCGATGAACGGGCCCTCGCACTCACGTCCACCGCCCCCCATAAGCATATCAAAAATGACACCACCCACGACTTCCTATGTCAAACCATTCAAAAGTTATAGCAGAAAAAAGGGACAACCAATCAGAAGAAGGGGCGGGGCTAATTCAGGCCAATGAAGGTCAAGGAGTCCATACAGAGTCTGATGACACCACCCACGACTCTCTATGTCAAACCATTCAAAAGTTATAGCAGAAAATCGGACAACCTATCAGAAGAAGGGGCGGGGCTAATTCAGGCCAATGAAGCTCAAGGACTCAATACAGAGTCAGATGACACCACCCACTACTCTCTATGTCAAAACATTCAAAAGTTATAGCGGGAACTAGGGACAACCAATCAGAAAAAGGGGCGGGGCAAATTTTCACCAATTATGGTAAAGTACTCAATAACGAGTCCCATGACACCACCCACGACTCTTTATGTCAAACCATTCCAAAGTTATGGCAGAGAATAGTATTCTAGGGGGCGCTGTTGAGCCGTTAGGCCACGCCCATTAATGCAAACCATGAAATATCAAATGTATCGCCAGGCCTGGCTTGCATGCAAAATTTGGTGACTATCAAATATGGACCAATCAGATGAAGGGGGGGCGCGCCTTTTGGCGTCTAGCGCCGCCACGGTAACACTTTTGAAAGAGAAAAGTAATGCGCGTAGTCGCAAGATGAAGACGCACATTTTGACGTATAACACACCTGGGTGCACATTACGGTTCAGGCCGTATTAATTGCCGAAGGAATGGCATAAATTGCGCCAAAATTACACAATTAATTCAAAATGGCCGACTTCCTGTTCGGTTTCGGCCATGGCTCCAAGAGACTTTTCTTTAAGTTGTGCCATGATACAGGTGTGTAGCGATTTTCGTGCATGTACGTCAAACCGTATTGTGGGGCTTGAGGCACAAAGTTTTCCGGGGGGCGCTGTTGAGCCATTTTGCCACGCCCATTAATGCAAACCATGAAATATCAAATTTATCGCCAGGCCTGGCTTGCATGCAAAATTTGGTGCCTTTTGGGGAACTATCAAATATGGACCAATCAGATGAAGGGGGGGGTGCGCTTGTTGGCGTCTAGCGCCGCCACGGTAACACTTTTGAAAGAGAAAAGTAATGCGTGTAGTCGCAGGATAGAGACGCACATTTTGATGTATAACACACCTGGGTGCACGTTACGGTTCGGGCCGTATTAATTCTCGAAGGAATGACTCATATTGCTCCAAAATTACGCGATTAATTCAGAATGTTCAAAATGGCCGACTTCCTGTTCGGTTTCGGCCATGGCGCCAAGAGACTTTTCTTTTAGTTGCGACATGATACAGGTGTGTACCGATTTTCGTTCATGTACGTCAAACCGTATTATGGGGCTTGAGGCGCAAAGTTTTTTCTGTCTGAACCAACCAGATGAAGGGTGGGCGCGCTTTTTGGCGTCTAGCGTCGCCACGGTAACGCTTTTGAAAGAGAAAAGTAATGCGCGTAGTCGCAAGATGAAGACGCACATTTTGACGTATAACACACCTGGGTGCACATTACGGTTCAGGCCGTATTAATTGCCAAAGGAATGGCATAAATTGCGCCAAAATTACACAATTAATTCAAAATGGCCGACTTCCTGTTCGGTTTCGGCCATGGCTCCAAGAGACTTTTCTTTAAGTTGTGCCATGATACAGGTGTGTAGCGATTTTCGTGCATGTACGTCAAACCGTATTGTGGGGCTTGAGGCACAAAGTTTTCCGGGGGGCGCTGTTGAGCCATTTTGCCACGCCCATTAATGCAAACCATGAAATATCAAATTTATCGCCAGGCCTGGCTTGCATGCAAAATTTGGTGCCTTTTGGGGAACTATCAAATATGGACCAATCAGATGAAGGGGGGGTGCGCTTGTTGGCGTCTAGCGCCGCCACGGTAACACTTTTGAAAGAGAAAAGTAATGCGTGTAGTCGCAGGATAGAGACGCACATTTTGATGTATAACACACCTGGGTGCACGTTACGGTTCGGGCCGTATTAATTCTCGAAGGAATGGCTCATATTGCTCCAAAATTACGCGATTAATTCAGAATGTTCAAAATGGCCGACTTCCTGTTCGGTTTCGGCCATGGCGCCAAGAGACTTTTCTTTTAGTTGCGACATGATACAGGTGTGTACCGATTTTCGTTCATGTACGTCAAACCGTATTATGGGGCTTGAGGCGCAAAGTTTTTTCTGTCTGAACCAACCAGATGAAGGGTGGGCGCGCTTTTTGGCGTCTAGCGTCGCCACGGTAACGCTTTTGAAAGAGAAAAGTAATGCGCGTAGTCGCAGGATGGAGACGCACATTTTGATGTATAACACACCTGGGTGCACGTTACGGTTCGGGCCGTATTAACTCCCGAAGGAATGGCATAAATTGCGCCAAAGTGACACGATTAATTCAAAATGGCCGACATCCTGTTCGGTTTCGGCCATGTCGCCAAGAGACTTTTCTTTAGGTTGTGTACTGATACAGGTGTGTACTGATTTTCGTGCATGTACGTCAAACCGTATTGTGGGGCTTGAGGCACAAAGTTTTCCGGGGGGCGCTATTGAGCCATTTTGCCACGCCCATTAATGTAAACCATTAAATATCGAATTTTTCGCCAGGCCTGACTTGCATGCAAAATTTGGTGACTTTTTGGGCACGTTTAGGGGGGCAAAAAGGCCCTCCTTTCGTCAGAAGAAAGAAAGAAAGAAAGAAAGAAAGAAAGAAAGAAAAATTCCTACAGATACAATAGGGCCTTCGCACTGAAGGTGCTCGGGCCCTAATTACAGCCCCCCCCCGGATCTCCTACAAATATGTTGGCTCTTTGGTGTGTAACTTTTTAATCTTTGAGTTTACAACAGCACAGCTGACAGACACAGCGAACACAAAATCTGGAAGATGCCCGTCGGTACTTGAATTTCAAGTATCTATGACAGTTGTAATCTTGCTGCAGGTTCAGTTGTAAAACTGTGTGTGCTTTAGAGTATTAAACAAATATGCCTGACTCAAAGTGCCCAAGGTTGACTATTGTGCTTTTGCCTAGTAATAAATATAACATAAATCAGCTTCCCACACAGCCCTCACATAAAAGTCGAAAGATGCTGACATTACTGGGGTCCTTGAAATGTATTTGACTTCATCTTAGTGTTTATAAAACCACTTCTGTTTTTGTTTGGCACAGTGAGGGGAGTTATTAGCATCTAACAATATTGGTGCATAATGAGGGAAAACTGTTTGAACTAAAGCATGCATCTGGCCCTGGATAATAGCCTCATATTCCTTGGTAGCTACTCAGAATGCATTGCAATCATGGGCCTTATTGTCTCTCTCAGGTTGCCGGTCCATCTTTTAATAGGACCCCAACCATCTAAGTCTGCAAGATTCATTACAATTTTCAGGCAGGTTTTCATTTTTTCCTGGCTGAGGCCCATCTGGCTTGAGAAAATGAACCAATAAAGTCTTACGTTTTCCCTGTTGTTGGTTATACACTAAAGTACGCAGTACATCCAAGAAAGTTTCTAGAAATGTTCTGAATGTGATCACACAAGAATGTAAATATCCATAAGGTACAGTCAGTGTTGCTGCACTGGACTCCTCTCTGCTGACATTTTGTCTTCGAGTCATTCAGTGATATTGCCGATACATCTGAAATTATGTGTTAACGATGCCACTGTGAAAATAGTCAATAACACAGATGAATATGGAGAGACAGCTGTCATTCTTTACATGCTGAGAAGAACGGCAATGTCACACAAACTACTATCAACACACAAAACAAAGAGCGTTGATTGAACGTGATTGGTACTAATGTGTTTATTATAAACTAGGCAACTGTTACAAGTACAAGTCTCCTTCTTTTGCCTTTTATTCACAGTAGTTTGTGTGTTTGTTTGTTGATATCGACACGTAGTTTGTATGGATTTATAATAAGATAGTGACTGGATGGAGATGCCTGTACAAACATTCCTCCTAATACATTTTCTCTACACTTACAAAGCTAAAATGACCTTGGTTCATCAGGGAATTTATCCATAGTATTACTTAAAGGAGCTTGAGGCAGGATTGAGGCAGGATTTATGAAAAAAATTCGTATACGTTTTAAGTTTTCTAGTAATAATGTCAGATGAAGCGTTCCAAACCAAACCGAATGAGCCCTCTAGTGTATCTCTCCGTTGCCTTGAACAGGCTGTGTGCTGCAAAATGTGCTGCAATTCGGGGGGCCGAATTTCCCGCGCTGTCCTGCGGATGTGACGTCACATGACGCTGCATGCGCGTTCTCCCCGTTCTCCCGTGCCGGCTTCACTGTTGGCTGCAGTACCCCCAACGGCCGTCGTGGTGAAGGGTGGCGCTAGAGAGTCTCGTTTCTAAAAAGGAGCCTCATGCTCCTTTAAAGCAGCACAATGTAACTTTCAGCTTTTGTTGAGTTTGGCGGCTCCTTTGGACAAAAGCGGTAATGCTTTTCCAGAAAGAACACAACATTTCCCATGAGCACCAGCGCGTACTGCCGGAAAGATCCTTTCCCCGTCGCGTGCATTTGTTTTGATATTGAATGAAGACGGGACAGACTTTCAAACTACTTTTCTGTTTCACCAAGTGAACAGACGGAACGCAAAAAAAAAGATGTTAAACTGCTGGAAAGGAACTGGTGGGCCCAGGAGCCTGCAGGCTCAGGGGAGGCAACGACGACGGCGTCAGCGCCAGCGCCAGCTCCAGCTTGTTCCGGCTCCAGCTCCTGCTCCTGTCCCTGTCCCAGCGGTGGTCCCGGACGCACCTGTTCCAGTGGTGGTCCCGGACGCACCTGTCCCTGTTCCAGTGGTGGTCCCGGATGCACCTGTCCCTGTTCCAGTGGTGGTCCCGGATGCACCTGTCCCTGTTCCAGTGGTGGTCCCGAATGCACCTGTCCCTGTTCCAGTGGTGGTCCCGGATGCACCTGTCCCTGTTCCAGTGGTGGTCCCGAATGCACCTGTCCCTGTTCCAGTGGTGGTCCCGGATGCACCTGTCCCTGTTCCAGTGGTGGTCCCGAATGCACCTGTCCCTGTTCCAGTGGTGGTCCCGGATGCACCTGTCCCTGTTCCAGTGGTGGTCCCGAATGCACCTGTCCCTGTTCCAGTGGTGGTCCCGGATGCACCTGTCCCTGTTCCAGTGGTGGTCCCGAATGCACCTGTCCCTGTTCCAGTGGTGGTCCCGGATGCACCTGTCCCTGTTCCTGTGGTGGTCCCGGACGCATCAGCCCCTGCTCCGGTGACGGTCCCTGGATGTGGACTGTGGGGACATCTGGAATCTGTCCCTTGAGGGGGGACCAGCGCGGCCCCCGGAACGTTGGCCATGTGTTGGCCTGGTCTGCTCAGCCCCGTATAGAACCTCGCTGAAATGGTTACAGAAAAAAGTATCGGCTTGGAGCGGCTCTACCCGTCTCAGCCCAAATGCAAAAGGGCAAAACGGGTAGAACCGAGCTGAGGTGGTACTAATGCAAAAGGGGCAAAAGTTACATAGTGCCAGTGAAGGCGATACAGACCCCTCAGACCATGACAGAGGTGTCATTAAACCTGTTGGAAGTTGATGTACCATCACAATGACTCTGGAAATATGATATTAAGGTGGAAAAGTTACATAGTGCTGCTTTAAGCGGAATGTTTTTTTTAATCTTGTCAAAGCCTTAAAAGTAGCAATTTATTTTGACTAGGTCTATCATCCCCAGTCCCAACATTGTGCTTTAAACACATTGTATTTTATCTCAAAATTGCTTTAGAAAGATCACTCATTTTGGTACCAAACAAAAGTTTACTTTCCTTACTGTTTTATAAGATATAATTGTTTTAACACAGGAATATTTCTTATAATAAACATGAATATGATGAGAATTAATGCATCACTTGTGATCTTGTGTGTCTGAGTTTGCAAGTGAATGTCAAATATTTCTTCAAAAGGTGACGTTGTTTTGACAGATCCAAGGTTTCCCTTTTGGAAGCTGCTAAAAGTGTCATAGCTGTTCTCCAAAAATGGTGCTGCTCTTAAATGTGTGAATAATTTCATTTTGCCAAAATATACTCACGAGTTATAAACATTATCCCTTTTATTCCTTCAAGAAATGAATTAATGTTTTTTAAACAACAAAAAATATTGCACTTTGGACACTGTGAAACTTTTTTTCTCTCAAACCTTTCAGGGGCAATATTCATATTTGGCAACATATGCAAGGGTCTACTTATTCAGTTGTGTACACTATCTCTATTATATATTCATGGTGACACATTTTGAATATGTTCATCATTTTCGCTCTGCTTTTAAATGTAAATTTAAAAAAAATTACTTTATAAAAGTCTTTAAAAAAGGGTGCAACATACAGTATGTCATTAACCCTAACCCACTGTTTGTCGCACTAGAGCAGCATATCAACCTAAAACAAAGGGAGTTGAAAGCAGATCTTTAAATGCAACACCTCTAGGAACTTAAAGATCTCCGTGACCCCATCTGTCCTGGCATTAACATGCACCCAGAGAAATCCAGCTAAGTGGCCAGCAATTAGTACGTCTTCGCACCTGCCATTAAAACCTTTACCCAAATGCATCTTGAATAACAGCATGTAACCTTCACACTCATATGAAAACAATCACACATGTCATTTTTACCTGAAAACCCAAAATGGGTTGTCATTTTTAATCACCAAAGGCAGCAAGTGGAAATAACCAGGCATAATATTTGGAAAATAAGAAGACAAAGATCTTTATTGCAGGTGTAAGTGTTCAAAATCCAAATGCTTATTGTTTAAGCGGATGACATCAGAAGGTGGTCCCTGACTCTGTGCCAGAATATGATCATGTTCAGACGATGGAAAGAATATGGAGACGGTTTTCCTAGACCACTTTCAAATGCACCCTGAGTGATCAGATTTCAATCCATCTTGGAATATGTTCACACCTTGAATTAGTGTCGGCCCCTCGTGATCGGATCTCCTGGGACGTGTTTTAATGCAAGGGGAGAACGGTTTCTGTAGCAGGAAAACCAGAACAATGTGGATTCTGGTACAAGGCAGAAGACTTTTATTTAAGCGGAGGACAAACCTCAGACTTAACCTGCTTGGGACCACACAGCGTGGGCTTACATGCACTAATGTATAAGATGGGATCAGCTTCTGCAACAACAACAAAAGTGTTCCATCGACTGCACACGCAGATGGTTACTTAGCCAAGCTCATCACATGGCAATGACATTGAATTTTTCTTTGCTGCTTTACCAAGGTCCGATCGTTTCAGTGTTTAACCTTTGTTTTTTTTTTCTGTTTTTTTATTTGTTTCTCAAAGGTTTTATATACACAATGAACGTTGTAATCTGTTAGCATTGCATCAACATTCATGCTTGCCAGCTGAAATGTGTTCGGACTGAGACAGGTGCAAAGGTCTGGCAAGACTCTCAGTCAGTCAATTTACATCTCTGTCATCGTGTTATAGTGTGCAGCCTTAGCCTGGCTCAGGTTTTGCACTGCTGGGCAAACTGTGCCACTGGAGTGCTCATGGAAATGAGCCTGTGCCGTGAACCGCGGCAGTATCGGCACACAGCCTACACCCAGACATCTCCCTATCTCTGCTTATCCCAAAGACTTGGTTACCTTCCACTTTTCTTCAAGACCTATTCAACATATTGACAAAAAGAATTGAAATGAAGTGTTTAACTTGAAACTTTCTTCCAGAATGTCTGAATGAATGCATTTTAAATGCTTCATTAACCTACATACTGTTGGATTCCTTTGTTGTGTTTCTGTAAGTCTGGATCTATTAGAAAAGCACCATAATTATTATTTTTTTTAATCTTTTAATTATTAAGGTGATACAAAATCAAGGGTTTCTTTATTTGCAATAATTGCAATAGACGGTTTACTCAAACTTGAGTCCAGATAGAGTATCTCTGGCAAAATGTCTACAAGAGCAGTGATTGTATAACTTCATGACTTGAAAACTAAAAAAGAAATTGAAGGGAAAAAAAAGATATAATTAAAATGGAAAACTCTCCTCTACCCTGCCCCCTCAAGCATGATATAAATTCCACTTGATAATGCACCTTTATCGTCTGCAGTGTTTGCCAGAGCTTTTACACTCCACGTTTGACACATCCCATAAAGTTTTGAGTCTTGCAGTCTAACCATCTGCCTTTCTAACTCATTTGTGTGTGATTATCCCATTTTAATCCCACATAGGACCTTGCAACTGAAAGCGACCAAGTTTTTGCTGTCATTTAATTGGCATTAGCATATTGGATGAATATATCCTAGATGAAGTGATACTGAAAGCAACTTTTGAAATTAGTACTGTTTATTATCATAACAGACTTTCTATGTCCGGGGTGAATACTTGTTCCCAATTAAAACTTCCTTATTTCATCAGTGTATCACAGAACACACCAAATATTGCCTAAACAGGCTTTGAAAAGGGACCCTTGGCACAGTTTGACCAGCAGAGGCTGTCATTGCCAAAAAGCATTAAAACACGATCAAAATAAGGTGGTAATTTCTCCACAATTAAACTGGAGAAACTGTTAGTTTTGAATGTATGGATGAATGTATTGCTGCAGTGCTTTGTTCACAGGTTGAGTGTGAAAGCATCGAAATATTAACTGATCATGCAGATTGTGCAGATATATGAAAACAAACATACCTCTAACCCACAGTGACATATTTACTGTGACCCTGAGAAGAATCCTGAGCACCAGTGAACTCCGGCAACAGCCCAAATCATGTGATGTGACAAAGAGGGAATCCTTTGTGAATGAATAGCCTGAGCCAAAACATTGTGACTAAATTCATGCACTGTCTCCATAATTCACCTCAGATTACTGAACATATTTAAAAAGTCGTGTAATGACAACATTTAATATTTGACATAATTTAACTCCGAAATAGTGTATATGAAGAGAAACGACAAAAACAAGAACAATAAAAAAGTTAGTATTTTCTTTTTTGAATCAGTTGCTTAGAGGACGATAAATTATTAAGAGGAACTCCATTTAAGTGGAGAAGAATGCTGATGAAATGCCTGCACATACACCCAAGGAAATTCATACCCTACATTAATATATATTGGAAATGGACTGGAACACATAAATATAGATGGATATATTCTATTTGGGACAGTTTAACTGGTCAAATGTCATTATTGTAGGCCAGGTTTATGAACATCACTGTCTAGTGAAGCAGCACATGATATTCGTGTGGAAGTCGTGAGCATTAAGTGGAATACTTGATTGAATAATCAAGCAATTGACAAGCATTTTTTCTTTTTTTTTTAAAACTGCATGGTCTGCTGTGCTATTAAATCTTTTTAGTTCTTTATGAATTTTCTTCCTGTTGCTCTCTGACATTTGAAGCAACGGCAACTAATCAATACCAGAGTCCACTTTAAAAACAACAGGTTGGTAATATACGGCGCGTAAACACCGTTAAATGCCATCACACTATTATTTCCCAAACTTGAGGAAATTGCAGCCTGTAACCTACAGGACATCTTCCTTGCAATGATGGAAACAAGTGAGCTGTTTTCTCTGTGTAGTGCCATTCCTTACAATATTTTTCTAATGACTTCTTCACTGCGACGACTCCAAGAGAATCTTCAGATATATAGGCACTAGGACTGAAATGTGTTGCTCTAATTATAGAGCTTTCCTTTTGGCAGATGATAGATTATTATTGTGGTAGCAGATGCATTTACAATATCTAAAAGAAATTATGTTGTTAATGCATCACAATTTGCTAAAGGGTAAAGGGAATTTAATTTCTTAAAGGCCTCTTCAACATGGCAGTGAAGTGGCAATAAATGCAAATCATAAATTGTTTTCTTTTTCCACCTTGGTGAGATATTTTATTTTCTCGTGACTATGTGATGACAGAGAAAGCGACAGAGCACGGTGGGAATGTGTCTATCACGATTAAGTTACTTCAAGAGGAAGCGTCTGTTGCCACTCTGGGCTTTTTGGCTGCTTAAGAGGAAGAAACAGGATCCCTTGAAACCCACATCATTTTTTTTGTTTTTTTTTGTTTGGATTCTTTCATTTGACAAATCAGGGGTAAATGTCATTTTGAATTCTGCTTAGCATACAAAAGAAAAGGCTCAGAGCAGGCACACGGAGCCCTTGTAATCACCTCGCCAGGAACTCAAAACAATATACAAAGAAAGAAAAAGGCAGCTTTTATGAGTCTAGAGCTTTGAAGAGAATAAAGTGGAGAAATTCCAAGTAAGGACTTTTACATGATGTTACATGCACATCAGCTCTTGAACGGATATTTGTTATTCTTTACCTGACACACATATCCCATATTTTTCAATCCTTAACTATCGAGGACCTGCTTGTGAACCACTACATTTCCCCCAATTTGGCGTTATGCTTGTCATACTTCAGCAGGTATCTGTTTATGGCTCTGACTCCTGAGAAAACAAGCTCGAGCTTTCACTGGATAAAAGTTGAATGTGTTTGTCTCCTCTTTGCCAGTGGAACTCCAGCGATGAATTATAGACAAGGAATACAAACCACAATGTTTGCGCAACTGCATGTAAAGTCAAGCACACCACTCATCATCTTGTACCACTACTGGAGGTGGGTTAGTATACATTAAAATGTAATGTCCCATTATGCCCGCAGGGCCATTGTTTCTCTAACCTTGGTCTGTGTGCAGGCGCCACGGCGTCCTCGGGGAATGACCTGTGCCACTTGGCTGACCTAAAAACACCGGCAACGGTGGCACATCCTACTGTGACTCACCTTCTGTCTTTCAGTCTGATCATATAGCAGACACGTTTCTGTCTTGTGGGCAGTCGACTTTGCTGTTGTGCCAAAATAACAAGATAAATAGTGACATGGACTCATTTTGCACCCTGAGAGAAGCCTGTGTTCACTGACATGAGAGAACTGTGTGTTCACTGATGAATTGAAAGGCTTTTCAAAATGACACTGCCCCCAGCAAATTGATAATTGTAGTTCTTAAAAAATAAACTGGAAGATAGTAATGATAGTCATCTGTATGACTTTACACATTCTGAGTTCACGTTTATAATAATAAAAAAAATGTAATAACTTTAAAATAAACACAAAAGAGGTATTGAGTATGTGCTGATAGCTGTCAGTCACATTTGCAAGAGAGCTTGAAACGTGTCTGATCTGTGACATTTAGACAAAATGAAATTTCGAGTAGAAAATGGCATGTTGGGTGTATTGAACACAGAACACATTATCTGTGCCTGAGGATCAGGCTCACGTCATAAACCGTCATGACACAAAGATGAATTCATGCTATAAAAATGATATATTTTGCAGTGCGGGCAGCGTATTTATCATCACAACACCGTTTCTACGATCGCTGTCATGGTGGCTAACAGCTACTGAATGAGCAGGCTTTTCTCTGCAAACACTGCCAGCTGTGGCTCCGAGCAAACACACAGTGTCCATCTGTGAGACTGCTAACCACAGCAGACACGATTCAAGACTTATCACCTCAAACAGTTCACCTTTTTCTTTTTTAAGTCTTCTACTTACTAAAGCATTTGCCATGTCTATTAAGGTTAATGCACGATATACAGATACTGAACTGGAGTAATCGCAGTCAACCAGTTCGAAAATTGCAAAGATCAGAGACAAAAGCCTGTCTCACAGTGTAAGTTAAAAATGATGTAAAATACTCCCAATTTCCTCTTCTTCATAACTGAGGTGAGCACTGAAGTGGATAATTAAATGTAAACTGCCTAATGTAATTTGTCATGTCATACGCAGGACCTGGGGCATTTTCACAGAGAGCAGATGCTACTCAGCACTTCTCTGGCAAAATCTTTCATATGGGTCACAGTTTACTTTGCTGTTGTTAATGCCAGATGGTTTGGTTGTTTGGTTTTGCCTTTCAAAACCAACTCTGTGCATGTTTTAATAGTTCATGGAGCGCCGCAATAATGAGAACCAATTTTGTTTTTGTCTAGGTGCCTGTAAGCAAAGCAGCTGACCCCTGCCTGCTCGGTGATCAGTAGAGGTTATACTACACAGACAAGCTGGGTAAACATGTTAAAACATTAAACATACTGACAGATAATTAAACTCTCCCTGGATGCAAGCAACACAAAACAGAAATAGTTGATATTTTAACTATGACTGCAACAGACAGCCGTTGATGATACCACATAAACCCAAAGAAAGATCCACACAAGCTGTATTTAACCTAATAATCAGTTGGTAGTGGGTATTTCACTTTTGTGGGTGCTTGTCATTCAGGTGTAATTCAGGATTTTCTTTGATTTAAAATGATAACTTTTTTAATAGAATTCCAAGAATAACTAACTAGAATAACTCCAAGGTTCCTCTAAGTAGTTAATGTGAAGGACACAAATGATAGAGGAATTTTTTCTGAGAATTTCAACTGCAGTTCTACTAAATTACATGTAATGTAATGTAATAGATAAAAAGCAGGAGAAATTATGAAAAAGACCATTCATTCATTCATTCATTCATTCATTCATTCATTCATTCATTCATTCATTCATTCAAATGCTGCACCCATTTTTGTCATAATGGAACTAGTGGCCCACATGACCAGATTCAGCCTGCTCTTAGAGCCCAGGATTGAAGGGGTTATTCCATTAGAGCACGAATATAGACAAAAATTCACAGCACCTTTTAGTTTTAAGGAGTTAAAAGTCACTGAGTTTAACTGTAGTACTTTACATCAAGTAAGTAACAGAAAGGAGCGGAAATCAGTTTCATATTTCCTGATAAATTGCTGGTGCAGTAAATGTTGAAGTGGTCAAAATGTGATCACAGGCTGATTTGTCTGTAATTGATGCAAAACATAAAAGAGGTTACTCGGGCTTCACAGCCGGCTGCATCCTTTCCTCTCAGCATCTCATTCGAGCTAAATCAAAGAAATGCTTCAGTCACGCCGTGGGATACACCAACGATAGCCTTTATAGTTAAGAACTCAGTGCTCCTTGTTTGTTTTGTTTTACTGGGCGGTGGTTAAAAAGAAGAAATAAAAATGCAGTTTTGGGAACTTTTCATACATATGAGTGCAGAATAAAATTCTGTCATGTTAACAGTATCATGGAAGGTTAGCTTACAGAGTTATAAGATAACTGCACCACTGAAAGGGATTTCTAGTGTTATCATTATTATTTTATTTATTGTAGGTGGGATAATGTGAAGAATTGGGTAGTTAATCAGTTTTACCTGCACAGTTTAATCATAGCTCAAATAGGCCATTTAATTGGACTTAATTCTTTATCCTAATATACATTCATACAATGGAAATTTTCTTTACCACTCAAAGTGAACATTGTCCACCACAACAGGCCTTCTTACTGCCCATTAAGATTGAACTTGTATGGTTAACCTGTTTTCCACAGTCAAGACCTTTAACAACAGATACATATTTGGTTTGGTTGGTTGGCTTGCGACAGGCTCCAGCAAACCCCTGTGACCCCGTACATACAGGATTGAGGGAGTATAAAAACTGAGTGACTGAATGAATGATACAGTATAAAGCTTCCCTTAACTTTTATACAAAACAAACACAGAAAAATACTCTCATTATATTTCCTTTAATAAATAATGTTTGTGTTGCCACCTGATCTTCAGTTCATGTTCCATTACCGAGCCTCAACAAGAACCGCGTAACAGGGACCCAGCCTGCGACACTGTCTGACGCAAAAGTGATGCAGTCTGAGAAATCTCGCTTTAAGCACTGCAGACACATTGATAGATGTACGGCACGCGTTTCAAAGACCTGTTTTTGCCTTTATTCATTATTGGTTGAACGTGAGCTCAACTATCTTTCAAAAAAGAAAGATAGTTGAGCTCAAACAGGGCACGTTATAATCCTCAGTGATGAGTGGATGATCAGTACTTGTCTGGTGTCCTCTTTCACAACTGGGGAAGGGCCAATCACCCCCTTCAGTGGTGTTTGTTGTTGCTCAACAACACCTCCAAAGACCTCAACTCCAGGTATCCCAGGTGTGTCCCACTCCACCTTTACCTCTCATATTGGACATCTTGCAGCTTCTTTGGTGAACTTTCTCTTTTTCCAGATGCAGTTGCTGCTACGCTCAGGAGCCTCTCATAGTACCTTGACAGTTTGTCAGAAGGCTTGTCTTCGAACCCCTTTACATTTCAGGTGCATAGTTGTTGATGTGTCTACAAATCCTCTACTAACAACCTCTTCTGGGAGCACCGAGGTACACCGGGCACATTGCTCTTCCTTAGATGCTATGTGCACTTTGTGGTCTCGTCTTGATATGGTTTCCACATTAGAGCTGCTTGTAAAATGTTTAAACTTGTGACGTAAATGGACTTTTGCAAAGTTGACCACGAGGTCAGGTCTGACCGTACAATGTGATAATGTCTGTTGAAATAATGAGGTTTTTAATTATGCCTGTTTATTTTATGTTGTTGATTCCACTAGATCCCTTAAAATAAGAATAAGCAGGTATGAATAATTGATTGATGGATGGATCCTTGAGCAAATGAACAATATTTGTGTGCTGTTTTTCACTGGGTGTCTTTCACATGTCATCTTCATATTCAATCTGTTTCTGTTGAGAAAATTGTTCCGTACACAAACTGTTTTTCCTTTCTGGATGAACGAATCGTATTTCTAACAGTCTATCACTGACTTCACTCTGCATGATAGCTGCTAAATGATCAATGCAGGTGAAAGTCAATGAACTGTGACAAGCTGACATTGTAATCAATGAATCATTTCAGAATTCAAACTAAACTTTGGTAACAGCAAAAACAGAAATTGCATATGATGCCACAATGTCTAACTTTGACAAGGTGTATAGTTTTAGCTTACATAAAAATAGGATTTATTTAAGGTACAGTCTGTCATTCGGGCTAACAAATGCTCTAACTCTAGATTAACCCTTTACACGCTGACATGAAATAACACAACACAATCCCACATTTCTTTTTATTTGAATTGTTAATTATATATTGGAATGAAAAACACTTCAAAATTTGTATTAAAACTTTTTCTAAATCAATATTTTCCTCATTATGAATACATTAGGACAATGTAAGTATTGTTTATTTAATTTTTTTATTTTTTTTTTAAATACATTTTGGTTTGTATGAAACTTTTTTCTTTACATTTTTTATTAAGAGGATGCTAAAAAGGTCTCGGAAATGTGTGTATTTTTATATTATGAGGCATCTGGCCTTATAGGGTTAACACACCAGTTTTATCCTGTTATCTGTTAAACTGCAGACCTAATTTGTCAATTGTGCCATGGGACCCCTTGTCTCAATGATTGGAGGCTGTGTGCAGCCAGAACATCTGCAGTTATTGATCCACTAGGCTCAAATACCTTTCTGACCCATTATCACACTGATGCCTTATCAGTGGCATGCAGAGATGTTTTACGATATCGACAAGCCTCACTAAAGTTTTATGCACAAATGCCTGATAGAATACTTGAACTCCCCCTGAAGAAAGTATTATTATAATAAACATATAATCTGAAATTGGTGGGGTTTTTTTTAATATAAAGGATTAAGTCCACCTTGTAGTTGATTTCCCATAAAACCTCTGTTTCATTTCTGTGCAAAATTATTTGATTGGTAATTATTTTAGACATGCTCTCTGTGAGGCACGGGGATATAGGAACTTTAGGAAAAAGGAAATTAACAGGTGAATAAAGTTGAGTTGCACCAAGTAGTCAAAGTAGAACTGTGAGTGTAATGCAGTTTGTGCTATTCTTAGATCAGGAGAAAATAAAAATAATCAAAAAAGTTATAATATTGCTGGGAGAATCAAACACCATAGAGCCTTTGCCATGACTCATTCGCTACTCAGGTACAGTTTTGGTTTCCAGTGTTTCCTCAGCGGCTCAGCTGCTGCTTTAAGGTGAAAAACCTGTAAGTCACAGTTAAATTACCTTCGTGCAGTCATTGCTTTTATTGTAAATTCCATCGTCACTGTGTCGAATTGTTTCATAAAAAACTCCTACCAGTACATTTTAGAAACATTAATGCTACGCTGCAGATCTGACTGACAGATAACATACAATTTTTGAAAACAAAACCTTGTCACTTACAAAATTAGATGCTAAATGATCTTGCATTTACAACCTTATCCAGGATCTACAAAACACTTTAGAATTAGTTTCATGCAAAAATACATACATTTCTGTGCTTCTGTTTTATTTTCTAAGCAGAACTGTGATTACACTCATACCCCGGAGGGCACATTGTGGGTGGGGGTGGGGGATCTGGTATCAGTGTTCTGCCCAAGAGCACGTGTCATGTGACAGGGCTACAGATCAATCCACTGACCTTTCGATTAGAGGGCAACTGACTCTACCCACATTTCCACACCCACTCATTATAGCTGTTAGTACTGCTATAGAAGGCAAAACACATAATTTTATAATATAGTTAGAAGTGGTTAAATATTAGTAGGAATATTTATACTCACAATAGTGACCTTAAAAAAGTATTTAATTTCTAAGGCTATAAAAATATTATTGATGATCTATCAATGCATTTCCAACAAGTATTGAAATAAGAAAGGGTCTCAATTAAATATGTTCAGTTTCACATGTTTACTGTAAATTGTCACATGACCAGAACTGTTTACCTCCTGTTTGCGCCAAGAGAAGAGGATGGCAGTGACAAAGGTCCCAAAGAAAAAGTTAAAAAGTATGTTGTCTCTCAACTAGCCATCTCTTTTGCAGAGATTATCGGAGGTTATCAGAGGGACCATCGACCTGCTCACCTTTTCACGGATAGTCTCACAGTTTCTTCTGGAAAAGTTTGGAACAAAACCACTGAGCCATGGAGGGAGGTCTGTACTTAGTGCTACTGTTGAAGATCAGGCAAGATACCACAAAAGCAGGCCAATCAAGACACACACACACACACACACACACACACACACACACACACACACACACACACACACACACACACACATGGGCGTGGTAGTGGGGGGAAAAGTGGACCTGACTACCCAGGGCCCCAGTAGAGAGAGGGGCCCATGAAAATCCAGATTTTTTTTTTTTTATGTTTTTATTTCGAATGAATTGGGCCCTCCAATTAATTGGTGTCATAATTTATTTCAAATATATTGATAACATCAAATGAGAGAATGAACTTAATATCAAAGTTCTCCCAACATATTAGACATTCTGGGCCCCCCTCTTGAAGATGCAAAATGGTTTAGTCCGCCCAACAGCGACCGGCAACAGGTCAGTGCGCCCAGATCACAGACCTGTGTGCAGGACATCATGCTGCCTCAAAAACATAAATCGGGCTATCAGAAAAAGAAAGAGAGGAAACAAAAAGAAAGACGGCAGAACGAGGGGAGGCAGCTGCTGACTGCTTTCTTTCCCAAAGGTGAACCAAGTTAGCTTGTCATGAGTCCAATTAAAGTTAACAAAGTCCACTCCAGACAGCTGCTGCTTATTCAGGCCCGGTTCTACGAGGGTGCATAAGCATTGCACCCTCAGTTTATGTGTTTGCTCAGTTGAAAAGACGAAAAGAAAACTGACAAATGCCCGTGCGTTAAGCCTCATTTATGGTTCCGCGTTAAATCGACGGCGTAGCCTACGGCGTAGGGTACGCAGCGACGCGCACCGTACGTTCGCGTCTCCGTAAGATCTGCGTTGGTGCAACGCGGAACCATAAATCAGCCGGTGTACGTCACTCATCTGCAAGACGCTGCTCTCTGCTGCTCCATTAACAAAAAGAAACGATGGATATTCAGAAGTTCAAGCACAACCACGCAAGCAAGTTTACAGGACTGTCTCAGAAAATTAGAATATTGTGATAAAGTTCTTTATTTTCTGTAATGCAATTACAAAAACAAAAATGTCATACATTCTGGATTCATTCAACTGAAATCAACTGAAATATTGCAAGCCTTTTATTATTTTAATATTGCTGATTATGGCTTACAGTTTAAGATTAAGATTCCCAGAATATTCGAATTTTTTGAGATAGGATATTTGAGTTTTCTTAAGCTGTAAGCCATGATCAGTAATATTAAAATAATAAAAGGCTTGCAATATTTCAGTTGATTTGTAATGAATCCAGAATGGATGACATTTTTGCATTACAGAAAATAAAATGAAACACCGTGCTGAGATTTAATGAATGATCCATCTAGCAATATTGCTGCTGCATATATCAACATGTAAATAACATACCAATATCACTGTAGGCTCAAGTGCACACTAGTAATATATTAATTGAGCAATAAAGCAATTTATTATTTTTGTCTGGTAAAAAGCCTTAGCATTGCGGTGCAGTGCTGTGCTTAAAAGCTATTGTCAATGTTCAATAAATTAATGATGTTACCAAAGCCAATGAATAGTCATGTTAAATAACTGTGATCTCACTATCAACCCAGCCAGATGTAGCCTAATGTTTTAGGTATTTGAGCACAAGTAGGCCAAATGCATCAATTCAGAACCACTCATCAATATAATCTGATCTGATTGTAGTTGATTGTATAAATACGCCCCCCCCCCCCTTTTTTTTTTTCTCTCACGCGCCTCGCGGGCATGGATAGGGGCCCACTGACATTGAGAGTGTACAGGGCCCAGAATTTGGTGCTACACCCCTGCACACACACACACACACACACACACACACACACACACACACACACACACACACAAATTGTGATTGATTGTTTCAAAGGGCTACTACTGACACGTGATTTGGATATTTTTGTGTCTGGGAAAAATTTGGGGTTAAATGGATTAAAAGCATGTCACGCGGATCCGTGTATGTTTTGGTCAATGGATTTTCCATTAAGAGGTAAATATTAAAAAAAACAATAAAACAATGTAATTAATGAAAATGGCTCGATTTTGGTTTTATACACTTCGGAACAAAAAATTAAAAAACTAAAATACAAAAACAGAAAAACAACACGTTTAACTGTATTGTAGTGGCCAGTCGGCAGTGCAGGCAGCGGACGGCACGCGCCGGCCACTGGCAACCAAGGCTGGAGGGCGAAGGTCCCGGTCACACTCCTAACTCCGCGGCCCTGGCTACCTAAAGGGGGCGTCTAGCCTCCCCTCTTGCACTGGAACAGCTCCCCTGTCCAGCTATCTTCGACGCCGGCAACACTATCAGCTGCGAATGCCAGCTCCCCTCAGTGAGTTTGCCCGGCAACGAAGCAAGTCTACTCCTTCTCAGCAACCCTGAGCGACTGCCGAGCCTCTTCTCTAACTCCCTTTTCAAACCTTCCTGCAGGGCTGCAATCAACCGGGGGGCAGCTGCAATTCATTAGTCCCTGATAGCGTTGCTGCCCGCCACAACACCCCCCCCCAGGTTCACTACAATATGGTCAAACGTGTTGTTTTTCTGTTTTTGTATTTTAGTTATTTCATTTTTTGTTCTGCAGAATATAAAACCAAAATCAAGCCATTTTCAAATTTTCATTAATTACATTATAACAATAAAGGGAAACATGTCTGATATCATTTTTTTTGTTGAATAAATTTAAAATGAAAATCCAATAAACATTGTTTATTGTTTTTTAATATTCGCCCCTGAATGGAAAATCCAATGACCAAAACATACACGGACCCACGTGTGTGAGTGTGGTAAAACGTTCAGTACAGATTGAATATGAATCTTCTTCAGATAATGAAGATACCCTTTTGAGATACTTTCTTTGATGACAGCAAGTAATTCCTTTTCCATTTCAGGTTTTTTTTAAATCACTTTATGATGCTTACCTCAAGATTTTGGTGATATTTAATTCGGTACATTCTTGCCTCTAACAGTGAAATTCATCTAATCCTCTTCAGTTGCAATACAAGGTATAAGCCTGATCAATCTATCCCTCTGTATAATAGATACTTCCTCCTTTTCTTCTTTCAGCTTTCTCATTTGTGATAAAGTTTTGCTTATATTTTTTTCTTGAATTCTCCAAATATACCTAACTCATTGTGGCCGCTGTAGCGTGTACACCCCATGGATTTACTTGGAGATGCTTTTCGAGAGGCTACATGGTCCACTTCTTAAGCCTCTCTGTTTTTGCTTGAGCAGAAGGGCTTTCCATCAGATAAGCTACAGAATTATCAATGACCCTGCAAAGTCACAATGGTACAGCCAAGTACAGCTAATAAACAAACTAATAACTGCAGACATTTTGTCCCCAATTCAGTCAGACAAAGAAAAGCTTCTCTAAAGGATGTAAAGTATTAGTTTTGCCCTCTTGGCCTGATCCAGTGTACAACCTCAACGCTCCAAAACACTCTGTCGTGCTGGTAAAGCTTCTAGGTAGATGGTAGGAAATTCTCCAAACACTAGTTACATTTTATTATGATTCAATGTTCTATTTTGAGTTGTATGCCTAAGGAAATCCTTCCTCTGTAGTGAAAGTGTTATCTAACTCAAAATACTTTTGATGGTCAAGGCTGATTTAATTCATTTTTATTACTCTTATTTTGTACTTTGAAAATCTTCTTATTCTTAAGTAAAACTGTATATTGCTTTCTTAACCTGTACCAATAACCATCAGAGAAGTCTCTTGCTATATGCAGACTAAGACTCCCACAAGCCACTAGGAGGCCCAAAAACTGAATGTTCATCTTCACCTGAGAAGAAGAAACATTACCACCTTGCTGGATGCATACACTGCAAAAAACAATGGACCAAGCGTTAGGTTACATGACCCACTGAAGAGCCCATTTTTCTTTGTACGGGGCGCAGGCATGTTGCCCTGGAAGCAGACGCTAGCTGGTATGTCTTTCAAAGCTAGTTTTGCCTTCCATATCCCTCCGTAGATCCCCGCCGAAAAATCTCCAGAGTTTCCGGCAGTTTTTCACAGCAGAATATAATGGTGGTTGCTCTGCTAAGGGCGGTAGCATGACGGATACGGATAAGGAAGTGACAGTGGTAGCCATTTGCTGAGCTGACTGTCAATCAACCAGATTAGAAATAAATGTATTGTTTTATACAAACTTATCTGGTATGGAGCAAAAAAATTCACCCCCGTCACAGTTGTCATGGGTGTGAAATCTGAGAAAACTGTGTGAAAACAGCTTTTTGAATCAGGCTGTAAATATGTTCAATTCTGCTCTAAGCTTGGACATTTACAGTGCGGCAAAAAAGTATTTAGTCAGACACCAGTTGTGCAAGTTCTCCCACTTAAAAAGACAAGAGAGGCCAGTAATTTTCATCACAGGTATACAGTATCTCAACTATGAGACAAAATGAAAAAAAAAAAAAAAAAAGTACAGAAAATCATTGTCGGATTTTTTAAGAATTATTTGCAAATTATAGTGGAAAATAAGTATTTGGTCAATAACAAAAGTTAATCTTAATACTTTAAGACCCTTTGTTGGCAACGAAAGTCTTCAGAAGGTTTTCACACACTATTACTGGTATTTTGGCCCGTTCCTCCATGCAGATCTCCTCTAGAGCAGTGATGTTTTGGGGCTGTCGCTGGGCAACACAGACTTTCAACTCCCTCCAAAGATTCTCTATGGGGTTGAGATCTGGAAACTGGCAAGGCCACTCCAGGACCATGAACTGTTTCTTACAAAGCCACTCCTTCGTTGCCCGGGCGGTGTGTTAGGGATCATTGTCCTGCTGAAAGACCCAGCCATGTTTCATCTTCAATGCCCTTGCTGATGGAAGGAAGTTTTCACTCAAAATCTCACCATACATGGCCCCATTCATTCTTTCCCTTACACGGATCAGTTGTCCTGGTCCCTTTGCAGAAAAACATCTCCAAAGCATGATGTTTCCACCCCCATGCTTCACAGTAGGTATGGTGTTCTTTGGATGCAACTCAGCTTTCTTTCTCCTCCAAACACGACAAGTTGTGTTTCTACCAAAAAGTTATATTTTGGTTTCATCTGACCGTGTAACATTCTCCAAATCCTCTTATGCGTCATCCAAATGCTCTCTAGCAAACTTCAGATGGGGCTGGACATGTACTGGCTTAAGCAGGGGGACACGTCTGGCACTGCAGGATCTGAGTCCGGCGGCTGCAGGTCATTCACTAGGTCCCCCATGTGGTTCTGGGATTTTTACTCACCGGTCTTGTGATCATTTTTACCCCAGGGGTGAGATCTTGCGTGGAGCCCCAGATGGAGGGAGATTATCAGTGTCTTGTATGTCTTCCATTTTCTAATAATTGCTCCCACAGTTGCTTTCTTCATACCAAGCTGCTTACCAATTGCAGATTCAGTCTTAGTGGGAGAACTTGAACAATTGGTGGCTGACTAAATACTCTTTTGCCCCACTGTAAACGTGGGAGTCGTTGGAGATTAACTTGCTGTTGGTGCCAGCCTCTGATGGCCAGTCGAGGAACTGCAACAAATCTAAATTCCACATGAAGTGTGTGACACTTGTGTTGACACTTGGCCGGATGTTATAAGGGCCAGTCATTGTTAACAATTTATGGGTGCTTATAAATAGTTTGTCAATTAATCAACTAATTTTAATGAATCAATTTTTTTACAGTCTGGATTTTCTTGGCCATAAATTCTGAGTGAGAGAGCTTCGCTACAGCATGGTTTTCGCTGGAAGAATCACTGTATTAATGAAATCCAGTAAATCTTTTCTGACACCAGTGACACTGACTGCATGACACTGTCGATGCGTCTTCAGCAGCTCCATCCCATATTTTCTTTAAAAGTCCAAGATAATGAGAATCCAGTGCACGTTATCCCTGCTGCCTTTCACTCAGCTGCACTGATATTGAAAGCTGCTGCTCAGTCTACAGAGACCTCTTGGATAAACTCATTTTCCGGAGGAAAACCAGTCCTCATCGTTACTGGTATCATCTCCAACTAACAAACGGGATAATCTCTCTAATCAATAAGGCAGAAACTTGCCATTTTGACGTATCTGTCACTAGTGGGTGAAGTCTGGGGAAAAATGTAAATAAAAAATGAGCTTATTCATTGGCTTGTTTTCTTATAATAAATACAAATGAGTAATACACTCAATATTAATCTGTCCATCTTGATGTCAACTACGTACTCTGTGAAGACCACAACGAGAGATGCTTCTGCTGCTGAGGTTTGTCAACTGTTATTTATGATACAGTATTGTAATTTCATTGAAATTAATAGCTACAATAAAATGGAAACATGCAAGTCATCAAAACTTTTATGGACGAAGAAAAGGACGGGTTTAAATTGAAACTACTAACTTGAGAACAACAACAGTAGCCTAATATATAATGATAATTTACTGAACAATGACTGATGAAAACATTCAATCATTGCAGAGTGCAAGGAAGGACGATTCAGAAAAGAGAAGGACTCCTAGCCTTTCCCTTTAACATGGTTGTCCAGAACTTTGCTTCTGATCTCCTAAGACAACTCTCTCCCTTGCTTTCTCTGTTCCATGCTCAGTGTGGTGAACACCATGACACCAAACAACAGAGTGACGACTATCTAACCTTTAGATAGTCAGACTGACTGACTGTTGATTGAAGACACACCTGTGATGTTACCTACAGGAAAAATCCTTTAGCTTAACATGTCACGATGGTCACATTATTTTACATCTTTCCTGGAGGTACTATCTCATTTGTTCAGGACGGTTCTTTAGTTCGTTTTTTTGTTTGTTAGTTGTATTGTTTTTTAA
This sequence comes from Cololabis saira, assembly GCF_033807715.1. Classification (NCBI taxonomy): domain Eukaryota; kingdom Metazoa; phylum Chordata; class Actinopteri; order Beloniformes; family Belonidae; genus Cololabis; species Cololabis saira. The sequence goes on from NC_084603.1 coordinate 5,669,995, forward strand.
TGTTCTGTTGAACCAAAGTTCAGCTAAGTTTCAGTTTTCAGTTTATTAATGCTTACGTCAGTTTCAAATTCAAATTCAGTGACCATTAGAGATTTATTCTCTTTAATGGAATGATAAACACATTTTCCACCTGTGTATAGTAAACAAACCATCTTCATCATTGCCTTTCTGCTTTATAATAGAAGATCTAAAGTAGTCTACAGTTAATCACAATTTTTAGCTTAAAACATATATTAGGGGCCACAAAGCTAATTTTGAGGTTTGACTGTCAAATAGACATAAACTTTTGTGCTAACAAGTTTGACTATTTTTTGAAGGGTGCAAAGTGGATCTTCTACTGAGGTGGAGAGCTAATCTGCAGGATTATTTTGTCAGTAACCATAAAAATGATTAGATAACATACTACTCTGGCTGTAACACACTGATTATGTGTTAGAAGAATCAGTTTTTGTAATTGCTTTAATACTGTGGACTGCTTCTTCCTGATAAGTTAGGGTTATAGTTGCAGTTTTTTTAACTCCACTGTCATGCTGTGACAACTGTCATCAGGAAGGATGTGAATGATTGCCAGGTGCCCATCATTCCCGTTATTAGCTCACTTTGTCCATTAATTAATATCATCATTGTTTTGGGGTGTGAGAACTTAAAGGAGCATGAGGCAGGATTGAGGCAGGATTTATGAAGAAAATTTGTATACGTTTTAAGTTTTCTAGTAATAATGTCAGATGAAGCGTTCCAAACCAAAAAGAATGAGCCCTCTAGTGTATTTCTCCGTTGCCTTTAACAGGCTATGTGCTGCAAAATGTGCTGCAATTGTGGGGCCAAATTTCCCGCGCTGGGCTGCGGATGTGACGTCACATGACGCTGCATGCGCGTTCTCCCCGTTCTCCCGTGCCGGCTTCGCTGTTGGCTGCAGTACCCCCAACGGCCGTCGTGGCGAAGGTGGCGCTAATGAGTCTCATTTCTTAAAAGGAGCCTCATGCTCCTTTAAAATAGAGTTGTGTTCTTCCTTTTAAAATTTAAAGTAATCATTATTTTATCAACACTGTTATATTTATGGACATATTGATTGTTGTGTTCCTTGTATCATGTTGTTTCCGTTATGTTGTTTAATTAGCTCAACTTAAGATGTTTGATTTTAATATGACAGGTTATCCTGACTGTAGCGTCTTTTGCATGTGAAGAGCAGACTGGTGAGGAGGGCTGGATCTGTAGTGGGCACAGAGCTGGACTCTCTGGTGTTGGTGACAGACAGAAGGGCCCTGGAGAAGACTCTGTCCATCCTGGACAACACAGGACACCCGACTCTGAGCAAACAGAGGAGCATGTTCAGTAACAGGCTGTTCTCTCTGACCTGCTCCACAAACAGACTCAACAACTCTTTAGTCCCCGCTGCCATAAGACTGTATAACTCCTCACTGTGTGGCCGGGGAGGGTCACGATCAACCCACGCTCAGATGCACATCACAACTATTTGAACGTTACACAACATCATATTTTATTCTATTTATCTACACTTGACACTTTACATTAATGCACTGCATTATTATGTCATTATATGTTACTTACCGAGTTTTTCTGTTTGTTGTTGATAGTAACCTGCCTTTTGGGCATCTATCTATCTATCTATCTATCTATCTATCTATCTATCTATCTATCTATCTATCTATCTATCTATCTATCTATCTATCTATCTATCTATCTATCTATCTATCTATCTATCTATATTTCTATCTATCTATCTATCTATATTTCTATCTATCTATCTATCTATCTATCTTCATGGGTCATCACAAGGAATATCTCAATTGAAGTTTGGTAAATTATTGGCCCCAAAACAATGTTTTGCATAGGGCCCCACAAACCTAGAAATGGCCCTGAAACTAACAACAATAACATAGAATTAAATGTTGCTACAATATACATTTCAACTCAAGGGATGATCTCCTGTAGCGCTTTATCTTAGGATATACATGTTATGGGGAACCAAAACCTCTCTGCCGGTTCAGGCTGTCCCGAAACATAAAACGATGCACGTCTCTTGCTAACTTTTTAGACTCTCCAGACCTCAACTTGACCTTCTCCTTTTAATCACCATTCCCTATTTTCATTAATGACGAAAGGAATGGCTATCCTTGAGGACTTCACTATCTTCTTATAGGCTTTCTTCTTCTTTGAGTACATCAATTATTTAAAAATTCAGCTGCGAGAGAAGCCCAATTGAAAAAATAAAATACAAAATAAAAGAATGCAAAATTTAATGAAAAATAACTGATGAAGTATGTATTAAACACAAGGATAGATTGAGATAAGCATATTATATACATAATACTGTCTGCCTTCAATCCTTGGGCTAGATTATAGTATCAGACAACTCTGTGGTCATATGCTCTCATCCTTTTTAAAGCAGCTCATAAGATTCAGCTGTTCCCATGGCAATATCAACACTTATCTTCTCTCTTTATTTTGCTGTTTTTAAGCCCTACTCCTTATTTTCTCTCGTCTGTTGTCAGCACAAAAAGCTTACGACTGATGAGCCCAATAATGTAACGATTTCATGACACCCGAGTAAGTTGAAGATATACATGATTTTTTTTTCTTTCCGTTTTATGCTTAATTATAGCAAAGGTGAATATAGTTTCTGTTGGCATGAGGGCTGCCATGTTTTCACTCATCAAAGACATCATTTACTCCTCTTTCATCTGGATCAGTTCACAGAGACTCAAACTGTCTGCTGTCATCAACAGCTTGAGGGGGAACAAAAACCTTTTCTACCCCATATTTATCGTTAGGGTATCATTCTTTGCTTTTCATGTCTCAAATCCATATTGGAAAAACAGATTTTTCAATTTTTGTTACGATTTAAAAAAAAGAATAAAAAAATTCTGCATTGATCTGCCTCTTTATGATTTTAAATCCAAAACAAAATGAAAAAGCAACGGGCTATTTACTCCAATAAACACTGTGAAAAGCAACCAAACAAAGGGAACGTGAAAAGAAAGGGAAAACAACTTTGAACACAGTAGTGGTGGTACTAAAGCGTCATGCTGCATTTATTGATTTCCCTCATTTTCTTTTCTTTCTTTTTTATTGCTGTCATTTTCCTTTCTCGCATTATTCCACTGTGGTTTTTAGAGCAGACCTTCCACCCCTGCAGGTGACCCTAGGTGATGTTGTCTACATCTGGCCCTCTGATGGACAGGGGACCTACTCCTAGGCTCCCGTGGATGAAGATTGAATCATGTCGCTGCCTCCCAACTCAAAAGTAAACTCATGTTCAACAATATGCTTGAACCACATATCACCACTCCTCAAAGCAATGAAGCGCTCCTTTTCTGTGGGCTCCAGACAGCAATCTCCCGTTTGAGGTCAAATCTCACATACAGACAACAGTTCATCAACATCAACAGCTACACCTGCTCCATTGTTCATTAGTCCCAAGGTGCCCTCCATGAGGTGTCAGGATTGGTTCTCCTTTGTTCATCCTTTACATACTTCACCTTGGTCATAACATACATAATAATGGCCCCTCACTCTATTATTATTCTTCATCTCCACCAAAATCTATGACCAGCTGCATCACTAAAATTAAATCACGGATGCAAGTCGACTTCCTTGAACTTAACTGTCATAAATCAAATATGATGATTATAGGTTCCTAAACCCCTCACTACCTCTACCACTCCACAGACGTCAGCGTCTGTCCTTTGAACACCAGTTCCACTGACTCTTCAGAATGTCTCTTTTGCCTAAAAAGGCACAGCATGCATTCGTCCATCACCCTCCTTGGACACACGTCCAGACCTTATGACAGCAATGGAATTCTTTGTGCTGCATCACCCTAAATCAAATCATCAGTCCTACATGAACTTCAGTGTATTTTGAATTTGGCTGCAGGCCTAATCGCCCACTCCCACTCTTCTCATTATGGAGCTACTGTATGTCAAAATACTTATCTTCAGTTAAAACTTATCTTCCATAACGCCTTTAACCAAGTTCCTTTCAGATATGTTAATTCTGTGAATGCAATTGCATTTTTCAACAAAATATTTCACTGTAGTTGCAGATGTTAAACATTTGTGTGTATGTGTACTTTGTTACACATTTGGTTGGTTATGGATTGTAACTTCACAAATCTCTTGCAGATCAATGAGTAATGTCCATTCATTTAAATCCTATGCACACTTCATTATGTTAATGGTTTCAGGGGTACTAAAGTTAATCCACATTGCTAAAAGGCGGAGTGCACGCTGGACAGGCAACCAGTCCATCAACAGGACACAGAGATACAAGCAAGGTAAATGATCATGCACGGTCATTTCTACACACAACATACACTTACTGATCATCCCAAATGTGCATTTCTCTGAACTGTGGGAGGGAGCCGGAGCACTGTACCTGAAGAACATTCAAATACCTAAACAACTCACAGTAAGGCCGCAACTGATATTTGAACAGTGAACCTCTCACTGTGAGGTAACAGAGCAAAACACCACCCAACAACCTAAAAACAAATTGGAACATTTGAAAGGCACCTGGGTAAATGGGACTTGTACCGTTAGATCAGCATTGATAATGGCTGTATGGCTGAGACACAAACGACTCACTGTTAATTTTAAACCCAGAGCCTTTTGCTTGTGGTCTGATGTTATTGTTTATATCTTAATGCATTTTTGGTAGTATTCATTTCAGCTATTTTTGGACGTGACAGTGAGATAAATATGACTTCCACATGACCTAAATTTGAACCCAAGTGCATCATGAGTGGTGAAAATAACTGAAAACTGAATTCAAATTGTACATCATGATAAAGAAGATCAAAGAGGTGGGATAGCCGGAGTGGGGCAACGTCTCTGGTATCAGAGCACCAACTGCTTTTCAGGGCAAACAGTTCATCCTTCTGGAGTCAGCCGTTCATGTGGGAATGGACTTAAACTGAGGACTGTTTCATACTGGTGAGGTCATGTGGTACTGTTGAACAGAAGTCCACATTATTTGTTTTTGATAATAAAGTGGTCCGTTTCTTGTGTTTGAGCTTTCAATGTGATGGTTTTCAAGGTCTGAATGGCAGTGGACATTGTTAAGTTAAGCCAAAAAAATGGGAAATGTGAGCATGGTCTCTGTCGGAAACAGAAATCTGCTGGGACCAAACAGAGCTGGAACCCCAAACACCTGAAGCACTGGTGAAGGACATGTTAGAAACATTCTCATATGCCTTTGAAGTATTAAAAGACTGGCTGGACCAATTTTCCACACATATTCCAGTGTCCTCAAGAGGCTACAAGTATGCCTGTGTTGCAAGGCCGAGAATGGAAAAACTGCAACCATAACATTTTTGAAGCTACACTTCCGAGTGCATCCTTATTGGTACCCAGGGTGCTTTTTATTTATTTTTTTCTCCAAATTTCAGGTTTTTCTCTCAAAGAATCAGTGTTCGGTCTTGATCCCGAATACTGACTCCTTCTCAGCTTTTAAGATCAATAGTAAGACTTTATTTCAAAGACTTATTTCAAAGAGATTGCTTGTATTGATTAACAGATTGTGTGTGACTTTGTTTAAATGTTTTCCTCATTTTGGTACTCCTGATATAATAATTTGCTTTGTTTAATCACAGTTTTTTTTTAATTCTCTTTGATTTTTTCTACTGGTTTGAAATGTGCTGGATGAAAATGAGATAAGTTGAATTAAACTGAGTCGATCTGATTGGATTTTTTCGTAAACTGTGCCAACTGTACCCCACTTCTCGCCCACGCATAGCTGGGATAAGCGCCGGCCTATGAGATATATTGGATGAATAGGTGAATGGGCTTTTGAAACTGCAATTGAACAATTACTCAAAAGAAAGAAAAAAGGGTGAAACCTCCAGGGGGGGAATAGGTGAGAAATAAGTGAACCCCGTGGACATGTGGGTTCATAAAGGAAAACACCGCAAAAAATGAGGATAAACAGTCACAGCACAGAATCAACTGCAGAAAAAACATATTCATATGCACCCAAAGATTCATATACATGTACATTTTTCTTTTTATAAACACCTAGCTTTTCAATGACATTAATATGAGCTACTATCTTAAAAATGCTTGACCATTTATTCTCAAGAAAAATACCAGGGGTCTGGGAATTTCTCTGTGTATTTTGCTTGTTTAAAACGCTGTGGTGACTTTAAGTGGATATGTATATTCATCTGAAATGTTACTAATCTATTTTTACAACTGGCCCAAATGGCAACCACTGAGACTTAAAGCCAAAGCTGGCATGCCTTCAGTGGTCACTTGAATCTGGCTCCAAAATAAAGCCAGTTCCCACAGATCAACATGTTGACCAGTTTTCCAGCAGAAATGAATGTGTTTACAGCCTTGTCAAACAGTTTTCAATTTTTATAGCCAATTTCTCCTTCAAAAATATGTTGTGGGATGAATTATTATACCCTTTCGAATCATACTGAGTTCTGCACAGTTATGAATTAGACTGCTTTGAGCGACAGGTGAGTCATTTAAATAGTGTGCAATAGCGTTATCAGGTTCTTCCTCAGATCCAATCTCTGCATTTTGTTTCTGATTGCAGAAGCAAGACCCAAGACACAGACTGCTTAATGTCTAAGGCTTCAGAATCTTAAGAAAACTGTGTATTTTTTTATCAATGTTTCACACAGTGAAATAATCATAACTTCCTGAAATTTTGAACAATTTACAAGCAATTTGTGCAGTCATGGCCACGTTGTAGCAGTTTTACAAATGTTTGTTTGTGTTTCCTGCTTACTATTCTTGTCTTTCAAGCATTTTCATGGTATAATGATATAATGCCCAAGCATTGATAAACCTCAAAGACCTTTATTATAAAATACATCAGATTAATTCAGAGTTTTAATATATACTGCATTAATCCTTCCTCAAAACCTCTGCAGTTCACTCTAGTGTACTGGATATCAATGTCTGAGTGAAATCCTGACTGATGGATATCCATTCTTGCGGCATCAGTGGCCCGACCTGATCACAAATTGTAATTATACCTCTCTCCATCTGCTTTTTAAAGATTGAAAACCCATTTTGATGGGACTATGGTCTGATTAGTTTCCTCCCCACATCCAAAATTTTAATGCTAAGATATCTGAGCCACTTTATCACTTTTGCCTTGTGACATGGCGCTCTATTATGTTGGAAAATGCACGGATCATCATCAAATTGCTGTTGGATTGTTAGAAGAGATTATTCTTGCAGGACATTTGGATGCTTTTCTTTCTTCATGTCAGTATTTATTAATAGGGTTTTAAGTGAACTCCCTCCTGTGGATGAGAAGAAACCCCACAAATGCATGATCTCAGGGTGTTTCATTGTTAGTTTAATCAATCTAGAAGAATGATCAAGAAGCTGGAAGAGGTTTTCATCAAAAAATAATATTCCTGCAGAATTTCAGTCTGTCATGGATATTGTTTTTTTTTTTTTTTTGGGGGGGGGTACGTGGCTTACTTTCCTCTTCACAGCAGCCTGTTGTTCAAAAGTCAGCTCTGGGGGTCACACAGCTCCTTATATGAATCCTCACAAGAGAATGTCCTGCTGCTTGCTGGACACTTGTGGATGACTAGAGTCTTTTTTTTGCAATGCAGTTGAACCTTTCCCCCTGACATTTTTGATAATGCGATAAATGCTTCTTTCCCCGGCAGAAAAACATGTGGCTACCTCTATCTCTAAAAACTGATTTAACAGTCTTCTATTGTTATCCAATAGGAATGACAATGTAGCTCCAGATGACCTGAAGCTGTTAGCAGTTACCCCTCTGCTGATCACTGGACCGTTGCAGAAATTATGTTTATTTCATCTTATTTTGCCAGGTTCATAATACAGCTAAAATTTCCAGTCCATGATTCAATGCATATTAGGATATAGATTGTTAAACATAATGCAAGTTGTAAAAAATGTATCACTGCTAAAACGTTTGGTGCAACTGTATTGTTAGACTTTTACTCTTTGACTGAAAAAATAAAGAAAAAAATAATCTTTAAACCTAAACCTATTGTTCTTTTCCCCTTTAACTCGGTTACGAACTGCTGCTTCTCCTGCTGCTGTACACAATATGTCTTTTGTGTGTGTGTCCTCATGTGGCCAGGTCAGCTGCAGCAAATAGATAAAGGTAGATAAATAAAGGAATATAAACTATTTTAGTCAAATGCCTGGTGTTTGCAACATATGTGCAAATGTATATGTAATACCACAGGAGACTGATGAATCTTCATTATCAACGAGTGGCATGCTGATGGAAATGATTCATAATTGTCATTAGCAGAAAGCTGCACACAGGGGAGAGCCGGGCTCAGAGGGACCAGAGGGAGAGCCAGGGAGAGAGGCACCATCTCTGGGATGTTTGTTGATCTTTTACCAACGTTTTAAAACTTGAAGGGTTTTCACATGTCGGAAACTATAGACCCATGAAGACAGTAGTCTGATTAAAGTGTTAAGCAGTGTTAGCGGAAGAGTGTGGAAAGGGTGGGAGGATACGGCTCAGGGAGAAAACAAGAGATTATCGATCTGATTTAAAACCTATAAATTAGAAGGTAAATGAGTAGGTAATCACATTTTTTTTCTTCAAAATAAACAACTTAAAGGCATTTTAACAATGAACCCGTATACTTTTTCCTATTTTCTGTCAAATAAAAAACTTAAGTAGTTAATTTGATCACTCTTCGTCACTAATGCTTTACTCGAGGCTTCCATAATGGTGACAAATTATGATGCCCTCCTTTAGGTATGGCCAGCATCATAGTGTGTGATTTCAAATGAAATATGATTGTATTTCCACAGGTCTTTTAAGTCCAGCCAAGTTAACACTTGGAGTACACCTAAACCCCATATCAAACAGCAGCAGCTGCAGAGAAGCCCCAAGCCACCTCAGCTTAATCCAATTTGACTGGCCATCACTGCGGGCGATGCTGGATGGAACATTATGTGAGGTGGATAGAGCTTTTTACTCTGCATTAGTGGTTAGGGATTTATAAGTCCACATTTGACTTTGCTTTGAAAAATTATATTGGTCAAATGCTAATATTTATACAGTTATGTCCTACCACGGGGAGAGGGAGGCGATAAAATGAATAATCCGTCACTCTTCAGTTTGATTGACATGCTACATGGGAGAAAGTGGGTGTCAATCATGAATGTTTGACAGCTTTTTTCCATATTATTCACAGCTATATATGATTAGAAACATACCAAATGTGTTAAATAGCTCACTCCATCACAGATGATGTGTTTCTTCTCTCTCTGTGATATTGAAAGACAACCAGCTGAGCTGGCCCTTTCTGTCGGCTCCATATACAAATTGGACAACAACCACTTATTTTTTTTTATTTCACAGTTCACATTACACATACAGTGCAAAGTGGTGAATTGTGTGATGGACCCCAGCTCCAGAGTGACGGGGAAAGTGCAGAATTAAGCTTTTAGCTAATCCATGCCAAACATATCAGGCATCTGTCGCATGCAGCGCTGGCCAGCCTTTTGCTTTGCTCATTTGGCACTTGGAACCAAAGATTTTGGAGACAATCTTCAGATTATGCTTCTACATAATGGAATGTCTCTACACTTTCATGGTGCGCGCACTTTAGTCATGCTGCCAACATATCAAGGGCTCCCTGTGGCTTAAATGTCAGACAGTTCCAGCAGCAGATTTAATTTACAGACAGCTCAGCAAGTGTGGGCCCCAGATGATGGCATGTGCTACCAGGAGGTAATGTTGCTCACCTACGTTGCGAACGAAAGGGATGTCAGCTGATGCAGATGCACTGTGACACTGTGATGGCCTCCAAACAATTACTGTTGTGTATATGCATGTATATATATTCACTTCAGTGTAATTGTCAGAAATTACCACACAGCAAATAGCGAGAGAAAGAAAGAAGAAAAAAAGATCTCACAAGACAGCTCACGAGGATTACGTAATGCTGTATTTATGGTCTCTCACACTGTCAGGGAGGCTGGGAGAGTTGTTTTGTCTTCACACGAAGCCCCTCCCCTCCTTAACAGCTCTGAAATTTGTATGCTTGAGGAATTGTACGTCTTTAAATTATGAGACAATGTGGGTGTCTGAAACCTAATTTTTAAAGGTAGCAGAGTTCAGGGTGCCTGGGATTTGTTCTGAAAATGAAAAGCTTTGGCACCCTCTGCTGTTAGAGGGTCCTCCATATGGCTCATATTTACGCAGGCCTGCTGCAGTGGTAGAGGGCAAGGAGAGGACTGTGCAGCTTCATGAGGCTTTAGCTTTTTAGTGTACTCTGATAAATTCTCCTATTCAGGGCTTTTTGTTGTTTTTTTTTTTACTGGACGTGTGTGTGTAAGTGTGTATGAACTCATTTTGAGAGGTCATCTTTTAAAGGTCTTTTTTAATTCAACACAAGCACTCTTCATATAAAACAAGTTGTTAAAAGAATGAAATTGTTGCTTTTTTTTTCCAAAGTTTGTTCCTGTGTTCCCAAAGGAACCTTAGACTAATTGTGGCTGTTGGTTGTTTGATATTCATATAATACCTAGCATCTTTTCTCACGCTCCCTGGAGTACTGCACATTTGCACAGCTGTTATTATTTTTTTAGGGACAGTCATTTCCCTGCGTGGTGGGAAGTATGCTCTAGTTATTTAGGCTGAAGGAAGACCAGCACTAATTGGTGGCACTGGATCCTCTGCTCTGTACCTGCTGTGAGCCGACACCGTGCTCTGGTGTGGCAACCCCATCATCCTTCCTATCAGAAATTTCCTCTGACACATCCAGCAGCACTGAGCTCCTGGTTATCATTTATCATCCCAGCAGATTGGCTTGTGTAACACACGGCAGACCGATGGGTCATCCTCATGCTGGGGACCTGGCTGGAACAAATCCGTGCCGAGTCGTCTGCATGATTGGACAGCTGAGAAATGGACGGGAGGACTCGTCATTAAAGAGAGAGGAGGGGCACTTTTCTAATTCATTTCTGTAGTCATTCTGAATTATAAGTTCTTTAGCCAGCACCAACAGCACATTAGCACACCTGCATAAGCCCCAAGAGGGAAAAATATCGCTTGTGGTGCTCCTCAGCAGTTCCCCTGGAGATCACCTGTGATTACCCCATTAATACATCCCACTACTCACCAGGGGTTGCCTGAGGTAGATTCCCTCCAATAGGTACGTATCTGACACCACAGGTGGTCTCTCTTTCGCAAGTGGAGGTACCCTCACAATGATTCTTCTGGATGATCAACCTTCTTGACAGTTTTATTTGGCCTTTTTGGAGGGGTTGACACCAACTTTTTGAACATGCTGCTGCGACCAAAAAAAAGTATCTCTCCTGCCTTCACTGTTTAAATGTCCAAGCATGTCTGTTACTTTACACTATCATGTTCCAAATAAAGACTTTTGAATTGAAAAGTGCAATGGTGGTAAATCAAAGTTCATTTGATTTTACTTTGCCTTAAAAAACACCCCAAAATGCTCTCAAGTGGACTTCAGTTTAGATCAGTGTGTGAAATACTAAACACACCCCATAATCCATGAGCCTGCAGAATGACCTTCAGCTGCAATAGCATGTAGGCATCGGTTTCTGTGACGTTATCAGTGCCACCATATTGGCAACATTGCTTCAGTTCCTTGAGGTTTTGCAGGCAATCATTAGTGCACAGTTCTCTTAAGGTCCCGCTACAGCGTTTAAAAATTGCCTTGATGTGGATTTGGGCCCACTGCAAAACATTAGTTTCTTTTTTACTTATTCTGCCATGGATTTGCTGATGTATCAGTGAAATATCAATGTAAATTTTCCTGTTGGAGAGACAGACTCACATGTTATTCTTCACTACTTTGAAATACAAGAAGTCATGACTGTGTCTCCAAGGTGACCAGATCCTGCCCTGCAAAACAAGCCCAAATCATCACACCTCTACCACAGTGTTTGACAGTTAGTATCCTGTGTTTGTTACCTGTCTTACTTACTGTCTGTCTGACTGAGGGGATGTGGCAAATCTGAAGTCTCAGCAGTAAGAGCAACAAGGACAATTTAAGTCAACATGCAAAGGGATGGTTCTGTCACAATACTGGGCTGGTGAGTGTCATTGAGTTTCTCAGGGAGGGAATAATAGGGTGCTAGTGGTAATATTGCCTAGGCTATTATTATTATTATTGATTATGATTATGAAGGTGACACTAATAATGTATACGGCAATAATAAGAGATTGTAACATTAGAAAGCAGAGACTATCCAGATGTGGTAATGGAATGATAACTGCTATAATCTTCATGATAATTATAATGCAATAATCTCATTTTATCTGTTAGTAGGGTTACTTAATTGTAGATAGTGCCAAGCATCTAGCTTTGACCAGGGAATAAAAAAGGGTTTACTTTTTCTCACTCCCTTTGGAGGATCTTTATATAGAATTAATGCATATGTATATTGTGTTCATATGAATTGATTTTGTTTGTGTTTGAGTCTTCTATGTATTTTTATTTGTAACATGCTTAGATTAAAAAAAAAACTTTACTAAAAGCTGTGCATTATAACCACATATGTCCATATTGTTTGCAAAGCTATTCTATGGTGCCATGCTGTTTTAAGGAAGAAGAGCCTTTCATACAGTCCAAACTTTTTCTAATTTTAATGTCATGAACTTTAACATTTAACAAGATGACTTACGCCTGTGATATCCAAGACAACATTCTTTGACTTTTTGCAATTTCTCTGAGTATTGCTTGGTGTGACCTTGTTGTGAACTTGCTGGGATTTACACTATTGGGCAGATTGGCAATTGCCCTGAATGTTTTGAATGTTTTTTGCTTAGAATAGATCTTTCTTGTGTAGAATGATGGACTCCTTATTTTGCTGGTGAGCAACAAATTATTTTCTAAGATCATTTCTAACCTCTTACCTTTTATGCACTGTGTTAATAAACACCCAAATCTTCCAGACCTGCAAGCTTCCTTCATCGAGATGGTGTGACTTCCAGATAATCAATTAATTAAGTGCATTTCATCAGCAGCATCTGGTTGCTATACTAACCCCTTTTAATTCCTGTCCTTTTACAGAATGTTTGATTCCCATGGAAGTCCCTTCTCAGACACAGCTTCTGCATTCTTCTTCATCTTTTTAATAAGTGAATAATGACCCTGTGTAATATATCACATGTTGTTGTTCACCTGAGATTCTCCTCAACCAACTCTAAGACCTAAGGACAGGATGATGTTTTTTTTTCCTTTTTCCTGAAAGGTAAAGGAGAGGCTGTATTTTCTTTCTCACATCAGTGCACACAGTTGGACTCTTGTTTTGGAAAAAGGTCAAAACAAACAGATCGGTCAGACGCACTGCGAGGACAAACAGATATTGTGGACTCTTCAAGATATTTTCCTAAAACATTAATGAGTTAAGTTTGTAGCAAGTTTTACCAAGAGGATAGAATCCCTCCCCTGAACATCACCATGGATACCGATTCAGTGTTAATGGAGTCGACAGTTTTGCTTTGATGACAGATTGTATTGGCTGGCTTTCATCTGTTTTAGTAGAAATACTGTCCTAGACACAAGCCTAGATTTCACTGTCCAAGTTTATTGCAGTAATATAAACTATGCTTTAAAGTGCTCTTTTATATTAATGGAAATCACTTTTATATTTCACTTTTTGGCAACCAGCAGTTCTGCTATTTTCCTGTTAGTTATCTGGAATGGAGAGATCCTGACAGGCCCTACTGTGTTTTCCAAAGTAAGTGAATTGCACCAGATGCTATTGTCAGTTTAATAAAAAAAAAAAGCCACTCCAAACACATTAATTTAAATCAGTGCAAGGTTGCATAAAATACAATGCTGAGACTTTCATTAAAACATTTAATATTAGAAGAGATTCTAACACATGCTAAAGTCTTCCTGGCAATAAATCTGTCAAAACTCCCCTCGCCATTGACATTCATTTAATAGCAGTGAAATGCTAGGGGAGGGATTTCTCCGTGAAGGTGTGTGGCACAATTTAAATGGTCTGTCTGGTTGTGATGAAACATGCACAGTTTACCATCACCGTTCATGATGCTGAGAGCAGCTCTCTGAGCAGATGTGATCAGCAGAGGCACAGCCTCCCTCCAGCCCAGATTGACAAGCCAGACCAGACTCGGGAGATGGATATCACATAGGACAGCTGGGCCGCAGGAAAGCAATGGTGCAGGCAGTTTTCAGCCAGGCTCATTACAGCAGACAGGTTGATCCAGGCAATTGCTTCTCAGACAAGGTGGGCTCAAAAGTACTAATTGTGTAATGCGGTATAGGGTGACAATTATGATTCAGCTATCTGGTGTGAAAAGTGACTGTAAACAATTGGGATGTTTTCGTTTTAGTTATGCAAAATAAGGCATGCATATTACACAACATGCTTTGACACCGTCAAACAATGAGGTGTGAGGGGAGATATTGTTCAGTCAAAAGTGAAGCTGTGAAATAGTCAAAAGCTGATTTATTCAAACTAGGTACACTATAATTATAATCACAATTAAAGCTGCAAGCAGCCATGAACGGGGCCCTCGCACCCTTGTGCACGTTCAGGCGTGCTGCAGTGGAAGCGCTTGTATGACTTGCATGTAGATGTCTTCAGGCCTGGACATTTAGCGGATGACACCATCCATGACTCTAGATATCGACCAATCAGATGAAGGGGCGGGGCTAATTTGCAGCAATTATGTTCAAGGACTCAAAACCGAGTCCAATGACACCACGCACGAGTCTTTATGTCAAACCATTCAAAAGTTATTGCAGAAAATCGGAAGTATCACATATCGACCAATCAGATGAAGGGGCGGGGCTAATTTGCACCAATTAAGGTGAAGGAGTCAAAACCGAGTCCGATGACACCACCCACGACTCTGTATGTCATACCATTTAAAAGTTATGGCAGAAAATAGGATCTATCACATATCGACCAATCAGAAGAAGGGGTGGGGCTAATTCATGCCAATGAAGGTCAAGTACTCAAAACCGAGTCAGATGACACCACCCACGACTCTTTATGTCAAACCATTGAATAGTTATGGCAGAGAAAAGTTTTCTATTTTTTGTGCCAAAATTAAATAAATAAATACATCATTAATTAATTAAAATGGGAATTAAATATATAATTAATTAATTAAATGTGTCATTAATTAATTAAAATTAGAATGAAATATGTCATTAATTAATTAAAATACAATTCATTTTAAGTAAAAATATATATTTATTATTTCAGCATTTCATTAATTAATTACACATTTAATTAATGATTTTGTGTTGCTGAATCATGAAATGTAAATGTAAAACTGTCAGTTTCACTCGTCAAACTCAGTGGGCGGAGCTAACGCGAATCCAGCAGAAGAAGCAGAGGAACTTCCTCTGCTTTACATGCTACATGCTCGGGGTCAGCAGGTCCTGCTTCCACATACTCTGCAAGGTCGAAGATTTCGCTCACCAACTCTCTACAAAGTTCACAAAAATCTTCCGAACTCACAGCTGTCATGTTTAGAACGGCTTCCTCTTCTACCTCCAGTTTCAGACCAAAGCAGTGGATTCCACTGGATTCGCGTTAGCCCCGCCCACTGAGTTTGACGAGTGAAACTGACAGTTTTACATTTACATTTCATGATTCAGCAACACGAAATCATTAATTAAATGTGTCATTAATTAATTAAATGCAGTTTTACATTTCATGATTCACACGTAACACGAAATCATTAATTAAATGTGTCATTAATTAATTAAATGCTGAGATAATAAATATATATTTTTACTTAAAATGAATTGTATTTTAATTAATTAATGACATATTTCTTTCTAATTTTAATTAATTAATGACACATTTAATTAATTAATGATATATTTCATTCCCATTTTAATTAATTAATGATGTATTTATTTATTTAATTTTGGCACAAAAAATCCTCCATACTGTTGAGCCATTTTGCCACGCCCATTAATGCAAACCATGAAATATCAAATTTATCACCAGGCCTGGCTTGCATGCCAAATTTGGTGACTTTTGGGGAACTATCAAATATGGACCAATCAGATGAAGGGGGGGCACGCTTTTTGGCGTCTAGCGTCGCCACGGTAACGCTTTTGAAAGAGAAAAGTAATGCGTGTTGTTGTAGGATGGAGACGCACATTTTGATGTATAACCCACCTCGGTGCACGTTACGGTTCGGGCTCTGAAGCGGCTGAAGAAATGGCATAAATATCGCCAAAATGACTTCATTAATTCAAAATGGCCGATTTCCTGTTCGTTTCGGCCATGGCGCCAAGAGACTTTTCTTTAAGTTGCGACATGATACAGGCGTGTACCTATTTTCGTGCATGTACGTCAAACCATATTGTGGGGCTTGAGGCACAAAGTTTTCTAGGGGGCGCTGTTGAGCCATTTTGCCACGCCCATTAATGCAAACCATTAAATATCAAATTTTTCACCAGGCCTGGCTTGGTGACTTTTGGGGCACGTTTAGGGGGGCAAAAAGGCCCTCCTTTCGTCAGAAGAAAGAATAAAAAAAATAAAAAATTCCTACGGATACGATAGGGCCTTTGCACTGTAAGTGCTCGGGGAAAAGGAAAAATCGTGTCTGCATTTTACTCATTCACCCTTCTTTAATTCTTGTCAACTATTCAACATAAGCATAGTACGCTGATAGTCTGTTCACAGTCTGCCTGCATTTTCTTTTATGTGTCTCAGTGAGCAAAGCAAGAATATAATCTGTAAGTATTAATCAGTATTATTCAACAGAGCCACCAGAGAAACCAAATAGCTATCCATATACTTGAGGCGGAGAAGAAAAAATAAACCTTTTTCACAAATAAAGAGGTACAGAAGTACTGATGGAGATATTCAAATTTTGCTTGGTTAAAACCTCTTGGGTATTCAAGTGAAAAACTACCATTACTGAGATTCTGCCAATAAACCACTAGTCTAGTTTCATCGACTGTGTTCTGTGAATGCAAACTGCCGAATACAATCAGCTGTCTTCAGACCTGCTGTGAAAACTGACAGATCACCTGTCAGTGTAATGACTGGACATCATCTTACACTCTTACACTGACAACATACAGATGCAAGGAGTTCCTCACAATCAAACCGAGAAAATCACAGATGTGTCAAAGATATGTTCGTACATTATAGGCTACTGTACAACACAAGTTAATTAAGGTGTTTTTCAGGGTCTCAAGAAGGTTTTGATTGTCTGGAGAATGTATACAGTATTTATTAATTGATATGTTGATAAAAATAAAAAAAGAACACTGTGTTTTTCATTGGTAAGACTGGCCATATGACCTCAATATATGATTTAATCTGCCTCAATCTGTGATTTAGCACACACCAGTATGTAAAAAAAAACTGGTAGGAATGGTACGCAACAAAACCAGTCACACAAATGCAGAGCAGCGTTTACTTCTTAAACACATCTGCCCTCTTTCTGTCTCTATCATATGACATATCAGTAGCAGTTGTATATACAGAAAAATAGTATCAGAGTGTATATTGCAGTACATTTGAGACTGTTCAGTTGACCATAAATATCACAAATTGCGGGATCATTGAGAACGTTCTTTATCTTATAATTTCAGTGATTATTAAAGATTTTCAGTCTCCATTGTCTGCCAGGGAGGATAATTATTTTATCTCAGAAATTTTAATTGGCTGTATCTCAGTCGTCCAAGGAGGAACAAAAGCTGGACGGAGCCCATGGTTGGTGTGCATCTTCATACTTCAGATAGACCAGTACAAAAGATTGATCTGGGGTGCACCGGATGATTGAAGAAATGGTGCTTATCATACTTCAAAACTTCCCAGCATGACATTCTGCAATGCATCTTCACCAGAGCTTCAGGGTATGTCAGTATTAATGTGAAACCTGTCTCACAAAGCTGTCAGCAGTTGCATGAATGTTTGAGCTGCTAAAGACTCACTGGAGTCTAATTTCTAACTACAACGGCATCAGTTGAAAGATAAATGTGATTAAGAATTTGTACAAATGCTGAGATCATCCATAATTTCAAATAAATCGTATGCAGACTGGATTGGGTAATGCATGGGAATGCTTGAACTGCGTTTATACGGGAGTGGAACACACATTAGGTTAAAGTAACGCTGCCAGTGCTTGATCACAGGGCTATGATTAATGAGTGAATGCAATCTACAGAAGACAATGACGTGACCTGATCGGGATATAATTCCAACAACAGTCTTGTGGGGTTAACTTACATTTATGTCCACTATTAATTACTAAGCAGCTTTCTTCAAGGCATCTGCAAGATTGCCAGTTTTTCCCAGTCCACCCCCTCACTTCCTCACTACATAGAGTAAAATAAATTATAGGCAGGAAATTAAAATGGGGCAGGTGATTTGTGGGGAAGATAGTTTGTTATTATGTGCATTCAGAATTGATAATTGCAGAGGTGACCTATGATCTCTTTGATTAACAAGGAGACATGTCTCTATGGGGACTGCAGAGGGAATATTTCCAGAGCCTTTTGTCAGCCTTTGTGTATGGAATGAATCACACCGATGTACCATCATTCATCCATATACTAAACGCTAAAGTCAGACTTTATGATACAAAACTCTTTTATAACATTTTAATTATGACTTTGCTACACGTTGCTGATACACAGCCAGAATAACAGAACTCACTCTATTGAGTATTTTTCATAAAAAAAAACAAAGAAAGAAAGAAAACGAGTCAGTATAATGTGTTCCGTCCATCCTGATGTCCAGGATGAGTATTCCAAGTCAAGATCTACATTGTGAGGACAGCAGCTCATGGAATATTTACATAGCCATAGAGGAGGGGGGGGGGGGTTTGTGGGAGTCGATGGCCTGTTTGGAATCACATTCAAAGGAAACGGATAAAGGCCCTGAGGATTCGTGCAGTGTGTATTGTCTCTGATGGGAAAAAATAAAGACAGGAACACTGCTGGAGAGAAAAAAACAAAACAAAAAAAACCTTGATTTAAAATTCATTTTTGAACCCAGGCATGAAAAAAGCAAATAAGAGTGTGAGAGGAATGTTAAGCATAGCCGCATGCAACAGAGTGACATAGCGTATGGCCACACATATGCTACAAGCTGTATCTTTTTATTCCTCTGAACATATAGTTTCCAGGTCAAAATGAATTCTGCTGTTGCTTAGTGATGCATTGTCCCAGTATGACGGCACAGGATTTTCTTCATAGCTCATTTCTACTTGTGTATTTATCTTTCCAAATTATGCTGAGTTTTTTCACACATGCATTAAAAATGAAAGTGAATTTATTAATATTCATACTGCGCCATTTGGTAAACAAGTAACTCTGTGGCTATAAGATTTGCCCTGCTTTGGTCGATGGCAGCATCTACCGCAGGGGGAAAAAAAACTTGAAAAGCAAATTCCTTTGAGCCAACCCAAGACTAAAATATTAAACATATAATAAAAAAAAAATTGTAAAAGTATCAAAATATGATAGAAAAGAACTCTATGTATACAGTAATGTTGATTAGTACTTTGTGTCTGTTGAGATAGCATCCATAGATGATTTAAATGATTCTCTATATGTACCTATAAAATATTGAAGTTAGGTTTTTTATGAATCCAAATATTATGCTTTATTATTAAATTTTTAAACAATAAAAGACTCAAAAATGACCGAAATGGTCCAAACAGTACCAGTGTGTGCGCATAAAAATCAAGGCCAGTGATAACACTTCAGGCTCCTGCAGACATCCTTCTTCCCTCCAACCCTCCCATTATAGAAAACCTCTCAGAGTGCTGGGAAAGTATGTTGTTGAATCTGTGGATTTGCACCTGTCCGAAATTGTGTCCTGATGGCTGGACTGTATTGACTTTTAAACAACAAGGCCTGTGATTATTTGCACTCATGTGTTTTTTTTTTCCTTTTTTCTTTTTTTTTCAGAGCAGGTCAAACCACTGCTGCATAAGGCACAGACAGAAAAAAGGTGATAATACGGACAAATAACAAACCACACAATGTTCAGGACTAAAAGAGTCTACAGGCAAAAGTGAACATTTAGTGTCACAAGCGTAGATTTATCTGGGAGTACTTAATGATGATTTTGTACAGACATTATCGACACTCTTGGAGGATCTAGACTCGTATCCAAGCAAGCACTAACATTCTAACTTCTGTCTTGAATCTTGCTCCAAAAGCGAGTCGATTTCTACTGATCCCCATGTTAAAAGGTCAAAACTTTGCAGAATAAATAAACACCTTTAAAGCCTTGTTCAAAAACAGTGGGGGGTCTCAAGAGTTAGATATCTCAACCATGGCAACATTTTTGTTCCACATAAATTCTGCGAAGCAACAAATTAGCGGACTTTTAATACGTGGTTGGCATAGCCAATGGCTAGCTGTCATTACTTTTGCTACGTAAGACTGATACATATTCCAATAGAGAACAGATTTGTTCTGGTCCTCGAGTTGGCATGAGCAGTAGGGAATCTGGGTAGAACTTTAGTTTCATGTGTTGTTTGGCAACACATGAGACTATTGGTGATTGGCTTATGTAAAGTGGGTGTGGTTAGTGCAGAGAAGCCTTCATGTTATTCTCCTTCATTAACTCAAAATCTGTCATCTCTATCAATTCTATTGTTCTAACGCTGTTTTGTTTTTTCTGTCAAGGTACATGTGCAGGATTGCTTATTTCGCTTAATATAAGACCACGCTTGAAAAGTAACCACACTTTAGGAGCAGGAAGCAACACAAATCAGTGCAGCGCCTGGTGGCTCATTACCTAGAGGTATTTAAATCTCAAACACTGCTGTATCTACTTTACATACACTATAAACAGCACACATCCTTACTTTTAAATACATCACATTCAATAGTGATTGTCTCTAAGTCTCTCTAACTTTCTTGCATAATCTGGCAACCCTGTATATAAACTGCACATAGGTGCTGAACGTGGGAAGGCCTGTGCAGACTTTCAGGAGTTCTGCACTCGTCTCCTCAAGTATGAAATTAACGAGCTTTGGTTTTGTTCTTATTACAGCAAGAGAAAGAACGAATGTCTCTGTTGTGGAGTATGTAACAACCTTTAGCACTTAGCACTGTATTGACGTCTGAGCATTGCTTCTGAGGTGGATAAAAACCTAAAAGGCATAGTATATTAAACCCAGCGCTCCTATCAAAGTCAGTCCTAGGCATTGCTCACCCTCTGCCAACCCCGGGAGGGCCCTCAAGTCTCCTGCTAGCAAAGCTTCAGGTAAACACAGTGGCTATTTCTGATTTTGCCACTGAAATGACGTAGGAAATGGGAAGTTTGGTTGTCACCGAGTATATTAAATTGAATTGAATTGAATATACTTTATTTATCCCTTGCGGGAAATTAATTCCCCTCAGAGCTTCAGTGCACAAATTAAAGATTAAATATAATTAAAGCTGCAAGCAGCGATGAACGGGCCCTCGCACTCACGGCCACCGCCCCCCTTAAGCATATCAGAAAAGACACCACCCACGACTTCCTATGTCAAACCATTCAAAAGTTATAGCAGAAAAAAGGGACAACCAATCAGAAGAAGGGGCGGGGCTAATTCAGGCCAATGAAGGTCAAGGACTCCATACAGAATCTGATGACACCACCCACGACTCTCTATGTCAAACCATTCCAAAGTTATAGCAGAAAATCGGGACAACCAATCAGAAGAAGGGGCGGGGCTAATTAAGGCCAACGAAGCTTAAGAACTCATTACAGAGTCCCATGACACCACCCACGACTTCCTATGTCAAACCATTCAAAAGTTATAGCAGAGAAAAGTATTCTAGGGGGCGCTGTTGAGCCGTTAGGCCACGCCCATTAATGCAAACCATGAAATATCAAATTTATCGCCAAGTCTGTCTTGCATGCAAAATTTGGTGACTTTTGGAGAACTATCAAATATGGACCAATCAGATTTCAAAATGGCCGACTTCCTGTTCGGTTTCGGCCATGGCTCCAAGAGACTTTTCTTTAAGCTGTGCCATGATACAGGTGTATAGCGATTTTCGTGCATGTACGTCAAACCGTATTGTGGGGCTTGAGGCACAAAGTTTTCCGGGGGGCGCTGTTGAGCCATTTTGCCACGCCCATTAATGCAAACCATGAAATATCACATTTATCGCCAGTCCTGGCTTGCGTGCCAAATTTGGTGCCTTTTGGGGAACTATCAAATATGGACCAATCAGATGAAGGGGGGGTGCGCTTGTTGGCGTCTAGCGTCGCCACGGTAACACTTTTGAAAGAGAAAAGTAATGCGTGTAGTCGCAGGATGGAGACGCACATTTTGATGTATAACACATCTGGGTTCATGATACGGTTCGGTCCGTATTAATTCTCGAAGGAATGGCATATATTGCTCCAAAATTACGCGATTAATTCAGAATGTTCAAAATGGCCGACTTCCTGTTCGGTTTCGGCCGTGGCGCCAAGAGACTTTTCTTTAAGTTGCGACATGATACAGGTGTGTAGCGATTTTCGTTCATGTACGTCAAACCGTATTGAGGGGCTTGAGGCGCAAAGTTTTTTCTGTCTGAACCAATCAGATGAAGGGTGGGCGCGCTTTTCGGCGTCTAGCGTCGCCACGGTAACGCTTTTGAAAGAGAAAAGTAATGCGTGGTGTCGGAGGATGGAGACGCACATTTTGATGTATAACACACCTGGGTGCACGTTACGGTTCGGGCCGTATTAACTGCCGAAGAAAGGCATAAATTTCGCCAAAATGACACGATTAATTCAAAATGGCCGACTTCCTGTTCGGTTTCTCGACATGACGCCCAGAGACTTTTCTTTAAGTTGGGCCATGATACAGGTGTGTACCGATTTTCGTGCATGTACGACAAACCGCATTGTGGGGCTTGAGGCACAAAGTTTTCCGGGGGGCGCTGTTGAGCCATTTTGCCACGCCCATTAATGTAAACCATTAAATATCAAATTTTTCGCCAGGCCTGACTTGCATGCAAAATTTGGTGACTTTTTGGGCATGTTTAGGGGGGCAAAAAGGCCTTCCTTTTGTCAGAACAATAAGAAGAAGAAGAAGAAGAAGAAGAAGAAGAAGAAGAAGAAGAAGAATAATTCCTACAGATACAATAGGGCCTTCGCACTGCAAGTGCTCGGGCCCTAACAAGAATCACAAACTAAAATAAAAAAATGACCCAAATTTGCAACCCCATAAAATATAATGCCAAGCGGGTTATTGTGCATGATACATACATAACTGGGTAATTCCCATTGCTAAATCGCTAAGCCAGTTAGTGAGCTAGCTAGAAAGCCCCACTGCCAGAAGGTTCCTGGTTAAAAGTCACAGCCAGAATATTTCTGTATGGGGTTGCCATGATCCCCTCATGCCTGCTTGGGTTTTCTATGGATGTAACAGTACAAAAACATACATGTTGGGTTCATCATGACTCATAAGAATGAGCGGTAGAATATTATTTATCTCCACGTGGCCTTGTAACAGACTAGAAATCTATGAGTGACCAAACTGCCTCGAGCTTAGATTTCTACTCCCCACCCCCCACCCCCAGATTTTATTGTTCTTTATACTGTAGGTTGATATAATGAATGTAGGTATTGTATTATGCTAGTATATATACTGTGAAATTACACAACTCCTACAGTTTTTCTAATATTTTATGATCTTGTGCAATATACACATTGTTACTTCTAAAATAAATGACTGTAGTCGAACTATAAAATAGCAGTTAAAAATACTGGCAGCACAGATGCCAACACTCCACTGTTATGTAACTATGACATTCTTTTCTGTGCAGCCATCCAGATAAACCCTTATGATCGCACTGTATGTTCATTTTTCACTGAACTTGTACACCATTTCTGTCTTTCCATTCCCTGTCTTTGTAATCAATGCCATGCTCGTACATTTCCAAAAAATAAAATATAGAAGTTCAAGGCTTATGAAAGCTTTAATGTCTTCTTCCTGACAACAAGCGGCTGCGGGGGTTGGGGGCAGCACAGTCACTGCTGTGAAATAAAAAAATGAGAACATATCGTACCTATAAAGCATTTTTACACAGCTGGCTAACTGACTTTTAGATTTACCAGATTACTGTGAAGACGCTGCAGGGTCGGAAACAGCGTCTCATTCAGACTGGGAACACGAGATAGACCTTGGCCTAATGTCTCAGAGCAAACACGTTTTAAGACTCTGCTCTTACTGCAGCGGGTATCAGAGTGCACTATGTCAGCGCACCAAACAGTTCACCTCATTAATCACGCAAGGTTGTTCAAAAGTGGAGTTGGAAGAGCATGTCACTGCAAATAAGCAGCACCGAGTCTGTGAAACCCTTTGAAATACATTTTCACTTATAAAATAATGAAGTATGTTTAAATTTTAATGTCTTGTGGCAGTTAATGTTTTATTCACATTCAAAATTTTGTAATGTTGTACCTCCAAAACTTTGGTTTATTGATAGAAGATAATGAGTTATCCATGTTTGAAATATCACCTCGTCACTAATTTTGCACAAAATGCAGTATGTGAGATGGTATTTATACTGTTGCCCAGGTTTTTAAGAAAAAAATGAAAATAACTGTTTAAATGTTTTTTGTGTGGGGCTTGGACGACTTGGCGGGGAACTTAGACGATTTGGCGGGGGACCTGGACGACTTGGCGGGGGACCTGGACGACTTGGCGGGGAACCTGGACGACTTGGCGGGGAACTCAGGATACGAGGAGCAGGCTGCGGGGGAACCCGGGTCGTTGGCGCTGGCTGCGGGGGAACCCGGGTCCGAGGTGCTGGCTGCGAGGGAACCCGGGTCCGAGGCGCTGGCTGCGGGGGAACCCGGGTCCGAGGTGCTGGGTGCGGGGGGTCCGGGACCATCACCGGAGCAGGGGCTGATGCGTCCAGGACCACCGCCGACGATGCGCCCAACACCACCGCTGGAACAGCGGCTAGCTGGGGCTGGCGTCGACGCTGTCGTCGGCGTCGCTCCAGAGCCTGGATGCTCCTGGGCCCACCCCGAGCCAGGCGTGTTCCCCAGAAGGGGGATTCCAGCTCCTCCAGGTGCCGCCAACCAGGAATAGAGAGTTCCGCCTCCCGGTACACGTAGTCGCAGAAGGCTAAACTCTCTCCCGCTGGGTCCATACTGGTGGTTCCGTTCTGTCACGGAGTGGTTGGATGAGGACCCAGATGCAGGAGAGCGAGAGGCAGGAGTTCCAAAAAACAGGGTTTATTTTACAAAAACCAAAACCCAAAGCGCTGCTTAGCAGGATCAAAAAACACAGAAACAGGGATCGAAAAACTATGGGACAACATGGAGGGAGCAAACAGTATGGAACCACAAGGAGCAAGGGAAAGACAAGACCAGATATACACAAGGGGGTAACGAGACACAGGTGTGAACAATCAGGGCAGATGGAAGACAGGCGGGGCAAAACAGAAAACACAAACTGGGGGAAATGTCACACACTGACACTCAGAGCCAAGGGCACAATAAACCAGCGTATGTCCAGAATCACGAAGGATGGTCCATTATTTGAACCACCCAGACAAAAACATTCTCCCTGATGTTCATCCATGCTCGTTTTGAAAACTACACCGTTCTGACGGCATAGGAGTCTTGCGTAGGGACAATACGTCATTCTACATGCCCACACAGGTTACGTTTTGTTTCGCGGATAACGCCTCCTGACTTGCCTCCCCTCAACTCAAGCGTTCATCATCCAACAATAGGATCCAATCTAAAAACGCCTTATGAGTGTAACAAATGAATTAAGGGCCAACAACGCCACCTGGGGACTGGCACCCCAAGACCTGAAAAGCAAATACAATGAACTATCAATCCGGAAAAAAAAGGAACACAGGTTCAGGACTGTATAAGCAGGGACCCTAGATTCATAAGAAAATAGTTTAACATAAAGAAGCTAAAATAACCAGCTAAAACCTTGAATACTTAAGTATAACATAACTAACATGAGTGAACAGGGTCCTCGGTGAGAGGCAGCCTACTGGGAAAAGTGTCCCTCTTCTTTCGCCTAGGTGCAGCACCAAACACACAAACAGAAACACACATACAAAAAAAGTGCCCCAGTGCCTACTTTCATGCAGGAGTGAGGTCTCACCACGGAGCCTAGCCTCCTCCCTTATCAAGCGTTTCCACTAGCAGGAGTTCCGGGTAGATTTTTCGGGGCCGGGCTGGTTGCACGTGTTTCCATTACCAGGAACCTTTACGGGGACCAAAAAGTGGCCCTGTAGTAGGAGAGGGCCATTTTCCGCCCTAGAGGGGGGTCTCTGCTGATCAGGGTGAATTTATATCATGTAACCACAAATCATTTAATCATTTTGACCAGAGACATTTTGCTACATGCACACTTGTTAGAGAGTACCTGAAAAAAAAAAAGATGGATGGACCGACGAGTCGGTTCAAGTCTTGCTGTCATATTACACCAATATAGAGGTCCAGCGGGGGGTTTCTTTTAATACCAATTGCTACAGCCGCGGTGTATGTTTAAAAAAGAAAGAAAAAAAAAGCAAGTAGCATCGATTGGTTACGTATTTCTTCTTCTCTTCATTCTTTTGCTGGCTGTTTACGAACTGCAAAAGATATGCATTACCGCCACCTGGTGGTCAGTGTCGCTATTTTTTCAGTCAAAGGTTCTTTGACTTCTTTGGCAGTGTGGAAAAGGCTAGTGTGTATGAAACAACCACATACCATATACCAGCTTCAGAATAAACTGCACAAAAGGTACTAACTTGACATCTCTGGCTGAAATTCTTATCGGACACCCTGTAGCGGGCCAAATCCTATACATGGTCCTTTACATGGTCCTTCGAGCCAGATTAGGGCCTACTACAGTACAAGATGTCAAGAGACCAGAACTCAGTGCATGGGCCAGGAGGCGGACTACCCTCCCTACACACCTTAAGGACTATGGTCTTGGTGGCATCGGTGACTGGAGACCAGCACCAGCAGCTGATGTTGTAGAGGATGTGCAGCACCTCACCCAAGGCCACCACCTCCTGCCCCCATATGCTCAGGAGGTGCAACCACGTGACGATTCTGAGCAGCTGGGACAGCGAAATGAGGATCTGATGTACAAACCGGTCTCCCTCCGAGCCGTTATGGAGGACCTAAAGTTGCAACATCATGATCTCAATCTCAAGAACAGGCAGAGTGAATACAGGCTGGAGCTACTCAATAGTACGGTGGAGATCAATCAGCTTCATGAGCAGATCATACGCCTGGGAGAAGAAGTGCAGCGGCTTCAGGCATCCCAACCGGCACCAGTCGTAGAGCATGACGGGGATAGGCAGACCGTCACTCACCCAGGACCTGCTATAACACCACCGCCACTCTGATGCACTCATCATTCTAGCAAGGAGAGTGTAGCCAGCCTTGACTCTTCACCCAGCCAGCAGAGCCTGCCTTCACACCAATCCATCTGGGAATGATGATGATCAGTCATCGCTGCAACATCATGTTCGTTCTTATGAGTATAGCCGTACGCCGGAGAAACATCGAGTTCACTCCCCAGCACGCCACGACTCACCTGAGCGACATCATGCTCGTTCCTATGAGTATAGCCGTATGCCGAAGAAACGTCGAGTTCACTCCCCAGCACGCCATGAATCACCAGAGCGACTTTCCTGCTCACTTTGACGAGGATAGACGGATGTCAGAGAGAGGTTGTGTCCGCGCCCCAGTGAACTGCTACTCCACAGAGCAACGTTATGATTACCCTAACAGGTACCGGGGCACGCCAGACATACATTATGCCACATCTCCTGAGTATCAACCCCAAACGGGAAGACATGACGCCACGCAGCACCATCACTCCAGACACCGCTCTCAAAGTCCAATCGGTGGTCGGGAGCGGTCATACCGGGGTCCTACACCCACAATCCCTGACTTTGTTCATCCGAACCCAAGAGAATTCTCAAGACTCCGAATGGCATTGGATAACCTCCTCTCTGCCGACTTGACAGAGAGGTTTAAATTTCAGGTCTTGTGTGACCACCTCAAGCTGGAGGAGGCTTTGCTGACAGCAGACTCATACGTCAACTCACCATACCCCTTCTCCGACACCATGGCAGCCCTCAACCAACGAAGTCAAATCATTTTGGACTTTTGCCCTGAAGGTCCGTTCTCTAGTGAGCATATTTGAGCAGCTAGGTAGGAAGGGTACAGTGGAGTTGGAGTGTGGGTCCCATATCTCCAGGCTCCTTGGAAAGCTGCCACACAACATGAGATCCAGCTTTCATAGGTTCATCCATCCACAGCGTGTCCCGATCCCTACTCTTCTTGACCTGTCGGACTGATTGGAGTTTGAGATGCAGGTGCAGGTTGACACGTTAAGGTTCAGCTCCTACAAAGTGGCTAGCGCTAAGAGGGAGCAAAGCAGGCCTGCCAAGCCCTCTGGGAAATCAGCTGCCATCCTGCTGAGTACTGAGCATCCACTGTCTGAAATGAAGGCAAAGTCACCTGCCAGCCAGGAGAAAGGGAAGAAGTCTACCACATCAAGGGGGCTTTCACCGCCAAAGAACTCGGTCTGGCTGAACACACACACTCCATTGACAGCCTGGTAAAGAAATGTGCATCCTGTCCTGCTGATTGGTTTCGACTACCTCCACCTTATCACCCCAGTGGAGCCCGTCCGACTTGGTCCACCTGGGGGGCCGGCTGCTGTCAAAACCAGGTTGGGATGGACATTACAGGGTCCAGCTCAAACCCTGAAGCTCAGGAAGGCAACACTCTGCAACCTCACCACCATGAACCCTAGTTCCAGAGCATCTGATGTAAGCTCATATACATCCTTGACAGAGCTTCTCGAAGCCACCATCAAGAGCCAACAACAGGCACAGGAGGAATGCTTCCCTCTAGAATGTGCACACCTTAGAGCCGGCAAGCCACTACAGAATAACAGTCGCCTGCTCACCCTTACGCCGGAACTAGATACCACCACTCAGCTAATCCGGGTGGGAGGGTGTTTACGTCGCTGTACTGATCTCGACGCTGAAGTAATTCATCCCATCGTCCTCGACCCTCAACATCCACTGACGCAACTAATCATTAAAGACCTAGATGAGAAACGGCGCCAGCCAGGGCCGGAACGGGTCTTTGCTGAGGTGCGCAGGAAGTACTGGATTCTGCGTGGAAGGGAGGCAATTCGCCGCTACCAGCAAGGGTGTACAGACTGCCGCAAATGACGTAGTAAGCCAGATGTGCCACGGATGGCAGATCTTCCCCTTTC
This sequence comes from Cololabis saira, assembly GCF_033807715.1. NCBI lineage: Eukaryota > Metazoa > Chordata > Actinopteri > Beloniformes > Belonidae > Cololabis > Cololabis saira. The sequence continues at coordinate 5,699,182 of NC_084603.1, forward strand.
TAGACTGCGCTTGCACCAGCCTGCCTTTAACTCCGCCGGAGTAGACTGCTTTAGGCCCTACTTGGTCACCATAGGAAGGAAAAGAGGTAGAGGATCATATTTAAATGTATGACAACCCGAGCAGTTTATCTCAACCTCCTTTCTGGAGTCGACACAGATTCCTTCCTTATGGCATTCCGCCGGTTCTCAGCCCGGAGAGGTACACCTTTTGAGCTCATATCTGACTGGGAAACCAAATTCTGGGGCGGCGAACGGGAGCTTAAGGAGGCCTTTACTGCCCTGCAACCCGACCTCCAAGCCCAACTCGCTAAGGAGCAGATTCAGTTCAGTGTCAACCCCTCGAATGCCCCCCATTTCGGAGGATGTTGGGAAAGAGAGATCCGTTCTCTGAAACAAGCCCTCCAGGTTACCATAGGTGCACAGTCGGTGACCGAAAAGGTGCTCAGGACTGTTCTGGTTGAGATTGAAGTGATCCTCAATGCCAAGCCACTGGGATATGTCTCGTCTGATGTCGCGGACCCGGATCCAGTCACCCCGAACTCCCTGCTGATGGGGCGGCCGAACGCATCACTGCCCCAAGTGGTGTACCCAGAAACGGAGATCCTCAGTCGACGCCGGTGGAGGCACAGCCAACTCTTAGCCGACCACTTTTGGAAGCATTTTATCAGGTACTATCTCCCTGGCCTACGCGCCAGAAATGGACCTCTGAATCCACAGATCTGCAAGTTGGTGTTCCTGTGATGGTAGTGGACCCACAGCTACCCCGAGCACTGTGGCCAGTCGGGAAGATCTCCCAGGTCATACCTGGATCTGACAACCGTGTCAGAACTGTTGAAGTGAGAGTGGGAGACTCCACCTACACACGCCCAGTAGCCCGTGTCATCCGTCTCCCAGCTCTACCCAACTAGAGACGCCTGAAGGCTTTTCTTGATCATACAGCTTCCCAAGGGAAGCTGGGGAAAAGGCTAGAGCTGCGCGAGTGTCTCACTCTCATGCAGTTCCACTCGGTCTCTGCATGCTCAGAAGCTCTCAGCCAATCAGGAAGCAGCCTGAAAAAGCTGGGGGGAGGAGCTAAAAGGGAGCCTGACTGAGCTTCCTGGGTGTGTTCGCAACACCCCACTACATTAAGTTCATTAATTGTGAAAACAGTCAATCTTTTTTTTGTGTGTGTATAATGAAATCTGAATTAAACTGCTAGCAAGAGAAAGAAAGGGAAAAAAGAACCATAATTGATTGACTAGCAAGGACTGTGGAGTCAAAAAGCTAATATTCCACACATTGGAAGTCATTCTGATACATCGATTGCATGGGCAGCATAACTTGAAGAGACTCAACTATGCATCTTTTTGACAGCCATTGATTATCTCGTACAGTTAACATACATTTCCCTTTGCTACCACTTGAAGTGTTTATGATTGCCAAACAAGAAGTGCAAGATCTGCCCTCAGCACTTAACCTCATCCAGACTACAGCACTCTGCAATTTCTGCAACAGTTTTTAATTAAATATCAAGAAAAATGGGAAAACAGCCCTTGAAGGGGAGCAAGAAAAGCACTCACATTTTAATTTGTTAATAGAGTGTTGCATCATTATTATAATGATCACATCGAAGCATAAGACTCAAGTCTCAATACTCTTATCATCACATTCTTTTGACATGAAGGGTGTCACAGTGAGCATGAATCTATGATGCAAGTAGTTGACGAGAATGTTTGGGTTGTCACAAATGAAGTGTTTGTGAATACCCCGACACATCACGATATATCTAGATATGCTCCCAAGTCTCGCTGGCTCTGCCCCCTCTGCAGAAGTAACTGTACTCTTCTATTCATATCCCAGGGTAGCTTACTGCTTCTTTATTTAATCATGTTGCTTTAAATATTATGAGATCTGGGAGTTCTTCCTGTGAGATTGTTGTTTTTTGCATGAACCTGGAAGACAATGAAACAGGCTCAACAGTAATATGGACAGCTCGGTGGGTTGAGCGGGCGCCATTTACCGAGGCTATCACCCTTGTGCAGGCAGTGCAGGTTCTACGCCCAGCCTCTGGCCCTTTGGTCCGTGTGACCACCCTTCTCTCTCCAACCACTTCCTGCCACCTACTCTCACAATAAACAAAAAGCTCACTAGTACCACAAAAAAGTAGAGAGGAATGGAAATATCATTCATTTGAAAGATATATTTTATAAAAGACCAGAGTTTGGGAAATTTAGGACTGACCAAAATCTTGCCACAAGACATTCAGTACACCTGCATCAGTTTAGTCAAGCTATAGTTTTAGCTCGACTTGGCTGGATTGGACTTCTTTTATTTGTCCTTTTATACATGTGTAGCCCTTGTTTACTCCCAAATTACTTGAGTGGGTTCTGGGTTCTTCTACAGTGTACTCTCGTACTAAAAACTTGTTATTAAATCTATCTCTTATTAGGGTCACAGGACAGTATATTTGGAAGTAACTCTTAATACTCAAATGTGAAAACTGGAAATTTAACTAACACCCCCCCCCCCCCTTTTAATAAAGAAAAATTAAATAAAATAAGGTTTCAACAGAAATGTAAATTGACCACACAACACATCAGCCACAGATCACTTCTCTTAGCCAGTTCTTTGTCCGTGGAAACAAGAAAGCCCAGTTCCAATCTCAGCACTGGCCCAGAACCAGCCCTGGAACCGGTTTGGTGGAAAAGGGGTAACAGTGTATCGTAAATTAAAAATATCAAGCACTAAATAAAGTGCTTGATACCTAGTCCTAAAGCCTAAAGCTGGAATCTAAATACACCCCACGTGGCAGGCCTGAAACATGCTTGTGTACGGTGTGACCAAAAGAACCAGGTCCGTTGACTCACAGAGCAGAAAATAAAATAAAACAGGGTAACCTCGTGCAAACTTGTTAACCCCACCAGTGTCGTCCGGTCCAGTTCTGTATTGTCCTGTTTTCCACCACCAAAGCAGCTCGGTGCACCAGGTTCCAGCTGGACTCCAAAGTGTTACAGATGTGTGGCCCACACCTGCTGCAGAACGTCTCGTCTCTCGTTTCCAGCGCTGCCAGAGGTGCTCGAGTGACGTGGGCCCGTCTCTCTCGTTATCCTGTCCGGTAACGATTCACCGCGAACTAGTGGTGAGGCGTGGTCGGTTGGCCGACCGCAGCCTGCAGGTTATCTCTTTCTTCAAAAGCACAGTCCACAAGCTTTGCGTTAAAACTCGACCATTACTTTATAGAAATCACTCGTGTAATCATGTGAACCCTCTCATCAACCTAACACGCCGTGAAGTCTTACAAAATTATACAGAAACTCTTCTCTTACTCGAGTGTTTCCCAGGCATCCCAAAACTAGCTTTTTCCTCAACTGTAGCTTCTTACGTATTCCCCTAGAACTCACGTTACCTTCGCACTAGAATTTACGTTACATTCACACTAGAACTAACGCTACCTTCACACTAGAACTAACGTTACCTTCACACTAGAATTTACGTTACCTTCACACTAGAATTTACGTTACCTTCACACTAGAACTAACGTTACCTTCACACTAGAACTAACGTTACCTTCACACTAGAGTTTACGTTACATTCACACTAGAACTAACGCTACCTTCACACTAGAGTTTACGTTACCTTCACACTAGAGTTTACGTTACATTCACACTAGAACTAACGTTACCTTCACACTAGAACTAAGGTTACCTTCACACTAGAACTAGCGTTACCTTCACACTAGAGTTTACGTTACATTCACACTAGAACTAACGTTACCTTCACACTAGAACTAAGGTTACCTTCACACTAGAACTAGCGTTACCTTCACACTAGAGTTTACGTTACATTCACACTAGAACTAACGTTACCTTCACACTAGAACTAAGGTTACCTTCACACTAAAACTAGCGTTACCTTCACACTAGAGTTTACGTTACATTCACACTAGAACTAACGTTACCTTCACACTAGAACTAAGGTTACCTTCACACTAGAACTAGCGTTACCTTCACACTAGAGTTTACGTTACATTCACACTAGAACTAACGTTACCTTCACACTAGAACTAAGGTTACCTTCACACTAAAACTAGCGTTACCTTCACACTAGAGTTTACGTTACATTCACACTAGAACTAACGTTACCTTCACACTAGAACTAGCGTTACCTTCACACTAGAGTTTACGTTACCTTCACACTAGAATTTACGTTACCTTCACACTAGAATTTACGTTACCTTCACACTAGAACTAACGTTACCTTCACACTAGAACTAACGTTACCTTCACACTAGAATTTACGTTACATTCACAGACACTTGGACAGGGAAACATCACGTACCATATTGTAAATAAAATGCATATAACTAATTTTTAACTTTTGTAAATATGCTTTTAAACATTTTGATAACTTATTTATTTAAATGAATAAGAACATAAAATAAAATGTATTAGGGCCCGAGCACTTACAGTGCAAAGGCCCTATTGTATCTGTAGGAGATGTTTTTTTTTTATTCTCATTTTCCTCGTTTTTATTTTTCTTCTGACGAAATGAGAACCTTTTTGCTCCCCTAAACATGCCCCAAAAGTCACCAAATTTTGCACGCAAGCCAGGCCTGGCGAAACATTTGATATTTAATCGTTTGCATTTATGGGCGTGGCCTAATGGCTCAACAGCGCCCCCTAGAAAACTTTGTGCCTCAAGCCCCACAATACGGTTTGACGTACATGCACAAAATTCAGTACACACCTGTATCATGTCGCAACTTAAAGAAAAGTCTCTTGGCGCCATAGCCGAAACCGAACAGGAAGTCGGCCATTTTGAATTAATCGTGTAATTTTAGCGCAATTTATGCCATTTCTTCGGCCGCTTCTTCGTCCTAACCGTAAAAGTGCACCCAGGTGTGTGATACATCAAAATGTGCGTCTCGATCCTGCGACGATGCACATTACTTTTCTCAGTCAAAAGCGTTACCGTGGCGACGATAGACGCCAAAAAGTGCGCCCCCCCCCCTTCATCTGATTAGTTCATATTTGATAGTTCCTACTTTCTGTCATAACTTTTGAATGGTTTGACATAAAGACTCGTGAGTGGTGTCATCGGACTCGGTTTTGACTCCTTCACCTTAATTGGTGCAAATTAGCCCCGCCCCTTCTTCTGATTGGTCGATATATGATAGTTCCTATTTTCTGCCATATTTTTTTCATTGTTTGACATAAATAGTCATGGGTGGTGTCATCGGACTTAGTTTTGAGTCCTTGACCTTTATTGGTGAAAATTGCATGCGCGAGGGCCTGTTCATCGCTGCTTGCAGCTTTAATTATTTTTATAACCTTTTCTATAACCAACATACTTTTACTAAATGTAGCTTTTATATGATGGATTTATTTATATACTTGGGTTACAGATGCATGTGAAGGAAATCGATTAACCAATAAAAGAATGCCACATTCCTCCAGCAATAACGTCTGCTTTCACCTTGTTAGCATCAGGCTTTTCGACTGACCTGTGATACCACAGACCAAAACAGCAGATGGATCTTTGGTTTAGCTCACAGCAGTTGATTGAAACGATGGCAAACGTGAACCACATTATCTGTTTGGTCTAGATTTAGTCAGAGTTCCAATTTTTTCTGTCGTGTAAACACACTGAGTGAAAATCTGTGGACCAAATGTCATTGTAGTCCATCCAGAAATAAGTGAGGCAATTCGCTCAAAATCATGTGGAGGCGACCAGCTTTTCAGTTGCACATTAGAAAAAGTAAGTTACTCGCAAAAATCCTGAAGACTACTGTTAGGAGACTGACCTTTCTGTGATCTACTTGAAATTAAATCACATACTCTAAACAACTTGAATTAAACTTCTGTGCACCATCAATGTGTCCTTAGCATGTATCTAAACATGTTATATGACTATTTGATTGTGTTAAAAATAGGAAAAAACATATAAATTGTTGAATTCCTCCTCTGGGACCATGAATCATCAATCAACCATGAACCATCAAGTCAATTTAATTGATAAAGCTGCTGGATTATGAAAAAAAAAAAATAAAAAATAATAGTAAAAAAGCATAATCAGAATTATCTGATTATTCAAATGTATCTCCTGCCTTTTCATAAGCTGCATTTTTCCGACTTAACACAGAAAAAGTGGAATTATTCAATTTAATTCAATTCGATTTCATCTATATAGTGGCTATTACAATACAAGTTGTCTCTAGGTGCTTTCCAGACTCAACATGACCCCAGAGCAATTATTGCATAAACAATGGCAGGCAAAAACTCCCCTAGTGGGAGAAAAAACTCAAGCCAAACACTGGCAAGAAAAACTCCCCCTTAAAAGGGAAGAAACCTTGAGCAGGACCTGGCTCATAAGGGGGGGCCCTCCTGCTGAAGACCAGCTGAGTAGAGCAGGAATAGGGACATCAGAAAGAGAGAAAGAAGAGCAGAGAGAGGAGGGGCACAGATATTGTCAAAATTCTATAGTAAATTCAAATTTTGAGCTAAATAAAATCCATCCATCCACTATCTATACTCACTTCAAATGCAGGGTCACAGGGAGGACTGGAGGACTAAGCAACATTTCAGACTCTAAATAGAAATGTTTCAGGTAAACAGACCAAATGCTGCTCAAATAATCCCTTAACGTTTGTTTGGCCAAAAACTCCAGTGTGACCTGGATATTGCTGAATTAAATAACTTTGTTACACACACAAAGGAGAAAAGAATCACTCATCCATAGCCAAGTATTGCTCATACCTGAAGTGTGTGTGTCATTCAAAAAACAAAACAGATGGCAAATTATTGTTTTTTCCCCTTCAATTACAATAACACTGTTTTTATGATTGTTGGGAGCTAATTATATTCACAATTGAAATTTGATACACTCTTGAAATATTTCTATATGCATCAAAGTTGTAGATTCACTGATCAATGAACATCCAACCATCCGTTTTCTATACCTGCTGCATCCTGCGTTCACAGAGGTCTGCTGGAGTCTATCCCAGCTTAATCAATGAACAATAATTGGTAAATGAAATAAAAAGGATATTAACTAAGCCACAAAGGTGTCGTAAGCCCTGATAAAAGGGTAGGGTTAAGTCAGGATGAGCATCCAGCAGGAGGCCTATCCCAAATCAATATAGAGAACTTGATGATCCACTAGAGTAACCACGGAAGAAGGGAAAAGGCCATTAGGGGTTGTTCACTATGCTTTAGAAAGAAAAAGAACATTTCTGGCACAAACGGACCCTTATCTCCTATAATGATTTTATGTAAAGCGCTTTGAATGGTCTTGTACATGAAATATGCTATACAAATAAACTTGCCTTGCCTTAGAGTGAACTGCACATACACCACGGCAGGGCTGTAATACCGCCTCTGCATTTCCATATGTGGGGAAAAAAAAAAAATGATTGTGTGGAAAGCTTCAAAGGGATTATTTAAGATCCAGCCATTAATAAAATACACATATTTCATGAATGGCAAGGAGGGTGTACAATACTTCATGAAAATAATTCACACAGACAGCCTCATGTATGACTTGCCATTAAGTCATTTAGCTGAGGAGAGTCCATTATCACTGTACTCAGGCAAATGGGACATATACTACTACCTGAGTGAAAGTCTCAGTACCATTTACTTGTGTCTGGAGAATTCCCTTATAAATTTTTATTTATGCATACCTCAATTGCATACACTTCTGAGTACACAGAAAACCAATCCTAATGCTATTCTTTTCAATGGGGTAATCCAGTTTATGTATTCTTAAATCACTCATACTTTATTGTGAGATAATAGCTGGTTTACATCAATAAAGTGACATTTATCACATGGCCGGTGGACAGACATTCATCACTTTGAATTTTGTTATGAACACGGAAGCCGTACAGCAGCTATTATATCAAACAGACGTAGCTTGTACCCAGCAGTCACATATACATGCTTTAGAGCAGGCTCAGTCACACAAACGGGAGCAGGTGATAATGGGGCTATCCTTTATGCTGGGCCATGAATAATTCAAAATCCACGCTCAAACCGATTCTTGAGTTGACAGAGTAATATGGCAGATTCTGCAACTGATGAGAAATAGTGCAAATGTTTTGGAGATTTTAGCAGAAGATAAACTGATCTGTTGCACATGCCGTTAGAGCTCCAACTGAAGGCAATTTCATGAAGTTTTGAAAAATTGTATGAACATCTACATTTTTACTAATATGCAGCTTTTCAGTCTGTTGCAACCTTGACATACATTTACGATGCTTTTTTTCCCTTTTGCTCATTTTGAACAGTCAAGCCCTTGCAAAGAATATCAAAATATCACATTGTCATTGTAGCTGCCTGTTAAGGCAGCTACAATAAGTGTCAATATCTCTCTTGATCTTCGACTACATGGAGCATAGTTGCTGGTGAATTCTCACCTTCCTCCTGGTTGCAAAGTGATTGCACATGCAGGGTGATGTTTGCACCAGAAAAATGTCCTTGCAGAGGAGATTGATGGCAGCGTTTTGAAGCTTGGCAGTTGGCCTTCCTGTGAGTCAGCAGAGAAATACTTATTGTGTTTTTATTGTTCAGAAAGGCTTTGCATGAATTTCTTCCACTTCCTCAGCCAAAAGGCCCCTTAAATACCAAAGTCTTCATTATGGTTGTGAAAAGTGGGCTGGCTGGAGGTCACCCCCGATGCTCCACCGGCTACTTGGGAAAGCCTGGAATTAGAAAGCTGCCAGTCACAGGACACGGGAAAAAAATGACTCCAATGACTCCAATCTCCTTTATAAGTTTGGCAACAGATTAACAATGTTGTAAACGCGGCGTGCTACAGGATGTTGGGGATATAAACAAGTTCTTTCAAATTCTCCCTGCGCTTTGGCCGATTTTCTCTGAGCAGTTCTGGGATATTCTTTGGCAAGGCCGGCACACAAACACTTCAGGCTGAAACTTCCTGGAAATAAATAAACAAATAGGCTCTTCATGCAGCAGCTGCTCAAATGGAACCAATTCAGTCAACGCCTCAAAGAGACAGCCAGGCTAATAAGAGAAACTTCCACAGCAAAATGACAAGTGCAGCTGACCCAACCCTCCAATGCTCTGCTGAACTATTGGCAATAAGATGCGACTTTGGGGAAAAAAATGAAGAAAAATAAACAACGTGCAAATAATTCAAGATATGTTGATTGGCAGAGTTCCACCGTGCCCATCACTCATGACAAAAAAAAATCCAACTCAATGTTTTATTCTGTTTGAAAATGTTGTTTATAACTGCCTACCGGGTGTGTTTAAGAATACCCACCTCTGAGAATAAACCTTTCCTCCATCCTCTATGAAAAGCCAATCTGAAGACGGAGTTGACTGAAACTTCCCATCCCCGTGTCCATTATTGTGCCATTCTTCCCAGTAGGCAGAGCAGGTTATTTCAGGGCGCCAGACGCAGCATTGTCACAGACAGACAACCCACACACTGGATTTAATTGACTGTTGATTGTTGAATAAATGGCCCTCAGAAAATGGGAGCGAAGCTTTTGAAAATATAAAAAGGAAGAACACGCCTTTCACTTTTACAGAAAAACCCAGCCACCTCCTCCACCCATGTGAGCGCACGTCCGAGGAGATGGTGAAAGAAGAAAAAAAAAACTGCAGGCTCTCCTTCACCTGTGAAGGGGAACTTGGAGCAACTTTACAAACGCGCAAAGTTGCCCCACAAGCATTTGTTTCTCTCCCAGCAGCGGGGAAGGCAACGAAACAGGAGGGCATGCAGCGAGACGCACCGACAACCAGTGGAGGAATCAAAACAGCGGCTGTCACCCATCAGGAGAGCAGGGCAGGAGGAGGAGGAGGAAGGGGGAAAAAGCCAGGTTTTAGTCCCACTGATGGAGCTCTCGCGTCATGCCCACCATGCATTCCCCCCGTGTCCCGAAAAAAAAAAGATAACCACCAAAAAAAGTCCAATGTAATAGGCTATTCCTGCCTGGAGAAGACTGCGGCTGCAAAGCGCAGCGTTGTCTGAGCACAAGTGAGAGGGTCCAGTTCAGGGGGGGAACCCCCTTTTTGACTCGATTTAAGGGGAGGCTGTATTAGAAAGAAGTGCAAAAAAAAAAAAGGAAAAAGAAAAAAAAGGGGGGGGGGGGTGGGGGGTGGCTGGGAAGAAAGTGTTGGTGGTGCCAGACGCAGCGGCAGTAAGCAGCGTACGTACGTGCTTTATGAGCGGCGGAGTGTGACGTGATATTGCAGCCTGCTGGAGCTCCGAGCAGCGAGCACAGCGTCTATTCCTCTGTGTTGTAACTCACAAGCCCCCAGCATCCCATCCACCCACTACGGATCTTTTTTTTTTCTTCCTTTCTTCACCCCCCTATTTCCAGACGAGGAGAAAAGGGGGGGTGTTTCAACACGACTTCCCGGAGAAATTATAGTGGGGGAACCAGGGACGCGGGAGTGCGCTGATTTTCATTCCTATAGGGCAATACTGTAAGAATTGCTCGCTTTTTCTTTCTCGTCACTCCAAGAATTTCTCCCCTCTTTCTGTCTCCCATGCTCTTTCTCTCTCGGCGTCTTTCCCTCGCTCGGTGGCTGTCGTGTGTTTTTGCGCTCTGTCTTGATGGGAAAAACCTAGAAGAAAGAAGAAGAAGAAGAAGAGGAGGAGGACGGGGGAGATATGAGCGGACAGACCGGAGTGTAACGCATTTGATTTCCATCCATTGAACCATCTTGTTGCGCCGGACTTCTATGGTCGGGAATGGGGAGTATTGATTCACTGGAAGGCTGCAGAATTTATTTATAAAGGATGTGGTCAACGTTGGAAAAATAGCCATAGATTCCGCAGTGTAAGGTAAGATTGATAGTATTTGTTATTATCATCATAAATATGATCATTATCATGATGCATGAGGCTCCTGGAGCCAATTCTCATTTGTCATCTCTCAGTTAAAGTTTAACCTCCCCCTGTTAAAGATGTGCACCGTCTGCTTAAAATGTGCGACTTAGGAGCTTTTAAACGCATAACGGGATGATTTTCTTAATAGCCGACCCCTCTTTAGAGGCGAAAACCACTTTAAAGTGCCGAGGCTCGAACTGACACTGCATGAGATGTGGCCCCTGCGTGCTTTCTATATTCACATTTCCTCTCGAGAAGAAATTGCTCTCGGAAGCCCGGCAATAAAATCAGGGTCTCTCGACGAGCGATTTCTCGCCGCCAGAATACAGATTTTTTTTTTGTTTTTTTGGTGTAGCCGAATCCTGCGGAAGGATGTGGGATCATATGGATTTACATGTCGCGGGTGGAAGCTGACCTAACTCCGCGCAGCTTCCACAAATCCCAACATGACACATTTTTATTCCGACGCGGCGTGACGGACAGTTGGTTTTGATTCTGTTTATCTTTTTTTTTTTAATGTTTATTTCGATCATTCGGGACCAAGTTTGAGGCAAAACGTGTTTATCCTGTGAAAAACTGCCATGTAGGCTGCAGCCTACTTCGGATTTGGACGCCTACACAGACACAGACACACACACACACACACACACACACACACACACACACACACACACACACACACACACACACACACACACACACACACACACACACACACACACACACATGCACACACACGCACGCGCGCGCGCTCTGCTGTGACTCTGCTCACAGCTGCATTGCCTGTAGGATTAAAGCAATCAGGACATCGCATTGCATTCTCTCCCTCTCCATCTCCTCCTCTCTCTCTCACACACACACACACACACACACACACACACACACACACACACACACACACACACACACACACACACACACACACACACACACACACACACACACACACACACACACACACACACACACACGTGTGCCAGCGTATACACGCACATAAACGCACACACAGGCGCGCACTCACAAACACTGGCTCTTTATCAAATTGCTTTATCAAATATGTCAAGCTCTGAATTTGCGAGGCGCACAGTCGCGTGGGGAGCGAGGGCGCGCAAATAGGAACCATAGGAGAAGTTAAAGTAGAAAATGCATTTATTTATGCATTATTTTGGTTAAGTGTTTAAACCTTCAAAGTGCCCTGTAAGGAAACAGACTAAATCGCAAGGATGCAGAAGGATTTGGAACAAAAAGAGAGCCCAGCTTGCTGCATAGGATGAAGCTGCTCGCGTCCCACAACTTGCGAGGGGCTGACTTGCACATCAGACCGACTCTTTGTCTTTGCCATGACAGATATTCTAAACAGCAACATTTATTGTCTCTTGGGACTGTGCCATAGCAGATATAACCCAATTAATAATGTCTAAATGACTCAGATTATTGCGCCCACCTCCCTCAATAAAACAAATGAATAAATAAATAAGGGAGGAAACAGCCACAAGGTGGCAATGTTTGCACAAAGTAGCCTATAGTGTTGGGGGGTGGGGGGTATCAGGCAGGAATGGGCTGCAAAAGATATGTTGCTCAGGTTAATGTGTTTTTTTTTTTTTTTTATTCCCCACGTTTCCAAGGCAGGACCCTTTTTAAGCACTATGTGATGGCCCTTTGTTCAGACTTTATGATCTATGATGTCACTCATGTGCTCTGCTTTAACATACCTTTGCGTAATCCTCTCCATCTCTTCCTGCAGGCCAAATGACATAGGATGAAGGCTGTTCGAAACCTGTTGATTTATATATTTTCCACCTATCTTCTGGTTATGTTTGGATTAACTGGTGCCCAAGATTATTGGTGTTCCACTTTGGTCAAGGGGGTCATTTATGGATCATATTCGGTGACTGAAATGTTTCCCAAGAACTACACAAACTGTACATGGACGCTGGAAAACCCAGACCCTACCAAATACAGCATCTACCTTAAGCTATACAAGCGAGACTTGAGCTGCTCTGAATATTCTTTGCTTGCTTATCAGTTTGACCATTACTCACACGAAAAGATCAATGAATTGCTGAAAGTGAACGAGTCCATAGTATATCTCTGTGATTCAAAGAATAATTACATATTTTTGCTGTATGACAAAAATTTTGCGCAGTTGAGGAGAGTTTTCCCATATGACTACAATGGATTGACGCCACAGAAGCTGGATGAGGAGGAAAAGTCCATCGTGGAGTTCTTGGTGTTCAATAAGGCGAGCCCTAGCCAGTTCGGGTGCCAAGTGCTTTGCACGTGGCTGGAAAACTGCTTGAAAGCGGAGAAAGGGACAGTGGAGACGTGTGGGATCGTGTTCTCAAAATGCACATGTCCTCAGCACTTAGGCGATGGAGAATCAGAGAGCATGCTCATGCTCAACAACGTGGTTTTACCTTTAAATCCACAAACGGAGGGTTGCTTGTCACCTCAGCTACAAGCTGGACAGGTCTGCAATCTGAGCGCAGAAGTCAAACGACCTCCTAAAGAAGGTGAGTATCCTGTCATCTTCCTCCTTTTGCTGAACTAGCCGTAGCTTTAATGGACTCTACTGTCTGCATAGATAAGATAGTAAACATATATATGAAATGTGCACGTCTGTCACTCCTTCCTCTGCCCTAAATGCATGTTTGAAGTGTGATGGCCCATGAAACAAAGAGCACACATAGATATGTGGACTGCAGTTGGCTCAGAAATGAGTCAACTTTATGACCAAAGCTGCCAGAGGAGTTGGATGTATAAAGACCACACCAAGACAAAAACAAACCACCTAAATGGGGTCTTTCATTTGGTTGGGTTGAACTGAAAATGCACTATCATTGCTGGGAATTTAAAATGGCTGTTTTTGTGCACATCAGCACTGAGTTAAAATGGCTGAAAATCCATAGGTGTCTCTTTTGCTGTGTGTGTTTTAAATACATTTATGTCAATGTTATCCATGCAAAGACCAACAGTGGTTACGTGGACACATCCTTCCATTTTGCATTTCTATTGGCAAATATTCCAGACAAAATGATTGGCAACATGGATGCAACACTGTCAAATTGTCTCTTGTTGTTCAAGAAAAGCAACATTTCAAACTGGTGGATAAGATTTGAGACTTTAAAAGGTTGTCAAGTCTGTGAAAAATCTACATTGGAAGATTGGATTTGATAAAAGCCCAATATGAGCATTTTCAGAGCTGAGCTTTCTTATCTGTTCAGTGTTGCCATAGAGCAATGCAACGTCTTTTTACTGTATGTTGGAAATGAGCAATAATAACTCGTAGTCAAACGTTATAGGAGATTACAGTGCAACCGCGGGACCTGTCGACTGCTGAAATCAACACGTGTGCTTGAAAGCACACACAGAGCACATATACTGTACATCCACACACATTGTAGATGACTGAATGAACACTTAGCAGTGACTAGTTATGATAAGCTTCATAATGGGTCTGTCCATTATGGCTGGCAGTCAGCATGTGGAGTTTTAGTCAATACACATATGTGGACTTTTCTTTTCTGTATTATGGAGAAAGCTCTTCTACACACAGATGACTGCTTCATTCTTGACCGAGGTGTGGCTTGTATACACAGAAAGGAGGGGCATTCATCATGGTACACCAAACCCCCCAAAAATAGGAGTTCAATTTTAGATTTGGATCATAAATGTTGTTATGGAAATGTAATACCACCCTGCATAGCAGGTGGCACTTTTCTGCTTAAACGAAAAAGAGCAAAAATACTGTGATAATGGTAATAATGGTTGCAGTGGTCCAGCTGTTTCTGCCACAAGCTGCACCATATTTTAAGGCATCCCCTTGAAAAACTGGGATTTTGTGGAGAAATCTAAAAAACTGTGACATTAGCATGTGTTGCTCTTGCTTCAAATATCCAAACGTTGTATTCAGTAGGATAATAACCCAATCCCAAGTACCATTCATCCACATCTCTCCTTGAGCCCCTTAAGCAGTAATACATTCAGTATCTGATGCAAATTACCGTTCAGCCTGCAGTCAAGTAGCATGTGTAGTAATAACAGCAAATATGACTCAGCTGTGTGTTTTGTCAGTTAATTTCATTTAGTGAATCCCATGTTCGTGTCAAAAATTTCACTACAAAGCATCATACTTATTTTGGCCCAAAAAGAAAAAAAAAGTCTTTGCTCCAAAATAACATTTGACTCGTGGTTTTCTATCACCATGTTAATAACAGCTTAAGAGCACAGCTTAAATTTTTTTTTCCTCTCAGAAGATTTTGCACAAGCCTCTATTTATAGGGGCTGGTTGATGGGAGGTTTTAATAAATCCGTTTTCATCTGGATACCAGGGAGATCACCACTGGGTTTAACAGAATGCCGTGTGTCCCATGCCATCGCAGCGACAGGGCGGATGCTACCGATGAAGAGCAAAGCAACGCAATCGCTCTGCAAGAGCCCCGTTTGATAAACTTGTGTGTGTTTGATCTCCTCGGTTCCTGGTAGAGCGTGACTTCGGAGGGTATCAAAGAAAAAGCGGGGCTGGAGGTCATGTACTCCAGGCGTGCCACTGAAACACCACGGCAGGGTACAGATAACACACGGGGTTAAAGCTCTTAACTACTGCTTTTAAGGCAATTAATCAGACAAGAGACAGATCCCGGTCCTTGATATTGTGGCAGTTGAAAAGCCACGGTGACACACTGAAATCCAGATGTACTCGTCTAATGACTCATTTATGCAGCTTTATTTTTACCACGCGCTCCCATTTCATGAATAAAAAGTTGTAAGAGAATGCAGATCCGTGGCACAGTTGCACTCACAGCCAGGCAAATTCAATTCTCCTCTTCTTTTTTTTTTCTCCCTTGGTGTTCTCCGTTTGTGTGGGTTTCCTCCCACATATCTCACAATCACAATCAAGCAATATCCAGCCGGCCGATGACTCTTAGCTGCTCAGAGGTGAACGAGTGACTGGTTGCATTCGCTCTTTGATGTTTTGCTTTCTTTTCTTTCTTTTTTTTCCTGCCACAAATCCAGTGAATGCCCTGTTTCACTCAAGTGATTCCGACTGAATTTTCAAGCAATGACACAACACAAAACACAAGAAGAATTGAAAGTAAGACCATTAAAGTATATCCAGTGGACAGGCTTTTTAGACTGGGCTTGAGTTTGAACTAGACGGCATCTTTCAGATTTGTCTTGCTTTGCTGCCCTCAGCTATGGACCAATGTCTGACTCTGTCTCATTTAGTTGGAAGAATCTTGTTTTCAACGATCAGGGTCAAGGAGTGCCACTGTTGGAGGGAACTAGCTTTTTCTTGCATGTCCTCCAGGGTGTTGACTTTAAAGAAAATACCGTTCACTTTTAAAAAAGATTGGAAGTGCGACAGTCAAGATCATTCAAAAGTCCCCATTGCAGAAAGTAAACCTTCTGGTACAAAGAACTGTGACAGATTTTGTCCCTGGAAATATTGTCATTGAACAACTGTCGTAAGGTAAAAAAAACAACAACAAGAAACGATTGTAATGGAAAGGAGTCATTTTTTATCAAAATAATATTTCGACTCAGTCGGATATAACCATGTCCACCTTTACCCTTCACGTCCCATTTCCGTGGTGAGATTGTATTACTGGTGAAAGTCAAAGAAAATGACAAATGAACAGTGACAGTAAGCTATTCTGTTGAGGTAAGGGTTTAGTTTAGCTTCTGCAAGATGCAAAAGAAAGTGAAATACACAAAATGACTGTATGAATATTTTATGAGTCCACAAAATAGGTCTCAATTCAGTGTTTGTATAAAAAGTAGGGTAGAAATGACTCTGACCTCAAAGATTTGAATCCAAATATTCTATTTAATCTGAGAGAAAACTGGTTTTATTCACTCTTTTAAACTAAATTAACAACAAAAAAACAAACAAGTCTTTTTGTGGAATCTCCAGCATTTCTTTTAGAAGGAAAACATAAATAAAGCACTACCAAATCCAAAGAGGGACAAAAATGTCCCATTTCAGGGAAAACACCCAGACTATGTGCAGGTGCTTATTTGATCATTACACTTTCTGAAGCCACAGGCAGCGTGCCATGTGGAAAATGACAATAGGGTTTGTTGGCAAATGAAATTTGCGTGAAGCGTTATGAAGCTCCATCACCCGGCAAAGTCCTGAGCTCTGCAGCAGCTCAGCCTCGCTGCTTCACATAGTGAGGCCTTTTATTCACTTTGGATCTCAGTCAAGTCACTCAGTAGTCACACTGCATTATGCTCAGCCCCATTGTTCGGTACACTTGGAGGCCATTTTAGTTCCAATTCACTGAAGGAGAGGGCTCAGATCAACAGCATAGAATCTGTTTTGTTTTAAATATGCATTATTGTCATTAGTAACGGTAAACAGCTTGAAAACCCCATCTCCCGGTTGTCCTGGAAATCTTCCATTAGTGCTTTCTTTCAAGAATTTCAGAGTCCACTGTAAATGTTGTCCCTGTGTTCCATTCTTGTATTATTTGGTTTAATTTTGTAAACCTTATTTGAGCCTAAAAGTGACTCATTGAGATGTTTTTGAAGAACATCCTGGTCGAAGACAGCAGCAGCAGCAGCAGCAGCAGCAGCAGCAGAATGGATTCAAACACCGATACATGCCATGTGGCTAAACATTCTTAAAAATTACATTTAATTGTTATTCCAAACGTATAGTTTCGTTTAATGTTTCAGTTCGTGTCTAGACTTTCTGGAGGCCCCTACTGTGTTGCTGCTGAAAGTTGTTGGGCAAGGAAACGGTACAGCGTGTGGAATAAGTACATGCCATGCTCCGATCAGTTACAGAGCATTGAGCCAATTCCAGTGGGATTTGGTAAATATATCGTAAACTGCTAAAATGAAGTCAAACATCACACACCAAATTACTTCAGGATCCGATTCCTCAGCAAAGAAAACTGAGTCTGGAGATGTGGGAGCAGGTCCTTTTGGTGTGAGGCCCACACAGAAAATACATCTACTGTATAAAGAAAGTTACTTTACTATTCAAATGACTCAGACCACTACTTTTGGGTACAATAAGACTATCAGTATTATTTAGTCATTCTACACAGCGATAAAGAATGATAAAACACAGTGATATGTTTAAAGTGAGGATGTACCACTCCCACCAGTAACCAGGAGGACAAGCTCTTTGTTTAATCCTGGTTTATTTCAATATCAGGATCAATGTTAGAACTATCAGCAGAAACATATAAATAATACATTCAATATTATTATCAGATTATTTCTTTAATAATTAAATTAAGTATTAATTCAAGTACAGAAGTATAAAATATCTCTGAACACTGCATTTATAAAGTGCGTTAAATCCACAGTTTCTATGTAAACTGAAATGAACAGAATTAGCATTGAATGCACCTCATCGCCTAAATTAGAAAAAAAAGCCTATTTGTAGTTATTTTAAATGTCGAATGGTATCATTGTCAGCCTAAAATATTTGCAAAATCTTGTGAATTGTCATTCTTACAGTTTTCTTATCAGTTTTTAATATGGTTCTTTTTAAATGTGGGTCCAGTTTAAAGAGTGGTGGCAGCATAATATACAACTACGGTAAGCAGGCGTTCACGTGTCCCTCAGCCTATCATGGTTCGGGTAGCAGAGGCAGCAGGTTCAGTGGAGAGGCCCAGCCCCCCCTCTCCTTAGCCCTTTCCTTCACCTCTTCTAGGGGGGATACGGAGGAGTTCTCAGGCCAGCTGATAACACATATTCTCAACAGCGTGTTTCCTTGGTCTGACATGAGGTCTTCCCAGTTGGACACGCGCAAACCACCAAAACTGGCTCCTCTTGATGTGAAGGAGCAGCGACTCTGCTCCGTGTCCCCTAACGAATGACTGAACTTCTCATCCCATCTCTTAGGGAGTGTAATTTCAGTTACTTGTACATTTCAGTCACTATCCACAGTTATTGATCAGAGTTGAGGGTAGGAACATAAACTGACCTGTAAACAGAAAGCCATATCACTTTACTAAGCTCCCTCTTTACCTAAAGCCGGGCATACACTGTGCGATTATCGGCTCGTTTTGAGCCGATTTTCCAGTCGTGCGACTATTTTTTGGATCGGGCCAGATTTCGACCCAATCGTTGGTCGTGCCTCGTGCAGTATACGTGGGTTAATGACGAGAGATTAACACCTCCCGACGAGCTCCCGATCACGAACCGTGTGATTGCAAGAAAATCAAACGTGTTTGAAATCCTGGTCGTGCTACGACCCGATTTGCCTCATCCTTTCGCAGAGAGCATGCGCAATCTATTATGTCACGTCAAAAACTATTATTTGTAGTTTAAAGTGTTGCAAATTCACATTAAAAAATCATGTTTTAATAGCAGAAAAAAAAGACCGCATTTCCCACATCTGCCCAGCCAATTCCTTGTCCAATCACGGCGTTGTCTAATCTTTTTTCATTTATCGCCACACAGAATGGCACAAATTGCTAAAGCCTGATTTATGGTTCCGCGTAGGCGTAGGGTACGCGGCGACCCGCACCGTTCGGGGCGCGTCGCCGCGTAACCTACGCCGTAGACTCTGCGTTGGTGTAACGCAGAACCATAAATCAGCCTTTAGTGCGTGCTCTGCGCGCTGTTCTGAACACTTGTGCTCATTTTGCTGGGACGCCGGGTCCCTCTGCCGAGACACAACTTTTGCGTTATGCGTTCATTGTTGTGTCTAAAAATGATGCGCAGTGCCCACCCAATCAGAAACGGTACAGATATTTTGTGTATTTTTTTTATATATATATAAAAAAATAAAATTATAATAAAATAAAGGATCCCCATAACATTTGGGTGGGCAGGATGCACATTTGGGTGGGCACAGCCCACCCCTGCCCCAAAACCGGCCTCGAGTTCCAGTACACAGAGGTCCGACCTGAGGATTATGATCGTCTAGTGTGAGCTGACGGGTCGCATCCGAGCATCAGGTCGTACAGTGTGAGACCATAAATCGTGGGCTGTGAACTTTTGAACTCAGCGATCTAGTTGTGCAGTCTGAGATGGGGCTGTCTCAAACGATTTAAAATATTGCACAGTGTATGCCCAGCTTTACCAGACTAGTAGTGTCTGCTCTATTCTCCCTCAACCTGTGAACATGACCCCAACATATCTGAAGTCCTCCACTTGAGGCAGCTCCTTCTCCTTCCTGAGCCTTAAACTTCATACTGCCCACCTGCCCAGACCACTTCTTGGCTGCACTTTCATGACCACAGCATTCAGGTACAGGGGATTTGCAATTATCGCGATAAGATACGTGTACATAAATAAACACAAGCATAAAATGCAGTGACTGTCAATCATGCCCTTTCTTCAATAGTTGACGCAATTTCCTGGGTCATTAAAATAATGTATGTGACAAGATTTGGTCAAAACACCCTCGGGGATATTGGCACAAAAGTACCCTTTCTAAATAATGCTTTGCACCAATGTTCCTTGCAGCTGGTTTTAGGGGGTGGAGTCAGACGGTCCACCCTACGGTAGCCTACTTCCATCATTTATGCCAGAGGGGCGTCCTTTAAAATGTGTGCAATCACAAGGTGCAGCAGGAGCAGCGAGAGCAGCATGATGTGCAGTTGAGTGGAGATAAAGTTGGGTAAACTGGATCATTCTGCTATGAGATTGGTCTGTGAGGTTACAGTGCCCTAAATCAACTCCCACCTGCGTTTAGGTTTGGTAGTCATCTCAGACAGGATGGAAGTAAAGAAAGAACTGACAATATGCCCCCTTTAAAGGTCTGACACTGTCAATCACGAATGGAAAAGCATTCTTTGGAAGCACGTAAACATGTGCATGATTTGTTTTGTAGATTTTTTTAGTAGTATTTGATAAGATGTAAATATACTATTAAACACCTATAAAGCATCACGCTATTGACGTCAAGCCTGATATTGTAAAAATTAAACTGATGAATAATTGAAGGTCCTAAAAAAAAATGTTTCACACTTATTTAATTGTGACGTTATTTCACAGTCTTCAATTTGTTAAGCTGATATCAGTCCCCCCCCCAGGATCTCCAGTTATGGAGCACATTTCAGGTGTAATAGATCATTTTCAATTCTAGTTAAAAAGCATTAACCATGATTTCCTGACCATTTAGTTCCGGTGTTTGAGCTGCTCTTATTTTTTTCCCCACTCGCTGGGCCTAGCTGTGCTTCTGACAGTGTGGTGGATGCAGACCAGCTGGGAACTTTGTTGATTATTATACCCTGGCTTCTTGATCTCGGTCTTGGGGATGTATTTCAGAGGCATGCTAAGTGAAAGTCAGCATGAAGGAGTTGGTGACTGCAGCCCTTCCCGCCAAAAACAACAGGATATATTGTTTTATGTTAAAATGCCAGTTCAAAACCAGTTCCAAACAGGAAAAAAAGGACAGTCTACAATAGTTCCCTAAACAGTTAAAAATGTGAGCTGCGGGGCGAATTTCCTAGAATTTTGTAAATCAGGATAAATGCTTGGCATGAAGTGTTAAGGCATTTGCTGTAAAAGCCACCATCCTATTTTTTTTCACCATTTGCTTGTATTTAATTGAATCTGTTCACTGTTCTGCCAGTGAAGTATTCTCTGTGCCACTGGCTGCATAGAAATCATATTTCATCCTCCTCTTATTATTTTATCAGTTGGAGAGTTAAAATTCTGCACTCATTGTTCTCCAAACATCCAGCAGCCACGACGTTCTTTCATTCACTTCATCAGTTCACAAGATATGTTTTCAAAATGCAGCAGGCCTGCTTCAAGTTCAGGCGTTGAATTTTGCAGTGACGATGAAGGGAAGGTTCTCCTCACACGACTCCCTCATGGAAACCGCATTTGTGTGAGCGTTGCTGCACTGTAGATCAGTGCGCTACCACTCTGGAATACTGCGTCTTTTCTGAAAGGATTTCAAAGTCAAGTGGTGGAGTTTCTTTTCCCTTCTAGAAACCCTAAAAGTATCTCTTGGAAAGTTTCCTCGGTCTCCCAGACCTCAGCTTGACTGCTACAATTCCTGTTTACTGTCATTTCTTATTTACATTACAAATGGAAGAAAGAGCTACATTGGATGCGGTGCTATGATCTTTTAATCTTTTACTGCTTTGTGAACATCAGTTATTTACATCTTCAGAGTGCTGGGGAGCTGGTTAAAGGTGCCTGAGTCTGGCAGACACTGTATGAAGAATAGTTTTTTTTTGAATGGATACACCAATATTTTAGAAATTATTTTATTTTTCGTCAACCTTTTTCTGATAATATGTTTTGCGTAGATAAAAAAGCCAAGTTGAAGTCCATCCTGCTCTTGTTCGTGTACAACATCTCATGTTGTCTTAATCCGAGCTATTGGCCATATTTTATCCGTAGAAGAGGAGTGAGTTGTTTAGATGCAGTTTTTACCAATTTACAATTCACTGGCGATGGCACATTAATAGCAAATGAAACCTCCCATATAGCTTGAAATGTGCATTTCTTGAATTAGTGTATCACGTCAGTGTTAATCTCCCATTCCTTTGTTTCATCACATACGTGACAAGTATGCATTTTAACTTTGTAACCTACAGGGAATATGCATCTTATAAAAATGAGAGTAACAGTTGCTTCCCAATAAAAGTGTCATATTACAGCAGGATTTGTATTCAGACTAATTTGTTATGTAATGTATTTAATCCTGTAATATGGGGATGCTACACCTCCTGTCCTGAAAACGTCAGCATTTAATATATAAAATCCTGCATAAGCAATGAGGAAATGTGCATGCCTGATTTACTGTGTGTTTGCAATCCACCTCTATGCGTCTTTCATGTGATGAAATCCCAGCAGTGGTAGATTCCTGATCCTGTATATGAAAACGGTACCAACTCCCACAACTGTTTATGAATTACTGTTGATATACCAGAGAATTGTCTGTTCAGCATCCAATCTTCATTTCATGTCTCCTACTTTTGCTTATTCTGTAAATACACAAACACAAAATGACACCGATTTAGCTGTGACATGAAAATCTTGAAATAGATGCAGGTGCAATTACTTTATCATGTTAAACGTAAGGAAAGGTGAAAAAAAAGCTGTTATTTGCTGTTTCATACATTTGAATGACTCAGGTCACCATTGAAACACTGTTACAGACTTTTCTTTAACGGTTTGCTGCAGCTAATTTTACATAAAATACCGAAGCACGCTGGTTTTGTATCCCTTAGTGTGGTGTGTGCAAGGGAGAATGTGATGCTGCATTTTCTCAGAACGGCGTGAACATTATGCAACCCCATGTTTCATCAGCACCACCACAACACATGCTTGTCATGGAAGGATTCCCACATGTTATTGCACGTCTTACGTTGACACCACAGCACATCCAGCGTCCTCATTTATGAGTTAATGAATAGGGAACCTTAAGTATCAAAGGAATAGTCACTACACTTGATCTTGTTTCCTGTGACTTCAAAAAGATTTCTTTATGAATAGAAACACAGCAAA
Organism: Cololabis saira; assembly: GCF_033807715.1. NCBI lineage: Eukaryota > Metazoa > Chordata > Actinopteri > Beloniformes > Belonidae > Cololabis > Cololabis saira. The sequence continues at coordinate 5,722,465 of NC_084603.1, forward strand.
AAAAAAAATCGAATCCCTGTATATGAAGAAAACTGGCTCATATTTTTGGGTCATATAATTAGGTTGGTTTATTGCAGCCATGTGCTTGGTTCATTGCCATTATTCCTTATTTCCTGCCATATAAAAACAAAATCTACGCCATTAGTTTTTCTCAGGAGAGAAGAGGGAATACTGTGAACTTGATTTAATTACATCCAACCAGAACGCGGTGTGAAATTAAAGTTTAGTATCTTTGCTCCACGGCAGGAAGCAGCAATTCATCAAAAAACACACATTTGGACAACAACAATTGGGATTCTCATATGACATATTCATTTACAATGCAAAATTGTTCCAAGTGAGCTGCAGCTAATGCACTATTCATCCGTTTGAAGAAAGCATGACCAAGATTCATGTGAGCCTGTTGTGGCTTTGCCCCACAGCTCTAAAGGAAAGACAAGTCTTTGAAGCTAATAAATAGTCAACTGTACATCAGCATCTTATAAAACACGCAAAAAAGAAAAAAAAGAAAACATAAAATAAGATAAGTTATGTTCTAAATTGTGTGCGGGGGGGGATTAATATGACATATTTTATCAAGTCCTTGTGTGGAGCCACAGATTTTATTGTAAATTATGCAGCACTTTCAGCCTCTCAGTTGCATGGCTTTTACATTTCAACTTAGTTAGTTTTGGCCTGTCACTGGATGGCTATTTCAGCCCACAGAGGAGAAGCTTTTGCATAAACATCCACCCACAAAACCTGGCAAATGAGCCTGTCAGTCAAAAACACGGTCTGTGTGGTAAAGAGGGGGCAAAAATCCATTCTATTTTCCCCAAGGGGCTTCTATAGCTGCTCTCACTGGGATTCTCTGCAGGAGGTGGCAAATGTCTTCATGCAGCTGTAATGGATGCTGCTTTAAACTTGCATGGCATACTGTTATCCAGAGCAGCACGCATAATCATGCATGAAGCAGGTAATCTGTTCATTCACCTGTAAAAGATAATCATTCTGTTGCAGTAAAAATATATCATGATATGTGAATGACTAATTGTGATATTACTTACAAAGTTGTTCCATACCAACCAAGTGCAGCAGCAGATTTTTAAACATGATGTAACATCTAATGCACCTGAAGTGCTGACACATGTTTTTTTGAAGCAGTTAGGGCAAGATGCAGCCTTACTGTCAAGGGCGAGGGCTCATCATCATTCCTTTCCCAAATAAATTCTGAAAATAAGGAAATCTAAGGAAATGTATCATGGTGGGGAAGACCCTGCACCTGTCTATTGATACTACACAACAGCTCCCATCTTTTCTACATAAGTTTTCTTTTTGCAATTTTCATTCTGTATGTCATTATTTTGTTTTTCTGAAACATTGTGCCTTTATAATAGAAGGCAAGAGAGCTGCAGGAAGTAGTGATGATTAAAAGGATAGGTTGTGCTGTAGATGTATAACATAAATAAGCAAGAGGACATGCAATTCATAGTGCACTGTTTAACAAACTAGTACAATAAAATGGTACAATGTTTGTAAGGGGGCATTATTTTTAATGCAAGTTGATTTTAAGTAACAAAATGCTCTAACATCAGAATATGCACAGCTTACAACAGCTTGAATGAATAATAATTATTTTCACTGAGGCTATTGATCTTGACAGAAATAATTACTATGCAAAAACTTAAATACAGGCATCCTTTTGTTCTGTTGCAGTTGCAGTTCTGGTGAAATTGGGGTTTTGTTCCCATCAAGAGCAAAATTGGTTTGCTTCTCTTGTATTATGGTTATAGTACTTGTAAATATTAATTGTAAATTCAACATTTTATTGGGACAGTCTTTCAAATGGCAACGCTACAGCAGAGTGCCTGACAGATGCAAGATGGGATATTTTGGCAATGACCATCACTAACCAAGACAGCTCACTTGTGTTTGCACAGCTCGCGTGTTTTACATGGCGTCCTGGTTATTCATCTCCTGTCACTGTAAGGGGAAGTCTTGTCATGTTGTACGGGACTCAGAAATCATCACATTGCAACTTTTTCGTGCCAAATCAACAGCTTGTCCACAGCTTTCTGTCTTTAATGGGGAAGAAGCAAGAGCAAATTTGTATGTAAGCCAGCAACAACTCTCTTAAGTGAAGTAAGTAAATATTTCTGAGAGCTATATTTACAGTATTTCAAACTTTTGACAAGACTGTAGTTCACATGTTCTCCCTGTCCTTGCGTGGGTTTCCTCCAGGTGCTCCGGCTTCCTCCCACAGTCCAAAAACAGTTAGGTTGATTGATGTTTCTGAATTGCTTGTAGGTGTGTGCGTGAGCGTGCATGGTTGTTTGTCTATATATGTGGCCCTGGGATGGACGACTCCCCCCACCCCCCCCATACAGTATTAGGAGGGTATAGAAAATGGATGGATGGATGGATTGATGGATGTACATTATCATTCAAAAATACATTCTTTTATTTTTCCAATTCATCAACTTATATTTAACAAATATATCATTTAACATATAATTTGTATTAAAGATAATTGAATATTAAAAAAAAAAATGAGAACAATCCCTCTAAAATGTGGTTTATGCTCCTATAGATCTCTGATCTGAATATAATGAACCGTAGCAAATAAATGTATTAAATAATAATAATAATAAAATAATAATAATAATAATAATAATAATAATAATAATAATAATAATAATAATAATAATAATAATAATAATAATAATAATAATAATAATAATAATAATGATAATAAAAACAACAATCATACTAAAAGAACAACAACAATAATAATGAGTATGGAGCTTGGGCAGAAGTAATGGATGGTTGTTCCTCAGTCTGGGCCGAAACATACTTACACTGACAAACTAAGATTGTAGCCAAAAGAGCTGATTACATTCCACATAGCAACTTAATTTAGGAGTCAGATCTCAGCTAGATTCACTGCTGTGCCATTATCAGATCGGAGTAAAATTTTTGGGATCCTATGCATGTCACAGTCTGACTGTTTAAATCAGATTTCAAACTGTCCATTCTGCTAGTGAGCCAACACACAACCCTGATGTCACGTTCAGTGCACCAAGGGCCTGCCAGCACTGCTGCACATCTTAAACTCATCTGTCTCTGGAGCTGTCTGGTGCAGTGGCAGACTTCTGCGCCACAATTAAATATCGTTATGGCGTGAAGAGAAAGATGAGGGTACAGCATGTCGCCTGTAGTTTGCTTTTCCAAAGCCCTTATTACGGCAATCAGTGTGGAAGGCTTCAAAATGCCTGAACATATAATTCCTAATCAATTTCTTCTAAAACAGTAGAGTGGACAGTTTTGAAACTATGAGTCACAAATGTAATTTTTTTTACCGGAAATTGTGTGAGGATATAAAAGGTGAAGAGGCGATTGTGCTCTTGTTGTTTGTAGAACTTTAACTATTTGAGAATGATGAGAGATGCTAGCTGAATTTCAGTGAAATGGTCGGCATAATGCACTGCCACTTTTGTTTCCTGGTCATCCACAAACTCCTGCAGTGGTTCTATTTTAATCTGGAGGGATCACCTCCCAGAGAACCATTGATTCATAAATATCTTAGTGCATTATATAAGGTAGTGCTGAAGATAGGTCAACTCTCTCCAAGAACCAAGAAAAGAAGGAAAAGAAGTCCCAAGTTTTATTCAAGCTTTTTAGGGTTAAAGCCATCCTAACACTTAGTAGTTTACTTTCCTGACTATTCACACTGACTACGCATTCAGTAACCTGTACCTTTAAGGCTCTGGTCGTCTTTGTTCCCCATGTCAAAATCAATTCAACCAATATTACATTATTTTCTAAATTGTGAACTAGCAAGTACAGTCGCTTATTGTCAGTCAATGCTATGATGAGTCCAGTTTTATATTATTCACAAAGTTGCTAAACGATGTTTTCATGCCTTAAGAAAAAGGGAAAAAAAGCAATGGCTGAGAAAGACATAAAAATGAATTTCCTAGGTTGAATTCCAACCAACTCAGTACACCCACTCACTCCCAAACAGTGGTGCCCACAATAAATGCAAAAAATCAAAAAGCCTGCAGTAACACTTCAGTGTTACTATGAGCTATTGTTACTATGGAAGAGAACTTTGAACAGGCAATGCACTTTATGAGGAAGCTTAGTAGTGTGTTAAGCATAAAATAGCCAGGTGACATAGTTCCAATATTATCTGGACCCCTACCTTTAGGCCAGAACAAGCATATCGAATATATAACACATATAGGGTAACACACAAATAAATACATACATTTTACAGCCTTTGCTGGTGCTGCAATTCGGTGAGAATGCTACTATTTGTAAATGACCAAGCAGGTAGTATGCTGCAATGTTCATGAAGTAATGAGAAAATATTTAGCAACCATAAGAGGAATGACTTCATTTTAATCTTCCACAAAAAATAAAAAAAACTAATAAAATCAAACACTCACCAAGTTACTATACCTATACAGTATGTTAAAGTTTTGTATATTTGCTAAAAGGAACCTGCACAGTAATCAGAGCTTTACAAACCCTTGACTGCTGGCATGAAAGACATTCATTTTGCTGTATCATAAACTAGTTAGACTTTTCCTGTGTTTTTGAACAGTTCACATGTAGCTAATCGATGGCCAAAATGCAAAAGCTCCTATCTGCAAAATAATTAAAAAAAAATGTAGGGAAAATCTCCATTTTGCAACTCGTGGACCTTATCAAACTTGTCAACACATAGTATAGTAATCTTGTCCAAAAATAAGGCATCTTTTATTGGATATCCATTGACAAATATCATTGTTTGAGTACACATGTTTTTTGTTTGTTGTTGTCTCAGGAGAGTGCATTTTTTTCAGATAAGAGCTTTTGCGTTTCCGCCATTGTGATATTTGGCTTGGGCCTCCTTGTAAACCAGCGTCACTCCCTCTCTCTCTCACAACTGCTCTCTCTCTTTTTTTAAAAGATTAAATTAGCAGAAACTTACAAATTTGTCAAGCCCAACAAACATCATACCTTCTGCTAATGTAATATAGATCCTATTTACATAAATGATAAGAATTGATGATTCAGTCTCCTTGAGTTGTGTGTGGCAGCGTGTTAGCGGTGGAGTGGTCTGTCTCAACGTATCATCCCCACTCACCGCTCCTGGGCACGAGTGTCTCTGCAGAAGTGTGTAAGAGGTAGCTGACATCGAATAAGCAGCCACTTCACAGAGATGGCTTAGAATAAATAGACATAGTAGAAGTATACATTTTCAAAGAATGTCATTTTTAATTTCAGTTCATTTTGGCCACTCTGTTATTCTCCACAGATTGAGGGATACAGCATTTTTACAACAAAAGCTTCATGTTTAGACCGGATATTTAACTATAATTGAGCTGGCAGGTTTTACTTTTTTTTTATTCTAAGATTTTATTCATTAAAGGTGCCAGATGAGATTATGATACAGTAGACTTTGTCAAATTAAAAAGCAGTGTTTTATTCAACAATCATTATACTTTCCACCCAGGACTTTGCCCTTGCCCAACAAATTAGTCAAAGTCTAGTACAGGAGATTCTTATCTGTTCTGCCGAGAAAGATGACACATTAAATGGTTAAATGCTCTCTGCAGTATTGTATTAAAGAGAAAGAGTTTCAAGGCACAGGAGCTATAATGAAATGTGACGGATAAATCAGAAGCACTTGGGAGATGGCTTTGGATTACTGAATCAATACTATACCAGCGTAGCTAGTCCAGACTTCCCAAACCCACTCTGATTTACTAGCCTCAAGGAAAAGCCCTGAGTCAAGTTAGTGATTATTTATCCTCTGACTCAAACACAGCATCACAGAGACGAAAGGTGCATGTTCTTAGTTACGAAAAAGGATGTATTTACACAACTTAAACCTCAGAGGCTATAGCACATATTTCGCAGATCTAAAAAATTGCTCACACATCGTACGTTCACAAGCTTTCAAAAATATGCATCCTGCATTAAAATCTTTCATGCTGCAGACTGGTTAATAATCTCACCTTGCTGCAATGATGTTGCATGAAATTGTCCAGAGACTGCATCAAGTGTGACATTGCTTTATTGTCTTGAATGTTTTTTCCACTTTTGAACAACTTTTCTCACTAGAGCGCATATTTTTGTTGTATTAGAAAGTTTATAATATGTTGAAACGTCAAGGACTGGATTAATAGAAATGTACTCTCCAGTATGAACCTGAGCAAATAATAAATGGCACAGCAAATGAAATAAACATAAATGAGTAATTATGATGTTAAACATTAACACTGCACCAGCGGCTGACAAACTTAATCTGTTATTTTAGTTCCATGCGATATCAACCTTTGATCGGTTTATACCAGAGGCGACCCGCTCAGTATTTGATCCGAGTTGACTGAACATAAACAATCCCCCCAAAAAATGTCAGTTGAAGGTGTTGAGCATCGATTTAGCGGCTTCACAACATTTACTTTCAGTACCTTCCTACCTGCCTTCTTAACTCGTTGCATCTGCACTGCAGTGACAAATATATGAGCACCCTTGAAATCATCCCTGTTATGTTAACTAGTAGGGACAACTAGTGGAAGTTAGTTTTGTTTAGGTGGTTAGTGATTTTGAAATATATTATTATATAATATCCTCTAGATTTGCTGTCTGCTCAAGCACAGTCCACAGGTACACCGAGTACGATGCAAATCAAATATGGCTGCTACAGTATGTATATTCAATGTTCACTTATGTAATCTGTTTAGTCTTTGATTTTGTGCATTCAAAGACACCTTTGTTTCCAAAGGAAACATTAATAGACCATTTCTATGTGCAAAGCACTTTTACAAGCCTTTGATTTTGTCTCTTTGAAAAACAAATCTATGGAAAGAGGTCACATGATAACGCAGCTGCATTGTGTGTGTGTGTGTGTGTGTGTGTGTGTGTGTGTGTGTGTGTGTGTGTGTGTGTGTGTGTGTGTGTGTATGTGTGTGTGTGTGTGTGTGTGTGTGTGTGTGTGTGTGTGTGTGTGTGTGTGTGTGTGTGTGTGTGTGTGTGTGTGTGTTACTCTAATGAATATAGAGTAAATGGTACTATGTAGTGATGTAGAAAATAATCAGCCTGTGATGCTCTGCCTTCTTTGAGCTGCCCTGGATTTTGGTCATATTAATACAGATTATTTAAACTCTGGCTTTGTACTGACTCAGTGCATGGAAATGTATTTATTTATTTTCAGTATCCAATTACATCAGCTTAAAAAAAAGAGCTAAGGGACTTCAGGATCTAAACATAGGATAAAATTACATTGAAAAACAGCTTGAGGAAGCAGCTTGTTCATTTTTACTCGTGCCTTGAAGGTTAGCATTATTTTCTTAAATTGTTGAGTTGTATTTGGTAAATTTAAGTTCTTGCTTATCTGTTTTAAAAATATTAATAAAAACCCTTATTGTGAAAGATCATTCCTAAGTAACGCCTGACTTTCACTTATGCTGAGGGTTTAACTGCTGAGCTCTGAATCCACTTCGTTTCCAGGAAATAAGACATAATGAAAAGTAAAAGCCAACGCAGCTTCACAAGCGCGTATTGAATGGTGACGGCTTCAACATTAGTATTCTTTGTTCAAAGGCTGTGTCCCTGCTTTGCTCTAAAAGGGATCAATGAGCAGACGATGCCTGGAGGTGGTCATCAGTTTCTCATGTGGTCCCTCATACATCATACAGTATATGAAAACCCTTATTTTCTTCTTGTGTGTACTTTTAAAATACCCAAAGAGGAAAAAGAAGAAACTATATAGAAGCAAACAAGACATTTGATTCCTCGCTTTATTAAAGCGTCTAGTTTTGAGTCACTGCCACTGCAGAGAATAATGTGATTTCCCTTATTGTATAAGCCTTTTTTCCCTTTTACATTGTTAAAAAGATTTCTATAACGTCATTGAAGACTGAAAGTCCTTTTTTTTTTTTAAAAACTGGCCGTTCTTTTAAACTGCCTGGTTGAGATATGTAGCTCATGAAATTTAAATCACTGGACTTTGTAAAGGTGGTATAGAGCAAACACTTATAACAGAAAGCAAACGTCTTTCAAGCAGAAGTTTGATTTTTATTTTCATACAAGGAATGTAATTCCTATGAAAGCACAGCACCCTGTGTTGAACTAGCATTATTAAGCAAACCATGACTGTGTGCTTTAAAAATTTCAACAAGACAATGGTATCCATGGAAACCTTTGCAAATGAATCGTGCAATTCATTCCCCATTGTTCCATGAGGTGCATTTACTGTAATCACTGTTCAAACTGAAGGACCCACAGTATCTATACGTACTGTATAACGGCACGTCCTTAGTTATGATCAAGGAGAGCAGAGGATTTAAAATGATGACAATATTCAAAGAAAAACGCATGTGGCTCCATCCCCTATGGCAAATTATAGCTTCATGATTTAGAGTATAATTTAGTCATGTTTTAAACTAAATGTAAGCTTATGGTTTCTGCAATAATATGCATATTTTGAAGAATAAACAATTGAAAAAAAATGCTGTGTTTCATCTGCTGGCATACAAATAAAATGAGTTTCTGTTAGTAGCGGGCAGCTGGATCTCTACTTTATTGTTAATAAGATATTGAAAGTCCCTATATACACCAGTAACCAAACTGTTTGACTTTGCAATACAATTGTCAGGGGACACAAATGAGTTTTTTTTTGGTCATTTTAATATTTCATTTTCAGTTGAATTTGATGGTATTTATTGATTTTAGGTCAAAAGAACCTTTGTAGCGCTTGAAAATAGCAATTCCTTCTATGCATCTATATTTTGTGGACCCTTCTTTTTGTTCAAGGGGCTGAACAACTCCCAGCTGCCAGTGGGCGAGCAGTTGGGTACAACCTGAACAGGTCACCAGTAATCACAGGGTCCATCACAGGTTCGTGCAGAGACAAACAACAAGGCATTGATTGTCATGGTCAATATAGAATCAGTAATGTGCCTATCAGCTGTTTTTTGGATCGGGAGAGGAAGCCAGAGCACACGGGGAGAAAAGCCTTTCAGAGTTCTGTCTATTGCAAGAAGTAATTTGAAATTCAGCAACTGAACAAAGTGTGCATTCATCCTTAATATATCTGTATGTATGTGTATATGTATATATATATATATATATATATACTTCAGCTGAGAAATATAAGTCTTTAGATTATGTACTACTACAAAGCAACTATCCATTACTCAGGGCGTTTCAGGTTCCTGTGGGCACCAAACACCCGGTAGTGCACATTTACATGAAAATGTCCATACCCCACCGCACTCTCATGCAGTGATCTAAAGCGATCGTTTAGCGCGTGCTCTGGAACTTGGAGATGCTCCAGCTAAAGAGCGCTACTCCTCAGACCATCTTGCTGAACAACCAGCTTAGCAGTGTCCACAGCTCCACTGTTGTGATGTTGTGTCAACAGTTACTAGAAGTGTAATAATTGCAGTTTTCTTCTCTGATGTGAGATGACAATTATAGAGGAAAGGGTGAAAGTAGAACATTAACTGTGAAAGTGAGAGAATACTTTGCCATTTGGCAATGTGAACAGTCACATGCTGAATTGTGAGAAATATCGTAGAATCTAGATTTGTTTTTTCTTTTTTTATTAGTCTTGCCCACGGTTGAAAGATATGAATATATTTTCATACATTGGAGCTTATTATGCAGTTTTTTTTGTTTTTTTTTTTAAATAACAGAGCGCTAACTGTTAAGTGTAATCAAAATCTTTAAGGTCAGTGTTACCTGCTATCTTTTAAAGCAAGAGACAAATGAAATATCACGGATGAAGATAATGATTTTGTTATCTGTGTTCCGAGCAGACTGGGACATTACAATACGTCTCAGAGGTCAGGGGCAGTTGGTTAATGAATAGATTGCTCATCCTAATGTCAGCTCTTATCACAACAGCTTGTTACAAAGTGTCTGCATGACACTATAATAAGTCTATATCCATAAGGTCTTTTCTGTTTATTCCCTAAGGTGAAATTAACCCTCTATTTGACATCAGTGTCTGCTCTCCAGTCTGCTGTGCATTACTTTGAAGTTGCCCAGCTAACAGATGGAAGTGTCTTTCTCAGAGCTGGATGGGCTTTGACGTACATTTCTGCTTGTTGCTGCTACTGCAATATATGGTTGAGAGTGGAGGAGAAATGTTAAAGGGTCAGAATACTGGTGGTTGCAGAACCACTGCAGCTTAAACAAAGAAACAAAGTCAAGCCAATCAATACGATGTTTAAAGACCATGAGAACCAATTTTTTCTCTACTTTTCTAAGTATGAGTCTTGTGCAGCATGAGACTTCAAGTGAAAGGTGAAAAAGTTTTGCCTGTTTACTGTCAGATATTTGTTTTTTAATTTGTCTGGGATGTGTCATCAGCTGCAAGTGGGTGAACTTCACAGGAAAAAAAGTGATATTCTTGTGGATTTAACTAGATTTGACAGTATTTGAACTGAGTATAAAGACAGGAGTTTAATTAAAATTTCATTTATGCGCTTTATATTAGTGCAAATAGAATAACGTTGGATCTTGTGAAAATGTTCTCAATCTAAAACAATCAAACATTAAGTTATTTTGAGGATCAGCAAGTTATGAAAAAGCATAACTGATGCAAGCTGTTCACTGCAGTCATATGTACATTGTATGATAGATAAAGTGAAAGGTCTCAGAGGAGTGCATTATTCATCGCATGTCCTCAGAGCCCTGCGCACACGCCTGTGGCAACAAAGTGGCAAGCACAGAATGACTGAGAGCAGACTGTGCCTGGCGAGATCTGACCAAACATCCAAGGTCACCGAGAACTGATGCAGAATTACAATGAAAAGTAAAGCCAGAGAGAAATATGGCTGAAGTTGGAATTATGTGCTCCATGCAGGTTAAATTTAGTTGCAAATGCAGCACTAAATCAGACATTGCAGGAGCCAGTTTTAACAACAACCATCTGGATACTTGTGAATACAGAGATTGCAAGTGATAAATGGAAATTACATTGAAATTATATGCTGTTTTATACGTACAAACGGTTTTATACTAAATAGAAACAAATGCAATAAGCAAATATATCCCTCCCTCTCTTTTCTTACTGTTGCTTACCCTTGTTGAGGTAATACTGTGATTAAATTACATCAGAATTTTTCTCTGGGGTCTCACTGAGCTCAGTGGATTGCTGTAAAATGTATTTGATAATTCAAGTATTGAGCCAGGAGTTATTTTGACAAAGCGGGCAAGCAGAAAAGCGAACGATACCGGTTGAATCACTATGAAAGAGGTGATAGCCTAAAACACAAAAGCTGAAAGACGTCATGTCAAGAGAGGTGCAGGCACTGCGGTAAGCTGAATGTACTGGAGCACAATGGTTTTGCTCCCTTAAGTACATGTAATTATGTATCAATGTGCAAACTTGTGCATTTGTTTGAATATTGAAGTACTGTGACAGAAACCTGGGGCTGCTACAAATATCTGCGTGGCATAAAGCCTCGTGTTAACACTGTTGAATTTGCTCTTGACCACCTTGGGGAAATACTTGTGCACATACCTTTCGTTGCTTTGTGATAGCCCTCTGATTTGCTGGAGTTTTCCAAATCTTAACTCTCTCTGAGTAACTGTACTGATTTAGTATATCGTTCTCATTAGGGCCAAGTGGGAATCCCTGTGTCTTTGGGTGTCTTTGTTTCAATCTTTATCTCTCAGTCAAGAAACTGCTAAGGGGGGCCTCATGTGATTTATTCTAAATGGGCACCAAACTAGTAACAAATGTCTGTGCATGATTTGTGCCCTGAGGCCACACTTGTTCACAAAGAACATTGTGGAATTTTTTATTTATTTTTTTGTCCTTGGGGGAGGAGAACATATTTGGATGTTTGGCCACTACTTTATATGTGTCTGTCCTACAAATGCCATCCATCGATGTCTTTACGAGGGACTCTGAAAAGGCACTGATTTATTGGCCACGCAGCTTTTTAGGACATTAACAGTGAGAAAACAAATTTGATCTCAGAAAGAGTGTTGGTTTGTGTTCATTTTTGCAGCGTGTCAGGTGTGCAACTCCAAGCCTGACTGAATTCCCAGATGGACTGAAGCCATCAGTGCTGGCCAGACAGACGAACCTAAAGCAAGCAATGAGATTTCTGCCTGAGTCTGCCTTTCAGGATGGAATGGCATAGGTGAACTTAGTGCGAAAGAGGTATTTGGTCTAGACAGTTTCTCCCTGCTTTTAATGCTCAAAGCAGAGGCTTTGTTTAGAAGGCCCCTCACGCACGGAGGTAGGTCAAAGCCTGTCAAACACGAACTGTCAGGATGCCTCCTGTCTTTAACAAAATACAAAAAAGGAGCGTTTTGATCTCATTTAATTATTCAAGACCCCAACAAGAAGAATAAAAAAAAATAAAATGAATATACGTCATTGGATAATGTCAGTAAACACCCACACAAATCTGTCACCTCCGTGTATGTTGCCGCTGCATTTTCTCATGAGATTCTAAAATGCAAATTTAATGTCTGTGGGCAACTGCTTCATCTATTATGTATTTTTTTTAAATATGCAAACTCATTATAGATGGAGAAAAACTTGGGTAAGACTGTTGGTATTGATCGCAGAAATCCTACAAATTAAACATCTGACAGACACCGAGCAGATCATCAGCACACGGTGCCTTAAATGGTAAACTTAACATAGATCAGTTCGTGGGTTAGAATAATGGCCCTCTTAGGTCTTAATATGCACACCACTGCAGCTGGATTTTGGTTGCACGAGCAGCGTAATACATTGGATAATCCCTGGGCTCAGCTGAGTATGAGCCCGGCTAAACAAGAGCAGAGGCCAGTTTTCCCCTTTTTGGAAATCTTCACAGCTACGCTGTGGGTGCAGGAGAGAAAAATAGATCAAAGATCTACATTATCAAGACATATATTTTAAAACTCGTTCCGGAAAGAAAATTCATAATGAAAAATAACAAGCACCAAGGGTCAAATTAAAAATGTATTTCAAATTTCAGACTTTTCCTCTTTGAGTAACTGTTCAGTCTCTAAAGAAGCACAGAATACAATACAACTACTCAGGCCTGTCACAGCTGATGCCTGCGAATGGTCATTTTTCTCCTGCAGTCTACGACGATATCTGTTATTTCATGGGGAAACTGTAATCATCCATCCTTTTAGCATCCTTAGGTGTTTGATCAGAGAAGCTATGATCGGCCCTATTTTAAAAAGTTGGAATTCAGCATCTCCAGAAACAGGTTAACAGTGACATGAAACATTTGCATAGCCTATGATACACTTAATACCGTCTAGAATATAAATATTATGACAACATTCTCTTAGAAGTCACAGAAGAGAGGCAAGCATGGGGACAGGACACCTCATGGCAAATATACATTTTACCTGTTTTATAAACATGCTCTATTATTAGCTTTTCCTCAAGCGTTTGTGACATCAGTTCGGCTGTGGCAGCCTCCCTCTCATGTCTTGGCTTGGCTTATACACTTTATCTGACTCACTAGTGGACTGTGCCTCCCAGCTGGCCATGGGCTGACACTCTCCTCCACCTCATTACCAGGAAGGCCGCTGAATGAAGTGAATGCACCTCCCAGTCTAGTTAGAGGCTGACACCTGCGGCTGTACAATCCCTTACCTCAGAAGACAACTGTGAAAGCAGATGCAGCGATGAAGCAGTTAGGCTGCCGTTGAGCTTTCACAGTTTCTCATACAAGATGCAAATACAGGCTGCAAGCATTTTTATTTTCTCAATACTGATTTCCCATATAAACGAATCTGGCCCAATGTGCTTAGATAAAGAATATTTAACCCCATGACTTGCCCTCTGAAAAATCTGACATTTTCTCTGCTCACAAATTATAATTCTACACATTTTCAATGTTGACTTGATTATAACAATATTCACGCTCCCCATCTATTCTCTGTGGCTGTAGCTCTGGAATGCTTGTACCATTAAAATAGTACTTTAATGAGATAATCATTTATGTAACGGATAATGCCCGACAAGGTGTACATTATCAGAAATATATGGAGGATGCGGGGGCGTTTGCCTCCGGGAAGTCCATCTATTTCTGATAATGTACACCTCGAAGGGCATTATCCTGCTTATACCATGGTCACTTACCAAAAAACATAAATATTAAATAAGTTATTCATGCTTTAATGTGTTTTCAGTTGAAATCATTAGTTTTATAACAAGCCACAGCTGAGCGGCTGAGCGGACTATTTAATCTCTCGTCTGCAGCCATTGTAACCTGGTAACTTACAAAGTTTTTTAAAAGCCATTGTAAAGCCATAACTCAGTTTCCCTCGGCTATTTTCTTTTCTCTCCTCTTCTGCATCCCAGACATCAAAATTGTTAAATTCACCAAATAAATTAAAAGAAACTACAAAATCACTCATGTCGCCGTCCTGCGGTAGCCGGCTCTTCTTCTCTGAATCTCCGTTGCCGTGGTTACCACCTGGCAGTTGATCAAGCGCACTGATATTAAAGATATCAGGCAATTTGACCGAACTTGTTTTCTAGGTGTAGGTTATAAGTTATAACCTACACCTCCCAGCCAATCAGAATCGAGTATTCACACAGACCGTGGTTTAATCTGTAGTAATATTTTGTTTTGTTTTGTGAGTATGATCTATGTACACTGAGCATAGTCAAAGTGCTAAAATTCTTAACACAAAACAAGACATAATGCATTAACTTTATTTTTAACCCCAATGTGTTGCAATACTACTAATATTACTACTATTACTACTACTTCTAATAATAATAAAGGTGATAGTGCTGTAGGATAGTAGGACTTACAGGAGTAAATGCAAAGCTTTGGGTTAAATTTGCATATGGTTGACAGTCACTGTACAGTCGTGAGCTGCACCCACCTGTCAAGTCCTTTTATGAGGCAAACCTCATTATTTGTTGGTTGTTTTGAGCAAACGCACAAGGTCGCTTTTGTTGCTCCCAGAGGCCACGCCAGCTCTGCAATTTGAGATTTTGCCATTTTGCTAAAGAGATTTAATTATGGATGAGCTGAAGTGAGCATTTATCATATTTCACACCCAATATTATGACATATTTGTCAGGGCATTAATTTAGATTAATGGCAAAGGGAGAATTTGGGGTGAGCTCTCGACAGCTCAGCTCGTGGAGTCAGATGGCCCGAGTAAAGGTGGTCTGTACCGTAAAATGCACGAAGCCAGAAAAACAAAGAGCTCAAGTTTGTTGAATGCTACAGATTCTGCGTGTGCTTGTTTTGTTAACAAATAATCAGTCTACCATTTTTTTATTTACTCTATGCATCTGTAAATAATACAGAGGATCAAGATGCTCAGATCAAATAAATAAATGAAATAAAATATTCTGTGGAGAGGAAGATTTAAAAAATAGATACATTTGTATGAAGAGCGAACCTCAAACAGCGGCAGTGACCTCCAACTAATTTTGAAAAATTAATCATTTATCAAAAGAGAGAAAAAAAAAGAGGCTCCCTTCATTTTTGTTTCATTATTAAAGTATTAATGACAGCTGTAGGGCTACAAAAAGTGATAACAGCCTGGGGTTTTGACATTTACTGAGGTAGGTGTTGGAGGACCGCGCGGACTCGGGGCGTTTTGACCATCACCTCAGTTTTAGCACCACGATGCAGGGACGTTGCCTGCATTATTCAAATGCATTTTGTGTATCTGTCATATGTCATGCAGCGGGATGTCAAGTGCCTTAAAAAGGTGGGTGGTCCTGTCATGTGTATCCCTCCTGCTGCGGAGCTGAAATGAACTTGACACACAGACAGGAGCACATAAGTACAGGAGGGATATTTGTTGTCGGTGTGGATGGCTGTGCATGGGCGGATGCATTCAGGGCGTTTACATCCTCTCGTTCGCGCTTTCAGATACATGATGGGATGGCTGTGTGCTTATAATACTCATGATATTGCTCATTATACTGGGAGGGTTGTTTTTTAAGGTCTGGGGTGCAGCAAACAGTGCAAAATGTGTCCATTGGAGATGTAGAAAGCATAAATGAAAATATTATAGTTGTTTTTAGCAGCTTTTTTTGTTATATGTAAAACTTTCATTCTACATATTGTATCTATTTAAGTCACTTGACAGAAGTGCAGTCAGTATTACTCAGTCAAAGATCTCAGCTGTTTTGCCATATGCACATGATGACCATTGGCCTTTTCAGGTCTAAGGACGATCTTGTGCCCCGAGTTTAGAAATAAAGACATTATGAAACTGAGCCTAAATACCAAAATCCTCTTTGAAATGTCTTGTGTCCTCCCCTTTTAATGTGACTTTGTTAACACAGGCCACATCTGCCGCATCACCCTCTTCTCCTTTTCAGTCGTTTTAAAACCCCGGATTATCGCTGAGAATTTAGCACCCAGACCATCACCGCCAGCGAACTGCTTTGGATTCGACTCACATCAACTTAGGAGTCTCGATAATGCCTCTAAATGAGCCAAGTTTTCATTAAAGGAATTTCAAACACTCTGTTTGTGCTTTATCTGTTGTCCGCCATCATACTTGCTGCTTCCATTAACTGGGAACATACAGAAAGAAGCCTTGGAGATAGACATGGTGCCCCAATTCTTTCTTACCCTGACTTACAGGGACAGAGTGGTATGCACATTGCCTAACTTGGTTGCTTGGTAACAAGAAATTGGCATGCAATTCCGTTCTCTGTCTTTTGTGAATTTAATTGTGCTTTTGAAGAGAAAGTCGGGTCAACACATTTTGGATATAAGCTCATTCTGAGATGACTCGGTTCAATATTAAACCAATAAAGTAGAAATCTACCCCACTGAATTGATCTGCGTGCGAATATATCACCCTTTTCTTTTTCTTCTTCTTAATCCTTTGTGAAAGTCCCTGTAATTTCAACTATAATTAAACTAGAAATAATATTGCGTGTTTGGTAGCTGGCGTTAACAAATATGATAGTTTTATGGCCCTGAAGGTCAATGGAACAGACGTCAGAGCATCGAACCCTTGTGAGTCGCAAACAAAAGTCTCCTTGTTCTAACTCCAGAAGCTGCACTCTGTGCTTTCAGAGGCATTGCTTCTCCTTTGCTAAGGCTGTACTTATGCACAGCAGTAGCTACTTTGAACTTAAGAATAATGTTAGCACGTAGGTGTGAATACTAAAAAAAGATGATTGTGTTTGCCATCTTACTTTGTTGGCATATGAATTCATCAGCACTAAATACAACATATAGCTGATTCTGATGAGGATGCTACTGCAAGCAAATTAGACTTTTGACAGGTACTAACACAAACCCCCACCTTGTTTTTGTTGTAAAAAGTTGTTTGCATTCACAATCAAGGAGTTCTGGTGGTACATTGGGACCTGAAAGGGAGGGATGGCAGGTTTATATTTACATACCTTAATTTTATAGAACTGGAGCTGTTTACAGATGTCCCAGAGCTGACTTTGGTTATACGTGGCTATCAGATGGGTTAGGTCTAAAATGTTTTCCTCTTAGCTGTTATTTAGGTTTGTGTTAGGCTTTTATTGACTCTTCCCCACTAAAGTGTGCCATTTAATTCCAGAAAACAAATATAATCATATATTTGAATGTATTTAAACTAGAGTGCTGTTGGTCTTACTCTCAAAAATAAATACATTTTTCACAATGATAATTAGTCTCCTACCAAGGAGGAATGTTTCTGTCATGTTAGGGTGGTCACATTTAGATGTGATCTCAGAGACCTTTTTTTTTTTCTGCATAATTAAGCAACCTCACGTACAGGATGGAGCGCTTCCACCCATGCTGTTTCTGATCAGCCGTCTCATACTCATTTGTCTGGTTCTGTTCATTTGACCCTCAGTCTTACACAGACTATGGACTTGGGTTTGTGTTAGATCAGAACTATTGGAGCAGGAAAATGGCCCGTGTGAGACCATATTGTTGCCTCAGAGAAAAAGTCTGGGATGTCGAGATATTTTACATACTGCCTGTAACAAATTCAATACAAGGCATCAACCAAAAAATACCGGAGATT
This sequence comes from Cololabis saira, assembly GCF_033807715.1. Taxonomy (NCBI): domain Eukaryota; kingdom Metazoa; phylum Chordata; class Actinopteri; order Beloniformes; family Belonidae; genus Cololabis; species Cololabis saira. The sequence goes on from NC_084603.1 coordinate 5,740,432, forward strand.
CCTTTGATTTCAGGAAAATTAATTCATTTATCTTAATCATCCCAAAGGCCAATAGTAATTATGTTAGACTGGTATTTTGTATTTATCTTGTTGTCAACAGGAGAAAAAGAAGATCATCAAATAAGATCCAAAGGTGACCCCCCTTTGACAGAAGCCTCGCCGCCCCCCCCTTTTTAAGCTACTCCAATAGTTAAGCTGCTTTAGGTCTTGTTCTTTATGTCACCCAAGATATGTCTTTATGATTCTGGCTGCTTACTTGGAGTTTCTGTCTTGTTCCAGAATAAAGAGATAGCTCAGTGGCCTTAAACTTTAAATCCTTCTTCCAGTTTTGAACTTCTTTTTTTCCCACTTTTATTTGAACTTGCTTTCATATAAATATATATCCTTCAAAACATACAACATGGCTACTGGATGAAGCTATAAATGCAGCCTGTATTATCTACAAACTCATTTGGTGATTAATTACTTCTTGCACGAGGTGGTCCCTGAAGAGATGATCAATGTCATATTGAGTAAATTCAGTCATGACTTGTTTATTATTGTGAAACGTTGCACAGTCCACTAACAAGTATCTGCCATCATATTGTACATGCTAATTACAATAGAGATTATTGCATTATTAGCTGAAATGATAGTTGACTTTCTGAATAACAAAGAGTTTTATCAGCTCAAGGAAGTGAGCCGGAAATGTTGTCTGAAAAGCTCTCTGCTTTATTAATGTTTGTGGACGTAAGGATTGGCTGAACCTCAACATGTGCGCTTTGTAGATGTGGCCATATTGGACTGAAGCAAGATCTTGGAGGTTTATGGAAGATCCCGGGTGGTGAAAATACATCAAATCTCATACTCTGCTGTTTGCATGGGGGTTTCGGGTGTCCTTAATTGACTAGATCCCCAAAGCTGCAGAAGGAAGAAGGGAAAAAAATAGAGGAAAGTAAGGGATAAAAGTTTCCACAAATAACTTTGCAGTCTGCTACTGGGTAGAAAAGATAATGAGAGAAAATCTCCAATGGATTTGTGATCTTGTGAAATTCCCCTTGGAAGTTAATTCTGCTGCTGCATGTGTCATTTGCTTGAAATGAGGAAAAGAAAAAATAAAACCAGGCGTTTCTGATGGGTGGTAAAGAAAGCTCTTTTCACGGAGCAACGGATCTTTCTCAGCTAATCATGACTTCATCATGGAGGAGGTCACTCCGCTGAGCTTCTAGCTGACCGAGATATTAAAACAAGGAGAACCCAGAACGCCTCATTCATAATGAATTATTGAGAATGTCATATATTGAATTCTGTCTCCCGTCTCTGCAGGGTGCCTGGAGACACTGGAATAGCTGATTGCTGTATAGCTTCAAATGAATGTACTACATTTTCAATTACATTATATATAAGTCCATGGAGAATGTTATCTGGCCCATTAGTATTAGCTATATAGATGGGTAGTTTGTAATGCTAGTCATGAATACAGAAACTTTACAAATATATATGATCACCCCAGAAAGGAGCACTATTAGTCATGAATATATGTGCTTTTATTGGTTATATTCTGGCATAAGTTGTTCTCTATAATAGTAGTACGGATTAGTTGGAAAATTGTGTTCTTTTCAATCACATCCTTATTTGTGTATAAACAGAAACTAACCTTCACTTAATATGACTCCTGCTGAGTGTCCTGCTATTTCTAATCATACTCATTTTATGCTCGACTGCTGTTGACGAAGAATGTCCGCCTTAAAAGGAATGTGCATCTTTCATTATCAAAGAGTGTTTTATGTGCGAAGAACAAACTAAACTTTGTACATCACTGATCAGTGGAAAGATAAAGGAAATCTCATCAGTAGATGAATGTGCATCTAAATGTCACCGCTCACAGCCTCCAGATCTCTTCTAAATTTTACCTGCACAGAAATGCATGGAAAAAGATGATATACAGTATCTTGTTACGGCAGTTAAGATCGTTAAGGCAATTATGTCTTAATTTGCGAGGCAGGTCATAGTATTGTAAATCTTTAAACAATGATGCACAAGGACATACCCCAGCATTTTGGTTGTATGATATAAAACATGGAAGTGAAAGTGTTGCCGCTGCATTTTCATGACGGTTTTTATCAGCTCTCAACAGAGATATGCCTGTCAGTTATCTCCAAGAGACCAAATGAGAGGACATAATGTGTGTGTGATCACATGAACCCTGTGGGAAGCTGACTAGGACCTACGGTGTGAGCTGCTCTGAAAATAAGCTCGGAGAACAGGAGCTGTGTGGGAGCCGTTGGACTAGTTCATAGAGAAAAAAGAGCCAGTGAGACAGGCTAGCATGATATTTCTCTATTTTGGGGTAGACGACAGCCATCACTAGTGCAGTTTGAACATGTAGTGTATCTTGTTTGCGGTAGGCTTATGCGTGTACTGCTGTACTGAATACATTTAAATGTACTTGTAGTATCAAGAGCACAAACCTATTTTGTATAAAAGTACAAACTAAAAGGGGTTTCATTAGATGTGTTCTTTTTTCAATCCACAGTCTCACTCCTCAAGATAGTATTTTTGATGATACAATCAGTTTTCTCAGATCTGCAAATCGGGAACTAACAAAAGTGCGAATGTAGCAAGTACATTTTTTTTTTGTCAATCCAAAAATCAGCTCGCAGCATAATTCTTTAGTCATAATGCAAATCTAATCTTCACAGTAGGAGACCCATTATTCTAATAATTCCAGAGAGGCAGTCATTTATACTAATGGCCTGTTCTGACTGCACACTTCACAAAGAGCAAGATGAAACAAGTAGTGTAAAGTTGAATAAAAGACGACAAATAAATATGCTTACTGAAGCTTTGCCACTGTTATATGCACCAAGGATATCCGTATAGTTTATAAATGGTGGCATCAGTGTATTTTTTTTTACTTAATTTAATGTCCTCCTGCAACCCTTTTTGACGTTTATCAAATGGTAAAACCACACCAGTCTTGATTTACTTGCACACTTTGTTGACCTCTAGGGGTACTGGATGTTGACGTCGATTCTGCAGAGGATGAATCTTTGATTTTGACATTCTAGCTCTATACGTTGCAAACATCCAAAGGGAACATCACCATCCCCAGTAGTTTTTATTCTGCCTGTCATTTTTTGAGACAAATGACATGTGCACTAAGAACAGGCTTTGAAGCAAAGATTATATGATTATGGCAACAAAATGCTTATTTCCTTTTTTTTTTTTTACTAAAAAATGGCACAGATGAGACAACCTTAGATATTTTATTTCCTTTTTTTTAATTATTGAATATTCGGTTAAACAGTCATGATGTTCTCCTCTGAGGCTGTGGATAAGGGAGGAGAAGGGTGTATAATGGCTCTAGGGGTGCGTGAGTGGATAGTGGAAGTGATGATGAAAACAATCTGAAGCTGCTATCGCTCTCAGAACTGTGTCAGGTCCAATCATACACCAGAACTCTTACAAACTCTTTATTATTACTATTTTATTATTTCTAATCAGAATTTATGATCATTTTACATATCTGTGATTTTAAAGAACATTTTATAATAAAAAGTGAAAATGTCATCTGTAATTTATACATTTTGGTTTGCTGTAAAAATCAGGATTTAGAAAAACAAAAAGAGTTGTTTTAACTTATTTTAGTAGATGTAAAACTAATCAAATTTAATTTAAATTTAAAAAACTTAAACTATGTTTGTATTTATAATTTCCTAAAGATTCAAAACACGGTTCACATTCGTTGCACAGTACTTACAGTACATTTAATGCTTTGTATTGGAATATTTGCATGCAATCATCATATTCATGTGCGGATTTTCCATGAAATAGGGAGAAAATCACTAAGCTTTAATCTTGGGGTTCCATATCTGTTTGCAAGTCCAGCGTGGAGTGTGCCCTCTGATTACCCTCTATTTTTAATGTCATCTCATGTCCATGGGGATTCAATTACTGGCTTAACATAGGTGATTTATCTGACCGTTCACTGCTACATGATTTAAAATCATGAGGAAATACAGATTTATGCATCCATCAATGCCTCGAAACGCCATAATGAGGTAAAAGGACTGTAACAAACCATTTGGCATGCCATCACCTTTTACTCTCCAACGATGTAACTCCATATGTCCATGAAAAATATGAAGCCCTTGTTCTTTTGCCTGATTTAATAAATTCAAATTATATAAGAACAAGGCAGTGGTAGAAAAAAAGGAGAAGAAGCAGCATTTCCCTTTGCTTATTAGAGCTGAAAAACAAAATATGTGCATGTGGCAACAATTTGTGCATAGAGAAGCTCATTAAAGATAGTCTCAGAGAAATAGAACAAAAATGCTTTTGTCACTCAGGCTCGCAAAAAGATCACTTTTTTTTTAGTTCATGAGAAATCCAGAGAATAAATTCTTGCCTTCTACATGAAAAAAAATTGCACTTTTGAGTGTAATAGCTGTAAATAGTAATCATGTATTGATTATTGAACACATAAACTCAGTCACATCTATTTGTAACGACTATGTCTCTGAATTTGAAGCAACTGCAAGGTCTCTCAGCGCTGTAAAACATCTTATCATATTTATTTATGCCTTGGCTATAGAAGCCACATTGTTTCCTGTAAATTAGCTGCCTCATCAACGATTTGAAGAAAAGGACATGTCCTACAGCAAATCCCCTCTTCACAGCAGTTCGGTTGAGAGGCATTAGACCTGAGAGCTTGGTCTGCATATCAGACAGGTGCATCACCAATAACGTGAACTCGCTGACAATAGGTCAGTCAGGCTATTCAGCTAAGGCTATCGGGGCCTGGGTGTCACAGGCCTTTAAAACTCCACGTTCCTCTGCAGTGAGCATGTCACCAGCTTCCCATTTCAAGGCTCTGCAGAGCGTAGCTGAATGGACAGCCACCATTGTGCACCCAGATAATGCACTTCAGTCATCCTTAATGTCATCATAGCCAAAAAGGGCTCAGAAGCTGAGAGGGGTGGGGAGGGGGGCTTCATTTCCTCACATATCCAAGGACAAAAAAAGGAGCTTTAATAATAAGATTAAAGGCTGTGATTGTTTTGCACACTAATTATACTTACCGGCTGTACTGCAGGCTGAGTTGTGTGTGTGTGTGAGGATGGTAATGTGAAACTGTCCTTTAGCTGTTTTTGGTGCATGTTTGTTCACTACCTCTGGGTGGGAAAACAATTAAGCAATTGTGTTTAGGTTAAAGATGATTAGATTTACTTTATATTATTTTTTAATCTACATAACACTTAATATTCCAGACATGGTAGGCTGCAGGAAAAACTTGCGGTGTGGTAATCAATTCCATACATTGGCCGACGTTAAGATGTTGAATGGGTAATTGACCACAGTAATGGTGCATAGCTGTGTGGTGGTGGACGATGGAGACATGCACATTAAGAAACAATTAATTTCCAATACTAATGTCACTCTCGGATGCCTCTGCTGCTGCTTATAACAAGGAGCTGTCAGTGATAAGTCATTTCATACTCCATCTACAGTGCAATTTGATACAGGCTAGACAAAGCTAAATGCATTTTTTTTGTTGGATTTTGGTAGATTTCAGTGTTTCCTTTCCAGGGGCACCTGGTGATAGCGGTTCGGTTATATACTGATTTTCTTTTTTGCTTTGTAGCTACTGAGCCAGTGTTGACTGCTGAGGGATATATCACTGTCTGGTTGTGGAGTGTTTTCTGGATGCATGTAAGGAAAGTTTCCTTTCATACAGTTTGATTTACCACATCCAGTAGGTACTTTTTATGGCTTTGCATACATATTTCCTTTAGTGTGGTTATAGTGCACTGTTGTTAAGTCTAAACCAAATCCTGGCATGGCATTAGGAAGAAAAAAAAGAAAGAAAAAAAATCGAATAACCTTCCTTTCCTTATCTGCATGCAGTTTAAGTGATATACTAAAAAATACAATTTTTGTCTTTTTTTGTAATGTTGCCTCCATGATATTGATGTTTTTTGTCTCTGCCCAATATCTTTGACAGTACAGCTGCTCATTCACACACATACTTACATTGCCTGGTCAAAGAGAAAATGTGCTGTAATGTCAACAATATCCTCATCTGGAAATTTCTGTTATCCTAGTACTGCGTATTAATTTTTTTTCTAAAGGTCCCAATCAGACATTCTTTTAGAATACAAAAACGTCAGTCAATATCTGATTCCATGCTTGTACTTTGCCTTCGGACAGTATTTCACTTAAAAAGGCTAAGGTCAGTCAGCGTTACCTCTCACTGACAGACTTGCTCCAGGAAAGACGAATCCCGCATTTCGCAGCTGAGAGAGGCCAGTAATAAACATAGTAATTGTGCATGATTCATGAGAATGCTTTTATGTGGATTGTCATGATGTTTTCTGAGGTCATCAAGTGATTAAATCCCATGTCTTCTGAACTAAATGCACCCCTTGTCTTGGGACTGAGTCCCTGCAGAGTTTTCTCTCCTATGCTGTTAACTCCCGTTTCCTCTCAGCACTCAACGGTTTAAATAAAGAAAGGAAAATACTATAAAAGACTGCAAACCTTACCTGAAAAAGAAATCAATCAGAGTTTGTCAGAGTTCACCTCTTTACTTGCTTGGAATTAAAAAAAAAAGATTTGATCAATGTAGGGTTAGTAGAAATACAATTTAAGAAAAAGAAGGCCCCAATGTATGAAGGTAAAGTAAAATCTATGTTCTCTTCCTTTGAGGATTAATTTTTTACTTAATACAACACATGTTAAATGAAGTGAAAACAAGAAAATTATCATTTAGCACTAAATCATAATCGGAGCTCGCCATCAAAGGTGCCAGTCATTTGATGAAAATCAATACCCGTATACATATATTATCACAGTGCGGTGCATAACTCTGAAGCTTGTAACTACTATGATCAGGCGCATGCTCCTTTAGTTGGAATCAGAATCCATTAAAGAACAATCCTGTTGGGCTGCGTCTGTGCTCCAACTTGTCTGAAGACATTTCAGTCTGTGATTATTTTGGAGAGCGTATTTGGTTTAACAAGGGGTTAGCCAATGAGCAAAGACAGGGCATGTTGCAGGCATCTTCCTCATGACTAACTTGCACATGACACAATGTTCCTTGTGCTGATAGATGCAGGGTGGCAGTGGGCTTTTTTCTTCTTCTTTTTTTGCCACTGTAAAAGGATCAGACATGATTGGTGCTGTGGAAAAGCTGACAGCATGAATTATGGAAGTCTCATTAGGGGCTGTAGAAAATGATTTATCTCGCTACAAAATATGGTCATAACTACGTTTGTCTCCATGGATACGGAGTCCATTGTGTGTTTTGCTCATTTAATTTCTTAGGTGTATCATTTCCAATTTAAAAGTGAGGGATTTCCATGGACTTCAGACCATGACTCTATTAAATGGAAGGTCAGTCTTTGGAATGCCAAGCAAAATGGCTCAGAAAAGTACAAGGTATGCTCTTTGAAAATTGGCTGCAGTCACAAAGGTGATAAAAAATGTGTCATGTTTCTCACTTGACAGATGCATTGCTTGGCATGGTGGCGTTGGGCTTGGCAGTGCATGTGACTGCCAGGTTATCTACTGGGGTTGTGCTTTTCTATACCAGTGCCAAGAGTGGCTGCCATAATTTCCCAATATCCCACAGCAGAAGCATTGTAGCGAAGCATGTTGCAGTAGATGATCCTGCAAAATCTTCTAGAGCATATTAACATTAAATCCTGCTAATGAAATATATATTCTGAAGCGGTTGGGCATGATTTACAAAGGAGCAGTACATCAAATGTTGAAAGCTGGTTTTCCAGATTTTAGATCATCCCGGAATCGTTTCTATACATTTATATAACGCAACTGCTGTCTCTGAAATGGTTTCATTAGTAACCCGCTTCCATCCTTGTTTCTGTCAGCGCACAGTAGTCCTTTCACTTGTGTCCCTGCAGCAGCCCCACTTTTAGTCACGGCTGGTTCAGCAGGATCGCACTTTTGAAAAGACGGGTGATTCTGAAAGCTGCAATCTCGGTATTGCTTTAAAATGCTCCATAGGCGGATCCCTTTTCTGATAGCATCATACAGCTGAAATGAAAGCACCACACATTGTCCAACAAAAGGAAGATGACAAAGAAATTAGTATCTTTCTTTGTTGTAGTTTTCTCTCATTTTCTTCCCCCTTATTCAAACAAAAAAAAAAAGGTCTACTTTCCAAAGGTTGATAAGCAATTTGCATTTGCTTTGAACCACAGTTATGTTGACCTACTTTTTTCTGGGATGCATGTAACGGTGGCATAATTCGGTGTAATGTTCTAACTGTGAAGCCTGCACTTAAAACTGTGTGGCTTTTAAAAGTATACATTTTTTTGGAGGAGTCAAAATGATTTGAGAACAGACTGCTGAGGCCTGATCCCTGAAGCGTGAGGAAAAAGAGGGGGAATGATCTGCCCGCAGCAGCCAGCAACAGGGCTTTTTGATGCAGTGCTTTGATAACGTCAGAGCTCCATCTAGGTTGCTTGGTGAGGTACTGCTCAATAACCTTGTGATTTAACATTGTGCTGTAAATGATCAATGCAGTCTCCCATAGCTGCTGATTTGTTCCGCATTAGTAAAACAAAATGCATCTTGTCTGTTTAGAACAGACTGCACTCGGAGCGCTCGTCTCTCCACACTCCCAGCGTTTTTAGGCAAGTTCACATGACTCTTTGACGGGGTGCAGTAGCAGTTGCACAGAATTCTAATTTGGCTTGAATATCTGTCATTAAGAGAGTCAACAGGAAGCAAGCAGATGGCTGAAGGAATATGACAGATAATTGTGTGTCTCAGAGGACAATTCGTAATTTGTATCCGATTCCTTGCAACCCCCTCATTTTCTTAATGAGGGACTAATTGAGTTTTTTACAGTGGCTCAAGCATATGGTCCCACCAATAGAGAGGGGTTCGTGTAACGGCGGTAAGGAGATATGCTGAGGACATCAGTGCAGACGCTTGAAGAGCATTTCTGTGAACAGCTGGGTCCAACAAACATTTAAGACTCACTTTGGAAGTGGAGGTGAATTCATGTGCCAGAGTAGGATCAGTCTTCATCACATCATGATCTTCGTGTCAATCATAGTCATGTGTTTTTAAAATAGATACGTGTATAGATTATGAATAGAAGAAATATATCTAAAATGGGACGTAACAACAGATCAAACTTTCCCAGTCTCAGCAGGTGAGCTCTGGGCATTGAATAAAGACAAATGTAAGGTAGAAAGGTCTTCCTCTTATCTTCTGTTTGGACTGTTATCTGGGATTTCTGGTACTTTTCAGAATGCAGTGACAATGTGAGAGTGCTATCCCTCACAAACTGCATTTTTCCTTGGCCGGACAGTCGGGAACGCGTGGCGAACAGTAACCGAAACGCCCCTGATCAGAGCTACTCACAGAGGCTTCTGAGTAAAGGCTCATTTCATGCAAGGTTAGACACATCAGTCATTGGACGAGGGGTTGGCTTTTACTGCCTCTCAGTAAAATTATACATGGAACGTGTCAGCTACGGTGAAAAGGAACCTGGAAATTAAATGTCTTCTATAGAATTCCCTGAGGAGGGCGTGATCACTGGCTGAGCATTACATTCAAAGTATACAAGGGGTTTAGGGCCTCAGCAATGGCAATGATCACAGACCCAGGAAACCTTTGTTGAGTCTGATTGTACTTGATACTCTTATCGCTTGGAAATTAATTAAATCAAGCATGAATATCCGAGGAAATATTGCCAGTAATTAGCGGAGCACTTCCACGTGTGGTGATGGGTCAGGAAAATGATGTCCAGCGTTATGCATGTTAGCCTGCCTCTGACATATGATGATGACCTGCATGGGCCGTCAACACTGCACCTGTAATCTCATCTGTCAAGGCTGCATGAAAGCAAATTCTCTCTCTCTCTCTGTTTTTTTGCCTTCTAGCTGGCTCTAATTGCTACGTCTTGAAAGATGAGTTTTGCTAACAAATGCATTTGTGTAGATCAGTTCCCAAAGCTTATTAGAATAAAATAGCTATTTGTTATATCTCACAGTAGATCAAGTTACAAAGCAGATTGTTTCAGGAAACAAGTCACTTATTCACTTTATTCCTTTTGTTTGAGCTTTTTAAAAGCTCAAACAAAAGGATTTTTGTTCGTAGTGGTCCAATCTCAATCCTCAATCTCTTTATTATGGACCTGATTTGTAGATAATCTCCGGCAAACTGGCAAAAATGGCTGCTGTTTTAAACTGATGGAGCAGGCAGACAGTCGTCCTTACTTGCACTTTTTATAACATCTTTTTCTCATATGGACCAGAGTTGATTGCAGGTTTGAGTGTTGAGCGCTGAATGGATTGTTAATTCTGATTTTGCAAATTAGGATCTACTAAAAATGTGAAAAGTGGGGGGTGGGAAGAGGGCGGGTTTAATAATTTTTTTGGGTGCTTTTGGATGAGTGCATGTTTGTATTAAAAAAGACATTTATTATTTTTTTCCTTAACTATTTTCTAGTATTTATGTTCTTCCTGAATTTAATGTGAAACCAATTTAGGCCCAATTGATGTTACCATTAACACAGAGAGAGATTTGAGCTGACACAGAAAGAATATCATCTATTACAAGTCCAAAAATAATCAACTGTTGACCAGCATACATCGGAGAAATGATACTGTTGTTGTCTCAGAGAGATTTTGTGATGATCTGAGGATGTTTAGTCCCCTACTGAGGCTTTCTGGCACAAACATTTTCAGTGCTGTTTTTTGGTCAGCGAGATAACACAAACCCAAAACAAACAGAATTTCATGCTAAAAAAAACCCCAAAGCAGATTCGATTTTTGTGGTGATCCAGATCATTTCCTTTAAAAGTGTGAAACTGTGAGATAAAACATCGGCTTTGGCAGAGAAGCAAGCTCCAAAAATATCTGAGTGCCCCTCCGATAATGTTTGATAGGGATGCCATTTTAAGGAGAAATAATGTAAATGGCTGCACTCTAATGGCTGTATTGGCATTTAAAGTACTGAGAGGTTTCCAAAATATCCATTAAGCACAAATATATAATTTACTAGTAATCCCACATTTCTGTGTATTTTTTAAAATTATATATTTAAAAATAACAACAAATTATACTGTTAATGGTGGCTTCAGCAGGACGTTTTTCAGTAAGTGTTTTACACCGAATGCCTTTCCATTATAATAGCTGCACATTCTGCAAGACGCTTTGTTTGAATGCCAAATGTTCTCGCAATTATTCCTAATTTTATTATCCAAACTATGTACAGCTGAAGCAAATGGTTTTGCTGTTTTAAGCAAATGTATTCCACAAATCCTCCATAAATCTGGAAAACAACCCCGCTATTCCCTAGTTTGATCAATCATGAAAGAGCTAATGGACACTTAAACTGCGAGCATATAATTTTTAATCCTTGGTCCAAATACAGATGCTGAGCTAGTGGTGCGTGGCTGGCTGTGGAAAGTTTTCAGTGATGAATTTTCTGAATGGCATTGTCTCTGATTTGTTGCTGAAGCATGATGGTTAATGAATATCAATAATAAGATTTCTTTTTAGCCCTCGGTGGATGAAAGACGCTTCATACATTTTTTACTTTATTTTCACTGTAAAAGTTTAGAAATCTGCCCAAATGAAGGACAAATGTATCTCGACAAACAAAATGCATCATATCTTTCTGCTTTGTCATTCACTCAAGATACATTGTTTTGAGTTGTTTTAACAAATGACAACAGCTTCCCTCTCCATTTGTTAGAATGCCAGTTTGTCTCTCATGCTTGCCTATATTTCACTAAATGCTTGGAGTTCAATTACGCCTTATTCCATCTGCTCTTTTCTGGTGTTGTGTTGACATCTTGCTCTTTCACGTTGTCCTTCAGGCTTTCTGGAGGAAAATGTTAGGTGGAGCATTTGTGGCATTAAACAAGATTCCAGTCTCTTAGAGTTAAAAATTAAGGGTTTAAATCAATTTCTCAAACAAATGCCACAGAGGCATAAACTACAACAATGATACACAGTTAAAAACACATTGTAATAACTGTTTGCCATCTAAATATTTAAAGTTACCGTATGCTTCTGTTTGTTTCATGAGCTGCTGAGAGAAAGATTAGTAGAAACGGACTGAAGGGCTAATACAACTTTTAATTGGCAGAGGTAATCAATATTTGGCATAGTTTTGATAAAAAAAGGCATATTAACCAATACTTTCTGAAGAAAGTCATGTTGTTTAAACAGCATAATACAGAAGGTGAAAGCCGCTGACCATGGTGTGCCCTTAACATCGTCAACATCAGCTATTACTGTTAGGAAAATCACTTTATTTGTACACCGCCAATTCACAACAAAAGCCATCTCAAGGCACTTTTCTCTGAAAACATGTTCAATACAGTCCAGTTAATAACAATCCAATTCACTTTTAGTGAACTCAAATTAAATCCAATTTATTGTCATGTATCCAATTCCTTCTAGTGGTTTATCTTTTTTAACCAAAAGATTAAAAAAAAAAAAAAAAAAAAAGGGAACCTAAGAGAGCCTAAATGTTCAATCTTCCCTTCGGTGCAGTCTGACACTTGCAGGAGATGTCAGTGGAGAAGAAAAAAAAATTGAAATCAAATTATTATGGAGTTATAAAAAAAGAAAAAAAAAAGTCCAGCAGAGCCAAACACAGGCCGTCTGGCCATCTGCCTCGGCTAGTTGGGGGTCTAAGATGATCAGAAAGAGAGGCCAACAAACACAGAGAGATTAGTCCACAGACATATGTCTATGAAACACAAAAGAGAAAATTGATAAATATAAAAAAGTAATAATGACATATACTGTACATATAAGAAGAGTAAAGAGAAAAAGTGAGGAAAGTGCATCATGGGAGGTCCCCCAGCAGTCCGGATCTGTAGCAGCAAAACTAAGCTGGATGGGTTCAGCGCGCTGGAACCAGCCTTAACTGTAACCTATCAAAAAGGAACGTTTTAAATCTAATCTGAAAAGTAGAGTCTGCATCCTGACCACTGACTGGGATCTGCCTCCACAAGAGATGCACAAAAGATCAGGCTCTGGCTGCCATTGTACTTTTAAAAACTTTAGGGACCAAAAGAAAGCCTGTGCTGATTAAATTTACATGCAGCTGAATGAGTTCCCCAGAGAAAGGCAGTGAAAAAGGCTCCCGGTGACATCTTTGCAGGTCACTTTAACACTAACCGTGAACTTTTCCTAAAACCTACAGAGATGTTTTGGACTTCTGTGTACACGTCCCATTTGATAATAAAATAAGGACTAAAAGCAGCCGTGACACTTAGAATAAGGGCCACAAGATTTGACTAATTAATCCTTCCACAATGATGAACATGATCAATATTTATCAAACAGCTAGTGATCACTTAGTAATTATTTAAAGGTCAGATAATATGAATGACTAAGAAATGAACACCCCATAATACTGGATAATTAGGTAACGACTCGTTACTGAGCATCTGGAAATAACTGCTAATGAATTCTTTCCACAAATGCTTCTAAACTCACTAACATACAACGCTGATGTGGCGAAGTAGCATTGAGTCATTACTTTCATTTTCTTAAAATAACACTTAATTATTACTTCATTGGTAAACCTTTTTGTGTCTAATAATAAATAAATAATTAAATAAATACAATTAAATATTGTGGTCCTTTTTTTTTTAAGTGTTACCAAGACAACAGTTCCACACAGCACTGGAACTGCTTCCTGAGTGAGGTCCAACCCTCTAGTCCTGAACATGGCCACTCATATGGTTTCATGTTTAAGTTTTTATTTTCCCAATACATTGACTTTGGTGTCTGTTTTCCATCCGCGGTTTTCAACATATACGGTCATGCATTCATGAAATCGCAGATTGCAGTTATTTGTTCAGCCCTACACTGTGTTAAGAACCCTGTTTTGGTTATTGACAAATGTTGCTGCAAAGCACATCACTTTTGTGGATGCTTAACTCCGCCTCTCCACAATTAAGACAGAACTTATTTTTGATCGGTATTGATGCTACTTATCGATACTGATTGTTATCGATACTACTATTAGTACCTGTCTCCATCATTTTGAACAAAAGTCAAAGGTACGGGGCTCCGTTAAGCTCAGCGTGATGAGCAGGTGCCCTGCATACAGAGGCTTGAGCGCTCCTGCCAATACAGTTCCTGTATGCTAACAGAATAGATTAAAAATGCAAAGAGAGAGGAAAATATACTTCCGCAGGGGATGACCATTAATAAAAGCATGTGAATGGGATTTAATATATGTGATCAGAATGTAATTCTGGTACCTCACTTTAATCGTGTTTTACCCTATTCACATAGGACCGGTATTACCTAAGGACCTGCAATCATCCAACAATTTTGCTCCAACACCTGAGTTTTGCACAGTGCATTCGCATAGGATTATCAAAGTCTGTGTTTTACTAAAATTAGTAGATGTTTATCACCAGATGTGCCATCAAGGCCTTGTGTTTTGATAAATAATTACCAATTGTGGATATTGAACTGGAGGTGTCTGTTCATGCTTTGGAGTGACAAAGTGACAAAACCTAAAACTGACAAGTCTATATGCTTAAGTTGCCATGGTAACAGTAAACTGAATGATATATGTAACTAGAGCTTTTGTTGTAACCAAAAGACTTTGTGCTGTCACACCAGACTTTGAGCTTGATGGAAGATAAAGCGTTTCTTACAGCATGTGGTTACGCATGTCATCCATCTCATTGTCAATCCTCTGCTGGCTCAAGGCTTCTGGCTTACTGCAGGTCTCCATGTGACTTTTAATGCACACTAATTTCTTTATTTTCATCCCTCTAACCTATCATATCATTATGATATCATCAAAAGTGGTGAATTTTGGCTCAGATAGTTTTATAACAGCACTACATCTGCCTGTAGTTGTCATGACGACACTGGGAAAGAAAAAGCAAATAGAGGAATCTTTTTCAAATGACTCCTGGCTGCAATTCACAGAGTTACTGAAATCTGCAGGGTTAAAAGGATCCAATGACCATTGAGTTTGCTGAAAATGTTTTGGGGGAATGTTTTGATTACAAATCACACATTGTACACATTGTTTTTGTACACTGGATTAATATGAGAAACATCGTCAGTAATAATTACAAATGAACGCAGATTCCCAGGTAAAATTAGTCTAGTGCATAAAGAGTAGTTTGGCCCACCCAAACTACCCGAATCATTTAGTTTTTATGCAAGAAAATAAACAACTTAATTATTTATACTGTCCTTACAGAGAATAAAATCAGCCTGTGTCATATGTCTTGTACACACAAAGTCGAAATACATCTGCTCTAAGATTTAGTATAGCACAGAGGATGACAAAATATGCAGTGCTGAGTATTGCCTACTGTACGTAAACCTACTGGAGCCCACTGAAGTGAAGGGCTGTAAATAGCGCACAATTAAATTTGGGGACAGCGCTGTCATATTCTACTGTTGTTTTCCGGCATCATCTTCCCTGTTATCAACGGCAAGTGCGCAGCTCTTTGGCATCCATCACTGCAGGTGAAGATGACTGATGTGTACTTTCACTTGACGGGGCTGAGCTAACCGAGTCAGAGCCGAGAGCCTGCGACGAACACATAAAATTGATTAAGTACAGTGCGTGGCTTTAGAAAAAATTAAGTAACGTCTCTCAGTCAAACGATGTAAAAAGGCTCTAAATACTAATAGGGTATTTCTTTTTTTCCCCTATAGCTTATCTGTACCCAATTAGGTACAGACAATTACAAATAGTCTACTTGGTACCTCATCCCTGATTCCAAACAGTGATGTTTTTCCAAACTCTAGCGAGTAGTATAATTGCCTAAACCAGAGCCCAAACTTGGGTTTACTGTATAAATGCTTCACTATCTCTCCGAGCTGCAAAAGTGGGCTTTGATGGTTCTTAATTGTCTTCACAAGCTAACAGTATATGTACATCAGTAGTCATAAATAGAACCATGCTCAAGAGATACCCAGACTGTTAACACGTGAAGCCCGGGAGATCTTGTCTAAGCGTCAGAATAAAACGAGTTGGGAGTGTGAATGTGTTGATTCTTCACACTTAAATGGCGAAAATCATGAGAGTTACGCGTTCACCTGTAGTGGCTGTTTCTATTAATCCAGTCTCATTTAGTCAAAAGCTGACTAAGTGTTTAGTTTAATTCATTCATGTATTCGTTTAGTTTTTTCCAATGATTTCCCAAGTGGGTGGAAACATTCAAGATGACTTATTTTACTGACAAAAGGATGGGTTCATGGCTCCAGAAACCACAGGGTACAGCGTGAGCAGTAAGAGATAAGGTGCCACCATCTATTGCAGTTAGCCTGCCAGGACAGAGTATTAGATTAACTTCCTGCTGTTTGTCCAGCCATCAGTGTACCTTCACATTCTTTGTCCAGCACAGAGCTCACACAGTGCTTTCTGTTTAATTTTAGCAAGGCAGGTGTGGAAAACGATCAATTCAGAATAAAAGACCTTTGAACACACTTTGGAAGCGTGTTACTACAACCCTGAAGATCGTGATCAGCACAAAAGGGCTGCAGTGTTTGTTTCTACCTGGTGACATCCCCTCCTCTCATTACACCCTCTTGATTTAGTAATTTTTATGCAAACACAAACACAGCTTTGCTGATGCTTAACTGGGAAATGATGTATAAATGTAGCTGAGCACTCAGTCGTATGCATATTTGTCGGTTTGTTTCTTTTAATCTTACAATTGAAAATGTTTGTTGATACGGTCTGATGTGCGGATCAGACAACTTTCTTTTTGTAAGGATTAGATAATTATTCATAAATCTTTAGCTTCCTGTGTATCATGATGAGATGAGATAAGATGATAGATTTCCCTCTGCATCAGCGTAAGTGAGGCCGGGCTCTCTAAACTCTCAGCGTACTGTGGAAAACACAGCAGATTGAGGCTACAAATTGAATTTGAAGTGATGATTGAAACATCCTTATCATTGGCTGATGCATTGTATTGTCTAATGTACTAACATAAGTTATGTGTGGATCTGTTGTTGATGCATCACCTGTATTGCCAATTTGAAAGCGGTAAAATCACCTCATTAGGCCTCACACTGCCAAAAGTAATGCTAGTTTTAAATCAAAACAAGAGATCAAAACTAATTTGCATAAGCTATTTAAGTAAAATATTGACTACAGATTCAGATTTACTTTAAACAGCTGATGCAAATTCTAAAAGCATTATTTCTAGCATCACTTTTCTCAGTGTCAGCGCGCTGTACTCATTGGTTCTTTGTTCCTTTTTGGAAACAAAGAGGACATGCATTGTAATGTTTACAGCTCAGAATACATTTGTACAAGGCTGACAGCAATTTGGGTTTGGTCAACCAAAACGTATCGACGCAAAGATGACAATTTACTGAGGAAATAGTGGATCAATAGCATGTTATGTCCATGACCCCCCTCCTCTGTGGCTTTCTGATGGCTTACACATTTTTATTTTCATTTATTTCTGTTTTCTTTTATGGGTGTGCAGGAGGGTGGGAGGGAGGGAGCCAGCCTCATGAAGTGTTAGAGTCCTAAAAACCAATGTGAAATTATCTGCATGTTTGCTATGTGTTTACGCTGTGCTTTCAAGCTCAATTAATACTTCCAACTCACCCTTACAAATTCGTTGCATTGTTCTATGCCATAAACAGAAGGACAAGTTAAAAAGGAACTTGTGTGGTCTTTGTTTCTAGCCATGTGCAGCTCCTTCGAACATCCTGAAGAAATAATGTAATAAGCTCTTGTTCTAATAAGATCATGTTTAAGCCTAGCTTTCATTTGAACCTCTATTTTGTCCCATAGAATATGGAATGATCGGAGAGCATACAGTAAAAAGTCAGCGGCCAAGATCAGTTCATGACACAAAGGCCCTGCAGGAGCAAGCTGAATCTGCTAAATTTATGGCACAAACTGGTAATACAATAGTTATGTTTCTTACTTTATTTGTTAACTAAAATCAGTTTCATCATGCATGCTCTCTCTTGTACTGCACTTTTCAAGTGGAAATGTTTTGCCTTATTATTTTTCCTATTCATGCTCTATTGCCACATATGAACAATGAGGTTAAATTCTCTCGAGTATTTACTTTCAACTTAAAATTTAATTGGGTTTTTTTGGGGTCTGCTTGTTTTCCTATCACATGGTGCTGGCAAGTGGATTACTCATCCAGCATATTCATAGAACATTAATTAAACATTAGTTCAAAACTAAGGGGGTGATGTGATTAATAATTTCCTCCAAGGCGTGATAAATTAGATGTCATTGAAGGAAAACCTCACCCCAAATATAAAACACATACTTTTGTAAAAGTTAAATTGATAGATGCTGCCCTTAGAAATAAAATTAGGTTTTTGGGCTTTAATATGTGTAGCATCCAAGACATCATTGAAAAATGAAATGATTTCAATTCAGAATCACTTTTACAACATGCACCCTGGCATTTCTACTAAAGCCAGACATTAGAAAATTTATTTTTTCTTCTTTTTTTGGGGTGCTTTTAGTCGGTTGATGTTTTTTCCAGTGGGTGGGTTTACATCTAGCGGTTATTGAGATTTTCTTTTCAATTATTTATTTTGACTCTTCTTTTTAGTATGTTGTTCCATTTTTATTGCTTCCATTGTTTAAAATCCTCATTTCCTTTCATTATCATTTTGATTTATGACATACTGTACATGCATACATGCCAAATACTAACATGGACTCATAACGCATCCAGTTGCTAATATTGACCCATTAACATCTCGCCTGTCCATCCGCCGTTGGTATGGTGTTTGCCTGTTGAGTCGCATTGCTGTGCTTTTCTGTTACTCATTCTCACACAATTTACTCTCCCTGTACTGCCTCATTAAACAAATTGATCCACCTTTCAGTCTGTTTTATGATCTTCAAAATTAAAAGCGGGGTTAAGATCCCTATTTGGCTGAATCTGTGTGTCCTGTGAAAACCCTTACAAGCATTTTGTGCTTAAAATTCTGATATAATTCAAGGACTTACAATGACATAAATGTATTCAGAGCTGCAGTTGAAAAAATATTCACCTCTGTGTTACATTATTTTTTCTAATACCTTAAGTCTAGAAAAAAAAATCTAAATGAATGTCTCACCTGAGGGTTTAACATGATTAAATATCAATTATTCGGTGACTGCTCTCATAAAGAAATTTGATTGTCCACTCACTCTTATTGCATTTAGGATATCACAGCTTTGAAAATCATCCCGCTTCCTCATCATAATATATGGCTCTTTTTTTTATTTCTTTTTTTAAACCTTCATAGTTTTTTGTGCCTTTTGAACCATGAATATTGGAAGGCTGAATGTTTCCTGTTATTTATATATTATTTTACGCCAAATTTTAATAGAGAAGAAAAACGTTGTTCCCTTACCTCCCTAATCTGCAGCCACCTTTTCTGCTCAATTATCTAATGGTGATTGGTCTTCATGGAGAGTTATAAAACTGCATAGTGTACCATGGACCAGACTTAACGGTCTGGTCCATGAAAACAGGAGTTATCTTTAAATTGTGGCTTAAACATCAACTGTTTCATTTCCTTTTGGACACTCGCAATTGAAATTCCGATCTGCTTAAAACAATTTGCTTTCACCCACATTCGCTCACATGAAAATGGCTGTAATTTACAGAAGAAATTCAATCAACTTTCCCATTTCCCTCCATCCCATTTATTATCATTGGTGGAGCTATTTGGTAAAGATAGAGTTAAAAACAAAAACTAGATGTTTCACAGCAGTGCAAGGGAATCCTCATCTACGACCACTTTCTGAACTAACACCCATTGAAATCCATTTTATTTTTTGCAGATGTTGTCTTTCTTCCTTCTTGCATGTCACCATGCTCTTGTGAAATTTTGTTTAATGGTTTTCCTCACTTTTTGGGTTTAATTGAAATGCATGCATTCTTTCAATGAATTGAAACAGTTAGATTTAACCTTGATGTCTACTGTTGTGCCTTCTCTGTGATCTTTGCATAATTACACATATTAAATATCTGGTGAAAACCCTGATTCATTTACACATTTCTCCAGCAATGTCAACATTACTGTAAATGCCATCACTCTCAGTGACTGGAGTCATAAAACGCCTTTGTGGTGAATACAAATCAAACCACATGTCAGATGAATCAAGTTGCCGGCTGAACTGAGTATTTATCAAAGATCACATTAAGGTAGCATAGACTGCTTAATAGTGTTCTTTTAAATCTTTAGGATCCCACCTCACTCCAGCGTGATTCATGTTGGCCCCTCCCCACTTGACTCAACCCCGCCCACCTTGCCCCATCCCGTCCTATAAGCCGTGACGCAGGACCGGAGTGCTGCATTTAACTAGTGTCACCCTTTTCCCACACAGGTGAATCAGGTGCAGAGGAGTGGTCCCAGTGGAGCTCATGCTCTGTAACATGTGGTCAAGGGTCGCAGGTGCGAACAAGAACATGTGTCTCACCATACGGAACACACTGCATCGGCCCTTTAAGAGAATCAAGGGTTTGCAATAACACTGCCCCTTGTCCAGGTAGTGTTAGCCGCAGATTCTTGAATATTAATGTGTTGCTCATTTGTGTTTATATGGGAGGAAATGTGTTGTTCTAATTTAACAAATGTTTCTATTAAAGAATATCTTGTCATTATTTTCGCAGCTATTATAAGGAATCCAATGTTGTTATTTTCCTTTGAGGTTACACTGTGATTTTTTTTTTTTCATTGTCACTTTTGTGTTTTCCATTTCATATAACTGTAAAACAATTCATCAGCACTGAAGTGGTGTCGTGACATGTGGATCTGCATGACGCTTTGGGAACCATAGACACTGATATCGCCAGCGTCATTTCCTTGAAGGTCAACTGTGCATTTTAAAATAGCTTGGCAATGTTTCTTCCAACGCGCTGGAAGGCATTTCTCCCTAAACCCATGATGGCATGGCAGATGATTCACTGGTAGTCAGGTATCAGCAACAGCAGCTCTTCTGACTGGTGATGGCAGCATGCTAATGTTTGTTAGTCTGCATCAGAAACAGCAAAGCAGGTCCCCTGTCACTAGTAAACATTTGTTCGGAGTTGTTTGCACAGACAAATAAGTGTATTTGTTAACGACATTCCGCACGATATTCAGCTTTTCTGAAAAGTGAAGCACTTCCGCATCGCAGAGCCAAAAGTAAGTAAGCATGGCAAAATATAAACAGAAAACTAGAAAAATTAATTTACAAAATAGTGCAAATTGCATCCTCTGACATCTTGATCTCTGACGTGTTGTATTTGATTTTGGCACATTTATTCGGGAAGTTATCACTTTTCAAAAGGTTAATTCTCTTACTCAGTGTAGACTCCGTTTGGTGCAGTTTAGCTCAGATAGCTTAACATCTCAATTTCTTCAAGAAAATAAAAGCCAGAAGACTAAGACATGCACATGCCGTAATTATAGTTATTAGCCAATAATTGTTCTTGATGCATCCTGAGATCTGTAGCCAGGCATTTTCTCATGGCTAACTGTAAATCCTTAATTTGCATGTTAATGCAGAAAACATGTCATAATTAGACTATGTCACACAGCAAAGACTGTAAATCAATGCTAATAAAAAGAAAAATGTAAAACAATTAAAGTTAGATAGTCTCCAACTTAATTTAATTCACAGTTAATCCAAGTGTTTCATGGATTTTTAAGTCTGATCATATCAAACGTAGTGTTGCCTCATTGTTAAGTCACATCACCGCGTATACTGGAAAGATGAGTGTCCTCATCTTTTTATCCGTAAAATACAGCTGACATAGCACTAACATTACTTAGTCACAGCAGCAGACTGGTCCAAATAAATCCACCTTGGCATGCTGCCACACAAAAATAACAGTGTATGTATTCTGTTAGGGCAGACTGATTGATCGGCTTTCTTTAGTGTCTGTAGAATGCCAGGATGGAGAGATTTCTCCAAAATTCAATATACCTAAAATGCACTTAAGTTTCATTCTAGAGGGAACATTATTTATAGGTGCAATCACTCAAAACAGCAACCCCATCCGTGAACTGCAGGCTCAGGTGAAACTCTCAGAATTGCTAGTCCTCGACACAAGTTGTGACACCACCTTCAAACAATGCAGCTGCCATAATACATTTCTGTTTCATGAAATATCCCCTTTGAATCCCTTTCACAAGAGTCCTTGCTTTTCTTGCTTTGAATTGTATTCGCTTTATCCTGCTGAGCAACAGCAAAATTCTGATCATATCTGACATTTGTAGGATTCACGTGCTGCGCCATCATCATGGCCATCATGTCTAAGAGTTTGTCAAACGGCGCTAAACTTGCAAAAGTCGGATCTTGCCTTATATAGCATGATAGGGATTTACTAGCTTGATGTTTGGGGAGGACGGGGTGTGAATGCTACTCTGTAAATGTGCATGAGACTCAACATCGAATTGGAAAATCAAGGTGGAGAGCAGCTAGGTTTGTACATTTCAGCTTTAGTTTGAAAAACAAAATGCCAAATCACTTAACTGCATGCATAGGTATGTCTCCCCAAATGAAACCTACCTGACTAATGCACTTGAGAAGGTTCGGTACCACTTTTTCTCTTTTATGAAAAACTGAGCGGAAGCACTTTTCCACCCCCAAAGCAAAAAGGAGAGCATGCACAGAGGTAATGCGCTTCAATCAGCGTCTTTTATCAGAGCACTCTGCCTTTTTGTGCGGCCACTCTGAATGCTAGCGGTTGAAAATGTCTTTTCAGAAATGTCTTGGTGTCAACGTGGTCCTATTGTTCAGACAGCCATTTATATAGGCAGACACCCAGTTAACAGGAAAATGGGAGATAAACATGTGTTTGCTGTGCTTGTGTATCCTGAAACTGCACAAAATGTGACCAGAATTCTCAGATAAAGCAAGAAGCCATTCGGGGGAAGAAAATGGCTGGAAATTCAATCTTTCCCTTGATAATATTAATAATGTGAAGATGACAAAGCTGAGAAATTGTGCTAAAAGTGTTGTGTGGGGTCATACAGTGCCGTAGACACTCCGCTGAGCTGATCATCTCCCTGAGCGTTGTATGTCAGCTCTGGAGACGGCGCAGAGATGGCCCTGAATACGTCGCTTGTACCAGTTCAAATAGGCCAGAACCAGGCTCCATTTAATACTAGCTCATACACAAGATGATTATATTCACCTGAGTCTGTCCCCACTGGATGTTGTCAGGAATAAAGGTTTATAATAGCTGCTTGGTTACAATAAAGCTTAGCTATTGTGAGCCTATACAAGAACAAAGAACATGTAGTTGAAGAGTCGGATATTGCTCGTTTTGTACATTTTAACATTTTATATTTACAGCATAATAGATAAAAAAGTGAATTATATAAATATACATTTTGATTTGTTTAAATATTTAAATCTCCGATACTTGTGCACAATGGTTTTCTCTCGTTCCGGATGGAAAATCTGCTGAATGTGGTCTTCAGGCAGCTTGTTATTGAACTGTTGGCTGTTGAAGCCCTCACTCCTCACAGAAAATAAGAAAACACATCTGAAAAGGTTAAATCAGTAGCATGTCAGTATCGCTCGACCACTCCTCGTTCTCATAGGGATCAACAGCATGAATTTCCTGTGTTTTTTCAGGGTTCCGTTGATTTCCCGCTTTTTTAATAAAAGTCAGTTTAACTGATTACGTATCGCTCTCTTTCTCTCTCGCTGTTTGTGGCCAAATTTGCTGTTGATTTGTCTTCGTTTTGGTTTGCTGACCGAGACAATATGGCGACCACCGTCCAGAATGTGTGTTGCCATCTTTGCGTATTGTCTGCTGAATAATGTGATGAGAATTTAACTAGCTAATGCAGATGTGGAGAATAGTTGTATTCAGAGAGATATTGGTTCTAAGGAAGTTTCGGAACCAAACTAAACTGCTGCTGGTACTAAACTAAACTTGATGTTTGGTTTTCATGCATAATGTGATAAACGTTACCAGCAGACGTGGAAAATCTATACTAGAATTAGAAAAAAGCAAATCAAAAATGGAGGAAAATAACACTTTCAATACAAAAAGACTATACTGTTGACCATTTTGGGATGTTATCCAATCTCATAACTTCAACAAAGGGCAATTACAGTACATTAATCGAAAACACCTCTTACTTTAAATAAAGTGCTATAAATCTACAGTATGATAATTCTGCGACTGAAGCGAAGCCAATCGACTGAGCTGCAGCGTTGTTGGAGGAACCCACTTCTATTTTAAAGGAGCGGGCTCGCTGCAATGTAATTATAATGCTACTGTAGACTGCACACAGCTAGGCAAAGCTGACAAGTTAAAGAGGTTGACCCTCACGGCAAGATTTAGAAAGAAGGCCGCACTATCCCAGTTTACCACAAATCCATGCCAGCGTTTTTGGCAAATACTATTTCTTTGTCCATGATCTTCTCCTCCTCCTCTAGTAGCACAATATGGTTACTCGTGGCTACAATCATGGCTGCACTTCAGAGAGATAACACACAAAGAAGCACAATCCCCTTCCATCAGCTAGCTGCGGTGACAGCCTGCTTTGAACCTTACATTTTCAAAGTAAACGCTTCATCCACTAGGGGGATACTTCGATAACAGCATCAAAGCAGCGCCTAGAGGCAGGGGACGCAGCAGACCATAGTTTGCCCCATGGTGAACATAGGCCCCATCCCAAGACCCTACTACAGCCAAACATTGCGTTTCATGAACCTTAAAGCTTCACACAAACTGTGTGTGATGACAAATCTTAGAGGAATTCACCAGTTTCTTGTGGGCAAAGTATTCACACAGAATTACAAAGTCTTAAGTCCTATTTCCAATTAAAATTTGATTAAAGCCCATAAGAATTTCCTATTTTCCTTCTTTGCTCCCCAGTGTTTAAACAGTTGGAGATGTGTTTCCACAGCAGCCCCATTTTCTGTGACTCATGAGTTAAGGTAGCTATCAAAAAATATGACCAGGTTTGCACCCCCCCCCCCCCCAAAAAAGAGCAAAAATTGGCACTTGCAATCGTCTGTCCATTTTGAGCCCAAAGCTTAGCAGATAACTCTGCAGGAGTTTATTTAGAAACCTTCCTCTCCAAATGTTTCTCTCGGAGGCAGGTGCAATGGCAGCCGTGTGCACACACATTTTAGTTGCTAACTTTGAACTGCTCGTCTTTGAAAGCACTGACAGTCGTGTTTTGACACCACAACAGAAGTTGCACTGGCTGCAAAGTGATATTTAATCTCCCTCATGCAGCAATGTGCTTTATGCAAGGTACATATGTTCAACGAAAACATCATTATTGTTCTTCGACTTTGTTTTAATCGTCAGAAGACACACTTTACTGCTTTCACCAGAAATCAGCTGTTGCTTCTGAGATGTAATTAGTGTTTCAAAGTTTACAATTTGAAAGAAGTTTCTTCAACTGGCAATCAGGAATATCAGGAATATTTCATTAGAATCTATGCCTGGCTCTCACGTCCATAATACTTTCCCTAAACAGCAACTTAGAATCCGCCGAAAACTTTATTTGTGTTTTATGAGAACTCACCATCTGTCACCCAGAACCCGACTCAGCTTAGACACAAACCCAGATCAAACAGGACTGATGCCACCCGACTGCTGCTGTTCAAAATCGAGAGGAAAATAAAATATGCTAGTTTCAAAATTTCCTTCTGCCAGGCAAAGCCTTGATATATTTGGGAGGCATTTTGCACTATTTCAAAATCTGTTCTGAAATATTTTCTTGGAGAAGCAGAGGCTAATTTCACTAGCTTTAAACTGTATATGAATAATAAATGTGCTGGAGAATTATGATGCAAAGAAGAGAGCAAAATTGTTGAAGAACAGAGTGCACCAGTGATGTTCTTAAAATTAAAGTCTGTCAAGTTCTGGTTCAAGATCAAAAGACTGAAAATAAGGCTTCTTAATGCTCTTAGTTAAATATATGTTTTCTTGTGTAATTTCCAAATTTAGATTTTGACATCTTGGTTAGACAAATGTACTGGCAGTTTCAACTAGCTGTATTTAAATTATTTCTGTAATTACTTAGAGGAAACAGGAAGTGAAACAATTGGTTCCTTTGTTATCTGTCTAGTTTGATAAGTAGTCTTCATGGCCTTTTTGTGAAGTTTAAATTGATGCAACGTATTCAGAGGTGTAGGGACACGTTATGGACTGTCTTCAGTCTCTATAAAAATGACAAACACTGAAAGATACAGACGGGTTTCCACAGCCACCGTTAGCCAACGTTAATCTGAAGGTCCGCTGCTACGAGATTCCCAGTCAACCAAGAAGACTCAACAAGCTGTAACATTGTGCAGACCTGCTGCTCCTCACTGAAACTACTGTATGTGTTTGAAACGTCTATGAGGGAATGATATATTTTTCAGTCATATCTCGTTGCTGCTGTGCTGCACCGCTTGTGGAGTAGCACTTGTTATGATTGTGCACATGATGAGCATACAGAGGAGACTGAGGCCTTTACCGGTGACTAAGCCCCACACTGTCTTTGTCTTCAGTGTTTTTTACTAACATGCTGCTGACTTGTTTATTGTTATTATTTGATTTCATTTCATTTATGGCTCAGTGCAGTCTGTGAGGTGTCTGCTTATGCTATAACAGAGACGGAGACTTTGATTAGGCCTGACGCCTTTTCTGTGCCCGCAGTACACGGTGTATGGGAGGAGTGGTCACCGTGGAGCCTGTGCTCATTCACGTGTGGCCGAGGTCACCGCACTAGGACTAGGATGTGTGCGCCTCCCCAGCATGGAGGCAGGGCCTGTGATGGACCCGAGACCCAGACTAAGCTTTGCAACATAGCCCTATGCCCAGGTATCATCTGTCTGCTGTCTAAACCTATTTCAAATGACAATATCAGCATTTATCTGTGGATGCATGAAGGCCATAAGACTGTAAATGCAAAAATCCTAAAAGGTTCACATTTCGAGAGACCAGTACTTCAGGGTGCTTGCAGTTTACCTTACATAGAGCTATACCTTCAATAATAATTAGTGTAATACTGCAAAGGTAAGTCAAATTTGATTGGATGTAGGCTATGTAGTGCATTTAAATCGATTGTGCTTGTGCAATAATGAGGTTTAGGGAATCCCGTTAAAAGTGAATACTGTAATACTGACATCAAACTCTCTTACCCGAATTGTCTGTGAATGGTAAGAAGATTAGGGATGATGAGTTTTTCCTCACAATAAATGTTAACTGTACTTTGGTAGCAGACTCTGGGGAAACCAGTCATTTGCAGATACGCTCACCCTTAATCAGTCAAGGAGGCAACTAAATAAGTAGTATCTGCAGTGAAACTGTTGAATCTTTTCATAAAACAATTTATAATATTAGAATACTTTACTAAAAACCCTGCAAAAAGCCAGCCGCTGCACAAATAACCAACATCGGCAAGTACCCTTGTAATATTTTGCTCTCCACTTCATATCTGTTTCAGTCAGCTTTCAATCTGAGAGAATAGCAATCTGAATATGTCCACCCATTTCTGTCTGCCCTCTTTTTCCCTTCACTTGGGACATGCTTGTTGGGTTGTGGTTGGTGCCTCAGTGGACGGACAGTGGCAGGAGTGGAGCTCTTGGAGCGATTGCTCGGTGACCTGTGCCAATGGCACTCAGCAGAGGACCAGGCAGTGCTCAGCGGCCGCCCATGGGGGATCTGAGTGTCGTGGTCACTGGGCAGAAAGCAGAGAGTGCCATAATCCTGACTGTACAGGTAAAAATCCTGAGCCTCTTAATTCATGTATCCGCTTTCACTTCCAAATTGGAAATCATGATTTGAAGCAGGGACAGAGAAAGAAAACACAGGCCATCTCACATTTTCGTAATCATCGCTGCAATCATTAACCATGAACGTCGCCACCAAGTTCGGATTGAACACTGAGCCTGATTTTATCGAGATTGCACACTCTCTATTGCTTAGTGAAAAGCCCTGTTTCAAGAATCCGAGCTGCGTTGTGAGTATCAGGAGTTATGTTTAAAACCATGTCCTATCAATTGGATTTCAAAAATCCGGTTAGATATACTGTATGCCTTTCGCATTATTATCCAGTGTTCGCTAACCCAAACTGTCTGTCAACATCATAGATGTATTAGACAGTCGAAGATTTCAGCTTAATGGTCTCGATCAGGCTTGGAATTGTGTGATCAAGTGAAGGGTCTGAGCACTCTTATAATCTCCTGATGCAATTTTCACTCCAGTAGCATAAAACAGCAAGGATTTATGCTGTTATTCTGGTGTGTGTGTATGTGTGTGTGTGTGTGTGTGTGTGTGTGTGTGTGTGTGTGTGTGTGTGTGTGTGAGAGTGAAAAAGAGAGAGAGATAGTCCGTGAACATATCATTTTCTTTTCTATTTTAAAAAGTCAGTCCAATGGTTGTCAGTAGGCCATGTGCTCCTTTGACCCCTAAAACCGCAGTAAGTGCTCGTGAATGCATAATTTTAATTTGTGCCTAATGTAATGAAGAAGCAGATGCTTCTGTTTGCCTTGGAGTGAAACAATACATTATACAATTTATTCATTTAATGAGGCCTACCTATTTAGCAATTCTTATGTGCTTCCAAAGGGGAGATCAAATAGTAGTTAGACAACACAGCCTCAGACATCATTAAACAGTTCGGCACAACGGCCATGACAGCTAGAAATGTTGCACTGATGAAGAGTTCAATGCAAAGTCAGTACAATTTTCCATTTTTGGAAATACATAAATAATATTTTGAATAATTTAATTCAAGGCAACTACCATTATTTGAAGAAGAAAAGAAACAACAACACAAAATAGATTGAAATCAAAGAAATGCCATATCCGTACGATAAAGTCCTGAGCAGGATTTCGGTTCATAGTTATGTGTTTAAAATCTGAGAGAATTTCTCTCGGACTGCTGGTACAATGAGCTCTTTGAAGCACATGAGCATGCATCTGTTTGAGGAATCAGCTGCTCTGGTGTGGGCAGATGCATCAGTATCTACTGGGATTTGATCAATGTCTCGCGGACAGTTTTAGCCAACAGGTCACGATGGCTTCTGCTTCTTCTTTTCTACCAGAAGCAGTCCTGTCAGAAGTTAGTTGCTGGACATGAAATATGGCTATATATGTGATGGAGGGGGATAAGTGGAGGTTAAAATGAGAGCGGAGCGTGTTTCCTGCTCACGGTGTGTTGTACCTTTCCGTTCAGACAAGGGCATGTGATTTACTACATTGCTGAAGGGGAGCTTTTTTTTTTTTTTTTGGTCTAATGCACAGGTTAACAGTGTTCATTACAAGGGCATAAAGCACGCTGCTGGATTTGGAAACTTCGGCATAAATGCATTTTAATGTTGGCAAATTGATGAGACTAATCCCCATTCTCAGAGCATTTCCTTTAGCCATAAAATACACATACTACTCATCAGTCAATGTAATCTTGATCATTTTTGGAAAATGTCCAATAAACTGCATCTAAAAACTAAATTAAGTGAAAGCAATCAATAATATATTTCCATCCTGACACATAATAAAAGCTTTAATGGGATAAGATAAAATTTTATGAATGATTTTTTTGACATTCTGCCTTTTTTTTTTGGCACATGCTGTGGTTCAGACAGTGTCAGCATCTCACCGGCAATGATTCTGTTTCAGCGAATGGCCAGTGGAACCCGTGGGGTCCGTGGAGCGGCTGCTCTAAATCCTGCGACGGCGGCTGGCAGAGGCGAGCTCGGGTGTGTCAGGGGGTCGCCGTGACCGGGCAGCAGTGTGACGGAAACGGAGAGGAAGTCCGAAAGTGCAGCGAACAGCGCTGTCCAGGTGAGTCAGAGGATAATAAGACTTAAGTGTGAGTGACCCCAGCAAAGCTGAGGGAAAATGGGGAGATAATTATCTGCGCAAAGTGAATGACGTGTCTTTTTACATAAGATCAGCTAATATACTGTCTGAGGAGGAAACGCTGTAAAAAAAGGACTAATGACTTTTATTAATAGCATACCAAGAAATGTTATAACCATCAAACCGTATGTACAAATTTAAAAATAATATCTTTATAATAAAAAAAAAGAAATGAAGACAAGAAAGGATGAAAACTTTTTTCTAGCACCTAAACTCACAGAAACTGTGATTTAAGAAGAGATCACATTTTATACAATCCAGCAGGGATCTTTTATGTTTCCATAATTCCTTGTATGAAATGTAAGGAAATTGTTGCATCATATCTGAAATAGCAAAAATCTGTTTACGTTGTGGTAAAATCACTTGTATCTCTTTACTCTGCAGCACCGTATGAGATATGTCCAGAGGACTACGCGGTGTCGATGGTGTGGAGACGGACCCCTTCGGGGGAAATGGCCTTTAACAGGTGCCCATCAAATGCCACAGGTGAGGACAAAGGGCATTTCTTTTATTGATTGTTTTTCTACTATGACGAGCTAATAATACACAGATTTATTATCTCTTTTTGTAAAAAAAAAAGAAAATTAAGAAGAAGGAATTGCATCAATCTGAGGACAAATAGAAGCAGAAGAAAAAGACAAGGCCAACAGAGAAATGCATTCGATACATTATGGCTCTCTGTGATGCATTCATGTGTTACATTCATTTATGGAGCATCGTTTTCAAGAAATGGTCCTTTCAGTCTGATTTGCTATAAAACTACTGCACATTAGTAGAGTTGCCCGGCAATTTTACTCTTCTTGTTATTCTGCCTGTTTGAATAGACGTGTGATTTAGCTACTGCATGAACAGTAACGCTAGAATGATGCCAGACTAATGTGGCTCTTGCAAAGTGATTAAAATCAGGAAATTTTCATGATTATCTGACTATAAAAGGCGTCTGGAATATCTTTCGTCCGCTTCCACATGCAGTGAGGCCACACCTGTCAAACCACGGCTGGCGTGGTGGATAGGAAAAGTGGGTAATCCTGAAACTGAAGGAGGAAAGCTGCTCTGAGGTCTGTTTTAAGACATGAAGCAGAGGCTTTAGTATGTGGACTGAGAGAAGAGCATAAGAACAGAAGACGCACGCTCTCCAACAGGGCGAGACTAATGCTCGGCTTTTAAAAAGAACAGGAAGGAGGGGAGGGGGTAAGAAGCAGATAAGAAATAAAGCAGTTTCTGATAAATCTGCTGTGATACAGGTTACTTTTGTTCTTGTTGAAGGTCAGTTTGCTAATGAACACACAACAGCACAAAGGGACAAAGAAGGGCCGTGTTGACACCGGGGTCATGTCTTGGTTCGGCACAGTTAACTCTTGTGAAACAGTCTGTTGTTCTTGCATAACATTATAATATTTCTTCAACAAGCATAAAATGGCAAACTTGCAAACTCATAGCTAAGCCACTCTTGTTCACAGAAGGCTTACCTGCGGCAACGTTAGGCTGAGGAAGATTTACTAGCATGACATTTGCTTTCTGGCCTGACATTAGTTTTATGGCTAATAACTGAAACTACAAAGCTATTTCCAGCTTGCGTTGAGGGACTGCATTTGTGTGTACGTGTGCTTCTTTTTATGTCTTGTGCGATGTTGCTGGAAACAACTATAAGACTTTTAATGATTTGAAATGTCTTTATGGGCCAAGAAAGAAAGTGAGGAACCTGATTCTTTGTTGTTCATTTATGAGCACAACAGTCTATATAAATATATATATGGGTATCGAATCAGATTTCCAAAATCAATTCGATTCGATTCACAAGGCCCAATTCAATTCAATTGGATTCGCAACTTTATTCGATTTGATTCGATTTTCGATTGGGGTAAGGGTGAGATTCTCACAGAACTAATGCTGTAAATTGTAGAAACTAACTAACTTGGTACTTTATCATA
The DNA here is from genome assembly GCF_033807715.1 of Cololabis saira. NCBI lineage: Eukaryota > Metazoa > Chordata > Actinopteri > Beloniformes > Belonidae > Cololabis > Cololabis saira. The sequence goes on from NC_084603.1 coordinate 5,772,193, forward strand.
AATATTAATGTTTAGATTAAGAATTGACCCCAAAGAAGTTAGGGTTAGGGTTGTCCAGTTCATTGCTGGCTTCGTGTTTTTTGAATCCAAAATGCATCCAATGATCTGCTTCAGTGATCCCGTCATGATGTCGAACAAAACTCTCATGAGATCGCTGGTCACTAGAGACTACCACGCATTAAACTGCAGGCTGCATTACACAGGGTAGAAAAGACATTAAATGATCGATTTGGGGATTTTATGAATTGATATTGGATCATTCAAAGGAAAATCGATTCAAATCGATTTCTTTAACTCAGCCCTAATATATATATATATATATATATATATATATATATATATATATATATATATATATATATATATATAGAATCTGAACAGTCAAAGTCTCTTCTATGCTCCTCTATGCGTTTATATCTGAAACTGCATACAGTATGCAGTTTCCCCCACACAATAATATCGGGGTGCTATTTCACTCTGCCAGGAAACCATGCAGTCTCCGTGCAGTATCCCGAGGAAACTGTTAAATAATAGCAAGGGGCCATATTTTATGCTTAAACACAGGCTTTCTCTTTGTCCACACTGGCACTGGACACAAGGAAAAGGGTCATGATAAGCAGTAGTTTAGGTCAGGCTGGGTTTATTTTATAAAGCCATTAATCACACCTCCACTGTCAGCAGATTTTGCAAAGACTACATTTTGAAGCTAAAAATGAAAACAAAATCTCCAGCTGTTGTCCTGCAAAGATATCAAACTCAAACCTTGAATAAGGAAACGGTTTCATGTGTCAGACAAAGGCAGCAGCAAAATGGAAAACATGAATATAGTCTGGACAAAGCCTCCGCTTGTGTTAAGGAGCTTAAGCAGCTACCCGGCCATTCTCTCTGTCATCATCAAGGTCATCAAAGGAACAATGCAGGGCTTTCAGCACCGTATTGATCATCACAGCCAACAACTGGCATTAGACGCAAGAGAGGAGGAAGAGATGAGAGTACATACACATCCCAGATGAATATGTTTACACAGTACTAGTCAAATAATAGACCACAAATAAGAGAATATATCACATTTACTGATTGGGACAACATTGGTGTGTGAAATAAAAGTAAATAAATAGGTAAAATACATGGAATATGCCTGATGTATAATACTTGATACATACCTCCAACCTTTCTATCACTCTGATAATCAAAACAATAGACAAAAGTAGTTTTATAAAATACAAGAAATCTAAGAAAATAAACAAAATAGAATTAATACATTAATATAATCACCCAATGTATTCATAGAGATACAAAAAATAATTACCAGAATCAGAAAACCTTATTTTCAATATATAATAAAAACTTAAAAATATCTAGAATTTTCTGTGTATTATTTCATATCCGAGGCATTAAGGTGTTAAAATGTAAAAGATATGAAACAGGATTCCTGAAGTTCTGCGACGTAAAGCAGAACACTTAATAAAATATGGTTAATCTCTTTAATAAGATTATTTTGGTGTACAAATACTAAAGAAAGGAAATGAATGTCTCACTAAATACCAGTAGTGAAATATAATATAATATAATATAATATAATATAATATAATATAATATAATATAATATAATATAATATAATATAATATAATAATATGGCTTGTGAAGGGATGTTTGAAACACAAATTCTCCTCCAGTTGAACTTTGTTTGGGTAGATGCAGAGCAGTGAAGTCTTGGCGGAGTGAAACCTTGGATTTGATCAAACACTTCTGCACTGACCTATATTTCACACTACTCTACATACTTCAGCATGACGCAAGTACAGATGATAGATTGGTAAGAGATCCCAGTGAAGGCCATGAGTTTTCATATCTGACCCCATTTGATCCCACCATCAACACAGTTCAAAGCCAAGGAAGATGCAGGGTGAAAATTTGGGGAAATACATACATTCCTTATTTTCCTTCCTCTTTCATACATCTTAGGGTCACAACCTCAGAGGTTCACTGCAGTAAAAGATGATAAGTGACAAGTTTTTATTGTGTAGTTCGTATACCTCCTGTATGATTGAAAGAACTTTTCTTCTGCAGAATTGTAAACAAACATTTGCTCCAGTCCAGGCTTTTTCATTAAAATGGCTTTGGCCTAATGTCACGAGTGCCTTCGAGCACTGCTGATCTCACATTAAACTTGCAAAATCATACGAGTACTTATAATAGCACAATGTTGCTCATCTGAGTGTCAAATCCACCCTCAAGCCAGGAAAAAAAATCTGGGATGAGAGGAAAAATGAAAATAAATGCAGTGAACTTTACATTTAACTCATAATCTACGCTAGAAAGTACTTCAGTGTTAATGTTTCAGGCACATGTTTTCTAAGCCTGAAAAATAGGAATTGATGTATATTAACTGATAAATATATGAACTGATTTTATGTGATTTATTTGATTGCGTTTCTGATCATTTTAAAAATCGTTTCATGATGCTGGTCTTCAGGCTTTGTGTCTGTCAATTTTCACTTGAAATAAAGCACGCTTTTTCTCTTCGTCAAAGATGACATTTAGGAGTGTCAGTGCCAAAACACTGACTGAATACTGAATTTCTTGGCATCAAGATGTTCGTACAGGTTTTGTCGATTTTTTTTTTTCGAGCCAGGGGACCTGAAATTATTATTTTGATAGTCGGCACCTTAACATTAGCCGTCCGAGTGGATTCAGTTCTGAGGGAGACAGATGCTCAGCGCCGTGGAAAGCAGTGGGCTTCTGCTGCTGCCTTGTGGGCTGTCTCGCGGTGCTGCATGGCTGCTCCCACCGCACAGCCATGCTCTGTGTGCGCTCACGGCTTCAGTGCATATCTCCAAGTCGTAGCCGTGGAGAAGGTGGGCGTAGGAGGAGTGTCTTTGATCTCCTTCTGTCTCTATGTGTTAGTGTGTAAGAGACAGAGAGAGAACAAGAGATAGCAAAGACTTTATGTGAAGCACGGATGCCGGGGGAAATGCTTTGTGCTGTGGGAGTTTTTCCTCGGGATATTAAGCACCTGTGCCGGAGCGGTTGGGTGACGTGTGAAGTGCACTTTACCCGGTCGACAGCTGAGAAGGTGTGATGTCGGACCCTGGTGTTGGCTTTACACGGCGATGCGGGAGGATATGGGGCGGTTTTTCTATTTCAAGATCACCGTTTGAATGTCTGACAGCTATCACAGCTGAGCTGTTGCATGTTTGAATAAGCAGCTGAAAGTTGTACCAACACACAGTGCACATATTTACAACCTTGGGACTGCGTGGCATGTCATAATATTAAGACAGACATGTTAGAGGATGTTCATTTCCAGATTCCTTTTTCTCTCCCCCTTTGTGTGGAAACATGCTTCTAATATGAACAATTATTATTGAGTTCAGGCCAGTTTTGATGTTGAATGATGCGGCAGGAGAAAAGGAAATTTACTCATGAAAATAACTGTCTCTCTCTTCTTTATTTCTCCCCTTTCTCCACTGTACTGCTTCCATCTGCCTTTCTTTTGCTTATCCTTTGGTCTTAACACCCCCTCACCCCACCCCCGCCTCTTTTTATGTTCCCTGCGCCTGCTCATCTCCTCTCTCTCATGCCTCGCTCACTGCTTCTCTATCCAAATCTGTGGCTGTCTCCCTCCCCTCTCACAGGCACCACTAGTCGACGCTGCTCCTTGGATCATCGCGGCATGGCCTTCTGGGAGCAGCCCAGCTATGCTCGATGCATAACAAATGAATTCAGATACTTGCAGCAATCAGTAGGTGCAAAGTCAGCTTCCTCTCACGGCCTCTGTTTCCAATGTATCATAAATTACCTCCCAAGTGTTTTCACCCCGCCCCCACACCCCCAGTTCTCATCATACTGTAGTCACAGATTAACCACTTTCAATAGAGGAGCAAATTAAAACACAGATTTGACCAATTTTCCTCTTTTAAATGAATGAAAATCATCAAATCCTTAAAGTCTTTGAGTTATGGTTTTGGGCATGTTCTCATCTTCGTCTATGCTCTTGTGCAAGAGCCCCTTTATTGTTGAATAAATGCTTTAATAAATAGAAAAATACACAAAAAGCTGAAACAAGTTTTGATAAATTATGAAACTAGATCATAAAAGTTCAAGGAAAATGGAAAAAACATTTTTAACCGGCAGGACCTCGTGTGAACTCTGTTTCACTCCTTAAATCATTTTGTGAATTATGAGGCACTTTTATCACAGCAAAAAACAATTTTTGCTGAAGTCTCAGCACATTATATTGTACTATTTAATATGCATTGCTGCTTAATCGTGACTATCTTTACATAATCTAGAAGCACAGTAGAGCCAGAGCTAAAATTTTCAGCACAACTTTCATTACATCTCTTTTAAAAAATAACATTTAAAGAGGGTAAAGTGGCACATACAGTGCTGCAGCCGTGGATGCGCTGTTATGGACACAGACCTTGTGCAATGATGTGAAATGTCCTTTAACAGTGCGATTCCTGTCTGAATGTGCATCTTCTGCTCCACTTAACTCTTATTTACATCAGTTCATTTCAAAACGTCCACATGCCAGAATAGATTTCAGCCTTGCCTAGATGTGCGTCACTTAAAGGGCCTTAGAGAGCAGTCTTCCCTCCCGATTTTCTCACTCCATTTACGTTAAATGTACGCCTTTGCATGTACCTTACAAAATGACAGAGGACACCGATGCCCCAAGTTCTGTCTTCTCCTGTTCTTGGAGGTTCAGGGGCACCTTGCCAAAGGCCAGCGGATGCTGGCAGGAGATGGGATGTCGCAGGTCACTAAAAACCTGCTGGACCTCACCCAGAGGAGGAACTTCTACGCCGGCGACCTGCTGTCTTCAGTTGAGATCCTTCGAAACGTGACGGAGACCTTCAAGAGAGCGAGCTATGAGCCGTCGTCAGATGACGTTCAAGTAGGTGGACGTTTTATTTGTCTGATTTGTCCCAAATGTAGTACGTACTGTACATATCCAACACTGTTGTTGTAGCTTTAATCAAATAAGTAATTGGATAACAAACAGTAATACATTTGACCGCTAAAATGGCAATAAATCCGTTTTTTTTTAAACTATCTGAAATAACACAAAGGCTGATGAACACGGCCAATGGCTTTATCACATCAGGAGATCTTGATACATCCTAAGCTGTTTCCTCTCATCATGTTGGGGTTAACTGCAGTCTGATCCTCTTTATGTCAATAGGATGATGGAGAGAGATTATAATTAAAGCTCCGCCTCCATCTCCAATAAGACAATATATGACCTCAAAGCTGAGCCATTTTCAATCCCCCCTTTTTGTAGCCTTTCTGCTGTCCGGCTGCACACGTTTCAGTTTGCAAATGTTTTATGCAACGGCACTTTTTAATTTTTCGATACAGATAGAGATAAACGGGACATTGGTAATTGTTCATCTCTACAGTAAAGCAACTTTGAACACTGCCGACTCGTGTGTGACTGTGTGTATTCATAATTAATTTAATTCTCCTTTATCATTTCTTGGTGAGGTTCTTATCTTGCTCTGTTACAGTATCAGGCATGTTTTCTTGTCATTCTTACCCACAGAGATGTGAGGAATCGTACCAGAAAATCAAGTCCAAAAGCTATTATCTGCTTAAAAGTGGGAATAATTCCTGCTTTAATAATTGAAAAGTTGACTTAGTTAGTTGCATATCACACAGTGCAGTATCTGCTGAGTAATGAGCTCTTTCAGTGTATTATATATGAAAATATACCCGTATTGTTGAGAATGTTTTTCAAGTTTTAATGGATGAAAGCATCAACATAAAAAATGCAGTACATTTTACCACCAGTGATACAAGATAACACTATTTGAGCTTTTAAATCTGGGATTTAACTGTGATACAGCTATTAACTCATGAAAGTTTGGAGTCCTCCTAATTACACACTTCCAAAGCACAGTGGTACTGAGAATGCAGACTGTCAGGGATACTTTTTACTTAGTTTTCTGTTGGCTTTTTTATGCACATTCATCAACAGTTTTTCTCTGGCTGTAAGGCGTATCGTCCTTCTAATAATCCGTGGAAATGAAACTGAAGTGTGCTGGCCATGGATGGGGAATCTGGCCCCATTCAGCCATTTTCCCTGCCATAGAAAATCTATGAGATGAGGAGAGCATCCTGTCTTGGTTATTAGGCGAGCTCTCTAGTGTGTGTGGGCAGGCGGGAGAGCAGTCAGACAGCCCAACCCCTCTGTGTGCCTGTGCGCTAATGCAGTGTTAAAGTGGGCACATTACCACCAGAGGGAGCATAAGCATTCAAGTAGAAAACAAGATAGCCCATGTCAAGAGAGAGAGCCACTCCCTCAGGCACATTGGGGACCAGACAAAATAACAAGGCGAAAGATCAGACAAGGGTCCTGTTACTACTGTAGGCACCCCCTCAAAGCAGGCCCTGCTTTGCACAACTGAGGAGGACAATCCACGCAGCTGCTCAAACATTCACTTGCATCTGTTTTTTATTTTTGGTCTGGGCTCCAGCTTGTGCCTGTCTCCCGCAGCAAAACTATAATGTAGTGTTCGCTGCAGGTTCCAGGAGATTTTCAGGTGTACTTTTATCAAAGCTAGAAAACAATTCATTTGCCATCACAGTTCCTACTTCAGTGGCTACTGAGTCATGCAGGGACGTCACGTCATTATCGCCTTGCAGAAACAAGTGTTTTCCTGCATTCACAAACATCAGTTTATCATCCATAATAGTTCCTTTTTGAGCACATGGTGCTAATGTCATGACTCTTAAAAGCATCTTGCTGCTCCGACTGTAATACGTGTGTGTGGGTGTTTTATGTCTTTTCCCCTTTCATCATTTCCACAGAACTTTTTTCAAATCATCAGCAACCTCTTGGAGGAGGAAAATAAAGAGAAGTGGGAAGATGCGCAGAGGGTGAGCATGTGGCAGTACATTCAATAATTCAGATTTCTGCATGGATGTTGTTTGCCTCAAAAAGCTTGTTTGCACTAACTCCATCTGAATAGCAGATATAAGGACGTCAGCTCGGTTTTAGGGTAATGTTACACTTCGCCCATGTGATTGTGAGGTTTTGGAGCAGGTGTGACGTCTGGCCTCATTCAGAAAACTAGTTCCCCAGACATCCACTTGGTGGCAGCAGCACTGTCATAGAAGTGGTCCAGCCATTAACGCTGCAGGACTCGCTCCTCCTGCATGCACACCGTTTCCTCCAGCACATACAGACGCTGGCAACCGGTGAGATCAGACCGGTAGTAAGTTATGTTTTAGTATTTGTTGACAAATCTTTTTAAATTTGATCAAAAGTAGGTAACAATTCCTGTTTTATATTCATTATGAGCCAGCTCCATCAAACGGACAAACGATATGCACAACAAATATAAGATAACATAAGACAATATTACAGTGATGTTGTGTGTAAAACATTTTGATCTGGACTCGGTGGTTAGATACGCTTATGGCTGTGTCCTCTGTTGATCACATGTGTCAGCTTGAGAAGTGACGAGGCTCCTTTTCAAAACTGCCACTGGTGTCTGAGGCAACCTGAACCTTGAAATCACATACATCCAGCCTCTGACAGAAATACCATCTGTGATGACCGCAAGTCTGCAAAGGGCATCTGCTTGCTTGTCACCTTCGCTGGCAAATTGACTTAAATTGGATGTCACCTGCACTGACACATGACTGAAGTGGTGCCTTAAAATGAGTCAGACTCGTATCCTTCCACAACCCCTTCTTTTCCTTTTCTTTTCTTTCATTTTCTTTTTTGGCTCAGTATCTCCACACCTGACTACACCTGGGTAGGCAAGCATAGATGGTTCAAGCTTAGCTTGGAGTGCCAGTCTTGGCTGACTTTAAAGGCCGTAATTAGCTGTTTACTTTCTGGAGCTTCAGTTTGGCAGCCCCCAATGGTATGTTGTCTGCGAGAAGAGCTCACAAACAAGCAGCTTCCGTCAGTATGAACGCGTCAGAGGTGGGAGCAGACAGATCAGAGGAAATGTAGTCAGTAAAAAACGTTACCTCTGATTGAACACCCAGAATAGAGATCTGTAGTCATTAATATGGATGTCTAGTCTCTTCACCTCACCATTTGGACATTAGTTAGGCAATGTCGTCTGAATTTAACAGACGATGCTTGGTTTTCACAGTTGAAATTTTGTTCTCACTTGCTGGGTTTGCTTGCATTAATGAGCCCAGTTTCCACAGCACCCACACGCTGCATGCTGCGGACATTCAAACACTCACATGAAACACCTCACTATGAGGTTTTTCTGGCTGTAGAGTCAGTTTTGTGCAGAGATCACTATAAATTCACCCCCTGTCACTGTTACCATGGCAAGGAAAGGAAGAGCTCTGTCTACACAGCCTCCACTGCAGCCATTTCCCTGCGCTGCCTTCACATCTTATGTTGCCATGGAGACCAGCAGAATGAGCATGACTGCACTCTGCGTCAGACATGCCGGAAGGGGCGACGGGATGTGCTCTTCTCCCCCACTATGGGTTTCACTCTGCTGTGTCACAGGCTCTCAACTTCAACATCTCAGGCCCACTTGCTGGCTGGGCAGGAGCACATGTGGGGGCATGTGCAAACACAACAGTGCACATGCTGCTGCAGCGGGGGGAAATACCTGCCCCCGGTGTTTGTTGAACATCAACTCTGACTGGGGTGTTAATTGCTAAACGCCACTCAAAGGCTTTTCTAATTGCACAGCATCATATCTGAGCACTTACACCTCTGACGTCTTGCAATGACTCTTGTACCATGAGACAGATTGAAATGATATCACACATTTTGTACTGCTGGTATTGTGTAAAAGTGTAATGTCTTTCTAAATTGTGGCCATACACAACTACACTGTCAATGTTCACAGATTCCTAACCCACCAGACCATCAATCAGGATGGTGGTCCGGTATTTCCGGGTCTGTTAATTGGATTAACATGTCTGTAATGCATTCACTTGTGGGAAAGAGCTGACTGGCCCCGCAGAGCCACTGGTCAAGCTGTCCGTGCGACTGAATTCCTGCCTCTGCAGTCTCTCACTGCCGATGCCCACGAGGCAGCTCGTGAACCGAAGCAATCACCCTGAACATGGCAGGGCATTTTAGAGGAGAAGCCAACCAGCAACTGTGCTGGCAAAGCTGGTGATTACAGCGCTGATTCTGAGGTCACATAGACGCTTCCGTCTGAGCAGCAAATCATTGTTTTGTTGGTTTTCTTTCCCGTCAGATGATCTGTACACCACAAACTGGTCGAACTATTAAATATCAGAACATAAACAACACGGCCACTCACAATTATAAACAGATGATTAGTTTCATATTTTTTAACAAATATATTCATCGATAAATTGTTTGAGGAGTGTGTTGCATGAACATTGTCTAAAGTGTGTGCATCTGCATAGCATTGACATTTTTATATATTCCCCCCTTCTTCACCCATTTGCTTGAGTTATTAATATGTTTTTGTTGCTGTATCTATATTTAGCTTAAGGTTTCAAATTTATCTTTAATATATGGTTATGCTTCTTTTACATTCAGGCTTCTTTCTTTTCTTATTTTCCACTCTTTAATCTCCAGGGTAACACCTTCCACTGCCACATTTGTGAAATAATGGGAGCATTGTTCCTGTCCTCTTCTCCTTTTTATCTTGTCCAGATCTACCCCGGAGCAGTGGAGCTCATGCAGGTCATAGAGGAATTCATCCACATTGTTGGACTGGGGATGAAGGATTTCCATAACGCCTATCTGATGACTGGCAACTTGGGTAAGAATCGGCCCACTCACCCGCAAGCCACGGAGCTCAAGTCAGCCATTCATTTCAGCTGACATAGACACACAGTCCCTTTGCTCCGCTGACTCTCTGTGTCAATTTCCCTACCATCATTAATTTAGGATAAATGGTGCATGGTTAGGTTGAAGAGAGATAAATTGCTCCAAATCAATAATGTTAATTAAAACTGATTTTGTGGTCTTGATGTGCTCCTATGAAGGCACGCACTGATGAACTCCTATGAAAACATTTAACAACCAGTTCAATATTACTGCTATGCCCCACCTCCCACTCTCACAGAAATAAATAATGAAATAAAATAACTTAATAACATCAAGGGAATTTACAAGATATTATTTTACATGTGCAAGTAGAGAAGTGGGAAATTCTAACTTTTTTCTGTCTGTTATCGTTCACTATTGTTTTCAGACAGACATGTCTTATATTAATCATAAAAATTCTGTTTATTCATACTTTTTAAACAATTAAATGAAATATTAATGGTGTATTTGAAGGCAAAATAGTTGTGTCTGACACTGCGTAGCAGCTCTCTGAGAAAGACTTGTTTTGCAGTAGTGCCTCAACATAGAAAAAAATATTTTGTCGATTCCCAGCAAAATTCGTGGAAAACTGATGAAAGCAACATCTGATAAAAGGCTATACAATTTGGAGTGAAATCAATGACACTAATATTCACAGCTCTAATGAACTTTTCTGCAATAAGGACTTTAGTCTAGATTATAGCTCCTCTGAGCACCCCTCTTCCTCAGACCTTGCTTTGTTGTTTTTTTGTTTTTTTTTAATTCATGCAAGTCAAAACATGCATTTACCAAATTTGCCTTTTTAAGGGTGGTTTCACTGTATTCATTACAGTAGCTAACATTTGACCCACTTCCAGCAAATGCTGACTTTCAGTAGCTCCTTATGGTGTGTGATTTCCATAATGATGAATAGGTAGCCCCAAAGACTAGAATAACAAACATGCCTCCATGACAACACCCATCAAGCTCAAGTTAACTGAATTTTGACTTAGAGATGATCTTTGAAATAAATTCAAAGTAATAATGATGTCTTTTTCCAGATCTATGCCCTGCTCCTATTTCATCGGTCTGTCAATTCATTTTAATTATAGTCATCTGAATTCATTTGTCGCTACCTTTATGCCCGAAAACCATTAACACACCACCTCTGTTTTACCCACTAAACGAAAACTATTTTGTGGAAGTGGCTCTAACTTGACAGTGATTTATCCATACAGGCTCCCTGACTCTTAATGAGAATGCTTGGTTAAACTTGTAATAATTCTTTTTAAGTCTGTTTTAGTCAGTTATATTAGTAAGTGGCTTGTTTCGGTGGGAATATGAACCATGCCAATGCATCAGATGTGACATCACAGAAAACATGTTGTCAAACATGTGGGAATGATGGAACTCGTGACTCTGAACACACTGACCAGTGAAATCAGAGCCCGCTCTCCCGCTCTTGAAGGAACGTGCTGGAGGTTCTTTGTTGTTTTTTTTAAACTTATGTCACTTATATTTTACCACTATTTGTTTCGCAAGCTGCAGCATTCATACTGATACATGTTTTCCCATCAGCTTTGTAAGTTCTTCGTGGTAAATGATCTATATTATTATTGCAAGATCTACACAGATTATTTCTACTGAGCCCATGCAGTGCTCACACACCAACCAACACGTGAATGAGGATGCTTTTCAAGAGCAATACAGGATACATGTATGTGCTGAATGCAATATAGATAATAAAAAAATAAAAATAATAATGAATAAAATCAAAATGTTGCAGATGTGGCAGTAAACTCACTCTGGATAGAATCCCCCACAAAATATAAAAGTATTTTTAATGTATATTTTTGAGCAGGAATTGCTCCATATTTTTATCATATTTGTTTTATATGTCGGTGGGGGGAAAATTTTTTTTTAAAAATCACATAGTTGATGACAAAACAAAAACAGAACGCAGCATTTTAGGGATAATGGTTCCATCACTGATCACTGCACAGGCTCTGGTAGCTCCATCTCACACCCTGGTGCCTGTTGATCACATGGGTCTGTCGATTAAAGGAAGGAGGTTTTTGCAGATTCATCGGAGGGAGCCAAGTGGAGAGCATCTGGCTGAGTAAGATATTGCTGCATCATTTTGTCACTAATTTATGGCAGCCTCTTGACACCTAGATAAATAGTGGCTGTCACCACTGTTTTGTCCTCTGTCTTCCTACTTTTAGTCAAATAACCTTAATTGCGAAAGGTTCTCCACTTTGGCAGCTTGTTCTTTCTCTTTACAAGCTAACACTTGGAGGACAAAGCTTGGGACATGTTAGAATAATGAGACGGTCCTTTGAGAGCAGAGCGTGTTGTGCACACTTCTCATGTTTGCTCGTTTCTTGTGAGAATGTGCTTCATAGTTGAAATAATATTGTGACATTAATAGTGATTAACTTTAATTGTCGGCGTAGAATGGATTCAAATGCTCATTAACTTTTCCCATGCAAATGTTTATATTTTCCTACTCCACAGTTTACTTAAAGCTGAACCTCTTATGAGCATATTTAGATGTAATGAGTGGTGCTGTAATTCCCCTTTATGAAAATGAGCTTTGTGGAACGCTCTGAGAACACTGAATCAGTGTTCAGAGGCATTGCCGTCCTAGATGAGTGCTTTATTTGTGCTGTCAAGCCCCATCAGGCAGATGCAAAGCCCCATTTACCTGCAGAATTACCCAGAACTCTGAAAGACAGCCTTCCAGCACCCTGTTGTTTTTCATGGTGTGCCCTGTGACTAAAACCTCAAACACAAATAAACACGCACTTACCACTGCTGCACCCAACATCTGGTGCCATGAACAAGCCTCTTTGCAAATGGCGGGTCTTGTGGTGCCTCGTGATTTCATGGTCTCTCCAGGATCATCCTGAATACAGAAGCACACCTCTGCCATCGCAGATTTCACACAATCATGGAGTTGTGACAGGATTTAAATTGTACTCTTGGCACAGTGGAAGGAACAATGGCGCTTTTGCATCAATGGTAGGATTAGCCTCGGTTTCCCCTTGTTGAAGCACCACCTGACTTGGACTGGATGAGATACCAGGTAGAGAACAGAGTAGCTTTATCCTCTCCCTGTATAGCTAAGGCCCTTTTTCATTGATCCTGGGCATTTTCCTTGTCATTGTCTTAGTGCAAGAACCGGCCTTTTATGGCATGTCAGCTGGGAGAAGGGAAGTGGAAAGAGTGATTAGCCAGATTACACGTCTACCAGTTGTCAGGTGTTAGTTGCACCTTTGATGTCGGGCTTTGCAGTAAACGTGTAGATTGATGAACAAAAACATAAATGGCTTCGTTTCTTTGACATGTAAATTGCCTACATATCCAGAGTAGAAAGTCAGCCTGAACGGCCCAGAAATGATATTCCAGTAAAAGTTTATTTTCCTGTAAGAAAAGAGAGCAGTTGCCTCTTCAAAAACCCACCTTCAAAACCAATCACAGTAACAATTTCAACAAGAAAACCAGTCTGCCAGCATTGTTGCATCTTAAGCAGCACACTGCACACTGTCCCTTGATTAACGGCCTCTAAGTTGTTCTAAATCACCTCTGAATTGTCTAAGTCCGTGCCGTGGTTGTCCATTACAGTGAGCCAAAGTGAGCTCTGGCTTCTATCAACACACTATGCTGACACGGAGAAGTTCATTATAATATCTCCAAACCAAAGGCTCATAAATTTCTGTCTAAACACAGTAGTCCTTCGCAGTAGAAAACACAAGCACAGAGACTTCCTTGCAGTCATAAAGGTACGGTTACTTATGGTACATGCACATTTCCTTGTGGTGAAATACAGCGTCCTAATACATCGAAACTGTTAACAGAGCAGCGGTGGAGCTTATGTGAGTAATAACACCAACATCGATGGGATAAAAGATCTATCCATTTATTTATTTGACGGATGAGGCTGAACACAATGATTGTGACAGTTCCTGCAAGAAATTAAATCACGTTTCTGTGTCTGTCACTGTTAATTAGGGGTGGGTATTGGGAAGGACCTCACGATACGATACGCATCACGATACTTGAGCCACGATACGATACACATTGCGATATCCCGATTATGCGATATCCCGATTATTATATTCTACATAGTTCACCGAAAAATTTTAAAATGCATTACACATCTTAAAATCCAAGTTGTATATATGCACATCAGATGATAGTGATGGATCTTAAAATCCGAGTTGCACGTTCATCAGATTATAGTGACAATTCATGGGACAAACTGAGTCAAAACAATGTTTTATTATAACTATACAAGCTAAAGTTATTATATATTATATATTTGTATATGTTTTTCATATTATTTACATCATATGAAATGAACATTAAATTTAGTATGAGGTTGCTTTAATTATGTGGCAAATGATAATAAACACAAGAAAGATGGGTACTAAAACCAAGGACAGGCAAAGTGATCAGTCAGTATAGATATAAATCCATAAATAAATAAACCTCTGTCCATTATTTTTCATTTTTCACTGTCACTTAGGTAGGAGCACTGGGTGATATAATGGGAAAAAAATCGGGGATAAAAAATATAAAAAAAAAAAAAAAAATCGATATTCAAATTTTGAATATCGATATTGAATCGGCTGGAAAAGTATCGCGATATATTGCCATATCGATATTTTTGCCCACCCCTACTGTTAATCATTGCTTTATAGCCAATAACTTGACGATTACGTTTTACTTGCTTGCAGTGTTAGGTAGAGAATTAACTGTATGATCTGCTTCTTAGTGTTGTAGAGACAGTAGGCTTAAACTCTGTGTTTCTACCTCATTTGAGAGATGGCTCCTTTGTTTCTTTTGTTTGTACAATACTTATCACCATTATTATTATTGCTTGTTAAAATGTAAAGCTGAAGTGTTTATTTTCTATTTACACTTTTCAGCTTTATTTTTTATCTACCCTATACTGTCAAAGTATAGGAAGCCATTTAAAACTGGTAACAGCAACAACAATAAAAAAAGAAAACATTTAGAACAGGCTCCTCCACCCCCACCACTTCTCCCACCATCACTGCTGCTGAATATTCATTTTGACTTTTTTTTCTTTTTTTTTCGGTTTCGATAAAACAAACAAGCAGCATCTCCGTTACTGTGGTGCTGGCAGGCTTTTCCTTTCTTTGTTTTTGTTTTTGCAGCCTAACAAAAAGTCAGACTCACTGTCTCTCCCTGTTTCCAGTCTTACATACTCAAGTTTTTGTGAAAGAAAAGTGTGCACAAGTCTTTTCAATCCTCTCCCATCCTGACATAAAAAAAAAATGTTTTCTTCCATAGCTGTCAAAATAGTCCTTTATGCAACCAGATTTTGCACTCGTCTATGAGACGGCCTTGAAGAGCGGAGATCAGTAATCAGTATTTTTCTGTGGATGTGTGTTTGTGCTGCAGTGGCCAGCATCCAGCGGCTTCCAGCTGTGTCCGTGATGACTGACATCAACTTCCCTATGAAAGGTCGTAAAGGCATGGTGGACTGGGCCAGGAACTCTGAAGATAAAGTGGTCATCCCAAAGGGACTCTTTGTTTCCCAGTCAGCAGGTATGCAGCTGGACATACACAATTTATCACTCAGCCATGCAACCTCCAGTCCAGATTATAGTTCTGGAGGAACCAGAGCTGTTTGAACAGCTTCGATGTGTGAACCTACCTGATTAAGAGTATGCGTGACAAACCTCTATATCAAAGCAGTAATTATTCTGCACTATTGCTGAAAACAGATATTCATGTGCTCTGCGAGAACAGAGCACATGAATATCTTAACATTTCAGCTGAAGTTAAATGAATCCACTTGAACTGATTTGTGCGCGCTTACTTGAGACTTTTTTCGCCGATGCATCAGTTTTCTGAGGAGGAATGTTCCGTAATTCCACATCTCCCCCTTTGTTTTGAGAAAGTGAAACGGCATTAAAAGAAAGATAAAAGAAAATAATAAATGTTTGCCTCCATTTGTTCTGTCCCCAGGTTTCCTATCAATTCAGCATTTGTGTAATCCTTTCAAACACTGCAGTCTCCATTTGATATCTCAATCGAGAGCCAGACAACTTCTTAATGTGTGTGATCAGTCTTATCTGGAATATACTATATCAATGAGAACAAAACAAGGGATTTTGTAAGAATTTTTGCCATGTGCTTAAAGGAGCATGAGGCAAGAATAAGAAATGAGACTCATTAGCGCCACGACGCCCGTCGGGGTTACTGCAGCCAACAGCGAAGCCGGCACGGGAGCGCGCACGGACTCCTCACAGCACTGCAGGTGATATGACTGAGTTGTTTACCGGGTCATTTGCCGGCTGTGGAAGAATCCATGTCTACCCAAACAGAAGTTTGGATCCACCGCGCTCGTCTTCTTCCTGTATCCAAGCCGAGCGCAGTCGAGAACGCGCATGCAGCGTCATTTGACATCACATCCGCAGGACAGCGCGGGAAATTCGGGCCCAGAATTGCAGCACATTTTGAAGCACACAGCCTGTTCAAGGCAATGGAGAGATACGCTAGAGGGCTCATTCTTTTTGGTTTGGAACGCTTCATCTGACATAATTATTAGAAAACTTAAAACGTATACGCATTTTTTTCATAAATCCTGCCTCATGCTCCTTTAATCACAGCTGCAACACGTATACTTTTTTCTTTTCTACTTTGTTTAAGTCGATTAAAAAAAGAGTTAAAGGGAAAGTTTCGTTTTTTACAACCTGGACCTTATTTCTGGCATTCTTTATGGTCGTATACTCACCCAGAAAAGTTTGGTGTCATTTGGAGTCCTTCGGAAGATATTAGGAGTTTTGTGCGAGCCGCTTATCCATATAATGGTAGCAAATGGGGGCACAGCGGGACACAGACGATGCAGCGTCTAAATAACACATTATTGCCGCGAAACTCGTTCATTTCTTTTATGAATCACTAGATCTGCTTCTGGGCATCTTCCAGGACCTGTTGTCTACATCCGGGGCTGTGTGTGTAACAAGGAAATCAGTTTGTAAACAAGACCTCTGACCTGCATGACGTCATCTCTGTGCGCGCATCCCGGACAGGTTCAGTGAGCTCTTCAGCCGTATACTCTGGCTCAAAACGGTAAGGACGTCCATCATATTCAAAGTCGTCGTCCACAACCTCAGAATTTGACAAATATTCAGACATGTTTCAAATAACTAACAGTAAACTAACAGTAACGAACTCCAGCTGTACACGGAGCTGTGTCTAGGATGCACGCACAGGGATGACGTCATGCAGGTCAGAGGTCTTGTTTACAAACTGATTTCCTTGTTACGCACACAGCCCCGGATGTAGACAACAGGTCCTGGAAGATGCCCAGAAGCAGATCTAGTGATTCATAAAAGAAATGAACGAGTTTCGCAGCAATAATGTGTTATTTAGACGCTGCATCGTCTGTGTCCCGCTGTGCCCCCATTCTCTACTATTATATGGATAAGCGGCTCGCACAAAACTCCTAATATCTTCCGAAGGACTCCAAATGACACCAAACTTTTCTGGGTGAGTATACGACCATAAAAAATGCCAGAAATAAGGTCCAGGTTGTAAAAAACGAAACTTTCCCTTTAAAAAAGTAAATTTCTGGAGTGATTTTGGCATAAATTACTGCAAAAAAAGTAGGTTCAGTCAAGCCAGGATTTACTCTCATTTAGACCTTTTGTTTACATTATACAAATCTATTTGTGCTGAAATATAAAAACTTCCTGCATTAAACTATGAATGCCGTTTGGATAGTTTGCATATTTACTTTTTATCAGGGCAGTAAGGTTCACTTGTTTGATGTTTTGAGATTCTTCTCAAAAGGAAGCTTAACCATGTACACATGTTTAAACTGGTATTGATTGCTTGTTTTCCTTCTTTAGATATAGAGGGATCACCTGTCTTCATTTTGGGAACCGTTCTCTACAAGACTCTTGGACTCATGTTACCTTCACCAAAGTAAGGGCGACATTTCTCCTAGTCTCAGTTTTCCAATCAGCTGGCAAGACAACATAAGAAACTGATTTAATGCTTTCCAAGCTGCAAAGACGTCCATTTTTATTCCCGGTAGTTGATCAAGTTTAAACACACAGGCTGTTCTTCTTCTTAGGTGACCCTGAAATGTTCCACTGCAGCGACATGAAATCGAGTTTTAAATTATTCTTATTCAACTTGTTGGGTCCTTTAAGATGCTGAAATTGACTTCTGATTCGCCAGAAGGATAAAGGAACATTCCACCACATTTTAGAGCAACCTTAGGCCACCTTAGACTAGGTCCCAATCAAAAACCAGGATACCTAGACTGCTCAAACCTGGATTAAATTATGTTTTAGATATTAAATAACATATCTTACTGAGTTTCTGATTTGTACAACCTTTTTCCAATTAGTAAAAAAGTAAAATGAGGCCATTTCTCTTCTTTTTGGACAGTCAGCTCACGTTAGACCAAGTCCCAGTCAAAAACCACTGAAGCTAGACTTATCAAATCTGCATTAAATTGGGTATTACAAAGTAAAGAATATGTCAAACACAGTTTAGGATTTGTGAAACCTTTATTTAATTTGTGAAACAAAAAAAAAAGAGTCTGTTCCAAGCTTTCTAACAGTCCACTTTAGACCAGGTCCTAATCAAAAACACAAACAAATATTTAGACAGCACAGAATTGTTTCAAATTGTGTATTAGATAGGAAAAGGAACCATTTAATCCGGGTTTGAGCAGTCTAGGTAGTGTGGGTTTTGACCGGGACCTGGTCTTAAATGCAGTGGAATGTTCCTTTAATCTTCTGGCGATTCGGAAGATGCGAATCGGAAGGCAACTTCAACGTTGTGGTTTTTGTTGAGCCAGAGCTTGAAAATGAAACATGCTCACTGAAGCATGGAGCGTGTAGTTAATTAAGAATGACATCAGTGTCTGAAAAAGATGTGGGATGGCCCAAGGAAACACCTGGTGTCAGCTCCGAGTCAACAAGTCCCTGGCACCGACTTACAAGGACAGAGCGGTTATTACGGGACAGGCCAGGCCAGCTGTCACAGCTGGAGCAGCAGCCTCCTTCGCCTGCGTGTGGACACGAGCTGCCTCCTCCACACTGATTCAGACGCTGTGGAAGATTTTCAATACGCTACACTTCAAGCTTGTGAAACTTCAAAAGAAAAAAATACTTGCTTTCCTGGAAATGTCAGAAGTCTTTAAGTGTGTTCAAAGTAGAACAATTCGGCCTATTGATTCCCATTTTGAAATATGTAAAAAAAAACTAAACAATAAAAAACTGATTTTCACCACAGCAAAGGGTCAGATAAAGAGTCCTGAAGTAAAGTAAAGGGGAGAAGCTACTGTGTTCTTCTTTTTACAGGAGACACGTTTTGTCTGGATTGACAAAGCTCATGGCATTTTGGCTCTTTTTCAAAGATATGACTGACCCAAAAAATAAAAAGGACTAAAAGATAAAGATCAAAATAAATACTTAGTTTATTTCCTATATTTGTACTCTTCTTTCTGGCCTTTTTAAATGGCATAACTGGCAAAAAATAACACATAAATATGTGTGTGATAGGGTTCATTCAATGCCAGAGAAACCAGAGAAATTAACTTAGCATTGAATTTGTGAATTAAAAATGTTTCACATTTTACATTTTTAGTAGCAGGCAGAGATCATCTTTGAAATTAAAAATAAAATTATACACTTTCTTCTCTAACCACCAAATCAGGCGTTGTTTTTTAAAACTTAAGACTCATCCTCTAAGTTTACATGACACCAATAAACTAATCCCTGATCTGAAATACAGTTTTTAGATATTTGCATGTGTTGTTTTAGAAAATACATTTCATATTTATGATTCATATCCAGTATTTCCTACACACTTTAATGCTGCAAATGCAGATTAGTCTGCATTATGACACAATATACCATCAGTCTTTTGATTATGATTTGGCAAAAGCTTCAAGTACAGGTCTTTATTTTTTGTGCCATATGTGGCCAATAGAAACTACTGCAATTAAAGTTATCTGAACACTCCACAATTCTAATATGACCTTGAGATCACTATTTTTTTAATGTATTCAGTGTATTTCTGTCCGTGGAAGCACACTGACTCTAGACGTCCACCTGATCTTTACCTAAAGCCGGGCATACACTGTGCGATTGTCGGCTCGTTTTGAACCGATTTTCCACTCGTGCGACTATTTTGTGGATCGGGCCAGATTTCGACCCAATCGTTGGTCGTGCTCGTGCAGTTTACGTGGGGTAACGACGAGAGAGTAACACCTCACGACGAGCTTCCGATCACAAATCGTGTGCTCGCAAGAAAATCAAACGTGTTTGAAATCCTGGTCGCTCCTCGTGAAGGAATCGCACAGTTGAAGCAGTTACGACCCGATTGGCCTCATCCTTTCGCAGAAAGCATGCGCAATCTCTGATGTCACGTCAAAAACTATTATTTGTAGTTTAGTTTAGTTTAGGTGTTGCAAATTCACATTACAAATCATGTTTTAATAGCAGAAAAAAAGACTGCATTTCCCACGTCTGCCCAGCCAATTCCTTGTCCAATCACGACGTTGTGTAATCTTTTTTCATTTATCGCCACACAGAATGGCACAAATTTCTAAGGCAGTGCGTTTGTTTTTGCTGAGCATCTTTGGTGTCTCCCACTTCGGGGTTCCTCCTCTTCCACTTCTTTTTGACGTTGCAGTTCCAGTACACAGAAGTCCGACGTGAGTATTATGAACGTATAGTGTGAGCAGACAGATCGCATCCGAGCATCGGGACGTACAGTGTGAGACCATAAATCGTGGGCTGCGAACTTTTGAACTTAGCAATCTAGTTGTGCAGTTTGAGATGGGGCTGAATCAAACGATTTAAAATATCACACAGTGTATGCCCAGCTTTAGGGTTACAAGGTAATTCCAAACAAGAGGAAGAAATATTCAAGACTTTTGACAATTTTCCCAGGAGTGAAGCTCCAAGCTCATTAACTCCAAGGTCAGACCATCTGATGCCCGGAAAAAAAGGGAGAATTGACAATGAAAATAAAAGGTGCATTTTAGACTCACTGACTGATTAAAGTTAATGTCGGTACGATTAGAACTTATTTCTTGTTCGGAGGGCTTCCAGGAGAATACCTTGTCTCTGTAAAACAAACCTGGGAGCACTGCTGTCTGTCCTTTGACCAGACACGTCAAAGTCAAGATGCTTGTCAAGATGGCGTTTCCACTGAATGGTGTGTTGCTGTGTTTTGCTGTTACTGTAATTTTTGTAAAACTTTATCCCACAAGAATTTTTTTTACGAGCATTACTCTCCGTATCTCGTCGACTTGTCTTTAACACAAAGAGGAAGATTTTGAATTCGTAAAAGATGGACTGGAAACATCTTTAGTTTTGGACAACAACAACAAAAAACTGCTGCTCCCGTTGTTGTGAAGGCAACAGAAGACCATTCAGATGGTTATATGGTCTGGTGGTCAAATATGATCACGTGACATCCAGTGATGCCGAAGACAAACCAAAAAAAAAAGGTTACAGGTTTTTCTTTGGTATATTGAAATTGAGCAAAATAGTGCTAATGGAAACTCACTACACTCTTCAACGATGCATTCTGGGTTAGTTTTTGTTAAATTGATGATACACTGTAATACAAAACATGTTCGTGTTCTTAATTTTAGGACATTGTCAGAAACATGATTTGTTTCTCTATTAATTCTTATTATGTTCCAACAAACAAAAACCTTTGAATTGAAATAGGGTGTGGGCCTATTTTTTTCCGCCTTACTTTTCCCCCATGACTGTAGGCATTGATTTCCTCAAAAATGTTACAAAGCTCGATTATTTTCTAACTTTTGTGCATGGTCATTGGTTGCAGGAACCACACGGTTGTAAACTCCAAGGTTATTGCTGTGACTGTGAGGCCAGAGCCGAAAGCAACTGACTCCCACTTGGAGATCGAACTGGCTCACCTGGCAAATGTAAGCACCCACTTCCCTTAGAATTCCAGTAACTAACGTTTTAATACGCAGTAGAGCAACAATAAATGTCTTACATTGTTTGAATGCATAAGTTTCACATTGCTCGCATCAGATTATTATGTGCGTTGATTTGAATGTTCTGCACAGACTTCAGCATCACCTCCCTGTAGGAGAGACACAATGGTGGTTAATTGGCTCGATAATTAATTTGTAAGCACCCCATGTCAGGAGCTGCATTCAGATAATTACAAGGACAATCCCATTTTATGATCCAGACCTTTTATTCATGTTAGAGATAAAGCGCATATAAATCTGAGCCTGTCAGCAAGTGAGCCTGACTTTGTGCTTCAGTGTTAATGTAGTCCATACTCTCAATGATGGTACTATTCAAAGGATATTTCCAAAAGATGTTCATAGAAAGAACAAATATCTAATTAATTCAAAATGATATTGGTGTAATGATGACAATGTTCTTTTTTTTTGCTGTCATTTACAAAGCCTTTTGTTTGTTTTTTTCCTGGACTACAGGGAACGATGAACCCCTACTGTGCACTGTGGGACACCACTATAATGTAAGTGGGCATGGACCTTCAGGGTTGCTCCTGAAGTTTTTCTCCTTTTGATTCTTCCTTTTGCTCTATGTTTTTAATTACTCTGCATTAAACCATCCACCGGAGCAGACGGACTCATAGTTTAGCTTTATAATACGATCTACCCAGCATGACATGAGAACAGCTGTGAATAAAACTCTCACACATCCTGATTTAAGGCTGTACACAGGATTGTCGAATTTTTCCTACTGGTTGGATGAGATGTTGGTGTGATTTTACACCTGCTGTGTTTCTGTGTAGCAAATGCCGTCACGACTCCATCAAGACCTGAATATGAGTCACAGGTGCCCTCGTAAAATCACAGTCCTAGAGACATTCGTTAGGTTTATACACTTCACCAACGCCGAGAACATTTACTATATGGACTATTATATTAAAAGCCAATTGGCAAAATGGAAGTTTTACAAGCGGGCTTAAATAAAATGCAAACACATTCAATGAAAGTCATATCCTGTTTTGTTGGAGAATCAATCATGTGTTGCTGAGTTTTGCAAGGTTTTTTTTTCATATAAAAGGGCACTGTACCTTAGATGTGTTGTGTTTAATAAGCATGCTCTTTAATTTTCTGATGTACTGTATGTGATTTTGTCTGTTAAGCATTGTGGTGATGTTTTGATGTCACCTTGCTTGCTGTTAATTCTCTTAACATTAAAGTATTTGAAGCGTTTTTGCTCACACTTTTACCGCAGTACCTGTTCACAACACCCTGTTCGTTACTCCGCAAGGGATTATAACCTGATTGTGACACGTTTCATCCAAAATGGCAGAGCAGCACATCTCTGGGAGATGGAGTGGGGACTTGCTCAGCAGAGAGGCGGGACGTTTCTCGCGGTGTGTCAGGGCAGAAGTAGTCAGGTGGGCGGTGTGTGCATCAGAAATGCGCAAGGCTGAGGAGTTAAGGTGGTTATCTGCAACACGGCCGATGAGCTGGGCTGGGAGTGTTGCTGTTGAACGAAGCTACAGCTACAGATTGGGTGGAGGGCAGAAGGCAGGACAGTTGGGTGGAGCTGCTCAGATGAATGATTAGAGGCAGCTCATGATGACTCTAGACTCTTAATGTGGGAAGAATCTCATACCTCATCCAGAGGATACTTGCTTACTTATACATGCGTACAATACAGTACAGGAAACAAGGCACAGAGCTGTGAAGGACCAAAGTTACTGAAAGAAAAAAGATTGGTATTTCAGTTTTACTGGGATATATCAACAATTACAAGAAAATCATATTGATTTTAGTTTCACTTTATCACAAAAATGAACAGAAATCATGGGTGAACACGCTCAATCAGCAGCTTGTGAGGCTGCTAACTTTGCGACAGCATGTGTTGTTCATGTGCCGCTGTGTTGGAGGGCAACTGGTCTATTTTTGAACAGCAACGATACAACTAGGACAACAGCTCCATTCTCTGTCTCTGACTTTCACAAGCCATGTGTCTAATATCAGTTTTTGGGTCTTTTTTAATCTACGCTAAGTCATTTTAATCAGAGAGCTACTGAATGACTCGGGATTATAATAGCCTTCATTTCAAACATTTGGCTCTTCCTATACCCCGATAGCAGCTGCTCTCAGGACTCATTCAGGGGGCATTGCACCATCTGTCAGACACGGTGGTCCCCAACCAAATGAGAGTGCTCACTTTAACAATTAGCAGAGTGCTCACAAGTGGAGTGCCGGGGTGCAGATACTGAATATGTGACTGCTGAGCTTTTCCATTTGTATCATTTGTTGAGAATAGAAGACTCACATCATTGTAAATAGTTTTTTTTAAACTCAGACTGATCATTTGCACAAGTGGGAAATTACTAAGTACTGCAGGAATAAGTTCTCTCAAAACAGTGTCTAAGTACTTGTTAACTTTTTGTTTTTGTTTGTTTGATTTTTTCTTTTTGATAAATGAAAACAGAACTGTAGTATCTTAGTCCTCCACCAATGATTGTTTGAAACATTTAGCACAAGACATACATATTTATTGCTGTCAAACCAACCGATTGTCATCACTATTGTCTTAATTTAACTACTATTTTACTAATTCTGACGATTTTCTTCAAATAAGAAAAACAATAATCATTTTCAGTAAAATGACACCCTTTTGGAAATTTTCTGTGTTACATGTCAGACAGTTTAAAATCGGATTTCTAGCAATGTGGATAACTTTAATGTTGGTGATGAAGATATTTAAATCCCATTTTTAGTACAACATACGGCTCAGTTATTTTCATTTTACTCAACCTTTGGAAAAGAAAGCCACTGGAAATCCTTTCCACCAAATGTTAGCTCTCATCTTCCCTCAATGTGAGAGGGACGCATTTGATATTTGAAAATATCAAATAGAAGAAGATAGACTTGATTAAAAAAACACAGCGAAAAAAGTTCCAGTTAAATATTATTCTTTCCTGTCTCTGAAAGTATGAATTGCATTCTATTTTGCAGTGCTTATGTTATAATAGTTTGTAGTTGTATCTAATGGTGGAGCAGATTTCAGCCTCTCTGACCAAACATAATTGCTGCAACTCCAGTGGGAAACTGAAGGGTCACAAGAGTTAATTTTCTACTCATGGTCTCATATACTCCACTAATCATGCAAAGCCATATCTAACAGAATAATGCAAATAATAACAACAGGTCACACAATGTGTTACCTGCCACTGAAATTGTATATTACAAGATATCTTACCTACAAATACTAAAAGCCCTTATAAACCTGCATTTTAGCTTTTACTAAAAAAATTCCTCTCAGATTAGTGTGTGCAAAACAGGTATGACTTCATTTTTTACCATGATAACTGTACTTCCCGAAGAACTAGAGCCTATTAATCATTTATATGTGAAGGTGTGAGAGCAGCTGTCACAGCTTCAGGTTCCATAAACATCTGGAGATTCAGGATCTGAGCCAAACAGGCCACAACGAACACTGCCAACTGCTGCAAAGCAGAGGAACCACAGGAAGCCTCTGCTGCGGCACAAGAAGAAACGAGTCCCTCAGACTTGATAAACATGAATATTCTTTGCAGCTATTTAGTTACAAAGAGAAATCTGTCATCAACAAATGTATTTCTTAGCTCTCTGGTAGAAATAATTTTACTTTATATGTCAAGGATAAGATGTAGAACTTGTGCATCCACTTGTGCAGTACACTTTGAAGGTGTACTTTCATGTCATTTTTTTTTTTTTTGACATTTTCCTTCCTGAAATCAGCAGTTTCAGGCTTTTGGAACACATATACCCCTTTTTTGTGGTAGTGGTGGTAGTACTGTTGGTAGCCCCTAATTATCCAAAGTGCAGATGTGTACTCACGGTGAATCTGCTCCAGTGTGCACAAAAATCCTGATCGCCTCTTTATATCTGATTAAACCACTCATGTTTTTAACTTGGTAAGTCTGGTTTCACACCTTGCAATGATCTCTGTATACAGCGAAAAAAGGACATATCCAGGACAGGTTATAATTTAGGTGATGTTTGCAATAATTCTAAGCTTCACTATAGCAGGGACCTATGATTGACCCATCAGATGAACAGTGCAATGGTTTTTACTGGGAGGCATTACTGTGTTTATATCATTGTGTTTACGAGTGTCAGAGCACATCATGTGAACTGGGGTGAAATATGTGTACACATTGGAGTCGGCTTGTAATAGAAATGCAGCACAAACATTTCTGGTGAAAGTATAGTAAGCTTTTATTTTGGTTTAATTTTAAAAAGATATAAAATCATCCCTAGCAGTACCATTGGTAACTTTTAAAATACAGGCAAATTCTTATTACAACACATGGCCTGATACATTTGATCAGAGATTGCCTTTGATTTAATTCAATCAATGTCACAGATTTTAAATGCATCCACTCATAATTTTACTTTCTTAGTTCTCTTTTTTAAATGTGTATTTGTGTATTTATTTTTAATTAGCCTTTTGGACAGTTTCCTTTTTGGTCTGTTTTGGCATTTTCATTTATTTCCATGGGCAGCATGGTGGTTTGGTGTGTGGGTTGTCTCCGGCTTCCTCCCACTCTCCAAAAACACTGGATTGATTGGTGATTCTAAACTGATTGTAGCATTGTGATCCTGCATGGTCTCTCTGTGGCTCCATGTCATCGTCTGTGGCTCCACGTCCCTGCAGAGCATCACAGCTCTGCAGGGTGTACCCCGTCTCTCACCTGATGCCAGCCGAGCTGGGTTAGGTTCCACCACCCCGCAGGATAGAGCATGTATACAATGCGGATGGAATAAAAGCATATTTCTTTGTATGTGAATTAAATTATGTGTTTAATGCTTCATAAAAAGGTAAATTCTGTTACAGAAAATAAAGGTGAATTTATGTCATTATAGACGCAAAGATTTAAACAAGAAGGTGCAACAATGCACCAATCGTCAATAAAAGGTACAGGTGTTGTGACAATGGTTATGGAGCTTTTGAGGACCATTTGTGCATTCTGATTTAGTGTCTCAGTATTAACAGATTGATCTGATTTATTTTGGTTTACCCTCATCTGATATTTCTGGAGTAGAAGTACATTAGCCAGACAGAGAGAGAGCTCTTCCCCGTGTTGTCTTGAGGCCCTAAACTTGAATGACTGTCAGGCGCACCTTATTTTTGTCACACACTTATGTAGGTGTGTATTTTTTAATGTCAATCGTCAGACCAAGTGGGAAATTGGCTATGATTTTCAACATGAGTTGGTCTTTTGGAAATAATTTATGTAATGAACTGCAGCAAAGTGTGTTATTAACAGCGGCGTGTGGACACGACTTCTACGCTGTGTGTTTACGGGAGTGGAGGCAGAAAATCATACCTAACAATTCATGTGTTATTTCATGTAGTCGGATGAACTATTAGCGCCCAGCATCATTTTACTGGGACTTACAACAGGCCTTTTACCAACCGACGCACGCATGCACACACACACACACATCTTAAAACATCTTATTAACTTATGATAATAATAATACATGTAAATGATCATTATACAGCAACACAGCAGCCCGTCGTGTTCATTGTTTCCACATCAACAACAGTAAGCAACAGCTTCAGTGGACTTACTGCTTAATAAGCCCGCAAGACGCAGTGAGGACTATAAACACATCAACAATAACACGTGTTGCTAAATGGGCAGTTCAGTGTAGGGTTGCCACCTTTCAGAAATAGAAATAAGGGACACCCTGATTTCAGCAGCGCAGGAGCCAAAAAAAGCCCCAAAACTTCTAAACTGAATAAAAATGTGTTTATTTTATATGAAAAAACAAAATGCTTTGATTTAAAGTTTAAAGTGCTTTAATAGCATTGAACTTTCATCATGACTGTAGAGACAGCCAACCATACTAGCAACTGAAATATCCTCCTATGCTACGTATGTCCACATCAACCCATATGTATAATATAGCCTACAGGTGAAGAATATGGTGTAAAAGTTAATTTATTTCAATAATTCAAGTAGAATATGGTGTAAAAGTTAATTTATTTCAATAATTCAAGTAGAATATGGTTTAAAAGTTAATTTATTTCAATAAGTCAACTAGAATATGGTGTAAAAGTTAATTTATTTCAATAATTCAACTAGAATATGGTGTAAAAGTTAATTTATTTCAATAATTCAACTAGAATATGGTGTAAAAGTTAATTTATTTCAATAATTCAACTAGAATATGGTGTAAAAGTTAATTTATTTCAATAATTCAACTTAAAAGGTGAAACTAATATATTACCTAGTCTTATTACATGCAAAGCAAGATATGTTAAACCTTTATTTGTTATAATTTTGATGATGGAAATGTTTATTGATTTCATAAAATATTCTCTAATCTGTGTTTTATTTTGTTAATTTCTGATAAATTTCGTGTTGATGTGTGTGTGACAGACGTGTGTATGGGGTGTTAATGAAAATACGGGACAAATCGCGTCCCGTATTAGTTCAATAAGGGACGCAACATTTTTTTCTCAAATAAAGGATAATTCCGTATTTTACGGGGCGGGTGGCAACCCTAGTTCAGTGACTATTAAGCTTCGCACAGGAAGAAAAGCGTTTTGCTCACCCTATTTGAAGAGGAAGTCCATCCTCCTGTCTTTTATGGTGGCGAAGTAAGTGGTCCATGACCATGTTGTAGAGAGACCCCCCACTGGCCTCGACAACACAGTGGGTGGGTTTTGAAGGGTGTTTACAGCTGAAGACTCTTGAACAGCCCAAGTCTCTGCAAGTGTTGTCAGTTTCCGCAAATCATGCACCAACTCCACGAAGCGGCCTCATTGTGGCCCTTAAAGCCTGAATTATGGTTCCGCGTTAAATCGACGCAGAACAACACGCCGTAGGGTACGGCGTAGTCTACGGCGTAGGTTCTGCGGCGACGCTCTCGCTACGGTGCGTGTCGCCGCGTACCCTACGCCGTATGCTCTGCGTTGATGTAACGCGGAACCATAAATCAGCCTGATATATGCTGCTCCTGGCGCTCAAGGTACAAGGCTGCAACCGAGTCTCATTAACATATCCCGGTTCTGCCTGATTAAATAAAGGCGAATGACTGAATTAATATAAAATAAAGCGATAGAATTGTTGTTGTTTTTCTCTTTATCGTATAATTTTCACAAAATGTTTGATTGATTGAAATCTTTATTTCGAGCATATTAAATAAAAAAGAAAAACAATTACACAAGACATCAGAAAAGAATACAAATAAACAGTAATTAAACAAATTAAAGGGAAATAAACCCGAAAAGGAGTAGGAGGAAGTAAAAAACGTATGTTGTTTCTTTGTTTCTTTTTCAATTTAGCTTGAATGCAAAATAAATATAACAGCAAGCTTTATTTTCTCAAAAAAATATACCTGTTATTACATTATAAAACTATTAAAGCACTTCATTGCAATATTATACCAGAGCATTCTAAATGTTATACCTGAGCATTATAAATATAAATATACCTGAGCATTATAAATATTATACCTGAGCATTATAAATAAATGGTATACCAGAGCAATGCCAAGGTACCAAGGTATCAAACAGTGGCGGCTGGTCAGTAGAGGGCGTTAGGGCGCCGCCCCCATCAAATCAAGAAAAGAAGAATAAAAGAAAAAGAAAATAGAAAATATTCTGTAAGATCCAAAAGAAGGTTTTATTTCAGTCTGTGGGTGACTGTCAATAGTAATTCAATGTTGTTTAAATATTTATTTGGTTACAAAATGTTTTTTATTTTATTTTATTTACTTCCAGAAGTAAGGGGCGCCGGTCAAACAGAATCCAGTGTAAGCTCTTGAACATTTGATAAGCACGTGACCTGAGGATCTCTTTTAATTGGTTTGAATTAGATTCGTAAAGAGACGCAGTTGCGTGCCTCCCTGAAACTAAGGCTGCGTCCGAAATTGCATACTTCCACCCTAATGAGTATGCTAAAACAGTAGGTGAGATTTTTTAGTGCGTCCGAAACATTAGTACGTACTCAATAGTGTGCGCTATCCATACTCATTCCGGAGAAATGTATTAGTGTGGATTGATGGACACTAGCTAAGCAGAAAATTCCCACAATGCAATGCAGCAGTGTTTGGTTGATAAGTGATACGTATATGTCCTAAGTATATTATTAAGTATAATAATATACTTATGACATATACTATTATATTATATTAATATTATAATATTTGTATATAATAATATTATATAATGTCATCTTGTTTCGGCCAGGATAAACGGGAAATAGCGGAGCGGTGCTGCTACTGCTGCTGTGACATGTCACTTCCTCGCAACGGCAGGAAGTGACGTGTGCGCTCTGAGTAGTACGTCCAAACTAATGCATACTACTGATATTTACTAAAAAAGTGCGCCGAACTTAAGTATACTTTTTAGTATATACTGTTTAGTGTGGCATTTCGGACGCACCGTCAGTTATCAGCAACGAATCAGCGATCAGTATCGTGACGTACTCGTATGTTTTTTTTGTCTTTTTTAGAAAATCAAACTGAGCTACACAAACCAGATTTTTATGTTTGTTTTAAATAGGTTAAATAACACTTGCTTTTGAAATAATATTTGTTGATCAAATATCTAAATGAAACGAACATTATCTTTTCAAATAATATAAATTCCAGACAGAACAATGGAAATGTTAATGTTTTTCTTCTTCCTAATGTGTAAAATAAACTAAACCCAACACAGGAAGAAAAGAACAATGCAAAATAACAGTGGACTTGTTGAAATGATAAACCCCTACTTTATGTTTAGTTTTCTTTTTCCACTGCAGCATAACTGAACTGCTTCACTAAAACTTATGACCAATTTAAACATTGTTGGATATCCTATGGTTTCTTTTTTTCAGACAAAGTTCCGACTTCTTACCTTCCGTCTGACAGTTTTGGTGGTTCTCCCGCCTTCCTCATAGTGTCACTCTGAGGATGTCTGAAAAAAAACGATAGGATATCAATCTGAAGACATAATGAACACAATACAACTAACATTGTTGGATGTTTACATTTTTCAAAATGAAAGGAGCAAAATATTCTTTTCTACCTGTCTTTTTTACCCATTGTACCAAGCTTGTACCTAACAGTGACTTCTGTGTACCGTTACATCCCTATGTTTGCCAAAGTAAATTGCGCCCCCCCCCCCAAAAAAAAAAGAATTTATTTTTAGCACCAGCTGCCTTGTTTAAATTTTAAAAATTGTACCAAGCTTGTACCTAACCATGACTTCTGTGTACCGTTACACCCCTATGTAGGCCTCTGCCAAGGTAAATTGCGCCTGAAAATGTTTAGCACCAGCCGCCACTGGTATCAAAACAAATTTTGTTTTTTAGTAATTCATGACATAGATACTAACGTGGATACTGAGATAGTTCGTGGTTTCTCTTGACGCTGTCCTGACCAATCACAGGGGAGCAGGGTTGTGACAATAGGCTCAACTGGTTGGTTAATCATTCTTTTTTTTCCAACTCAATTTGGCCTCTTTACAAATTAAAAGGTGCTGTACCATGTTTTCACCAAGTAGCATTTATGGGGGCGCTGTTTTATACATCACAAAACCCTCAATAATTAATGAAGAAAGACGAAGAGGAGACGACACAGCCACAAAACAGAAGGATTACACATAAACCATTATAAAAGTGTATTTTATTAAATAATTGTTACATTCTGAAAAACTGAGAAAAGTGGGGAAACCTGGCTTCCCTTGACCACCGCAAGAAAACACCACTGGTTATTAGAGAAATAAATGACTCCTCTCTGTATTCCGTGGATAGTGTGACAAGAAAGCGATTCATACATTTGATTGGTGTGATTCAAAATATGAGAGTTGTCATTTTTGATTGGTTTATGTGTCATTTATTGCCAAAGGGCAGGAATAATTGAAACAGGATCGAGTTTATGGCAGGATTGGGGAGCAATCGGCGAGCGAGAGCCCTCAGGCCCTGTTCACACTGCAAGTCTTAATGCTCAATTTGGATATTTTCCTCAGATCCGATTTTTTTGTTTGGCTGTTCACATTACCTTTTAAAAGGTGGCCTATATCACATTCCAGTGTGAACTGTTTGCAGTTTATTTCTGACTCGCATGCACAGAAGAACAATAACAAAGAGGTCAAAGGCAACGGATTGGAACTACGGCAGGGATAAACAGTGACAAATGTCAACTTAGATTGACGTAAAAGTTGCATCAAATTCACCTTGGCTGTTCACACGGCAGCTCCATTGAAAAAAATCAGGCCTGGGTCTGATTCAGGACCAGATATAGATTTGCGTGTTCACACTACTCCTGTCTGACCTGGTAATTTGACCCTCCCAAAAATCTGATTTGGGCCACTTTTGCCTGTAGTCAGAACATGCCCCAGTCCCAGCCTGTTGGTACAGTCAAGTCCTGGCCTAATGCCATATGGTGGTGTGGGTCCCACACTGTGGGACTTAGTGGTGGCAGGGGCTGTAAGGTGTGGGGCCCCCTGGCCCCCCCTGTACCGGTGCCAGTGACATACCTGACAAAAAAGGATGAGGATTTTTCAAGCATTGCCATTTTTCAGTGTTGTACAATTCACACCACACACCACCCATTTGGATGTGAAATCAAGATGCAGCTCCATGCAAATATTGTTTAAAGCACTCAGACAGTTAACCAAAGTAACAATAAACAAACCAGACTTCTAGGTTTTCTTAATTTTCGTAATTGTTTGGCAGACTGTCTGAATCAAAATTACAAGACAATTCCTTCTATTGTGGAGTTTACTTGCAATTTTCTTAAATTAGTTACCAACATAATTGCAGCCCATAGGCTGATGTGAATTACCCATCATCAAGAAATCCAGGACAGAGGGAATCATTTCCCAGCACCTCCCTCTCCCTCTTTGTCTGTTGTTGTGTGTCAGTCTTTCAAGATTTTCTTTTTTCTTAAATTATGCCTTCAGTGCCTCATAGCCAGAGGTACAGTACTCCTCAAGCCCCCATCACAGAGTAATGATAATCTGTTGTGGGCATCCAGGGAATTTAAAGAGGTTTTTAGAAGCTTAAAGATATGCCTTATGAGGTGAGTAATGCTTGTCAGTTCTGTCTGACACGTGAGCACAGTGCAGACTGAAGAACTGCAACTTAGTGTAATCATTTATCATAATTTCTCATAGTTGCATTTGCTGGGGAAAAAGTAAGTGAACCCACACACTACTTCAATGAAAGCTAAGTGGAATCAATAGTTTGCAGTGCAAACTTTGCACATCTAAAGTAATTTAGATACAAATATTTTAAAGTGTGGTTAAGAGCTCTATTGATTGATTTAAAAAAAAAAATTTAAGTTTGCTCTTCATATGAAGTGTCTGGTGATGTGAACCGTGCCTCACAAAAGAAGATTTACTAAGAGATACAATCAAGAATAAGTGAGCTGCATAAGGCTGGAAAGGGACACACAGTATTTTCAGTGTTTGGACATCCATCAGTCCAGTTAGACAAACTGTCTGTAAGGGGAGAGAGATTAGTCGTGTGGTTATACTTCTGCAAGTGGACACCATGCCAAAATGACTCCATTCCATTTGAATACTCAATGTTTTTTTCCTGCTGTTAATCACTGGACTGTGGCTTGACTTCCACCTTGATATCTAAATGTAAAAATTAGAGCATGATTGAGATTGGTCATGAATTAAAATTTCTTACAAGTTTGATTAGAAAAAGAAAAGAAGCTGTCTATACATCACCACACGGGAAGTAGCCAGCAAGAGCTTTATGATGAATGTCACATCAGTCTCACTGTGGTGAACATCAAAACTGACACTTCCTGGGGGTGTTTTGTATTTTAGGGCCACTAAGCTCTGATAAGGTCGCATAGTGCGGCGTAAAAAAATCCATAGTCAGCTACTGCTCTCCCGTCGGCTTCTCCCCAAGGCACAAAGGGGAGGCAATCATCTAACAGGTCAAAAGTTAGGGGCACATCATGTTGAGGATTGGAGCCTTACCAGAGGTGTACGTAGTAGATTCAAGTGATCAGAATAGATGCATCACACGTGCCTATCTTGCCATATTTCCCTGGAGAGTGGGTTTGCATCTAACTTGACAATTTTGAGTATCGAATAGCATCCTACATAAAATATTATGTCAAGTGACTCATTTGACATAATTTGAAGTTAAAAGGCATTTTTTTCTTTCCTTTTGGCTTTTGATCTCAAGCTTATTAAATATTGTATGACCAAACATCACCAAGGGCTTATACTGTGAAAATTGTACTACTCTCTAAGTTATTGCTGGTTCATGCAGCTGAACTTGTCTGTGATGGATTAAACCCCCATTAAGCTTAACTGTAAAACAGTAAGACAACAGCGTACTCCCAAAACAGTTCAAAACTGTTTCCTTGTGTGTAACCATTTAAAGTCCTTTATACATTCCAGCAACATGGTAAGGAGTAAAGGGAGCAAAGGAAATTCTCATTAAGTATGCAGAGCATTATGTTTAACATATTTCCCATTTGTCAAGACATCTCTGTTCTGTCTGTGTTGTTCTTGTATTCATACTGCCAGGGAATATTTAGTAAGACTTTTCATGGCTCCTGCATTATTTCTTTTGTGAATGCTTTTTCCACTTTATTAGAACACGAAATATTATATATTAATTATAGAAAGTACATTAAAGTGCATTTTAAACAGAACAGCTTTTACAACATTTAGTTTGCTTAGTGTATTATGCATTGCTTCTGACTAATGTGTAATTAAACAAACTTCTCCTTGAAGTAGTTTTATGAGTGAAAGTGAGCCACTGATTTTTTTTTTTTACATCTGGTTTAAAGGCACATACTGTATGTTGACTCTTAAGTTAGTGATGCACTCACAACTTAGTTCGAAAACACATGATATGGGAAATATAGTGTGTGCGTGCGTGCGTGCGTGCGTGCGTGCGTGCGTGCGTGCGTACGTGCGTGCGTGTGTGTGTGCGTGTGTGCGTGTGTGTGCGTGTGTGCGTGTGTGTGTGTGTGTGCGTGTGTGTGTGTGTGTGTGTGTGTGTGTGTGTGTGTGTGTGTGTGTGTGTGTGTGTGTGTGCGTGTGTGCGTGTGTGCGTGCGTGTGTGTGTGTGTGTGTGTGTGCGTGTAAGTGTGTGTGTGTTAATTTATGGTTTCACTGTGCACGGACGGCTCAAAGTTGACCCTGCTTGAAAATGTGCAACTGACTTCAAGGTCCCTTCCAGGAAGAATAAATATTGCTGCCATATTGATCAAATGACACAGCAGGATTGCCTTGCACAGCACTGCTCTCACAAATCAACAGGCAGTATACTCTATATTGTCCTAAATCAGTGACATGCATCTTGTTTTGCCTTTGTCATGAAAGGATTGGGATGCCAGGGAGAGAAATGAGAGTCACACTCTAAAACCCACAACAGGTGTTTTTGTTTGTGACTCCAATCTAGATGCCACCTTAGTCAGCAAACCTTTCACACAGATACTTAGTCACTCAGGATATATATACATTATATTTATTTATTTTTACTTTGAATGTAGGTAACTAGTTTTTTTTTACAATTAAAAAAAGAGAAAGAAAAACGCTCCTTTTCTTTTCATTTATCCCCACTACTGGTGTGAAGTGGGGACTGGTTGCAACCATTCGCAGCGTCTCCACGGGGTGAGATGACTTCTGCAGTGTTCTCTTTGTGGAACGCTTGGCTCCGAGGAGCAGCAACTTTCGTGCAGAATGGTTTTCAAGAATGTTCAAAAAAAAGCATCCCTTATTCCTGGCACGAGGTTTGAGCCGAAGCCGAATGAGCAGATCCTGCGACAGCGCGCTTATGTTTTCTATTGGATCAGCCTCCCCACACACACGCACACACACACACACACACACACAAGCACGCACACACACACAAGCACGCACACACACCGGCGGAGAGGAACAGAGTATCAATCTGATGCTGTCCGCCGTTTCCAGGGTGAAAATCCCCCTAAGGAAGCATCCACAAGCTGCTAATTTAAACAGGAAGGGAATGAGGGAAAATCAAGCGACTGGAAAAGGGTGGATAACAGGGGCTTTGGAAGGAAGAGCAGGAAAACAGACGCTTAATTAAAAAAAAAAAAGAAAAAAATCTACAGGAATAGACGTGCAGGTAATTAAAAACCGCTTTGATGGCAGGTACAGCTGGATAGCGGGATGGCGGTGTTTTGATACCGGGAGGCTGCTTGGTATTTCTCTGCGTGTTGCGAATCAAGCCTGAATTATGGTTCCGCGTTAAATCGACGCAGAGCCTACGCCGTAGACTACGGCGTAGCGAACGCGGCGACGCGCACCGTACGGCGCGCGTCGCCGAGTTCCCTACGCCGTAGGGCTCTGCGTTGGTGTAACGCGGTACCATAAATCAACCTTCAATCAGCACCGGTGTGCCCGGACAGCTCCGCGTCCTCCTCCTCCTCCTCTCCATCCTCCTCCTCCTCCTCCTCCTCTCCATCCTCCGCGTCTCTGCCTCTATCTGCTCCGGCTGAAATGCCGCTTGTAGCCTCTCAGGAGCCGTGTCGATTTGCTGGCTTCTTTTTTTTTTTTTTTCTCCCTTTTTTTTTTTTTTTTTTTTTTCTTCATCACAGCAACGTCCGCGACTCGACATCTTTTTTTCCGAGTAACTGAATAAATAAGCGCATCGAGGCGACGTGCAAGAAGTGCTGTGAAGTGGTCGTACGTGCCCGTCCGTCGCCGCTGGATTTATACCTCTAACCGCCTCCTCTGCCTCCTCCTTTTGCAGGAACGATTCTTGGGGAGCCTGGTCCACAAAAGGATGCAAAACGGTGCTCACAGATGCATCCCATACAAAATGCTTGTGTGATCGTGTATCTACCTTCGCCATTTTGGCTCAGCAACCAAGAGAAATAGTAAGTAGGATATATTGATTTGCTTTTCAGTGTGGCTTTGATAGGCTAATGTAAAGGAGAAACGCTGTGCGTGTGTGTCTGTGTGTGTGTTTGTGTGTGTGTGCTTAAGTGTATGCGTGAGTGTGTTGGGGAGGGAGGGGGGGTGGGGGGTGATAATGCAAATTAAATCTTTGGCGTGCTAATCCCTTCAAATAGTAACTCAGAGGCAAATGGGGCTACTGGGAGTATCTTTCTAGTTGGTACATGGATTTTAATAGCTTATTGTGGGGGCATACAGGCAGGAGGGTGTGTGCACTCCTGTGTGTCCGTTTATCCCCATCAATCATGTGCACATTTGATGAAGATACAATTGAAACAAACTTAATCAACTGTGTTGGTAAGATGTCGATGACACCAGTGACTCCTGACATTAGAGTGCTGTACACGAAGCACAACGGTGTCATTTTGTGAAGAAAAAAATCATTAACAGTGAGAACATGGAGCAGGTGCTGTTGAGGCTCAGCAGGAACAAAAGAGCAAAACAAACGTATTGCATTCCCATCCTTTAGGCCTGAAGGTTTCATCAGCAGAATGGCAAATATTTTTGGCCTGTGAAACTGCTTTGTGTATCTAATATATGGGAATAAATGCACACAAACGCACACCAATGTCCCTCTTGGGTTTTATTGTTTTGTAGTGTAATCACCAGCTACAACAGATGGAAAGTTTTGTGCATCCAGCCTAACAGCCACCTTGCCCACGCATCCACCCCAAAGCTCACAGTAAATTAAGGAGCCCACTGTGGACTATTCAGATTGGTGGTGGTTGTTTTGATTGCCTCTCTCTCTGGGCAATAGTAAAGATTTACTGTCCTGCATGAACCACCTCCAGCCTCGCTCTGACTGGCTTGTTTCGCTCTGTCTTCTCTACAGACCATGGAGTACTCAGGGGTCCCATCTGTGACACTGATAGTTGGCTGTGGTTTGTCCTGCCTTGCCTTGATCACACTGGCAGTGATCTATGCTGTGTTATGGAGGTAATTGTAACACTCAAGGAGCATATTTTCAACCACAAGACTGATGCATTTATGTGTTAATAACAGCTTTCTGTAAGAATATCAGAGGCCAAGTCACAGCAAAACACTGATACGGCGGATTTTGCCACTCTCTACACTTTCTGTAGATACATTCGTTCAGAGCGATCGATTATCCTGCTCAACTTCTGCTTTTCTATAATCTGCTCGAACATATTGATCCTCGTTGGACAAACACAGACCCACAACGTGGTAAGTGTCACTCAGGTATTAAATCGGCACAGTTTCGAAAGTTTGAGAGTTCAGCTGAGGATAATGGTGCATTGGGAAGATTTAAGGGCCACCTCACAGCAATGTCACTCAGATTTACTGCAGCTCAGGACTTTGGGATCTTTGGGTTTTTATTGCAAAGTAGGAACATTCTAGGCATTTTGTACTGTCGATTTCTCTTTTAGAGAGTTAGTAAATTGTAATGTAGTTCAGTTTTAATTACCTGTTTTCAGGCATTTTATGAAACGTAAGTTTTTCCCCTCCCTTTTTTTAATATGACTGCTAAATTATTGCAAATTTCATTAAAATTGTTTATTTTCATTGGGTGCTTGCATAAAGAAGCCTTTTGTGTTTAATTTGAATTGAAAATAAAGTGTTGCTAAGTCCCATATA
Source organism: Cololabis saira (assembly GCF_033807715.1). Lineage (NCBI taxonomy): Eukaryota > Metazoa > Chordata > Actinopteri > Beloniformes > Belonidae > Cololabis > Cololabis saira. The sequence continues at coordinate 5,810,492 of NC_084603.1, forward strand.
AGATGGACATTGACTCAGAGATGTTGCTTCTAACTCAGGTTTTATAATGTCCATTGACATTGCTGTAAATTTGACAACTCTAATCTGTTGGCACTGAAAAAGTGGACGATATCTAAGTGGAATTAAAAATTAGGGCCCATAAAGAAAACTTCAGCTGAAGTAGATAAAGACTTCGATCACTCTAAGGTGAAATACAGAAGGTAGTGTAATTGCTGTGAGGCAGTGCGGTCAAGTAAGAGTAACTTGGCAGTTCGTGTAAGAAGATATGTTGGAGCAAATAGTCAGACAGGAAGTGCACAAGTATACCTGGGGACCAGTCAATTTTAGACTATTGAAATGAGCAGTCATCAGCTGTCCAGCCAGGTTTTATGGGGCAGTGTGCTGTACTGCAATGTCCCAGAGCTCTCCTGGGGAGGTACTGCACTTTATCCTCAGACAGTAATGAATTTCAGACTAAGCAATTGCAGGGTTCAAGAGAACTACTGCTGTGTTGTAAGTGCAGGAAGACTGCTTCTGGTAAACCGTAACACTTCCTCTCTCTAGCTGTGTAACCTGCCTGTTAACAAGTTGCTATTGTAAAATATTGTTTGGCAAAGAGTAGTTTGGATTTACAAGATGCCCACACGGATGCCATTCTCAGTCATTTGGCAGCACTGCAGAACGACACATTGTCCGATTACAGTCATTGTATTGTGTAACCATTTTCCCGGCATGTCTTTTAGCTTTTGCCAGAGGCATCTTTATTTACTTTTTTTTTTTTCATTTACGAATTTAGCTTCCAGGTTCATACCACTTACCTTTCGCTTTAGGTTTTTACATCTTTTCTTTTACTGTTTGAGGTTATTACATTGCAGCAGTTGTATTTTATACAAGTAAGAGCCAAAAATCTTTAACAGGCCAAAGTTTTTCTGTGAATGCCTGAGCGTAAGCTGCATCACACAGTGACATAACTCATGGTCACAGATGTTATTTACAGTGTTCTCATATCAAATGGATTGACCAGCATTTGAGGTTCATATCAATCAAAGCACTTCCTCCTGATGTGTTCATAGAAAATCGATTCAGAAATAAGAAATGAACAACTAGAAATCACCTGATGAATCCTGCAGCACTCGGTGTCTGGTACCTGTAACCCTACGCATTAAATGTTGACATCATGTGCAGACTGTAGTCATTCACTTGAAACTAAATTGAGTTTGTTCATTCAGATCCTTTTAATGTCATAAAATATCAAAAACTGCAGCCACACATGACTTCATCTGTTTACTTGATGGCCCTTACATATCTGGCACGCAGTAGTAGCCACAACTATGAATGCACAAAGCCGTAGGGCATTTTTGTAAAGCTGAGCTGATTTGAAGTCTTGTCAGATTTAATCAGGGGCCCAGTCATGTCCTGTCTTGATTATAAGAACCAACACTTTACATGGAATACTCACTTGGCTTGCCTCTGATAGAATATCTGTCTGAAATCTGAGAGACGGCATGCGTTTTCAGAAAAACCTCTGACATACTGAAGATGTCATTTCAGTTTCTGCTAGGAATGACTCAACAAGGTACTTTGACAGACTCAGAGCATAGCAAATTCACAGGATACAGGCACATTTCTTTGTAAAAGGCCAAAGTAGTTAAACATTATTAGCCATTTTTGAAACATTTTCTACACATTTTGATCGAAATGACAGTGAAAAGTTAACCTTTTGCAATTCAGTTACTCTTGTTTTTTTTTTGTAAATTTGAGACTGTTTTCTGTTTTAAAAGAGAAAATGAGTTAGCACATAACTGGGAAAGTGTAGTTTGAACAGAAGCTCATGAAACACAACACCAAACAATGTTTCACAGTGTTTTGGTTATTTAATATGCCAACAATATACTTGTTGGCAAGCTTGTTATCAATTCAAATGGCCTGGTAAACGAGTGATTGTCTGGAAGAGACAAAATATACATTTTGACCACCCACTAGTGAAATAAAACAGTAATCTTAATGGTACTGTGGACGACACCTCCAGGAAAATAGTAGTATCAATATTATCTCTGTGCTCTGTTTCAAATGTTGAGTTGTAATAATACTTGAGAAATACTTCATATGTTTGATCAGACGTACAGTAGAGGCCAGTGTTTGAGCGGCCGGCTGGCAAGTGGAGAAAAGACAGTCCCTGTGTGGGTTTAATTGCCATGCCGCCCGACACTGGCTCACTTGTTTTCCTCCATCTCCCTTAAGAAGTACATATAATTGGCTCCACTGTTTGTGGATTTAGAGTTGCTCATCATAGAATAGAAATCATCTCTTTGCTGTGGAGATGTCCTCTGGGAGCAGGAGTCACATCTCTGTGTCTTGTCTTTGTCCTCTGTCCTTGTTCTTGTGGGTTTATAGATGGAGGACAAACAGAGGCTAAGGCTTCTGGGATTGCAGATTCACAATGTTCCTGCAAAATGTGTATACTGTAATGAGCCAAATTATACTAGGTGGTTGGTGTTGGGGGCATCAAAGTGTTCAAAATCTAGACAGGATACATTAAGAACCCTTTTGAACGGTGCATATGATGTATCAGGACAAACCAGCTATCAAAGCTGATATTAGCAAGTGAAAATGGAGTTGGAGTTATGAGGACCTTGAACATTTCACTTTTGAATTAATAATGAAGTAGTACTTCATGAGCCTTGTCAAAATTGCAAATCACAGACAAAAGCTTTTGATGGTTCAAAAAGCAATTTTATCTTTTTTTCCCCTACAAAATACCAATGAAACATTTATGCGCATACCTTCTGTAAACATCAAATACCAAACATAATCAAACTTTTTTGCGTGCCTATATTTATTGGCATACTCTATTGCAATGAGGTGCAAGAAAGGGTGTTTAATGTATCACTTCCTTGCAGATGAAGGTTGTTTTTTTTGTTTTTTAAACTACATTTTATTAAATCCATGCAGCTCATATCTTTTTTGGTATTACTTTTATACCAACAGGATTTACTAGTTATGTTTATATATGTGTGGTCTTAGAACTTCGCGAGTGTTATACGTTCAGTTAAAGCCAGCAATAAGTTGAGTGGTTATAATGAGTAGAAGTAGCCATTTCCTGTACTATAGTGGGAAAGTCAATCCATTTTATTCAGGGTTTTTTGTGCGTTTCAACAACACTTTGCCACCACCACCACTTTGCTTTTTGTTTTTTAATGTCATCCACCAAAACAGCTACTTTATAAAGCACTGGGTCACTTGTTGGTTGATTTAGAGGAAGGGTGCTTCAGTCAAAAATAACACCCAGCCTCCTCTCACATTGATTCAGAAATACAGTATATAAGAAGATAAAAGTTAGCCCTCCCCAACATTTTAAATAAAGTTGTAGTTCTCTGCAGTACTGTTTTGTAGAGTTGATACAATTTATGTGCTTCTCCCTCAATAGCTAATCTCCTTAAGTGCTTAAAGTAATGAGAGTGCAAATATGTTTTTTTTAAATCACTGTTTGCTGTCTTTGTTTACAAAAGATGAGTGTATTTGTAAGTACTGGAAATAATTAATAATAATCAATAAATTAAAAGGAACACCTGGAGCTCTGCGAAAAAAGAATCACCATTATTTGAATCCATGACTTAATAAGGTGTATTATTCTTATTATTTCTACTGCACTATCAGCAAATTAAAATGTCTGTTACATATTACGTTCCAACATGTCACTGCTCAATCTTTTGGTCCGTGGCTATTGGCTTTTAGTTGTCAGCATTTAAGGGATCACAAGGACTGACGGGTCTGGGCTGAAGCTTTTTAAGTTTAGTCGGGCCACAGATGGAAATTCCTCACATTTTCTGTGCTCATCTGAAATTGACATCACTGAACTGGCCTGAGTTGCACCCTATCTCCACCTACCCCCACCTCCATGTCTATCAGCTCGGCTATGTTTTAATGTGGTCCCTTCCTCAGTTCCTCTGTTTCCATGGATACTGACATAGTGCGCTCAACATCTCCCAGCATTTGCTTTTCTAAAGGGCAATGTGAACTCTGGGTTCCAACCTCTTTTTTGAATGACAGTCTGAGCCCAATCAGTACCATCATGACATCGCCATGGTGCATCTCTACAGTTTTTGTTTTGGAGGACTAATGAGGGTAGATGGTATAGGCATCCAAGTGAACCATGAAGCGTTACATTTGCATATGACCCGTTTCTAGGAAACAAGGCAGGCTCTATTTTCAGCACCTTGGACAGCACATGAGCAACGGCAACATTAGGAATAGCTCATGTGTAAGCCTGCACACAAGATAACATAGTTTCCCTTTCCCTTTTTTGTCTCCTTTATTTACCTAAAAAAAAAATTGCACCTAAGTTTAAGTTTTTAACACTGATTTGGGTTTTTCCTCATTCACATGTTTACTGTAGACAGTAGAACATGCATGCCCTTGTACAGGTCACTGAAAGCACATGTGGTCTTAATGTAGCATATGAAAGGTATTCGTTATTTGCAGCTTATTAAAAAGGGTTTCCAGTACAGTATGTGTGTAATTGGTTAACTCATTTGACGTGCTGATTTTGCATCCATATTATTGTAGAATCTATGATAAAATATAACACATCAAAGCTAAATGTCAAAGTGAAAAACCATGTAAGATCAAGGTGCATTGATGAGGCCATCAGAGAGTGTATAAATTAGCAATGACAATTATTGAACAGTTTGGACATGCTAAAACCTTCTAATTTCGTGCTTTGGCAGTGTAGATAGATAGGTCGTTTGATGACAAGGTTTTTGACAAATGATGAAGGTGCAGTTGAAATGATAGCTGCAAATCCACATGATTTAAAATGTGTAAATATTGACATTCCTTGATTCAGTTCAAGCAAGGCAGTTCTCAAGATTATTATTTTCAAACAGATTTTCCTTTAAGTTTGAAATAGCAAAATTACTTCATGTTACATTTAAGTATCAAATAAAACTGGATATATGAAATCGACATTCAACCTGAGTTAGTATTGACAAATGCTTCCCTAACTGAATCCACATGTATCTAATTAATATCTCTCGTGGGTGTCGTTAAGCAGAATTTCCTGCTTCCCAGGAATGAACTAATGCAGGATTATTGTCTCGTGTAAAACTTCATGATCACTGCAGGGAAGGGATGGATTTAGTGTGCCTCTCTCAGTAGGAATGTTAAGTGTATGGGGGATCTCACAGTATGGTGTGGGTGCCCTGGAATGAACAGCTACATCTCAATCGTTCCCTTTTTGTACAGTATTACTCAGATTACCACAGCTTTGCATTGCAAACTGAACAGAAAATGAAAAGCTTAATCTCTTCATACTCACAAATGTCAATGAGAGACAAGATTCTTAGGGATACTTCTATATTTCTAATCCCTATTTAAACAATCCCATTTGGTGATGCCTCTCTGTGGAGCAAAGATGGACAAGCTAATGAAGTTCTGCTATGTTGTCAAGCCTGAGTGCAATCTGTCGCTTCCAACGCATACACTCTGGCTCAATTAAGCAGTGTTGTTTTTTTTTTTTTCTTTTTTCATCCTTCTGTCTGTGTAAAACACTTGACCTTGGCTCACTTGCCTCCAGGTGGGATCCCCAGAATACTAATGAGGGTTAGTGCAGAGGAATGCAATGCCATGGCTTTCTGTGTCAGCCAGTCTGGCTGTGATCTGATCTGAGCCACCACCACCACCTCTGGTGCTGCAGTCCAAGCTGCTGCTTTGTTTCACCCACTGCACACGGTGGTTCTTCAGGGGCTGGCGTAGAGGGGCAAGTGCAGTGGCTCTGGCGAGAACAGTTTCAGGAAATGAAGAAATATCAATATAATTGATGCATATCTGCAGGGAGTCTCTCACTTTAAAGGAATCTTTAGGAATCTGAAGGAGTCTGCTTCTTTTTTTTTTTGGCAGCATTACTGTCGGAGTTGCCCTTTTATTTGTAGGCTATATACGTATTTTTCAGAACTTCTTCTCTTTAACCTGTGTATTAGTTAGAGCGATGTTTGAGCCCTGAGTCATTTGTTTCAACCTTTTTCTCTTATAATTAGGGTGTCTGCATCATGACAACAGCCTTTCTGCACTTCTTCTTTCTGGCATCGTTCTGCTGGGTCCTCACAGAGGCCTGGCAGTCCTACATGGCAGTGACAGGAAAGGTTCGGACGAGGCTAATCCGCAAGCGCTTTCTGTGTCTAGGCTGGGGTAAGTAACCATTGTTATAACCAAGACGTCTCTATTATTTCCCATCATACCTTGCAACTGCCATTTTCTCACACTCTTTACGGGAACAGTGTTTTTCCAACCCACCGTGTGAGTTTTGAAGGAGTTTTATCTTCTCTGTGGGGTGGCTAGATCTTTGTTCTGCCATGCTGTTTTGTTGTGATGCTTTTGTTCTTCAGTCAGTCTTTCTGAGGGTCGGGTAATAGACCAGCCTTGAGCACTTTCAAAGGAGAAAGAGTGGTGCAGCCCTCCAGTACTAGGTTAAAGTGACCTTATATGTGATGTGGAGGGTAGGAACTGGCATTTACAGCACCGTTTAGTATGATTATACTTATTTTGAAACACCTGAAAGGCTGGTGATCAGCATAGTGCAGTATTAACTTGAAAAAGTCTCATTTGTCACAAATCAAAGAGCACATAATATTATCTGAGTTATGACAGATTCAGTCATTTGATCATGAAATCATAAATACTATTGTCAGGATATACGTATGTCAACAAACACCTGAGAGTGAAACATCTTTTTCAAAATGTAAAGATTTCTTATTATTTGATAAATGTCAGTCTGAATGCTTGTCCAAACAGCTCATTCTTCAGACTACTGGAGATCTCTCTGTGAAAAAAAAAAAATCAATTTGATTATGAAAGAGCCCACACTCGTTCTTCTTGTTACCTAGCAACAAACAAGGCTCTCTTAGTCATTGCAGTGCCACTACTTGCTGCAAAAAATGGACAAAGACTCTTCTGCTATCAAATAGATTTATCCTTTTCTATTTTTTATAAAAAAATAAATGAACATGTCAGTGCTGTGTGGTATGACAGTGAAGATGCACTTAGGGGAAACATGAGTGCTACAGTATATGATATATTTTAATATCAAATATTTCAATCATCTGGAGATCATGAACTGTTTGAGAATAGATGACAGAAACATTTTCAAATCCATAAAGCAATATTCAGTACACGGTACCTCGTGTCTTACGTCAGCCTGTTCGAAGCGCCCTGTGTCCACCAGACTGTTGCCTGCGCTGTGATTTATGGCATGCTTGCATGCACTCAGCGCACTTTACCTCTTCAGCACTGCAGAGGGGTACTGGATGGCCGTGGGGTCTTTGGCTCGTGCCTCCAGGCAACTGATTACATCAATTGCACCTGCCTGCACTGCTTGGGGAGGAAAAGCTTTAATATTCCATGCACACAATACACAGGACCAAATCAATTACACCAATCTATAATGAGGAGCCACACAGCAAAAAACAGTTGGTGTAAAAGACTGGAGGGTGAAATATCTCACAGAAAAGGGGTAAAATCTCATTACGCGGCCTTCTGTATTCGATGCACTGCTGTCATTTTGTCAAAGCATCATACAGTCTGTTCTTCTCTTAATGTAATTCTACAAAATCCGCAGATTAAAATGCTGACATACCCTGTATATCTCAGATGTCTGTATAGTCTCATACTGTCGTCCTGAATGGAAACATTCAGTTTCCATTTTGTTTAATAACTGAAAGGCAAAGTTGTCAGCTTCCCCTGCATTCAAGTGTTAGTTTTATTTATTTATTTCAACTACAACTGCTTGCTCTAATAATTTAATGTGTTTTTCTTTTAAAGGATTACCAGCTTTAGTTGTTGCTGTTTCAATGGGATTCACCAAAACAAAAGGCTACGGGACACCCTTATAGTAAGTTTTCTCCTTTGTTTTTTTTATTTTTACCCCCATTAAATACTCGCCATACACACGCATACTATACACATACAATTGATTCATGGTAACACGTAGCAGTAATGATCAAACTCTTCTGCTGTGGATTACTTATCCTAAATAGAGCCATAAACAAAATCCCATGAACCCAATCAAATTTCAGAGTTGCACAGCAAGAACCCAATTTCATGTGAGCTGTATCCCTGCTGGATACCAAATGCATAAACACTGCTTAAAGCCTCTTTAGCATTTTATTACCCACTGAAACTTTGGGTATGGAGTTACAGCATATGGCGACTCTCCCTTGACAATTGAGGAAAATACAATGGTATGCTGGTGTGCACCATTAACGTGGATGTTAATGGCCTAGCTGGAGTTAATCGTTTTTTTTTGTTGTTCTTCTTTTTCTTGTTTCTCCTGCAGCTGTTGGCTCTCTTTGGAGGGTGGGCTCCTGTACGCCTTCGTTGGACCCGCGGCAGCTGTTGTTCTGGTACGTCTCGGTTACCAGTAGCTACTGCCTTTTGCAGGCTTTAATATTCTAATACTATAAGTGATAATTCAACTTTGCAGAATGGACAAAAATACACATGAAAAATTAGCCAGAAATTGAAGAATAATAACAACTGTAGATATTTATAGTGCAATATAATAAAATGACATTTTTAAGCAACTGTTTTGGTAATGATATAATGTGTAATGATCGAACAGGAGGAACACAGTCTGTTTTCAAAGTCAAAGTAATGAGTGTCCCATCAGTCACTGGGCTCAGTTCCTTTCATTTACCATAATGGGGCTCCACGTAGCTACGAGCTCATTTAGTATTTATGCTTCACGTTTGTCCGACATCTAATATAGCAAACATAGTAGGGTATTTTGATCATCTGTCTATGCACACTTGTACCGAGACCATTACACAAATACTGTCATCATCTAAATAAATTGATCTGGATATGTAACGTTATTCTCTCTGGTTTTGTTCTGCAGAGAAATGTGATAGCATCTAAATGTAATTCAGTCCGAGCATCACATAGAAAAAGACTTGACTTCTTGCGGTATTGTGGCTTTCTCCTGCACCATTCTGCTGTTATTGTAGTATTGATGCTTAAATAACAATCAAATATATCACAATAACAAAAACATGTTACATAAAGTCTTACTAAGATTGTATTATTATTATTTTAACTATAGCTACTGGCCGATTGTATTCAAATGTGATGACAAATGATTTCTCCGCAGCTATCGTGAAGCTCGCCCAGTTATTTGGCTAATAATAGGAGAAGGTGCCTTTGAAAAGACGAGCGCTTCTTGACAGGCAGATCTTTTCTTAAGGGTGTTGTGTTGAACTGAGTGTGCAGGCCATGTCTCATCCATTGGCTGAAATGCCACGTGGAAGATAAAAACAACAGAAGCTAGAGGTCAAAACTCACTGCAGATGGAAGAAAATGCTGTAGAATGATGACATCAGTCAGCGGTCCTGTGCAATATGTTAAATGCCAGGCTGGGAAATGTAACTTAATATTCGTGTTCTTCCTCTGTTGACAGGTCAACATGGTGATTGGTATCTTGGTGTTTAATAAATTAGTGTCCAGAGATGGAATACTGGACAAGAAGCTGAAGCATCGTGCAGGGTATGACAGCACATCCTTGTTAGTACCCGTTTTATTCTTCTACATTTTTTCAATCATAATATCATACAAAATATACATATTATATGCTTGAATTTCCTTTATGTACATGAAGAGATTTAGACCTCCTTTTCTTTCTGTTGAAAACATATTAGGCGCATATACATAAAGAGGTTAGGTCTCTCTTGGGAAGGATGTAACTGTATTTCTTTGGCAGAATTGGTCCACGATGAAAATCATTAAAATGCCCACACATAGGCGTCTTCTGCTGTTGCCACTATGATGAAGAGATTTAAAGTGAGCTGTCTGTCCGCAGTGTTTGTCATGAAGTCGTCTATCCGTGTGTGTCCCACAGACAGATGAGTGAGCCGCATACAGGATTAACTCTCAAGTGTGCCAAATGTGGTGTTGTATCAACAACTGCTTTATCAGCAACTACAGCGAGCAATGCAATGTAAGTGCCTATCAAGAGTCTGTGAATCAATGAAACGATGCCTGCGTGCCCACCCCCGACGCAGTGTGCCCACCCTTATAGTTGCACATCACAATCCACTGCAAATCCCAGTAAAGTCAGTTCCAGTTACATCCACAACACATCAGAAAAAAAAGTATAGAGGTATTTAAATGGGTTCCACTAGTAGTAGTCTGCAGATTAATGCCCAGCTATCTCCCAGGAGGAATCAGGCCTCATGTTGTTTACTTCCTTCAGACGAGCAGTTCTCTTTTTTCTCAGGGCATCCTTGTGGAGCTCCTGCGTCGTCCTACCTCTGCTGGCTTTGACCTGGATGTCAGCAGTTCTTGCTATGACGGACAAGCGCTCCATCCTCTTTCAGATCCTATTTGCTGTGTTTGACTCACTGCAGGGATTTGTCATAGTGATGGTGCACTGTATCCTAAGGAGAGAGGTAGGGGATGCTTTGTAGTTACCTGGAAGTACAAGGCGTCTGTCATTCATCTCTATGTTCTATTTAACAGAATATGGATATACTACTATACTGTGGATATACTAAAAATGTTTCCTCTTGTGTTCAGGTCCAAGATGCTTTTAGATGTCGGCTCAGAAACTGCCAAGATCCCATCAGTGGTGATGCAACGGGAACCTTCCCTAACGGGCATGCTCAGATAATGGTAGGCACATTAGAAGCTGTAATCTAACCAGTCCCAATGTTCCCCGGTAATTTATATTACTCATGAACACCCTTGTTTTGAATTGACCTTGATTTAACTTGTGCTCTTTGTCATTCTTTATCTTTTCAGTTTTATATTGCTTCTCAGATGTGAAGCATTGTGTGCCTTATGTTTCTCATTTTCCACACAGTCCCTTTTTTTAAAAGTATGCAGTTGAGAATCAGGCTGCTGATGAACTTTATTAGTTTCATTTTCTGAGGTTTTCTGAGGCCCCAAGCCTGAATCTTTTATTTCTGTTTGATTGAACCTACTCCTCATGTTTGCTTTGCATCTCTCTCCTATCCTCTCGTGGGGTAATAGAGGGCTCTTCCCAGCCTGACCTTTGAAATGGGACACCAGTCTCTTTATCTTGCACGCCGCCGCCACTGGCACATCATAGCAGTGATCTTCCATTAGTATTCTAATAACCCTTTGAGTGAAACAGTTTTCACAATAGCAAAACTGTGTCAAGGCCCCTGGTTCAATACAGTCATTAGCAGTGAGCACAAAAAAGCTTCCCAGCTGCTGCACCAGCATCTATTCTTTCCACAAAAGCTTTTGTTGATACATTTTCTGGATGAAGCGGGGAACAAAATAACTTCTTATCAATTTTCTTAATCTAGAAAATAGTAGAAACCTGTATTGATTTTGCAGCTCTCACTTATAGATGAGATTCTTTTTTTAAATAATGTATACAGTATGAAAAGCATGATATTTGCGCCAAACCTGACTTTCCTCTACTCCTGCAGACGGACTTTGAAAAAGATGTGGACATCGCCTGCCGATCAGGTACAGAACAAATGACATCATGTTAAAGATTTTTTTTTTTCTTGCATTGATTTAAAAGAAAAAAGCAGAAGAAGGAAGGAAGAAAACAGATACAGAAGAGGTTTAGCAGTAAAAAGAAAAAGAAAAAAGGTCAGCTCGTATAACAGCTAAGAAAACCCCACAGGAGTTTTTTTCTTCTTCACAGTTACCAAAACAGTGGTGTTAATCTGAAAACAATGCATTATAAAGAGAGCTATCGGATCTTTACTATATTTTTTGGGTTTATTGCGATAAATACATCCAACAAAACATTATCTTTTCCCAGTTGTGGTGTAAATGCGAAGATGATCTGTGTTTAATTATGTTAAGATATCCTTCCTTAGCATATGACAGTGGATGGGGAAATGCTTTGTCTTTTGTAGTTTTGAGTCATAGTTGGTGGGAAACGTACATGAGGTAAAAAGAATGTTTTAAAATCTTAAAGGGTTTATGATTAGAGGAGGGTTTTGCGAGATTTTCTGCATGTAAATAGCAGTGGTTACTAGCACAAGCCCTGGGGCCTCGTCTGACTCCAGTCCTTTCTAAACCAATGAAGACCACATCCTAAATAGATCTGCGGGGAATTACCAACCTGACCATTATTCAGAGCTCTCAGAAACGCCGCTTACTAAGAGACAAAATGGGCCGTCCGGCGCTTCTAACTCACTTTACTTCAGGCAGTGCAGTCTCGTAAAGGTAATGTGGACATACTGACACGGACAGAAAAAGAGGCAGAGCTGTCATTCATAAATCATGAGGAGATTCGGGCTGAAGTACAGGGCCAGTCAAAGAAAACAGTAGATTATTTTGTGTGATTATGGAGTTTAAGTTGGTTGTTTCCAGTTATGGGTTTGTTGTTATCAGTAGAGAGAGATATGTTACAAAGACATTGTAGTGTAGAAATACCCATCGTCCATGTCCATAGTGAGTATTTAGTTAGCCTCACAGAGAGTGTAATGTCCCTGCTAAATTTCTATAGTGCAATGAGAAAAAGACTGGACTATATTATACGAAATGTCTCCTTCTCCTGCTTCTCAAACAGCTGTTGTTTCTTTTTGAAGATCCGGTGCCTTGCAAGGTCAACACCAATCTCTAAGTTAGAGTTAGGATGGCAAACGCTCCATAACAAGGGGGATTTCATACTCACTTATTTACACTAACATTCTCCAGAGACTTCAGTGTCTTTTTGTGTTTAGTATAATGTCACGATGTCACACTCAGAGTATTTTTACAATTATTCATCCTGTCATTGCAGGATTCCCACCGCAGCATAAATTCCTTTAAGAATTCTTTAATATTGATTTGAATTCTCCTACTCTCCTGGTCACATACTGGAAAGTCTAAAGCAAATATTGAAGCTGCTTTTATTACTGAAGAACTAATCCTTGTACTACCCTGCCCTACAGCACTCCACAAAGACATGGGCTCTTGTCGCGCTGCCACCATAACGGGCACCCTCTCCCGTATTTCCCTCAATGATGAGGAGGATGAGAAGGCCCCCGAGGGCCTCAACTACTCCACTCTGCCAGGCAACATCATTTCCAAAGTGATAATCCAGCAGCCTTCTGCTCTGCACATGCAGATGGGAGTGGGTGAGTTGAAGGAGCAGTGCATGGTCGACAGCAACGCCGACATGCGGCGCACTGTTTACCTGTGCACCGACGACGCCATGCGCCAGAGTGACCAAAGCATGGGAATCCATGACATGGAGGGCCATCCCGTGCAGGGTCAGATGATGGAGACAGACTACATAGTCATGCCCCGTGCGTCTGCAGTGGTGTCAGGGTCGGGCAGTGTGCCCACCCTGCTGAAAGAGGACAACAAGATGAACATCACAATGGATACGCTGCCGCACGAGAGGCTAATGCATTACAAGATGAGTCCCGACTTCAATATCAACCCATCAGGCATGGACCACATGAATGTGAACCTGGAGCCACAGTATCCCAGCGCTCCTGAGCCCAAGCAAAGCCTGCCCTTTGAGCCTCGCACGGCTGTTAAGAACTTCCTCGCCGAAATGGAGGAATCTGGGGGGCTTTCTAGGAGTGAGACAGGGTCGACAATATCTATGAGCTCCCTGGAGGTACATACTGTTAAGTACCTGAAAGACAGAACACACAGCTGCAGTACACACTTTAACAAACATTTTCAAATCCCTTATATACATTCAATATGTGATTATATCCTTATTTTTTTTAAATGTTTTCTTGTTTTATTTTTACAGAGAAGAAAATCACGATATTCTGATCTGGACTTTGAGGTATGTGGAAAAAAAAGAAAATTGGCTTTTTTTATTCTGTAGTTCATGCTTCTAGCTTTTTTTTATCCAGTAACAGGCCATTTTTTGCTATTGTGTTTGTCATTTGATTTATGAGTACTTTGTTGTGCCTCTTAAGCTTATTGGAGTTACAAAGCCTTGACTGGACACAATTTATTGACATGCTGTGTAGCTAGGGTAAAAGCAAGGCTTTCAACTGACAAACAGGGCAATCGTTCCCATCAACATTTTATTCTCCTCCATCTCCTACATCCATTAGCTATATGTTGACAGTATGCTTTTAAAGTCATTTGCACATTTCACGTCTGATTTTGTCACTGGTTTCAGCAATATATTGGCTTGCAAACACATGTTCAAATCTCCTTTGGCAACTTCCTTCTTTTTTTCATTTCCTTTGCATTGTTAGATCAGGCTTTACTGCATATTTATATTGTAAACTCTGTCAAAATACAGGAAACATGTGGCTTCTGGCAGCTATGTTGGCTCAGGGTGCATTTTGCTTTAGTTTAAATAGACATCACCACTTAAATTTGGAAGACTTGTGCCATGGTTTGATCTTAAGGAGTTCCCCTAAGACCAAAATGAAAAACAAAACAAAACAATAAATACTTAAACTGAGGGTATTTATTACCGGGGAATTATTTTTTAGACATTGAGTGTCCTATACCTTAACTTAATCATCTTGGTGTTTCCTTTATTTTGGCAGTCACTGGTATATATGCAGAGGCAATAGATTTGTTTCAAACCTGGCCTATAAGCAAACTACCATGACACTGACAAATTGATCAGAGTTGGGGGGGGTGGAGAGATGCATTTCCATTATTGGCTGTCAATACCAAAGCAAAAAACCCTTGCCATTGCAGAAAGTCATGCACACCAGGAAAAGACACATGGAGCTGTTCCAGGAACTGAATCAGAAATTTCAAACCCTGGACCGATTTCGAGACATACCAAATATGGGCAGCATGGTGAGTAACAGGAAACCAGGGGGGTGACCGTTGGCCAAATAGAGAAAGTAACATCCAAACACCCTAGTTAAATATTAGGTGCAGGACACATTATGTGTGATTGTGCAAATGAGTGCTTATGTAGCTAAAGTGTACCTTTCCATAGTGAGCCTGCCAGCAGCTGACAAGCTGGCCCTTAAAAGCAATGAAGCATTTTCTCCACAAGGCCAGTCTCAAGGAAAAAAAAGGACCTTTGGCAATTTTGTTGCAGTAGAGTGCATCCATTCCAATGCAAGGCCATAAATGCACTTTTATTTACATGCGCATTTATCTACTTAGCAATCTCATCATTTTTTTTCACCATTAATGCATGGCAGATTATTTAATCTATCAACATCTATACAAAAAATATCTTAATGTGGCTGTTCTCTTAACTGTGTGGGGGGAGAAATGTATTCACTCTTTATGTTAGGCTAGTTATTCAAATTCCTCCTGACCTTGCTGCAAACCCAGAGTCTCACCATCTGTCTCCGCACCTGGCTGGAGCTGCAGAATATGCCAACATCAGGCTTCATTCATCTGTCTCAGACAAGCGGCATTTTCCAAATAGGACTTGAGCTGGTGACCAAACACATTTAAGCAATAAAACTGTGCGTGTCACACAGTCGTCTTTTGGTTAAATAGGCTCCTTTTTCACTTAGATTTCAATCAGTCCTGCAGTACAGTGCAGTTCAAGAACCGTTGCTTAGTTACAGTGCAAATTCTTTTGTGTAGAAAATGATAACTTCTCACTCCCCCTTTTCTATTTTTTTTTCTTTATTTCTAAACGAGCCTACTGCAGAGCTGGCAGCAGACATTAGTATCCATTTTATCTTCGCTGATGAGGAGCTGCTTCTCTTCTTGATTTGCAATAGTATCTTTGAGACTTTCAATAAGAACACATTCAAATTAATGCAGTACATGTGTCGCTCCAGCTGCTGAGTGCGGCGAAAACACACTTCTGCTTCTTTTTAATAGTAATAACCATGTTCGCATTTAATACATCACCATTATCTTTTGTTATTGGATACTTCCCTCTGCATTAATCCATTATTTTCAATTAGCAGTGTAAGGACTTTGTATAATGATCTTGTGAATGAACTGACCTCACTGGAAAAATCAGTATTGAACAAAAAAAAAACAAGAAGAAAAATGTATCATTGTAGCCACATAGGATGTCATGCCACTAATGTGAAACCCCGCTAACCCTTCACAGGATAAAGCGATGCCAAAACAGAACCCATGGGAGAGCTACAATCCAGCCTGTGAGTACCAGAACTACGCCACTATGAATGTACTAGAATCTGACACCAAGGACTCACTGGAGATGACGCCTGCAGAGTGGGAGAAGTGTATCAACTTACCCCTAGATGTCCAGGAAGGCGACTTCCAAACAGAGGTCTAGAAGGTGACGGAGGAGAAAATGCAAACTAGGAGGAGAAAAAGGAGGAGAAGGGGATGTATTTTGCACTGAAAAAAGCAACAGACTTTTCTAACAGCCTTGGCATACATATCTGGATCTTACGAGTGTGGCAGGGACATTATGTGCCAATACAATATTAAGACTGGTGAGAGAGGTAAGAGAAGAAAAAAAAGGGATAAAAACATCAGTGTTACTTTTTGTATTCTCACTAGTGTACTTAGTGTGGGGCAGCCTGGTGTAAAATATCTACCATCATGTGTTTCAAATTATCTGTTGAGGAATTGGCTAAAAAAAAAAGGTAAACCCTCTAGGTGAAATCTCACAAAGCAAATGACATGCCATGTCGTCCCAGCTTCATCGGGTCTAGTTTTGATTTCCTAAAACTGGACCCGGGAGCACAATGTATATATTTATGCAGGTTTTTAAAAAGTTTATAACAGTCTGTTTGGCCATTACTACACTTTTTACTTTATAATATAAAAACATGGGAGGCAAAGAGGATTTTTCTGTCATATTAAAATGAATGTTTGTCAAGCTACATTCTTCATTGCTTTAAATGCAATAAAGATAATACTCACTTTTATATAAATAATATATTTCACAACTTTAATACTGCAGAATCTGCTTGAAGGATCCCAGCAAGCTCTCTCATCTGCAGCTCTGTATAAAATATTTAAAAACAAAATGTTGTATGGTGTAAATAAACTTTTGTCTACATATGTTTTACTTGTGCCAATTTATTTTAATGAGGAAAAAATGCCAACCTGATCAAAAGTTATAGCGAAAAATGTTAACATTTGAAAAGGAATGTAAATAAAAGAGGAAATATGTTCGTACTGCCTCAGAGGTTGTGTCAAGTTTATGCTGTGTGTGGGTTGTGAATTGCATCACTTGCCTTCCTTGAATAAGGGTCATGTGGAGTATATGAAAAGGAAACGATGAGAATTGCACTTTTACAGTGTTCTGAATATTCTATTACTGTACTGAAGATCTGGCCTTACGCTCACTTTATATTAGTACAGAATGGATTATCCAAAAAGTGTGAAAACGTCTCAGTGCCTCTCATACCATCTGCTTTGGGATTTTTCTTTTAGCTGAGATTATCAAGTGATTTAAAACTTTCCCTTTGCATCTGTACGTTTTCCTGCTTTACCTCATAAATCCAACCCTCCGCATCCAATTTTTTTTGAATATGGCCAGGAAACATTTAAAGCCCTCATATGTCTCCGGGCCTCCAGAGAGTTCCCCTGATAAGATCGGCTTCCTCAGACAGAGTGCTAATGGGAGAAGCCTGCCAGAGCTGAGGGAAAATCTTGTTTGCTCTGTCTGGTGGTCTGCGCAGTATGACTGCCACTCCAGCGAGGAAAGCGCCAGCATGTGCTACCCCACCCCCTCGCGCTTTGGGAAGCGAAGTGGAGGAAGAGGGAGAGCCAGAAGAGGAGGAGGATGTGTGATTTCATCATCAGTCAGGAACAAGGACAAGCGGAGTAAAAAAAAAAAAAAAATGTGGGAGCCAGACAATGAACCCAGACGGGCATCAGTGCATGAATGAGAACTCAGCTGGGCCGTGACGTCACCAGGGCGTGAATTAAAAAGATGAAATGCAGAGCTGAGTTGAGGTGATACTGTGATTTTAGAGTGCCTTTCAATTTAGACAAGCAGAAATAATTAGGTTAATTAGATTGAGTACTTTTCAGGCCCCGTCAGAGGGGTTTGTTCTGTGTGTTTGTTTACTTCTTTTCATTAATGAGCCAGTATCAAGTAGAGTGCCTTTAAAAACGATGCCACTTCACCACTGGCTCTGGTTGTACATCTCATGCTAAAGGCTGTCTCTAATAATTAAAGAGCCTTGGTATCAGTTTTAAAAGCTCATCAAAAGTCTCTTAAGCAGCTGAAGTGCAGCTATTAGCCGCTATAAGACTTGCTCAAACATAGTTTTTGTTATAAACTGTTGGTATGATTAAAAACAAATACACACACACATCTTCCCTTTTACAAAAAAACACTGTTAAGTGTCTTAAAATTGTACTCTAAACTTGAAGGTCAAAACCGAAGCTGCTCTGCTCTCAATATGAGTTGTTGACTATTCTATGAAGCTGATTCAAAGTGGAGATGCTGTTTGAAATGTAAATAAAAAAAATTACAATAAATTAAATTAAAAACAATATTCCAAGGTGACACATCCTATGTTGAAATTAAGAATCTATCTTCTTCTTTATGCTTTTGTAATGCTTGCTGTTTACTTTGATGCCAGCGACACATTTTTAAAAAGTTGGACCAAAGAATGTTTACCGCAGTCAGTGCGGTTACATGCACATTAAGTTATTGTCAACAATCTAGTTGAGGATTAAACTAGAGGTTCAGAGAAATCCAAGTATACATTCACGAGAAAACAATCGATTATTGAGTGAGGTGCATTCGACTCTGTGATGCTATGTGGCACCACACACACTTTTGCGTTGGCCTTTTTCCGGTTCCTTCTTTGTTGTTGTTGTTCTTCTTCTCCTACTGTGTTGGTATTCTGGCTTTCGCGGTGTTGTCACTTCCGGAAGCGGGAGTCCCGGGGCAGTCCCTAGCTCGGCTAAGCGTGGGTTACGTATTTATGAATTATGACCACATTATCTGGCTCGATCTCAAGACCTTCACTTTGGTTCGACTACAGCCCGGCTATGGTGTATAAATAGATTTTAAAACTTCGATATTGGTCGGATTAAGGCAACGGTTCGACTTTCTGTCAAATCCTAAGTTTTCCATCACCTCTGTCCTGAAATAACACTCCCACTCTTCTCAGTGGGTGACAGGCCTGGATTGCAGGGTCTTCAGTTTATCAGACTGTACTTATTACTAGAGGAGCGTGCTGCTAATGATGTTGTCTTGCTGAAAGAAGCAACGCCTACCATGAAAAACACAGAAGTTCATGATATCTGCAAAATCTTTGTGCTTCAGCAGTGAGGATAAACATGCACAGAGATACAAACTTTAGTAGTGTGTGCTGAACAGAAGCCAGAGGGAACCTCTCCAGTGTAACAAAGAATAAGGCAGATACATAAGATCCAAAAACAGTGTTGCATTTTGATCCATATGACAAAAGGACTTGTGTGTTCCTGATCCTAATAAATCACAGCACAGAATCATTCCTGTGTATAATTCAGTGCTACTTTCATGACATTTGTAGGGTTTTAGTCTTGTCCCAGGTTTAAAAATATATTTTGTCCTTTAAAACAAATAAAAGTAGTTATGATATATTTTGAATGTGTTGTTTTTGTATTGGCTTCTATTAACTCTTAAGACTGCTTGCACCATGAATATGAATCTCTTGTCACAAATGAGTGTGTGTGTTTTCTTTTTTTCAGTGTTGATATTACTACTTATCATTTAGAGAGTACTCATTGTTTAAAGGACATCTGGCAAACTTAAGAGCAGGGTCAATATTTTTCTATTGAGTAGCAGAAGGTTTAAAATTCACAATTCTGCACAGTGAACATTTGAACCCACCCAACAATTCAGTAGGCATTTTTAGTTTTTATAACTTTTTCAAAAAAATCCCAATATGTATAACTGGGGCAAACATAAGGTTTACAACTTTGAATCATTGTGATTTATTTACATTTAACATCCTTTTTTAAATCACAGGATTTCATTTGTCGTATAGAAACATGTTTAATGTTCCGGAATTGCAAGTATTGACTCTATGAATGCACCAATGACTTATTTTTCAGAATAAAATGATTTTGAGAAAGAGAAAACAGACTCAGAGATCATTTATGTGCTTGTATGATGTAACAGACTTTAAATGTGCACATCTTCTCAGCTTTAAACACGAACGTGCTACTATAATTAATCCACAGAGTGTGTTTTTGAAGTACTTTGGCGGGTAAAATACAGCCGGATAGGCTACACATCACTTTGTGGTTACACCAGACACTAGTTACACCCTGGGGGAAGATGTTTATGGTGGAGTGACACAGACAACAGATGACTAGACATGCAACACTGAGGCTGTTTCAAAAAAGGTAAAGAGCAGACAGTGCATATTAGGAGATAAATACAACCTCAGAAGAATAACAGCACTATCTGTTTAACTGCACCATCACACATTTGCCAAACCATTACAGGGCTGCCGGGCCCGGGAGTCTGGTTCTGCTCCCGGACCCGGCAGGAGTCTTTCTGTGTGGAGTTTGCATGTTCTGTTAATGCTTGCGTAGGTTCCCTCCAGGTACTCCGGCTGCCTCATACAATCCAAAAACATGCATGCTGGGCTGGGGGGACTTACAATTGTAAATGACTCGTAGGTGTGCGAGGGTGAGCGTGCATGGTTGTTTGTCCGTAAATGTGGCCCTGCGATAGACTGGCAACCTGTCCAGGGTGTACTCCTCCCTCTCACCTCTAATGAGCTGGGATAGGCTCCAGCAGGCCCGCATAACCCTGTACAGGGTTAACAGTATAGAAAATGGATGGATTACTACTACTTAATAATAAAAAAGCCTTAATGAAGAAGTAACACGGGAAAACTGAGTGAACCTTACTTCTTCCAGAGTTAGGAGAGAAAGTTGTAGAAAAGAGCTGTTAATGACATTCAATTTATTAAATGATCATCAGCAGCTGTAAAAGCTGTAAAAGCAGATGGTTTGATCGTAGTTTGCTTGTTTCAAGCATTCAGCTGTGCCAACAAAATGCCAACGTGGAAAGACATCAGCAATGGTTTCAGTGAATAAACTGTTGCTACCCATCAATCTGGGAAAGGTTGTCAGGCCATTTCCAATCTGGTGTCAAGCAATATATCGTAATAGAATGTTTCACATAATTAAAAGTTTCAGATGTTTGATCATCTTTGTATCAGTACCAGATGCTAAATGTGACATACCCGATCAACTCAACAGGAAAAGATGGGATATTTAATCATTTGTTTAATAAAAGTATTACCAAATGCAGTCAACAGTCAAACAATTTGCTAAACTGTCTGAGTGAAATAGGTTAAACTTCTGTTGCATGCTGGAAGTTTAAGAGTTTTCTTACAACCTACTACTCCTACTACTACTACTACTACTGTCATTTAGCATACGCTTTTATCCACAGCGACTTACATCTGAGAACAATACAAGCAAGAAATCACATAAGACGGTCCAGCTGGATCAGTGCTGGTCAGACTGTCCAGTTGGACACAAGTGCTGCCATGCTCACCTATTTCAAAGTCAGAGTCAAATTTTAACTTTGACTACAGTCCATTCAAAAACACGTCAGTTTCTTCTCTTTGCGACATGCAGTGTATTCTCTCTTCTTTGGGTTTATGCTAATTATGAGTGTTTTTTCTGCAGTAAAACATTTCTGCCTTTGGTTCAGCTAGTCTTTCTCAGTAACTTTTTAGCCAAACACCAGCTAACAAGTCAGTTTTGTGCAGCCTCCCTCTACAGTACATATAGATCCATGCATGAGTTACCGGAAAACACTGTGACAGAGTTTAGGAGTTTTTGGAGGCTTGCTCCTGGACTGTCCCAGATATAACAAGGCAGTGTTTGAAATTTACATTACTGGTTAATAAGTGTTTGCCAGTCATTGAGTTTCGATTTATTTTGCTTATTAACTTTCTTCTCCTTATCCTTCTAATAATATAATAATAGTAAAACATATTATTATGGAGCGATGCTACATGACCACAGCTGCACTGAATTGAAATGAAAAGAGAACTCCATGTTCCAGATTGAAAGATGCACGTGTTCGTTTGTCTGGTGCACCATAAGAAAACCAGTGAACAGAACCAAATGTCAATACAAACTTTATTATATCGTGCACAATATTTTCCGGACGGAGGCACACTTTTCTCACTTTTCTACAGAGTGGTCTTCGATCCAGTCGTATTTCTACTGAAAAAGTAGTACAGATGAACCCCATCTGTGGAGCCAGCTGCGGGGAAAGACACCCAAACATGTCACAGCTTCAGCATTATATCTCTGTTGATTGCTTCCTACTTGAGCTGTCAACCCAGAGATGAAATCTAAGACAACTAAAACTTTAAGAGAAACAGGATGGGACCCATCATTTAAAAACATCTGTTTCTCTTTGTTGTCTTCACCTAAAGAAGAGAACTCAGCTAATCAGTCTTAACAGTCTACTCATAAAAAACAGGAGGTGATCCTGCCCTGAGAGCAACCATTAGTGTAGAATCTTACTAAAACCCTTCAAACCTTTAAACAATTTCATAAAATCCTAACAAGCTGTTAGAGGTTGAGTATGACCTCTTGTTTCACTCTAATTACAGGCTCTTCTTTGGAAAAAAATAACCATTCTTTTTGAAAAGGTTAAAAAAAAGAAGACAATATCGCTGAGCTACATAATGTACAACCTTAAGAGTCCTTTTGAGTGCACTTGCACTTTAGGTGAAGATAACTTTTGAAGGCTCAGTGGAAAAGAAACTTTGCAAGACTCCACAGCAGGTACTTGGCATGCACTGTAAAGGACATTAAAGTTTCTCATTCTGTGGAGCAGTAAGATAGATGATGGGTACAGAGGCCCATGACAATGGCTATAGTGGTCTGTAATTCCTCTCGGTATCCACAGTACTCCACAAAATCATATCTGCCACATCTGAAATCTCTCTCAGGGATGAGAAAGAAAGGACAGGAAAAGAAAAGGAAAGAAAAGGTCATTATCCATAGTCAAATACTCAAACATTGGCTGTTTTGTTTCCATATGTTTTTGTCTGCATGATTCTAAAGTACAATCTTCAGTAAATAGTAATTACTGAATGCAACTTCTTACCTATCTACATAATTCTAAGTTACTTTGGGGTGTGTTCAACTGGTGGGGAATACACAATACAAGTACTAGGATCTCTGTGGCTCTGCTCTACATGCCACAAAAGGTGTGAAGATATTCTTCCTACGCATTGTTATGACACAACGAGGGAAGCCCTCAGCTGAATCACCCTTGAGATGAAAGAGGGCGAGAGGACTGCCGACTGATAAGTCAGTTTAATTGCACCCCTTCAATCACTGAGGCGTGCATAGGAAATGTGAATAAATTGTGCACAGACATCCCCTATACGCAGCAAGTGCCAGCAGGAATGTTACTTTCTGGAATGCCAGCTCAGGCTCAATTAAGCCAGATGGTTGAATAGCTGGTTTTTGAGGCTTTTCTTGAGCTGTGGGTATTCTCTGAGAAGCAAACTAGACCAGTGTTCCCCAAGCCAGGTCCCCAATGGCCATCGCCCTGCATGTTTTAGTTTTTCCTGGTAAATGATGTGTTGAATTTGGTAAAAAATCTAAAGCAAGCAGAGCAGTGATGATTGCAGACGTGTACTGAGGGAACACTGAGCTAACCTGTCATGGATTTTACTCATCTTGAATTAGGAAGAGTTTCACCGTACCTGTCACGGAGTGGTTGGATGAGGACCCAGATGCAGGAGAGCGAGGGGCAGGAGTTCAGCAAAAACAGGGTTTATTAAAAAAAAAGGCAAGAACCAAAAACGCTGCAGAGCAGGATTAACAAAAAACACTGGAGCAAAAACCGAAAACTTGGCAGGACACATGGAGGAGGGAAACAGTATGGAACCACAAGGAGCAAGGGAAAGACAAGACCAGATATACACAAGGGGGTAACGAGACACAGGTGTGAACAATCAGGGCAGATGGAAGACAGGCGGGGCAAAACAGAAACACAAACTGGGGGAAATGTCAATCACTGACATAACCCCCCCCTCAAGGGACAGATTCCAGATGTCCCCATGGACATATCACCCAGGGCTTGTGGAGGGGGCCTGGAGGAGGGCCCAGGCCAACACACGGCCAAAGTTCCGGGGGCCGTCCTCGGGACCGGGCAGACCGGCGAGACAGCTCGGGGAGTCGTCCACGAGGCCTAGGCTTGGGCCTTGGCGTGGGGCTTGAACCTTGACTTGGCGGGGAACTTGGACGACTTGGTGGGGAACTTGGACGACTTTGCAGGGAACTTTGACTTGGCGGGGAACACAGGATACGAGGAGCCGGCTGAGGGGGAACCCGGGCCCGTGGCGTTGGCTACAGGGGAACCCGGGTACAGCGTAATTTTTTATTTTTTGTTATAACCCAGCTCAACCAGGGAAAAGAGGAAGTAACTTTTAAAAACCAAATCTTAACAGCCTGAAAGTAAAGTCGTTTATTGTCCAGTTTGTAGTAGTTTCTCTAAACAAAACCACTAAGAAGGCAAATTAACCAAGAGTCAAAAAGAGTCTTACAACTAAAACAATAAAACAAAAGTCAGGCCTATCTATCGGAGCTTTAATCCAAACTCTTAAACAACAAAACAAATCTGAGGCTGACAAACCAAGTGGCTTCAAACCAGTTAGCCTACCAGTAAAAAAAAAAAGACCACAAAATAAGAAACAACCTAAACACAGGTCACATCAAAGCAAAGTTATCCAGCAAGTTACAAAAGACACACAGCAAGTAAACCTGTCAATACCCAGCAACCGACACAAGCTGTTCACACAAAGACACAGCTGCCCCGTCTGAGAGGATGTTCCGGTTTAAATAGCGAGGCCTCTTCAGCGATTGGAGTATCCCAGATCTGCAGATCCCATCAGCCCTGCTGTAACAGGAAGTGATCCAGGGGAGGCCGACGCAGGAAGCTGATACTGCACCTGCAACTAAACAGAATGAAAAAAAAAGGACAAGGCCACTGGCCGTAACAACATATATATATATATATATATATATATATATATATATATATATATATATATATATATATATATATATATATATATATATATATATATATATATATATATATATATATATATATATATATATATATATATATATATATATTACAGAATAAAAACAATTGATTAATAATGATGCAAACTGTTCCACACAAAGAATATTCCACGTAACTGACTTTTAAAGCAAAATCTTCCCTACTGCTACAAGTGCAGATGTTCCTAGATGTTTCTGAGCTGCTGCAACATTGGATATGGGAATAGCGTGACATTGCAGAAATGTTTAGCTGCTAAAGAAGACATCATGGAATTTGTTTGGCTGAATTTGTGTAGGTTATACATTATACATTTATTTAACTAATGATTTCTTCCCTCGATTCAAGCAGAGATACTTCCAGCACAGTATTGAGATGAATTAAACAAATGCGTCTCTAAAAAATTGCTGGTTCATTCACTGCAATCTCAGCTGATTTGCTCCAGATGAGGAGGAGTTGCAAAGTTGTGAACAGCCTAAGGGGCTCTGGTACATCAGTGCACCAACCAGACACTGCTCCTATCTGAAGAAAGAACAAACATATCAGTTAAACGTACACAGCTGGCTTGGACACCGTTGTAGCTATGAGATCAACTTAAAATGTTGAACCTATTAATGAAATACAATAAAAAATCTTTACCTTTTTCTTTTTCTTGATTTACTATCAATTCTTAAATCCTGAGTTTTTCATTCCTTTCTGAAACATTGTCCATGTGTCTGAATATCCAAAAGGTGAAGGGGTTGGACTGGTCCTTTCCCTCTGCCTGGATGTGTAGCTATCTGCTTGTATGAGGGCTTGTAAAGAAAGCTGGGGTCACACTCTGTCACCGTCTCCTTCCTGTAGCTCAGCTGGGCGACATATGAAGCTTGAATGAGTAAAGGAATGAAGTTCTGCTCTGTCATAAGTCATCTCTGCCCCTCTCATGAGAGTCAGCACTTCACTTAAGCTGTAGGACCTCATAATTAGGAATAAAGATATTGAGACTTATACAACAAATATGTCACGCTACTTGATCACAACCCATTTACAGGCATAGCATAATCCTAAAGCTCGGTCTATCAGCTCCCCCATACAGTATGACACGCTGGAGGTGCAGAGGCCTGGGACACGTGAATGAGCAGGGCTGCCGACATTGTCCTGATGATCTCTGCTCCCTTCAGATCTGGATACTGTTGGTGGTTTTTCCACAAAGCCAGCCAGGAAGCTCATGCCACAGATTAAAAGCAAGACTATACTAGCCAAACATTTAAATATGGATGCCAGCAATCCTCTCCAGAATAACCAAACAGCATGCTAGCCGAGCAACATTTAGCCAAACATGAAAAAATCTTGGTCCCTCGTGGCACATCAGGAGGCAAAAATATTTCCCCTTTTTCAAGAGGAGCCCTGGCCAAGAAGCAGCAGCAGCAGATCCCACAGACAAGAGATGGTTACAGATACTATCGGTACTCGAGTTGAGGGGGGATGAGGGGGGATGGCATCCCCCCTGAAATAAAAACGGTCAAAATCATCCCCCCTGTAAAACTGCCACCCCCCCTTTCCATCCCTTATCTCATTTCATCAATGAATGTGGTATTACTGCTATTTCAACATTTAGAGTCATCACCAGAAAAATAACACCAGAAAAATAACTTATTTGACAATTTTCACCTGTTTCAAGTAAATTTTCACTTGAAATAAGTAGGAAAATCTGCCAGTGGGACAAGATTTATTTTATTACAAGGAAAAAAATCTTGTTCCACTGGCAGATTTTTCTACTTATTTCAAGTGAAAATCTACTTGAAACAGGTGAAAATTGTTGTTTTTTTCCAGTGATGAGTCTTGTTTTAAGTGTAATGAGATTTTTTTACTAACATGAGACATTTTAACTAGAAATAAGACAAATATTCTTGTGAAGATTTTGAGTTTTTGCAGTGATCCATTTTCCTTATCCTGTGAAGGACAGAGGCATATTGATAAGTTCAGAAAACTGTTTTTTATTTTTGTGTTTTGATGTATTTGATGTAAGCCCAGTGGATATTTAAAGCTTACAGAAGGCTGCATTTAACTGCTGCTATGTCATTCCTGCAGTATTTCTGCAGGTGTTTTGGTCAGCGCTATTATTTGTAATATATTATATTATTTGTAAGCACAAATTATCTGTCCCCATATGATAAAATCCACCACCCCCCCTGATTTTTTTTTACAACTCGAGTACTGGTTACAGATACTATAATGGTAACAAACAGTTACAATAAAAACAGAGAACATAAAACAAAGAATCCAGAAAAATGAACTGAAAGCAATGACAGGCCAACGATTACATCTCCAGACCTTTCAAAATAGATTTAAGATTATTAAAAGAGACGAGGTTTTGAAGCTTGAAGATAATTTATAAACTGTAGTAACCTGAAGGAACACAAAGTTTTTTTCCCCACACTCTGTAAAGACACTGTAGATGCTCCATGTGTACAGTTCTCTAAATGCAGAGCACAAGGACCAGACCTTTGAGGAAGATGCAGACACATACATACACGTCTGACTCTCAGTCTGTAAATCAGACTCATTTGAGATGTGGCAAGCCGGGTTAGTTTCACTTTATTGACAGGTTTCTGGAAATGATTTATGACAGTGAGGGTGCATTTTCTTTTTTCTTCCTAGAGGGCAAAAAAATAATGGCACTAATAGGCAGGGAAAACAAAACAAGGTTAGTGTGATGAGTTTGGAGATAAAATATCAGAGGTAGTTCAAGCTGCAGAGACAGGATTGAACTGTAAATGCATGATATTAAAAAAAGGTCTTACTTCATATTGTCAAGCATACATAAATATTCAAGTTGCAAATCTCCATTTTATGCATTCTCTTGGCCCTTTTTTCACTTTGTGACTGAATAATGTATAAAAGTGGAATGCAGAAAAGTTAGAAAAGTTTTCTGAGCAACTAACTGAAAAACATCTATTTTCACACAATATACAGTATTATGATGCGGCTTCCGGTCAGGTACTGTTGGATATATCTTCCCCAAATTCTTCTTCTTGAGTAAGTGTCCCTGTTGGTGGGGCTGGACACAACTTTATTGCGGAGAACCTTTCCCCAGTTGACCAGAGAAGTTGTGCAAGTTTGCCGGGCAACAAGAAACACCAGACAGGGAAGGTGGGGAGGAAGCAGCAGGAACATGTCATCTTCAGAATCCCCCTTTACACCCACCAGTCCACCAGGACACCAACAGGTGATTATACAAGCCCCTATCCTAATACTTATACTTTAAAAACACATTGTTAAAGAAAATGCCAATAAACCCATGATTCTACGTTGCAGAATTCAATTCAATTCAATTCAATTCAATTTTATTTATATAGCGTCTAATACAACAGATGTTCTCTCTAGATGCTTTCCAGAGACCCAGAACATGAACATAAACCCCAGAGCACATATTACATAAACAATGGCAGGTAAAAACTCCCCTAGTGGGAGAAAAGCCTTAAGCCAAACAGTGGCAAGGAAAAACTCCCCTTTAGGAGGGAAGAAACCTTGAGCAGGACCGCAGGCCAGCACGCAGCTCCCGAAGCTCCGGCCTGCAAACATGCACAAAAGAGAAAAAAAGGGGGGCCAGCACAAGAAACTACAGGAGCGATGGACAAAAACGATAGCTATGAGATACTTATAATAAATAAAAATGGAAATGGAGAAGAGAGGAAGGGAAGAGGAGAGGAGAAGAAGGGTGAGAGGCACCGCCCAGCGGATCATGTCGGTGCCCCCTGCAGCATAGGCCTATAGCAGCATATCTACCACAAGGCTATATTTGAGACTAACTATTATAGTCTTGTTCTATAGCTGCAACTATGACTACTGACTCTAACACACTAGAGTTTACACTGAGATTTACCAACACCAGCTAGAGATTTACTAAACACTAACTATAGGCTTTACTAAACAGAAAGGTTTTACGTTTAGTTTTAAAGGTGGAAGGGAGAACATATCTCCCTTCATGTCAGTCATCCCGTACATGGATTTATTGAAATGCTCTGTGTATGTTGATGACTGGCAAGAAGGTCAATTGTAAAGTTTTCCAATCTATAGACAGTTAATCCAGTGAAACATTCCTCATGATCCACCTCGGTAGCATGATGGATGATGCTGCAAATCAGCTGAGAAGGGAAAATCACGCTTCAACCACGTTTGCAAAAAAAAGAACAAAGTTCCTAAACTAGGAGACGAGGAAGGCAACAGTCCATTCCTTCAACAGTAATCGTGACCTGGCCAGGATTACATGTGAGGAGAAAATATTTATCTCCAAAAGTCTGGCATGAGCCAAAATAACCTCTGTTTTCCAACATACCTTTCAAATGTCTCGTCTCGGACATTTTTGTGCCAGAAAATTACAAGGAGACAGTTTGAGTCCAAGATGGACCCGTTCAACATGTGATCGCTGGGCACTGGCTGCACAAGGTTTTAGTAGAGCGTCTAATACGAGTTCAGCTCCTCACTGCGACTCACTGGAAAAGTAGACCTGGGAGTGTCGAACAGTCTGCACAAACGAGAAAATAAAAGGAGAAATTCTGGGCTGCACGTCTTTGAGGAAGGACTCGTGCTTCTCTCTCCTGCAGCGAAGCACAACAGACGGCTAACTAAGTGTGATGAAAAACAAATTAGAGCAACTGGTATGTACATAACCAGCGCTGAGTTAAACCCTTTGAAACACAATAATCTATGTGGGTAATTGATTGATGTCATGGGAGCCCTCCCTCTGTGCCGTGCCCACTGAGGTGCATGTGAACTTTGCCACTCAAAAAAGGCTATAAGATAATCCTCTTGTGAGATCCTTTAATTTAACCGTAACAATTCCTGGCATGTTTACAAAAAAACTAAATCGCAAATGATGATATGTTATTCTTTTTTATATAAAATACCATAGCACTTTTTTTTGGTGCACAAATTTTAATTCCATGTGTTAAAGGTGAAAAAGCAATACATTACTTTGAGAAAAACTGATGGTGAATAACTTTGTCCATGATCCTGGCAAAGTATGGTTCTTTGGTGAAATTGCATAGCTGCTCACTTCAAAAATGGAGTTACAGTATATCTTAAAGGGATTCATTCATTCTTTCATTGACATGTGCTCCAAACACTTACTGTAGGAGCCAAAAAAACAACAAACAGACGAAGAAGCAGGCTTTAAAATACAAGGTGATAGTAAGTAAAGTAGCAGTCTGCTTAAAAATTGTCTCATCTGACCG
Organism: Cololabis saira; assembly: GCF_033807715.1. NCBI lineage: Eukaryota > Metazoa > Chordata > Actinopteri > Beloniformes > Belonidae > Cololabis > Cololabis saira. The sequence continues at coordinate 5,840,606 of NC_084603.1, forward strand.
ATCAATCACAAAACAACCTCGGGATTCATGGTTTCATGGTTTCAGAATAATGCTTGTTTACTAATAAATACTGCTATGGAGTCACACATGATGGCCTAACTTATATTACAAGGCAGGCATACCTCAAGCTATAATTGGATATGCACATTACATTTTGTGCAAATCTGTCCGAAGCAGAGAGCGGCTGCGGTCTGAACTAATGCAAGGAGGCGTGTGTTCAGCCATCAGTCTCATCCGATAAATGCCTTTATTAGGGGGAAATGTTTCATGGTGTTACATTTAAATGTCAAAAGCTGATCTCTTGATAGCACCTTCTCAGTCAAAGCATTATTGATTGTAATTTCATACTTAACGACTTCTCATTAGGTTTGAAAAGTCTGGTCAAAGATGAAAACATTTTTAAGACAGATATTATAAAGAAAAAAAGAAAGAAAAAAAAGAGGCAACAGAAATCATGTAGTATGTATTTTATGCACCCCCAGCTGTTTGATCTTCTCTGAAGAGTATAATAAACCCTCATCTGAAGTAATATGCTATAGAGTTTAGTAGTACGCATTTATACTTGCTGCTTGATCAAACCTTTAATGGCACCTTTATTTATTTTTCAGTCTCTTTAAGATACAAACACCAACTGCAGGAATCTAAATAATGATGGTCATTTAAACTTTGAAAATTAAAAAACTAGGGGAGCTTATGGCTTTTGCACAATACTGCACCTACAAAGAGAATAAAATATTTGTAATTAATGGCAATTTGCAGATCAATTTGAGGGAGGAAAAAAAAGAAACAATTCTGAGAAGCAAAAATCACATTTAGCACTTTGTTGTAGCTACTCTAGTGTTTTGGACACTTTGGATTTCCCTGTTGTTTCCTGTAGAGCAATTGTTGATCGTTGCAAGATGGATCCTTGTCCCTCAATATCCTCTGTAAACAGAAATTTCACTTGAATACAAATCTGGACTGCTGATCAAGTCATTCAGCTGTTACTTTAGCAACACAACATTTACTCTGCTCAGTTAGAGTAGTTAGTTAGTTGCTCAGAAGCTTACAATTAAATTAATAAAATATGATTAAAAGAATTGCAATGACTTTTTTTGTAAGAGAAATATTTTATGAGTCTAGACTGGATGGTCTTCCATCTCAACAAAATCTTTTCCAAAAAACAGATCGGAAAACTGATGATTCACGTTCAGTTTGTTAGGTTTCATCCCAGAAGGCTCTGAGCCAGCACTTAATGTAAAAATTCCCTTTTTAGTCTAGCATCCCATTCTTCTGATTTATGGTTGTCGATTCAGCATCATCCATAAGTGGTTCAAATCAACCGGAAAGCATGAGAGAACCTTTACCATCTTAGAAAAAAGAAAAAAATATAATATGCAGACTGTTTTTTTCCTTTTGTCTTGTTGCCTTAAAAATACTGAAAAAAAAGTTCTAAAAAGGCCTATTTTTTTCCCTGGACACTTTTGTGAAGCCTGGGACCTGTGGGATGTTTTGGAGATGATAGTCCTGCCTTTATTTCAGCAGTGCAGTCCAGCAGGAGTTTATGTATTTTACAGACAGAATCAATCACTTTAGATTGCTCGGTGCCAACCGGACACTTTTTAGATGCCACAAGGTCTTTTTATCTATTTATTTTTTTGAAATATCTGCACTGACCTTCACAGAGGTCTTTCGGTGACTTCCCCCTGAGTGTCCTGTCTTGGAAGCAGTTTCAAAAATGTGGAACTTGTTAACATTGCAAACACAGATTTGAGGATCTCGGTGATTGCCTTGTAATTTATTCATTTTCTTGATGAAAGATGCCCTAATGCTCTCAGACAGCTCTTTTCAGGACCCAGACTTGAAAGAGACAGACCCTTTTTATGCAATAAAACCTTTACTGTTATCGTTATTAATTTTGCTATTTCAGGACAGAGGAACACTGAAAATTAAGCATGCACCAACCTCATTTATTTTTATCTCTTTAACTTTGAGAATGTAATTTTAACTTCACATTGTCTTTCACCTTATGAAAGGCTTTTTTTCTTTCCAGAAACTCAAGTTTACTCCCACAGTCCAAAAGACTTGATAGACTTGCAGTTGTAAATACTGTAGTCTGTAAGATCGAGTTTTAGTCTGTAAGATTGAGTAGGATCCCGCTTTCCCTGCGATGCTCAACAGGTTGAAATGGCTACAGAAAAGTTGGAGAGTTGGAAAAGCCTGTGTAGTTGTTGAAACCTCTGGATACTGAAGCAAAATACTGTCATGATAGTCACCTAATTCATTTGAAAACATTTAAAATTTTGTACCCAGCTCTGACAAAAAACATTAAAATGCTTCACTACAAAACTAACCCTTCATTATCGCACATGGAAACTGACACTTAAAGTGAGTAAAATAAATCATAATTAAAGATGGACGCTATCAAGGATATCTCGTTTTTTTATTTTTTAAATACAGGCAGCATTCAATGTTTACACAACTTCCACAACAGCAAATAATTTCAGCCGTACCGATAACGAGTGGAAACAGCAGGTGTTTCATCTAACTGCGTGTCTAGCGGCTCCTTCCACTGATGTCAGCCAAGATGAGATAAGTGTCTCAAAGCAAGAAACAAAAACTAAATTCCGGCTGACTTGTGAAGGGATCAACACAGGGGGACTACATACAGAAACCTGCCCATCATAGTACTGCATATTCATGAGGCACAAGTATTTGGTTTCAAAATGAAATCTCCAGTTTGTCTTATTTCCACTCAGAAGAAAAGAAAATTACTAATTACTTAAGGTTAAAAAGAAGCCTTTCATAACTCTGTCACCAGCCTGTCCGTGATACTCTACAACGCTGCCAACCTGAAAAGTAGTTTTTTAATTAAAAAGAAAAGCACATCCAACTCTTTGCCCATTGCTACTTATCTCTTTGACATTTGCCTCCCGACGTAAAGCCCTGAAGTTAAAAACCCATGAAAAACCGAAACATTGAAAAGACAGCAGATACAGTTGGTCCTTTACATTTCATGCACAGAGCAGGAATGAAGGTGCAAATACACGTCATTATATGATAACCTGGGACTGCAAAATACCACATGTCGAGGGAAACTGCATTAATCCACCTCATCTTACCTCAATCAAACACAAAGTCAAAATCATTATTTTCATTAAAACAAGTGGCTCAATTTTAGCTCTAAATACACACTGCATCCAGCTGCAGATATAACAATTCAAACACTTGAAGGGTCAAGAAGAGCATTTAAAAAGCTTGTGTCTAAACTCTGTAACTGCACAAACCTAAACATTGGCTTTTGGAAAACACCATCCGTGCTGCAATAAAGTGTCCCCTGAAAAATGACCAGTGTGTGTCAGACTGTTGAGAAGTGAATCCTCAAGGTAGGATGGAGTTGGAAGACCCTCCCCGAATCCCAAAGTCATCAATAACATTGACTGAGGAAGATGCAACAATCGGTCTGAGCTGTCTCATTAAGAAGGGGGGTGTATGCATCAACTAAAAAACGAGGCAGGAATCCAGGAGACGCTGCAGCAATAACTCCTTTAAAACCAATACATTAAGTAAAGACAAATCACTGACAGTCATTGGTTTGTTAATGAAACTGCAATTTCTAGTCCCTTTAAGCTATGGATACAATATCTACAGGGGTTTGGTTTTTTTCTTTTCTTCAGTGCAAGTATTCATCATCACTTATGTCTGAGTCATCAGCTTCCACCTCTCCTTCAATCACAGACTTCTTCCCTCTGCAGCAGGACACCACCAGGCCGATGAGGAAAGCCTACAGGAAGAAGAATAAGCAAAGCAGGCATTAGGAGCTGTTTCACCAGGAGCATGTCACTGATAAGAGTCGAACAAGAGCTCCCAGGGACGAGGCTATGAAACTTTACATCTGACACAATGTGTAGTATATGCAGTCTAGGAAAATCTTTTCACAGCAGACTTTCCTGAGTTCAAATTAAATCACACATTCCTCCCGCGCCACATCGGGAAAATCCTCTTAAAACCCTGATGGATTACTCATTTTTGTCAGTGATGTGAAAGTTTTATTCCTCAAACAGAAAAGTTGCAGATACAAGACAAAAAAGAAGAAAAATTAACCAAGAAAATCCTAATTTCTCTTTGTAAAATCGAGATGGAAAAATTTTAAACCGGCATGCACTTACCCCAATAAAGGCCCAGTTCCCAAAGTAGTAGATGGTGCTGAAGAACCAGAACTTGTGGAGGAAAAGATAGGTTCTTGTCACAGTGCACTGATCTGAAAGAAACAAATAAAACCAAACATTACTTACAAGTCAACAGAACTAAATGTATGTGGAGGTTTCAAGATATAAAATAGCATTTTTTCCCTTTCCATTGAATACATTTTGAATCCTGTTTTCTTATAGCTTCTCTTGGGTGTGAACCGGGGGGGGGAAACAAAAAAAAAACAACCTGCAGGAACCCAATAAATTGTGACATGTCCATTGCTACATGGTGTGCATGATACGTCCGTTACAAAGGTGTCTGAACTCAGTTAAGAGCTGAAATAGGTTGTACCTCAGGCAGTTTCCTTATACCTGCAAAAGACGAGCTGTAGTCTTACAAGAGGAAGGTCGTGTTGCTGTCCATGTAAATACGGTTGAACCAACAAGTAACGTTTGAATGCTGCAACACTTAATGGAGCCTTGTGTCAAACATACTGAGATTTACGTGTTAGAAAGCGCAAAGGTACCGTAAATGCATGAGTGCACAGACTACAGCACCATACTGTCAAAACACTAACGTATATGTTACTGCTTACGCAAGTTGCTCGGATAATATGACGTTGGATGTAGTTTCTCTTCAGGTTAACAAAAGTGTTATTTACTGTGTATACACATGTATAGATGTTTAAATGGGACTATTTTTGAAAGTATCATTATCAAATCAATCAGCACTTTTCATACACGAGTAATGCAAAGTGTTTTACATAATAAAATCAACATTTAACATAGAAAAACTCTCACACTCATGGTTAAAAACCCACATCTGGTCATTTTCACACACATCCTCACTTTAATACCCACACAACACACATACACACCAGTATTGTTGCTGCTTCCCCGCAGCAACAGCATTCCTGATTTGAATCCTGGCTGGATTATCTCTGCGTGGAGGTTTTGATATTCTCCCTGTGTGAGCTTTCTTATGTCCTACAACGTCTACCCACAGCCCAAACACACGGATGTTAAACTGATGGGTGGACTTAAATGTACACAGAAGTGAGTGTCTGCGTGGGTGGCGCATGTATAGAAAATAGATGGATTCATGGGCTGCATATTCTGCAGCGGAGCTTTGGACTCAAGGGCAACGTAAGGAGGTGCTCTTTATGCATTCGAAAATAAAAGAAGGAAAAGCAATAATATGTTGAAATCACAAAAATAAATGATTAAACACATGGAGCGCAAAGTGCTAAATGAGTAACTGAGGTCAATAACTTAGTGTCATGGCGACGGAGGACAAAATGTAGCTGTCTGAATTCAAAGCATGTCCAGACGTATAAAAGGAGTTAAATGTATATAACAGCAAACCCGTTAAATTAACCCTTTTGAACCTGAGACTTCAAATGTACGCATTTTCATTGAGCAGCCCTGCTTAAAGGAGCAAACTGCAGTTCTTTAGTATTCCTCAAATGATAAACTGTTGCCGCAAGGCACCAGCGTCATTACCGACTGTGATCATGAATACAAAAGCACATCAAAATCAAAAACCTGAGGCAAGTAACTCACGTATGGCTCACTAAACTGACTTTCTGGCTTTCTTAACAGTGCAGCAGCTGTGTTTTATGCTGGTGGTATCACCTTTCAGTCTAAGCCCATCTGTTTTTCACAGAACTGATACAGCTATTGATCAGACTGGCATAGATGGTATGAATAATTCTTGAGCTGAGTCATTCTCCTCTATGTGCACGGAGAGGTAATGGAGGGCCTGGGAAAGACAGATGACGTCAAAGAGGGGAAGGTGTCAATGATAAACACGCAGCTTTTGGGCCTCTTCTCAGAAATGCAATTATTTTAGTGTGAAAGCAGAAATAAAAGGAAGAAAAGAATAAACAGTACCCTTCAGATCACATTTATTAATGAGCTTTGCTACGCACACTAAAGACTAATGAGAAAAAAAAAAAACAACAACCTGTAAAACACTCCTAATTAAGTGTCATTTTACAGAACAAGGGAGCAGAGAAAGCCCACAAAGCTGAAGTGAGGATGAAATGCCCTCTCTGGCTATGTTAGAGAGCCATCTGGAGACTTAACACCAACCCTGCTGAGCGTCTCCTGTCACCGCGCTCCTCACACAGCTCCTCACATCCACTCCAGCCCAGAACGCTGCAGCACCAAACAATCTGACATCGGGGGCCACAGCAATAACTCGCTAAGATCTGTTATATATTACGGTCAAGACTTTCAAAGTGTTCGCCACCAGAGCGCTGACTTTAAAAAAGGGAAATGTATCCAACTCTGCCCTGTTCCATCTATGACGACGATGATTTGAATGAAACCTACTGGAGCTCTGAGTGTGTAACAACAATCAGCTTCCACTATGACAGAGTCTAGAGGTATAAGGAAAATATCCATCTCCATCGTAGCCACTTCTTGATTTTCCTCCTCTTCCTTGGCCATCTGCAGCTCTCCAGCTGCTTTGCTGAGCCACCGGGCTACGAGAGGGACCTACAGATGGTTCACAACAGTGGTCTGCCTAAATATATTATGGACAACACTGAACTTCACCTTGAAATCATAACTGTTCTTTAATAGAGCGCGAGACAGTGTGGGTTCAGCTAATTTCACCTTGACACGTTAGTGGTTCTGTTGTGGAGCCTGATAATGTTAAATAAGCCCCACATCTCTGCACCAAACAGGCATAAAACCTGTCCATGTTCTTTTGAAAGCCCCTCTCTTCGAAAAAGCACTCTTGTATCAACGGTGTGCTTTTGCTTTCTTTCGATCTAAAAAGAAGATGAAGATGTTTTATTCGAGCGCTATTTGAGGATGCTGGTGTTCTTTCTGAAAATATTTGACTTGTGCGATTGTTGATTATGAAAACTAGTCATAAAAGCATTGTTTGAGAGTGGAAATGCTCACAAAAACAAGATAGCGTACACAGCGGTAACCTTTCATGAGGTGACCTTAGCAGAAACTCTGATCAAACCAACATAAAGCGAAGAGGGATAAATGCACTTATCTAAGGTAGGTCTTGCGTTCCATCACTGTTGATTATATACAGGGATATATTTACTCACAAATGTAATAGCATGCTCAAAAAAATCCGACACCAAAAAGGTTACGAAGCTCTATATGTCACTAACAACCCCATTCAGCGGATATACTTAGTGCCATCCTTATTAAACTTTAGTGCATGGTTGAAGTGTATCCAAATGTCACAAATGATTGAAAATTGGTTTAATTGCCTTCGTCTTGTATCTTGTATCTTTGTTATAAAAAATATTATTAAAAAATAATTGAATACATATAATCCTAAAAAACTAACCGCTAGTTATTTGTAATTCACAATGGACCATGTATAAAAATAAATGTACATTTATTTGGCTTGTTGGATTTCTAGATATAAAATTGCCAATGATAGAAAAACTGAAGTTAATTCAGTCACCCCTATCAAATATGTAAAAAAAAAGTATCTTTAATTGTACCCAGCTGTTTTATAACTGTAACAGCATTAATAGGATATATTAATTTTAACAGGACATTGAAGTTGGGTTGTACACTTCTTTTTGTTGCTTTTTAAGTCTTCATTAACTCTTAAGAGAAACTGCTGGTGGCTAAATTCTCCCTATTATCGAGAGGGTTTTAAAGCTCATTTGTGAGGTGAGCATTTATAACACAAAGTGTGATTTTAATTTCATCCATCAACACTGGATAATGCCGAGCAAACAGATTCATACCGAAGATTCCTGTAAAAGGAAGAGGCATCTATGGATTAAAAGATGGGCACTCTTCTTTCAGGAGAAAACCTTTTGACTGACACGTTCCATTGAAATGCAAATTGATAATGATCTCATTTCTGCAAAAGAAAATTACTTTTAATTTGTGTTGGGGTTGAGGGAGTCTCCTGTTGAAAATTGCCCAGGCACCTAACATCTCAGAGGTAACATATAAAATTGCGACTATCTTCCTTCTAAAGCTCAGTAAAAACAATTCAGTGGAAGCTGGCAAGTTGCTAGGAAACAGCAGTCTATAGTACAAAAATACTCGGGAGTCCTGTGTTTTTGATTTTTTTTTTCTCACATCACTGGGAGTCAATACATGATATGTCTTGCAGGGTTTAAAATGCGTTGTGGTCATGTTTAAAATTCAGCTGCAACTGCAGAAAATGATGTTTCCAAGAGTGTGAAGCTTTCAGGTGAAGAGAAAAGGCTAATGGTCAGGGAGGAAATAGTGCAAAGAATCAGAGAGGGCTTACTGGTAGACTGAGCTACAGGGGAAAATGGAAAACATGTGGTCAGACTTATTGATATGAACTGTGAGATGAGTTCCCTTGCCATGGAAATATTTGTTTTCCTTCAAACATTCAAGTAAATAATGCTGCATCTGCTGGAATGGCCACCTGAGGCTGGCTCAGTTTTAGGTTATGCATTAATAAAGATGAGTCCACCTTGTGTCTCTGGTGTGTTACGTGACAAATGTGAATACAATATCCTCAAGCTGTTGATCAGAGCCATCCTAGCATACGTTTGGTGACAAAAGCAGAAGCTGACAGTGACTTCATGTGAAGTGACGGAGTTTTACTGCTGCAAGGGTTCATGTTTCCATAACTACAGACCTGCTTTGGATGGAAAAAAAAATACAAATGGTTTAAGATGGAATGAGCATCGATGCTGCAGGGAACTTATAATCGTAGGGAAATCAAGGTGATGCTAAGATGCTTACTCATCATTCAGTGGGATGCAGGAGAGGACTTTAAGACTCAGGCTGACTGGGACGTGTCAGCTAATTCCTGAACATTCATTTTAAGTAGAAAATGGAGATTCTGGCAGAGAGCAGCAGCTTGCCGATATGATGGTGATATTATCCTACTGTGAACAGCTGGCCAATCAGTCACCAGTTTGACTCCTGCCCTCTTTTGTGTCAGTGTCATACTAAAGATTTTTAACAAAAGGACGACCCTTCTAAGCCTTTGTGGGAGCTGATGCAATTCTCCACTGGAGTAATATGCTTCTTTTTTTTTCTCTTTCCTTCTCCCCCCACTAATCATCCCAGAGGAGCATAAATACATTGAAGGAATAAATCAATGTCAATTCAAATCCATGTTTGGGATTATGCAGTTGTGATATTTTTCCCTCACGGTTTGAACTGTCACAATGAATTCATATTCAGGTTTACTTAAAACAATATTTACAGGAACAGAGTAATGATTTGTGATTTATAAAATTAAATAACGCATCTACAAATCAAAATAAAGTGCATACATAAAAAGAAGTCATCATCACAGCCTTTCCAGCTCGGCCCGCACTCAGCACTCATGTCCAGACCCTTCTGGGGTGTCTGGACATTAGTTGTGTAAAATGTTGTAAAAGAAGACAAGCAAGCTGAACTGGAAGTTCTTAAAACATTGGATGACATACCTCATCTTTTCCATCTTTGTATAATTTGATTTTGAATTTTGGGGGGAAGGGATCAACTCATTTTCTCTTTTCTCAGTCAATCAACGTCTCTCTGCATTTGCTAATATTGACAAAGATGGTTTTTGAAAGCTTTGTTTCTTTTATTGAATGTACAAAAAAAAAATGAATGTCACATTTATGTCTCTTTTCAAATCCTTTTTGACATTTCGACTGAGACGTACAGTGGGGAGAACAAGTATTTGATACACTGCCGATTTTGCAGGTTTTCCCACTTGAAAAGCATGTAGAAGTATGTAATTTTTATTTTTTAATTGCGCCAACAGTTGTTGCCTTCTCACCAAGCTGCTTGCCTATTGTCCTGTAGCCCATCCCAGCCTTGTGCAGGTCTACAATTTTATCCCTGATGTCCTTACACAGCTCTCTGGTCTTGGCCATTGTGGAGAGGTTGGAGTTTGTTTGATTGAGTGTGTGGACAGGTGTCTTTTATACAGGTAACGAGTTCAAACAGGTGCAGTTAATACAGGTAATGAGTGGAGAACAGGAGGGCTTCTTAAAGAAGAACTTACAGGTCTGTGAGAGCCGGAAGTCTTACTGGTTGACAGGTGATCAAATACTTATGTCATGCAATAAAATGCAAATTAATTACTTAAAAATCATACAATGTGATTTTCTGGATTTTTTTTTTAGATTCCATCACTCACAGTTGAAGAGTACCTATGATAAAAATTACAGTCTTCTACATGCTTTGCAAGTGGGAAAACCTGCAAAATCGGCAGTGTATCAAATACTTGTTCTCCCCACTGTAGGTGTCAAAATGTTCTAATTCATTTTTACAAGTTATTTAGCGTCCACCTGCATCACTGCCTCCTATTTAAGAAAACATGTCTCTTCAAGATTGTGGTGCAGGAGTGAAAACCAAGTGAAGCAGGACTACGTTACAGTATGTAAAGTCTGAGCCCGTCTGTTGTGGTGAAGAAGATTTGGGCTTCTCTGTTCTGGCTGCTTCCCTCAGCAGAACGTCATGGACAGATGAAAAACGTACAGATATGTAGTCAAGAACTCAATAGTCCCCGTAAATGGGATCAATTATTTTGTTTTGGAGAGAGGACGACTGTATAAATTGACAACCATTCTTAAGCGAGAAGTACCTGGGAGCCTTTATGGAACTTGTGAAAAGCCAAGTTCATCATCCCTAGTGGGGTGTGTGTATAAGATCGGAGATCCTCCTTATCATACCATCTCTAAAATCAAGATCAGTGAACATGGAAGCAGGACAGACAATGAATGAAAAAGAAAAAAGGAAAAATACTACACTTTTTGAAAATGCTGAGGATCTCAGGCTAAGGAGAGAGTTTACCATCTCAGAAAAACAGCAACCTGAAACCCTCCAACATAAAAACACAGGAGTGGCTTCAGGAAGATTGTGGAAGTCCCGCAGTGACCCAGGCAGAGTCTGAACCAGAACCCAGAGGAATATCTCTGAGAAGACTTGAAAAAGCTGGCAGCCCTGAAACGTTTCTTCCAAGAGCAGGAGAAACCCCCAAAAGGATGATGATTCCAAAGAAGACTGGATGCTGATGTTGCTGCCAAGTGTTGAAAGTACACTTAGCACTTCAACCAAGAGCTACGTGCACTGACTTACTTTAAGATAAGACAGAATCATGACAATATATGAAAAATGTTCTGGTATCTTTGTCTTTCTGCACAGACTGTGGAGCTGGTTCAAATCTTTCTGGCAGCAGCTTTGGTTGTGAGCCCCTGTTGCTGCCCTGTGCTCTTTCCAGGTTCCCTGGGAAGATGCAGTTCTTCACAAACAAGAACGCATCAATTCCATATCAATTAAAGAATCAGAGCTGACCAAACTCTTCTCCAACATGAAGCTCTGCCTTCCAGCAGCCAAACTAACCTTCAACCTCTTCTCTGCACCGGCACCCGGTGCCGCTGTTCTCTCCTTTTGATTCATTTCACACATGGTTTTTCACAGTTCATAACATGACCTGATTACACAAAAAAAAGCTAGGTTAAAATAAATTTTGTTATTTCTGATAGTACTTGCTTAAACAAAATGTAAATGTTATGTTAAATAGTATTTTATGTCCTGAAATTTGTACATGTTCTTAATATGAATTAAGACGTACTCCAATGATTAACTCATCCAATCAATCTTTCCACAACAACATAAAAACACTATATCACAGCAGGATGGTGTCTTCTGTGTGGAAAAGCAGCTTATATACATTTGGAAAAGAGTGGAAACTTTTTTTAACCATCCAAATACAACATTTTCACCTGTTACATATACTGTACACGGTTTCACTGACTGTGTTCCTTCTCAGTCGCATGTGTTGTCTCAGCTTGACACTTCCTCCTCCTCGTGGTAGGTGGTACAACGGCTGTTGTGAAAGCAGGAGCTTTTTCAAATATGGCCAAAACAGGATCCACTTCCTTAAGCTGCTCAAAAGAGAAAGTAGAAAGCCTGCTGGCGGAGTGACTCGGGCACCCCGGGGTCTTTAGCATACAGCATCACCGCCGAAGAGATCCAAATCGTCTCAGACCATGAATACCTCTTACTAACTAATTTTGGAGTAGCTTTGGTAGAAGGCCACGCTCCTCTGGGGCCAACAACACATTTGTCTTGATCTGACTCACTTCATCAGAGATCTATGACTCCTATTTCACTATTCGGATACAAACCGTCTCCAGGGTGCACTAAACACTGCAAGGCAGGGCAGAATCATCGCTGAGTCGGTTAATTGTGGGATTATTGAACGGAAAAAATATATTTGTTTGAGCACAACAAAAATGAAAGAAAAAAACAAATCATTAATTTCCACAATATTGTCTAACCAGTCATGTAAACAGGCGTATAACGAGGAGATTGTCTGTTCATGTAATTACTCTATGTTGACGGCAATGATATTAGTCACGTGTAAACACAACTGGATTCATTAAAGAATGAATGCAATGAAGAAATGTGATAAAGACAACCAAAGGAGACATCATATTTCACATATCGTATTTAATATTTCAAGTGAAACTCAATGTACTGTGTACTAGGGATGGGCGGTATGGACTAAAAAATGTATCACGATTATTTCTGGCATTTATCCCGATAACGATAAAAATTACGATAAAAAAAATACCAATTCAACTCCACCTTTTTAACTATGAATCTGTCTCGCTCTCAGATCCGCCATGTTTGTCATCAACGGGAATCTTTCCTTCCTTCCTTCCTTCCTTCCTTCCTTCCTTCCTTCCTTCCTTCCTTCCTTCCTTCCTTCCTTCCTTCCTTCCTTCCTTCCTTCCTTCCTTCCTTCCTTCCTTCCTTCCTTCCTCCCTTCTTCCCTTCCTTCTCCCCTTCCCTCCTTCTTCCCTTCCTTCCTTCTTTCCTTGTTTTCTCCCTTCCTTCTCCCCTTCCTTCCTTCCTTCCTTCCTTCCTTCCTTCCTTCCTTCCTTCCTTCCTTCCTTCCTTCTCCCCTTCCCTCCTTCTTCCCTTCCTTCCTTCTTTCCTTGTTTTCTCCCCTTCCCTCCCCTTCCTTCCTTCCTTCCTTCCTTCCTTCCTTCCTTCCTTCCTTCCTTCCTTCCTTCCTTCCTTCCTTCCTTCCTTCCTTCCTTCCTTCCTTCCTTCCTTCCTTTTTCCCCTTCCTTCCTTCTTCCCTTCCTTTTTTTTTCCTCCCTTCCTTCCTTCCTTCCTTCCTTCCTTCCTCCCTTCCTTCCTTCCTTCCTTCCTTCCTTCCTTCCTTCCTTCCTTCCTTCCTTCCTTCCTTCCTTCCTTCCTTCCTTCCTTCCTTCCTCCCTCCCTTCCTTCTCCCCTTCCCTCCTTCTTCCCTTCCTTCCTTCTTTCCTTGTTTTCTCCCCTTCCCTCCCTCCCCTTCCTTCCTTCCTTCCTTCCTTCCTTCCTTCCTTCCTTCCTTCCTTCCTTCCTTCCTTCCTTCCTTCCTTCCTTCCTTCCTTCCTTCCTTCCTTCCTTTCTTCCTTCTTTTTTCTCCCTTCCTTCCTTCCTTCCTTCCTTCCTTCCTTCTCCCCTTCCCTCCTTCCTTCCTTCCTTCCTTCCTTCCTTCTCCCCTTCCCTCCTTCTTCCCTTCCTTCCTTCTTTCCTTGTTTTCTCCCCTTCCTTCCTTCCTTCCTTCCTTCCTTCCTTCCTTCCTTCCTTCTTTTTTCCCCTTCCTTCCTTCCTTCCTTCCTTCCTTCCTTCCTTCCTTCCTTCCTTCCTTCCTTCCTTCCTTCCTTCCTTCCTTCCTTCCTTCCTTCCTTCTTTTTTCCCCTTCCTTCCTTCTTCCCTTCCTTTTTTTTTCTCCCTTCCTTCCTTCCTTCCTTCCTTCCTTCCTTCCTTCCTTCCTTCCTTCCTTCCTTCCTTCCTCCCTTCCTTCTCCCCTTCCCTCCTTCTTCCCTTCCTTCCTTCTTTCCTTGTTTTCTCCCCTTCCCTCCCCTTCCTTCCTTCCTTCCTTCCTTCCTTCCTTCCTTCCTTCCTTCCTTCCTTCCTTTCTTCCTTCTTTTTCCTTCCTTCCTTCCTTCCTTCCTTCCTTCCTTCCTTCCTTCCTTCCTTCCTTCCTTCCTTCCTTCCTTCCTTCCTTCCTTCCTTCCTTCCTTCCTTCCTTCCTTCCTTCCTTCCTTCTTTTTTCCCCTTCCTTCCTTCTTCCCTTCCTTTTTTTTTCTCCCTTCCTTCCTTCCTTCCTTCCTTCCTTCCTTCCTTCCTTCCTTCCTTCCTTCCTTCCTTCCTTCCTTCCTTCCTTCCTCCCTTCCTTCTCCCCTTCCCTCCTTCTTCCCTTCCTTCCTTCTTTCCTTGTTTTCTCCCCTTCCCTCCCCTTCCTTCCTTCCTTCCTTCCTTCCTTCCTTCCTTCCTTCCTTCCTTCCTTTCTTCCTTCTTTTTCCTTCCTTCCTTCCTTCCTTCCTTCCTTCCTTCCTTCCTTCCTTCCTTCCTTCCTTCCTTCCTTCCTTCCTTCCTTCCTTCCTTCCTTCCTTCCTTCCTTCCTTCCTTCCTTCCTTCCTTCCTTCCTTCCTTCCTTCCTTCCTTCCTTCCTTCCTTCCTTCCTTCCTTCCTTCCTTCCTTCCAAAAATCAGCTTTACACAAAAAACTTCATCAACGGGAATTTATCGTTTTTACCGCGACATGACAAATTCTTATCGTGGGGAATTTTTTGACGGTATATCGTGAACGGTAAAATATCGCCCATTCCTACTGTGTACTACTGTGACTGGAAATACAGAGATGCCGGACGGTAAGTGAAACCAGATGAGTCTTGCTGACCTTTGCCTATACATGAGATCTCCCAGAAGAAATCATTTCAGCTGAAATGTAGAGTGAACTATTTAAAGGAAAGGGATATGCCAAAGCCACATCTTCAGAATGTATGTTCGTGAACATTAGGAAGAAAACAAAGGGAGATTTCTGAGCACCTAAGAAAACGAGGGGCTGTCTCTCATCAGGCTTCAAATGACACAAGCATATTTTCTTTTGATGCCACTGATCCACTGAGACTGTGCACAAAGACAGAAAACTTAAAAGGATGGCTTCTCTCCCCACGGGTGGCCCGTGAACAAAGATCACTCCAAGAGGAAGCTGTGTAACAGACTGTGAGGCCACAAAGGAACAAAGAGTAGCTGATACATTTCTTTTGGACAAACCAGGCTATTTTAGACTAATTTGGCCAAAATAGAGCATTTTGGTAGATTCATGCACCTATGTTGCCAAAGCTGGGCTCAAGAATTTTCCAACCTTAAATGGAACAATTAAAGATTTTATCCATCTGTCCATACACTTCATTTATCCAAGTTCGAGTTGTGGGGGCAGCAATTAAGCAAAGGGGCTCAGAAGTCCCTCTCCTCGGGAACTTGTTACGTTTTCTGATATCTGAATATTTTTCCTTCCTAAACATTTTTTCTGTTTCTTTCATATTTTTATTATTATATGATTTTAATTATATATAGATTGACGACGTCCACGGGTAACATAGTGTCTTTTTACTGTTAGGAAAAGGAATTTCTCTGCAATATAAGAATATTTAAAAATATAGCATATTACAAACATATAAAATGGTGAGTAGCAGTATCACACTGGTTTCTGTGTAGTTTGCATGTTGTCCCCTTGCATTCGTAGCTTTCAAGAAACAAGGTGCATGGCGTCTACAATGCTGCCACATCTATATAAATAAATATCAACCGGAAATTGAGAGGAAAAACAGAAGACCTGCCATAAATGACACCATAACTGGAATACAGTGGAACGTAGAAGTGCTAGCCTTGGTAGCTGTACCAGACTTTCTAGCTAACGTATTTCATTAGTCAGAAAGTCGTGATGTACAGTAGTAGAAATCATGAAAACACAAGTTGTGACTGTACTGTGAGCTGCTGTGAGAGTGGGCTGTGACAACTGAGTGGCTTGACCTGAAAAAAAAAAAGCCTCTATTATAAGTTTCATAATACCTTCAAGACACTGTCTCTCTTCTAAGTTAGAATCATTTAATTAATCATGACTGCTGATATATTGCAGGAATCCGTCACAAGATCTAGCTTTAAAAGACCAGAAACATCACAGTAAATAAACCGTATCCTGGTTAATTAGGTATCACTCAAGAGTTAAATGAAGTGTATCAGCTCCACCAAGGTGATGGGCAATGGAAAAAGCCTGTTAAATGTTGGTGTGTGTGTGTGTGTGTGTGTGTGTGTGTGTGTGTGTGTGTGTGTGTGTGTGTGTGTGTGTGTGTGTGTGTGTGTGTGTGGGCAGCCCTGGATCAGTGGGCAGAGTAGGTTGTCCAGATGTCAACTGCATGGTTGGTTGGCTGTGTGACTGGCTGAATGAGAAACTCATTGTAAAGTGCTTTGTTGAACCTAGAAAAGGTTAAAAAGCTGCTTATATAAGTGTTGACCATTTACCATTAAAGCTGTTATATGCGATACTGGCCTTGATAGAGGATGCACTCTCAGTGGGATCTTGGTTTGTTTATGTACTAAGTAGAAAGCTATTTTTGATTTGACTTTTTAGAGAATATATGACATTATTGAGAATAAGATATATATATATATATATATATATATATATATATATATATATATATATATATTAATAAGATATATAAGAGAATAAGATATATATATATATATATATATATATATATATATATATATATATATATCGTATTCTCTTATATATCTTATTAATATATATATATATATATATATATATATATATATATACATATATACACACACTCACATATATACACACATATACAGTATTTACATATATGACACCATTTGCCCTTTAATGATTTATAAATCTCTCTGTTGTACTTCTGCTCTCATACAATGTCAGCTGGGACTGAATCTGGCCCCCTTTGACTAGTATATGGAGACATGTATTGAAAATCCTTATTTTCAAAACAACAGGCCTTAGAAAAAATAGAATGTGGTTGTGAATACACAGTTTACTACACTGTTCTGAAAGGAGGCCTGGGGTAGATTATGGGTTCTTTTCAATATGATATGATTTCTCAGGCTGAGAATTTCAGAAAAAAATGAAGTCATATTTTATTCATAGCTTGAAAAACTTTGAATTTTACCAACTCTGGTGATAAAACTGCAACATAAATGTGACAACAACCAACAACAACATTTTGATGAAGTTAAAATCAATTCCTCTCAAACTTTTCAGATAAGTTCAAGCATCTGGTTCAGCTAATTAATTTTGGCAAACTGAAGAACCCATTTTATGAGTAAAATGTGCATAATACACCTCAGGATAAAGACTAAATATATTCATCTACTGTATATATCAGAGTACTGTGAATAAATAATATCTTGCCTTTAATCTCTGTAGTGATTCTCCGCAGTCAGCACAGTAGGGAGACTTTGAAGTAGGGCTGAAAGGTATGCTTTTTAATTCATATTGGTCATAAAAAAATGTATAATCAGACAATTCTGTTAATATCGATATGAACTGGCTGTCTATATGGCGTCCTCCGCTCTGAGGATGAGCAGCTTGCGGACATCCTTGTCCTCTTACCAATAAATCCCAACCAGATCCAACATCAGACCTGACCCGTGACTAAGTGTACCCTCGGAGGCAGGTTTTTGAGGGAGCCAGCTCAACATCCAACCCCAGGTAAGTTTATGTAAAAAGGACAGGCGACATGCTAAACTGGGGTAATAAATACAGCGTACCCAGCAATGTCAAAGGGTCATATGCTGTTAATCTTGTTTTTAACTATGAATATTTATTTTAGACAAACTAAAACAAAGCTAGACAGGCAAACATATTGACTGGCACAGATTAAAAAAGGGTGATCCTCACGAGGCGGCAATCCCATCCCATCACGTAAACCCAGTAGGATGTAGCTCCATAGCTACATGGAGCAAAACTGGGGAGGAACCATGATCAGCCACAACATTACAGGCACTGACGGATAAAGTGAAGCATTGTTGCAGACCAAACACATGCCCCATAGCAATGACACCCTGCACGTATGACATACTTTTGCCAGGGTGAAAAAAACCTCAACAAAAAACAAGCAAAGGTTCAAAGAATATGAGGAAAAAAAAGCCTCCAGTGAACAGCCAACCTCCAAACTGTCAATGTCCACGATTCCTGCATTATCGAATTATTAATTTCATAAATACAGATGTTGTATGATACAGTACAAATGTGTATTTCATATCAGTCGATAGATCAGCACTATAGGAGCCACTCCACCATCAACAGGGCCAAGCCCTGAGCATTAATACCATGAATCAAGCAACAGAACAAATGTCACTAATGTGATGCACATTTGCACATTTATGTTTCCATGGTAATGTACCCCGCTGTACTCTTAGTATTGGCATGGGAACAGCAACAGCCACGACGGGCATGAGTTTGTTCTTGGAATAATTGCCTCTAATGATTGACGAGTATTAATAAACGTTACTAAGAAGTGTTCTGCATTAAATGCACTGTCCTTCATGTCTTCTAATATAGTCAGCTTGGGAGGAGTGAACACATGATGCTGTGGTGTGAGTTTTTCTAACATTAGTTAGTGCTGGACCACTGCTTCCTTTCGGTGGTCCTAGCAATGGCAAAATTACGACACACTTACCCTCGGGTGCATCTGCGTCACATATCTTTGTGGTGCCAATGGTAGTATTTCCTGGTGCAGGCGTCTAGTAAAAAAAAAAAACAACAAAAAAAAACGCACAAAATTTAGTACAACTAAAATCTATTTCATGCAGTACATGAGGATTTACATGAGTACATAAGGAAATGGAATACAAACATTATTTAATGAAATAAAATAAATCTATGGAAGGCAAAGATCAAACCCAATACTAAAGGCATGCTTGGACACTCTGCCACACCAGCTAAACTGTCAGATACTGGCACTGATTAGGTTAAGGTGATTTGATGTTTCACATTCCTAAGTATCCTGCATCAGACTTTCATGTTAGCATGCCAGCCCTCTGAAACAGAACTCCTGTGCACCAGATATTGTTCAATGTGAGTCATATGCATCAACAAGAACAGGAAAAAGAAGAGAAAAAACGTAATATTACTGAGACTATATTGAAGCAGGAGATTTGATTGAGGCAGGAAACAAACAGTTCAGGATCCAAGCAATCACCGCTATGTAATTGGGGACATTTTTGCAATGGACTATTTTCACTTTCCTTCCCTGTTTCTTTGTTTAGCGTACCAGCCGAGGAATGAAGGCAGAAATCTGAAAGTATTCTGACATGTTCACCCACACTTGTGGCGCGATTACCAATATATATATATCCTACATCCGGAATCACACAAAGATTCCAATTCCGAGGTGAAAATCTGAATTTATGATCGGGTTTCTATTTCCACATGCCCCTGAAAAAATCTGATATGTGTCAAACTGCCCATAAAGCCCTCAGGTGACACTGAATTAGCAGAAATATATTAGTTATAACACCAGGCACGTCTAGTGCATTCACAATTGCAAGTCACGTGTGTGTGTGTGTGTGTGTGCGTGTGTGTGTGTGTTTGTGTGTCGACGACCTTTACTGTTTTTACACAAGCACACCGAGTGTTATGGATCATTGGGGCAATACCATGTACCTTCTTTTAAGAGGTTAACTTGCAGCTAAGTGCTTCTAATCATCAGCTCTTGATGATTTAATCATTATCAGGTGTGGAAGCCTCTACAAAAGCAGATGTTTGGGCAGTTTGCCAGTCTGGAGCCTTCAGGTGTGTGTGAACACAATACAAAGAGGGAGAGGCATAAGCAATGTTCTTAGAAAAGCAATTCACTGCACAATTATCTGTAAAAGGGTTTTAAAGCGATTT
This sequence comes from Cololabis saira, assembly GCF_033807715.1. Lineage (NCBI taxonomy): Eukaryota > Metazoa > Chordata > Actinopteri > Beloniformes > Belonidae > Cololabis > Cololabis saira. The sequence goes on from NC_084603.1 coordinate 5,860,474, forward strand.
CTAAAAACTTGGAATTCATTGATCTAATGAGAAAAATGATGACAGTTGCCAATATTTCCAGAAGATTCCGGCAAGGTCCGACCATGCAACGCTAAGAAAAAAAAAAAAAAAAAAAGAGGGCTTCATCTCACTCCAACGGGATAAAGTCCATTACAGCACAATGAGAAGAATAGTCGAGAAAGGTTGCAACGAGAAAGCTTCTTCGGTCTAAAAAGAACATGGAAGCACATCTGAGGTTTGAAGAAGTGCATCTGAACAGACCACAGGACTTCTGAATCAATGTCTTATGGACAGATATGACCAATGTCATAAGTTTTGTCGCTAATGCCGTGTTTTGCAAAAAACAATCACATCATTTGAGTAGAAACACCTCATGCCCACTGCCAAACACAGCAGTGGAGGGGGGAGGATCTAAAGAGGTCCTGTAACAGGACACTGATATGAAGCACAACAGCTAATCTACATTAGAATGACTGGGAAAAAAATAAAAGTATAAAATAAATGATGTTTTGGAATAACCTAATAAAGTCCAGATCTCAGCATAAATGAAACACTGTGGTGGTAGTTTAGGAAATCTGTGCATGAGGGAATGAAACCTCCATGAACTGAAGAAAACACATATTAGAAGATACTGATGTAGGTATCTATGTTGGTACGTAAATACTTTGAACTGGACTATAAACAGGATCTGAAACAATATACAGTGTGCTAAAGGTCTGGATGCTCGTTTACCCTCCAAACATCTTTTCAGGAAAGGCATGAAAACACAACGTCCAACCATTCAAAGACAGCATTACTTTGTAGCTTCGTACTATTTTATATGAATTATCAGTCAAATATTTACTGGTATGTTTCAAGAAAAGTTTAATTCTCTTTTTAAAAGATTCTATGGTTTACCATCTATGTGATAAGATTGTAGATTTGACAAGATTGATACGATTTTGGCAAGATAGTGTATCATTAAAGCGCTACCCAACAACAATAACCTGTTTCTAAAACTTTAAGGGCCACCTGCACTGCCAGTTACCACGTGTCACTTAGCTGTGGTTTAGCATAAAAATCTTAATCTGCAGCTGAGCTCAAAGTTGAATGTGACTGCAGTGTTACGACAACTTAGCTGAGTCACAGTTAAACTGGCTGGAAATTCCAGGTACACTACCATGTCAAAATTATCAGTGTGAAATCAGTTAGGTTTTATGTACAAAATTGTATCCACTGTATTAAATAAAATACATCTATTACATCACTTTGTCAAGAAAGCACAGGAATCTGAAATGATTTCTTATCAATCAAGTGCTTGATCTGGTTTATGCTTGAATCATAATTATCGACATGCACTGACACATTAAAGGCCACTTTAAGTTGGAGACTGGCAAGATATGCAAAAACCTCCCAATAGCCTTGATGTGTGACTGAAATCTGTCATGTCATAATGCCATTTAAGGTCAGCAGACATAAGCAGAAACTCCCCAGTACAACTATCAGGCTAAACCTCACTACACACATCACTACAGTCTTAAAAGCTGTGCATGATATCACACCCATTAGCAGTGTGAAATCAAATCAGTCAGTCAGACATCAGACAAGCTACCAACTGGTGTAATTAAAGTTTGTCTTGTACGAGAGCTGCTGCCCAGTAGCAGGTGCAGCCTATTTTGACTGAAGCATTTATAAAATGAGCTTGCAAAGAGACCGCGAAAATTACTACTGAACATGGCTAGAAGTGTATATTACAGCAATGCCCATGAGATTCGGTGCATCGCCCATGTTGTCCAGTGCATTGAGTACATGAAAATATACCGTGGACAGCAAGGCTGAATGGTACATCCTGATGGTCCAATTTAACAGCAGGTTCCCTGAGGACAGGCCGAGAAGCGCAGAGAATTTAAAGGGCTTATGATAGTCTGTGAAGGTTGATGTGCGAAATACACTCAATGACAGAATGTGCACAGCATAAAATCTGGACTCGGCATTCCAGGAAATGTCACAACTCCATCTGGATCTTCTGACACTGAGGGTAGTGGTCTTTCCTTAGCAGACCACTGAGGTATTATTGTAAATACAACACGTGTGTGCGTATTTCTGCACTGCACCATGATCTTGCTGAAAAAAATAATGTGGAAACAAATATACTTTCTGTTCCTCTATACTTTAGAGCAGTTTCCCCACTGTGTTTTAGATGTTTCCCTACTCAAACACACCTGACTGGATCACCATCAGCTTGTCATAGAGGTCTACACATGTCTGGCAGTGGTCCACTAATTTGAACCAGGTGATTAAATCTTCAACTCTGAATACTAATCTAAATAATTTAAATAAAACATGGAAATAGAAATATAAATGAAGGATAGATTTAAATAAAAATGTCGTTGTTAGTCGCCAACAAGGTAATAATAATAATGTATGGTAATGTAGACATTTATTGGTAACATTGGCTTTTATTTGCTGTGCTATAGACAAAAACAGCCTCAGGGAGCGACGTGACCAGCAGCAAGAACAGTGTGTTCATCTCTGACAAAAACATGTTGCATCCCATTACATTAAAGCCAATGCAGAGGGGTGTCCTATTTCATTTGAACAGCTTTCAACCGCAACTCCTCATCCCTCTGTTCCAAAAGCCAAAGGGAACAGGAAGAGGAAAGGGAAGGAGAAAGGGGAGGTCTCCAAAACAGTGCTGTGATTGGCCCTGAACCTCAGGTAAACAAGTAACAGTGCAAACAGCCACATGACTTGTCAAAAATTTAAATTCAAGTTAAGCCAAGGTTAAACAGATTAATAGATATGACCTGGAAAATGATGTATGTGGGCTTTAAATTTTTACTTACAGGTACAAGAAAGTAAAAAGTAATTTGCAGACATTTATCACTGATTTCTCTAAAAAAGGATGTATAAAATGAATGCACCAAAAACATATAAAGTTAGGGTTTTTAATTTCCACTAGTACTTAGCATTTAATTAAATAATAAATCATCTTATCATTGATCCTTACAGGAAGTAGAAAAGTAGAAGTAGAACACCCACGTTCATAGTTCTGATCCTGTACCCCTTTGGCTGAACAGTCGCTTATCTGTTATTGAATATAAAAGGAGTATTTTTGTAAATCAAATGCAGAATCATCCCTCACTACAGTTACATATACATGTAGGGCAAGTAAAGTATATTGAAGTAACACTGTAGAGTGGTATATATATATTCATATTAACTATATTGTTTGTGGAGTAGGCTATATATTTGACTGCCTTGGCGAAGAAAAAAATAAACAAAAAAGATTTTTTCACCCTGAAGAAAAAAAAGACAAAAAGAAAAATCAGCAGGGAAGAATATTCTGTGTTTACCTTGTGAGTCATAGTTTTAAAATGATTCTTTTCTCTCATCTAAAGGCAAGACGTTCCAGCAAAACACCACCATGGTTCATTTAAATGATGATGCATAAAAAAATAACTTTTTAGACAGAGCGCACACACAAGGGTGCACTGAAACCAAATGTGCACACCCACACAGAGAACACAGTAGATGTACATCTGATCACACAAAGGCTATACTGTTAAACAAAAGATTCACAAAGCCACAACGTCTGACAGATAGACACATTTCAAAAAGAACAAGAGTCTAAAGGCCCGGCTGCCAGTCCAGAGAGACCGCACTACTGCCTACACCAAGCTGGACCAAAGAGGTTTGAACACACCGGCTGTGGTGCTATTGTTAGAAACCCACCCTTACCCAGCTCTCAGGGAGACCAAAAACCAGGAACAACACAGAAATCTGAGTGTTTTTTTTTCCTCACCTGTACAAGATATTTCTGGCTGCCATACATGACATATTGTGGGGCCAGACTGTAGATCATGTAACTGGTGTGTAGGACAATCAGGAGAAGAATCATGCAGAGGAAGAGAAGAGCCTGGGGACGTGTTTTCTTGGGTCTTATTTTGTACAGCTAAAAAGAAAAAAACAACACACTGTTAACAGTATATTTACCATTGCTTTAAGGTCAAACTGAAATAATGCTTGTTCTTACTCTTATCCAGAAGAACCAGATGCCCATGTTGCGAATGCCGGCCATGGACGTGAGCACAAAGTACATGGTGATGATTGTGATCAGGATGTAATCCAGGGGAAAAACCTTTAAAATCAGGAACATAAGTCAGCAATATTTATTTTGTATACATGCCAGAGTAACACAACTATTGCATTTAGATTTAAACATTGAGAATGGCCACATTTGAAAAAAAAAAACAAAACAACTTCCTCATTAGTTCAGAGCATTTCTGAGCTGCTCAATGTGCATCATAAAAAACTACTGAACACCACCAACTATTATCGTCTGGAACCGCAAATATCCAGACTTACTCCACAAGCCCATACAAACAATATTAGATACCCCAGACATAACCGTAAATACTGATCCAAGACATTTAATCAATGCTATTTTCAATTATGAACATTTTTATTGGTCTGAGCTCTCATTTTCGAGCAGTATAACAAGTAATACCAAGTTCAACAGAGCATTTTCTAATCCATGTCCATAACCAGCAGCAGGGAGTTAGAGGAAGGAAGAAATAGCAGTTATTTAATTTTCAATCTAAAATGTCACATTTTAAGTCTTCTATCAACAAAATATCCAGTATTCCTAAAAAAGAGAAAATGTAGTTGACCAAAACTAACAGGCTTATGCTGCACATAAACATGTTTTTCTACCTTTACAGCTACATTTACCATATGTTACCACATATATTTTCTATAGTAGACTGTCAAACCCAACTTATAACACTTATAACAGTCTGTGTGGTGCAGTGTAAATGAAAAAAGTGAATGTTTGGATACTGCTAGCATAGTTAGAGGCACCACTTGGCATGCCAGGCCAATTCTTGGGCCCCCCCGAGGGCCGACCAACTTTGAATCACAACAGAGCAGTGACAATGAGGAGAATTTACAATGACAGCAGTCGGCTGGCGGAGAACTCCGTAAAAGCGGCCGTGCCGCTATCTTGCCCTCTTGCTGTGTCTTACGTTAACAACCCTGATTAGAACAGGTCTTTCAAAATAAAGAGAAGCTATCCATCCATCCAAAAAACAAGGAGCAAGAAAAAGCATCAAAGAGTTGTAAGTGGTGCAGGTAATTCATAAGCTAATTTAGCTTAGAGCAGCTCAGTCTGTCCTGCTAATGTAAAGTGTCTCAGTAAAGACACCTGCAATTGACTTGTTTACTCAGCGAGCATGCTGAAAATAAAATAACTGTCTTGGACAAAACCCGTTCTCCAGCTATCAAATCAAAGCTGTATCCGGTTAAACTTAAATGTCAGGCTAAGAATGCTAAATTATAAAATTAATTTGCAACAAATTTAGAAACTGTATTACTAAGGTGCAGGGATGGAAATAGTTGTGCATTGTGTGTCGATGGTGTTTGTATTTTATTTTGAAATAACACAAATGTGGACTATCTAAAAAAATGTTCTTTCGCATTTATGGATTATTTACTTTATAAGGCTGATTCATTAGTTGATTCATTGGTATAACCAATAAATAAATAACAAAAAAAAACCGTTAAAGATGCGAGCTACTGTGTGAAAATTGACTTATATAATTTACATGGTATATTTCAGTTTAGAATCATGAGGTCTGATGCCACACTCATGTGGAGAGCAATGATCTTTTATTTTTGCAATTTAACATGTATTTTACAAACACTTACAGCTTTATTAGTGGTGCCAGTAAGAAAGGTTTAAAATGCAATTTAAGCCACCTCATTGACTGTGTGCAGCTACCTTTGTACTTGAGAGCTGTCCATTTTACAGTTAGACTGTAGTTCACCAAAAACAAAACACACACAATTTTAACTGTGTGTTTCTTATCCATTTTAGAATAACATGTGATAAAGCTTTTACATCAACACTTCATTTCGGATAATGATGATGGAAACAAGAAAATATGGCTTTAAGCACATCTTAATTGAGGATAATCATCTTTTCATCATGAGAGATGAGAGGATACTCACCGGCTGTAGGGCTAAAAGAAGTTCATTGAGAGGATTGGTTAGGTTGGTGCCAAAGATGATGAACCCAGAGCTGATGCCAGCAGAGTGGAGTGCTTTATCCAAACTGAAAAGAAGAGAAAAAACACTGAGCACATGTATTGATCTCCTGCTTTACAGATGCATTTATATAAAAAGAAAAAAGCTCCAATGTCCTCCTTCTTGCTTATATGACATGGCTTTTCAATGTGTTGCGATATGAATAATGACTTACTTTGAAATTAAAAGAGCAATCGTGAACAGCAGTGCAACCAGGATGAAGAAAATGCCCAATAATATCTGCAAGTACATTACCAAAAACACAAATGAAACAAAATGTTAATAAATAAAACAGAGAACCAAGGTAAGGATGTGGGCTCTTTGGGAACCTAATTAAAGAAAACTGTATTTTGCCTTTTTTAAAAACGTATCTCATGTGTCAGGAAATAAAACCTGTCTGTCAAGTCTTTTGTTAATAAGAGACCATATGGCATGTGGGGCTTCAGTTTGGCACGGTTGCCGACGGTGACAGTAGGAAGCAATGGCTCAGCCCAGATACAGTGGGGAGGTTCCAATCAGTGAGGTAAAATTAGGGTGGCAGCCAAAAAAGGAAATAAATACTGTCAATTACTATTCTTCGAGGGTGCCTTTAATAGCTAAAAATCCACAATAGCAACCGTGGTTAAGAGAAATGCGACTGAGCATTTATGGAAGAATAAGTTACCTTCTAGAGATTTTAAGTAGAATTGATCAAAAATAGAAAAAAGGCTGGATGAATACATGAGATAAAATCTGGCCCACATCCCACAAATGACCAAACACACAACTGGCCCTCTCAGGTAGAATTAAGGTCAGTCTCATTACTGAACAGGTTGAGAAAGTCCTCACCACTTGGGTTAATATTAAGACAACAGCATATGCCTAAGAGAAAGTGACGCCGCTTGGAACTTAAATCGTTTTGCTCATCACTCTACACCCGTAAGTTAGCATACTGTAAATTAATCTCCCAGCTCATTACTGTTCAAATTTGAGTCTGGGGACTGACATTAGCAGCAACCCCATTGCTTAAAGACAAACTATTACAGACACTTAGAATGTTTGTGCAAGTCTGCAGGGGAGTGTAATACTGGAAAATAAATAGCAGTGAGAAAGTAATATGTGTTTTTTTAGAAGATGCTGGAACTTGTCCGTTCCATACAACATATACATGTGATTGGCATGGTTGAGTCCTGTCTAAATTGAGCACCTATCAGTTGGGCATACAATCACACCAGTGTTACCTAGGCCAGACACTTTTAAACCCATTTATCAGTTTAGATAAAGCAGGATAAATGTGAGGAGAAAAATGATCCCATCGCCTGTAGGGCCTGAAGAGGGAAGATTTAGATATGACAACTCAAACTTGTTGACAAAGTTTTTTCTTTTTAAAGCACTAGTTAGATTTTAAGAACATTTTGGTTCTACTAATCTAATGGCAAAATAATTTATACAACAAAGTCAGATAAAATATTATTTTCTGTCTGTACCAAGCTGAGTAAAAAACTTTTAAATTCGATAAATAAATCAATGAATAATAAACTAAAAATATTCAAATGAGTTGTATAAGTGAGACATCTGGGCTGGCCTGTTCCAACACCAAAGACATAAATAAAATATATATTTTTTCCTCATTTACATGATTTCTGTGCACTTTTGTTTCCTGACAGTGCCCAACAGAGAAAAGAGAGGCGATATGTTATTCTAGTTTACAAAGACTGTTTCTATTGGTGCCATAAAAACTTACCAAGAAGTGTGCGTAAATGATAAATATAATAAAGACAGACAGATACTGAGCTTGGATAAAATTCCTGTCCTGTCCTGTGAGGACAGTGGCGGAGAACCAATGCTATGAGATCTGCATGTGATGGCAGCGGAGCAGCACTGCTAGTTCTCCTGCTTGAACATTAAAGTGCAGCCAAAACTAAGAAAAAAAAAAGCAAACATTGTCTCAAGTTGTAGTGGCATGCTTTGTGTAATGTTCCCTTGTAAGACTTGAAAAAAATCTATTTACATGTACATCCCATGACCAAAGTCAGGTGCCAAAGAGTCTAACTTTACAATACAGAGTTTATGGATAAGGCTGAATGAGATGCTGCAGCAGGGCTGAGTGATGTGGACAAAACAATCTTATCCCGTTATTTTTAGGTTGTTGACCAATAAACTTAATATCAGTATTCTATATGAACTGGATTAAATGTTACAATTTAACCTGGTGATGTAATGCGACAAGCACTTATATTTAAGAGGCTGGGCTAAAGGCCTTCTACACAGTATTTAAAATGCAACTGAAAGGGTGACCTCCAAAAAAATACATCTATGCCCCAACGCAACTCTGCGTTCTAACGTTATAATTCTGACTTTAGAATTTCTACCTTCATTAATTCAGAATTCCTGTTAAACTTTCTCTGTTCTGCTCGCATGCTTAATTTGCCACTATTTAATTCCTCAAATTCCTCTTAAAGAGAATCATGTGTGACAAAGATGCAGAGAGGGAGCGAGGTTAAGCAGATAGTTTGGGCAGAAAATCTCGGCTTTATCCTCTCTATGGACCAAGACACAAGAGAGGAGCAAAAAGCTCTACTGAAATATTATAAGAAATACCACCCAAACCCTTTATTGTGATGTTTGTGTCTCCCTTGTACTCATCACTGCAGCAGCCCTAAATGGTTAGCTGGAATGGGAAAGTACAAGTACATCTGTTGGTACTGACAGGCTCAAAGACATCACCCTAAAAAAAACAACCTTAACAGAGTGGTATTATAACCTTTGTCTTCTAAGATCTGTAAAAAAGAAAATAGATCAACGATGAGCATTTGATGAAGAGCAACCGATTGTCCAACCAAAAAAGGAATATAATCAAAGCTGGGTTTGCCGTTGTTTTGGTCTGTCCCTTGGGAACCATGAAATCCTGCCTGAAAAATGCGAGGCTCCCAGAGAGGCTTCAGAATAAATTAGTTGAAGAGACTACCCATGGGAATCATGTGAATATGCAGTTGTGTAAAGTAGAACTGAAAGTGAATCTAGTTCAGTCCAGATGAGAACTTAAACTATAGAAACTGTTCGGTGGGAGGCAGATGAAAACAAAACTAGTTAAACAAATGAAAAAAAGACATTTAAATCCACTGCACGACAAATCATATAATAAACTACAGCCTGCTAAACAAGCTGACCAATCAGACATTATTTCAAATTGGCAATCAGCTCTGACCTGAACACACGCTTTGTTAAAGATATTCACGATTACGTCACTGAAACTCTTTGCATTTGTAGAGAAAACAGGTCCACATTGGACAAACACAGTTTCCTTGTGTGGATGTGAGCCAATTTATTCATGCAGACTCACCTTGAAGGGTCTGAGAGCACTTCCCACTTTAGTGCAGCAGTTCCTCTCTGCAATTTCCAGGTGTCTTCCCCTACGCTGGAGGACCTGTAGTTTACCCTCCAACTCCTGCAGGTTCCGTCTGTCCCTTGAGGACAGAGGACGTCCGTCCACACACTGGCAAGGAAACAAAGAAAAACCAAAAGCGATAGTAAACAGACGCATGTGCTGTTTGTTTGTACATTCCTGCATTTGCATTTCTGAAGGAATATAGCCGGAAGCTTTAAGGTGGGATTTAGAGTGAACTGTAAAGTGACGGAAAATAAAGGTGATTAACCTTTAGTGATTGCATAAACTACCCGTTAAGCAGAAAGCTTGACATTTAACTCAACATTTAGTTTATTTATGACAAGAAATAACTAAATGAAGCATAGAGACACTGTGGTTTAAAGAGTCAGGTGTTATTCATGTGACTGTACAGTACATATCCAGGACTATTGCATTAAGAAAAAAGGCAAAAAGCTGCTACTTGTTTGACACAGTCCTCTAAAAAATTACATTTATCCCAGTCAAAAAAACCAAAAAAGACCCCGAATAGATGCTTTTGCCTCCTTCTCCATGGGTTAAATTTAAAAAAATACTTTCTTTTTCGTTCTTTTCTTCAAAATGGATGAATCTATCGTGAGGTCAAAGTCCGTTTTTAGTGGGAAAAGGTGTTTAAACTCTCAGATTATATATAAATGTATAAAAACTTTGTGCACAACTGTTTTCCTTTTTTTCTTATAGTTTGTAATCTTAAACCCAGCCAAACACATTTTTTAAAATATAAATAATGTATGCAAGGAACAAAGGGAGAATATCAACCACACTGTCTTGTTTTCACCTCATGTAGCCGCTGACAACTAAAAGATATCTTTAGTTGTGCTTCCCTGTTTAGGGCACATGCATTAGAGATGTTGTTGACATAAATAATCCTAACCCTTTATAACAGCGTGTAAAGATAAGAGGGGCAGAACAATAATACTGGGGGACTGATAAGACAGAGATTACGTTTCCGGACCTTTACATTATGCAGAATTGTAAATACTGGTCAGATACTGAAGTTTTAAAGACAGCAAACAAACTAAAAACATCTATTGATAAGAATCTTGTTTACTACGTGCAGCTTGACAACTTGTTTTGTTTATGTTTGCCAGTGGTCTCATTTAATGACTGGTGAATAATTTCCACTGCTGCATATTTTACGTATTTATCTGTGTTTACTGTAAAGGCTTCTTGTGCTTGAGTGACTCACCTTGGATTTCAGCTTTTCTATTTGATGCTCAACATCATCTATGTCCTCTGTGTTTTCCAGGCGTTCATACATCACGCTCCGTGTCCCTTTTATCAGATTCAAAGGCAAAACAGACATTCCATATGCCTGAAAGACAGTACAAAACGGCCGTTATGATGACACATTATAGTGAGAGCAGGACGGCGCATATGGCACGTGTTTCCACCCACATGGACCCACTCCTGCCTGATGGCAAACCCATCACAATGTGGAACATGGAAACTGTCAAATACGGGTAAGCAAACACACACGGGACACACTTAGAGACATGTACAGTCAAACCCAACCAAACTGTTGCTGGCCCTCCGGGCTGTCATTTTTGGAAAAGAAAATAAGGAGGAAAAAAAGATTAAAATGGTGGAATCTATAATTGTGATGAGGTTTATTGAAGAATTAGCTGCAACCATTTTGTGTGGGTATCACTTACTTATATCATCCTGATAAATTTACAGCTTAACAGTGCCCCCATGTGACAGCAATATCATCTTTCTAGGCTTGCACAATTTCAAACATCTCTTTTTTGAGAGAAAACGCTTGACTGGATGTAATCATGTCAGAGCAGTAACAGATTTTAGATTAATAAACTGCAAGCCTCTTTTACAGGTGGAGACAATGTGGAAAAACCATACACACAATGACAGGGCAGTGTAGAAATAATACACGACAGACACATTCAGAGAGACAAGGACAGCAGTTAGAAACAGTAAACACCCAAAAGGTACTTTGAGTTCGATGGTCACCCGAAGGGATGTTTGAACAAAGGACATTTTCAATAACAAGACAACTTAATCAATAAAAAGAAAAGAAAATGCAAAAGGACACTGCTTTGCCTCTGCTTTATGACTTGCCATTTTAATGGGTGTATAAAAAAAGTCTGTGCAAAGATACTTTCAGCCTTGCCAAAATATGCTTCACACTTTCTTTTATTTCTTATGAGCTGAGACACCAGGGTCTGTTTTTTTTTTTTTTTTCTTAAACAATTTGTACTAGTTTCAGAGTGTTAGGTAGAATTAAGAGAGCTGCACGGGATACTAAGTCAGGCTACACTATTATTAGTCTCTGCTGTGGATCTCTGCTACGGGCGAATGTCGCCTCCTGCAATGAATCACTGAGCTCTTAAGGCCAGAGCATGTCCCGAATATCAAACACACTCATAAAAGGAAAACCTGTCCCAGATCCCAAGAGGAACCTTTTGCTTCCCCTCAAATGTGCAACTACTTGAGGGAAATTTCTAATGAAAAACAAGAAAATAAAATAAAAATAAAATAAAAAGCCCTTCTGCTCGACTTACCATTTTCAGTTCACACATATTGAGGCTCATTAAAGTTACTTTACAAGCAACTGTGGTCAATAATAACCAGAAATAGCTTATCAGGGTAGAGAGGAGTGTGTGTGTGTGAGAGAATCTGTGTCTGCAGGCTGAAACCGTTCCGAGAGAGACTTCTGCCTGCTGAGTGGGAAGCGGGAGAACTAGTTGTACACGGGTCTCCTACACAAGCCTCGCCGTTGTTGCTTGGTTCACTTGTGATGATGGAGCCAAAAGGAAGCAGGAAGTGGAAGCCCTCTTGAACTAATTGGAGTGCATCTGACCTACAGACCTTTTTGTTAAGAATTATGAAAGTATTATGGAAAGAATACTTAATATCCTGATAATCTGCATTCAAGTGTCGATCTTTAATTCCTTGTCATGTACTGCATTTCAGCTAATTTAGTCCCCCTTGTTCCATTCAACAAAATCCTTCTCCTTCTTCTCCTTCTCCTTCTTCACTACATATTTTAAATCTGCACATTCTAGGATAAATTACTATTTATGTTTGTCTGAAATTAAGTATGTGAAAATAAAACTGCAATATTTCCAGGTCAATCTCAGAGTCTGTGATTAGACCAACAGATTTTACTTCCCCGTACGCAATTTGAGAGCAAGAGGAAAAATAGGTTCACAGGAGACTTCACTAAAAGTCCCAAATCAATATAAAAGCCTTTACATGATGCATGACCTCTGAGGTCCTCTCATTTCATCGCTGCTGGGTACCAACAAACAAACACAGGAGGAAATTGCATGTTCATAATACCCAGGAATAGATTTTCACAGAAAAACTGTTTAAAGGTTCAAAGATCACTGTTATCCTTTCTCTTTTTCTTACTCAACAGCACAGATACTAAAATGCAGCTAAATGATTCTCTTGCTGACATTACAAACACACCTATGGTATGTCTTTGCAACAAATGAGAAAATGTCATGTATCATATCTGAAGTATCCATTTACAGGAGGTGTTTGATATACTGAAATGCAAACTTTGTCGGAAAATAAGCCAAATGTATCACTAATATCTATAAATTACTGCCATCAGAAACATTTTGCATGAGTTATGAACATTGGTATAGTTTCACATGAAAATAACAGACATAAACTTAATTAAAGTTGGTGACTGCATCTGCTTTCGGAGAATGCTTCTATTTGAAATAAATGTGTGTGCACCAAGAAAAAGAAGGGGGGGGGGGGCTTCACTTTGTATTATTAATTCTAAGTGCAGTAGGTTGCAGTGTTATATATACTGTTTACATTGCAGCGTTGTTTGCATTTAAGGTAGCAGACTATCTGCACTAAGAGTAGTGATAAATTAGCACAGGAGGCGCGGAGCACACTGCTTAGGGAGCCCGTCACTTGCATTCCATTAAGTTAATCGAGCTCAACAGCAACATATTAGAAGAAGGAATAAATCATAGAGATCACTGCAAAGTCAGGTAGGTTGTCACCAACAACAGTCTTCCCATTTAGAGGCGGAAGCAAATACAGTAGATGAGAGGAAACAGAGTATTATGCGCAGAGACTACAAAAAAGGGAGAGGCAGCTGCTGTTGCTGCCTTAAGGACTGATTTCTCTGATTGACTTCAACAAAACAAAAACATCAAAAGCAAAGACACAGCAGGAGTTTGGATTTCCAAAGGGCATTCACAGAGTCCATAACAACATTGGTCAGTACAAATCCGAGCACAGTTCCATCCTCCAAATGTAATAAGTAATTATCCCCTCTTTAGAGAACTGGGAGAAGCAAGTGAAAACAGTGGATAAAACCCCAGCAGAGATGGATTATATGTCCTAAAGGGAGATTGGTTTCTACAACTTACGTGACTGGGTTTTGTATTATTCATTAAGGGCTCCACATTCAATTGTTGTGCAATTTGTCAAATAGGACTCTTTGAGCTCAACAGAAACTAGATAGATTGGGGCTGGGTGTCACTTTAACATTCACTCCTGGATTTGATACCCATGTAGTTTCTTTTTTATCTTTCTGCAGTTGACATTATTCTGTGTAATGCCACTCTGACACCAGGACCCCCTCCTCAAGGGAATATTCACAGGCTAGTTACGAAGATAACAACCATGAAAAATGGACACCATTAACAAGTCCATTTTTTTTTATATGGGGAAAAAATGAAAAACTGCAGAATGCTGAGGGAATCAAAATATAGGCATATACGAATGGACACTGAGCTGGATCTATAGATATGAAAAGACTGCAAATAAGTGGTTGATAAGCCTTTGAGGAGCACTCATACATCATGAAAAAGCTTAGGTACCCTGGTGAGAAGAAAGCAGCCTGAGCAATTTGAGCCATTGAATGTCAGAGCTGTAAAATGACAAAATATTAAGTTTACTGAATGGCCTGTCCATCACTCCAAACATCCCAACCAACAAAACATGAGGCCATTTGGACACAATCCCTTTTAATGAAACTTAGAAAAGAGGATTTTTGCTTTCTTTATATTTCAAAACATTTTGTACTGAGGATATCTTCTATATGCAGAGAGGCTTTTATGCTACAAGGAAGTGGAGATAAAGAAGCCATCTTAGCCCATGATATGCTCCGATTATCATGCTAACGTAAGTTTTCTCCATTTATCACACATAAAACAACATCAAGTACTTGTCTGGGTCTCAACTCACCGTGTAAGTGATCACTGCCAACATGCCAATCAAAGTCAAGGAGCTGATGGAGAAAGACAGAGCTGGTAGACCATCTGCAAGTGAAAAGTCAGGAAAAGCATTAGATTTGTCCAGGACCTTAAAAAAACACATCAATAAACTCTTTCCCACATGCATAAATAGCAAAGAAACAGCTTTTAGCTTTTTATTGAACATTTTTATGGTATTTCTTTCGGCTGTTTTTGAGGGTGAAAACTGACAGCTGATAGATTTACAGGATTCAAACCTTGCAGTGTTCAAGTAATCTTCTAATATTTTTTTTGTACGTATAAACCTGTTATAATTAAATAATTCACATCAAAATGCAGTTTATACCTAAAAAAAACTTGAGCAGAATTTCCCACACAATGTGAATACATGTAAGCAACCCATACACATCGATGGCCAGCCAAAGATATCAGTAAACTCACAGTTTTTGCTTTTTTCCCCACAAATGAGTATAATCTATTTTACTTCAGAGCTGTGTCGCTCCCCTATTGCTATCTCTTTCATGCATACACGCAGATGTTATATCGCCCCATTCCCTCTTAATGCACCCACTGCATCAATACATGGCTGCACACAAGACGAATGCTCACTGGACTACATTCTCACCAAATAGTTTTGCAGCTTATGCTTATAACATTAAAAAGAAACGACAACAAAAAACACCAAGTGTTTTTGCAACCATTTGAGAAAAACCTTGATTACTTTTTGTACAAAGTGGTCCCCCTTTTTCTTGCTTTAACATATATAAAGTGGTCTCCTCTCAGCCTGCCAACTCAGAGAAGGAGGAAAGCAACCAAATTCTGCAGTGTCTGTACAGCCGCCCGGATGATCCATCCAGTCTGATGTGGCTTCTACGAGCCGTTCGGATTTGCGCATTTTCCTTATGTGACCAAAATGCAAACCACGCCCACAACTATAAAACCGTGTAACTGCATGGGAGCGTCCGACTATCACGTAGCACTGTGTGACACCGGACGCTCTCTGTCCATCTCCTCCAGCAGCTGCCACTTTTTTTAGGTTTTTGTAGTGAAATGAGGAGGTATCATAGAGATAACTTCTCATTTCAACTAACTGGATCAGACGTTCCTCATCCGTGACCGTTTCCTACAGCGCTTTCAACCGGCTTTCAACGCGAGCGGCAGGAAACGGCCAGCTCAAAACGGCGTGCTGCGTCACGCAGCGCTGCGTCGCTGCGGCCGGTTAGGACAGTCCAATAGAAAATAAAGCAATGGAATTGATTTTGTCGCTGACGCTCACTCGCATCGCATGCAGTTATGACACAGTGTTAGGACACGGTAACTCTGCCGGCCGGAGCTTCCACCATTTTTTTCGTAGCGGTGTATCGCGTCATTCAGGCAGCCAATCAGCACAGTGTCTCATTATCATAGCCTCCCGACCACTCAGAATCCTGCATAGATAATGAGGTTAGAGAATGGGAAGATAAAGACATGGCTCAGAGGCTGAATTTCTAATTTATTTAGTAAAAACAATCAAAAGCTTGTTTTAAGACATTCAAGGCCTGTTTATAATAGGGATTAGATGCCATAATAGGTTCCCTTTAAAGCATTACAAAAACTATAATGTCAGCAAATACTAGCACCAAGGTCAAATCTCTATTAACTTTGTTGAAAAGCACAAACAACATAAGAAACAATAAAATAATAATAATAATAATAATAATAATAATAATAATAATAATAATAATAATAATAATAATAATAATAATAATAAAAACAAGATAAAAAGCAACTAACAGAAAAGAGAAATATTTTAAAGACAATTAAACTTGGATTTTGAAAGTTTACAACAGTGTATATAGAAACGGGCTTTGGAAACTCGGGCCTAAGAGTTTAAAAAATATATAATTCCATTAGAAGAACCGTGAAAATGCAAGGATGGTTTATGTTGAACCATATTAGAGACAAAACACCAGGCATCCCATTATTCTCCCTGATATATGAGCAGTCCTCAGTTACAGCTGGGAATGTAGCTCTTCAGGGAATTTCTTGAAAGCAATAGTAGACCTTTTTTTCCCCACTCCTGAACAAATACACATCATATTACTATTTAATGGCGCTTATGCAGCAATTACATTTTTAAACAAATGGGTAGAGTGTGTGTCTATCACCTTTTGAGGCAAAAAAAGAAAAAAGAAAAAAAAGGGGGCCACCCATCAGGCAAGGGCAACGGTAGGTGTCACACCAGCTGCCAGAGATAGACTTCGAAGACAGGGATTGATGAGGAGACTGATTGCCTCACTCCCCTGTCAAGATCCCACCTGTCATTGAGCTCCAAGTAAAAAAACAACCAAAAAACCCACACATTACGCATTTCTCCTCTTAGAGACACACCACATTCTCTCTGCAGCAACTTCATAATGCCCAGACCACCTGCCAGCATGGGCATAGGTGGCCATCTACTCGTCTTTCTCCTTGACAGTTGCATTTCATTCAGAATATTAACTCGGTATTCAGGGAAAAGGCAGTTAAAATAATTTATGACTTTCTTTTGGAAGCAGTTCACATGCAGCAGGACAAAAAGATGGAAAATTTAAATAAATGAAGTCTTCTCCCAATTGATTGCTAGGAATAAACTTTGAAGTCTGGCTGAACAGTGAATAGCTGTTTCATTGCTTTTCTTACTGCCTTTGTTAGTGGAAAGCTCGGTATAAGGGACAATAGTCTTATATTGAGCATAAGGAATAATTTGTTAATCGGTTCTTCACAAAGCAAAGGATAGATGTTTGCTGCCAGTCTTCCTACATTTCTTGAGCAGATTTTCCGGGGATTAAACATTAGGGAATATTGTCTTGTCATTGGTGCTTCCACATCTGTACAGTGTCAATTCAAAAACCAATGAAATGCAGAAGCTCTTATCTCACTCCCCATATAGCTCCTCAGGCCTGTGTTCATACATGAGTCTTATGCAGAAAGATGTTCATCAAGAACCTCTCGTGTACTGGGGGAGGTCTGCTGCATGACGTGGAGGGAACTTTTACTTCCACGCTTCCAAGCTTCTTATGCTTATTATACATATATATATATATATATATATATATATATATATATATATATATATATATATATATATATATATATACACACTGCAATAATAAACTTGGAAACAAGGAAAACAGCAGTATGTTCAACAGATGGGACACATGTCATTATTCATTACTGTATAGAACAAGAAATGTCTTGATTTTAGGGAGACACAATGGATACAAGGACAACTCAGCAACTCTGCAATAGAACATAATCGAAAGGTTGAAACCAAATGTCAACTGATGATTTTCTGGCTTCAGCAAAACAAGAAAGTTTTCCAGCCTGACTGTCGCATTATGTTTAAATCGACAACAATTCAAAGAAGTTATGATATCCAGCTATCTTGCTTTGAAATGAAACAACAATAGACAAACACTGATGTGCAAAATATGTCTGACCATAATCAAATACTTTGATGCACAAAACTATTGAGTAACTACTTTAGACATTGTTGACCAGGATGTATCTGAGTGCTATTAAATTTGCCCTCCAATTCAGGCTGGGAATAGAGTCAGCACAAAAACTTAGTACTTTCACAGCAGAGGATCTACCACCTTATAAAACCAGAACGCTTTAGTTTCACACTAAAGCTGGTCAAAAGGCCGGCGCATCAAATACAATGCCTTTTTACTGGAGCTGGTGACAATGGCATGCACTATCTGAGCAAGTTACTAAAGCTGCAGATTCAGATCAGACTGGGATTTTTGGGGCGAGACCTAACTTCTGGTTTTATAGAAAATCTGTAAAAAGGCAGAGGCAAAGGACAATGTTTTAGCTAAATTAAATGGGGGACTTTACACACACACACACATATTTTATATATATATATATATATATATATATATATATATATATATATATATATATATATATATATATATATATATATAGTCTGGCTTTCTTCAGTTCTGTTTAAAATATCTATTTGCTTAATACAAACCTATTCCAACTGATTGTGAAACTCAAATATTGTTACTTAGATATATGTAATTATGTTGATTTAAAGGAGCTTGAGGCCGGATTGTGGCAGGATTTATGAAAAAAATCTGTATACATTTTAAGTTTTCTAGTAATAATGTCAGATGAAGCGTTCCAAACCCAAAAGAATGAGCCCTCTAGTGTATCTCTCCTTTGCCTTGAACAAGCTGTGTGCTGCAAAATGTGCTGCAATTCGGTCCCGAATTTCCCGCGCTGGGCTGAGGATGTGACGTCACATGACGCTGCATGCCCGTTCTCCCCGTTCTCCCGTGCCGGCTTCACTGTTGGCTGCAGTACCCCCAACGGCCGTCGTGGTTAAGGGTGGCGCTAGAGAGTCTCATTTCTTAAAAGGAGCCTCAAGCTCCTTTAAGTTAAGTTATTATTTATTTTTCATGCTTCCTTTGTTTATTTCATGGTTTATTCATGTGTTACAAATCACAAAAAATGTGCTTTTGCAAAATGTTTTCAGTCACATTCATTTAAAAACCCAGAATGATCACCTGAATCTGCAGCACTCTGCAGTTATTAGGGTTTTCAAAACAACCAAAAAGCACAGCCTGCCATCACCCAGACAATAAAGAACATGTCGCTGACCGCGAGATCAGACTTATTTCCGATTTCTACAGTCTATGAATTCAACCAGTTCCAACCAAGTTAAAAGCTAGTGTAAGGAAGCACTTTGGCTTCTATAAGGCTGAAGGTGAAAGTGGCCTGGGCAAGAGCCATGCTGTATGCAAGCTGTGTCACACCAACATAAAATTTGTTGGCAACCCCATAAACATAAGAACTAAATCATACACTTCCATCCACAGGAAGAGGGAAAACACACATCAGGTGTTGATGATGCAAGTAGTTCTGCCAAGCAAAGAACTATAGAACAAGTCATTATAAAACGTCCACCCTTCTTGACAAAAGGTGAAGCGAATCATAGTCTATCATCATAGTTTATCATTATGTTTATTCAAGGCCATATTCTATGGTGAAGAACAAGGGAATTTTACTTTCTTTTTTTGCATACCAAGATACTGCATTTTCTGACATTTTTGAGGTTAGAAATCTTATTTATTTTTGACTGAGAGCAACTTTTTGTTATTGTTTTCTAAAGTTTAGAAGCCCTGTGTTTGAACAGTTTATCAAGAACTACGGTATATGTTGTGACTCAGCACAGTGTTTTATGTTAATTGCTTAAAGTTGGGAAGCACAAGAGTTAAGCTTTTGATAAAGAACTAAACCTTTAATTTGTGAGAATGGGCAATCTTTTATGTTAATTGCTTACTGAAGTATTAAAATGCTATGCTTGAGCTGCCCAACAAAGAATTTTAAATGAAGAGCTGGCTTATTTTGGTATGATGAAATATTTTTTTATTTTGTCCATATAAGCTCATAAATAACTCATTGTTACCCACTGTTTTTGTTTACCTTAATAAAAGATAATGGAAGTAAATTAATCTCTTGATTTTTGTTCTAAATGTACAATTTGAAAAAATAAAAAGTACTGGTAGCAATAAGTGGTCCAGAGTCCCTCGGTCAGGGGAAATAATTTAGCTAAAAAGTGTTGTAAGATGCACCAATTCGAGACCCAGTAATAGTTTTATAATTGAACCGTAAGCCCTGAATAGAAATTGAATTAAAATGTGAAGAGAAAAAACTTTTATCAAGTTTCACAGCTTATTGATGCGTACTGAAAATATACATATAACTGTAAATAAAGGTGTAGATGTAAATATAACAAATCAGTAGTTCCAAAGGAATTCTGTAGGAAATGCTAAATGTACAACTTTTCCTGTGGTCCACCTTTGGTTTATAAGAAAATTTGCTGAAAAAATGTTTTTTGTTTTTCTCTTTAATAAACCACACTTCTCTGTGTCTCTGTCACAACTAATTTACTGCAGAACTTAGCGCAGTGTGCAACTTGAATCGCTACTTTGTGAATGGAGCAGTAAGGTTTACCTTGTTTGCTTGCTCTAACATGCCTCTCACATTGTCATCCATGACATCTGTTAACAATGTGAAAATGGAGAGGCAGATCATTTGAATACAAGTTATTTTGAGATTTATCGACTAAGGGTGCATTTCGGAACCTGATTTAACAAGCAAATTGGAAAAGGTTGATATATGAAAAAAATAACATAAAATATTCAAATTCAACCAAATGAGACACATTCTTGTTTCCTTTCCTCATGTTTCTGTTGAACATGACTGAGACAATTTATGTTAATGTTCCTTTACCAAATTCCCCTTTCAAGCATGTAGCAGAAATCTCCTCTAAACATGCAGAAACCCCCCACTAAAGCTGGTATTTGGCTTGCTTTGGGAAACTTTAAACATGATTATTCTGGGACAAAATGCTGACTAGGACAAACAAGAAAAAGGTCATCTGATGATACACTTTCCAAGCATCAAAATTGGAAGGTTTCTTCTTCTCACCCAATTCTTCACCAGTGAAGACATATGTTAATTATGATTATCACACTACATTTTTTGCCAAAAGATCTGTCAAAATATTTTAGATTAGAACTGTATGCAAGCTGTTCACCATCTTCTATTAATTAAATATGAAAACACTACAGAGAATGATCTAAAAAAAACTGTATGAATTATATCAAGTATATAAATATATTGCTGTTAGAGAAATTAATTTCCAAGAGAAAGCTTATTCAATTTTAAATTTCTTATAGTTAAATTATTAAGACAAAATGACAAATGCTCAGTAAACCGCCTACCAGCATATAAAAATTATTTTGTTTGTCCATAATGATGCAATAATATCCTCTAGCAGCTCAAGTTTCATCAAGTTAATTGCTAAATGAAAGGTCAATTAATTTAAATTATTGGCTTCTTTGGAGTGAGGAAAAATATAGAGAAACACATGGGAAGTCTTATTAGGCTCCCGATGTTCTTGTTGCATTTGAAAAACACAACACTCATGTAAATGTTTAACAGCCCTTGACAGCACTTCGTCTGATTACCTGATAATTAAATTAGCTCTTAAACTGTTTTTTTTATTGTTTGTTTGTTTTTTTTTCCCAAACGCAACCCACAGTGGAAATATATAAAACTTAACTTACAAATGAACAGTTTAATTGAAAGGTCTCTTGTCACATGCTAGTGCCTAATGACAAGCTGCCTCTGCCAACGTATAGTTATCCACATTTTGAACATCAGCAGGTTACAGCTGCAGTTGCAGCTCTGAATAGTAGCAGCAGGCAGGCAGCCTTTGAAAGACGACAGTGAAAGTGGGTTTTAACTCAGCAACGATGGTCAGCAAGCTTCCCACTCGCAACCAGTTTTTCTATACCACTCTGGCCCGCTTTAAACTGAGCAAAAAAAATGATTTTAACATCTGCTTCTTTTTTTACCATTACATGAGAAAACCATGAAAACAATGCAGAAAACCCTAGGTACATTTACTCCTGACATGTTAGCACCTTTAGATTTTTCCTTAACATGACACACAAAGACATGGAACTGATGCCAAGTGGGAATGTTTATCTTGCACAAAATTAATACTGAACCTATTGCAGATGTCACCGTATGCCCAGTCAGTCATTCAGCCATCTTATATAAAATAAAACAAAAGTCTGAGGAGTCATATCTGATATCCGAGTGCCATTGGAGTTAATACATGAGTGCAAATCCAAGTCAAGACAGAATACCTTAAAATGAGGGCTATCAACACTCTGGTATATATGCGTAGTGAGTGTACAGTGGGGCAAAAAAGTATTTAGTCAGCCACCAATTGTGCAAGTTCTCCCACTTAAAAAGATGAGAGGCCTGTAATTTTCATCATGTAATAGTTCAGTTTGGAACATGGAGATGCAAGTGTTTATATGCCAGTTGGATACATGGGGTCTTTCATTGTTTCTTTCTTTCTTTCTTTTTCCTCACTACTGGGGAAGGAAAATAAGCAGGACAAGTTAAATAGTATGAATCTCCCCAAGTGTTCAACGTTATACTTGACACCGGACTGCCACCCATGGTCATATACTATATGGTCTAACACAATTCAGAGGTACGGCGATGATCTGAAGCGCTTTCAGCCAACACTGCTTTAACAAGTGTATTGTTAAAACCATTAAAGATGCAGCGGCCTTAATGAACAGTTGTCGCAAAGCAGTCAGGAGTGTTATGGGCCAAAAGCGCCTTTTCTTTACACAATTAACCTCCCATCTGGAGAGGGAAGAGACAGGGAATTAGAAAAAGGGATGATCCTCACTTTTCCTCAGCAGCAGAGCAATTTCCCCCTGTGCCAAAGGAGGAAGGTTAGGGAGAGCATGTAGGGATCTGCTATTATGCAGAGAGGCAGATGGTTCAACTTCCTCCTTGATCCCCGGATGGCAAAAGGCCAATGGACTGCAAGGAGTCCACATTTGGCTACGTTCCTGCATTAGCATGACTATAAGCAAAGGCATTGTTCCGTTAAATAAGTGAAGATGCCCAAGGAGGGTGTCTTTTCAAACACCCACTAGAGTATTAAAACTGGAAAGGTAATTTTTTAACACATTTTACAATTTCCAACATGTTAGTGGATGCAGTTTTAGAGTAAGGCATCTTGTAAGGCACAGATGGAAAAGTGAATGCCTCTGGAAATACAATACATCTTATTTAACACTTAATGGTATTTCAGTTTAATTTACCACCACATTTCCTTCTATGACATTGATATACACATCAATTTGAACTCTCTGACTGAAGACACTATTGTTTCATCAACATCTGGTGTAAAGAATGTGAAGTAGAATGGAACAACTGTTGAGTGAGTGAGAGTGAGACGCAGCCGTTGATGTGCATGGACACCTCCGTGATTTCCTGGATCACTAATTACTTGACTGACAGGCCACAGATCATCTGTCTGGGTGGTGTTCAGCTAGATGTGGTGCAGCAGGCTGATTCAAAGGTACATGAACTAGTATTTTGACCAATGTAGTGGGAACTTTTCCTTGGATAATGAAGCTCACCCACAGTCCTCTTTGGTTGTCTGTTGACGGCAGAGAATGCAAAGTTTTGTGCTTGTCTGTACAGTCAGGAACTGAATACGTCAGATGTCTTCCAGCTTTGGGTATAAGTGGGCATAACTGCTGCTTGCGAAAACAATGAAATGACTGATCTTTGCGCTGCCAGGCCTCGGCTGTCCAAATCAGGAAGTTCTGTCGTGGAACGCCTTTGGTTATTATAATGAAGTCCTGATATAGAAAAATGACCAAAATCTGAACAATTTCTCACATTTGTTCTGACTGGAACAGCACATTCAGCACAGACTGAATGGTTTAAAAATACTTTTTAATGATCTGGGGCCTCATTTATAAAGCTTGCTTGCACACAAAACAGGGCTTGAAAGATGCGCCACCTTCTACGCAAAGGTTGGGATTTTAAAAAAAAACTAACCGAAAAATGTGTGTATCTTTACGCCAACCCTGACCCTTGCGCAAGAACATTTTGAAGATATGGGGCACTGGCGACGCAGGCGGTGAGGTGGTGAAATGAAGCCAGATTCATGTCATACTTTTAATGTCATCACATATCAGACTTATAATATAATAGCGCTGATCGTGTCCCTCTGTGTTTGAAGCACAGCATCAGCGCTTGGTTCGCTCTGGTGCAGCCGCGGTGCAGGACACGCCGTGCCGGGAACCTCCTCGTCACCCACCACGACAACTGGAGAGTGACTGAGGACAGAACAAATGAGTGTCGGGCCACTCCACGGAGCCCCTAAAGGGACTCAGATTTTTTTTAATATATATATATATATATATATATATATATATATATATATATATATATATATATATATATAATGAGTTTTACGGGCGGGTAAAACCTTTACGCGCACGGGTAAAGCCTTAATTATGGTTCTGCGTTAAATCTGCGTTGGTGTAACGCGGAACCATAAATCATCCTTAAAGGTTTCACGCGTGCACGTAAAACTCATTATATACAGGACTGTCTCAGAAAATTTGAATATTGTGATAAAGTTCTTTATTTTCTGTAATGCAATTAATGCAACTAATTTCTTGAGATAGGATATTTGAGTTTTCTTAAGCTGTAAGCCATGATCAGCAATATTAAAATGATAAAAGGCTTGCTTTCAGTTGATTTGTAATGAATCCAGAACGTATGACATTTTTGTTTTTCTGAGACAGTCCTGTATAAAAAAAATCTGTGTCCCTTTAGGGGCTCCGTACCTCTTATGCTCCACCTTCAAATCACATTACTTCTTTTTTTTTCTGCAACAGATCTGTCCGTGGCACTCGCGGCGTTTAGCGCAGCAACGACGTGCTGCCACTCACTCGCTTTATTTTATACTATTTATATACTATTTATACTTTTACTGTGACCACCAAATAATCTCGTTTTCCTGGCCTCCACCTCATCCGCAACATCTCGATCTCCGTGAAATTTAGTGGCACGGTGGCTCGACACGTCTCATTCATCCTGAAGCGCAGCAGAAACAGGCTGCAGGCAGGCGCTGCGCATGCTCAGCAGGCCCATTTATATGCAAATAGAGTCATCATGTAGTTTGCATTGACCATTTATGGTAGAAAGTGGGCGTGTAGAGGGCGGGATATGAAGCGAATGTGGGCAACCTTCCAGATGGACTGTGATTTATAAAGCGAACATTGCATGCAGATGTGCGTGCACACGGTTTTATAAATCCGGATTTTTTTGTGCGCACGCCATTTTCGGCTTTTGGGCGGACGTGCACTTTTAGTACGGATCCTACACACTCTTTTATAAATGAGGCCCCTGGTAGTTGCCCCAGATACTGAATTTTAATGCTCAAGCCTTAAACAAATTCATTGTCCATCAATATGCCCCCTTTAATGCAGCTCTGCATACAAATTATTTTGTATAAAGAAATGTAGAGATAAAATCTCCTCTTCACACATGTTGATAGCACCCCCCCTTGACTTTCAACTGAAGTGCAGGTTTCACAGAGCTGACATAATCAACAGCTGAACAGCCAACATGCTGGATATTTATATTATTTTCTTCAGATGTAAGGCATCTATTGTGTCTTGTATAAAAACTGAAAAGAAAACTGTCTATTCACTGATGACAATGAAAACAGTGGCAAGTGCTTAAGCATAACAATAGTTAAGCAATCAAAAACCTCAGCTCACAATATGTTGTAACGTTGAACTGGATTAGAATTGAATACATGTTTATACACCTGCTGAATCTTTGTTTTTGTCTGCGATATAATGAATCAAGCACAGCCGCCCAATAGTAACAAGCTCAGAGGAGGCATGTCACGACAAAATACAGAGGAGTCAGGCATACTTGGGTTAATAAATCTATTCCCCTCTTGTAATCGTGTAGTGGGACAGGGACACCACTGCAATTAAATGGTCTTGTCAAGCTATAACCATAACTTGCCGTAACTACGTCTGCAAAGTGTTTCTTCAGTACCTAATAATCTGAATCCCGAAAAATGGCGACTGAAATACATAAACCAAAAAATGTGCACTGCTCATTTGAACTTATTTTTTGTTACATAAGGATTTATCTTGCATCACAAATACTATGCAAATTCAGGCTGTAGCCAGAGCACCCTTGACCTATTGGTTGTTCATAAAAATCTAGAAATATATTTTGGGGGAATGAGATGGCTGAAGGGAGCAAGCCTTTTAGTTGTGTTTTTTAACCATAGCCAAGATTGTTGGCTTTGAATCCTCATTGAACAGATTCACTTTAGCTCGTTACTGAGCTACAGTGCGTTGCCAAGTTGTATCTAAAATCGATCTGATTTACGAGAGCAGTGCAAAATGCCTCCACGGCAATTGAATATTTTGGAATGGCAATTACCCATCTGCCATAAGTCAAACCCTAAGGTGTTACCAGAAAAAAATTGTTTAGTCTTGTGAAAAGGTGAACATTTTCATTGCAAAACAAAATTATAGTTTTGAATTGTTTTCTAGGGATAACATCCTTCAGGGCCTCTATTATCACGAATGAATGGGAAGACTGGAGTCCTTTAAACATTCTCATCTCCATGTTGCCCATGAATGTGCAATATGGGAGATACTTGAACAATTTTTGTTTTGTGACTTGAGGGTTATTCAATGAAAATATAAAGACTAAACTATTTTAATTAATTGTAGAATACTCATCATTAGGCATTATCCCATACATCTTTCATCATTATGACTTTATTCCAGCCAAGTCCACAAATCTGTACAGCAATGCCCTGTACTCCCTCTCCTGTCCATCCTTATACACAGAACCACAGCAGAGTCATCCGAGAACTTCTAGGCACACGGGACAGAAGCTGGAGTCAAGCTGGAAGTCAGAGGTGTATATCCCACGGACTGAAAACAGAAGGTTCAGTTTTCTGTGGTGTGTTTACGTCCCTTTGAGTCAAGCTCCTGCGCAAATATGTGGTAAAACAAAGCTGGTGTGCAACTAAACTCATGTTAAAAGAGTGATCAGTACCAACTGTTCATCACAAATGCACAGATGATGAAAATATATGTTTTTTTTTTCAATCTTTTACTTTATATGATGTATTTCTTTGGTTGTTTAACACAGGTTAATAACAGTTGCTATAGCAGCCACATGTCTCATCATCTCATGATCTGGATTTCTCTTTTTAAAAGATTGTATGAAGCTTGATGTTGATTAATTTCCGTATGTTTATCTTCTAAAAATATCAGATCATTATACAATAAGGAGGATATAGGCTGAAGTTGTAATATAACATTCCACTATAGTATGTACCACAACTATGTACCTCTGGGAAAGAGGTATAAAAGATGAGGAGGGGAATTTATTTTAAAGATTCCAGCCCACATCTCACCGATTTAGTGACGTGCATTCGGACAGGATTAAAATGATCTCGTAACATTAATCTTTAGTGAAATAGGGTAGGTAATTTGCTGTGGAAGTTTTTCTTTACAAATCACAAACACGGCCCATTCGGACAGAATTAAAATCACAGACGTGATTATTACAAATTACCGCAGGTCCCCAGATCATTTTAATCCCGTATGAATGCGCCATTAGTCTTTGAGCAGAAGATGAAATCAGGCGCAAGATTTTGGTCCGATTTTAGAACGCCTGAAGAAACGGTTGAATGAACACTACTGGAGCTGCATCCTTTCACGTCACTTTATAAAATTAACTAATTAGTTAATAAAGCATGACATTAACATGGTAGGAAAAACACTGATTACATTTGAACTGGAACATTGTTTTCAAGTGGGATTTTATTTGCTCCTCTGCCAAAAACTGAGGATCTATCTGTTGTCCCTACATTTGTAGTGTCCGTCTACTCATTGGAAAGCAAAAACCTGGTAACTTACATGGCAACCAACCAAATTTTCTATTCTGATTCTTCTGATAAGGGTTTCAACGTAGTGAAAGTGCTTCCTTCCCCGTGACTGCAGCAGTGAGAGGCTTCTAAATTTTTCAGCAGATGCTTTTTTTATAGGAATGTTGCTGAAAGGGTTTGAAAGGATGCTTAATGTAGCAATGAAAACACTCAACTGGCAACACCTTAAGCCATCAAGCCTTCCTCACATGCATTATAATGTATAAATTCTATATATGCATGAAGAAGACAGAGATGATTCAGTATCTTGAAGTGCTTGTACTGTATGTGTGTGAGAGAGAGAGCGAGCGAGAGAGAGAGAGAACTGAACCACTTCGCTGAATGTGGGACAAGTAAATTTGTTTGGTGAAGCAATGTTAAAGCAAAAAAAAAAAATCATGTTAATTGTTTTTTCCCTCTCTTGGTTTTGGTATTAATCTAAACCAACGGGATATTTAGCAAACTTTATATGGGCAGATAAAATACTTTTTCACAATGTACTCACTCTAAAATAAATACCTACAATTCAATTTCGAGCAACTTATGGCTCACATGAAAAGCACAGCACGTTCTTGATCAATCTCTAAAGCAAAAGAAAACAAACTAAACAAGAATAATTACGTTTATTTTTTGCTCACATACTTATTGAGTCCTGGAAAAATACAAATTGAATATTTTTCAATACTATACAAGAATAATACAATAAAGAAAATAAAATCTGACAAGTACATTTAAAAAGCAATTACGAGAACAGAAGCAAAAAGAAAATAATATGAGTTGTATAATAATAATAATAATACTTACGGCTACTGCCAAGCTCCTCAAAAAGGTATTGCACTTTCTCCCACTGAGTGGAATTCAGAGCAGGTGGGGCCTCGAGTGGGACAAATGCTCTGAAAGCAAAGCAACAATTTAGAAAAGGTTTGGTAAACTTTCTGGTTACTGCAAGTGTACTACGGGTTGACTTCTGTTAGACTATAAAATTAGCAGTGAAAGTTTAAGCAACCAATTTATTTCTTTGAGTTACACAGAGTCAAAAGGAAAAAAGGATGCTAATGAACCAACATCTCTCTCTCTCTGTTTATTTAATCATTTCACCACAAACATGTTAAAAGCTTCCCTGCCAATACTTCTGAAAAATGACAGATATTCTGTTGCCTCTGGCCTAACAGTGAAAGTTTGTGCTCTCTTTTTCAAAGTCCCACTCCAGCAGTTATTGATATCGATCCTCTAAAAACTCAGCGTTTCTCAAGACAGTATCATAAACTGGATAAAAATCTCTCTTTTCAGTGAAAGGTGATCTATGATTATACAAACTGCTGGCTCATATTGTCTCCTAACTCTGCTGTAATATGTAATGGATGTGTGTAACACTATATTTAAGATGGGAAGTGGTTCTTACTGAGGCTACGGAATAATACAAGCTTTTATGAAAATGGGGGGGGGGGGGGAAATGTTATGTACTGGCTTTCCATCACTGTCAAAAATATTGGATATGCAATAATAATAAATGACATAAGCATTTTGCTTGACAATGTTTTTAATGACTTGATGTTAGGTTTAGTTAAATCTCTGAGATGTTTGGCAGCTCACACTGAAAGACCGGTTGCCTTTCACAGATCAACCCTTGTCTTTCTAAGACTCTACATGGGTTCTGCAGATTGCCAGTGTTGCTAAATATATTTTTTTGTAATACATTTAAGCATCTTCCAATCACATGAACATGACTTTAAGGTTGTGTATAGTTGAAGCAGAAAACATAAGCCGTATTATTAAAAGGCCATAAAATGAAAGATGAGGAATTGATATTTATTTTTTATTTATCATTTTCAGATTTTAAAGTTAACAGCAATGAATTTTCAAAAAAAAAGGAAGGAAAACCAAAAAAAAAAAAATCAGTTTTTGTGGGTTTTTTGAGCTTTTCACCTTTTTTGTCCTCGTTGCAGTTATGTGAGATTGCCCCACTTACATGCATTGCTCTTTTGAAGTCAATCCACAGATTTGCTAGAAGTAGGTGGACTGGAGGGGCATGGCAAAACCTTCACCTTACAACTGCTGAAGTAATCCATTGTGGATTTTGTGGTGTGCTTTGGATCACTGCCCCATTGTCGAAGTCATTCTGAGATTTTACTTTCCCTCCTCTAGCAGTGAAACGGTTTCATGTATTTGCTTGCACCACACAGCCTGATGGATCCAGCCCTCTGTTAAATATGTAAAGAAGTGCTCTTTTCATGAAACCCTGTACTTCGTTTTTCCTCTAAGCATGACTGCTCATCATGGAAGGGGAGGAAAAAGTATTGTGTCAAAGGACACTGCAAAAATTGCAACATGACACAAGAGCCTGCAATTGTTTCTGAATGTTTTCGACACCCAGGAATGGATTTCTGATTTATGCTGAGCAATACCAAG
Organism: Cololabis saira; assembly: GCF_033807715.1. NCBI lineage: Eukaryota > Metazoa > Chordata > Actinopteri > Beloniformes > Belonidae > Cololabis > Cololabis saira. Next base: position 5,890,889 of record NC_084603.1, read on the forward strand.
AAATTGTCTCTGAAAGTTTTCGTTGGTGATCCAGACATCAAATTTAGCTCCGCTGTACTGATAACGATTAAGTTTTACATTACATTATGAATGTTGGGAGCATTTATCCAAAAACCCATTTGTATCTTATTCAGGCCCTATCCTGAATTCTCAGGTTCAATTATTTTAATTTTCTTAAATCATAATGGAAAAATCCACTGGCTCCTGTAGACTTCAGCTGCTTAGAAAGTCCTTAGCTATTAGTAAGATAAATCAACTATTAAGATAACTCTTCAGGAGTGGGAATTATGGAGGACCAAAACTGAAATAATAAAAAATAAATGCAGAAATATATACCGGTATATCTTTTTTTCCTTTTCCTCATACGTGCATTTTCACAAAGAAATGTATATATTTTGTTTTTCCTTTCCCTTGCTTTTTAGTATCATTTTTATTTGCGATAGGGGAAGGTGGCTCAGTTGGTAGAGCGTTCGCCCATGAACCTGAAGGTCAGTGGTTCGAACCCTAGTTCCTCCTGTGTCCACCAAAGTGTCCTTGGGCCAGACACTGAATCCCCCGGTTGCTCCCGGTTGTCAGGCCAGCGCCGTTGTGTGGCAGGTCCGCCGACAACCGGTGTGTGAATGTGTGCGTGTGTGGGCGAACGTCTACAGTGTATAGCATTTACCATTTACCATAGAGAAATATTTCTGCATTCCTTGCTTTTACATTCCTCATCGTTTTTTACCCGATCCTGTCTATTGAGGGGCTGGACCAAGAACGGCAGCCCTCTTCATTTGCATAATGAGGCAAAAATTCATAAGGTAAAGTTAAAAGAGGAGACGGGGGGATGTAAAAACAAGGAATGCAGAAATATTTCTCTATCTCAAATAAAAATGATATTGAAAGTAAGTGGGTTGACAGAGGGTTGTGTTCCCATTATTTCAAGCCAATATCAACTGACCATCACCAAACAAAGCCATCAGATCTCCTGGTATCAGAGAAGCAGTCTGGGATCAAATCTACCATTGTTAAAAATCAAAGTTCCAAAAGGAGCCGAACAAAGCTCCAGTACATGAAGTAAAAGAGCAGATAAATTGCTTATGTCTATAAAAAAAACCTGCCCTGGCTCTGAACATCTTGATGTACAAAAGTACAATCATATGTATCTTTTTTTTCCCAAACCGGATACATCCTCTTTCAGGGCACCATTTGATGGCTGAGTGAGCACATTCAGAGAGCACATTGGATTCCAGCTATGTTCGTGTTATAGCCACAAAGGTGACCTTTTATATGCTATTCAAAACAACTAAAAATATGCAGATAAATAGAAGCTGACTAAGTACATCAATACATAAAGATTTTTTTATTCAATATTCACTACCGGTCATAATTTTTCCCAATGGAAAAGTGTGTCCAAACTTTTGACTAGTAGAACGTCACGATTAAAAAAAAAAAAAAAAAAAGATTTACGTCTAAATGAGGTTTATAAAAGAGCTCATTTAAAAAGAATCCACTCAATTGTACTGAGACCCATATTAGGAAGAATAGGTCTATTTTTACACTAAGGTGTGTAGCTTATTTCTCTTGAATGGTTTATCATACCAGACAAATAGCACTGTAGCTGTTTGAAGGCGTTCTCCTCTCATTAACTCAACACAATAGCATATCCACACCCCCTTTACCTGACATGTACTGAAGCAGAAGAAGCAATCCATGTCTCCAACTCACCCAATTAAAAGGAGCACCACGCAGACAATGGCAAATCCAACGGTGTACTTCAGAGCATTTTTCACTTGCTGCAATAAAAGAAAAAATTAAACTGGTCAATCCTAGCCATAAAGTGAAATATTATTATTCATTCTGAGTGAAGGGGGGGGTCATACTCTATTTAGATAAGGGCTATATTGAGTGTGAGCGAGCACAAGACAGAGACAGAGTAGATCCAGCCTGACTTGGCAGAGATAACATGTCACTCCAAGCTCTATTCAAGTTTCTTTTTAAGTAACAATACAAAAGACCTTGCTATCTGTGACAGAATGTGCCTCCGTCAGCTCAAAACTGACACGTGGCAAGGAGAAAAGACGCTATATGCTACGGCTGGTGTTTGTAAAACCTTATTTAGTGAATGGTATCATCACGGACTAAAACCATTATTAAAAAAAAAAGATAAACGTCTATGAAACAATTGCACTGTCAATTGGTTCTGTCTACAATCTGGCGAATGTAGCACTGTTTAATCAGGGTATTACCTAAACCACAACATTTCAAACTAAACCCGAAGCTGAGCTGGAGGTGAACATGCAGGGCTGGACATTATGGCTTGCCAGGGCCAGTCAACTCTGTTTCTGGGTAAGTGGTTACTGTTGCCCAATTGGGCGACTGAACAATGAAGTGATGAAATTAAGTAAGGCTGCGTCCCAATACTCCCCCTCGCCCTCGTTTTCTTCACTAACCCTAACTTTTGCGCGTTCCCGTGAAGGTAGTGGTGTCCCAATTCCTCTTTTCACCTAGGGGGAGGGGGAATAACGAGGGCTAGGGGCTGAGAATAGCCCCTTCAAATCGAGGGTTTGCAGATGCTGACTTGGCGAGCGAGGGGGTATGAAAATTTCCCAGAATGCTTTTCGTCGTCATTTGCGGACTGAATAAAAAAAAAAACATGGCGGACATTTCTTATTTTTTTGGGAATAAAATCAATATTTTGAGTTAGTTTCTGCATAAAAATGCATTTTGATTACATTTCTCGGCGCAAACCAATATTTTACTTTCATAATATTCACTCAGTGAATGTACATAATCCCTTTTTTGTCCGTTGTTCGCTAAGATCGCGCCGGAATATGGTTACGTAACCTACGTAAGCGACGCCGTAGGTTACGTAAGCTACGCCATAGGCTGCGTCTATTTAACGCGGACCTAAACTCCGGAGCCGGCAGACAGAAATCTCTAAATTTCGGAGCAAATTTCTTAACAGGCGTAGCTACAACTGTTAGATTTCATCTATTAAACCAACATCTTCCTAAATGATTTATTTCAGCCAGCGTAATTCTCAACAGAGCTGCGTCCCAGGAGAGAGTTTCTCTCCCGGGGCTGACGGAGCAGCCTGACCCGGCGGACACGTCTCTTCTCGGGCTGTGAGCTGAGGCTGCTCCCCGGGGGCAGCGGCTCTTCTCATCTCCGAAAACATCGGGTCAAATTTCTTAACAGCCGTTATTTGGATAAACTGAGCCCAGGTTGCGGATCTTAAGGTTACCTTTATGCCTGAAAAAATATTAAAACTTAATAAAGTGCCATATTAATAGCGCTACAGCTGAAATTAAAACAGCTTTTGGCTCTCAGCTTCCTGTTCAGGTTAGGGATGAAAACGAGGGGGAGTAGGAGAAATGGGACAGGCACCTGGGCCAAGTGCCCTAGATCTCAAGTGCCCTAAAATCTCCCCCTTCTTTTTTAGGGGTTAGGGAAGAAAAGAAGGGCGAGTGGAGAAAAGAAGGGCGAGTGAAGAAAAGTAGGGGGAGTATTGAGATTGGGCCTAAGTGTCAGCCATTGCTGATACTTTGGATTGTACCAACCAATTAGATTTTTTCTCTGACCTGTCAGCCAGTCAGAGGTGTGTCGTTTACTGTGTTCAAGTTAAGATCTTGAGTGTGCATTAACTCTTGCAAATATGAATAATCAACCACCAAAACCTGACCAAAAACCAGGCAAAAGGAGCAACACAAAGAAAGCTGAACCAAACAGAAGAAAAAAAGAATCAAAATGTGACTATGTGAACTACAAAAACACCAAGTTGGTGCAATACATTTCCTTGGGTTTGCAAAAACAAGGAGATGATGGAGTCTTGTTTTGTTTGTCTAGAGTTTCTAAATAATTAATTAAAGCATTAAATCAGCTGAGTAGCGGCAGTTGGCATACCAATGTGGCGTAGTTACGGTGGCATTTACGTACATCGCTAAATGTCGCCGCTACCAAAATGATGTGAATCAGAGAAGTTTTGAGTGACAACAAAATTCATGTTTGCAACATAATGGGAATTAATGTTAGTCCAGTCAGCAACCAGCCAATGTTGTGAAAAAACCACCAGGTTATGCCTGTAGTGATCTATGAGTTGTTTCCGACTTTGACTGGGTCAGATCTGTAACATATACGTTTCCTTTCTAGCAGAACTATTCAGAATTGCTGTAGGCACATTAATTAACAAGCACACTCAGCAGTGGTGTACACTTCTGATCATCAGCTCAGAGGAATCCAAAGATTTGCATTATTAAATAAATAAGTGTGTTGTCCAAACCGGCTACGTGGTTTTACTCATAATAATTGACTACTACCGGTAATTGTCTATTTTTTCACGCCTTCTGAGCCACACGATCAAAGGAAATCTGCTTCAAGATGTTCTGCATCTGAGGTCTTCTGCTCACTGGTTATGTGTCAGTATTTTTAAATGCTCCTGTCTACGGCGAACTGTCGCTTAACGAAATGCAAAATTACATGTTATGAAAAAAACTGCTGGGTTTTGTGTGGAGGTGCAGCACCCAGTCTGACAAACAGTGGTGACATTGGGGATGTGTCCTTGGGTAATATAAAAGAAATTTCAAAAAAATCATTTTTCCCCAAGTTGAAAAAAAAAAAAAAAAACCCAGTTGTTACTATAGTGAAATGAAATTCTTGCAAAGTCATCAATCATTTTAATAACACCGCCTATGCCACTGTTCAATAAGCTTAAGGATGTCTATAATAAAAGTTATTTTTCAGCTTACACTTGAGCTGCTAATAAAAACTTATGTGGTTATAACATGTGAAAAACTGAGTCTTTCAGAATTGATCGAGTGTCCAATTTTGCAGATATCGTTGATCTCTCATTACTTTCATACTGCCATTAATGTTCCTCATGTCTGAAAAGGGCTTTTGAGTCAGTTTGCCTAAACAAAAACTGTGCTGTCCAAGACAGATGTATAGATTATATGCAAACACTGAAAGATCTAAGCTCCCTTTAGAAGTAGTGTTCTCTTTCCCTGTTTTCTGTTATCACACCTACAATGGCAGCACATTTTTATGTTATTCCCCTTGTATTAATTATGTGTGATATAAACTGAAAATAATGATTGGCTCAGGATTTCTTTTTTATGAAAAGTTTGTTCTTGTATTTTTTTTAATAAGTTGTTGATCAATAGTTTATGCATCTACCTATCCTTTTGCTTATTTATGTGGCCCAATAACTTTCTCTACAGGATTTCCATGACATGGGATTTTAGGGCAACTGTTTGATAGTATCAAGGGCAGATAAATCAGAATTCCAGTTCCAGTTGCATCTTCCCCAGAACTGGAACCTTCCTCTGGCAGTCTCTTCAGCTGTCTTTCCAGGCTGCTGGGAGCAGGCTAGACAGGACAGGTAGGTTTGGTTTTTAATGACAGGCAGGATACATAGGCTCAAATTAAAGTTGGCAAGATATCAAGCTTGCAAATTTTACTAAAGCAAAATCTGTATCTACAAGAGCTTGTAGATGACAATCAATATTGTGAACCTTTGATATGAATCTGCAATTTGTAATTGCAACGACTAAACAAAGGAAATACAAGTGCTTTTGTGATCAAGTGCTCACAGACACAAAGCTGAAAACTATGTAAAGCCAAGTTCTTAAAGCTCACTGTGTGCCATTGCTGAGTGTGAATGTTGACCCTCTTTAAACTCCCAGTCTGATTGGATGGTGGCTAATCATAAATCAAATTATCTAATCAGAGGATGAATGGTTTCATTGGTTTCAACTTTAGTGTAGGTCCTGAAAGTGAAGAGGATTAGAAGGGTAGAATATTTTTGCAGCTAGGAAAAGTCTCACTTTTTTTTCCATGTTGTCCATTTAATTTCCAAGATATGTATAAAGTATCTGGTGACTTCATTCATATTCTAATCAGGTTTTTCAAGTATCATGTCAAAGTGTCAAAGAAAAAAATGTCTGTCCTTACCGAGCAAGTGCTTGAGTTGTCATCCTTCTCTTCATAGTAGAAGTAGACAAAAGGGATCCATAGGAAGACACAGAATAGTATGATGGAGTAAAGCGCTATATGGATACAAAGGAAGAGTGAATGAAAGGGAATTAGTCAAAATATTTGTTTAACTATATTTATATACATATATACACACATATAAAACCTATTACCAGTAGAGACTTTCTCTAACATGATGTATAAAAATGGTAAAGAAAACATACTTATTAAAATCTGGAGAGCATATTCATGATGTGTTTGTGCTGCTTGTGTCTGAAAATATTTTATAAGGAGCCGTTCAGATTTGCAGGGTTCTGTCAGACTACCTGCTCAAAGTAGAATCATCCAGATTTTTTCTTATTCATCTCCAACTAGTACCTAAAATCCTGCCGTATTCACTGTATGTGAAGAGTAAATTATTGTAAATAATGTATGGCTATCATTACTTCAGCAATCAAATTTGAGGCGCTGTGTTTTTAAAAAACACAGATATGTACGTATTTGAGCATCTGCGACTGTATGAGCTCTAAAGCTAGGCACCAGATGCTCTCAGTGGTGAAAATAACAATATTGTGCTTCATTTGAGAATTGAAGTGTTTGCATTGTAACAGAGCTACCAATACTAAATTAGACACACCCTGTGAAAGACAGTAGTTGAATGCAGTGGCTTTCTTCCTCATTCATTCTCTAAACTTAGCTGCTATGAATAGTCCAAAGACGGGGCTGAGAGGACACCTCTTGTACTGTGGTACCTTGACTAAAACATGTGAGAGGTATACACTAAGATCTCGGGAAATTCAGTCGAATTTAGAAAGAAGGAAGGAAGGAAGAAAGAACTGCAGCACATTTCTTCCGACCACATTCTCATTTTGAGAAGCTATTTTGTGTATTCCTGAATTAGTCCCAGTAAATGTAATTTTTTTTTTCTTTCATGCAAGTTTACTCCTACTGTAAGATGAACTGTGTTCATCCATTTTTAAATTAAGCAGATTTTTTTCTTCTTGGCAGGCTAAAGGCAATGTATAATACCCATCAAAACTGATTTTTATGACAAATATGTTCCCTCTTCAGGTTATATAAGAAGCATAAACTAATGGAATTCTACCTTTCAGTCACACCAATTATTTGCCTCTTTTCTGGATTTTTCCCCCACCATCTTCTCTCTTGAACACACTACAGAATTTAAAAATTGTCTGAAGATAATAAGGACTGCATGGGTGACAATATTCTTGATGTTTTTCCCCGAGGCAGTTGAATTTAAAAGTGTCATACCCATTCAGACTAACACAGGAGATTGTCTAAACCCACTTTAGCTAACCCCATCTTTCAATAGCACCCTTTGACCAGAGGGTGGATGCCTGAAGGGCCCAATTTAGGAAAAAGTACACTTACGAGAAAATGGAAATGTAAAGCTGAAACTAGTTTTGTCTGGCATTTATTTGATGTGATTTAGTGCAATTCAGGTTTGAGGTGAAATATGTCAAACTCCACCTCAGCCTGGAGACTCTGTAAGAAACCTGATGACCACTTTAAGACTGCCATCTCAAATCAATTAAGGAATACTTTCTGTCCTTTTAGCAGAATAATCAGAAATGTCTTTGCATAAAATGCATATCTAAACAGCTAAAAGCCTGGTGCTGTTCAAACTGGTTGAAAAACAGGAACGGAAACCCATGCTGGCTAAAGGAAAAAAGCAGCAAATTTACTGCTAAAATTCAGTGGGACCCCATAATACAGCAGAATGAAGAGTTGTGCATTGCAGTGTTTAGCTTTACTTTCCTTCTCACAATTCCATATGGACAGGACAGAACTGATAGTGACTACTGATTTATGGAAGGAAGGAAGGGAAGGAAGGAAGGAAGGAAGGAAGGAAGGAAGGAAGGAAGGAAGGAAGGAAGGAAGGAAGGAAGGAAGGAAGGAAGGAAGGAAGGAAGGAAGGAAGGAAGGAAGGAAGGAAGAAAGAAAGAAAGAAAGAAAGAAAGAAAGAAAGAAAGAAAGAAAGAAAGAAAGAAAGAAAGAAAGAAAGAAAGAAAGAAAGAAAGAAAGAAAGAAAGAAAGAAAGAAAGAAAGAAAGAAAGAAAGAAAGAAAGAAAGAAAGAAAGAAAGAAAGAAAGAAAGAAAGAAATGAGCCTGAAAGAAAGAAAGAAAGAAAGAAAGAAATGAGCCTGAAAGAAAGAAAGAAAGAAAGAAAGAAAGAAAGAAATGAGCCTGAAAGAAAGAAAGAAAGAAAGAAAGAAAGAAATGAGCCTGAAAGAAAGAAAGAAAGAAAGAAAGAAAGAAAGAATGAGCCTGAAAGAAAGAAAGAAAGAAAGAAATGAGCCTGAAAGAAAGAAAGAAAGAAAGAAAGAAAGAAAGAAAGAAATGAGCCTGAAAGAAAGAAAGAAATGAGCCTGAAAGAAAGAAAGAAAGAAAGAAAGAAAGAAAGAAAGAAAGAAAGAAAGAAAGAAAGAAAGAAAGAAAGAAAGAAAGAAAGAAAGAAAGAAAGAAAGAAAGAAAGAAAGAAAGAAAGAAAGAAAGAAAGAAAGAAAGAAAGAAAGAAAGAAAGAAAGAAATGAGCCTGAAAGAAAGAAAGAAAGAAAGAAATGAGCCTGAAAGAAAGAAAGAAAGAAAGAAATGAGCCTGAAAGAAAGAAAGAAAGAAAGAAAGAAATGAGCCTGAAAGAAAGAAAGAAAGAAAGAAAGAAATGAGCCTGAAAGAAAGAAAGAAAGAAAGAAAGAAAGAAATGAGCCTGAAAGAAAGAAAGAAAGAAAGAAAGAAAGAAAGAAAGAAAGAAAGAAAGAAAGAAAGAAAGAAAGAAAGAAAGAAAGAAAGAAAGAAATGAGCCTGAAAGAAAGAAAGAAAGAAAGAAAGAAAGAAAGAAAGAAAGAAAGAAAGAAAGAAAGAAAGAAAGAAAGAAAGAAAGAAAGAAAGAAAGAAAGAAAGAAAGAAAGAAAGAAAGAAAGAAAGAAAGAAGTTTTGCAGTACAGGTGTACTAATTTAATTGTTTTTTATTAATTCAATTTAATTGGTGTAGTTTAGTTAGTTTAGGTTTTTTTATCGTCATTTTTATCGTTATCGGGATAAATGCCAGAAATGATCGTGATACATTTTTTAGTCCATACCGCCCATCCCTAGTACAGTTATGTCACAAAAATGATGACTATGTATTTGGCTGCTGAAATATCTACTGAGTTATCATGCTGAATAACTACTGTAGCTCCGGTACATCCAGTCTCTGCCATGTGTGGCGGTGGCGACCAACATAGCGGCCTCGTTACATATATTCGTCAGGGGAGGAAGCTCTCGTTTTAAATTCCCACCCAAACCTGTGGTCACAAGCTGTGGGTGGTGACCAAACCAATGACATTGCGAATTCAAGCGGCCAGGGTCTCCTCCACAGGGTGTGTGGGTTCTCCCTTAGAGAGAGGGCGAGCAACTACGTAAGTGCCCCAGGAGGCGCTCAGAGTACAGCCATCGCTACTCCGCAGCAAGAAGAGCCGGATGAGGTGGCTCAGGCGGGAAATCTGGTTGGGATGCCTCCTGGAGCTCTCCCTGATATGGTTTTTCAGGCACATGCCACCGGGAAGAGGCCGCGGGGAAGACCCAGTACACACTGGAAGGATTATTTTTCTCGGCTGACCTAGGAACGACTTTAAGATTCCCACAGATGAGCTGGGCGAAGTGGCCAGGGAGAAGGTGGTCTGAGTTTCCCTGTTTAGGCCACTGCCCCTGCAACTATGGAAGATGGATGAATGGATGGATTTTACTTCAAGATAAGATAGTCCTTTATTGATCCCCAGACGGGAAAATTCGGGTGCTACAGCAGCTCAACATAAACATAAAATAAGAAAAAAAAATCTAATAAAAGTTAGCATATTTTGAATGAGTGCTGTGAGTGCTCACAGTTTGCCAATAGAGCACCACTTAGTAAAAGTAACACTTTTTCACCTATTCTGTTAGATTATTATTTGTGGTATTAATTCTTCATGAAAGTTTGTGAAGCATCATTAAGCCCTAATGAGAAATGCTTGACCCAAGGGCTCATCTTCTTTAACTGTCTCCAGTGATATCAGCACCCGGACGATGATCTTTTGGAAAAACAAGCTGAACGAATTAAAGGGAAGGGAAATTAAGTGACCAAACATTTTACAACAAAAATGCTTGGCCTTGTGTCTAATATGACAGTGGAAAGGCCAATTTAAGAAAAATATCACTACAGTGTGTTTGGAGTCAATTCCCAAACTGTGCTTCTGATAACTAAATAGCATTAGTGTCACCGTCAGCAGAAATGATGTGTCCTCCTCTTACACCGGCTGGATTATAAAGGTGAGTCACCAGTTTTGGCTGATGTGCTATATTCAATAAAAGAATAAAGCAGGAAAAACTTAAAAGCACTGCATTCGGTATTCATTTGACTTTACACTGCACAAAGGAAAGTGGAAAATATTTATGGACTTATTGTAAACCCTAAGTGACAACATTCATGTTTAATCTCTCAAAATGATTACTGGACAAACAATAAAAACTAAGCTAATCCAATAATGTGTTACACAATAACGTCATATGATGTTTTAACCAAACAGTGAAAGATATATTTCATATTGTCATTATTAATGTTGTGTTTGAGCTCTTTTTATATACACACATATATATATATATATATATATATATATATATATATATACATATATATATACACACACACATATATATATATATATATATATATAAATATATATATATATATATATATATATATATATATACATACATATATATATATATATATATATTTCATATAAATTCTCTTGTAGGTATCATAGCCACTTCAATACAAGCTGGTGAAGAACACTTGATGACTTAAACTATACATCAACAAGTAATATCTTTTAATGAGGAAAAGGCCTTTCCATATAATTGAAACCCTCTGGAATTAATGACTGTTAAATAAAACATTACAGTGGGAAGAGTCTGACCATTTCATCAGAATGTGCAACATCTTTGGTTATTACAGTCGTTTAGATTTTTTGCATGAAGTTAGATCAAAATAGTTGACGTAAACAAATGTTGAGGTGAAGAGCTATGGGCTGCTGTTTGTTTTTGCACATGAAGGATGAAAAATTTCATTTCCACACTTGACAATGTTCTTCTTACTGAAGGCTTCTCTGAATCACCCAGAGCTGCCTTCCAAAGTAGAACAGCAATTTGCAAATGTTTTCAGAAATGCTCTAAAAAGAAGATCACGGTTCCCCCTTTTCAATGGTTTTCAGTTGGTACAAGTAGGCAGACAAAAATAAAGTTATTGTAGTGTGTACGAGTACTGCTTCCTCTCAGGCTTCATTTTCACAAATAGTATTAAAAAGGCAGCAAGGAAGGCATTTATTTATTTCAAAGTGCCATTTGCCCTGTTACCTAAGGGTTTTTATGTACCACTGACTTTGAAGTAATGGACAGTCCATTAAATGTATACTGTACATGTACGAACCCCAAGTCTGAAAACGTAGCTCTCAAACTCATCAAAGATCACAACAGGTATTGCATAAATAAGTGGATATCACTGTGGCAGACATTCATTGCCTTTGTCAATCTTTAAGATGACAGAGGGGAGAGCATAGATGTTCTGAGGAGAGACGCTGAAGAAGAACCATCTGGTATTCATACTGTACAGATGATTACATGCTAAAGTACCGGTACTAGAAAGGTCAGCAGAAACAGCACAACATGTAATACAAATGAAATTGTATGCATGTCTGTAGACTCTTAGTATGTTTGTGCATGTGAAAATTGGAAAACTTGAGTTCCTCTTTTCTATTTTACATAATGTCCACATTGGATTCAGGACAACTTAAGTGTTATTGAATATAAATGCTAATCAAATTGTCAATGCTATTGGCAGTAGTAGATCCTCTGCTGATAACAAGATTAAAATTATCTTCTTTTTTATCTTTGATCGTTGACCACAGGACCTCCTCTTCCATCTGTCATGTTGTCACAAATTTCCATACACACTTACTTGAAGCATGTTTATGTTGTAGACTGGCTAACATCTTTATTCCAGTAGATTACAGTGTGAATGCAGTCAACGGAATTGATGTTGGGTTTAATTCTCTCCATTAAAAATCATTACTATAACCCCACTAAACTAAACTACTAAAAAAATCTCATAAACAGAAGAAATGCATAACCATGTAATCTTTTACGTGGGCAAGTATGGGAACACTACCTTGTAAGCCTTTAAAAGCTGTTTACACAGCATGAAATAAGATTCAAAACTGCAGCTGAAATGCTGACAATGTCATCTATAAGTTTTGTCAACAAAAAAACAAAAAAGACAGAATGTCAAATATCTAAAAATCAACACATGACTTTTAAGATCAATTGAATAATGCATAGGGGTTTCCAAAATAACTGAGCATAATGGATTATTAACTGTGATCACTAGTGGATACAAAATAGTCTGAATACATGAATAAATACTCTATGTCAACACTGTAATTTGTGACATGTAAATGGATGGTGTTTTCAGTTGCGTACAAAAGGAAAATCAACTTTAAAGGTTAGATTTGTTAGGAAGCTCTGTCTGCACGTGGAGCTTGGTCTCCACCTACTGGCAAATATCAAAGGGATGCCCTTTCAGAACACCCAGAACTGATCTTTATGTTTTACATAAATTAACTGTTGTAAATTAACCATGTGGACATGTAGCTTTCAACAAAATTTGACTTTACTCTTCCACAACCTATTGATATCTTAAAAAGATTTAATAGTGCCCATGGAAAAATATTACATTCATCCAAATAAACTTGAAAGACAAACTGCCTGCAGTGCATTATATTGTTTAAAATCACAATGTTGCAAGCCAAATTGTAACAATCATAGAGGTATGATTTCATGGTATGAAATGTTTCAGGAAATTCAGTTCAATTCAAAAATACTTTATTCAGATTCAGATTCAGATTCAGATTACTTTATTTGCCATTTGTGTAACACACATAGGAATTTGTCACGTTGGTAACAGTGTGCCTACTCAGTATTTTTTTCACATGTAAATAAATAAAACACAGACACAAACACCGTAGTGAGTTATTAATCCCCGAAGGGAAATTATATAGATATATAATAGCACCCCAAAAAATTGAGTACAATGAATCCATTAGGAGTACACAATGGGTCAGTCTTTTGTACCACTGAGCCTGGAATGAAGCTGCAACATTTATAATGTGATACAATTTTAGTCCAAAAATATGCTCCAAGAAACACAGCAGATTATCAACCAAAGCTGCAAGGCTCCACTTTTTGTATTTCAGGATGTTCAACAAGGACACACATCGCTTCTTATCAACCACCAAGGGATACAAGCACAACAAGTTTGCACGCAGATAATACTGCCCATCACACTCCCCGAGCAATGATCACATGCGTACATGCTTGAAGCAAGTACCAATCTTTTTTTCAAGTTTTCCTCAACACATACTGTTAGTTAAAGATTAAAGATTTTTCTGCAAAATACCAAAATTTACATTTAAAAGAACCAATGAAATGAAAATAGTTTGTCATGGGCACAGCCATTTAAGCTGCCACAAACATTTTCACCAACATCCTTTAAGTAAGTAGAAAACCAATTTAAAAGAAACAAAAAAAGCTTCTTATGCTAATTATATATATATACCGTATATATATATATATATATATATATATATATATATATATATATATATATATATATATATATATATATATATATATATATATATATATATATTATATTATATTATATAACTCCAGTTAGCTTTTGCTGAGGAACCATGGGTTCACTTACTTTTTCCACAAGCACTGTAAATCTTTAATGGACGTGATCAATAAAGACAGGAGGAGACTATATTATTATCCTTGTTTATGTTATCATCTGAGGACACTGTGTTTGACAGTTGTTACTTTGATAAAATTAGATCACATTTGATGGCAAATTAATGCATTAACAATTCAAATAACATTCATATAGTTTTCCTTGCCACTATATGCAAACTTCTGGAATTAGCAGGTCAGTGAAAATTTGGTCTTTTTTAACGAACTGGTTGTGAGATGTCTCGTCATCAAAGTTTAACATCAAACTTTCTTTCAAGTAAGTTGCTTTGGATAAAAGCAAGGAAAGAAGGAAGAAAACTTAATCTTCAGTCCAATAAATCCTTGCATACAAATTAGGTGCTAAATCTATTGAAATGAGCATAAGCATCCCAAGAACAAGTTGAATATCGGGAGTACGTTTGGTCTCTAATGTGTTAGAGTTGTTAGGAAAAGAGAGATGAGTCTTCAAGAAAAGTGGGAGACGGATTTGATGGCATTTTTGTAACTTGTTTCACCATCATAGAACCATAAATGATAACAGTCTGAATAAACTGCCTTGAATGCAAGTATAGCTAATACCAGATGAAAGGAATGTATTGATCATGAAGAGTATAAGCCTGTATGACTGAACTTGAATAGCTGGGTTCTTATCCTGCATTCACTCTGTAGGCAAACCTCGGTGGCATGGCACACTTAATTTATTAGAGCATACCAGCATTGGTCCCTGAAATAAGTCTTAATATTAAATATGCCCTTATGTAAGCATTGAAGCCCACTTACTACCGTCTGGTATTATGACAATTATTCTCCTTTACTATATAGCTTTTAATCCTGCTTTTATCTAGACATGGTTTTAATAGTTTTTCCTGCTCTACTAGGCAATTTTTTTCAATTTATTTTTTTAATCTGTACTTTCATATATGCTCCAGTTCAACATCAACTCATTGGTTGTAAGGTATCCAGGTCTTGTGGCTGCCAGTATTAAGTGTTTGTGTTCATATGCTATGGGCAACAGCAAGCATGAGATGTAGAGGGGTTTCTTTGACTGTTTTTTTTTTTGGGTGGGGGTAGGGGGGGTTGAACATATGTGTATAGTATTCCAAACATGTTCATTGCAAAAACTTCTGCTTTTAGATGGGTGGTCACACCAACGGCATTTGATTAGCAGCTTGGACCAGATGATTATTTCAGTGTCCTTCTATGAAACACCTTAAAAAGAATTTAAAAAAAATTGTGCCTTTTCACACAGCTGCATATGTTTCACCTTTGATATTTGAAATAGTGTAACTGTAACAAACATGGTTTCCAAGCAATCAGTTCTTGACATTTAAATGCAATTATTATTTTTTTAATTTTTAAAATATTTGTAGAAAGAAGATTTTTAACCATTTAATGCCTGATGCATACAATAATACACCAACATAATAAACCAACATCTTCAACTCTTCCACCTGTCTCTCGGTCAATGATGTTGTCTCCTAGCCGTTAAGGGCTGGCCTCGCACATGTCTTGTAAACCTTTCGCACCCATTCCACCTGTGCCTGCGCTCTCTTCAGACAACCCACTTCAATTCTTAGTCTCTCTAGTGCATTTCTCCACCTCTCCAAGTTTCCCTCCACCTGCTCCCTACCCTCCAGATCACAATCTCATCTGCAAACATTCTAGTTACGATTCCTGTCTGACTTCCTCGGTCAACTTATCTATCACTATGGTAAACAAAGGGGAGCTAAGGGCCACGGCTTGATGCAGTCCCACTTTCATTTGAAACCCATCTGTTACTGGTAGCGCACACCTCAACACCATCGTGCTTTCTTCATACATGCCCTGTACCACTCCAACACACTTATCTCCCACTCCAGACTTCATCATTCAATGCCACTATTCCTGCCCCGGCAATCTGCCATACACGTTTGCTAAATCTACAAAGACACAATGGGGCTCCTTCTGACCTCTGCTGATATTTTGCATCAGCATTCCCAAAGCATCTGTAGTGCTATTTCTTGGCATGAAACCATACTACTGCTGATGACAAATCATGAGCACTTTTGGTAACCTGCATTCCTCTATGGCTATTTTTATTATCCGCATAAACAGGTTTCATAATCGTGGATTTTCCTTCGCCTGTCAGTCTTTACACAAAGACAGAAGAGTTTGTAACAAACAAGCAGCCACAGACAACATCAATAGATTCAAAGAGGCAAACAAGACATGATGAAACTATTGTAGGGAATCACGTCTAATACAGCAGTAAAGACTGCAGTAAGTGTAATAAGAAAAACATTATAAAGACACATATTTAGGACCAACAGTTCAGTTATCTAAGATGGGGAGAGTTTAAACGTTTAAACGATAGTTTCAACGTTTCAAGAAAAAAAGGGATTTACACAAGTGACACAAGTGAAGAGCTCTTTTAACCTAAATCAGGTCTTTTTCTTATCTCAGATCATGTTTGGCTGCTTTCCTCCAACTTGAATGTTTCTCTGAACTATAGACAGTAGACACTGATGCAATTAATTGTGTTTCTCTTCATCTCCTTTAAGTGCTCTCGGGGCATGTACACGGTTTGAGCTGAATAGATGCTCTTGTGTTTTGGTTAGTGTCCTTTTTTTCTCATCGCCACACTTTTAAACAAGTTTTGACAGCACAATTGCCCTTAAAGTAAATGTCACTCACAATATTTGCTGCTAATTCTGCTTATTTTGTTTAGCATTAACTGCTGTGTAACATATTATTGACCACGTAAAGTAGATTATTTTATTAATGATTTTTGTATTGTATGTTTGCTATATTTTAATCATTATACCTGTATTCATTTACTGCAACAATAATTTCAACATTTAAGACAAATAAATATGCTCCCTTACATAGCTAGTAAAACTTTTCTTATATTTGATATGAACTGATGATTTGCATTATTACAAAGTGATGCAACAGCAAGTGCTCATATCCCTGCACACAGGGGGCAATATAAATGCCTTTAATTGGCTATAAAGAACCTAATGGCATAAACAAGCTTAGAAGATTTCTTTGGTCCTTGCAACCTCAGAGGACTTCTTCGCTCACAGAAGATTTGCGATTCCCAATATTTCTTAAGTCTAATAGCAGAGCTTTATGTTTTCAGGATCCTCTACTGTGCAGCCAGCTCCCCTCCTGGATATGAATTGCTGACATACTCAATACTAAGTTCTCAGTTCTTTAAAGTACTTATGTCCTGACTGCTCTTGTTCACTACTTGTTTTACAATGCTCTTTTGTCTAATGTATTTCCAGCCACTCTATATTTCATTTTTCATTTTTATTGCTAATGTAACAATAATTTACTTCTACTTAAAAATTGCTTTATCACAGTTGTTGGTCTTTAGATCTATTTTTTGGGAGGGGATTTTGTTAAATTTTTTGTTCATTCATGCCTGTTCCCTTTTTCCGTTTAGTTTTTTGCATTATGAAGCATTTTGGTTTGCATTTCTGCTTGAATAGTCCAACATACAGTATACACCACACACATCAAAAATAAATTACAGTCAGTTCCTATTAAGATACATTTCTTCAATATACAGTAAATAACTATTCACAAATATCAATTGTCTTTATTATAAACACAAACTATTAAGCGAAAACACTTACTGTAATATCCATACAACACAGTGTCTTCAATTTGCTCTCTTGTCTCGTTGTTTGCTGCCCAGTCCTGGATATTACAAAAAGGTCCATTAGGCCCAACATGAAAGGAATGTATACATGTGTAACAATCAATGACAAGAATCATACTGACTAAACCTCACTAGAAACTAGGTGATAGAAAAAATATATAAAAATGACTAAATTAATAACCATGAAAATAGGTAGGTGATACCACAATACAAAGCATGTGGGCTTTACCAAGACTCTGACTGCTTTGTTTATCCCGGCTAATAAACTGATTTATAGATGTAAACTGAGACAGGTGCAATAACAACACCTAGGAGGAGAATAAGTCAGACCCTGATGAACATCTAGTTTAATTCACCATACATGTGCAAAACTGACCCTCAGATGCAATTCTCGAATTTTACATTAACAATGATTTCACCAACCGAAGAAAAGAAATGTGTTAAAAGCTGAAAGAAATTAAAAACATCAGCAACTGAACTTGAAATGGTTGTGCAATTGGTCATTGTCAACTATTGATACTTTCTAATTAAAGGTTGACATATTCAGTTTGAAAGAACAAGCCACCACTTGATTTCATGTCACTCTCCTGATAACCATTAGGACAGACCTGATATTCTTTGATGAAGTAATAGAGGAATAAAGATCCTAATGAGTTAACCTATTACAACCTGATGCAACATGTGTAGTTTTACAAAAATATATAACAGCCAACCCATTAACTTGAAATAAAAGCCGGTTTAGATAACTTCAGATTTCTTCAGAAGCTGAGAAATAAAAAGGTTTTAGTGGACAATCGGAAGTTTTCCAAAAACTCTCAGGTTTTAAAAGGCTGTTTGAAAGCCTTATGCCTGAATGGGCGATCAAGAACAGCCTATACCATATAAGATGAAGTAAAAGGCCTTGATATGACACCTTAATTGATTTTAAATAAAACAGTCAAGGTGTGATCAAAATGTGGACTTTCAGTTTATTAAAGAGATTTCAGTCACAAAAATATGACATTTACCACTTAGCAGTTATGGCCATTTTAAGCAAAGTAGCTCCATTCACAGAGGCTCAACAACAATTGAGAGCGGCATCATATAAATATAATATCAATATAATACATTTTTAATACTTGGATGAAAATTCTTTGCAGTACATGACTGCCTAAAGTCTGGAGCCCTCGAACATTGACAAATTCTGAATTTCCTCGCCAGAGATGCATCCCAGGGCTTCACAGCATTCTTAGCCTTCGAGGAGTCATGAGTTCCTTTCCCATGTTCAAGGTCATTATCGATCTACACCACATGTTGTTACAGTTTCATAGCCTTTTGCTGGATGCGAGCACAGAGCAAAGTAGGGCTATAGGGGGGTTTATCAAAATGTTATACTCATTTCAATGCAGTTCAATTTTGGTTCCCAATGATCAAAAATGCAATGTTATCAAAAATAAACCAGTTTCTTAGCCACTTGTTCTGTCTTGTGTGGTGCATGCCAACTGGACTTCACGCATAGACTCCATGTTACAGCCCTGAGCCTGCACTTGACTCACGTGTTGGTAGTTTTAAATTGATTGTAGCAATCAGGAAGGAAAACGCTGCTGTGTGGCTCCCCATCCCTGTCTGGTTGAGCTCAAGGACCTAATATTCACTCCGCCTCCACACTAGGACCTGAAGACACCATTGGAGGGGCTCTGTTCCATCTACCCAACCCTGCAATCATCTGCACTTCAAATTTTATAAAGCTTACCCTTTTGTCTACGCAGCTAAGTCTCTTTCAGCTCGCTGCGTGCTGCTTTTGTGGTGGAGTTTGTAATGGGAAATGGTACCCTTGTGTCTCTGTGCAGCACTCGTTTAGTTGTGGACTTTCCGTGCAGCATTCGCGAACAATGGTGGTATTTGAAAAGGCTTTTGTTGTTTGGAGCTTTGTGTAAAATTTGTGACCTCATATAAATAGTTTTACCTTTCAAACTGTTTTTGTGTTTTCAGCTTGTTATAGAGTATACAAATCTGGCTACATCTTTTGGTTTAACAACATCTAGTTAATGTTGGGCCTCCTTATTTCCAAGGAGCCGGGGCTTAACACTCCACTTGACCATACTGTAGGTGAGTGACTCCTGTATAACAAAGTTATTTATTTTATTAAGAAATATCAATGTAACATAAGTGTTTCCGTCCAAAACATCTATGGGCTTATTTGAGCAGCTTTACCAGCATTTTTACGTTGCACTGAGGCACTCTTTTCTTTTTTTTAAATAAACGTTCTATTTAGTCTGAACCTTAAGTTTACCATGGAAATGTCAATATTGTTCAGTTTGATAAATGCATGCCCCAAATGTTTATCATTAATTAAAAAAAAAATCCTGATTTTAATTATGATTGTGATATTTTCCATAATGAAGCAGCTCTCGTGTATAATCTAATACACCACAGAATTAATTGCACTACTTATGTCAGCACTAACATCATCAATTAAGACCGATGAGCCTGTTCCATTAGAAACAGTGCACACCCAGAACACCCAGAACACTTCTGCCATACACATCATGTAGCATGTTCTGAATGAGTTTCTTCATATTTTCCATTTTCTTCACCCGTTCAAAAAGATATTCAACAGGTTTTACCATGTAATAAACTCTGTATTTACATTCATGAAGACCTCTCTTGACTACAAATTCTGACAATAATACCCCTGTCCTCTCCTGACTATTTTTGATACTTGTTATCATGAAGGGGTTTTTCTCCACCGTGGAAAGGATTTGACAATCATGCATTAAAGTTGTCTCCTGTTTTTTTCCTAGGTCTTTTGAACTCACCTGTGCTTCCTTTCTCTTTAATGTAACAAACCGCTGAATTGGCCATTCCTATCTCTCACACATTTATGTTGTTTTTCAGCCTAACGATGGCCCTCATTTTGGTGGTTCCAGTCGAAAAGCTGCCAAATGCATACTAAATAACTGAAACTCCAGACCTTTGACCTGCTTCATTTGTCCAAGTAATGAGGGAACGGACCAAATCTGGCCAGTAAAATTTGTTTCAGTTAAAAGTCCAAATGCTTTTGAATCCATCAAAATTGAGGTACTTTACTTAAATATGTCTAATTCCTAAATGATAAATGACATTGTCATTGTTTTATTTAAAACCCACTGAGGTGGTGTATAAAATGCTGTCTTTGTTCAAATCCTTTTGGACCAAAGTGTAGATATCCTCTGGATTCTTTTAAACAGGATAAAACCACATAATAAATGCTGCTCTTTTAGAAACGTTGTATGAAATAATTTGGCAAAAGAAAATGGGCCAAGAGAAGCATTTAGCTTTAATAATAAATCAGAAAACAATATCTAAAATCTCCACAAGAGTTGTCCACAATGAAAATGTATTAAACTCGCCGAATAGATTTTACTGTGAACATAAATAGAACAAATACTAACCTTGTAGGTACCATTGGGATACTTCATGAAGGAAACAAGAAATATGTCCACTGGTAGAAGCGCAGAAGTGATCAAAGCAATGGCCAGCGCACATATTGCTGTTATAGTTGAAATAACTTCACTCTCTTGCCGACTTTGAAATTTCCGAATGTATATCCAACAGAAAACCAAGATTGCCTAAAGAAAAAAAGGCAGAGATTAAGACGACATGAATAGTAAAAAATACTGTCATAATCAAAAATAAAATAAGATATTAGCTAGCACAATATTTTATTCTAAAATATCTATTACATGTGATGGATCAAAAATATAAAGTAAAAAAAAAAAAAAATATTTGAGACTTCATATAGTGTATAAGACAGACAGACAGAGAAAGATAGACGGATAACACAGAAGCCATTTAAATACAATTTATAACTTATAAGATCAAAAGATAAACAAAGGAATGAAGCACACATAAGGCTTACTTTTAGAATAATGCTGAAATATTGAAATTAAAGTTTATCTTCTGTAAGAGCTATGGAAGATACTGGCTTGGTTTTAGGTTATTTAGATGAAAGTCAAAAATGGTAAGAAACTTTGGCATTTCAAGAATGACATCAAACTTCCAGGAATACGTGTAATAACTGCTGTAAATCAATCAAGCAACTATTCTTGTGTGGAGAAGATTAAAGTTAAAAGATTTTATGAGCCATTGTGGATAGTACACATCAAAGGACTGAAACAGACAAGGAAAAATACAAGGAATACTCAACTAATCAGAAATGTTCAACACTACAAGTCCACCTTTACAATAATGATCACATTCATTGATGATTAATCAATCAAAAACATTTGGTTTTCAGTACCTTGTCCCTTCTTATCCTCTTAATTGTATTTATATAGTTTATTTATATAGCACCACTCAACAACAGATTCACATTTTGATTAGTAAATAACTTCAATGGAATATGTCATGGATTGTTTTTCATTTGAGGCTGTTTAATCTAATTTTAACTCCAAGTAGGACCATATAATTTCTATCTAAAACCTTAAAAATGACAGAGGGTGTACTTCAGTTTTCACATGACTGTGTGTACTTAGAATAGCCTGACTAAGTGTTCTAGAGCAGCTGATCTGATTATGTCACAGTGACTCTGCAGGCTCACTAATATTGTTAGGACATGCAGACATTACACGTAGTAGTTGATTGACTATTAAATAGAATCATGTCTAAAAATGTAAATTATTTTGTTTTGATGTTACCCAAATTATTTTAAATTCGTAGTCGCTGTTCAAAACTTAAAATGCCAAAAAGAGGACAAAAACAAAACAAGGAGTACCATTGTTATGGCTACCAAACTCTTTCAACAAAGAAGCAAAAATGGGTTTCAAAATGACAAGGACATATTCCAGACACACCAGCTGTAAAGTGAAGACACTGCAAACAACGGCTCCTGCAGATCAAGGTCTGCCATTCACAGACAAGATCAATCAATTAAAGGCCTGCAGCTTTAAGCCTCTGAATGCTTGTTTTGCCAGGTAATGACGCGCGCTTTGCATCCAAATAAGATCTATTGAGAGGGTTGTGCAAATAAAGGGCTGGGAAGAGAAACAAAGCAATTTGTAGTCTTGCGGACAGTTTTTTGGACAGCTTCCCATTTAATCTTGGGACTTGGAAAGACAGGTGAGGTAATGAGGACTAAATGTGGTTGCAGATTACCTTGCTCCACAACTTCAAAGCATTTAATCAGAGAGATACTGAGACTGTAGATGAGTCACAATAGTTTTCACTGGGAAAGAAAAGTTGCATGCGTTCGATTTAAGTATTTACACTCAATATAATCGCATGCCTTTCTGCACTAATAAATGATTAATCTGGAAGCGCACTATTAAAATCTAGGGTTAAATAATTAATTAATTGCATAATAATGCTGCGTTCCATTTACCTCGGTAGTCGGAACTGGGAACTGGGAATGACGTCACAGCCGAGTTATCAGCGTTCCAGTTACAAAGTAGGAAAACAAAATTGTAGTTCGCATATACCACATGAAAATGTCAATTACACTATAGCAGCATATATATGCCGAACAATACTTGTATACGACTGATTTAGTGTGACCAAAACTAGAATGAAGTGCTACGAATTTTTACAGAGCTCTCTTCTACTGTTTACAACCGGGGCAGCCATCTTGGAATCTGAACTCGGGGGTGGTGAAGACTCTCCCACTTTCCCAGTGGGAAATCTCACTTCGAAGGGCGTTCCAGTTGAAAAAACCAACTGGTAACTGGGAAATCCCCACTTCCGAGGACAAATGGAACGCGGCCGTTTATGTTAACTGAGACAGAGTGGTGTTCTAGGCCGCCAGTTATTCAAACATCAAGAAATATATTCAGAATTAACTAGGAAAGATGCGGTTTTATTTGACAGTAAACACGTAGCCCCACGGCTAGAGTTAAGCCTGAATTATGGTTCTGTGTTAAATCGACTGCGTAGGGTACGCGGCGACGCGCACGTACGATGCGCGTCGCCGCGTACCTCGACGCCGTAGTCTCTGCGTCGATAAACGCGGAACCATAAATCACCCTTCAGCAACCTAAAAGCGGCACTGACGTTAAGACACCGTAGCCATGTTGTGCCAGTTTCCACGGTGTTTCCGTGACACCTTCGTCTACTAACGCATCTCAAACCAATTAGTCTGCAGTTCCAGTATTTCATGAAGCGATGTGGCTTACTCTAAATGACTTACCAGAAGTATAATGGTAAATATTGACCATCCAAGCACAGACTCTGAGAGGATCGACTGGATCGCCATCTTCACTTCCTGCAATAACAAAACCACGTGTTCTGGTGACGTCACAGCACGCAGGCTGCAGCCAGTTTTAGGTCTGAGCTGAAAGTTCAGTGTGGGAGGGGAGGAGAGACATTTAAAGTTTAAACTTTGTTGCTATATATTTGACATTTGATTTTTCAATCATTCTGTGAATTAAAGCTTCTGATGTTCAATAACCCCAAATCTAACATAAACCAACTGATAAAGAGAAAGGGAGAATGAAAAGGAAGCACATTAATATAATGTTGAGATGTACAGTACTACTATTACTACCGCTACTACTACTGCTACTACTATTAGTAATATTATTATTTTACCGAAATATATATGCCAAAGATGGCACTTAATCGGTGAACTATGTAAGAAAAAAAAATTAACATCAAACATGCAAATGCTATTGCTTAATGATTTGATTGATTTACAACAGTTATTACATGTATTCCTGGAAGTTTGATGTCATTCTTGAAATGCCAAAGTTTCTTACCATTTTTGACTTTCATCTAAATAACCTAAAACCAAGCCAGTATCTTCCTTAGCTATTACAAAAGATAAACTTTAATTTCAATATTTCAGCATTATTCTAAAAGTAAGTTCTTCTTGTCATTGTTTTTTTTTCTCACTTTTATCCCAGTATTTCCAGTTCCAACCCTTATTTGTGCTTCATTCCTTTGTTTATCTTTTGATCTTATAAGTTATAAATTGTATTTAAATGGCTTCTCTGACATTCATTCACTCAGATCAGATCACGAAACTAACCCGTGATCTGACCTGAGTGAATGAATGTTGGTACCCTTCCAGGAAAACTCACAATAGGGTCCGAAACAACTTGAAACTGGCAAAAGTTCAGGCATTGCATTTGAATTGGGGTTCAACAGAATCAATTAAAAAAAATAATAATAATTTGACCAAAGTAACAAGTTAAATCAAGGTGTGACTATAATTAACATCTCAAGCATTTTCAATTCTTTCTTGCATTTCCTCCATTGTATTCTTTTTTTTAAACATATATCTGTGTTTCTTTAATTTTTTACCGTGATAAACTCTATTATTATGTACTTTTTACATAAAGAATCATGAGTTATCTTGTACATTATGCTATACAAATAAACTATCCTTGCCTTCAATCTTGCAATCAGTCTGACTATTTGAGAGTGAAAAGTGCTCACTCTGCTACTTGGTATCACTGTGTTCACCACACTGAATCAGGACCACAGCAAGAAAAGGAGAGTTTTCTTGAGATAACGAAATTACTGAAGAGATGGATAGTACATATGGTACCCAAAGAGCTCAGAACAACTTCCAAAAATGTTCAAGATAACGTGCCAAGGTTTATCAATGTCAGATCCCACCATCTGTCACTGTTTGAACAAAAGTTGACTTAATGGAAGAATAATGGAGGACTCTACTGTTGAAAATAAAAACACAAAAAGACTGAATTTCATCAAAATGCATATAAAAAAGCCACAAAGCATCTGGAAGCATGTCTTTTGAAAAGATGAGTTAAAAACTGGAGCTCAACACAATCAAGGCATTCTGTGAGTGAAATGCACTGTCCAGTGTCACAAAGCTTGGTCTCACTTGTAGGTCAAGAGGATAATGAAAACACACAGCTAAAAGTACACAAGAATGGCTGAAAGCAAAACAATGGACTGTTCTGAAGTGGCTCTCTATGAGCCCTGATCTACACAGTTGTCTGGAGAGCTCCCTCCAAACCTGAGACAGCTGGAGCAGTTTGTTCAAGAGAAGTGGACCAAAATAACTGCCTACAGGTGCAGAAGTGTCATTAAGAGTAACACAAACCTCGTGATTGCAGTGATTGCCTCAAAAGGCAACAAATTATAAAATTAGGGGTCTCATCATTTTTTTTCCCGGCCAGTTTCACTAGTTATTTTGTTTTGTTTCTTAAGCAATTCTGTCAAACCACAATTTAATAAAAGTATCTAATTTTCATTGGTTACGTTTGAGTAAATGTTTATCTACCACTACTTTTTTTTTCCATTTAAAGTCATTTCAGTCATCATCGTGGGTTTTTCTTTTAATGGTAAGGTTCCAGCAAATTCATCCACATGTGTGATCTTATATAAAAAACAAGTGGACCACCTTTTAAATGTGTAAACCTAACCCAAATATAGCATTATGGGTTGTCATGGTAATTATTCAGCTTGTCTGGAGTTTCATGTTTTTGTATATATATTTAAAAATAAAAATCTATCATGACACCACACATATAGTTAGTTGAAAGTGTTGGTGGAGAGATGGTGAAATAAATTAAATCGAAAAGCTTCTCACATGTACGATTGGTTACGCAATTTGAAAAATACTTGTGGTTTGTTAATTAAAGTTGGAAATGAAGGTGAATTGCGTATTCACGAACCAGATTATGATGGCCATCAACTATCTGTGGCAGTGGCCCATAGCAGCAATATTTGATAGGGACATTTTAAAACATTCCAATTAAGGTAAAATAAATGTTGTTTATGAGTCGGCATCAAAATAGTGTGATATTGACCTTACTAGCACAGCTGCCCGAGCAGTTAAATTTACACTCAATCAATGTAGGTACTTACTTTGCCCTGCTGTCCATGTTGTACTGACAGTCATCTGACAGAATTATCCATCCATCCATTTTCTATACCTCCTTTTTCCCGTGTAGGGTCACAGGGGTGCTGAAGCCTATCTGAGCTGTCATCTGGTGAAAGACAGGGTACACCCTGGACAGGTTGTCCTTTTCCAGACAACTACATAAAACTGATATGTTTATGTTACAAGTTCCTTCTTATATTCTTAAGCTCTGTGAGAGATTGAGGAACTAATTCACCCAACGTCATTGTGTTTATTTCTCTTAAGTAGGAAAACCCATTACCAGTAATATCATTCAAAATATCAAAAACGCTAACTCTTTAAATGAAAATTTCAAGCAGCAAACAATTACCACTTATTTTAGTTTAATTATTGTTTCAAACACATCTAAAAGCTGTCACAATTAAGTTTTTGCTTTCCTTTCTCTCAGTCTTTTAATATTTTGGTTAGTGAGACCACAGGGATATAAAAAAGGATGAATTTTGCAGCCGATGTGATGTTTGACGTTTGAATGTAACATGTGCAGGGACTGAGCAAAATTGTACATTTTATTTAGCATGTTTGAAGTTATAGGCTACCTTAAACTTATTTATTGGCCTTAGATTAGTCTTGGCCACAGTAACTTATGTAGGTGTGCGTCATTTGCTGGTTTTGTAACAGTCATCGGCTTATAGGACAACTGATAAAATGTTACATTTATGTAAAAATGATAGCAATTAAAAACTCACAATGGCACACTTCAAAGGCAGTTTGAGACAGCAGATTACATTGCCCAGTTGTAGAAAGGAAATGATTTATTTACAGAAGAATGTTGCAGCTCATCGTCATCTATGGTTAAATATAATGTCGGTCTGCCATGTTGTTGTTTTTTTTTCTCTTCTTTTCAAAATGCTGCGGCTGTATTGATTGCATCAGAGTAGTTTATTTAAGGTAGTCATGCCTACAGAGGATTTCCCTCATGTTGATATCAGCCTCAGAAACTGAATGTCTGTTGGCCACAAACACATCCAGTTTCACAAAATCATCCCACTGAGGTTGCAAGCAGTGTACTTTCTTCATTATACTCAAGATGGGGTACACTTTATAATGTTATAATACCCTACAGAGCTACAGCCGTTCCTGAAGGTGTAATTGTACCTTTTTTTTAATTCTTTTAAACGTTTAGCTGCATAATATAGGCTTTATGCTCAGATGAGCTCTCAGAAGTGATAAAAAAGGTTGCTTAATAACCTTTGTGTGTGTGTGTCTGTTTCTTGTTTTGTCAAGGTTTTTTATGAGCACAGAAATACAGCTCAATGGTTATGTCAGCATACAGATTAGTGATATATAATGTGAAGTCTTTGTCTGGTGGTCAGTCAGATGTCAGTTTGGTAAATCATGTAGGGAAACGGACAGGTGTTTTGCCTTAAAACCTTTTCAACAACAATAAACTGAGTGCTCCATTGAATGATTACAATACACCGTGTTTGCATCCAGAGCAAACCACTAGCCGGTAAAAGAGTGTGTGCTGAGGTTTCATATCCAGTAAAGAAGAAAAAGAACTGTACAAAAAACACATGCACACTTGCACTTAAAGAGCAGAGTGTGCTGCAATTGTAATGCAATTCGTTGTTAACATCAGTGCACTTATACTCCATAAGGTGAAGCAGACCATAGCTGACATAAAACACTTACGAACACACACACGTACACATATATATCATTGTGTCTGTGTTGTAGACAACATGACACTTGGCTTGTCAAAAGACTACTTTTATTCCATAATTTATCCTTGTGAGAGTAACCTTTGATTGCAGACAGCTCGCTTCGCTGATATATATCACATGTAGTCCCTTATGCTGTATCAAGCTCCAGCTTCATGTCATGTCCTCAAATAGGGAAGCTCCACAGCTTTAATGGTGTGAATATGCTGACTGAATTTAGTTTGAACACTCCCAAGTTCTGTTTAAATAGTATCACTACCTTATCATTAAAATACAAGACTGTTTCATCAAGTGACTGCTATTGACTTCTTATGGCTAGTTTGTGAATCATTTGAAATATCATTGTAAGAATTGTAAATAACAAGCCAGAGACGTTTGACTTACATGGGCAGATACCCGCCCCAAACAAAAAAAAACAAAAACATAGAGCTGATGTTCTAACACTGAAAACATCTGGCCAACTTCACCGGGTGCATGCCTGAGTACCAAACATCACTGCTGTAAACAGAGAGTTGTCTCCTCGTCTCTGTGGAGCACCATGTTCTATCAGCGTGGAACACGGTGGGCTCATCAATCTTTGTTTTTTTTTCAGGGCAAATTATGATGATCAACAGATTCCACGTTATAGCTGAAGCCACCGATGCTGGTAACAGTGCTCTGATCAGATTGGTTTGGAAAAAAGATTATACTCTGGGAAAAAAAAAACAAAAAAAAAACGTCTTGAGCTGAACTCATCATGAATCATAATCTCTTGGAAAATACTTACTTTTCTTGAATTGTTTATAAACAAAAAAATTAAATTATATATATATATATATATATATATATATATATATATATATATATATATATATATATATATATATATATATATATATATATATAAACATTTGTATATAAAATGTATTTAAATGTATTTATCTTAAAATGGTTAATTGCTATTCTATGTGGGGGTGTGTTTTTTCTAGTTTTTCAATTTTATTTTATTCCTTTTGGGGTAATATTGTCTATTGCAGTTTTTTGTTGTTTTTTTTATCTTTATAATATATTAGTGTAATATGTTACTATTTTATATATGTATATTTATTTGTGTTTTGGGTGTTTTGTGTTTTGGGGGGTTATAAAAAAGAAAAAAGACATTTGTATTGTACTCTATTGTGAGCAATGATGTACAGGATTTCTTTTTGAATAAACAAATCTTTTTAAAAAAAATGGTTAATTGCTTTTGTTAAACAACTTGTTAAGTTTACAGATTAAAAAGCCTTTGTTTAGGGGTAGAAAAACATCACGGGTCGCTGTATAATGTCTCTGGCATTTTTAAGAGGAAATACTTGATGCAAGTTTAGATACACAAATAAAGCGAGTCCTATTTCATTCCTCTGTTTTGATTTAAGACAGAGCTGTCTGCTCGGTATGTTGTTGTAATTTCCTGTCCATGTAGTTGGTGTAGTAAATGCATCAATTCATCCAAGCAAAAATTGGAAAGAAATTGCACAAACATTCTTTTAAAAACGTTCAAAACTAATTTTCTTTTATCTCAGATGTGAAATTAACAGCACAAATTGCCGGGATGTCTACAGAATAAACAGGGGTGTTAAAAAAAAATGTCAAAAAGGGCAATTTCTGACAAATGTCTTGAAGGATTTTTTTGGGGTTGTATCAGGAGGATGCCAAACATGTGCATGGAATGTCTTGGGGTCAGAGTCAGCATGACCATCTGTTGTTTACCACATTTTCTACGTCCCCAGTTATCTGACTTTTGCTGTCTAATAAAGCTGAAATGCCATAAAAATGGTATTTAAACAGGGCAATTTGCTTGAGTTATTAAAAGCGTCTTTAGTGTTTTGTTTCGTTTTCAAATCTGCTAAAAAAAAAGTTAATGTATGATATATATATTAATTTTTATAGTCATATTCCCAAATAAGACATCCTCATTTCAATATATGTTATATGCATTCTTTTAATAGTTAAAAATTTTTTCATTGCTAGGATAATTCAGGTCTCATGTCATGTCAAATATGTGACATTATCATGTAAAATATATGCAGGTCAAAGTGATGCCCAGGACTGCAGTCACCTGCTTAATCCACTTAAACTGCCAAGGTATTCAATTTTTAATGTTGTGAACCAGAGACAGAGAGAGATCCCTGGAAGCTCCTGGGATTTTTACCTCTGCTTCAACAATGTGAATATAAGCTGAATAAAATTCAATTTTAACCAACAGCTTTTTGAATTTTAATAACAATGTATTGACTGTTCTGGATAATCCACAGAAAACACTGAGCTGTTTTTATTGGAATAATGAAAGAAATACTTCTAACGAGTTTTGACAGCTTATGATGTGGGGAGCATTTATAAGGCTAGCAGAAGCACAAGCACAACCCCTACATGTCATGAACGCTACACATCTACAACTGAGCAACCGCTCGACAAGAGGTTTATGTCAAAACAAAGATATTGAACCTGAAAGATGGAAAAAAAATGACTGCTTTCTTCCATAGAAATACAAGATTTGTGATGTTTGGTTGGACCAATAATGAAATGCAGCCAGGAGTTTGGATGTTATCTGAAGAACTACTTCTGCAATGAATCTGATTTAGGGGACAGTCTATAGGCACATCATGGTTTATCCCTTTAAGCTCTTTTTTCATTTTTATTTTAAATTCCACCTGGAGTGGATCTTGGAAGTTAATCAGTTTCACAACTGTATCGCACCCTAAAAAAGATTAGGTTCCAATCGATGAGCGACACCTTGGAAAATCAAGTGTCCCAGTCATGACCGAGTATAGAGTGACATTTGGAACATCATAAAATGTACATTTGATCTCTTAAACAACACTGTAAACTACAGCTGGTATATATCGCAGCCTCCTGCTATTTTGTCAGCAGACACAGATGTTACTGAATGTGCTCTGAAAATGTTCAAACGATGGTCTACCAAATTTGCTGCAACACAAATAAAACACAAGAAAAGCTACATCTAAAATCTGACTGAGGCTATGAGGAAGCATCTGAAAAGTCTTAGAAAAAGACTTCTTCATGGTAGAAAAGATTAACTGGAAATTATACTCATGATCAAACTGCTGGCGAAGACTCAGCCCTTGTAGACAGATACATTCAGGCACTACTCTCAATAAAGCCCATTATCTGAAAGGAAATATGACATTAAGTCATGTATGTGGCAGTTTAAAATCTTATCAAAACCATGCTCTCGCTCTCTCTTTTTTTGACTTTTATTTGTTGTTTGGAATCATATAATCATGATTGATGATATCATAACTGACCATAAACTTTTTTCTAACTATTATGGGCAACCAGTAATGTGTGTGTGGTTGATTTAAGTGAGGGTGTTAAATGCATGATGTTGAAAACATACAGTTAAACAGCTGTGTGAAAGGCCTGTTTTGAATATGGTTCAACTTCTACCCGATCAACAATAAAAAACAGTGAGGTGAAACAGAAAAAAGAGACATGAAGGCGAGTCACGAACAGTGAGAATGAACAGGTGTGCAGGACAGGTGCATGAAACAAAAATTTTTAAGGTCACATGAGAAGAAAGGACTTTATCTTCTTAGACGTAAAAAAACTAAATTTTTCTGTGCCCACCACTGTATAAGTTTGCATATGTGGAGTTTGGTAAATGTAGAGACGACTCAGAGGTTATATTACTGATTAAAAAAGCTAGCTTTACCCAAACCACACACACAAAAGTGGGAGTTAGAGATTGTAAAAAAGTGGGGGTGATATAGGTTTGAATATCATATTTTTCATTTCTGGCCCAAAAAACAACTAATCACACAATCGTCTACACCAGCCTTTCTCAACCTTTTTTCAGTCATGACACCTTTCAAAAGTGAATAAAATCTCACGACACCCCAGAGTAAAATATAATTAAAAACCACACTGCATCGCTGTAAATGCATATGACGCACACGTACGGTGTGCGGCGCCGCGTAGCCTACGCCGTAGGCTACATGTCGATTTAACGCGGAACCATAATTCAGGCTTCACTTTGAACGGCCGGTTCACACCGACGTCCAGTGGTTGGAGTTCCTTCGTCAGACCTCCCAGAATAACAGCAAGCACCGCATTCATATTTTTCACTTCTTTTTTTACATTGTCGCGCCCCCTTCCCCCTTTAACTTCTCATGGTGGCCTCAATTACGTCCGCCATACAATAATGCAATGGGCGCATTGGGTGATTGGGCGCGCGGCACATTTAAAAAAAAGACGTTTGTCTGCGCCTAATGGTCGTCAAAATACGGTATCTTATTTATTTATTTATTTATTCATTCATTCATTCATTCATTCATTCATTCATTCATTCATTCATTCATAGGTAAAAAGAATGTATTTGTGTATGCATTCATATATTTATATATGAAATGTCAGAATAGGTCATTTTTTGAAGACACCCCTAAAGCAGTCAGAGGACACCCCAGGGTGCCGCGACACCCCTGTTGAGAAAGGCTGGTCTACACAAAGGGTTGACTTTATTAAAAAAAAAAGGAAAAAATCACTTGGACTTCGTAGCCTATAAAATTCAAACAAAAACTCAGATAATCCAACAAAATGAAAATATTTAAAAAGAAAAATGCAGATTTAAAGTTTGAGGTCTTTGTTAAATGCCTAATGAGTGTATTTCAAATCCCTAATAAAAGTGTGTGTGTGTGTTCCTGTGATTGAGTGGTGGATACATTAATGTCATCTATCCAAACATTAGTCTGTGTGGAGTCTGAACACCTGTTTCTGAGGACCAGGTGTTTTTTTTACTGTTGGCACTTATAACAAAAAAAAATGTAAGGGGAAAGTACCTTTGTTTAATTCCACACAATATGGGCCCCTCTTTCTTTCTTTCTCTCCATAACAAATGTCTGATCGTGGCACGCAGAGATTTGGCCCAACGTGAACAAATCCCCCGTGGCTTTTGTATATGGTTTCCAACCTAGAAACGCAGCACAACAGAGGATGTTGAAGTTGCTGGCTTCCATAAAGCAGTGTAGTATTGCACCATGGCATTTGCCTCTTCTGACTAAAATAGTAGGCTATGTGGATTGAGTGGCGTATATTGAAGAACCAGAGCTCCCTGTAAAACTAAAACCTCCAACTTTATTATGTGGGGATCATGACGGTCTGTTAAGCTTACAAGGGCGTAGGTTTGGTCTCAACATTGGTAGGGACGATATAACAGCATAACCTGCATGTACTTTTTGCTGGGGACGGGACATTAATAAGACCAAACAGATTGGGTGAACGGGGGTCGGGGCTACATTTGTCACAAATATGAACCTAATTAATTGATAGGCTAAATGATCAATGCAAAATAAATCTGTATTGACTTATACTAATTTTCATGTGTATTGGTTCACCTGATACACGGCTCAATTCAAACCTTTGTTTTCAAAAATTACTAAAGAAACATTTTGAAAACTTCCAGAATATTCCAGGATTTTATTAGCAATTTAAATTGCAATATTTGAACATAACTTAAATTATATTAACATACACAATAAATACAAACTTATTAATAATCTCTTAACTACTACTTAACCTATATATGGAACTACATGTTAGCCTACATTGTCCTTCACCACAAGAGTAATACATTGCTTTAAAATAATTCACTTAATAATGGTAGGGTCAATTCTATCCTTACAACATTTGGGAAGACAATCTAAATTACCTATATATCTGAACTCATTATATAATGCAAATAAGGTTGCTTAAAAGTTGGTGGGGACAATTTGATCCTCCTGAAAAGTTGGTAGTGTTATGTCCCTACCGTCCCTATGCAAACCTACGCCCTTGTAAGCTTATAATAGAGTATCACGGCTGAATAGATCCACTTTACTTCTGTTAACACCTTTTGTGTCTTTCATCTTTTATTCTCAATCTAAATTCATTTCATTGAAATTAACACACCTGAAACCACATCACAGCAGAGTAAATGTTTTCTTCTTCTTTTCTTATTTAAGGCCTTTATTGGCAATATTTGATTCATTCACAATACATCAATCTGTGTCTCATTCCTGCACCTGCCCTGTTAATAAGAGGCTTTGTTTAATGTTGCTTCTGGGCATTTCATTTCCCCTTGTGTGTGCCCGAGAGCGCTGCTCTTGTTTGTAGAAGTGTGTGTCGGTGCGTTTCAGTAATAATGACAGAGTGGGAGGGCCACTCCGTGCAACTAATAAGGACGGCTATCGTTGCAGGCGATCCCACTGCGACTTTTATTTCCAAGTACCGGAATCCGGAGCCGGACTGATCGTTATCACGCATGGATTATGTCTTTTCTGCTGCTTTTTCTCTGTTTTCTTCTTAAAGGAAACTTTATCAGCAACAGTAAGTACTTCTCATTGCAAAAGCATGTCACAGTAGCCCACGTTTAAAAGGAGAAGGAAAAAAAAAAAAAAAGTGTGCCTATATCGAAACGGATTTGTCGCTTGGTGTGAATTTATTTCCCACCTCGGTCCCGCTCCGTCCGCTTCGGGACACATGCCTTTACGGGCAGCTTTATTCCTGATTTATGGAAGAAAGCTCGGTGCTGGTGCGAGAAGTGTGGAGCGTAATTTCATCACTTGTTAAAGACAAGCAAAGTGCGAAAACGTGTCAGACGCGTGAAAGATTGCGCGCCTCCTTTCATCCTGTAATTATTAAAAACCATAAGCACCCAGCCAATCAGCTTCCGCGGAGAGCAGGACGCTTCTCTGAATTGATATCGCGGCGGTGCAACGCTGAGTTAAAGCCTGAATTATGGTTCTGCGTTAAATCGACGCAGAGCCTTCGCCGGTAGGGTGCGCGTCGCCGCGTACCCTACGCCGTAGGCTCTGCGTTGGTGTAACGCGGAACCATAAATCAGCCTTTATATTCCCACTGGCTGAAAGTGACTGAGAGAAGGATGGATGGAAACTTAAGTGGGCAACCCTTGTGCGTGCTCTTTTCTCACGCTGTGACACAATGCCCATACTGCCACTCCGTCAAGTTAGGAAGTTAAATCGATGCAGTTTGAGCAAGGGCGTAGTAGGTTTGCATAGGGACGGTAGGGACATAACACTACCAACTTTTCAGGAGGCTCAAATTGTCCCCACCAACTTTTAAGCAACCTTACTTGCATTATATAATGAGTTCTGATATAAAGGTAATTTAGATTGTCTTCCCAAATTTTGTAAGGATAGAATTGACGCTACCATTATTAAGTGAATTATTTTCATTATGTTCAGACTTACATTTACCCCTTTTCACTTGCTGAATTTGCTGGTCCATTTTTTTCCCTCAAACGCACGTTTGATTGACTGATGACTTGACCATTTTTTCCATAATTGCTCAACCCACTGATGCATTTTAGAGATGAAAATAAGGGAAAAGAAGGTGAAAGAGACAACCAATTAAAGCAATGTACTGTATTACTTTTGTGGTGAAGGACAATGTAGGCTAACATGTAGTTCCATATATAGGTTAAGTAGTAGTTAAGAGATTATTAATAAGTTTGTATTTATTGTGTCTGTTAATATATTTTAAGTTATGTTAAAATAATGCAATTTAAATTGCTAATAAAATCCTGGAATATTCTGGAAGTTTTCAAAATGTTTCTTTGGTAGTTTTTGAAAACAAAGGTTTGAATCGAACCGTGTATCAGGTGAACCAATAGGATAAGTCAATCCAGATTTATTTTGCATTGATCATTTAGCCTATCAATTAATTAGGTTCATATTCGTGACAAATTTAGCCCAATCTGTTTGGTCTTATTAATGTCCCGTCCCCAGAAAAAAGTGTACATGCAGGTTATGCTGTTATATCGTCCCTACCAATGTTGAGACCAAACCTACGCCCTTGAGTTTGAGCCTAGATGGCCCAGATTCGCTGTTTACTTCAGTACATAAGGTGAAAACATGTGACTTTGAGGTAGTCTTTCCTTTCTAAACCTAGACACTCTTGTTAAGTGAAGACGTGGAATAATTGTGACCGCAGGCTGCAAGAGAGGCATATGCTGCATGCATTTGCAGTGACAACGGGAATAACATTACACCTTGCCACAGACACGTGATCCCTCCGTCGGGATACTTGTCTGCCACCCATGCATGGTTGTAGTTGGAAGTGGTGTAAGTGTCACCTCACCTCCCAGCGCCATGATGGCCCACCGTAGGCCAGCACGCACAAACTTTATGATCCACGGGGTGATGACTTGCTCCAGGGAGGGAGATTCATATGTGGAGGGGAAATACTTTGGATAAGGCAGTGGCTATTAAATTAAAGCTAAATGGAAATATTAAAAAAAAGGAAACATGGTCACACTTTGGGAGACCATGCATACAAATGAACTTAATGTGTTGTGGTTTTGTAGAAATCAAGTTGAGCCTCGTCTTCAGCTGTGAATTCTCCAGTGGAAAGAGATAAACTCACTGGACTGGAAGGATTATATATGCATTGTTAATAAATTACACATTCATGCTGAATTATGTTGAGAGTGTAAGTTTCTGTAAGGCCGAAATTATGCATTTCACCTTTTTTATGTACTCACTCCCAGCATCTTTTATGTTTCTTTGTTTCTGTTCAGTTTAATTTTGTTGTTAAAGTCCTCGGAAAAGCCAAATTAGTTATTTTAATCTCTGAGCTTAGTTGCTGACTTATTTTCTTCTTTTTCTTTTTCTTTTTCTTTGGCTTTTGTTTTTTCAGTCTAGCAATGAAAAAGTTGCCGGTATTGTTCGTGTAAAGCTTGAATAATCTCCTAGATTTGAGTTGAGGTCACCGACTGTACTTTGGAGCACGCTCACAGATGACTTTAAATGTGTGCCGTCTCGCCGTGGCATTAGAGCAATGTCGAAGATTTGGTTTGGCAGCATGGTCAAATGGTTCAAGAGGCTGCCTTGTAACCAGAGGTTCCCTTGTTTGATCCTCGCAAGAGATGTCCTTGACCAGGACCCTGCAGACAGCTCACACATCAAAACACACCAGAATGCTGATAGACGAGGATCCAGGCTAAATCACGGACACAGAGGTCAGAGTAGAGCTGAATTCAAATATGCACTTTGGAACAAATGAGGCACAAATCAAATAATGTGGAATATTGAATAAGTAGAAATATGTGTGAGTGAACAAGAGACAGTTCAGTTAATTAGTGAAAAATAGCTCAGTGCTGTGATTTTTAAATCGCTAACATCTGCATTTATCACTGCAGAGAAGAGGCCAGTGAAATCCTCATAAGTGCACTTTTTCTTGCTGAACACTAGTTTTGGAATGGAGACTTTTCACTTTTAGGGTTACACTCAGATTTTTAGCTCAGTTTGCATGTGAAATTGTTGTTTGAAGTTGCTGCATGTCACACAGTTGCACATTCTATCTACCAGGTTTAAAGATGAATAACATCCAACAGAGTTGTTATCTCTCAGAAGTTTTTGAAAGCCATCAAAGACAAACATATTACCACTTAGTGCGACACCACCTGACTTTAATTACTCTGTTTCAGGTGAGAAATAGTTGTTTTAACCTGTTCTTTCCTTGCATCTACTGTTTTTACTGTGATTACCGAAAGCATCTTGGTTTGCAACACATTCTATTGCACGTGTTTCCAAAAGTACCACAATGTGCTGAGCGACGACGTTTTTCTTGACATTTTTAAAGAAACTGGAGCCAACATGAATTGTTGTTTTTCAGATTAGAGTTTGGCATTTGCACATTGCCAGATTTAGGCAAGAGGATGGAGATGGAAAGTGATCTTTGAATGCTGATTCGACAAAAATGTGCTTCTTCTAGGATTTATATCAATATTGAGTTATTTTCAGAGCATCCAGAACATGGAAAAATGATGACTCGTGGGCCCGAAACTATTGTCTCAGCATTCTTTGAATAAAGTTGATGGTTTTTTGAATGGCAGTCTAATAGACCCAGAGGTGTTTTGGAGCCGGCGTTCGATGGCTGTCGAAGCCATTGCATTTTAAAACACTTTGACGTCAGTTTTGTGCGCAGCAGGGTATTTTATTATACTGAGAAGTAATTGAAGTAGAAGACAATAATATAAACAATGCCCATTTCTGCATAGTACACTTTAAAACATCATCATGAAAGAGATTTATTTCACTTTCTATTGCTATAATCGTTGCTATGGCAAGCACGGCTAGAAACCTTCAACAGCTTTCAGCAACCACAAAGCAGTTTCTTTAGAGCCACCGTGGTCTGCATTTGACTCATTGCATACATAGAGGAAACTAGGTAAACAAGATTATCTGTTTTGGTCATTATTAAAGCTTAACCATATGTATTTTGAAAGGAAATTGTTTTGTTTGTATCCAGGTTTTCAGGTGGGCTGTTTTCCGGCATCAGAGCCATGATTCGTTACTTGCTAAGATGGGCTGCTTTCATTTGGACTGTGAATCCTGTTCCTCACACTTTGGGAATGGCTGTGAGTGAACGAGCAGGTATGTGAGATTTATTCTTAAATATACATTTTATTTCCCTATATGTGCAGTTTATTGTTCTTCTTTAAATAAGAGGATAAAGTATTTTCTTGTCCAACTATTAGTGATTAAACTCTAGTTTTAGAGATTCATTTAAGAAGTGTGTGTTCAGCTCTGAGGTTCATGTTTAAAAAAAAATATTTTGCTTCATTACAACTTTCTGAAACAGTTTCTTGGTTGCTTTCCCTTAGATGACCCGTGCCCCCCTCTGAACGTGGAGGAACACAGGTTTTCGGATATTTTAGATCGTCCCCTGGAGATCACAGGTGCGTGTCCCGACCAAACGTGATTGGCTTTTTGCTGTAAATAAGTCAGCGCTGGCTTAACTAGTAACACATTGTGGCCCTTTTCGCAGGATTCGATCTCTCCGAAAAGTTTCTGCTCCGAAAGGGAACAGTCACAGAGGACCTGCTGTCGTTTCGATTAGGAAGCAGCCCGCTTATCAAGCCGACAAGGTAAATGGCATGCACAATTGTGCTAATGTGCATGTGATACGGCCAAAGAGGGGAAAAAAAACACTGCAGGATTTTTTGTTGCACTTGCCAGCACTTTATACTTGCTTACATTTAGACCTTACAGTCTCCTTAGGAAAAAAAAAAGGTTTGTAGTTCACGAGGGGGTGAATTGAGGCAACCCAGATGCACCCTGCCCAGAGCAGGAGCTCCATTTAGCTAATAAGGACACGGAGTAAGGAAGGCTGGAAGACAGGAAATAATTTGAATATAATTAATAAACAATGCATTTGTTTTAAAGTCTCCTTGAGGCAACATTTTGGACATAAAAGAATGACGAAAAGCCCAACCATGTATGATAAGACAGGAATATCAAATATTACAATAACTACCCAAGAGATGCACTAAGGTGTTTTTTACTGCAGGCTTTGATTCTCTTCGAATGCTGATACAATAGTAAAAGGGAGATCTGATATAATATGACATGAAGAGATCTTACTGCTCTTTTACATTTGGTCGAACCAGTTTTATTACTAAAGGCCTTTGACCTTGGTGAACCTGTTATGGTTGCCTGACTTGAGTTACAGTGGTGTTTTTGGTTCTAAGTTATGTATCTTGAGATGATAGTATTTTTGAGTGTTTGTGTTGCTACTGTGATAGTGTACGGTTTTGTCCTTCTTCCAGCAGGTATTTTTAGTATTTTTACATGCAACTGTAAGCATTTACTGCCACTCTCGCAGCAGCTAGGTGAATGAATCTGCGCACGGTGATTTGTGGTCTGCTTCCCAGTTCTGACAGCCAGCTGAAAATACATTTCTACCTCAGCCCCTGTCTCAGTCTGGGTCCATAATCTAAGAACATGCTGGATCTCAGTGACGTTGCTGACAGTGTCATTGGTTATAGTAGCAAGACTGCGATCCTTCTCATATCCAATTATCTAAGTACTTTGACAGGTGATACTGCATGTCAGCTGAAGAGGGAACACAAGGGTAGTTGCACGAGGCAGCAGGCGCCTCTGCCCCTGCCACAGCCACTAAAACATTGCTCACTTTACTTGTAGGATACGCTGCAATGCATGCTTTCTTCTCTCGACCTTGCTGATGATCTGCCAACTCCTTGGCACAGTCCAAATTATGAGAGAGGGATTGCTGCTCAAAGCATTTATGTAGGCGACACATGACTGTAGAAAAGTGCAGCATGTCCTCAGCCAAACACTTTTCTTCTTCACACCTTAGGTTTTTCTTTCTGTTCTCAGCTGATTTAATTATTTTGACTTCAGATACATGAAAAAACAACCTATCAATTCATTCTAATTTTACAGTCCACATTGGAGGGAACTCATTTTTTTTCAGGGCTTCTCGAATTTGTAGTAGTTTATTACTGATAACAGCCCTTATGAACCGTAGATGTTTGACTCAAATAACAATCAGCGTCTATCCAGAAGTTGTGTAAAACAGAAGTGCACATATACATTTTACTATTGGCTCCAAAAATTATAAAGTTTTCAATTTTTCTTTAAAAGTTTTAACATGGCCACCTTTTCTGTTTTGAAAGTTTTTCCATAGAAGCCATATTATAAAATATGAACAAATATACCTACTGTATAGGGACACACTTAGGAAGTGGAAGGGGATTTCCCCATTTTCTTTTATGCTACACCAAAAACAATTGTTTTCTAGGAAAACAAAAGGTTTAAGCGGCAGTGATTTTTGCAGTTTCCTTTTTCGCCTGAAATACTAACAGAAGTCAGTTTTGAGTTTATCTAGCTCTGTAATGTCATGGGGAATTGTTTTTTCTTGTGAATGAAACTACAAACTGTAAAATGATGTTTCAATCTGTTAGACTGAAATATAATGTAACAGATCATGGGGGATCACTCCAGCTAATGCTTTACAGCCGATAGTATCTTATTTATTCATAAGATTATTAGAATTATTAATTATTATCATCATCATCATCATCATCATCATCATCATCATCATCATCATCATCATCATCATTAATATAAATAATACATATACCTCAGTCCTTTTTTTTAAATAGTTATGTTAAAAATCTTTTTTGTGCACAAATATTTACAGTACAAACTTGAGCTAAATTGTACTTGCAATCATGTGAAAAAGAAAATGAAACCTTCTTCATGTTTTACTGCACAATAAAAAAATCATCTGACCCCCAAGTTTTCTAACAAAATAAATTCAAACTCAGATTAAGAAAAACAGCATCACAGCACATTGTGTTATGTACTTAACAGAAACTACCCTTATTAAGCAGATGCTTTTAACTGTGGATTCTGTTAAATAATAACATAATATAAAGAAATGTCATTCTGCTGGTGTAAACTAGTCTAAAATGTAGAAGCATGTTTGAAAGTCACAGCAGGAGTTCTTGATATGGTAGGTTTTATTTTAATGAAAATAATTGCACAATTTGGTAAATAAAAGTGTATCTTGCAGTTTCACACAAGTGAACTCTCGCTGGGGAGAAGAGTCATCTTTACGTGCGGTTTGCATATTGGATGGCATGGTCTGCTCCACTTTGGTCTGCAGGAGGACTGAGTGACAGTGATGGGGATGCGGGCCAACAGGGAGAACATTTGAAGTTTGATTGTTTCTAGTGCAGCAATTTGACTCCTCTGACTCCCTTAAGAGAATCGAAGGATAGGATTACTCTCACAGGACAGTGGTGTCTGCTCCTGTCGTCTACAGACCGGTGGTGTTGCTGTGACATTCCGTCAAACCACCGTCTGTGATTAAACACGGCCAGGAAACATGAACTGCCAAAGGCATTTTCCAATGCAGGTGGTACTTTCCAGAAAGCACAAGATGATTTATTACAAATATGAATCTAATTCCAATCATAAATCTTGATTTCCAGATTTTCCACATAGGTATAGTCTCTTGTCGTCACACCATGAATAAGTATTTCCTAAAAGAAGTGCTCCTTGAGAAGGTTTTATAAGGGCCTCATTACTCCCTCCATGTTTAAGCAGACTAATTTGCTTTCTTCAATCACTACAGTCCAATATTATGCTATATAATCATGATATGACTTAAGCTGAAATAAAACTTTATTGCTGTATGTAATCCAAGAGGCAATTACGTTTCTTCCCGAGCATATTTTCCTGTGCAAATTAGTCACATTTAAATTGGACGTGCAAGAGACAGAGTTGGCAGAATCCCAGACTTATTGTAAAAGCTGCTTTGGCAAAGTGATTCGGTGCGTGGGAAAATGAATGTTCGTCCTTCACATTCTCTCGTTTACAAACTTTTTAAGCATGCAGAGCATTCCTCAAAACATCAGACAAACAAACAGCATTGAAACCGAACGGCAACCAGCGGTGTTTTTGCCACTTAACCACTGAGAGCAGTCAAGACGAGGTCAAGAACTTTAACCCGCCAGGCCCGCAGAGATTAAGTGTGCTCAACTGTAAATGCACCATGTTTTGAAATAAGAGAAGACTTAGTTTGGCACAGAGTTTGAACTTTATGCCCTTAAGAAGAAAAAAGTATGTTTTGCTGAATATCTCCATTGAATTGGACCTGCTTGAATTAACAAGTGTTCTTGCATTTTGAGTAGTGAAGCTTTCTAGACTTCTACTTTGTGTTATTCCTCGTCTTTTATGCTATAATTATTCATAATAACTGCTTTCAGTGGGAACAGGCAGGTTATGATCAACCCTAAATTGTTTGCTGACTTTATTTCCAATTTATCTTTAATAAATTGCCATGTCACTTTTGATATTGAATTTCACTTGAAATGGTACATTAG
This sequence comes from Cololabis saira, assembly GCF_033807715.1. Classification (NCBI taxonomy): domain Eukaryota; kingdom Metazoa; phylum Chordata; class Actinopteri; order Beloniformes; family Belonidae; genus Cololabis; species Cololabis saira. The sequence goes on from NC_084603.1 coordinate 5,933,494, forward strand.
CCCTTGGGCCTCACGCGACCTTCACAGTTCTCGGCCTCTCACAGAAACATTTGAGATTTCTTTTCTCCAGGAGTTTTAACTTGGGTGTATTTGTCATTTCACTCATGCAACTTTTACCCTAAAATCACCCAGAATACAAAAGAAGAGGGTATGAGGCTCTGAGAGAAAGGAAGATGATATATTGAAGTAAAAACTAATTTCCAACCTGTCTGGGGAAGCTGTCTCTCTCTTCCTCCTCCGGGCTGTGCCCTGCCTTCCCAATGACCTTATCATTGCATTATTATTATTATTAACCATGATCTTGATTTATTATGTTTATGTTCCCCCACTTGTGGTTGTTAATTTAAGGTTGGACTGGGCTCCATATGGTGGTAGTATTTTGGAGGATACAATATTTGTTTTCTCCTTTTTTTTGGCACATGGTATGAATAAAATAGAATACGATGCATGATGATGGTCAATAAGCAGTTTTCACTTAAGTGAAGGTGTGATTTGAAATACAATATCATTTTCCCTAGATGTCCCTTATTTTTCTGCACATTCTTAGAAAATGCTCTACTCTGACCTCACAAAGCTGTCGAGGTCATGAACATCAGCCTATAGCTGCATGTTACTGTGCATCTATAAGTAACTGGAGCTCATGGTGTCTCTGTGCTAAAAGATTGGATCCCATGACTTTGGATAAGTGATATACTTTCATTATCTGAATGACAGGGAAGTATGGGTAAAATTCATCACGGTAAATGGAATTAGGTTTGTCAGGTTTATTTATGTGAATGTCTCTGTGGCAAAAGGATACTAAAATGTTTTATTGATCACTGAAGTTGATTGGCTCTTTCATTATTCAACTCCTGTAGGCTTTAAACCAGTTTATGTTCAATACTGAGAATGGACACTGTTCTCAATTTTAGTGATTGCTTTAACAAAGAAATTCTGCTAAAATCTGAAATCTGTCATAATGTGTTTTCATAGATTAATATTCCCAAACGGGCTTCCGAGTGAGTACTCCCTTGTTTCCTTGTTCCGGGTGAGAAGAACGACGAAGAAAGATCGTTGGTATCTCTGGCAGATATTTGACCAATCAGGAGACAGTCAGGTAGGAATGAAATTGAAGACGAATTAACATCTTTTTTCCCCTGTTTTTCTTCTGAGAATCCTTTTTTTTCAAAGCTTCTTCTCTCTGCTTCGCAGATATCTGTTGTGGTTGATGGCGCTAAGAAGGTGTTGGAGTTTTCTTTCGAGGGCCTCCAGAAGAACACGCTCCGCTACACATTTAAGAGCCGCGACTTGCATGTCCTCTTTGATCGCCAGTGGCACAAGCTGAGCCTTTCCGTGCAGAGCAACATTGCCTCCATTTACATAGACTGCAAGCTTGTAGAAAGGAGGCTGACTGATGAGAGGGACAGCATCGACCCCGGTGGGCGCACACTCATCACTACTCGAATTGAGGATGGACGGCCTGTAGATGTACGTCCCACGTTTTTTTTTTTTAACTTTTATTTAGACATATCTACTATCTGACTGAGCCAGTGAAGCAAAGCTGTTGCCAGTTAGGAGCAGCTTGATTTGATCTTGAAAAATGCATCTATTATTCTGCAACTCTCCATTAAATTGAACCCTTCTCAACAGATTGAACTGAAACAAATGCTGATCTACTGTGACCCTTATATGGCTGAGATGGAAACCTGCTGTGAACTGTCAGAGACAACGGTAAAATGTATTTAAAAACATTTTAGCAACATGAAATAACAGATTTCATTCATTTAAAAACATTGATAAATGTCCAGGTGTTCTGCAGTAAGAGGGGTACTCACTTACTCTAATGTCTGCAGTTTAATCTGACAATAAAAGTGTAACAAGATGTTGGTTTCATCCCAAAGGACACATGTCCCCAGACAGAAACCTAATGAAGGAGATCTTCCATCACTATAAAATCAATAAGAGCTAATGTTACAGTAATTCAAAATGGGAAGATGACCTTGGACCCCCTGCCATTACATGTCTCCATCAGCATACCGTCATGCCAGTGTAAAATTACACCCAGGGAATTCTCAAAACCCAAAGAGGAATGAATCAGTTTACTCAGTACGTTTACATGCAGCAGTTCAATCGGTGTGTACAGTCTTACTTAACCCCACTACATAGTTGAATAAGCAAAAAAAACAAAGTTACTTTTGGTAACATTTCCACATAACAGGAAGTTGTTCATTTTTCCCGCCCCTTTTCCTTGTCTCAAGCAAACATAACAAAAGAAAGGTGTCTAAATGCTGAAATTTCTATATTGATCCAGTGTGGAGCCAAGAAGACATTTAATGGGACTTCCCCTCCCCCGGTTACAGTGCAGATTCCCCTGATGCTGTCTCAGCCAGCCCCACAGTCCATTGACAGATGTCAGTGTCCAGCTGAAAAGGTACAATCCATTTCTCCCAACAATAGCCTCTAATTGAGCAAGTGTAATGGCCATTGTAACCGAGCCAGAACTGATCTGACACAACATGCTCTTCGTCCTTTATGGGGACTAAACAGCCAGTTAAAAAGGCGTTTAAACCAAAAATTAATTTTCTTGGAAGCCAACCAAAAGGAAATGCTGCCATCATGTATTAGCACAAACCCAGGAGTTATTCTCCCAGCGCATGGTGGACGTGACGTGTAGCAGATTTGTGAACATGGAAAAACGTTGATTTTTTCCAACATTCGAAAGTACTCTTTCTACTGAACAATTTACATGTGGGATTCACTTTCATTGATCTGTAAAGACATCATCATGTTCTGTCAATAAATATCTAAACATCTATGTATGTAAGGTTGCATGTCCATTTTAACATTCTGTTTTCTATAATTATTTGTTTGTTAAACTTGAATAGGTGAAAAGGTTGACGTGGAAGATGTTAATGGGTCTGACTTTGAAATGTTACTCATTGTCTTTACAGGGAGATACCGGTCTTCCAGGAGTAGTTGGACTGTCAGGACAAAAGGGGGACACAGGAGAAAAGGTGGGAGCAACACTTATTATGTTCATGCACACATTTTCTTATGTATTTAAAAAGGAAATACAGCAACTAAATCAATGTACTGTAACAGCCGGAAATAGCTTCACAATTGAATAACCTGAGCTGGTGGACAGCGTCGCTTTTAGCATCCACACATGCCTTTTAGAGCAAATTACTTTGTTTTTGCTGTCAAATGTTACCTCACTTGCTGTGGCCAGTGCCGCTGGTTTTCCAGGACCTCTACAATGTCTAAATGTCAAGAAAGACAGCTATTCTCCGAAGGGTACGCTCCAGTGTTAGCAGGAGAGGGATACGTCCCTCTCTCCTTCCCTCTGGAAGTGAATGTCAGTGATGTAATACCTGGCAAAGTTTCATGTTCTCCTGTCAGCATCCTTCAGAGAAGCTACCGTGGAATTACTTTCACAGGGTGAATTTTCTCTAAACGCACCCAAGAAGCATGAATTTGGAAATCATACATTTATGTAATCATTAAAAAACATGAATAGTTTAAAGAGTAGGCCCCTATATGACACTTAGATAGACGCCTTGAGCTGAGTTGTAAATGTGCCCCCTCACTGAAAATTGCAGGCGATATGTCAGTTGGAGGAAAAGGAAGGCATCAAACGCCCACATAAAAAGTGCTAGTTTTCTATTTGTCCTTTTGGGTGTTTGTACAAGGTTGAAGAAGGGGAGAATCTATTCAAATATGACTGGAATTTGCAGGCGAACAGGTGGCGGTGCTGTGTGGCCGATAAGACCAGATGGCTTTAGGGTTAGTCTCCTAATTACCATGATGTCGCTGTCGGATTAAGATATGTACGACTGGCTACTGGACTTGTGTCTCTGGAAGACCAATCGTTCCTGAAATGCAGAAAAGGATCACACCTGTAGCACCAAGCAAGTCAGATTGTCTCAAAATGAACATGCAACAGTTAGATAGCTGCTCTGTTGTTTTTGACAGTAAGAATCGCACTGAAAAACTAAAAAACAATGATCATCTGTCAGTGTCTATACAGTTATATTAGCGCGAAAATGTGTTTTAAATCATATAGCTGATAATTGAGCATTTTATTTTGTGCCTCATATCTTTAAATAATTTCGAATTTTACATTAAAACAGTGTCTGTAAAAGCAGATGGTACCAATTATGTATAGAGATGTTAGAACTGCCCCCTAATGATTCTTTATTGACGTGGTGGAGATAAGCTCTCAAGCTAAAACGTCTGTATGTGCTGTTGCAGTGCTGGTGATTAATTACTCGCTGCTATTCGATACGTAGTGGACTAGAATGCATCAGGCAGACGGTGTCATGTGTAGCAGGCCCCGTGGCGTGTTGGCAGTGTCTTCTGCTTTTGCAAATAGCAACATGTCCTTATACCAAATGACAGAATGGGTTGATTGCCAAAAACTCCAAAAACTCCATAGTGTTCTCAACGTAGGAACGAACAACAGTAAGAGACTGTAGGAGTGTGGACTGGGGGAGTTAGAAATTTGTTAATTCATTTGAATGCTAAGTATTCTTGGATGAGAAGCTGGCAGCTTAATTTGATCGTATCCTGTCCTGCATGTCTAACATTTGTACTAACTAACGAACACCAACTGAAAAGTACAAACTGAAACACAAAGGAAACGCATAGACTGCATAATAATAATAATAATAATAATAATAATAATAATAATAATAATAATAATAATAATAATAATAATAATAATAATAATAATAAATAGGTTTTATATAGAGCTTTTCTAGGTATCCAAAGACACTTCACAATGATTTTATTATTCATTCATACTTGGCGATGGTTAAATACATATTTAGCCAGAGCTGCCCTGGGTCAAATGACAAAGTTAAAGGAGCGAAAAACATAAATAAGTAAAATACATAAATGCAGTAATAACTTTTTACTCTTGTGAATATTGAAAAAAAAAAAAAAGAAAAACATTAGCACTTGATAGCTGAGAGACCAAGAAGGAGAGAGCAATCCTACCGGGTGTCAACAGTACACCCAACAAAACCTGTGATACACTTGCTGGATTGTGAATTAAATGTTTAGCAGAACTCCTCTTTTTCGGCTGGTGATTCGAGGGACACGTTTGAGTATTTGAATTAATTTTAAAGCAAAGGTGCAATAAAGCAGGGACAATTTGGAAATGACAGACAAGGTGGAGTTTTCGAAAAAGAATATAGATTGTGTAAATTGTTTCATTTTATTCTATTTATGCTTTGATTGTAGTCTTATCTGGTTAGGTATAGATATGGAAAAGACTATATATTTAGGGCAAAATGTGCAATTTGGCTCACTGTTTTGATCCCAAATGCAATAAATTTCTCCTGTTCTCCTGACACACATCTAAAATGATGCTTTTGTCTCTTCCTAAATGCTCCAAGAGTCATTTAAGCATGCTTTACATTCTGTTGTGTCAGTATTCCTGCAGAATCTTATTGCTACGAACCAGTGTCTCTCACCTGAAATCTAATTTCAAGCTAAAAATCAATACCTTGCACCATTTGTTTACTTAAGCCACTGTACAACAAAATTCGTGGCAAATCCGATTAAAGGCTGTAACACAAAAATCAATGAAATTAAGGAAAAAAAACGTGATCGGGGAAGGGACATGCAAGGCTTAGGCTTTTGAGGTTTTGGCAAATGATAACAAGCCACCATTAAGCTAAATAAACAAATAAATGAATCCTCCAACAAACAGTTTTAGTAGTTTTAATTTTCTGTTTTTGAAGATGACCTTAAATCAGGTACTTCAATTGATAATGCAATTTATGAATGTCACAAAAAAAGGATGAACCTTTCTTGGGGGCACATCTAAGTTTAATTTAAATACTTTATATATTTTGCTCATACAATCTGGTCCTAATGTAAGAAGATTGCAGTCATTATTTTAAATAAGGCTGTAGGGTCTTTGCAGAAGTATTTTCAAAATGAATCAGCATCACAACTAATTTTCTCAATGATTTTATTGCATCTACAGGGGCAATTTTTGATTCTTTCTCAAGTGTTTATCTACCCCGTCTCTAAAAAGCTTAATTTTCTATATTTAGTCCTGTACTTTCTGTTATTACATTACATAAATCTCAGTATATGTTTTGTTAATTCAATATAATTTAGAAGTAAGGAGCATATTGGGGATCAATTTTGAGCGCAGGATCTTCTTCAAGGACATTTTCTTCTTCTTCCTCATTCATCCACATTGCTTGAAATGCAGGCAACTAAAACATTTGCTGTGTCTAAAAATAATGCAATTAAAGGCTGAATGTCAACTTAATAAATTATAGGGCAAATGGATATTTAAATGACTTATCAAAGCAACATGTTAATGAGCGCAGCAGCGCAACTACCAGCGGACTCAGATTACACACAGAGGATTTTTGAGGTAATGTAATGCAGCTGATTTGAAGTTCATAGAAAGGTACATCTGAGCTATTTTTGAATTATTATTATTATGAGCAGAACTGTATATGAAATTATGTCAAGAGTAATGTATCTTATTATCTACATCATAGGTAATCACATGGTGACCACGAGCACATCATACTTAAAAATAAATGTTTCTTGTGTCTCGGGGGATTTGCAATGCTAATATGCTGCCGGGGCTGAACAGAGACAAAGTAGGAGTTTATGTAAAGCCAGCTGTAGTACCAGAAATGTGGTGCCATGACACATGTGCAGCAGCTCGCTCCTCTCTTATTCACGTTGACCTTTTTTTGACATTGCTCAGCGGGTAGCAGTTCACATTGATCCCTGCATTTCTAGCAATGCTCCAGTGACTGTTAAACAGTTTTTCACTCCTTCAAAATGCACTTCATGGGGGCAACAAAGTCAGAAGGAATACTGTTAATAAGGTAAGCTCATGAGACTTTCAATTACCAACAGGAGAATCTCATTCTGTGTAAGATTAAAAATAGTCTGAGCATACTTACTAACAATTTAGCTTGACTTTGTAGAGATTAATCAAAGACATCTTGGCAATTCAGAGCATTTAAAAACATCCATAATGAGAACTCCAGGCCAATCACTGTGACCTACACAGAGGGCTTTTTGGGAAAGTGTGTGGGGATTACTTTGACTGTCTTACTCCAGCAGAAAGTACCATCCTGCATTACAGTGAGAGTTTGATGGAGGATTCTAATGCAGTGCAGAGGGATTAAACTGCTATGATTAATCCAGCATCCCTCAGGAAATTAAACAGATAAGTAGTGGGTTATAAGAATGCAGCTTACTTGAAAGGAAATCCATTTTCTATGGCCTTGCACATAAATCCTGGTATTACTAGATTTACAGCTCCTGCATGTACATGCCAAAGGAAAAAAAAATGATGAAATTAAAACTTCTTCCACTTTTGAAATACCCTTAATTTGTTTTGCACGAACTCCCCTGCTCTTAGGGCTTGTATTTTCAATTAGTACCTTCAAATTCAATTTCTACCCATTGTACCTTTAAATTTCAGTCAACAGTTTATTATGTTAATGACGGTGAATTTTAATGAGTTGGCAAAAAAACTCCTATGCTCTTTAGCTTCTCTGAAAAAGGTTTTGTGTCAGACTGAGAAGCAAATTTCAATAAAAGAAGAAACATTTTTTAACAGTGTTGTGGAATGGTGCTTTCAGTCTTATTTGTTACTTATCAATTTTTAATGAGCAAAATCTGCAGTTTTTAATTGTAAGTATTTAAAACAAATATATTTTAAGTAATAGTTCAGATCACCAAAAACCTGATGTATAAAAAGCTTGTTAAAGTACAAAAAAGTAGAATAAGCTGACTGATAGTTATTTCTAAAAAAGTTGTTTTTTGTAGTTGTTAAGTTAGAGCACATCGTTTTGTTCTTTCTGAAGTCCTTATCTGTTCAGTTTGTACAATTATGGACACAAACACAAAATAGGCATCATGTTTACAGTACTTTTCATGTCACTTCAATTTTTCTCTATTTGTGTAAATACAACCAAAATGAAAGTAAGCAGTTTCATTGCAGTCCAGTTAAAAACAGTCCAGTCAGTGCCATGATAATCCAATTATATTCCAATTGAATCCATTCTCTAATAATGATTTAAAATCAAAATTAATTTCAAATACATTCAGTTGGCTGGTTTTGTTTCTTCTTTTTATTTCATAAATTGGCATAAGAATTTGAATTTTTGCATGAATTTTGAGTTTAGTTGGAGTGAACTGTGTTATGAATGAATATGAATTGGACTGCATTAAACCTGTTCACTTTTTTGTAAAGTGTTTTGAGATTACATTTGTTGTGAACTGGTAATAGAGAAAGAAAGAAAAGTCTATAGGTCTTGAAGATGACGGGTCATGCGGGGAAGCCAGCTGTCTCCCCAGAAAACGACATTGCTGAACATCTGCTAAACAACATCATACTTTCATCATCCATTGCGATTCTTTTCCACTCTCAAATCTATTGTACATTGTTCTCTACTATTTTCTTCTTCCACATTGCTTGCGCAAACTAATCCTCATGAAGTTTCAGTGTGTTTTCCTGATATATGTCATCTGATTAAAAAAAACCAACTATAGTAATGCAATTATCAAGACAAAACAAATGATGAATGAATTAAGTTTATTTTGGTTATTCACATAATGACAGTAAGGATTACTGTTTTCCACTTGTTCGGAATTAATCTCTTGATCTGCAGCTGCTGAGCCGTTGTGTGAGCATGCACTTTAGGAACAGCTGTAGTTAAAAGACCGTCGATAAAATGACAAGCCTTCATAAAAGGTATTTACTAATGTGTGAAGTCGAGACCTTTCACTAAGTGTTGTCTCACTGACTTTTGTCTGTACTGTTTTCATCACATGGCTGCATGCCTTACAGATGCAGTGATAACAGGTGTCTCTTTTGGGCATGTGATTTATGAACTCTGTTGCTGTCCGTCACTATCTGAGATGAATGTCTAAAAGTTTGAATGAATCACTGGCTTGCTTTGTGTTGACCCAATCACAACTGCTCATAAAATAACAGCACAGTCACATTAGCGCAACAGGCGGGTGCCTGGTCGGTGCAGGCTGGAAGGCTACTGCAGGACAGACATACACTTTCAGTCACAGCCTTTGGGTATGTGCCCTGTTGTACGTGCTTTGGCAGTCATGCTGGGTGAGGGCCAAGAAGGAATCATGTCCTTGTCACTGCAGTCGGAACTTCTGCTAAATGTTTTAGCTGTTTGTACAGAGACGGCTGGGATCTAAGTGTGAACAGTACAGTATAGCCTGTTGATGAAACCCCTGCTGCTGAGGGAAAGACAAATGACAAGCATGACTGTTTGAATGTCAGAAAGCATGTAAATGGACAAGAGATATTTACTGTGAAATTTCCTTGTTAAGCAGATTTTCCACTGCTACTGTTGCCAAAAGGCACCTATAGTGTGCCTTTTAACTTTGACCAAGTATATACTGTGTGTGTGTATACTATATATATATATATATATATATATATATATATATATATATATATATATATATATATATATATATATATATATATATGTATATATATATATGTATACTATATATATATATATGTATATATATATATATATATATATATATATATATATATATATATATATATATATATATATATATATATATATATATATATATATATGCACACTTACACACAGAAATGTGTACACATAGGATGATTCCTGGATGCGGAAGATGACTAATCCTGGACCACTGTGCAATGACTGATGTGCTCGTGAACTTTGATATGTGGAATATGGAGCTCCTGCTCCCTAAGATGAGATGCAGGAGCCACATGAAAAGCAATTTTGCAGCACAACAGTAGAAAAATAGCATACATCAAGAGCTGCAGTAGTAGTAATGATAGTGATTACAATTCACTGCACTGTGGCAAGTAGGCTCAAAGTTTAGTTATCTTCTAGAGACCAATTTCAATATTTTTAGTTCTGAATTTGTTAAAAATGAGCCCATGTTAGTGTCCATTAATGCTGTTGTAACACATAATGGACTAATACACATATTTCTAGTCTTCTGGTAGCCTTAATATGTGAGCAACATTTTCCTGCAGCTGTCGATTCTGTAAGAGTGATGATATGGTTGCCCTTGGACATTAATACAGCAGCTTGGTTGAGCTCTACATTCTGGCTGAGGTCATCAAACTGTATAGGTTGCAGTCAAATAACTGAGCTCAAAAGTTCTAAGAAATCTCACACATTTCTGGCACAGCATGTGGAAAGTCAGTGAGCGAGCCTCGAACAACTTATTCACTAGTTTCATATAGTCTCACACATGTTGTACTGTACACTATGCAGAGGCTGAAATCCTGCAGTGAGCTCCCCCACAAACAACACTGCTTAGAATATGATATCAGGCTTCCAAATACACTTTTTTTTGGTGTTTTTTTTCCTTATTACATTTTGAAGCATGTGTTTGTATAGCTACCAGTGAGATCTAGGAGTGGGGTTCCTGCAAGGTTCAAATGAAGTTGAGTTTATTGCACCAAAAGTGAACAGGTCAACAATTTTATTAAACTCCTTTTCACTTTATTAATATTACGATCATTCAGAAAGATTTTTTTCTCCATTTTTTAATAAATCCTGTCAACCTTGGATGGCGGTACCATCTTTACACACTACATCACCAAAAAAATTGTAGAAATAGTTTTATGCTTTAGAAATATTTGTGGATTACTGTATTCATTGTATTGTGTAAGTTTTAACCTACCACTTTTCCCTCTCTTCATTCTTGCTTGAGATCCATTAGGTACGAAGGTGAAAAATCAGGAAAAAAACAAACAAACGAAAGATTAAAGTATGAACTTTTCAATGGTCCTTTCTTTGCCTTTTAACTTTCAATCTTGTCATTCTAGGGAGAACTTGGATCAGAAGGGCAAAATGGAATCGATGGAGAGAAGGTAAGTACAACTATCTCCAGCAGACATATATTCCATACATATCACATCAACCAGATCTAGTTTAGTCAGGGAATCAATTCTTATAGGCTTTTCATTTTCTGTGTGCTGCCCTGGAGGTAGAAACCAAGCAGAATCTCTGGTGTGGCTGTTTTCTGTGTGCGTGTCATATCTCCAGAAGCAAATCTAAGTGTGTTCTAGCCTGCAATGTCCTTTTGCAGGAGGATTAATTGATATGTGCTGTATGCAGCCATCAGCTTGGAATACTAATGGCCTAAACTAATTTTTCAAATTACTTTCAGCCTCTTCGATGTCGTTTCAGGTCATTCTTTATTGTGCGCACTTACATCTGGCTGCTGTAATTGCTCTAATGTAAGGTGCTGCATGGCGGTTTGAATTTCTAATATTTCTGCACAAATATTGCAAAGTTATACCTGATTTTTACACAAATCCTTTTACAAATAACATAAAAAGGATTCAGTTAAACAAATGAAAACAAGATTTCCTCTCTGCGTCTAAGGAATAGGACTAAACTAACATGATGTGATATCACACATCACAAGGAATGAACCTTTACAAAAGATAATTTGCAAACTAAATCTGATTTAGTTGCTTCCAATCTGGTGTGGCCAGCAGTGTTGTGCTAGTTACTGAATAAAGTAACTAGTAACAATTACTAATTACCTAAAAAAAAAACTTTGGTGATTACTGACCCCAAAAAGAAATGCGAAACTGTTAAAAGTAACATTTTAGTTACTTTTTTTTTAAAGAACATTTAAAAATTCCATTCCAAACTCAATTTCAGTGTTGTATGAAATATAATACTAACTCAAACACAGTAGTAATTTTCCATTAGTAATTTGTTCACGTCAGGCCAACAAATGATAACAAAACAACATAGCTGCACAAAAATGAAATCTATGAGCAATGTTCTGCTTGGGTCTCTATGACTCAGATGCAGGAGACAGAGGTGGCAGGTGTTCCAAAATAAAAGGGATTTATTTAAACATAAATAAATATTTACTGGCAGTATTAGTTACTGACAAAAGTAACTAATACTTTAGTTACTTTGACAAAAGTATTGGTGCGGCAGTAATACTTTACTGCCCAGCCCTGGTGGTCTGGTGTATGCTTAATTTAAGTAAGAGGGATCTAACAAAGGTTGATAGTTACATGTGCTTGTAGAAGTATTTCATGTCACAAATGGAGCAGAATCCCAAGAATCTCCAAATAATTTGTATTTGTATTACCTTGATTTACAAAAAATATTTTTGAAAAAGCATTCATGACCAGGAATTCAATCCTAGACCATTTTGTGAATGTCAAAGTTTTGTGTAAAAAAAAAAAGAAGTAATTGTTCAATATTTGGTCAATTTTAAACCAGCATTTAATGTGTTTTCCATCCATCCATTGTATCTTGCGTATTCCTGTTCATGGTCAAAGGGAATCTCCTGGAGCCAATCCCAGCTGTTTTTGGATGATAGGCAGGGGGTGCACCCTGGCCAGGGCTCTACATAGACACCCACAATCATTCTTGTAGGCTATTATGAATCACCAGTTAACTTGACACATGTTTTTGGACTGCCGGAGAAAGCCGAGGTACCAGGAGAAAATACATGAAAGCCTTGGCAAAACATGCAAACTCCACACAGAAAGACTCTTACATGTACTGTGAGGGAACAGTACTTACCAAAAGCCTCAAATATTTTATTAAAATCTACTGGTATTTTGATGGATGCTAAATCCCACTCCCTAATGTGTTTTTCTGACTTAAACCAGTCATAAAGGCTTTAACATGCCTTTGAGCTATAATTCATGAACTTCCCTGCCCTAGAAATGAGGAAGATATATACACATACACACTTTATATATATATATATATATGTGTGTGTGTGTGTGTGTGTGTGTATATATATATATATATATATATATATATATATATATATATATATATATATATATATATATATATATATATATATATATATATATATATATAAATAAATAAAAGAACTCGGGCATTAACATCTGGCCAGAAATCTAGGTTTTTGGTAGGTTGCAAGGGTCCCTGCCACGATTTATACCACTTCAGGGGAATGAGTAGATTGGTATAGGTACAGTACATTCCCTTCATAAAACATAAAAAAAGACTTGTCATTTTCTCCTTGAGCAGAGAGGTAGAGACAGAATGAGACTGAGAGACAGATGCAGAGATAGAGAGCCAGAGAGAGACAAGGACAGCCAGACAGATATGTCCGCTGTAATTGTACAGGTAGTCTGTACTTGTCAAAGTAGCATCCACTTAAATAACAAGGTTTGCCTTGCATGAGGCATTACATTGTAATAGAGTTATCAGTGTTACTTACTCAACCCCTTTTTCCCCCTAATTTGAAATGTTGCAGCTGGTCAACTAAAATTCCTGTAGTCAGGAGTTTGCATCCACAAGGCCAAATCTAAGTTACCCCACAGCCTCACCAGTCCTCCTCCTTCATGGGAGTTCCCATGTAAGGTGTTTGGACTGTGCCTCTATGAGCCTCATAGGCAAAGTCCCAACCTTCAAGCACTCGGCTACAAACGTCTCCCCAAGACCTAACTTCAGAAAGACGTTCCAAAGTTTAAGGAAAAAAAAGAAGAATTAAAGCTGCAAGCAGCGATGAACTGGCCCTCGAACCCTTGTGCACGTTCAGGCGTGCTGCAGTGGAAGCGCTTGTATGACTTGCATGTAGATTCTTCAGGCCTGGATATTTAGCGGATGACACCACCCACGACTCTATATCAAACCATTCAAAAGTTATGGCAGAAAATAGGGACTATCAAATATCGACCAATTAGAAGAAGGGGAGGGGCTAATTTGCACCAATTTTGTTCAAGGACTCAAAACCGAGTCCGATGACACCACCCACAAGTCTTTATGTCAAACCATTCAAAGGTTATGGCAGAAAGTAGAAACTATCAAATATGGACCAATCAGATGAAGGGGAGTTTTTTGGCGTCTATCGTCGCCACAGTCACGCTTTTGACTTAGAAAAGTAATGCGCGTCGTCGCAGGATTGAGACGCAAATTTTGATGTATAACATACCTGGGTGCACGTTACGGTTCGGGCGAAGAAACGGCCGAAGAAATTGCATAAATTGCGGCAAAATTACACAATTAATTCAAAATAGCAGACTTCCTGTTCGTTTTCGGCCATGGTGCCAAGAGACTTTTCTGTAAGTTGCGACATGATACAGGTGTGTACCGATTTTCGTGCATGTACGTCAAACTGTATTGTGGGGCTTGAGGCACGAAGTTTTCTAGGGGGCGCTGTTCAGCCATTAGGCCACGTCCATTAATGCAAACCATTAAATATCACATTTTTCGCCAGGCCTGGCTTGCGTGCAAAATTTGGTGACTTTTGGGGCACGTTTAGGGGGGCAAAAAGGCCCTCCTTTCGTCGGAAGAAAAACGAGAAAAAAAAAGAATCCTACAGATACAATAGGGCCTTCGCACTGAAAGTGCTCGGGCCCTAAAAAAAACTTCTTCTGGCAACTCACCCTAAAGTGAAGAATCATGGAGTGGTTTGTTGAGGTTATTGAACTTGACTTTTGGTTGGTCTTGAAGCAGCTTTAACTAACCGTTAGATGCTTCAGAAGGGGTAAGTGATGCATTTGCCAATAATGTCCCTCCAGACGAGGGAAACCCCGGAGTAGACACGTCTGGGAGGAGGGAAGTCTGGTGATCATACTATTGCTGCTGTAACCTGGTCCCAGATAAGCATCAGAAAATGGATAACATTTTATATGTTTTTCCTTTTTGTTTCTTGAATGGGTTATTTTCACACGTTTCAGGTCATTGATGTCTTAACACACACACAATTTTTAAATAGTTTGCCTGCTTTAGATAACAGAGAAGCACCAGTGATACTACAAGTCACACTTTAATGGCTGCGAGCTGCACCACAAAAGGTTTTGTTATTGGTGTGATTGCTGATGATAAAGAAACAAAGTCAACTCCTGCTGTTCTTTCTGAATGATTAAGTGGGTAGACTATAAGGGATTAACTTTGACACGATAGATTCAGCACTTGCTGATAACATTCTCCCTCCTTATCAACTTCTATCAATTCTTCATTGCATCAGTTTGAGAGACGACCCCAGATCAAATTAATTTTTTGAGCATTAAACCAATTAAGATGGAATCGAGGAAAGAAAAGACTAAATTCTCAGGGAATAAACTCAAGCATATTCACACCGTCTCCAAATTATCAGAAATTGGTCTTTCTTCTAAGTAGTTACTGGCATCTTGAAAAGCCAGCCAATATGTGAACATTTGCATTTGAATTACATAATCAAGTTTGTTTGCATTGAAATTTGAAAGCGATTGAAGGCAACTAACTGGAAATTTACTCAAGACACAAAGACTGACTGATTTGTAGCCACAACATTACACAGACTGTAATGGAAAGCTGTGAATGTACATGATTCCTTGGATCGTTCACAGTATTTGCTGATTGCGGTTGGCAATCAGTAGCAAAGAGTGACATAATGCTTCACTCACTGGTTCGGCCTGGGCTCCACTTGACTGGATATTAACAGTATGTAAACTGGAAACAGCTGGAAGCTTCTCACTGTGGAGTGAATCAGACAGTTTCCCAGGACAAAAAGAAAAACAGCTGCTAAAAATATGTAAAAAGTCACCATTTGATTTAGTTACACATATGCACTTGGTTTTTATGAGAACGAACGGTTGCTGCTGAGTTATGACAAGTTCCTTCATGACTCAAGTGAACCAGTCAAGAAACCCTCACTCTTACGACAGTATTCAGTCAGCAATTGATAATTGAAACTTCCATGTTTCATCAAAATATCCTTCTGTTATTTTGGCCTTGCTCCTCTAAACAAATGTTTGCTAAAAGACGTTGCTAGTTTTTTAGCTCTGTGCATCCCATGTGTTAGAGCTGCAGTCAATCACTATCATAACTTACCATCCATGTTCTCCATTGATTTATTTTTTATTTCCACCATACCCTGATTCATTGAGTCATATAAAACAAATAATGACCTCTGGCAGCCAAATCAATCCAGATATTTCTAAATATTGGATCTACATCATGTTAAGATCAGCACAGTTGCTGTAGTTAAAGATTGAAATTCCTTTTGCAGTTTGTCTGCCCAGCAAACTCCAAGACATAAACATGGATCTGTCTTTACACAAATGCAGAGAGATCTCATCAACACTTCTGTATCAGATGTTGATTAAATTAATTCTCAAAATGTAAAACTAATTTCCTTCCAGAACGGTGCAGAGGTCTCAGAAAGGTATGTATCAAATAGGCCTATGTGACATCAGGCATCAAATATAGTACTTAAAATCATTATCCATTATTAATATTGATAATATTCTTATTATTAATATTGGGATGAAATGTAAACAGTCAGATACAACCACCAATTTGCAATAGTTTTTGTTCATCTGATATTCTGATATTCAAACATTTGCTCCTATTTCAGCTCTGCTTTGGAGCTTATCACATTCCTCATATTGTTATATGTTATGTGGTCACCAGTTCTGTAATTTAAAGCTTTACATAGCAGAAAGAAATCACAGCAAACCAGCACAGTAAATGTGTGTGGCATCAGTGAGACAGTATATGTAGTTATGGATTCTAGTGTTATATGGTATGGGAAGTGCTATATGGTGTGAGAAATAACCGGGAAACCACAAAACAGCTGCTAGAATAATTTAGCTCATAATCCTGTGTTAATGTACAGGTATTTGCTAATTCTAGGTCAACAAAAGAAGTTTAAGATCAAATTAATTCCACTACATCTGCATAGTGGAGTTAGTTGTTTCAAATGTGGATGTAGGATCTCCTCTATAAGTTAAATAAAGTACAACCGTCTTCCAAAAGAGTGAAGATTCAATGGAAAATTTAAAAAGAAAGCAGCAAGTCTTGTATTTACTTCTTATTTTGACAGTGTGAACCAGTGGTATTTGTATGTTTTGTCTCTAAACACCATTTTACACCCATTTCAGGACTGCAACATATCCCAAAAGATAAATGAACAGAATTATTTAGTTCTAGTAATGATGTTCAAAATAAGTTGTCTCAAAGTTTCAAAACAGGTAATGCCAACATATGATTTAATTGCTTTTAATTATAAGCAGTGCCCAAAGAAAATAAAAGAAAGATTTGAATCTTTGAATACCAAAAATGGGTGGATATGTCTCGGGTTGGAAACTGTTGTACGTGTGCATTTATGTGCAAACATGGTGGGCCCAGGTCATCTAGGGGTAATGGCGCTTTCCCGTAGATTTGTGAAAAAACAAAAATTGAAAAATAAATCCTTTAATGGAAACGGCACTCATTCGAAAAAACTTGCAAATATTGAATAAATCTTTTTATGCTTCTAGGAAGTGGTTTTTCCAGACGATTTGACAATCCACTTATTCGCAAAACTGTGATGGAAATGCTTTTTTAGCATTTACACAAGCATCTGACAGCGCGGGATGTGTCGTAGCCGGTCAATCTAAAGTAATCAAAATCGACATCTGCTTTCGGCCTCATTGATATGAAGTAGTTGTCCTGTAAAGGCCGCGACACACCAACCTGACGAACGGCCTTCAGACGAGGTGGGTGACTCGAGTCGGGTCAGTGTGTCCCGTGCAATCATCTGTCAACGTTAATTTTGGCTGATTCGGCATGTAGAATCGGCCACTAGCCGTCGGCCGCTATGACCAATCTGATTGGTGGAGTGCTAGCCCTTGACTAGCGAATCAGAGTTAACCGGAAATGGCGATGGTAAACATAATAGATAAACAGCAACGGCACAGACACTAAACTACACTCCATCATCACATAATTTTGGATTGTGTTTGATTGTGTTGTGAATGACAGTATACTTTCATGATATTTTCATTTTCGATCCTTCTTGACTGACTGATGACAGCGGGCTCCGTTCAGAACTCTAGACAACAGTGATCCGTCATTCCCGGTTGTTTTTCTTTCCTTTTCTTTTTGGGTAACATTACAGATTTACGCCGCCTGCAGTTATTGGGATATATTACACCTCACGCACATAACATATGCTCCAGTTGGCGTGTCCTGGACCTAACACTACCTAAAAATTATGCTTTACCTAAGGGCTTTGTCTCTGAATTATTATTTATATGATCATCCACTGCCTCCATCATATGGCTATTTTCTCAACAGTGGTAATTTGTCAAAGACTAAAGATGTTTTAGTTTATTTTCTTTACTTATATTGATTTTGTTTTTCATTGTTTTGAAGAGAAGTCTCGCAGGACAAGATATGGAGAGTTACGCTTATTCGGAAAACAGCGATCAATGGAAACAATGCCTTTATTGTACTTTCAGAGACTCGATTTTCTTTGGTGCAAAAGTGTACTGGAAACGCGACTACTGTTGATAAGCCTCACACTTTATGCTCCATTGCATGTTAGCAGGAGTAAAAAAACAATCATTTAATCTCACACAAAAAAGAGATCAATTTGACTGATTATCACAACAAAACGACCTGGTTAGTTTCCAACTGTCAAATAAAAAGTAATTGGGAACGGAAGTGGTTTATTCCATTACCACGAGATTTACGCAAACCCCAAACTCACATAGGAAAACCTACAATGGAAACGTTACTTATTTGAAAAAACTGCCAAACATCGCAAAAGCCGACTTATGCTTTCACAAGGTGATTTTCAGGACATGTTGATAATCCAGTTTAATTGAAACACTTTTTCTTGCATTTCCACGTCTCTGGCAGCACTGGATTTTATGTAATTGGTCAATCTAAAGTCATCACAATCTAGTTTACAGCTGTTTTTGGTTTTTGGTTAATACCATATAGTTGTGGTATAATACTACGTAATCACTATGCATTACTGCTTTACATACAGTAAGGGTTTTCCTTTGAATGACATCCGCTGCCTTCCTCTGCTGACTATTGTTGCAACAGCAGTAGCAGCAATCGCAATCATTTGTCCAAGACTGAACCTTTTTTTGTCCAGCTTTTACAAAGTCTAGATAATTTTTTGAAGAGAAGTCTGAGAGTTACGGAGAGAGAACTAGGAGAGTTACGCTCATACAGAGAAAAACGCCACCCACCCTCCCGCAGCGCTACCTTTATTCACTTTTCTTTTTACTTGCATCATAAGCTTTTCCATTTCTTGGTTGCAGACATCTATTTTTCCTCAGTTGGAACTTTTAAAAACCAAATATCTTAAAGTTACACGTATTACATAATAATGTTACACAATAGCAAGTGATGAGCATAGCATCTACGAACAGCAGTGTCTAGCTGTAATCTTGGCTTTTGTATTTCATATTCTGAATCTGATTCTAGCTTGATGGAAGGCTGGAAGGATGAGTTGATGACATGATTCACAGGAAATGTTGATAACATAGCTCTGATGAAGTATTGAAAGTGCATCTGACCTGTAGAAGGAGCGGTTCATGAGCCATTAGCTCTGCCTGCCTGCAAGTTTCCACAATATTGACAAATCCCCTAAACACTTGAGGCTCTTCCTGAAAACGATCAGATTTGGCTCTTCTTGTAATTGTCAATCTACATTGTTCAGAAATAATTACAATCACTTGAAGCTCTGCTGCTTGTGAAGTTACTCTACAAGTATCAGAGATTAAAAATAGATTAGAAAATGAGGAATATGGCCACTTTAAAAACACAGAGAGACGCCATCAGTGAGGTGTAGATGACTGTTGGCAACTATTTTGTCAACCTGATTCGCTGAGCGGCCGGATAGGGGAAACTAATGCCCGACGCGCTTTTTTCCCATGACAGAACAACATCTGTGAATAATTTCATAAATATCCACAATCCATAAACAGCGTAAAATCCAGATCCAAGCAATAATCCATCAAAGAACATTCAAAAAAAGGCGTTAAGTGGTCAGCAAGAAGTAGGCTTCCCCCATCACTCACTCACTTCCAAACTATCATTCCTGTGAGTGAACAGGTGCTGCTCACTCATCTCCATCATCACCATCCTAGCACCACCTAGGTGCACGCAATTCAACACCAAGCCCATGCTATCCGCTACAATGATGCAACGGCATCTTAAAAGTCAAGCAAACGTTGGCAAAGGTTGACCATTCTATGCAATAAAGTGAATGATATTAGCAAGTATGTACACCCATGTGCCACAAGCGGATCATTTAATTAAACCCCAGATTTCTTTATCACCATCATAAATCAAAAAGTGTCAAAATAAAAACCAATACAAAGAAAGAAAATTAAAAAGAGGAGAAAGTTACTGGCCATATTTTGGCCAAAAAGAAAGAAACAGAAAAAGCACTTTGGTGCGTTGATGTGTGCAGTATTTGATGCCCGGGCCAGGAATGAGAAGGGGATAAAGAGGGCCTAAGTATACTGGAGCCCATCTCTGCCACCTGATCCCTGTAGGAACTCTGCACCTACTTTACTATCACAGAATCACCAGGGAACACCCAACACTTACAATCAACTTTAATTCTGCCGATCTTGTGCAGAAAAACAACATAAATGTAGAATGTAGCCTACTTCTCCTTGACTCTTTTAGTATTATGGAGCAGCAGCAGCAGGATCAATATTTCCTCCAGAAGTAAAAAGCTTCTGTGGGCAATTTCTGCCCACAGCACAACGGCTGTAATTCAATTTATTATTTACATTTTCTTATGTGTTATTGTAATTTCTAGGGCTCAAACTAAATTGTTTTTTGTTCGGTTTTTTTTTTGCCCAGGAAACAGTTAAGCTGTCATACTAGGTTAAAAAATGCCATGCTGAAATCTCTGGGACCAAAGCTGTCATGTTCAGGATGACTCCAGCATCTTTAGGGCTGTCAATAATGCATTCATTGAAAGTCCAAATGCTGCTTCCTCTAGAGCAGGGGTCGGCAACCCAAAATGGCCTGATTTACTAAAGGTTTGCGTGCGTAAAAACGTGTGCAAACTTGACAGCACCCGCAAACCAAAGTGCCAGCTGATCTACTAACAGCGTGCAAAGAGGACTGCGTCTCTCAAATGCGCAAAATAGCACACGCAATTAATTTAGTACTTTTGCCCTGATGAATAATCAATATGGGGCGTACCCGCCAGAAATCGCTAAATACTGGGAGGGGAACATGCAAATATCTCCATTTACCACCCGCAATGAGATTTACCAAGCCTGAAAGTTTTTGCGGGGATTGTGATTGCGTCTGTATTTAATACGTTCGAAAGGAAGGTGCTAATCTCCACATGCAAAAGGAGAAATATTTTATTTGAATGTTAAATCGAGTATTATTCAGCAAAAGGTTGCCACAGGAGGCACATTCATTTTTTTATTTGTGATAATAAATAAATCACGTGTTTTCATGGAGAAAAAAGTGTTTCTCATTGTGCGCCTATACTTGTTCTGCAGTTGTCATACCCCGGTGTTGTGCCGTATTCAGCACCCCTGCCGTGAAAAGCACCCCCTCGTCTGACAAAAATGATATTCTCATTCCGTGTTCTGTTCATGTTCTGTTGTCCATGTTCTGTTTAGCGTCCAGTTTTGTGTTAATGATTCATGTTTAAATGTGCTCATGGATTCGGGTAAAAAAAAAGAAATCGGGTGAATGGTTATTGATGTCATTAATTAATAGCCTGCTTACTGTGTTGTCTTCCATAATATTTGTAAATATATATAATATATATGTGTTTGTGTGAGTGTGTATATATAAATATATTGAAGTGTCAGTGTGTTGTTTTTTTTCTTGGTCTACTTATCATTGAATATACGAGGGGGTGCTTTTCACGGCAGGGGTGCTGAATACGGCACAACAATTTGCCTCTTCCACTAATATCTCTAACCCAACTCGTCAAATTTCATTTTGCGCTTGCGACTATATCCTGCTTTCCATCCAGACCATGGCGCAAAGTTTGCGCCGCAAACCGTAAGACACGCAACACCTCATTTAAATACTGAGGTTTGCACCTGTTATCAATTGCGCACGCAATCTTAGTTGATCACCCGCAAAACACACAACAACAGCACGCGCAAACCTTTTCAGTGCACACGCAATTTAGTACTCTTTATTTAGGATCTTAGTAAATCGGGCCCAACATGTAGTTTCTGATGCATCAAATGCACCATTGCAGAAAGTTTTTCCAGTTTTGCCGTTTAAAAAAATAATCATACCGTGAACCGTTAGCATGGACATATCTCATTTTGCACTGGAGGTTCTTTCGAAAAATAGTTTCTTTTACTGACTGCAGTGTGGTCTGCAACCCCCCTCTTGTAAATTCTCCAAATGTGACTGATGTATGTATACAAAAACAGAGTATAACTGGATCTGTAAAGCAGGATTTGAGATGAGAAAGAGGGTCAAGATGGAAAAATGTCAGAATTTTA
This sequence comes from Cololabis saira, assembly GCF_033807715.1. Classification (NCBI taxonomy): domain Eukaryota; kingdom Metazoa; phylum Chordata; class Actinopteri; order Beloniformes; family Belonidae; genus Cololabis; species Cololabis saira. The sequence continues at coordinate 5,955,734 of NC_084603.1, forward strand.
CTAAAATACTTACACTGATTGTCAGAATTGATTGTTTCAAACTTCCGTTTTGTTTAGAAAATGAGCAGAAACATGCCATTAATCACAATAAACCCAACCACAATTTCCTTTTCCTCGTATCCCCCCTTTTAGAGAATCTTTGAGAAGTGTCCCCGCTAAAGAAACGAAAGCATAAATCATGCTGTGATGGACTGTTCATTAGTGGCCTTTTCCGCAGCTGTGCTATTTCCGTGATATATTTGATTTCTTGACCTAACCCCTTGTATCTGATTTAGATTAATATGATGGCGGGACACTAAAACCAAATGAAATGATATAACCAATCCCCACGGCTCAGCAGTGACCACAGAGGAGTACACGATAAATGGGTTAAAACCAGTATCCCCCCATGTCTCCGTAAATGAGTGGATGAAGTTGAGCCCCATCAACTGAATGAGACTGCAAAAAGGATGCCTCTTCTTACCAGTTAAATCACTTACAGTAATCAGCTCTGCGATACTTAAAAGTCCCAAAGACATTATTTGCAGTAACGAGACAGAATGTGTTCTGGAGCGCTGCGTAAGTGGATTATGTGGTCATATGCATAACTGATACTGAGTGGAAATAAATACACCAGAAGACACATCTGTCGAGAGGTAGCAGGTGACACAGCTGGTTTGAAATCGATTTGCTCTCTGTAGCAACACTATCAAAGAGAGAAAACACAGAACTCAACTTTTCCTGAGTCAATTGTTGTTGTAATGTTGACAGCATGAGAAAAGATGGGCAAAACTTTCATGTTGAAAAAAGAAACTCATTGGAAGTTTACAGCTAACGTAATTACTGTGACTACACTTGTGACCGACTATTACCTGAACTGTGCTTTTACTGGAATTAGCTCATATTCCATTTTTAAAAAGGGGAGTAAGTTATTTAAAGCTCCGCTGGACACCTGAGAAACCAGAATTCTGAGCATGAACATGTGATGTAGTATCGGTTTGCAGGCCACAACCCCCCCTCAACCCCCCCAACACAAGCGCACGCTCATATTGGATGGGGGGGGGGGCAGCACACTGTGTCATCTTATGGGTAGTTTAGTTCAAGTGCACACAGGATGTTCAGCTGTACAGGGAAGTGAAAAAAAAAGAAGAGTCAAGTACCTCTGATAGAACATGATATCCCCGCCACTAGACTAGAGAATCAGTGCACCGATATCCTCACACAACGGAGCATTGTTTTATTTATTCAGGGTGTAATGGACATGCTAATTAGACATCTTTTCCAGTGCTCAGTGTCAGTGAGATACTAACTTTTGCTGGAAGTGGTGGCGTATCGCTGAGTAAATGGAAAGTCACAAACGGCATTTTCTGCTGTAACCTCCCTGGCATTTGTAGGTCGGCACTCAAGATATTTATGTTACTTACAGATCTTGTTCCACAGAGCTTGAAAGGTCTGGCATTAAAGCTTAACAACATTTCCCCCACAAAATAATCAGAAAACTTACTATAAACTTTGGTTTTAATTCAGTATTTACCCAGTAGGCCAACGCTTGTTTGTGTACAGTAACTGAAACTTGCAATCACTCTACCTCTTATTGCACGAGGGCACTGACCTGCAGCGGCTCTGCTTGGTATAAAAAAAAGAAAATAAAAAAAAGGTCTAAGTAAACATAATTAGGCTGCATTTGTACATCCCTGCTTCCCCAGCTCTGTTTACTTGCTTGCTTTTTTTGCTTTGTGTTGGGGAGTTGCCAGATTGTCTTGTGGCCCCACCGCTTCAGGAGTGACGAGAAACACTGGCCTGTGTAATTAGCAGGCAAGTGTGCACAGCTCCCCACAGTGTTCTGACCTTGTGCTGCAGGAACAACTGCCACAGAGCCGACACCAGCCTATTCCCAGCCCCTTCTCCCCCGCTTCACTCTACACGGAAAAAGCAGCAGTGCTCATATCCTGCAACAGAGGCCAACAATTTATACCTGGCCTTAGTAGACTACGTCCTCACGTGTGATTTTGCACCGAAATTGGATGTGTAGGCTAGGCTGACAGCCGACACAATTAGATAGAAGGGCAGCATTTTTCACTGGGCTTTGGTGAAGAAGGCAGGATGTCAAAGAAATATGCACTTTTCCCCCCCTTAAGGGGTCATTAGATGTTTCCTTCTTCAGAGATGCCAACACTCTCACATTCGCACATAACAATGTAGGATAATTTAGTGGAACATAGTTGAGACTTTTACAGTACAGTTTGGAATAACATGTAAAAGATTGTGTTTTGACTTACTGTGCCAGCCAGTCCTTTACTAGTTTTTTGTTCTTTTTAACATATTCTTGATTAAATGTATTAAAATATATAGGCTACAAGTAAATAAACAAACTTTTCATATACATATTTATACATTATATATATATATATATATTTTTTTTTTAAATCAACCCAGTCACACTTTTTATACCCTTGTTGACATTAAAAAAACAACCTAGAATTTACAGTGCAAAAACAGCCCTTCTAGAATAAATCTAATCAAAATTGATGGGGGCATCTGTAAGTAATAATAATATAATAATATTTTCTTGGCTAGAATTTTTAAAATGAGATAAATAGTCTAAAATTGGCTTATTTAAAAACACTTTTTTAGAAGTAGGTTTTTGCAGTGTCTAAAACTTATAGTGGCTCTAGTGTGGTAAAACTGCCAAGGACAATAAAGAATGAACTGAGGGTAAGTTTATATTTTTTCATTAAAGCTGATATAGCAATACAGAATTGAATTAATTTAACAGTAAATTCACTGAAGGATATTTGGACCCAAATCAATTAGCAACAAGTAATGTGAAATGAGTTTGTTGAAAAGTTAATAGAATACGAAAATTGAGTGAAATTAAAAAACAAACCATAGGAATTTAGTTAATTATATATAATATAATTAATGATAACTTATTATAAATGTTGTCATGTAATTTGTGCCTGTTTTTTTTTTGTTTGTTCCCACCTGGCAAAAGCTTGTTAAAAGGTCATTGTTTATGTTGAGGTTTTGTGTAGATCTAAAGTTAGATTGAAGAAAAACAAAACACACACACACACACACACACACACACACACACACACACACACACACACACACACACACACACACACACAACTCAGCCAAAAGACGTGACAGCTCACTTTTAATTGCTCCGGATGTCCATGTTTGCAATACAACAGTAAGTTAAGATGTTGTGCTCTCACACGGTGTCAATCTTCTGTACAATTGTCGTCAATGACGCGGTTGCCTGAGTGAGACGGCGCCTTCTTTGTATTGCATTGGGCAAACGTAATGAATTCCTTTTTTCTTTAAACTACTTTGTGGACTCATTTGAACACATTTCCCAGCAGGAAAACATTCAGGGGCTCACAGATTTGTAAGAGTAGGGGCTTCGCTTGACCGTTAAACAGACTGAATATTTAGCATTCATTATCTGGCTTGAGAGTGACTTGAGTTGGCCTAGTGAGGTCCTGTCGGACCAGGAATATAAATCATCTTTTAAAGTTTATACCAGCTGCATTACTCGCTCTGTATTGTAGCAGTTCCCTGTCAGTTCTTTTGTAAATGTATTGTGTCATGCCCACAATCCACGGAAGAGAAGTTTATTTTACAGCACTAACGGGAAACATCAGCTAAATATTTAGTAATGTGTCTGCAAAAGTCCTTTTGTAGAAAAGAAAATAAAGCACGTGGCTCATTTTAAGTAAGCATTACCGCCACTGTACCATTGCCAAAAAATATATGTTTCAGATTTGTCACTTCTGCTTTATTTTTCAGCTTTTTGCAAGTCACTTCATATTTGGTACAGTTGTAGCTAAAGAAACCATTGAAACTGAAAGCAGTAAACACTTGAGCACATGTTTGGAGAGTAAGAGAACAGATTATTTTAGGGCTGCAGTTGATGGTGAATAGACAAGAGTTGCAAGATGAGAACAGGTGTGAAGACTTGAAGGTAAGGCAGAAGGAAGTAGACAGGTGATGAGGAAAAAAAATAAACCTAAATAGAGAGAGGAAAAAAAAAAAAAAGTTTCCAAGGAGTGGCATTAAACATTAAGCGTCTGAGACTTAACAACTGTTCCACTGTGAGAGACAGAGCACTCACTCGGAGTGACTGGTGGGCTGTGGAAGATATGCTGCTGGTGACGAGCTGATGAACCACAGGTGCCATTATTTGATTGAAGCGATGCCAGGTGTTCCATGGCTCCACCCCCCATGAGAAACAGAGAAAAGAGGGAAAGAAAAAGGAAGAAAAGGGCCAGCACAGGCCCTTTTCTTTTCTTATCTTTGACCTCGTTTAATTCATTTTAAGCAAATCACATGCAAATGAGAATGCAAATATACCATATAAATTCAGGCACCTCCTCCTCAAAAAAACCAACAAACAAACAAAAAAAACTGTTAAATAAGTAAGATGCATTAACCATAGAATTGTGGGAAAACATATGTTAAATCTAATGGGGCAAAGCACCATTTCCTCAGGGTTTAACACCTAAACATTTGTAGTTTAACCCTCAGCTCTGCTTGATGTTGTGCACGACTGCACAGGTTCAGCTGCTCCAGTGAAACTGGCTTGAAACTGAAAGTAAGCCACAATGTCGACTTTAACCCTGCACATTCATCACAGCCTGCGTGAAATTAATTGTTTCACGCAGGTATGTTAATACAAAAATGTATTGGCATGCATCAAAACAATATTTATTCGTTATAATTAGTATAAGGGGTGTGCTGAAGTGTTTGAAAGGGAGCTGACGTCATGATTTATCCCATGAACTGTGTTTGTGTCGTAACCATTGACATGTGATGACACCTTAAGGAGCGCTCAAAGTTACTGGGACTGGCAAGACATGAAAGAGTATCCCGAGAGTCTTGATGAGCTACTTAAAATCTGTAACACGATATTGCAATTCAACAAAGAAGCCAAGAGTTATAAACAGAAACAACATGCATATAATTAGTGGGCTAAAAATAACGTCTCTTAAGCTACATGTGATGTTTGTGCATGCATGTTTCCACTGTGGTCCTAGTGAATAAATATTGCACTATATACAGTATATGAAGATCCGATCGTCTTTGGAGCAGCACCCTGCACAGGCCAAAATGAGAGTAGATGTTAATTAAACTAGTGTATAGAATTAAATACATGTCATCTTGCATGACTTTTCAAACTTTTGAGGACCCAGCAATTGAGATCAAGTTAACCGTCACTGCAGGGAACTGCAGTTAAACCACGGGCGCTAACAACAGTGCAACAGGGTTTATGTGTTCACATGATTTTCTGATACCACATGGGTGTTAAACTGTAAACCAAATGTAAACTAGTTGAATTGGCCCAATAAATCCACAATTCTGCTGACTGCAAATATACTGTATGTACGACTATCAGCTGCCACTGCTAGATACTGTTTTCATGACGGACTGCGGCTTTATATAGAGTTCTGCAGTGTGGATACAGAGTGATAAATTCTGAGTGAGTGATTGTTGATGGTTTGTTTATGTACTCACAGGATGGGCCGGTGTGGTTGAAGATTTTCAATAAATTGAGTAATCATGGCCGATATTTTATAGCAGAGACTTAAACACACTTTAAGTTTACTACAGCAACAAAAGGAAGCTGCAGCTTTCCAAAAGATGGAATCACTAATAAATCTGATCCTCTAGATGACAAAAGTTATGTATGTATAATCCCATTACTACTGATCTACAAGTGAAAGTGTGCTGTAAAGTACCGATAAAGAGGTTTTTAATGCCCTTCTTAACACACTCACCTTTCTAGGAGTAGAGAAATGAGATATGAGAAAAGAAATCGCATTATTATTTTTACTGGATGGATGGATGGATGGAACTCTTTATTACAAAAATGTTGGCAAAACTTAATAATTAATCAAAAGTTGCCTGAATCTGGATTTGCTTGCACCTTTGCTTTCTTTAATGTCTTTTCTGTTAAAGGGGAATGTGCCACTGGATCTCCTTGTGCCAGATTGGCCGTGCAAAGTGTGTCTAGGCAATGAGACAAGCTTCCCTGTCAGTCTGTGTTCTGATGAACCACATTAAATGATAAAATCTGATAAAATAATTTCCCAGTAATTTTACTATTCATGCAACCAAAGGGGGAGCTAGGTTACTATAACCCTCGTACTGCTATCATTACCTTACAGGCTGCCTTTTCATGCCACTTTTACCCTGGCTTCTGTTTTCTGAATGGTGGTGTTTAAGACAAGGGTTGCAGGGAGTAGGCGATGAATTAGTCACGTCTCTGGTAGCAAGACTTAATGTGATAAGGGTAGGTAATCATGCTCCGCAGATATATAATTCACTATTAATAGGCTATCTAAGTCTAAATTTAACCATGACAAATTATTGGATTTCTGAGTCATTTTACAGCCTGCTCTTACACTCCATCTTTCCCCTTCCCCACTAACGTATTTCAAATGGTTGGTGCCACTGGCCCAAATGTGTCACGCCTAATAAGGCTTGCTGCAAATTCAAGTTTGTCGATATGTGTCAGGAGCTGTTCATCCCCTATCATTCCCTCATCGAACCTGTTCCTCTGCTTTCGCATGTCACCACTGGGAGGCTTGAGTTTGCCCCGACTCCGCGTAGTTCAGTCCCGCTCCACGGTGCTTTGCTTCGAGGTTTAGAAGCTGTGGCAATCACTGGCTTTGCTAAGCCAAAGTGCATGCAGGGAAGACAGGACAAGGAACTGGTGGCGTAACCAGCTGATTGGGACTCTCTCAGCAGAGTCCTGCCACATGCAGTGACTGACATTACCCCGCGCTTTGGATGGATTGGTTGAGAATCTTAAACCTGCATGATTGTGTGCTGAGTGTCAACGCGCTGACAAACAGTAACGCTTTTACGGGGCAAAAAATCCATCAATCTCAGTCAATGTGCTGTTTTATTTTTCTATTCCCAGGGTCTGAAGGGAGACCCAGGGCCTGTTGGTCCACTTGGTCCCAGAGGATCCAAAGTGAGTGAGTCTGCTATACAGACTGGGATGGACATTGAGATTACTTTTATTTTGTGTTACTTCAGAGAGTCAGTTTGAGTGTCATGAGTTGAAAGGGCTTCGATAATCTGTTTGCACATCAGTTTGAAGGGTTTGCCGTGACCGCTACTTCAGACTAGGAATGGGCGATATTTTACCGTTCACGATAAACCGTCAAAAAAATTCCTCACGATAAGAATTTGTCATCTCGAGGTAAAAACGATAAATTCCCGTTGATGATGTTTTTGTGTAAAACTGATTTATGGAAGGAAGAAAGGAAGGAAGGAAGGAAGGAAGGAAGGAAGGAAGGAAGGAAGGAAGGAAGGAAGGAAGGAAGGAAGGAAGGAAGGAAGGAAGGAAGGAAGGAAGGAAGGAAGGAAGGAAGGAAGGAAGGAAGGAAGGAAGGAAGGAAGGAAGGAAGGAAGGAAGGAAGGAAGGAAGGAAGGAAAGGGGAGAAGGAAGGGAGAAAACAAGGAAGGAGAGAGCAGGAGGAAAGAAGGAAGGAAGGGAAAAAGGAAGGAAGGAAGGAAATGAGCCTGAAAGAAAGAAAGAAAGAAAGAAAGAAAGAAAGAAAGAAAGAAAGAAAGAAAGAAAGAAAGAAAGAAAGAAAGAAAGAAGGATAAATTCCCGTTAATGACGTTTTTGTGTAACAAACATGGCGGATCTGAGAGTGAGATAGATTTATAGTTGAAAAGGTGGAGTTGAATTGGTATTTTTTTATCTTCATTTTTATCGTTATCGGGATAAATGCCAGAAATTATCGTGATGCATTTTTTAGTCCATACCGCCCATCCCTACTTCAGACGTACAGTAGCCAGCTACATTACGGCCCTTTTCATAGCTTATCAGAACCTTAGTAATTGTAACAACTGGGTGAGTGAAAATTTCAGCTCACTGTATCTGTGTGTTTTGGGGATTTATGATTTTCTGTTTGATATGAACATATTTAACAAGATTCCTCTGATTTGGTGACTGAACAATTGGTTTAAAAAAGCCCAGTAGTTTTAAGTCCTGTATGGCAGCTGTGAAGTCCTAGGCTTAGGAAAAGTAAAGTGCAGTAGCAGCAAAACCATATTCACAAATGGAGTCCCTTTATAGTCCCCGACATCGCTGACATGAATTAAATGAACTCTTCTAGCAGTGCAGGACTGATTGGTCCTTCAGAGTCCCCCTTCTTGTCTCATCCAGCCGTGGGATTGTTTTCCATGTATGATGTGGATTGTTTTTCCTGTAATTATTCATCACATCTCCTGCTTTTTAACTTTTTTTTCAGGGCTGTTCTTCTTTTTTTTATTATTATTTTTTAGCCTTCTGTTGTCTTTCAGCAAAACTCGATGCATAATTGTAGGTGCAGTGCATTGTCTACCAGCCTTGAAGTTATAATGAGGTCTGTGTGTTTCTGTGAAGACAACAGAGAATCACAGGCTATTTTATCCTATTTTCCGGATGGAAGAGTGGGGTGGAGGGTGGTGGAGAGAAGGTTTGTTTGTATTGAAACTGACAGAGGGAGGCAGATTTGGAAGCACAAAGTAATGAGTTCCCTGAATATCCCATAGCAGGCATATTTTAGCTGTGACATTCATTTAGACAACAAAATGGATATGAACTACAAGCACCTTCTTTCTTTAATTTTTTTTCTTCCTTTTTTCATTAAACCGCATCAGATAAAAGGATATTGCCAGTTGTGAAGCCCACTGATTCTCTGTCCGGTGCTTTATAAAGTCCTGCTTGGGCTGTTTGGAAAAAGGGGATAGAAAAGAAGAAATATCGGACACTGATGGGCAAGTTTTTATCTTGAGAGACAAAAAAACGAGACAGGCTGTGAAAAGTGGGGGGAGATCACTGATTACATTGGCTTATGTTGCTGTCGAAAGACACACTTCTTCCTGCCTGTACATCTCAGTCACCAAACAACACCATTATACCTGCCTTTTGTTAATAATTCCAAGCTTCCCACATGATACTCAACAACTAGGAGGAGTTTATTTTTAGGCCTGTCACGTATAATGGCTCCAAGCCACCTGCCAGTTGTCAGACAGTGTGAGAGTCATCAGATATGCTTCATTTCACCACATACAGTAAATACCGGTTCACGGTCTTCTTTAGGCTCATGTATTAAAAGATTATTGCTAAACGCCTGGTCTCATTTTGTCTGACCTTCAGGTTTGTCACAAACCTGATGGATGGACTTTAATACTCTAAAATATACTGTACAGCTTCAGCTGTGTATGATAAAGGTGTCATGAACTGAAGTTATTATCTCCCTTCACAGGGTGACGTCGGTCTGCCCGGTACACCAGGGCTGCCTGTAAGTTCACACTGTTTCATTTACATCTTATTACGCTCTCTGTATGCAGTATGATAGGTCAACCGAATTTAATATGCTCAAATGTATTTATGAGGATATAAGCAGCAGTGTCTTGACTATGCCGTGTAAGTATTGTGGCCTTTTTTGTGGACCGGGCACTCGCACACAGTGTTAAAACATCTGGCAAACAGCGATGGGAAGGGAGGCACTCAGGTGGGCAGTCTCTTTGTCGCACTGCCACCTCCTCAGACGGGGTCAAACAAGGAGCAGATAGAAAGGGCTCAGTGGGCATCCTTACTCTGGCCAGAAAGGATAAGGATGAGCAGCCAGGTGGAGACGAGTGAAGCTCTGAGCCTTAAGGTGAGAGTGGAAGGGTGACAGGTAGTCACAAACCGTATCCTACATGGGGGAGACATGCACTTTTTGGGCCAGTGCTTCTCCCTGCAGACTTCCTATACTGGAGGGAGGGGAGCCCTGCGTTATTCAAGCTTACCATTGGCCCGGCTGCAGATGTGCTTTTCCACTGGTCATTTAAAGTCAGGCGGACAAAAAGCACATTAAAACAATGTCACCGAGCACACTGATGTTTAGGGGTGGGTATTGGGAAGGACCTCACGATACGATACGCATCACGATACTTGAGCCACGATACGATACACATTGCGATATCCCGATTATGCAATATCCCGATTATTATATTCTACATAGTTCACCGAAAAATTTAAAAATGCATTACACATCTTAAAATCCAAGTTGTATATATGTACATCAGATGATAGTGATGGATCTTAAAATCCGAGTTGCACGTTCATCAGATTATAGTGACAATTCATGGGACAAACTGAGTCAAAACAATGTTTTATTATAACTATACAAGCTAAAGTTACAACATATTTGTATATGTTTTTCATATTATTTACATCATATGAAATTAACATTAAATTTAGTATGAGGTTGCTTTAATTATGTGGCAAATGATAATAAACACAAGAAAGATGGGTACTAAAACCAAGGACAGGCACAGTGATCAGTCAGTATAGATATAAATCCATAAATAAATAAACCTCTGTCCATTATTTTTCATTTTTTAAGGACAGGCAATTGTGTTTATAAAAAAATAAATTATAAAATGAAATAAAACGTGAAATAAAACCTGAGCTCAGTGCAGGGCCCTCCCAGGGTTGGTAGAGAGTGGCAATGCCCAGGACTGTCACTTAGGTAGGAGCACTGGGTGATATAATGGGAAAGAAATCAGGGATAAAAAAAAAAAATTAAAATTAAAAAAAAAAAAAATCAATATTCAAATTTTGAATATCGATATTGAATCGCCTGGAAAAGTATTGCGATATATTGCCATGTCGATATTTTTGCCCACCCCTACTGATGTTAAACATGCCACCAAGATGCAGATGTACGGAGCTAACTAAGCTTTATGCAGTCCCCTATCTGCAGATATGATGATTGTGTGGGCAGAGATACAAACATCCATACTCTCGATGCATTGTGGCCGGGGAGTTGAAGGCTTCTGCAGATTAAAGGTATGCTGTGGGTGGGTAGCTAATTATGGGCACATCATAAAGGGATCAGCCTGCCTGTTTAAATCGGCACTGCAGTCGACGGAGCAAAAAAAAAAAACAAGTCTCACTGCTGCTGGCTGGCCTCTTTTATGTCACCAAAGTGCTCACGATACCCACAGCCCTCTGCCACCATTCATTAGCCACTTTCTAATGCTAATTTTACATAACAAGCAAAGTAACAAGCTTTTCCTGACATGCAAACATGTTTTTTTGCAAACTGTCTACACCGTACCAGTAAATTGGTCGGTGATTGTGAGTAGAACATGTGGGGAGGAAGTTATTGAAGCAATGCCAGCTGTTTGTGGATTTGTACTGTATTGCTCATTACATGCGGTCAGCTCATGTTCACAATTCAAAGAAAGCGCATTGTACATAAATTAAACTGATTCATTAAGAAAACAACAAGGAATGACTGAGACATACTGTATTTATTTTTTATATGATTTTTTTTATTCTCTTGGTTCTCAGCCCTCCTCTTGCCTTTTGTTAATTTTTTTAAATTTTTCTTGTGATAATCTGCAGAAGCTTCTGACTAATGAGATATGTCCGTTGGCTCAGCTGTTTTCACGAAAAATCAGCTGTCTTTGACTTTTGGATGCCAGTTGAAAGAGGTCGCCAATTGCTTGGCTTGAATTTGAAAGCTGAGACGTTGTTGTGGCGTGGTGTTTACTCTGCCGCCTGGAGGAAAGACGACTGTCTGCCCCCTCGGAGCAGCAGCCAGCAGGGTGTCTGGACTGTTATAGTAGCCATGGTCTCACTTCTCCTCATATCTTTCTAGATAATCAACTCCTGACTGACTGTGTCAATACGTTTTACCTCTTAATGCTCATTTCTGCTTTGTTCTCAGACAGAAATATTCTAATTATTATTATCTGTTTGAATTTCAGGCCAACAATGACTGTCTCAAAGGAGATCAGGTACTTAATATTTTTCTTAATACAGTTTTGATGTGGAATTTTTTTTTTCTTGCAAAAGTACATTTTGATCCATCACTTACAGGGTCCCCAAGGTGACAAAGGAGAAAAGGTGACACAACAGTCTTCACATACTAATCTAGAATCTGATATTCTAAAGAAACGTCACATGATATAGTTTCTTTCAATCAACTATTTGGTTCAAAAAGCAATTATTGAAGAACCATAAGCATGCCGTTGCACGAGAGCTTTTAACTGAGCGAATACACTGATTAACTAGTTAATAGTGTATTATTAAGATACTCTATAGAGTAATGGAATGAAGGTCTGATCAAGTGAGGCTGCAAATTGCCTATTAAGAGGATATTAGCGAGGTTTCCTAGAAGCTGTCCGTGTCTTAGATATAGAACTACTGCTGTACATATGACCCTTTATTTATCTATCAACCCCCCCACACTAGTTATGCTCTGTATGATTTGCTGGGAACATGTGGCGCAACCGTCTGTCTGCATCAGATTTTACAAGAAGTAAGTTATAAAAGTGTCCTTGCAATGCCAAAAGCAGTTATACCGAAGTCGCATGTGCCCTTTCCCCAGGGAGCTGCTGGAGAGCCAGGTCAGCCAGGGGAACCAGGCAAAGAGGGCAAAAGGGTGAGTAAACAGAGACACTTAACCAGTTGTGTGGCCTGCCTTGTCATGCTCTGACTGAGAGGCCTTGGCCCGGAGAAACAGCAGCTGATTGGCTGTTGTTGCTATAGATAATCCTCTGTGGTAATGGGCCCTGCTGAGAGCATGCGGGATGACAATTAATGAATGGGATCTATGGCCAAAGGGTCACACACGCACACACGGCTGCACTCTGTGACTGTGGAGGGCAGTATCACATTTCTAAAAGCTTGATTTGAAGCAGACACAGTGTCAGCAAGTGATGCTACTGACATATGATACAACAGTCATTTATTTGTGACCTTTGTCTTAATTGTGGTTAGGAATACAAGTGTCAGGATGTGCTAGGAGATGTCTTATTCAAAAGTATTTGTCTGGTATGATTTTAACTCAGGAAGGCTTCTTTGCTTATATTTGCATAAGTCTTCCTGGAAACATAAAAAATCCCAGTTGGAAAAATGTTTAAAAGTTCAGGTGGTTTTTGAACTAATTCCTTCTGCTTTGACGTTAGTGGGGAAAACAAAAAATGACGGTGCGACTGCAGTTTGCCCCTGCAACAAGAACATCAAAGCTGAAGGTGCAGCTCTTCTGTGATCAGCTGAGTTGACCTACCTGTGATGGAAATGAGTTTCCACGCTAGTATTTCTGTTTGTCTGGGAGGGAAAGGTCATTAAAGGTAAAGAAAAAATACTTCTGTGGCAGCAAAATGTAAAATATCCAGCAGGCTGAGCTGTGGGACACCCACAAGTAGGTCAGGTAAATATTTCTTTTAGATGAAACTAAAGTCAGCCGTCAAGATTCTGAAATACAGAAACTTATTCTAATAGTGCTGACATTTTACTGCTTATTTTGAGTTGGATTTTTTTTCTTTTTTTTAATCAGCACATCTTTTTCTTGAATGAATGAATTTATGCAATCTCTAGTGACAGAAATGTCCCATTCACCAGGTGAGAGCAGAGTTTTGGTACTGTTGCCTCCCTCCTCATTAGTCGTTGTGTTATTTTAAAGCTAACCTGACTTAAGAAGAGCCTGGCGTCACAGGCATCTATCATTGTGCGCACTTTTCTTCTGGAATTTGATGATGACTCTCAATCATAATTGGATGGGAGAAAATAGAACACTGCTCTCTGTTTGATGTTGTGGTTTCCTGCTTTGCTACTGTATATCCCTATAATATTTTTTGCTAGAGTTATTGCTTTGAAGATTTTGTAGGTAAAACACCCACAGGGCATCAAACTTGCACCTCCAGACTTCGTGCTGTTGTTGCTGCTGAAGACACAGTTCTGATCTATTAATACCCCGTCTTTGACGGCTGCCTGGCTTCATGGTGACTGTTAATGTGCTAAGGTTTCTTCTTATTCTTAGCTCTGAGAGTCACATGGAGTCTAAGTTGTTGACCAATGCGTGTTTCTGTAGTTTGAGGGCCTATTTTTAGGCAGGTGGACATGTATCATGGCCAGGAGCTAGCTCGTGGCCAGCTGAAACAGCAAGAGACTCTCACCCAATTAGCAATTCCTGACCGTGCCAGCAGTTTATTGGTTTTGCAAAGAGCCGTAGCTGCTACACAAATGATGCAGGGTATCTTGATGCAACCCGCTCCGCATCCTTCACCGAATAGCTGGGAGTGGAAAGCTTTCACAAAGCTTTAGATTCAAGCCAGACTGTCTCTCAAACTGTCCACTTCAATTTATTGTTAAAGAAAATACAACCACTCTAAGCCATCCAGATTTATTTCAAGGAGATGTGGAGGACGTTGTTGTGAGAAGAGGAATGATGCCATTTGCACTGATCCCCCTCTGAAGCTTAACACAACATCTGCAGGAGAGAAAATCACGGGCACCTAACCATTTCTGTTGCCCTATGTCTTAACATTCATGGCATCTTGGCCTTATCTTATTACCTTGATTTATGACTTGTCAGAGTGACAACCGTGACTCGGAATTTATGGGAATGTATTCGCACTTCATGCATCGCCATTAATGATAATGTGAATGACTTAGTTCTGTCTAATATAGACAGCCCTGACAATGAATAGTCGGCAAAGGAAAGGACTTTGGGATCCAGAGGCACATTACAGCCGATCAAAAATGAAGATGGGGAGAATTGGTAAAAATGATACGTCCCTCGTGATGATTATAGTGTGTTAAAATATTCATCACGCTCAGTAATGATGTGCTAAGATCCGCGTTGTCATCGTAGGCTTTGCTGTGCCCCGTACCGGTGGAGGAGGTGAAAGATATGTATGCAAAGAAAATCTTTCAGTTCAGTCAGTTAGAAGCCAGGTTTGCTCATGGAGCATCAGAGCAAAGGATATTCCTTCCTGATTACAAATGTGAGCGCTGGAATGCCATCTATGCACACAAAAAGTGGCGTGGATGTTGTCCCAGGGAGCATTATATAAGTGACAAATTATATAAATTGATTTGCTTAAAATAGGACCAACACCTACACGGTGAAAACAGCTGCCTTAAGAAGTAAATACATAGAGAACGACACAGGATTTGCTTATTCACCTCGTGCCAAGTCTTCCCAGCAGACTCTGCTGGCACTTGAGAGTGGGTTCCGTTCAAACACGGGGTTCATCCCTGGGCAAGGCAGCAGGTTCCTGCAGATTAATAAGTGATCACGTTCAGTAATCCTCACTACTGCAGATATCCGAGTTTTAATCCATGCCTAACAACACACTAAGCCTCATTTGTTTAATAAATATACCTGTTCAGAGAAAATAAGTCTTACTGTGTGTATTGAATACATGTGAGGTTATTACACATTAGTGGGATAATAGTGCTGACATTGATTGTAATTAGATTATATATATGTATCATATTTATAATCCCAATTGACAAATAAGGCGCTGATTTCCTTTATGCATTTTTCAGAATGTGAATGAAGAAAGACTTGAAACCCCAATTTAATGAGCGCAGGGCTCCTACTGTGTCATGGTTTGGGTCTGCTGGTTTGGACAGTGCTTACTGCTGACAGATGCTCGGCACTGTGCTCTTATCAGACGTGGAAGTGCCAGTGCGGAGATGATGAAACACCAGCAAAGCCAGAAGGAAGAACATAGCGACTGCTCTGTCAACAGATGTGTTCTCTTCAAATGAATTATGCAGGGAAGTTCCTCTCAGTCGTTTATTCATTCTTTCATATATTTACATTTAGTTAGCTGGTTACTTCTGTAGTTTTTTTTTTTTTTTTTAAAGAAGAATGAACCATTTTGAAGAAAACTTGAAGAAACGTGCTTGTTCCTCATAAACATTTGTCTGAAAAACTCTGATTGGGACGTGGGCAGATATCTTTTTAAGATACCTGCCTCATGTGTCAAAGAGATAATAAGAGGATTAAAGTCACAACAAAGCAAAAACGGCCTAGATGGTGATGCTGGCAAGGCTACACAAAATTAGAAAGGGTAAATCTATTAAAGGACTGCTTTGATATGTGATGAATCTTTTCTCACAAAACGTGCCACATCAATGATACAGATTGAACCGTCCAGCCAGATTATTGAAGGCTATTGAAGGAACGTTACAGAACGGAGCTGCGACATACGACCTTGATTTTACTAGTTGATTCATCCTTTGTTGCATCGGTTTCCCTCCACTGTCTCCCTGCATTACAGCCAAAGTAGTGCCTAATGTTCTGAGTGGATGTGCCTTTACATCTATTGTTCCTAAAAGAACAAACAATTATTTATGATTGAACATAAAACGTTTTATGTTAGTGGTTTTCATAGACATGTGTCCACAGTGTGTAAGTGGTGCACAATGTTTCTCTAGAAGTAGATTTAATGCATTTTTATTCTGTGACAGCAGCTACGCTGCAACACAGAGCCCCATAATATTTAAGTACAAGCACATATCAGTGAAGTCATGAGAGCAGTCGGGCGTGTGATCCGTATACCGGCGTCGTTCTGCAGGAATCTAGAGAACACTGATGTAAACACGATGTCTACAAGTCGTTTGGTGGGCAGGGTGATGTTTTCTAAATTCAGTTTTAACTGTGAACTCCTAAAATTATGACAAGTCTGTGTCTCCCAAACTTAGATTGCTACCACATCACATCCGTCTGCTTTCATCAGGCTAAAAAGATTTGATAACAGGGACCCAGGTCACTTCACATCAGTAGTGATCACTGAGAAATGCTTTCAGTTCTTTGCTTGTGTCTAATATCTCAGAATCTAAGGAACATCAACAGCAGCTGTTGAGGCTCTTTAAAGTGGCATGGATATAATCTGTCAAAACAGTAGAAAAGATCATCTGTCTAGTCTTTGCTCGGCGGCTGGACTGGTCCACTTCTCCATAAACGGGAGGGGTAATTGCCATCTTTTGGAAGTGATAGTGCTGTTTGTTTTCCATTAATGCCCTGAGCCGAACGACCGAGACAGCTGTCCATAAGTCCTGACCACAGATGCTGCCACCATTTCTTCCGCATTTACCTCCTCACCCTACCTTGGATTCATAATCTGTATCAGCTCCCGATATGTAATATTGCACATAACTCATTTTCTCTTCTACCGAGCTTTTGGTCATTTTCTCTCAAAACAAGATTGAGCCTAGCACCACGGTGCTCTCTTTTAGACGGCTTTATGCAAGTGCACTGAGGTCAAACTATTAGTGTCACATGTGATACAATAACAGACATCAACTTTAAAGCTAATACCATATATCCTCATTGCACATTTAATAGCTTTTGTGATATAACCTAATTTGAAAAAGCATGCCACTCACTTAAAACCAAATGTGTGCCACAACTGGAATGCAGATGCCCCTCCTCTGCAGGACAGCGAAAAAGCTGTTTTGAGCTAAGTGAGACAAAGCAGTATAGATGATTTTCATTTTATTCCGCATGCATTTGGCCGAGGATCATTTCAATCCGTCTTTGTGTATGCAGACACGCACCTGGGCAGTGGCAGTGATGGGGGAAGGAGTAATGGCTCAGTTTGCGGGGACTGAAACATTTGGCAGCGGTGTCTTGCTCCGTAGGTGGAGGTAGACAGGAACAGCAGCCGTAGCAGACTGTTGACCTCTACCAGAGCACCTGCCGCGCGAGATTATTAAGTAACGAGTCCCTGGTGAGACTACCGGCCTTCCTGCCAGAACTTCTCCATGGGAGGCTTGCCGCAGATTTGGGCGATACGGTAAAAACATGAAATAAAGGCATCTTGATTAAATCCATTTTTTATGTCAAGTTCAGTGTGCCCTATAATAATGTGCTCAATTATTTTTCTCAAGCTTGGCTTTTCTAACACGAGAGGTTAATTGTCCTCAGCAGATTCATATGTATATTAAACAGAACTCGTGTGGCATTTTAATCGTGCTTTTTGTATTAGGTCAGCTTTGTTCTGATACAGCATGTGATTATAGCAGATCAAAGCTTTGTTATCAAAACCACATTGTGCATATGCTGTATGTCAGCCTATTTAAGAGAGTACAAACATGCCCACATATGAAAACACAGGTATCCTTTTTTATTTCCTGAAAGAGTTTGTCATCCTCTCAACTTTAACAGCATTTTGATATATCTATGGCATTTTTCTGTCCTATTTTAAATTACTCTCTAAGAATTCTTAGAAGTCTAAGTGAGTTACTGTACAGATTTATATGTAAGTCTCCTAAATTTGGTGCAACTCAGTCTGTGAACCGGTCGTGTGGTATTGTATAATAAACCACTGAAACCCAATCAGTGGCTACTACATAACGGTGCTGCGTGTCGTCAGGGCAGTGTTTCAACACAGCGCCGTGATGTAGATGTGTAGTTACAGTTTTGGCCTGACCTGCTAAAGCTCAATGACAGAGAAACACAGAGAGAAGAATTTACAGGTCAGCAGGGCTCACAGCTGAGACTCCATGGCAAGATTTACACCCTGTGCGATTTCCCAAGCTGGAGGAGCATTCTTTAACCCTTTGTGGAGCAAAAGACCTCAGTCCTCCTGGCTTCGGTCTAAATCTGCGCTGAAGAAATTCTGAGAGGCGTGCCTTTGACACCCGTAATGCACCGGGAGGTAACACATTTGCCCAGAGCACGAGGCAATTAATCTTGTCAATGTCAAGTGCATTGGGAGAGGGAATGAAACAAAGATTTGGCCTGATTGGCTATGAAAAGGTCTCTCATTCAGACCCTGTTGGGACAGAGGAGGGTTACTAGGGGAAGCGTTTGGCACATGCAAGGACAGATGCACAAAGCTTTGATTTATCTGTCTGACTCTCATCTCTCCCCGTGAGCCACGGTTTTGCTGCATCCATAGGTGTCCAGAATAAACACGGATTAATTGGTCAATTAATTACAGGAAGTAATACAGGTGGCAAGACTCTGAGAGGGCCACTTTGATTGCACTTTGCTCATCGGATTTTACAGTAACTCCGTACTTGTGTGTGTGTCTGTGCTTTTTTGTGCGTCGGTAAAGGTGTGAAAAACTGATGTCGAGCAAGGGGTAATGTAGGTCAACACATCCTCTGAGCATTGCATTGGCTTGTTATTGTCGGCCGGAGCATTGGCCCTCATTCACGCACCTCCAGCCTTACAACCTCTTCAGGAAGTAGCGGTGCCACACAGCAGGATCGCTGCAGGCGTTGTATGGACTCATGTCAGTCCAGTGTTAAAGTTCATCAGGGGCCCGGCCCTCCCATGGGCTGCATCTAACACCTTGCAAACATTTTTGAATGCTGTTTCATTGTCTGCAGGGTAACGTGAGCACTTTTAGCATGCCATATATCAAATGGGGTCAGCTGAGACGAATCTGTTGGACTCAGTGAAGTATGTCAGTGTGCAGGAGGTGGCTGGATTATTCATATGGCTACAAATTGTCTCACAACACATACATTTAAAGGTCACTTCAAAGAGAAAGCATGGTTTGTAAGGGCTTTTTTTTTTTTCTTCTTTATCTTGGATACTTAAACCGAAGCTCACCCCAAGTAAGCTTGGCCTGTGTCAGCCGTTTTGTCCCAGCCGGTCAAGGGGAAGGAGGAGGACACAGAAAGTCAAGCCTTGCAGGAGGAAGGGGGCTGGTCGGGGAGGAGACGTAGCCCTTAAGACTGCAGAGCACAGAGGCGTGGTAGTGGGAGACTGCATCACTGACAGCATACTGTTACAGCCTGCCATCCATATACTGATTCTTCACAGTCTCATCCTGCCTGCAACCAATTTAGATAAATTCATCTGTGTCCACTTTAATGGGATGTCAGGGAGCAATGCACAGACGGTAGCCTGATATTATACAGATGGAAGTGTGGGGGCTCTTAGTGTAATCTGTCATGTGTGGTTGGTGATATGGAACATAAGACTTGCAGTGGACTACAGTTACCCAGAGAGAACACCCCCTAGATTTCAACACAGTGTGTTATTTCTGACCTAAAATATTTGGTCTGCAAAATGGGCTCGGGTTTATCCGGGGTAGATTTTCTAGCCTCTCCTATTCACTTGACGGATAAAGCATTAATGAAACACTCAGTATCTGTAAACATAGGATGTGAGCAATCTGCTCCGGGTGAATAATACAGCCAAAAAGTCCAAATGAGACTGTGAAATTGTGAAAGAGCCAAGACTAATAACAGCATCCATTAGGAGATGAGAACATTGAAGAGGCATTGCTGACCCAGTGAGGAGCCAATGCAATCGGCACCCAGCTCGCATGGAAACACTGCACAGACATTCAGCTGATGGGTGGGTATTGAGCTCATAGTTAAATATAGATTTATCCTCCCATCCTCACCACATAAAGATGCAAATTTGGATAATATCTGCAGCCGTCTTTCCTCTCCTCAGGAGTTGTTAAAGTCAATGAGCTCTTAAAACTCGTGGCTGAAGATGTGTTGGAAACGTGGCTCTGGTAAAGAGCTGTTGTGAGGCACCCATGGGAGCTCCTGGCTCAGATTCCACTGACATCCATTGTCTGTGTTTCCTGTGTTTGCCTTTGGCTTGAGCGTCTGCACACCCTGTGATGTTAGGAATGGGAGGTTGGCTGAAATCGCCTTATAATGGTTATTTTATCAAATGATATGTTGTATTCTGCTGCTGCGTACCCTTGTACCGCCACCTGGGTCTCTTTGAATTGTACAGCAGCTGAAGAAAAGGCGTAGTGTGTTATAAGAATTATGGTCGTTTGTTCTCACTCTTATGCAGCTTCTGCTTTTTCCTTTTCTTATCATTTTAAGCTCTCCACTGAAAGTTCTTCTTTATGATAGTCAGTGCTTAATTGCTAGACTGCCTAATTAGAGATGTTACCCAAAACACATCATATATTCATGCAGGGAGGACATCCATCCTCTTAGAGAGAACTTAGCGTTTCATGGTTGGCTGTGCCCCCCCGCCAGGCACAGACTCTGGGATGAAACCAGTTTGCCATCTAGTGGCACTTGTGCAAATAACTTTTTCTTTTTTTTTTTTTTTTTAACGTGGGGTCTATGATTGAGTCTCTGTGAGGAAAGCCTTAAGAGGGCTATAGGTGCAATCTTGGCCAGCTGAGCTGTGTCTTAAGTCGGCTGCAGTGTCAGCCATCTCTTTATACTTCCCTGAATATTTAGATGGCTGGGAGTTAAAGAGAGCATTGTGTGCCAGTCAGAATGGTGAAAAATGCTAAGCTGCATTTGAGCCCCTGCCAGGCAGCTGTCGGCTTTGCCGTTCTCTTCCTGCCCCGACCGCTCCTCTTAACCCTCAGTAAACAACTGGAACAAATCCTATTTTATTGAGGCTTTTACCAAGTGTGAGGGATCTCTGCAAGCTCCAGTGCCCAGGCATTTTCTGAGTTTGTGCAGTGTCCTAAGATGGCATCCAGCGAGGGCAGTCAGAACCAGGGAATTTGCACAGTCTGCCTCTAATTGGATCCTTAATAAGAAGCAGGTGAGGCGGCGCTTCTAGAGAGCTGTCTTTTGTGACATGTTGAGCAGGCAGCATAATCAATACACTGTATAGACTACCTCTGATGCATCTGTAGCAAATCTGACACACTCAGATGAGTTTGGGGAAGATTTTGACAAGTGCAGAATACTAAGATGTGTAGTTGGGCCAAATTCACAATCTTTTCACAAGCTGATCCTTGATATATTAAGACTCGTGTCCAGGCTGATGCAAATGTATGCAAGTCTTATCAATGAGAGCTGAGGTACTTTTCAAACACATTAATTTGTATTTGACATGTAGTTGAGCAAAATGTGGTTAAAAAAAAAAACTGGAGGATGGCTTAGAAATCCCTTTTTGCTTTTCTTGACTTTGCTTATTCTAATGGACTAATGTTTTACTTTGAAACGTGTTAAATAGGGCTGGGTGATATGGACCAAAAGTCATATCTCGATATTTTCTAGCTAAATGGCGATACTCGATATATAGCTCGATATTTTTTCTGTGCCTTAATTGGGGTTTCCCCCAAAGCATTATAGCATAGCATCTCTGTTAGCTTCATTATTTTCTGAGGCAAACCCTTAAAAAAACAGTCAGTTTTAATACAAAGCCTTGTGCCAAATGTCACACAGGTTCCTTTATTAACAGAGGTCTGCACAATATCAAAATGTATAAAACAAATGAAATAAAAAATAAACTGCCTGCATATAGAGAATAAAAATGCTTCTTGAATAAAATAAAACAAATATCCCTTTCCTGCATAACAATTAAATTAAAATACACTGTGCAATTAATACAATGTAGACAGTAACAGGCAGACTTTTCCACTGAGGTTGACAGTTGTGCAAATAACAAAACATTTGTGCAAATCTCAAATAAAACATTCAAGTCAATTTGTCACAAAATAAGCTATATCAAAAGAGACAAAATCAAAAAAAAAAAATGTAAAAAAAAAAAAAAAAAAAAAAAAAATTAAATCGATATAAACGATATTGTCTCGTACCATATCGTGTTTGAAAATATATCGATATATATTAAAATCTCGATATATCGCCCAGCCCTAGTGTTAAATAAGAAACACTGATGATATTAAGGAATTAATTGTAGAATAAATGAGCTTTTGTAAGTGGTAATGCTACGTAATTGCCGGAAGTGTGTCTGAATGTGAATGCAAAGGAACCACTGGTTGGTTGGAAGGACCGAGGGGATCAGATGCATCTGCACTGTATGTGTTAGCTTTTACCCACAGCTTTCCACAGGCCAGGAGCCAAGCCGTTTCACTGGGGAGTAAATATTGTGACAGGCTACGTGGTGGCAGATGTCTGCTATGTTTGTACTTTTTTTTTCTTCTTCTTCTTGGGTGTTGGGAAAGCAAGTCTATATTTACATTTGAGGGTCAGACTAAAGCAGAGCGAGGATTGAGCTAATTATTCGACTTAAGGATATTATGGACGTTTGTCATTTTCACGGTTTTGTACGCGTTTGTTAACAAAGCAAACACAGCTGCTTCTCATGAACTGATCTGTCAGTTCCTGTTAAATCCAGCACAGCAGAAAGACAAAAGGCTCAGGTGGCCTGAGTACACGTCCCCTGAGGAAGACTCACAAGGACTCAGACCATGCAGGAAGAATGGAAGCAGCATGCAAGGACTTTTTTTTCCTTCCTTCAATCACCATTATTATTAAGAAGAAGGGAATTCTTCTCATTATCTAACAAAATTGTTTTGGTAACATCAGATAATTTCTTCATCAGAGCATTCATAACCAGTGTGTTTAAGTACTTTCACAATAGCTGTCCTGCTACTGTACATCTGGTTAGAGGTGAAGTTATTGAAGTGTTTGATTGAATTAAAATTGCTCCACTATCCCTGCGTAGCAAAAGAAAAGCGCTGTCCATCATCTCCCAGCGCGGTGTGTCAGATTTAGTCCTGTGGTATTCATTTCCTCAGGCTGCTCCAGCTTATCCACTGACCCTTCTTGACAGGGTCATTTATCAGGTGGATTATGTGATTTTTGATGGTACATCTACTTTCCAGCTTAAAATGTGTCACATCCCGCCTTCTCCATTTTACTACTACTGTTATCCCGGTGTGGATAGCGGCACGTGCAATGCCTTGGTCCGTGTTGACATTTGGGATAAGGATTATGGAGTCGTCATAAAGAAGTGCCTCTGCAGTGTGTCACTGTCGCTGTTGACTTTGCTCTCAGATTGAGGCCTGAGTGGAGCCCCGTGACTCTGCATAGCTGTGTGGCAGCCAGTCCAGGGTCAAATTCGTTTGAATGAAGTCTATTTAAGGCTTCTCCTTTCAGCTCTGACGTGTGCATTTTCTACCTTCAGCTGGCTCCATTATGGAGCTGGCAGCCAATGTAATGTGCTTTTTACATCTCTCATATATACGTTTTGTAGGTTTTTAATAGTGGAACTAGGGATGGGCGGTATGGACTAAAAAATTTATCACAATAATTTCTGGTATTTATCCCGATAATGATAAAAATGACGATAAAAAAAATACCAATTCAACTCCACCTTTTTAACTATTAATCTATCTCGCTCTCAGATCTGCCATGTTTGTTACACAAAAACCTCATCAACGGGAATCTTTCTTTCTTTCTTTCTTTCTTTCTTTCTTTCTTTCTTTCTTTCTTTCTTTCTTTCTTTCTTTCTTTCTTTCTTTCTTTCTTTCTTTCTTTCTTTCTTTCTTTCTTTCTTTCTTTCTTTCTTTCTTTCTTTCTTTCTTTCTTTCTTCCTTTCTTTCTTCCCTTCCTTCTTCCCTTCCTTCTTTCTTCCCATCCTCTTTTCTCCCTTCCTTCTCCCCTTTCCTCCTGCTCTCTCCTTCCTTCCTTCCTTCCTTCCTTCCTTCCAAAAATCAGCTTTACACAAAAACATAATCAACGGGAATTTATCATTTTTACCGCGAGATGACGAATTCTTATCGTGAGGCATTTTTTTGACGGTTTATCGTAAACGGTAAAATATCGCCCATTCCTAAGTGGAACAGATGAATAATTCATGTGGGCTTGTTGTTGTACTTTTTAACACGTCTCTGATTAACACAAACCTGCTAGTTATTCCCGATTTTTTACTCTTTTTCTTTTTTCTCTTCCATGTTTACTCTCTTTTGCTCCTTCCCTCCTGCTCATGGTTCACTTCCTTCCTTGCCCTCCTCCTTCTCTTCATTCCTCTAATCTACCGCAATGACCTGAAGGAGGGCTTCACACTGCGGTGCTCAAATAATAATCAAGCACTAGGATGTTGTCAAATTTATAGGACTCTGAGCGTTGCATAGCAACAGAGATTACCAGGATGATCCAACAGACACTGAAGTTGGGTGAAGAAAGAAATGGGCTGAGTGACAGAAAACAGGGGAAGGAAGGAGAAATGAAAACAGGAGACAGGAGAGAGGGATGAGATCCAAATGAAAGAACAATGATGTTCACAAAGGGGAAGATAAACGAGTGATGGAGAAACACAAAAGGAAATGGGAAAAGTTAAGGTTGACTTAGCCAGAATAAAAGACTGCAGACAACTACCACTGTTTTCTGTCCTTGTCACCTTTTTATTCTGATGAATTTACCACCATCATATGAACATTTTGCTATGAAATTTTGACATATGTTCATTTTGAAGGTGAAGCCATTTTTCTCTTTCCATTTAGGATTGTTCCCATGCATATCCCCCACTCGTGATTTGTCACATTATTCAACATTTTGTTTCTTTTTTGAACTGTCCCTTTTTGTGATGGAGTTGAAATGCTCAGCTTTCATTTCCTTTTTCATCCTTGTTGCCTAGTGACTGCCCTCGGCCTTGGGCTGCTTTTCACCTCTGACATTTATCCGTCTTTTGGCAATGCGTCTAGCCTTTGCTCCCTAAAAAAATAGGAAAAAAAGAAAAAAGTAACAGACAAACAGATGAATAGACGGCCAGATGACTGATGGGGAAATAAGCTTGTTTAAATGTTAGTAAACCACAAAACAGCCATCATTGCAGTTATTGTACAGTTTATAGTGAGATGCTTACTTTTATTGAAGTAATTTGTATCTTAAAGTTTATTCTCAAAGCTCCCTGACATGAAATCATTTGTATTATTGCATAGATCTTTTTTTAAAATCTGTATTTCCTTCATGTTAACCTGCTTCAGCAGTGAAGGTAGCCAGACAGTTCTCTCCAACACTTTGCACACGTCTAGTGTTTTGAAAATGGCATTTTTACTATGACATTATGACATAAAGCAACCGAAGTTGATAGCAGTAAATTTAGTCAATCCTTCACACTCACGCTAAAGACCGAACTCCATCAGCGCAGCATCTCATTGCGCTACAGTGGCTGTTGGTATCTTGATTATCTCAGATTTCCAGAGCCGGGTATGTCACTTTACAGGGGGTTATCTCACTGTGTCACTGGCAGGTGCTTTTGTTTGGGGAGTCAACTGAGCGCGAATGGCGATGACAGCTGCAGGACTAATTCTTTCTTGTCACCGTGTCTACGGATTTGTTGGGGAAGGCTTGCTAAGCAGGGGTTCTTGTGAAACAGATTTGTCAGTCTAACTACTATGGGTTGCGTTACCGCAGAAATTATCGTCCAAGCTGATGGTTTTGATAAATATTAGAACAATATTAAAGTGTTATCAGAGAAAACCAGTTAAACATGGACATTCAACACAGACACCTCCAGCTGCTTGATAAGAAACACAAAGATAACCGTGACGCCAGACCACAAACTGCATTACAACATTTCTCAGCATCACATAATGCACAGCACCTTTATAATGAGTATGACTTATATATAGTGTGATTATTGCATTACATTTCGGCAAATGTAGTGGACTGGCAACTGAGTATGAATCCAGAGTGACTATAACCACTCAGCCAATGTTTAAATATCTTTAAAGGAGCATGAGGCTCCTTTAAAGATATTAGACTCATTAGCGCCACCCTCCGCCACGACGGCCGTTGGGGGTACTGCAGCCAACAGCGAAGCCGGCACGGGAGAACGGGGAGAACGCGCATGCAGCGTCATGTGACGTCACATCCGCAGGACAGCGCGGGAAATTCGGCCCCACAATTGCAACACATTTTGCAGCACACAGCCTGTTCAAGGCAACGGAGAGATACACTAGAGGGCTCATTCTTTTGGGTTTGGAACGCTTCATCTGACATTACTAGAAAACTTAAAACGTATACAAATTTTTTTCATAAATCCTGCCTCAATCCTGCCTCATGCTCCTTTAAGAAAGAACAAAGGAACTTCCCCTCGTAAGCACCGACATTAAGTAACTTTCACAGGACTATCCAAGGTTTACTTGTTTGGACCGTTCCTCGATTACTGTTGCAAGAAGGTTCCTGGTTCCAGCAGTGGCCTATGGAGTTTGCATGTTCTCCCCGAGCTTGAGTGGTTTTCTCCAGGTACTCCCAGTTTCCTCACACAGTCCAAAAACATGCATGTCAGGTTAATTGGTGTTTCTAAATGACCTATTGGATTGAGTGTGAATGAGTGTGATTGTCTATATGGTGCCCTGAGATGGACTGGCGACCGGCCCAGCGTGTACCCCTGCCTTTTTTTACAAAGACAGCCGGGATGAGCTCTAACGGATCCCCCTGATCCTGAATATGATGGATGGACGGTCTCTGGCTCAATGACTCATTCTCTCTTCCACCATTATCGTCTTGGATCTTAGTCACTTCTGCTTTGAAGTCTACTGAACCACTGTGAACTAACTGTTGTTGGTGTGTGACACAGTTCAGCAAAGGTTTACGCACTTGTTGCAAGAGTCAACCAGGACGTTGTTTTTGTTGGTTTTTGCTGATTGCAGGATGGGACACTGTGAGAGTAAGACAACACTTCCTAAATCTGATCAAATATTTCTTCAAAAGAATCATATTTTGGAAAAAAAAACTGAGAGAAATACAATTCATCGCAAGGAGTTTGCTTCTAAAAGATATTGTACAACATGCAGGTACCAGTGGAAATAAAGTTTCAGGTCTGTGGACTGAGCATCCAACCTGCTGTTCTGACTTTGGTTGATGAAAATTTCCATTATTTATTTTCATGATAGCATGCAAATGCATGGGCATAAAATTAGTCTGTACTTTGGAGTTAAAAGAGATTTTAAGGGCAAGTGTGGAGAGATAATTTTGAAAATTGCATAATTCATTATCTACTTGGAATAATAGCACATGAAATATTCATTAGCTAAATTACTTATTTGTGTAATCTGCTTTTGTTGTTGTGTGCAGAGGGGAAAGGCCAGCAGTGGGGACTGAGGCCATAAGAAAAAGTCTGATCTTTTTGCAACCTTAGAAGTGATTCGGTGTTGGTTGGTTAATTATCTCCGAAACAGGAAATATAGGAATAACTCCTTCCACCCTCACCGACAGACTGACTTGAGAGAAGTAGATCCCATACACCAAATTTAGCTTTGAATCTACAAATATTCACCCAAATGCCTAAACACCCATTGAACACTTTGCAACCCGCTCTGAATACTCTTCTTTCCCTTTTTCCTTTTTTCTTTTTGCCGCAAAGGAAGACAGTCCTTCAAAGCGGTTATTTCACTGCAATATGGTGTTGGCTATATGAAGCAAAGATTTCAAGGCTTAAAGATACTATTTTGCAGATCAAGGGAATATAAATTCTTCCATCCCGTCTCCCAATGGTGCGAACATTAAACCCCATACTGAGGCCGTAAAGGTGCATTAACTGAGATGATCAAAAGATTCTGGTCATGGCTTTGTTGGTACATCAAACAGCATGAAAAGAGGAAAGCACATTACTCCTCAGAGAAGGCATACATTAGTCCTATTGTGTCATTATTAGGGGTTAATATTTACTGTACTACACCTTGGCTTCTCCACTTTTTCATAATCCTGTAATCTGTGGATTACAAATAAAAAGATGTACACACTCTGAGTGTGAGCATGAGTGCACATTCAAACAGATGATTAAAAGTGATAGGTCTGAGTGAAGTTCCTTCCTTTGTCTTTGTTGCAGGCAACCGTACATGTCAAATTTGACCCAGTTAATCAAAGCCTGCGCACACAGTGTCGGAGGGAAGAGTCGGGGGCGTCGCTTTGTGATTCTCAACTTTTCTTTTAGGCGCCAGTGAGCCTTTCCCGCCACAGATCTACAGAGCCACTAACTCAGCGGAGGAAGGAAGCGATTTTTTTGTGTCACCCATAATAAAACATACAGTAGGAGAGAAGTACAATCCTTCATTACCGCTCATCTGTCAGATGATGAAACTTGTTCGACAAAGAAGTGCTCTTATTTAACCCTGCTCCAGACATCTGGATTGTCTCATACTTTTGCCATTAATTATATTCCCGTGCAGTCAATTGATATTGGACAGAACATTATTACCGTCTCCCAACAGGGCTGATTTTTACATCAGTCCCATGTGTGCTAATGCCAGCCAATTCCAGGCTAACCAGAACACAGACACTCTGTTGGCAGAAAGCTATACAGACATCCACAGAGCGTTATCCTCTTTTCTCACAAGGACATAAACCCTCTTGATATAACAACTTTGCTTTGGTTTAGAAAGCATTACATCTCATTAAGACTTTAGCTTTCAAGATTTTGTAACATTAGGGCTTTTTGTAAATGTCAAAAATGGTACAAAATGTCTTAAAGGAGCTTTAAATGTTGGGCAGTGGCAGAAGTGAATGCCATGCCCTGCCGCCGCTGTTATATGTGCTCCTCAGGATGATTGATGGACCGAGGGAAACACACAGCTGGAAAGGAGGCAGTAAACCAGAGGAGGGAACAAAGAGTAGTGGGCCACACGGGGTGCAGCAATTAAGCTGTTTTCTTGTTCTTAATTAAAAGCGAATTAGAGACTGCGACAGGAGTTGCTGTCTAGCCTTATTTGCTGGCAGCATGCATGCCACGCCACACCTGTTATTGTGATATTCGCTCATTGTGGCTTTTATTTATTCATTTTCCTGTTTACTTGGTGCCTTCCTCAGGGACGGAGAGGAAAGACTGGGGAGCCTGGACCCAAAGGCCTACCTGTAAGTCATATGCGGTCCCTTATAAACACTCTTATACTAATAATTACTAATAAATAACTTAACGTTTCTCATTCAGCATTTTAACTCCATCTTTTTTAGTTTTTCGTTTTTATTTGATCTCTCTGAACATGATGAATTACATTGTTGATGTCGGCCCTGAAGGCGAACACAAAAAGATTTACTCAGATGGCACGACAATTTGAACAGTGCTTTACATGTGAAGCTGGTAACTTTGAAAAGATGGTGGAAAATTTGAAAGAATTTCCACTTCTGGTATCTCCCTCTCTGCTGTGCTTCAGCTGTGCCCCCAACACGTCGACCTCCACTGGGAACTTAGTTGAGGGAGGCTGTCATGAATGCAGAAGCAGTCAAGGAGTCAGGGCAACTGGAAGCAGTGATTTATACCAGTTAAAGATTTATCTTCACTCTGATGCACACAAAGAATTCCGTCCAAAGCTTTATTTGCACCTTTTTCCATAACAATTGAAGTATTTGTCTTTTCTTATGAGAAACATCTGGCCACCTTGGTCTTGTATGCATCAGGCCAGAAACCAGATCTCAGGTGTGATGCTTGTAACAGCCTGTAATAGGCTTGTGTTTTTCATTTTCACAAGGGTGACTAAGGCTGACAATAACAGTTAAATCGTTCTGAAAGGGAGAATAGTTTGATTTGATGTGCTTGGCCAGTCTGGGTGCAACAGCGTGCCCTTTGATGATACAAAACTTTATTTCTCTTGGAGGTACTTAGTAAACAATGAATCATCTTCCAGGTGAGAGGCTTCGTCACCACCACTGAGCCATTCCATGTCCTGGAAGATGGCAATACGGAGGTCCAACAGAGAGAATTCTGCTTATAAATAAACATCAGTGGTAGAAAACAAGATTTGATTTCCTCCCATAGCGCATTCATATGTGCACTGGTACTGAGGTGGTCTGTGCTTGCCATGAGACCGTTTCATCTATAGGGGACATTGTTGTGCGTCCCTGTGTGACTTTTTTTCCCCCCAACTGTAGACTCCAGCTTGTGCATGCAAAGCATCTTTGCACTACATGATGTTTGATTCTGGACCTTGCTTTTCCTTCTTACTTTCCTTGTAGAGAGTTAATATGTCAATGAGGTATCAATCCGCTTTTTGCAGAGTTTCTCCTGCATTTTCATAAAACACACATGCACACGTCCATGCAATACAATTCTGGGCATAACAGCAGTGTTGGAACCACTTAATTGAGTTAAGAGCTTCTTATTTCCCATATACTCAACCTACAGCATATCCTGTTATATTTGTAGGGATGGAGACCTGAGGTTGAGCACTGCTGGTGCATCCTATTTAATGTTGCCGTCAGCAAGGTCTTACTATCTGAAAATCTGTGCCAAAAATGTTACAAGAAAATCATAGCATTGCAGTAGAAAATCAAAGCAAAGGGTCAATAAGGACAACCGATAAGTAACACTGTGAGAAACTATAATTGCTCTGAAAATGAGCAGTCTGAACACAAGAGGTCTATGTTAGCTAATTTCATTCTTAATACACAGTATTGATCCCTTTAAATACTTCTACTCCCACACCGCTCTCAACAGACCATATTATTAACACAAAACCACAAGTGGTATTAAGGGCAACATTCAAGAGTGTTTGTATTGATGAGTACGCCAGCTCTATCTCGTGTGTCTACATACTCCAGACGTTACGGCCTTTTTCTCTGGGTGTTGAAACCGATCCCAAACACTGTTTGTGTACTTGTGTAGTGACCCACGCACTAAAGGGCACAAGCACAATGATGCATTAAAGAAGACAGCTTGTCAGACTCTTTACTGCTGATTTCAGGACTAACAGAAGCATTAAGGCATCGTGCAGCTCAGATGCTTTGGGTGTACAATTATTTTCAAGCACGACTTCACTGATTGCATTCTTGATCAGGACATAAGGTTTGTCTTTATCTCATCCTGAAATAAAGATATATTCTCTGTTTTTATCATTTCATCATTGAGGTACTCACTGTTAATTCTTTCCCACATAACCCAATGCACTCCTCGCCTCCTTAATTAATCAAAACATTGTTGAGTTCAAAGTTGTAGGAGAAAGGAAAGACAATAGAGAAAGTGTGACATTTTTAAATGGCAATGTCCTGATGATACCCTTTATATGTGCCATATTTGTCTCCATCCCTTGGTATTGGCATTTATGAGTCATCTCTTTTTATTGAGGCAGATCTTGGGGGTAAAATCATCTATTCAAAAACACACTCCAGGGCATCACTCTGCCTTGTCAACTGGCAGCAGGATGTTGTGTGCAGATGTAGGGTCAGTGTTTCTTTTTTCAAGTCAAATTAGCATTTCACAGCAATAGCAGAGTCCATGAAAGGTGCACAACAAAGCCACACTCGACAATTAAATATAGACTGCTGTGGTCCAGCCATGTCTTTATGAGGGGTATTATTAGTGTAAAGGTTAGCAAAAAATAATGCCACACACCCCTGCTGCTGCTAATGGGGTTATATTCAAGCAGACTTGCCATTTTAGACAAGATGTAAGAAAGGGTGATGACAAACATGCTGTTGTGTGTGAGATTACTCATGAAATTGTCTTTTGGTGTGTCTTGCAGGGTCCCGCAGGAACCGCTGAAGGGGCAAGTGTAAAGGTATAATTCAAAACATTGTTTGTCACACAGAGACACACGGGAAAAAAAATAAATTTAAAGGAGAAGTGTGGGGGGGGCAAGCCCTGCATTTCAAGTAGGGCTGTCTCCTCGCTTGATAAACTGACCCCTACCTGCACTTGCAGGAAGAGCAAATCGTCAAGATGACAGAGCAGCGTTCATTGTAGTGTCACCTCCGTAAAGGCATGGAGGAAATTCATCTGCAGTGTGTTGTTTATATTAAGATGTGCACAACTTGTTGTCCCGGGAGGCCAGCCCAGATGAGCCGGATGTACAGGCAGACGTATGTATGAAGTGAAGGAGAATCTCACAATCTACTCTGCCCTTCACTGACACTTTTGTGTCCACGCGTGTTAATAGTCGGGAACAGATCACCCTCCTCTGAAATGGCACCTTTCAGACAATTGTACCTCAAGTTAAATAGCTGCCCCCACCCTGCACCTCCTGCAGCGCAGCACAGCGTGACTCAGTGCTCACACTCCAAACAGACAGATGGCCATTACACACAGTGCTTTTGCAAAAAGGGTCTGCAATCATTTTCATGAAGCCCATGGGTGCCGTAGCTCACCAGCGGTATGTGAGATATGGAGAGCATTAAAAAAAAAGAAAGAAAGAAATCCCTGAAATATGGGGCTCTACCAGACTTCCCAGAATTGCAACTTGCCTCCTACATATACCCACTTACACCCCCCCTCAGTACCCATCCGGTACCCAACAGGCCTCCAGTGTGATCAAGCTGAAACTGACAGCTATCGTGTAGCGAGCAGCCTCTGCAGTGGCCATTTTGGCCACAGAAAGCTTGTAGAATCACAATGGAGCTGCCTTTGTTTAGATTTAGGTTTTTTTAAGCAGAAATACAGTAGAACAAAATGGCAAAGAGAAGTTATCCTTATTAAATTATCATGAGTTTTTAAGTGCCTGCTGAGTAGCAGCGTAACTGTCTTAAATGAATCCAGTATCATAAAAAATGAAGGCATAAAACTCCAAACCCCACCTATAGAGAGGAAAGCAGCTTTGAAAATGTGGGTTCAAGATCCCACTTTTGGATCTGAGCCATGTAAAAACATGATGAAAGATCCACAAGGCCACATAACGGCGACAAAATCAGAGCATAACTTGGTACGTGAAAGTTCACGAGTGTTTTGAAAGGCACAGTTGAGGGTGACTCAGGTCATGGAAATGAATTTAAATGAAATGGTTCCAGATTAAATTTAATTCTATGATAGAAGAACAGAGTTACAGCATTCATTCATTCAGTGTAAGACCTGTGACGCACATTAGCTGAAGACATGCAGCGCTAAACGCTTTTTAATACTTTCATACTTACTTTAAATATGCTTTGCCCTTGCTATAAATGAGGTATGACTCTACTTTACCATTGCATCTTCACTTTCTCATTATAATTTGATGCTTTTTGTGTCTTAGAGAATCACTTCATGTTTTCTCGTGATTATATAAAAAAAAACATACACAGTCAGTCCCAAATACAAAGAAATGTACAAATTAGATTTTGAAAAAGGGTCAACGGTTTTAATGAGCAAACATAAAACATAGCATTGACACATTCTTCAGTGCCATGCTTGTGCTTTTTTCTCTTTTTTTTTTAAAATGATCAATCAGGCAGAAGTTAGAGTAAAATGCATCTGTGTGAGCTGAGCCCCCTCTCACTTGTTCAGCAGGGTGTGAGTGTTCGAAAGCAAAAAAGAAAAAGAGGTCCGCAGTGCATGATGTGCTGGGAAAACGGCATCTTCATGAATTACATCTCCATAACTGTGTCCCCCACTGACAGTCTCAAATGGGCTCTGACAGAACACTGCAGATATTGACGGAGAGAGTGATGCCGACAGTCTTAATTGCAGTTTGATGACTCGTGGTGGCTCAAAGTCAACATGTCTCCCACAGTCAACCGCAGGTGGAGGATTTCTCTGGGCTTTATCGCTGCGTAAATACAGTCATAATCTACATAAATACTTGCTATGCAGTAGTTAATGTCATTTGAAAGGTTTATTAACTTGTTATGCAGTGCTCTGCTAATAAACTGACTCTGAATGATGCTCCACGAAGACCTAATGATAGAAACGATTTTCTGAGTCTATGCCAGAATGCCCTGCACCGATTTTTCACAAAAATTGATATCCTTTTTGTAATAAAAAATGTCTGTCCTCGATGATTTACCTTCAGTGTGAGTCATGACTTGATGCAATCTGTCTCAACAGTTTTTCAATGCAAAGTTGTTAAATATTGAGTTGGTTGAGTGTTGGTTGGACATAATGTTACTAAAAGAGCCAGAGAATCCAGGGACATTTCTGTATGCTGGTAAAAGGCCAACCTGTAGTTCTGAGTGACTGTGATCTGTAGGCTCAGACAGACAAGATCCAGTCATGGAGATCATTGTATGGACTCAGGGACAGGTTGTTCCTGTATCCGTATTCAAATTAAAATTCTGCCATGGAAAGAAACTGCATTTTTAAACCAGTTGCAGTAATACAACTGCCTTCTCAGGGCTGAGAGGATCATGAGAGGAGAGGGACTGTTTTGCTTTCTATCAGGACATATTTCAAATGTCAGTATTTGTGATGTTATCAGGGCATATTTGTGCACCTGGTGTGTGTTTTTATATCTCTGAAGTTACCATCAGATCAAAACTGTTTAACTGGGAGCTAAACTGGTCCGCATGCTGTTCAGATTTAGTAGAGTAGGTCTTTTCATCAGATATCAAGCAAAAATTGGAACATGATGAGCTTTAAACTTGACAGGTGATGCAACATGGTGGTAAAAATGCACATTTCCCTACATTTTTTAAACATATTGTTGGTTTCATCGTGTAAGCATTCTTACCCAGTTAAAGTTTAAATTATTTGGAAATGAATCAGTGTACCAACTAATTTTTAGAAACAAAGTTGTATTTTGATTTCTTTATGTCTTTATTAATTGTAAACTTATTGAGTTCTATTTGGTTGAGAGGGGGCTCTTAAAATTCAGTTAGCGCTCAAAGTCAGTTTTGCTGCTAGTCCCTCCTCCGCACCTGAAATATTAATAAGACAATCCATCTGTGCATATGTGGTAGCTGACTTAATAACATCCCCTCATTTGGATGAGGAAACAGTGACAATATCTCATTAAATGAACGGTGTGGTGTTATGATGGCTGCCATTAACAAGTTAAAGGAATAGAGAGGAGGGGCTGAAACTCAATGGTAATTATTGTCCGTTATGTGCAATAAGTGTGCAAATGTTCTTCAGCTTTTTCTTCTCAGATTCTCATACAAATACTCCATGTCTCCAAAAAAGTAGCTTAAATAATTCCTATACTTGATAATGCTTTACTCTTGTCAAACAAAACAACCCATTTGTTGTTCTCCATGGATTGCTGTATGGAACAGACTGCTGGAAGGGAACCTGGGAAGGAAAAGGGAATGCTTTTCTGGATGCATTTGATTGAATGTCTCCCATATTTCCTCTCAAAACTCAAATAAAAGCTTGCAATACTATGTGAGAACAGTATGAGAATGTACCTTGTGTGTGTGTTAAATGCAGTGCACTATTTAGAAAGGTGAATATTCTAATGTAAACATCTTTACAAAGAAAGAAGGGTGAAAACATGGACTTGTATTGAAAGAGTATTCATTATTCACCTCTCTTGACCATGTACTTTTGCCACTCATTGACTGAAAGTATTCTGACTGTAGCAAATCCTGTAAAAGTACTCTTAGGACAGCTCGCGAGTAGTCCTGAAGTGCCATCTAATGGCAGACCAAGAAATTATTTTAACATGGAATTATGTTAAACTGCTGCTGCACAACAGGGAATTAAGGTTTTCATTATATTGCAAGACCCGCATAGCAAGACAGTCTCATAAGGCCGCTGGTTCAATGTGTTTCCCTTATCTTTTTTGTTTCCGCACCATGTTATGATTCTGAATTGACACGGGACTGTATGTTTTCCTGATAACTTATTCATAGGAACTGTCCTTGCCTAAGTTTCCCTCTCAGAGCTCTCTTGTCTTTTCGCCCTGCCTTTGCTGTCAGTCACTGTCAATGGTCTGCTCTGTTCACTCACAGGGGGAGAGAGGGGAGTCTGGAGTCCCGGGGGAAAGAGGGGAGAAGGGAGAGAGTGGAGATTCTGTACGTATTTTCCTGCAGCGACATTTACAATGCTGCTGTGTTACAGAGTCATTAACCGAGGCCTCCTCCCACAGGGTCAGCCAGGTGCTGAGGGGACCGGCGGCATGAAAGGACAAAAAGTAAGTCACATCAATGTCAAGTGTCGGAGACGATGAGTCCCTCAGTTTATGCTCCCTTAAACCCGGCCTGCATGTGTGTTAAGAGGGGGTAAGAAAGTTCATGCGGTTTAATTGCTACTATAGTTCAGAGGCTGAACCTTCTGAGTTAGATCTCTTCTTCAAATCTAAACGTCCTCCAAAAGTCTTTCAAAGCATCCTTCAGCAGATAATGAATCTGCAGGTGATTCTTTCTTGTTTTGTGATTGTTTGTCTCTGCTACGCTAAGCGTGATTCGGCTCATTTTCTCACACTGACACGTTGTCTATGAGTCTGTTTGAGTGTGTCTGTTTCAGTTTGTCCTTGTATGTGCTCATTTAATTATGACTGATGCTTTGAAAGAAGACCTCGGGCACTAAAGAAAATACACCCGGATAAGGCAGTAATGCCTTGAATGTTTCCAGTTACCCTTTTCAGTGGTTTTATTTCTGTTTTTAGCTGAATAATGTATGTAAAATGAATTCAGTTACATCTTTAGGAAAACTGTCTTGACTGTGTATCAAGGAAGGTGTATTATTATTGTTCTCTGCAGCTAGTGTTATTCACTGTGACATGTTTTTGCAGTAAGGGGTGTAGTGGGTGACAGACTTTGACAGATAACTGCCATCATTAACCATCAGCTTTTTTTGCTGCCAGCGGTCTAGGATAGAAATGCTTTGAGGGTTTGTTTCTTACCTTCCGTCTGCTGGACCATCTGCCTGCAAAATATTTCCAATGTTTTTTTCAGCAGTCGAATCTGAAATAATCACAGTGTTCAGCAGTGGCTGTGTTAGCACGGGCTACTGGCTGGTTAGCAAAGCTTCATACCAACCTAAAGACACTGGTGGTCTGTTCTTACAATTAACAGCACAACAAAACATACCCTCTTTAAAATACGAATGATTACACTGTGTTAAGTCTTTATTAGGGTTGCCACCCGTCCCGTAAAATACGGAATTGTCCTTTATTTGAGAAAAAAATGTTGCGTCCCGTATTGAACTAATACGGGACACGATTTGTACCGTATTTTATTCTATTCTAGTTGAATTATTGAAATAAATTAACTTTTACACCATATTGTAGTTGAATTATTGAAATAAATTAACTTTTACACCATATTGTAGTTGAATTATTGAAATAAATTAACTTTTACACCATATTCTAGTTGAATTATTGAAATAAATTAACTTTTACACCATATTGTAGTTGAATTATTGAAATAAATTAACTTTTACACCATATTCTAGTTGAATTATTTAAATAAATTAACTTTTACTCCGTATTCTAGTTGAATTATTGAAATAAATTACCTTTTACACCATATTCTAGTTGAATTATTGAAATAAATTAACTTTTACACCATATTCTAGTTGAATTATTGAAATAAATTAACTTTTACACCATATTCTAGTTGAATTATTGGAATAAATTAACTTTTACACCATATTCTAGTTGAATTATTGAAATAAATTACCTTTTACACCATATTCTAGTTGAATTATTGAAATAAGTTAACTTTTACACCATATTCTAGTTGAATTATTGAAATAAATTAACTTTTACACCATATTCTAGTTGAATTATTGAAATAAGTTAACTTTTACACCATATTCTAGTTGAATTATTGAAATAAATTAACTTTTACACCATATTCTAGTTGAATTATTGAAATAAGTTAACTTTTACACCATATTCTTCACCTGTAGGCTATATTATACTTCTGGGCTGATGTGGACATACGTAGCATAGGAGGATATTTCAGTTGCTAGTATGGTTGTCTGTCTGTACAGTCATGCAAGTTCAATGCTATTAAAGCACTTTAAACTTTAAATCAAAGCATTTTGTTTTTTCATATAAAATAAACACATTTTTATTCAGTTTAGAAGTTTTGGGGCTTTTTTTTTGGCTCCTGCGCTGCTGAAATCAGGGCGTCCCTTATTTCTATTTCTGAAAGGTGGCAACCCTAGTCTTTATCCACAGCTCAAGTGCCAAGTAGCAAAAGTGATAACTGATGAGGAAGTGATGATTGCCAGTCATTGGCTAAATGGACAGTCAATCAAAGAACCAAACTCCCAAATTATGCATAAATGCAGTGGTTACATAATTTCACCTGATATAATTTAAACAAATTATGTGTCACCACTAGTGTTGAAGAGTTTGTGCTCATTTTAAAAGTTCTGGCTGGTTGACTAAAGTGGTTTGGTCAAAATGTATCTGGGCATCGCCTACACCGTGACCTCTGGTGTCAGACCACAACAAATGTGTGTGGTCTGCTAATGTTAGTGTTGATCCAACTCACAGAAGATATGCTATATTGTCTGTTATTGTTGATGGATTTTTTTGTAAGCCAAGTCCTTTTAAGTACACGATACATTATAGACTGATATGATGTTCTTGTTTAATTGGAAGCAGACACATTATCACTTGTAAATAATGAATAGGAGAGTGGAAGCTGCCTCGAGCTATTCCTTGCAATCAAAAACAAAATAAGGTTCTCTGAATACCTAATAAATGCACTGCAATGGTCTGAGTTTTTATAACTTTCATACAGTCTGCGTGAAGCACTGTGTCCCAAAATGATCTTTAAGAAGATTTATTTAATTGCTTGAGTTTAAAAGTATTTTATGGTTGATAAGAGATCTGCTGCTGCAGCTGTCTGCAGTCTCCAGTGGCACTTTGCTTTCAGACGAAGGAAACTGCCACAGGTGGTTCAGGTGTAGTTTTATTACACCGTATTTGTTTGCGTCTGACACTTGTAGATCATGACTGATGCTGTTTCTTTTGTATTTTTAGGGTGATGTTGGACCTGCTGGTCCTCCTGGTCCTGTAAGTACGACACAGAGGTGAAACCCTCCCTGTAGAATGATTTTCCTTGTATAACACAGCGTTTTTGTTTTACTTATTGATTTATTTATTGTGCTAGACCTTACAAACATTTTTCAGCATTGGTAACTATTCTTGACATACCTTTTGGAAAGCAAAGTCGAGAAATAAACACAGGAGTAGTGTTATACCTACACTGCCGTACCTTCAGCGGAGAGCATGTGGTGTCTTGTAAGCAGTTTGTGAAAAGGATGCTGAATGAGATTCTTGAGATCACAAGAAAAGTATAGTTCATCTTTCCTTATTTATGAAGACTGGAGTAGGGTTAATAAAAGCCATCAGACAATGGCTTCCTTTTAAAGGCAGATGAACTCAGGTTTGTTGAATTCCTCTAAAAAAAAACAACCTTCCTTGTCTAGCTGATAAAGCCACTGCTAATTTCCACCCACCTCCTTTTAAACAATGTTCAGTGATATGCATTTAGCAGGAGGTTCTCCCAAAATAGCTTTAAGGGTATTTACTACTGTAAACTGTGATTTCCTGTGTAATTAAGATCAAATGAGTATATTTACACTAGCCATTTTCAAGCAAGAGTTTAATTTCTCATGTGCAACAGAATCAAGTTTATTGCAGGAATCAGTGTGGGGCGCGTTGGTGAAGGGAGGGAGGGTCAGGGCAACAATCGACCTGTTGTGATGTTCATGATTTTAAATATCAGAAAATTCTTTTTTTCCCGAGGTCCCGGGGGCTGATTGTAGTTGAGGAGCTGATAAAAACAGAGAAGCATGAAACGCTGATGTGAGAGTGAACATCTGATTTGTGCTGAAGGTGACACAGAGTGGGGCCACACTGGGAGAGAAAACATTGATTAGACATTTTAAAGTTAAAAAAAAGGAGACAAGTCAGGTAAGGCACTGTGAAGTGGCAGTAATGACTCTAAATGCACCCAGAGTGTCGGATGAAAGTTTGGATTCGGAGGGTTTTGACACCTTGATGACTCTGTTCCAATGTGTTTTTTTTTTTTTTTTCTGAAAATCAGCTGCCTATTAAAACTCTGCAAGGTTTAGACATGAAACTGGGAGCACGATTTCATAATGATGGTTTAATAATGCTTCTGATTGGTATTCTCATTTTCATTGCTAGTTAGCATTGATTCAAATGGAAATTAGACAGCTTAATTATGGACTGAACAAATATTCACTTTTGGGTTTCTTTCAAAGCAACAAAAGTCTACTCATTTAATGAGAACAGCTATAACTGTGGGTAAAGTGAGTGGCGTTTAAACCACTGGATTCTTGCTTAACAATTAGATTTGAAAAGTTTCTGCTCTCTGCTAAATTGAATTTGTTGTGGAAAGAAAGAAATGTTCAAATCAAAGCTGAAATACTCGAGTGCTCATTGTTGTGTAGTGAGGTGTGGGCCTCCCTGGATATACTAGGCGTTGTACTGTATAATATACCACACAGTAGAAGGGAAAACATTAGTCATTTGATAAATGAGGCTGTTTGAATATTTAGTACCGGTCTCTGTCTGCGCTCTCTGCCTTCCCGTGGCAGATAATTTTGGCAGTTAAGCATTGATTTCCCTTACACAGCAGAAGCAGGGGTTCAGATCATTACCCTCTCTTCATAAACCTTCTTGTGCCTCTGTTTATTAGTGACAAGGAGAGGCAGTGGGCTCACAGGCATGCATGGCCATCATGTCTTCTAGTTTCCTTAAAGGGGTAAAACAGTCTTTTCAGGCCTGACTCTGCACTGTTTATATTGCTGCATTGCTTTACAGTGGACTTTTATAAGCTGTAAAATGGAATTTGTTATGCCAACTTGTGCTGAGGAATCAGCTCTGTGCAGTGTTTCACAGCTTTTGAGAACATGTATTGATATTTCTAAGATTGCAATGGGGACATGGGAGTGTAACTGCAGAGGAAAAAAAAAACCCCAAAAAGCATTGACAGTAGGAATTTAGTGTTATACCAACAGGTAAATGTTGATGGATTCACAACCAATTTGAGCATTGTTGCCGGAGAGAAAGAAATGTCCTAAAATGGTCTGCAGATGCACATCAATCAGAAAAGAAGGCCACTTGCATATTCATAAAATAGCTTTTAAAAACTGAACTGAATTGGGGCACAGTGAAAGGAAGTGGTATGCACTTAGAAGGAGCTTATTTACAAAATGTTATTACAGCAATAAAAATGTCCCTACTTGGATATGACTTTCATATTCAGGCTCCCTCATATTTTCTCTCACCTCTGCAACTCTGAAGTGGTTAAGACTCCACACAGGGATGAGGTGCAAGGTTTACATGACACGAAAGACGTGAAGATATTTAAATGTAAAAGGTTTTATTTTTTTTAGCCTTTTATTCACTTGAGACCAACATTTTATTGTGCATCTCATATACAGCTTGTATCTGCAGGTATGCCAGTGCCGCCTCCGCCTCAGCACTAGATTTTCATTGTTAGCCATCCAGCTGAACAGCTGCCCGTATGCTCAATGACTTACACTCTCCACGCCGATGCGTGTGGAGTCACTGGGATATAATGATTAATGTCAGATATGTCTGAGGTGACAGATGATTTGATACTGTAGATGCCCTCCTCAGCAGAAACATATCACCATAACTGGCACCTTAATTTTGGAGTATCAGGGGATTGTTTTCTCTTTTCCATTTTGTTGCAGAAAAATAGATAAATACAAGTGTAAATGTGATCCTTTTGCTTATTTATTTCATCAAATCTTGCTCCAAAAGTCAGATATAGGGCCAAATATAGGTGCTCAGTGTATTTACGCTTTCTCAATGTTTACTAGCAACAACTGTGAGATTAGTGGAGAATATTTACAGAACAGTATCTTTCTTATTATCTCCAGGTGATGACGGCTCACGGATTAAGACAGCTTCCTGCAACTGTAAGCACCTCTTTCTATCACAATATTTTAAATGTTCTTGTCCATGGCATCTCATTGTTTGTCATTCCTTGCTCTAAATACCGAAATACTGTATGTCATAGTCAGATTTTGATGTCGTCTCTTTTCGTTTGTTTCTAAGGATGAGATGAGAGAAAAAACCCAAAAGGGTGAAAAGGGAGATCAGGTAACAATTTTTCCTTGTTATTGCCCACCAAAGAAAATAGCGGCATGAATTCACAGTGTGAATAATAACTCTGTTTTTTTTTCAGTGTGCATTGAGAGAAAAGCAGCATTGGCATTTGATTGTGAAATAACAATTGATCACCTGCTGTGCAGACGGAGAGTTTGATTTCATTTTTTGTGCTTTGTAGTGATGCACAAAGTGAGGTTGGAAAAATTGGCACAGTTATTGTTTGGATCTCCGAACCCCAGCTGCATTTACTTCAGGCCTGCAGCTTATTAAGGGCCCTGATGCAGCTATTGATCAGACATCAGTAGGCATCAGGATATAGTTTGAATCATAAATATTTAGATAGCGACTTTTTTCTCTGAAGGTTTTGTGTGTGTGAACACAATTTAAAGTGAACTGCATTGAACTACCGGTTCTGAGCAGGATCGAAAGGCCTGTGTGATAGTCCTCATTACGTTTTAATACGCAGTTTCACAAAGTTTTAAAGTCACTGAAGCTGCTGAATGAAAACCGAGCATTTATACACTTTCGATGTTCGCACCAAGCACAAATAAGCGCACAAGTAGCTGAACGTTGATTGAAACTCCAGAGTCAAGAGCTGCCATCTAAATCGAGGCGGAGTTGTCTTTCAGTAGCGAGATTAAAGAGGTG
Source organism: Cololabis saira (assembly GCF_033807715.1). Taxonomy (NCBI): domain Eukaryota; kingdom Metazoa; phylum Chordata; class Actinopteri; order Beloniformes; family Belonidae; genus Cololabis; species Cololabis saira. Next base: position 5,998,511 of record NC_084603.1, read on the forward strand.
ATCCTGCTAGTGAGGATGATAATGATGCTGAGATGAAAACAACGTATATGAAAGATAAAAGGTAACTCACAGTAAAAGTTGAAAATGACAAACTGGTACACCGACAAACCCTTTGAATGATGGGAAGATGTTTTACTGTAAAGCAAGTCTCCCATCTGACAAGTTAAAAAATGATTTTCGGAGTGTAGGTGTGTATGTTTCTTTGTTACTGATCAAGACAATAGGCTGGATTCATAAAACACTGTAGTTTCACGACTAAAGCTGTGTGTAAACATATGCAGAGATTTGCATTCAGATTCTTTCAGGCAAGTATTTTTGTGTCTCTCTCTAAATCATTGTAAAGTTTTACAGATATGCATATGCCTGATCCACAAATGTTGACCAACGCTCGTTTTTGTAGTCGTTTGTAATTGAAAACACTGATATCGCCACAACTTCCAATGGGGAGAAGAAAAAAAAACAGCAAATAAGGAGAGCAGTTTGATCAAATGTGTAACTGTCTTTTTTTGTTGGCCTTGTTTATCAATGGAAAAAGTATTAAAAGAGATTAACTCTGCAAGTGAAGAACCCTGCTGAGGCAGCCCACAAAGATATTTCAAACAAGATGACAAAAGAGAGAGGAAAAAAAGATCACATTCAGCCACCAATCCCGATTTATCTTTATCGTATGAACACTCATATACTGTATTTGATCATTCAGGCTTGTACGGAAATGATCAAAAGGAAAAAAAAAAGATGTACAAATACGACATGGTACGATATAAGTCACATTAGTCCAACACTGACGGAGCAGCTGCTGGATATAACTGTTAAGCACCACAGCAATTATTTATAACACCCACATAAATAGAAGTGTGATGCTAAAAGAGATAATGAGAATCAAAATAAGGAAGATGTCCCCTTCATGCTTTTCTGTTGATATATTCTGTAATGTTTTATGTACTGTACAATTTATATTTCCCCACATCTTTGGCTCTACACATGGTCTGATGTCCGCATGAGGTGTGTCCATTCTCACTCGATGATGCCATCAGGCCTGAGAAAAAATATTATAAAAGAGTACACAAATGAAATATGCTCTGGAGCAGAGGTGGAAGAACTGACAAAGCTAAATTTCAATCTAAATCGATCAGTACACCAGCAACACACAAGTCCATCATATGAAGACCAGTGTAAATGGGCTAAAGCATCCTCACCAACATAGATTTTTTTTTCTTTATTTTTTGTATGTTTGCTGTTTTAATTATACTGAAATTATACTCACATGAAAAAAAGAGTAGCAAAGAAAAGCTCTAAATGTTATTCACATTCACCTCACACAAAGTTTATTACTGTAAATGAAAGTCAGCAACACCAAGAGGAATGGCTTGATTGATTATTTTCCTTCTTGACAATAGATGCTCTCGCTCTTTTTTCCTTTACTTTCTGCAGGGGGAGAGAGGAGCTCAAGGGCCGCAAGGTTTCAAGGTGACTTATTGAAGACTGGGTCCCTGCACTGAAACATGAGCATCAATATCCACTGCCAACCAAATAGCCCTCTTGTCCATAAAGAACCCTTCACTGTAGTCTTCCACAGTGTCTGTGCAACAGTATCACCAGATTATGGCTGTATAGAGCTGACAGATTGTTGATCAAAGTCATTTTTACTGTAGAGAAGATTCTTCCTTTGACATATTGTAAGTCCTGAGGTAGATACTGGCCGTGCTATGAGTCATGTTTTTGAGCTGTCATCACGGGCAGACCAAATTTATAGTGACACTCTCAGCGTGTAATTCATCTCTTGCTTTTTTTTATTCCTCTCAAAACCTTTTGTAAACGTCATTTGAGTGTACCGAAGTTGTAGCATATATTAGTTGAAGTCTATCTCTTGCCATATGTAACAAACACACATCTCAAGATGTTTTCCTTTTCCATTTTTCCTGCAACCTTCATGCTTCTTATTCACCCTTTATGGCGTTTGGTTTAAAAGGGAAGTACGGGGCCGCCAGGACTAAAAGGAGATCAAGGACCGGAGGTCAGGCTTTTTCTAATTATCAGTTGCATAGTTTTCATTGTATTCGTTTATTTTCTGTGACCCTTTAAAACAAAGAATCACATGAACCATAATTTCATAACCATGGTGCTATAACCTGCTAAACTGATTACGAGACTTTATTCCCATACGCACACTGTATGTGATAGAGTCGTGACCATAATCAAAGGTATCTTTAAACAAAAGTCAGTTTCCATGGTAATGTGTAGTTTAATTATATAAACGTTTTTAAAAAAAGGATATACGGTAGTATAAATCGCTAATACCATAAAAGCCTAAATTAGAAGTTTTTATTTGAAATAATCTGCATATGACAATGATTCTTTTTAGTTTCCATGGTAATGTGTAGTTTAATTATATAAAGGTTTTTTTTTAAAAGGATATACGGTAGTATAAATCGCTAATACCATAAAAGCCTAAATTAGAAGTTTTTATTTGAAATAATCTGCATATGACAATGATTCTTTTTTAAATTACACAGGTATTTTAAATAGTGAAGTTGTTGTGTTTGATGAAGGCTAGAAAAACTTAAAAGATAATTCTAAGTCATTAACCAAAAGCAGAAAGTATCCTAAAGTATTGGTTTTGCTTCGTGTATCGCCAGGGGAAGTTAGGCCTGTCTGGACCCATTGGACTCCCAGGACTCCCAGGAGAGCCAGTAAGTACACTGGCACTAAACACAAGACACTTCATGTCAAGCCTTCCTTTCCCTCACTGTCTTATCTGTCACCATGCCTCCGCTCTCTGCTCCCTTAACTCAGCCTGCCAAAGTGAAAGAGATAAACAACAAAACCTCAACAGGCAGAGATGGAGAATAAGTCTGGGGAAAAGAAAAAAAAAAGTCCAGAATTTTTACACAGACGATCAGTAATCAAATTTAAGAATTAATTAGAGAAAAGAGGCAAATCTAAGCGCTTTATGCCAGGAATGGAGGCAGCAGCCCAATCTGTTCTCTGCACCTGCTTCGGTAATGAGCATCTGTCTTTATTCAAAAGCAGGGAGGGAAAAGACGCATTTCATAAATCCTGGCTAAGGGAAGTTTTGTTGGAGCACAGCAGCCTGCTGAAGCAGTGAGGAGGAGGAGATTAATGTGTGTGAGGAGATGAAGGCCTGGTGATAGATGTGTCTCTTTTCACCACTATTTACAGGGCTCACCAGGGGAGCCAGGGGTTCCAGGGAGAGATGGCCTGAAAGGAGGAAAGGTGGGTAAACTTCAAATCACGTTCTCACCTCCAAGACAAATGTGAGCCTAAAGTGTTTTATCAGAGGTGGAACGTGCCACACGGTTTTTGAGGAGCCTTTTCAGCTAGCTCACCCTCAATCCTGCTGTAAACTTTGTGTTTTGGTCTTTGATGCTTGTGACTACTCTGTTATTCCTGCACAACTTTCCTCTTGCAGACGGGGCCCAAAATTGTTGTTCTGAAATTGGCAAAGTAGAAAAATGGAGAAGCGTGTAGCTGAAATGCACATTTCATTGGGTTTATTATTTCTTTAGAGCTGTACTCATTGCTTACCCACCCACCGGAGTCTCTCCGTTATTCTCTGGGGTGGAGAAATAAACTGAATGTGCTAAAGCCTCTTTCAATCACACACAGGGCTTAAGCTTTCTTTGTTTGTGCTATAATCCTCCTTTGTCTTGGTATACTGATTTTAACTGATCCAGGAGGAAGTTTTGCATGACATATATGTGAGACAAATTGAATAAATGGATAAAAACCAACAACAGAGGGGTAAACCTATAGCGAAATACACTTCCAAGTAATTTCATTATCAGTGACATGAAGATTCGAAATTCGTTAGCCACTAAATATAAACTATGAATAACAAAAGAAGAATATGAGGCGAAAGCAAGAGAAATGTAAATATGTATTCAATTTAGAATGTTTCCTCTCCCTATATTCCACTGCCACTGAAAGCACATATTCAACATTTGTGAAAAACTTAAAGGGGACCTATTATGAAAAACAGGTTTTCTCTTGCTTTAACATATATAAAGTGGTCTCCCCTCAGCCTGTCAACTCAGAGAAGGAGGAAATCAACCAAATTCTGCAGTGTCTGTACAGCCGCCCGGATGAGCCGTCCAGTGTGATGTGGATCTACGAGCCGTTCAGATTCTGCTCCCGTCGTTACGTAACGACGGGCGCGATTTACATAGGTTGGCCTCCGATGCGTGAAACCACGCCCACAACTAACTCCGCCAGCCGGAGCTTCCGCCATTTTTTCGTAGCGGTGTATCGCGTCAATCAGGCAGCCAATCAGCACAGTGCCTCATTATCATAGCCTCCCCGCCCACTCAGAATCCCACATAGAGAATGAGGTTAGACACTGGGAAGCTGCAGACATGGCTCAGAGGCTGAATTTCTAATTTATTTAGCAAAAAGCTTGTTTTTAGGACATTCAAGGCCTGTTTAAAGTAGGTGTTAGATGCCATAATTGTCAGGGTTTGACACTTCCCCCCAGTTTGAGTTTCAGTTCTGTCCCTCCTGTTTCCCGTTTGCCCTGATTGTGTCTGCACCTGTGTCTCGTCATGTCTCGTTATCCCCTGTGTATATCTGGTCTTGTCATTCCTTTGTTCCCTGTCGGTCAGTACTGGTTCTTCCTCCATGTCTCCTCGTCGTTTTTCCTTATCCTGGTTTTTGTTGATCCTGCTCTGCAGCGCTTTTAGTTCTTGTTTTTTGTAATAAACCCTCCGGCCTCCTACTCTGCTCTCCTGCGTTTGGGTCCTTAACTAAACCGAATCATAACAATAATAGGTCCCTGTTACAACCAAAAACGTAATAATGGCCAATAACGTAACAACTGCCAATAACGTAATAATTTTGGCCATTTCAAATGTAATAAGGCCAATAGTGTAATAATGTGCCAATAATGTAATAAAACTTTTGAGCCAATAACGTAATAACTTTTTGCCGATAATGTAATAAGGCATTACATTATTGGCTGGTTATTACGTTATTGGCCTGGTATTAAAAAATTATTACAAAATTATTACATTATCGGCAAAAAGTTATTACATTATTGACTCAAAAGTTTTATTACATTATTGGCACATTATTACACTATTGGCTTTATTACATTTGAAATGGCCAAAATTATTACATTATTGGCAGTTATTACGTTATTGGCCATTATTACGTTTTTGGTTGTAACAGTCCCCTTTAAGTTTACTCCCCCCATGACTGAAAGCAGCTTTCTGTGTGGAGTTTGCATGTTCTCCCCGTGTTCCCTTGGGTAGCTAATGTGAGCTACCCTCACAAAAACATGCAGCAGTCCTGGGCTACACATGCCCCCTCTTGCCAGCCGGGGCGCCAGATGGGGTGGGGATCTGGCCGGAATAACGAGATCCTTCCATGCCCTGCGTCCGGCCAGAGAAGCCCCTCTGGTGAAAAGAAGCGGCCTGTTCATTCCTCAAGTAAGGAGGAGACTTGAGCTCAGTGCAGGGCCCTCCCTGGGTTGGTAGAGGATAAGCAATACCCACGACTGATACTTAGGTAGGATCACTGGGTGAAAAAATGGGAAAAAATCTGGGATAAAAATATAAAAAAAAAAAAAGAACTCATACTCTCAGAGCTTTGTCTGCAGTTTCTTTCCCTCCTTATGTGAAATCAAGGTAGAGAGGCATTGTAATTCAGCAAATATTCCTGAGATCGAGTCTCAGTGAAACAAATAGTAGTGCATTTCCGTTATTACGACTGTTTCCTCATTAAAGCTCAAATCTCATCCATTTTATTTACTGCTGATCGTACGTCACCCATGGGGATGGAGGGTAAAAGTGGTTTAAACATCCTCCCCATTCCTTCGATTTGCTGCGTTTCTTGAATTTGGAAGTCTCCTACAGAGCCCATCTGGATTTGGGATGTTATTCCAAGCATTTTACTTTGGCTTGGGAAATCAGTCAGCTGCTCCCAGATGTAAACATGTTTGTTGTTACCATGGTTGCTCATCATAACAGACGTTCGTTAAAGTGTGAGAATTACAAGCACGTTTCTCTTACGCAGCGCAGCGCCCAAAGCAGTGCAAACAATAAACTGCTTTAACAGGAAAACAAAGCTCAGCAGAGAAAGTTGGGAATGTAGATTTGGTGCAGCCATAAATAGGAAATGTTCATATGGAAACAGAATGTTTGGAGAGACATTTTACATTTTTCATTCATCATTATAATATATATGTTTAAAACAGAATTATGACAGTGCTATGACAGTTATGGACAGTGCTTTAGGTTAGAATTTGACCTTATTATTTTCCTATAGTAAAGTTCAACAGGTTTATTTTATTTTATTTATTTCATTTCCAGATCTGGAGGTTCCCATAAGTAAAGTGAAGTGGTGCCATATATTTATAGAAGATTATGAAACCATTAACTTGAAATGCATTAGTTAACATGTAATGTATCAAAAAATGTATCATATTTCAGGAAGTGAATGAAAAGACAGATTTTTCACATCGCAACTTTAGACCTATCCATTAATCTACCTTAGTAAACCCAGACAGATTCCTGCAGGTGCCCGACACCAAAAAGTGAGGGATAAAGAGCGAGGGTTTGTCTGATCGCACTGCAGCAACTTACAATACAACAGCAACAGAGACGCACCAATTTTTGTTTTTAATTCAACAGTGTCCTTAAACACAACATTTCATTACAAAACAAGCACAGCCAGAAGGAGAAACTGTGACCATTCAGAAAGACCTTTAAAAAGCTTTTCTCGAAATTAGCTCTAGCCAACATTCAGACGTATTTGTCAGAAACAGGTTCTTTAAAACTCCATGTAATTCTGAAACTGAGTGGCTCCTCCTGTCAGCTTCTCTTCAGTCCTGGTTCTACATCCAAACTGCTCCAAGTCCTGCAGCTCTGTAAGCAGTTTGGATCACGAGCTGATGTGGAATATATTAGAATATTTCCAGCTCGCTTCCCCCTCTGAATCCACAGAGGCTGAAAAATCCCTTTCCCTCGACGACGACCAGTGGAATCACCTGTATGGGATGTGCACTCGGGGAATGGTGCACATCTGGATGGGTCAGCAGTTCTCCCTGTGGAGGAACGGTAGCTCCCCGCTCAGCAAAGTGTTTTCCCACATGAAACCCTCTCACCCACTGCTACTCGAATAATCTCAAGATCTCTTTTCTCTGAGTGATTTCAGTTAATGAATGATTGGTGATCTGCTTCTGTACTTCTGTAGAGTGAAGCACTTCAGCAAATTTATAGCAGATGACTGCATCACTGTCACTAATCTGCAGAGAAATTTCTTCCAGCGCACGAGAAGCCAGCATTTCCTTGATTTTGCCGTCACTCCATTTTCCTTTCATCTCTTTTTTTCCAATTTCTCCACGTTCCCTGATGAGGACTCTGATGAATTGTCATAACAATTTGTCTATATCTTGCAGAGGAACTTTTATTGTTTTTTCAAGTTACTGCACCGTTTAGTCACAAAACACTAAACGCTGGTATTATTGTGCTTTCCCAAAGTTTGGTAGTGTTTCTAATTTTGTTGTGACATGGTAGATGATAGAGAAATCAACATGTGAAATGACTGTTAAACATAACTTAGATTGGATTAGATTGTCTTTTATTCCTCCCTCAATGGGGAAATTCCCTTTAACATGACAAAATTTGGATTTACCACAAAAACATTTTACCAAATATAGCTCAGAATGATCGTAAAAAGAAACATAATGTTAAAATTAGGCTGAGCTTTCATTGTGTCTACATGCCATTGTACAGTGTGTTTCACTGCTTTTCATTTGAGGCTTTTGTTTATATCTGTTTGTGAAATACACATTCATTGAAACGTAAAGATAGACAGCATTCTACCGTTTTTTTGCGGACAAACTTCCAAACTATCTGGCTTCTGTTTTCTTCTGCCTGTAGGGGGACTCTGGTGGTGCGATCGGGCTACAGGGACCTCCTGGTCCCAAGGGCGAGCCTGGAGAGCCTGGTGGGGGATATATGGTGGGTATACAGTACAGTATATTGTGGAATTGGACAGCATTCAAGGCAGAAGGGGGAAAGATGTAGGAAAAGGATTCTGAACCAGGATAATCTGTCAACTGACAGAACAGAAGGCGAAACGAACTCCCCCAGAGCTTGAGAACATTATACCATAGCATGAAAATAGTATGCAGTCACAGAGGACCAGCAGAGGGACAGGCAGGACCCGTATAAATAACCACTGATCTGCTGAGCTCACCAGAATTTGTCCTGGGACAGCCCATGGCTGCTATATTACTGCATGACATCGGGGAGATGCACTTTCATTAAGCAGCCCATTCCTGGATAACTCCAGCTAGGATAATCACCTATCCTCCTGTTTTAGAGCTTAAAGCCTCTGAAGCATTTTCTCTTATGGGCCTGGCTTTCCATACAGAAGTGCTCCAGTCTTGGTTGGCGGCACTTGTGCTCCTTAATCAGCAGCAATACACTTTAAACACTCATGTTTGTTTGTGTGTGTGTGTGTGGGAACACAAAGCTGAACATTAAGTCCCGGCAGGAGATTCTCTGATCGAGCAAGGAGCAGAGTAACGGAAGAAGGATTACAGATATTTAATCCGCTTTAATATATTCCTGCACCGTGAAAATCAAAAAAGGACTTGAAAAATTGGCTAAACATTGGGTTTTGGTTACAGCATAAGCCAAAACAAAACTAATTGAAGCTGCAAACAGCGATGAACGGGCCCCCGCGCGTGCAATTTTCAGCAATAAAAGTCAAGAACTCAAAACTAAGTCCGATGACACCACCCACAAGTCTTTATGTCAAACCATTCAAAAGTTATTGCAGAAAATAGGAACTATCACATATCGACCAATCAGAAGAATGGGGGGGGGGTAATTTGCACCAATTATGGTCAAAGACTGAAAACCCTGTCCGATGACACCACCGAAGACTCTGTATGTCATACCATTCAAAAGTTATGGCAGAAAGTAGGAACTATCAAATATCGACCAATCAGATGAAGGGGGCGCGCGCTTTTTGGCGTCTATCGTCGCCACGGTAACGCCTTTGACTGAGAAAAGTAATGCGCTTCGTCACAGGATCGAGACGCACACCTGGGTGCACGTTATTGTTCGGGCCGCATTAACGGCTGAAGGAATGGCATAAATTGCGCCAAAATTACACGATTAATTCAAAATGGCCGACTTCCTGTTCGGTTTCGGCCATGGCGCCAAGAGACTTTTCTTTAAGTTACGACATGATACAGGTGTGTACAGATTTTTGTGCATGTACGTCAAACCGTATTGTGGGGCTTGAGGCACAAAGTTTTCTAGGGGGCGCTGTTGAGCCATTAGGCCACTCCCATTAATGCAAACCATTAAATATCACATTTTTTGCCAGCCCTGGTTTGCTTGCAAAATTTGGTGACTTTTGGGGCTCGTTTAGGGGGGCAAAAAGGCCCTCATTTCGTCGGAAGAAAAAGGAGGATAAAAACAAAAGCTCCTACAGATACAATAGGGCCTTCGCACTGTAAGTGCTCGGGCCCTAATAAGAAATGATCGTCATTAATAGCAGACATCCACTCGTCTTTCCCAGAGGTCATTTTCTTTGAGCAACCATGATGACTGATTTACTCCTTTTTTCTTCACTTGCGTTATTATCCTCATAGATTACCAATCACTCACTGATTTCATACAGACAGATGTTTTTATTTTCAGTGTAATACGTGTAATAAGTGTAAATACTAAATATCGATTCAAACACCTTTTCTTCCCAAAATGCAGTCATTGTTTGGTATTTGTCTCAAAAAGTTCTGTACTTCCCAAACTTTCTTGCCCCTCCCTGAACCCACCAAATCCTGTAGAAATGCTGTGTTAGTCCAAATCCAACCTCAGCACAACTAATTTACATTGTGCAATGCAGGATTTGTAACACTAATACATGCTGACCACAGAAATCAATGTCTCATCTGGATGGCACAGTAAATAATGCTTACACTATAGCCTCAGTTCCAATCAAGGTTTTGTTCTGCTTGGTATGGCATTATCACCCGGCCTCTTCGCACTGAAACCAATAAAAAAATGGTGCTCAACATGAACTCATAATGAAATGGCATGTTAAGACTGTTTACACAGAGGCTTGTGGCTTGTACAGTTTCAAGAGTCCTGTTTTAATTATGGCATCACAACATGTTTTGTTTTTTTTAAAGTGAGAACTCCAGCACAGTTGTCACTGTGAACTGCTGATAAATGTAATGAAGGAATCTTGATTCTGATGCGTTTTTCCTGTTGTTTTGCAGAGCGAAGGCTTGTCGATGACTCGAGGGTCTCGCGGGCCCAAGGTAAGAACCCCTGTAGGGATGGACCCATCAAACATGAGTCATTTGAACCCAAAAGATGAATAAAATCTTTCAGAAACCAAATTTAAAATGTATTTCTAATGTATATTATCTTATAAGTAGGGCTGTCAAGCGATTAAAAAAATTGAGGGATTCATTAATTAAGATCTGTAATTAATTAAACAGAGAAGCCCTTAACTTGAGCTGTTTTCCTTTAAATTCATTACATTTTTATGGCCGTTTATGTGGCTAAACTTGAGCTGCATTGGTGGTGAGCAAATTCCTTTCCACAAATAACATACGGTATATCACTCTACCTTTATCAATGGTGCCGTTTTAGAAATGTAAATTCCTCATTCACTGGACCGACAACTTTCCCATTTCCTCCATTTTCACTTCTCTTCTCCGCTACCCACCGTTCCTCCCCCACCTGTCCAGCTACAATGGGAGGCTACCAACGGAGCTAATCACGCCCAAACAGAGTAGCAGCCAATCAATGTCCACTGATCATTGTATTCCACCCCCAACCAATCAACCACAACAAGCCCAGACACAGATTTCATAATAAAGGCAACTCGCAAACAGAAAAAGTAAAGTTAGAGATTAAAAAATAGATTAAATAGATTAAGTGAAAACAAAACGCGCTAAATATGTCTTTAATTAATTAATCGCATTAACGTGCTAATTTGACACCTCTACTTATAAGTACTTCTTATAATTAAACAAAACTGGATATTGATAGCCAATAATAATGTTTAAGTTCGGACTTCTTATTTATTAAGATTTATAAGAGTCAAATAAATCTAATTCTTTAACTAGAGATTTTTATGTCAACCAAATACAAGTTAAAAATGAATGTTTACTAAACTAGCAAATAAAGTGGAAAACACTACAACTTGACAATGCACCTTAGCTGTATCATGCTACTCAAAGCATTACAATAATGCATAATTGTTAGCAAAATCAAAAGGGAAACATATTAGACAATTCATCAACATTAGGAGCAAATGAGAACAGGTAATTACTAAATGGTTTTATTTATTTTGGCTCACATGCTGTCTTGTTAAAAGGTCAGCCTCCAGCTCAACTTTGACATTCAGACAGATGGTCTCAGATCGTCTTTTAACACACAATCTGTGGGGGCCCCGGAAAGCTCAGTGAGTTGAGCAGGTGCTTCATATGTAGAGGCTATCGTCGCCCTCGTGCAGGCGGCACAGGTTCGACTCCCAGCCTGTCGCTCTTTTTCGCATGTCTTCCCCCCTCTCTCTCTCTCTCTCTCTCTACCAATTTCTCTGTCTAGCCACCTGCAGAATAAAGGCCACTAGTGCCACTAAAAATCTATAAAACAAAAACAAAAAACACACACAATCTGTTACCAAATAAACTCTCAAATGAACAGATACAAAAAAAAACATTTCAATGGCAACAACAAACCATTCTTTCTTTTTATGAGCTGACATAGAATTGTTTGAAGAGGGAGGAAAATAGTCTGACTGACTACACAGCGAAGTTGAGGGAGTTTTGTGGCTGCCGACAATGTCCATGATATTCCTGCACGCAAACATGCATGCAGGGTGAATTCAGGTTAACACTGCTCTGATAATTCAGTAGCTGCTGTTCACTGTTTGAATTCGCATCTAGATGGATGTCAAAACAATTAATAAGCTGATAAATTCTGCAGGTAAAATTTGGTTAAGAAAAATAGGAAAAAAACAACAACAGAAAATGGCAAACACTTTGCATCCTGCTTGCACCTGAGCATCACTCATGTGAAAAAGTGCTCCTCCCCATCTTGTCAACACAGTCTGTTTATCAAGTCGTGAGGGAGCCAGGTTTCTGTAAGGACACAGCAGCCTTTGATTTCCTGTGGCGACAGCCCAAGTCACATCATCTACGTCATTCTCCCAGACACCAGCACTATGTAGACCTGAAAAAGACACGGGGTCCATAGTGTAACGTAGGTATAAGTGGGTATATGGTATATTCCTACTTAGTTTTTGGTCAATATTGAGTATATACTGACAGAACAACTGCCAGATCTGCAGATCCTGTATTGTAACCTCTCATAGCCCTGGACATCTGGATAAATTGGCTTTCATTTTAAATCTACAGCAGATGTGGATACTCAGTTTAGCAATAGAGTAATTTTATAATCTTTTTAATTGAGGGAGAGAATCTTAAGACATACGCTATTTCTTTTGGGTTTTTTTAACCTCAGAGTAATTACTGACGCAGACAAATGTGTTGGTACCCCTCCACTAAAGACGGAAAACCCACAATGGTCACTGAAACAATTTAGCTGTCTCTGGCCTGAAGGGTTTCTTCTACATATTGCATGTTTCAGCTTTTTCTACGGATGTTCAATAGCATTTAGATCATGGTTCACAGAAGGTCAATTGAGAAAAAATGCTTTGTTCTTAGCCATTCTTGGGTGTTTTATCCCTCTGCGTTTTTCATCATTATCCTGTTGGAAGACCTATGACCTGCAATTGAAGCCAACCTTTCTGACACTGGGAAGCATATTTCAGTCTAGGATGCTTTGATAGTCTTGAGCTTTTATTGTACCTACTCAGCTTCAAGACACTCGGTGCTATATACAGCAAAGAAGCCCCAGAACAAAACTGAGCCTTCTCAGCGTTTCACACTAGGTACAGAGTTAGTTTCTTTCAATTATTTCATTTTTGCATCTGTGAACATAGAGCTATTGCAACTTACCAAAAAGCTCCAGTTGTGTCTCATCTGTTCAAAGAACATTCCCAGAAGCTTTGTGGTTTGTCAAGATGCACTTGACAAACTCAGGCCTGGCTTTTTTTGTATTGTTTGCTTTCACCAGTGGCGTCATCTTTGATCGTCTGCTTTGGCTCAAACAGTGATGGATGGTGTGATCTGACACGGATGTACCTTGACCTTGGAGTTCACTTCATTCTTTTTCAGAAGTTATTCTGGGCTCTTTGGTTGCCATTCATGTTATCTATCTTTTCAACTTGTTATTAATTTTCATCTTTCAGCCACATCCGGGTGGCTACAGTTCAGTGGACCCTAAACTTCTGAATGAAATTCACAACTGTAGTAACAGGAACATGGAGCTGCTGGGAGATGGTCTTATAGTCTTTTCCTTAAACATGCCTGGCTATAATTGTCTTCCTGATCTTCTCAAACAACTCCCTTTTTTGTGCTAAAGATATAAGGGTAGCTGTATCTTTTCAAAATTAAAAATCTAAAAATTATTCTTTATAAAATCACAGATTTAAAAAAGGCATACGGTAAGATGCCTCAAAAAAAAAAAAGATGCCTCATAATAAAATCGATATAGATGATATACAAATAATTAAACAAAATATCAAGACTGTTTAAAAAATCCAGTACACTAAAGCTTATCTAAACTTTAAACAGTACTATTATTGCACCATAAAAACATGGAAATATCATTCCACAATCAAGGTGCAACTGCTTGAAAGGAACAAAGGAACAATCCTACCCGTGATTGTGTGGGTGTGAGGGACTGCTACCGTCCTGCAGCTAAATTACCTGAGAGTTTGAAAAGAATAGGGCTTGAAGATGTCTGGCACATACTGAGGGCCTTGACTATGCCAAGGCTTGAACATTAGCAGCAACAATTTAAAATCAATTCTGAAGTTAACTATTGATTCCAGTTAGAGGCTTTGCTGCAAGGTTTTGTAGAATTTGAATTTGATTCAGGATTAGAAATAAAAGCATGAATAATCATCTGTAATTTGAGTTTTGCCATCAACATTCTTTCAGTTCTTCAGTTCTTTCTTATTTCAAAAAATGCTACTTGAGTGGGAAAGCAGTTTTAGACCACAGGTTTAGATGGACAGTGAAAAGTCATTGGTCAAATAAAAGACCTTTATTGCACAGGCTCAACTGGAGAGATGATCCGTAAGAGCCAACTGGCTTAATTGACTGATTTTGTGGCATCACATTGTCCAGGGTAATGATCAGACACACTGGCATGTGAGTTTAGTTCAACTTGGTTGACAGATAACTATGTCTTTATGTCTGTCAAAAGGTTGATTTAGTTCATGGATTTCAGTTTTTAGTTAGAATATTGAAAAAAAACTGTGCAATTAAGTATCATCAGCATAAAAGTGGTAAGATGTTGCTCATTATCTGTTATCTGAACAAGAACATATGAGGAAAATGGAATAGGACCTAAAACACAACTCTGTGGGACTCCACATGCCAAATTGTTTCTGAAATTACAAACAATTAATTAATCCTGCTCAACATGGTGCAACATTAAAGGTTGAAGTCCAATTAAACCAGGACTTTGAATTTTTCTGAGTCTGCAGCCATCATAATATCATTAAAAACTTTGAGAAGAGCAGCTTCGTTAAAATGCAATCTGCAAAAAACAAACTGTAATGTCTCATAGCTGTTGTGTTACTCCAGAAAATAAGAAATAAGTTGCATTGCTACAATTTTTTCCAAATGTTGGAACTGAAAGGTAAACTGGATATAGGCCTGTCGTTTCTCTATTGGGAGGGATTCAAACTGAATTGGTTTTGGATCCACAACATTCTTAAAAAACCGGGGGCAGAGACTGTTCTCGGCCACAGATTTGTCATCTCCAGGATATAGGAGCCTATTGAATTGAAGGTGTTAAACAGTAGAGGGGCTGGGAAAATGTCAAATCAGCAAAAGGAATACGGTGTGTGGAGGAGAAGGAACATTAAGTGATTTAGAGGATCATAGTGAGAATAAGGGCCTCTTTTGCTTGGTGACACCAACCACTTTAACAGCAAAGATGACACCAGGTTGTTGATGTCGGATGTATAAATCACTGCAAATAAAACCAGACATCTAATCTGCATTTGAAGATTTGACATGAACATTTTCTTGTTCAAATAGTTTGGAAAAGTTAACTTCCACTGCATGAAGTTACTGTTTTATATGTTAATAAATCTTCCGGGCCAGGGGATTTGGAATCGCAGGTACACCACAGGCAATGTCTTTCAAATGCACAAAATATATTTATCTAATGTTCTCCCTTGTGTTTGCACTAGGGTGAGAGAGGTGTGCCAGGATTGCCAGGAGACCATGGTGAAAAGGGCGAACCTGGGGAGAGTATTGTTGTGAGTATGATGATTGATTGGTCCAATACGCCTTCATTCATTATTCAGTACAAACTGTGAAACATTTTTCTATGCCTTAGATACTGAATGAATATCCAGACAAGAGGTCATTAAATGCACTCTTAAGTGAAATCACAGGTTATTGTTGTGAAGTGCCGGTTTATTGGATCGCCCCTCCATTATGCACGATCTCTACGGCTATACTTTGAACGAAACAGATTTGATTGCGAGTCAGTCTGCATTCAGTTTTGAAAAACAGCATATTTGGAGACATAGAATCAATAGAGCAACAGGTGCCTAACACAATTTTTATATTGGATCCAGGTGCTAGAGGGCAGATGGTGTTAACAAGATGTGTGATGTGTTTGTAGGGCCCCGCGGGACCCCCAGGGAAGACAGGAATTGAGGTCTGTGGAACATTCTGAAATTCACAACACACACTTACACACACAAGCAAGTTCAAGTTGCTTAAAAGAGTTTAAACTATTTATTTATTTATTTTTTTAAACAAAAAACAATTAACTGATTGTGTGAAGGAAACTCATTAAAATGTATGGGGGGGGACTTTTCAGGGCCTTCGTGGACCACCAGGTTTATCAGGTCCTCCTGGAGTTCCAGGAAAAGAGGTGAGCGTGCTCAGACTATACTTCCAATCTTATTCACTGCACCTCACATATCTACAGATAGAGGATAACTAGAAGCATAAAGGGATGTCAGCTTCCCACTGAGGTGTGCTGTATTTCAGCTTGTGCACACAAATCCCCACCAACTGAGATGGTTGTGAAAACTTGTAGCCTTGCATGTCTGCATGGAGTTACTGCCGAGAGTGTTGTTCACTCTTTTCTTTGTTTCAATGAAAGGGCACCCCTGGTAGACCTGGCCCACGGGGACCTGCTGGACCTCCAGGTGAACCTGTAAGTGAGAAACTCTCATTTCAGCTTTGTGCAGTTGAGCATCACTGATCAGCAATGAGACCTACAGAGATCCCCTCACAGTCAACATCAATATTCAGAATAAAATAACATTTTTGGAATAATTAGCAGCTCGTCCTACTGTTCACTAGCCAAGATCTCTTTCAGGAAAATGCTGCAGTTTATAACTAATTGGCAGCACCCTGTTGTCAGCACATGTTTTCATGTGTTTCTTGTCTTTTTATGCATTTCAGCTGAGGAGCATTTGCTCTCTTTCTGATAGCTGTAGTTTGAGTACCATATGTGTGTTCCTGCTTCTGCATCAGAGCCTTACAAAATAAAGCATTTTAACATATTTATATTTATGTATAGTAAAAATATATAATACAACTTTACCATTCATTTTATATTTCATTAATATAATAGCTTTTTATGAGGGCTCCAGAACAACAATATTTCTAGGATATGAAGGCTTTGTCTTTTGGAAGTTTGACTAAAGTGCTGAAAGTAAAAACTGTAAATATTTTATAATTGTTTGCTGTTAATTACATTCCTGGTGTATACGTTGATGCAGCATACCTAAACCATAGTGTACCATAGTTCAAAACCTTGAGAGATAAACTTTTTTTTTCTTTATTTTTCTGACAGACTGCCCTGCCTATTGTTGGAGACATGAGCACTTTGCTTAAGGTATTTTATCTTAATTATTTACTATAATTGCAGGTTGTTGTTTTTTCAAAAGCAAATGTCAAAATAAGTGTTTGAATTTTGCACATAAAATGATCAGTGTTGCAGTTTTGACACCATTGTATTATGCTGTCAGGTAAGAGAGGTATGATGGTAAAAGTGCTTGAGTGCCTCCATCAGGATAAACTAGAGAAGTGCCGTGCACCCAGAAATTTACAGCAAGTGCCTTCACTAGAAATCCAAAATTACTCATTCCCAGCAAGTGACAGCATGTTAATAAATTTTCTCGGATACAGTAATGGACTTTACGGTAAAAATATCACTCCACTGGTGCAATGCAAGTAAAGTAAAATGCGTGTAAATGCATACATAAACTCTGCCACAGTTATGCAAGCATGTCATAAATACTGTTGAAGAAATTGTTTTATGTGACAGATTTCCTCCGTTCACATTACGGCTGACACATGACTTCACATAACTTTATGCCGCAAAAGTTTTTCCACACAAAAGTTAAATGTTTTTATTGTGTTGATTTCTGCCTCGTACATTTTTTAAGCACCAACCACCTGAGGATGGTGTACGATACATGCCGAAACCCACATGCACAGTTTCACAAACTAATTTTGCATGTATAGTCCTTTATCATTTTTTAAACCAAAAATTCCATTGAAAAAAATGTGCTTGGATAAGGGTTTATGAGTGAAATGAAACCAGGTTTACAGCCTTTGGATTTCTGAGACACTGTGCATCCATACAGTGCTCCATACAGATTATTATTATTTAAATCATCCATTGATGCCTAAAACATGGACAAATATTTATAAATCTAAATTTGGAAGCACAATCTGAGACCCAGTGTTGTGGTTTTGAATAAGTGGGTTTAAGAAACCACTATGACAAACCATTGCTCACATGGGGAAAAATGCCATTTGAGAACATTCTTCACTTAATTATTTATCTTTCTTACAGTCATGTGAAAAAGTAAGTACACCCTCTGCCCATTCGGAGGTTTTACGGATCAGTATATATGAATATAAATAAATAAATCGAATTACGCTGTCATCATTCTCTGGTACCTCTAGAGCAGGTAATTATTTCAGAATGACAAAGGAGAGCTTATCCTGAAAAGATTCAGATTTGTCTACAGCATTATTTTGATAGTTCAAATACATCTCAGCTCCATTCAATCGTGTTTGGGTTAGAATCAGATTCAGAACATCAAAGTGGACACCACAACAGACCGCAGCAACCAAAATTACAGCCGTTCCTCCCCTTTCATTAAATGAATAGGTTATAGCAGATAATAGCAGACCTAGTATTGTGAACTATGACTTTATGGGCTATTTTGTATGGTATATTTTTCTGTATACACTCGTGTCAATAGGTGTAGATGTAAGAAATAATTTAAGTTTCTGTCTGAGTCAGAAAACATCTCTATTCAAGATATAGAAAAACTGATGATGCTGGTGCTAGGCTCTTCTTGACTGCTATTTTGAATAAGATGCGATGAAGTAGTTTTTTTTTTCATACTAGGATGAAGAAAAAGGATAAAATGATGTTACTCAGCAACTATTGTCATCGTACCCACCGTGTTGATGCTAAAATGTACGGGCACGTCGGTAACATATCACGTTTTATTTACCACTTTCAGTTCAGACTCTTAAGCTTCTAGCATTAGAAGAGCACCAACTCACAGCTTTAGTTTATCTGAAAATCCACCAGTGTACTGGTCCTTGTCCATAAAACAGTCCTCCACAAAGTGCCCCAAAAAACAAAGTAATTTACCCCTAGCTCAGAAAAAACAATTGCATCCACTCAGCCAAGGTTGGAGAACTTTCCATCACATTCAAAAACACACCCTGAAACAAAAACAAAATGCTTTATAAGAAGTGCTGGCTCATCCATCAGGATGGAATATGTACTGGTAATGTGTATGATCATTTACCATGATGTATATAAGTTAGAAAATATAGAAAAAGCACAATGTGGCTACTTTGACAAAAACTAAGTTGGAGAAGCAAGTTAAAAAAGCAGCAATCACTTGCATTGAGTGTTTCCGCTATGATATTATCAGCTTCTCACACAGTTTTGGAGGAATTTTGTCCCACCCTTTTTACAATGTTTCTTCAGTTCTTTGAAATTTTGAGTCATATGCTTTATTGCTACTCTCACACCTCCAGAATTCATAAAGATAAGAATTACAATCTATGTTAGTGTACAACCTAGGCAATATAGGCTAACTGCGAACCAGAGATTAGCATTGTTTCCCTCGTGTTTTGTCCATGTGACAAGGCATCTAAAGGTAAGGCCATTTCCAGCAGGAACCCAATGGCATCAGTCCTCGGTCCTTTTTGTCCCATCAATTGTCACCATTGAGGAAACGCTCTACCAGTATTAACTCTTGCTTTGCTTGTCGCAGCATCTAGCCTTTTATTGGCTGCAACTTTCTCATATACAGACTTCACTTTGTTGGTGTGTTCTTGGCCATTCAGCTCATTTGCATGCAGCTTGGTGGCATTACCGTTGCTGTCAGCTAATGTGTTATCAGACAGATGGAAACATTTGGTGCAAAGGATGTAAAGGGGAGTTGTAGCAAACTCAGTATGTCCTGGTCCTTTAGCTGCAAAATAGGCCCAAATCATCACCCCACCACCACCGTGCTTCACATTTAGTGTCAGGTGTTTGGTTTTCACCAAAATAGTACACATCCAGTTTGATCCCTTTATTGCTTTAGCATTTTGGCTTAGTTATGTTAAATAAATATTAACATGGTTTAATATCGTCATGTTGTACTCCACCTGAGGTTAACCTAAAATTAAAACTTAGCAAAAAGCCAAAAATGCTATTTTCTTGCATATTGATGCATATAACCTCAGAAATGTAAGAAGATGTAATTCATTTGTTATTTCATCTTCATGGTAACCCTTACTCTAATCAACAAATGTTTGTCACGGGGTGGTTGGATGAGGACCCAGATGCAGGAGAGCGAGAGGCAGGTATTCAGCAAAAAGGTTTATTTTTTTTAAAAAAAAGGCAAGAACCAAAAACGCTGCAGAGCAGGATTAACAAAAACCACTGGATCAAAAACTTGGCAGGACACATGGAGGAAGGAAACAAGACGGAGCCACAAGGAGCAAGGGAAAGACTAGACCAGATATACACAAGGGGGGAACGAGACACAGGTGTGAACAATCAGGGCAGATGGAAGACAGGCGGGGCAAAACAGAAACACAAACTGGGGGAAATGTCACACACTGACAATGTTAAAGACCTCAAGTTTCATCAAGTATTTACCACATCTACTCCAAGTTCCAACATTCTGGAAGGTTTTATTGGTATTTTTTTTACACGTTATTGTAACCTGGCCAGGTTTTCACAAAGTCCCTTTACAAGTTTTGAACAACGGGAGGATGTGCAGTGAGATTTCATGGTCAAGTCTAAAGTGAAGCCCTTTTCGGCCTGTATTATCTAAAACTACAATGTAAGAAGGAAGGTCTGGTCTTCTTTTATTCCAATTTCTTTTAAATCATTTTCATATTTTTTTATTCACTTGTCAGCTCTTACAATAATTCTGATTCCTGCATACGATTCTCGATAGACAGATAAATCCTACAGTGCCCTGAGCTTTGAATTTGTCACTCCTTCCTTTTAAATTAAATGTAGCTTATGTTTAAAGCCTCGATCACAACTGCACAGCCTCACTATAGTGATTTCAACTCTTTGTTGAAATCTACAAAAAAAATTGTAAAAAAAAACACTTGTACTCATGCATTTAGTATTTATTTTATCACCAGTGTGATTTACATCAGCTTCTTATTGTAGTTAACTGATAGCATGTTTTTTTCTTGAATGTTTTGGACATTTAGAATTGGAAAATATTTTCTACTTTTAGTTTCAGTCTTAGCCTTGAATTTCCAAGTATCCCTGATCCTTGCACCTCTTCATATAGAGCTCCATCTTGTCTCTAGGAAGTCCCTATATCTAGAGTGAATCAAGGACAGTGATATTTAAGATTTTCACCTAAATGTCACAGTCAATGAGTATGACAAAGTTCACCTCTCACTTGGATAAGAGACACTCTTGGAGACGCTCTGGGTGGGTTCACATTGTTTCTGCTCAACAGTCATTTAGAGAACATTTTGTGTCAGTTGAGGTCTTGTCTCCCACCCAGGGGATGTGACATAATAAAGGGTGAAAAAGCAGTGTGCCAGCTCAGCTTGATGAAATCTTATATGTGCCACTGGTTTTGCTTCTTGCTTTGCCTGCACTGGCAGAACGCCTGCAGTTTGTGCCAGACGAGAGTCCCCGGTTTGCCTGGGCAGAAGGGAGAGAAGGGCTCCCCCGGAGTGCAAGGAGCAGAAGGCTTTGTGGGAGAAAAGGTACAACTAGTTCCGACGTTTTCATGTTTGGCCTTAACACTGCTGTCTGCTGGGCTAAGTTTAAAATGGCATGCATAAGTTAATGCACCCATGATCCAAATGTATAATACTGTTGTAAGCCAAGTGATCAAAGGATGAAATGATCTCTGAAAGACTGAAACATACTAGTCAACATTTTAATAAGATGTTTGATTATGTAAAAGCAACAGATGAAAAAAGTTGGAGCATTATAGCTTCGTCTTTGACCATAAAATGAGCAGCTGATGGGTCCTAAGTAGCCCTGATCTCTGACAGCTGAAGTAATTGATGCATAAAGAGCATGAATTGGCTAGAAGCCAACACCAGAATGTTGCTAAATAACTGTTTGCTTCATTTGTAATGTGACCAAGAAAAGCCAGATATAGTTTTCTTTTACAAAAAGAACTTCAAACTTGATCCAAAAAAATCTGTAGACAGACCTGAAAAGGCAGTACTGCATGTACTGCTTTTTCGGGTCTATTTACACATTTCTTTCACTGGCTTAAGAACCGCACAAAACTAGAATCCTTTTGCAAGAACAGTGGGCGAAAATTCCTCAGACAAGAACAAAAAGACTTGGCTTGGTCCAAAAATATGCATTTTTAATATGTACACACTGCAATGGGCCAAATGTTTGCTTAAAGACCTTGTTCTGTGTTTTTTTATTATGAAATATTGAAATATTAAAATGGAAAAATGGAAATGGGAGAAAAAGTCTATAAAAATGTTACATACATGCATAATTCCCAACTATTTCCTTTTTGAAATATCAATGAATCTTTTCCTTACAAGGTTTTTCAGAGTTGCAGAAACCAGACTGGATTGAAGGGACTTAAACTTCTGCATGTCCCTCTGCGTGCTTACAGCCATATTAATTGTTTATTTGTCCCTTAAACAGGGAGATCCAGGTATAAGAGGTCCAATGGGAAACCCGGGGAAAGAGGGCCCAAAGGTAAGCTAGAGAATATCAAGGATAAATACAACCAGTAAATGACAAAAACACATTTATAGAATTGACACCTAATGGGTTGTTAAGTCTTTCAGCACGGCACGAATCTATAAAATAAATAGCATCCTTGTATAATATTGTCTGTTAAAACATGTATTTAATCTAGCAAATGGAAATGTACATTGACAAATGCTTTTCATATAATGTATTTTTGTGTTAAAGCTGGAAGCTAAACAGATGTTCCACAACTCATATTAAGATGAGCACTAGAGGCTCTTTGCAGTAGTTGTTGCTATGGATACAGTCTTGCACCACAGTGAAACAGGCTAAGCAATTTCAAGTTGTGTGCTGCAAGAGGCATTTTGAAGTTTACACAAATCAGCCTTTAGTATGAGGCTTTTTCAGTGGTTGGTGTAAATATTCAGTTACCTTGTCTTACCTCACTGGTTCTGTTCTCCTGCAGGGAGTAAAGGGAGAGAGAGGCTTTACCGGCCCTGCTGGAGAGAAAGGCGACGAGGTGAGTGAGCCGGATAAATTCATTCAGTAGTTATCCGAGTATCGGGGCATCATTGTGACACTAAGAAATAGGTTTTCCAAAAGAATGGATAAATGTTTTAATTCTAGCTTGTATTTAAAGCCTTTCTGTCTTTCAACAGGAAAGGCTGTACAAACAAGCATTCTTGTGACTAAATTAATATTCTTTAAAAGCCTGTGCATTTATTATTATACCAAGTCAAGCATTCATTTATATCATATTTAGTACGATTTGCCTCCAAACATATTCAAATAAGTAGTGATAACAGGTAGTCAGCAGAACAAATGCAAATTTAACTCTTGACTCTTGGCTGTTCAGATTTCACTTGTGGAAATGTGAGAAAATTATTTCATTTTTACATATTATTTTCACCTCTTGGGAGAAATAAATGTCTCAATGTAGTAATCTAGGAAAACCTTTTAAAGATGTGTATTAATTATGTCCTTCTAGTATTCATTTATCTTGGGAGTCTTCAGTTAGAGAAGTTGTTGTATGTAGACATTGTCCTACTGATGCAGATAAAGGACGTTTCACAGCTTCTATGTGCCAAAACAAAGGGGATCATACTAGTCATTGCAATGTATACAAAAGCCTGCTTATTCACACTTTATTTACACTATAATCCGCTGGTTTATAATATCTGCTCCATGTGTAGTGGGCTGCGTAGTATTCGGCGTGGCCATATGCCCACGTCACCGTCACAGATGGAAATAATCGAAAGATATTGACTGTAATTGATGTTTCGCTTTGCACACAAGGTGATGTGTC
The DNA here is from genome assembly GCF_033807715.1 of Cololabis saira. Classification (NCBI taxonomy): domain Eukaryota; kingdom Metazoa; phylum Chordata; class Actinopteri; order Beloniformes; family Belonidae; genus Cololabis; species Cololabis saira. The sequence goes on from NC_084603.1 coordinate 6,022,151, forward strand.
TTTAAAATCATGTTCTCCTTGGTGTTCACATCCAAGTCGATCTCTCATTTTATGTTCTCGTCAACATGCACTCCTGAACAGATGCAAGCACAGTGTAGAGCTCCAAACTAACTGAACAGTTGGCACATGGAAATGTGTAAAATCACTCTGCTTCTCCTCCTGTGTCATCTTCTGATTGAGTCAAGGAGTAGGCCTATATTATGAGGAAAAACAACGCCAAATCAGAAAGAGCTGGATTGCCAAATAAATGTAATAAATGTTAAAGATATTCCTTTTTTTTGTTCTGCCATTATGTTAATATGTTATAGATCCACTTCACTCCTGCATTAAAGACCATCAGCACGTTTCCAAGAAAGTTTGGGAAATAAGTCTAATACCGCTTCATGTTCTCTTTCTATCTCTCTTTAACATTGTATTATTGTTTTGAAGTAAATGATGATTGACTTTGTCTCCGCCAGGGGCCATCAGGGGCACCGGGACTTCCAGGTGTGACTGGTCGAACAGGGTCCCCGGTAAGAGCTGTGTTTCTTATATGGTCTAATATTTATGGAATCTCTTTAAAGGAGACAAATCATGCATTTAAAAAGAAATTGTTGACTAAATTACCTGAGACATCAATGAAATATCTGTCACATGCTTTGGTCAAAATACTACAGTGTTGCAGTACTAAAGCACCCTTTCAACCATGTCTTTACACTTCTGATTGTAGCAGCCAGTTTTAGAGCGTGGAATCAGAAACCCACACCTCCTCCCGTGGGGTTTGCCTCTTTTAAAATCAGAGTTAGATAAAGATATGGGAAACTGGAGAATTCTACTATGATCTGTGATGTCACAGAACCAGACACTTCTGGAATCGCCCACGGAGAGACGTGTTCTTAGAAGGACGGTGCCCCAAACAACGTGACAGGGTTTAGTTTCGTCTGGGTTTCTGAGCTCTGGTCACTCCAGACACTCAAATATGAGTGAACAGGGAAAGGGTTGTTACGGAATTCTTTTATTTATTTTATTAGGGCCAGAGCACTTACAGTGCGAAGGCCCTATTGTATCTGTAGGAATTATCCTTTCTTTCTTTATTTTTCTTTTCCTTCTGACGAAAAGAGGGCCTTTTTGCCCCCCTAAACGTGCCCCAAAAGTCACCAAATTTTGCACGCAAGCCAGGCCTGGCGAAAAATGTTATATTTAATGGTTTGCATTAATGGGCGTGGCCAGATGGCTCAACAGCGCCCCCTAGAAAACTTTGTGCCTCAAGCCCCACAATACGGTTTGACGTACATGCACGAAAATCGGTACACACCTGTATCATGTCGCAACTTAAAGAAAAGTCACTTGGCGCCATGGCCAAAACTGAACAGGAAGTTGGCCATTTTGAATTAATCGTGTCATTTTGGCGAAATTTATGCCATTTCTTCAGCCGCTTCAGAGCCCGAACCGTAACATGCACCCAGGTGTGTTATACATCAAAATGTGCGTCTCCATCCTGCGACAACGCAAAAAAAGCGCGCCCCCCCTTCATCTGATTGGTCCATATTTGATAGTTCCCCAAAAGTCACCAAATTTTGCACGCAAGCCAGGCCTGGTGATAAATTTGATATTTCATGGTTTGCAATAATGGGTGTGGCGAGATGGCTCAACAGCACCCCCTAGAAAACTTTTCTCTGCCATAACTTTTGAATGGTTTGACATAAAGACTCGTGGGTGGTGTCATCGGACATGGTTTGAGCCCTTGACCATAATTGGTGCACATCAGCCCCGCCCCTTCTTCTGATTGGTCGATATTTCATAGTTCCTATTTTCTGCCATAACTTTTGAATGGTTTGACATAGAAAGTCGTGGGTGGTGTCATTTCTGATATGCTTATGGGGGGCGGTGGCCATGAGTGCGAGGGCCCGTTCATCGTCGCTGCTTGCAGCTTTAATTTTCAGTTTTTCCGTCATAAATATAGAGGTAGATATAAGATAAGATAAGATATAAGCTGTGAAAAATGTAGTGCTTAGTTTAATAATATAAGGACTGTGTCTTTATTTTACATTACAAATGAATAACCAGTGGTCATTAAGCAAAATAATTCTTCATGCCTGAACCTTGTTACAGGGTTGATCTATTGAGACTGGAGCCATGCTGCTCCTGCTAGCTCTAATAAGTTTCTACTCAACTGCCAGCAAAGCATGTCCAACACTCTGTTGTTGGCTACAAGACTAAATAAAACCAGTCCTTAAGTTGTTACATGCTATATGATGTAATTATCTGGAGGAGCTGTGTTAGCGTAAGGAGAAGGCAAGGACACCTCCAGTGAACAGTGTATTGTGTTTTGAAACAGAAGCAAAACTGTTTCTAACTGCTTAAGAAAACAGCCAGTTGATTTCAATACTACAAAGCACCATCCAGTTTATTGTACTGCAAACTATTGAATGCTTTTTTATTTTGAGCTTTACGCTCGTTTTAGATTTACATATAAGCATGTTGTCCTGTTCACAGGGGATCATGGGTAGACCTGGACCATTGGGCAAATTTGGACCAAAAGGAGAAAAAGTAAGTAAGGAGTTTTACCACTGAAAGATTTCTCTGTATAATGTATATAATGCAGGATGGGTGTGTGTTTTTTTTTTCTTTTAATATATATGCAGCATACAGAGGATGCATATACTCAGGACAGGATTTGCATAAAACTCTGTTTCTAATTTATTCTAGCGAGATACATCCAGATACAAAGAACTGCCATGGAGCTATGCCTGTAATACACAAATGCTGTAGATGGGGAGTATACGTTTTACCCCCTAAATGTTTTTGCATTGTTGTGTTGTATATCTTTAAGATAAATTGGTTAAATAAAAAGGCCACATTATTTCAGGTTCTGTATAACAAAGATGACAAAGATTAACATTATTCAAAATATAAAAAGTTTTTTCTTTATTTGTATTATTTTTCCATTGCCCTATGCATCAAAGTGCAGCACGTCTCAGGGTTGGTAAATGAGGTTCCATATCAGCGCCTTGCATTTCCATGAAACGGTGGCTGATAAACATTTCCATTTCCACCGACGTGTTTAAGAATTCCTCTGGCTTGTGTTTGACAGGGAACCGAAGGACCTCCAGGGATACCAGGGCCTCCAGTAAGTTCACGATGCTTCAGCACCAGCCACTTGTTCATAATCAGTCATAAAACCTCCAACAGGGTCATACGTTGGCCAAGTCCCAAACCCGTCCACGTGTACAAATTTGCTGCTAATAGAGGCAAGCCTACTGAGTTCAAGCCATCTGCACAACACTTGTGTGATGCCCAGTCTCACAGCATTTGGTGTAACAGGAAAAGCATAACTGACAAACAAGTGCAAACATGATGAAACCGTGGCGACCAGCGCGCTGGCATTGAATCATGTTTCGTCCCTTAAAAAGGCAAGTGAGTAAGCACTTCCAAAAGCAGATCTATAATTCATTGGCTGTCCCCTTGAACCTGTCTTCCCCCACCCCGCATATGTGCATACACACACACACACACACACACATACGCGCGCGCACAGGTCTCATAAAGTGCAGTCTGGGAGGATAGGGGATGGCTCAGTGGCCTGAAAAGGGCACAGACGTTCACTTGCTTCTAAATGAGAACCTTGACTTCTTCTTCTTTTACAATAGCTGCCATCGACCAATCTATCAGGGGAAAACATCCCTTTATGTTTTAATACTACCCAAGAAGTCAGGATTTCCTAGTTCTCATACCCCAAATCTTTTTTTAATCACTCTGCTCTTTTGTGTTTTTGAGAAAGCCTCTTTTTTTTTTAATTACAAGTGGCTCAAGGATTATTAAGCCCACAGTTCCCTTTTTTTCTTCCTGCCTTTTTTCTTTTTTTACTTCTCACTCTCACACTCCTTTCCTCTGTTTCCCTACGTAATCACCAAATGAGCTATTGATCCTTCTCATGTTAGATTTAAAGACTCATCAGTGTAGAACTCCCTCCAGACTGCATCTATTTCTTTACGTCTGAAACTCAGAGTCTCTGAGAGAATTTGTCTGCCTCACGGTTTCTTGCGTTTCAGGGTCCGCCATCTGCGGAGGGGAACGGGAACGGGATGAGCAGCCTGTACAAGCGGCAGGTAAAGACCCTCCATATGATTCAGATTCATGTGATTCACTAAAGATGATACTCTGCCTTCTTACTGGCAAAAAAAAAGAAAGATCTTTTCTTGCTATCAAAACGAATTGACCTATATTCTAAAATATATAGTTATTATGTTTAAAAAAATGTCTTTTCAGAGTGGTGGAGCTATTTTAGGACCCCCTGGAGCTCCTGGTGCTCCGGTAAGTGTTATTTTGCCTGAAGCAAATCCTTTACAGTGTGCTGGGGAGGAACACCAGCTAACAGGCTTGCTAATACTCTATGAGCTGCAGAGCGCGGGAGAGCTGAATAACAAACAACCTGACCAACCCTCCAGCGTTATCTTGGCTTCTGAGACTCTTATATCACAGTCAATCATGCTCATTGAAAGCCGGTGGTTGGCAAAGGCCAAGAGGCTTCCTGACTCTCAAACAGGTGCCGCTGATTCACCCCCGCAAACACGGTATCATTGATATGCAAAATGGACTTCAGAAGTTCGGATTCTCCGCACAGTGCCAAGCCGAAGTGACCCAATTTGCTTATCAGTTCCTCCTGCTCCCGCTTATCAAACAGTTTGTAATCTTGTCCAGTCCTGAGAGAGATTCAGTCAGAGGCCCTGCAGGGATGCATCCACCGAAGCGAACACTTAAGGAGGCGACAAAAAGCCGACGCCGCGCTGTCCCCGGTACACAAGGCCTGTCGACGGTGGCAAAATCTTAAGGACGCTTCAGCCCATGCTGCATCTATCACAGCTCCTTGGGAGCAATCCATAAGGGAGCATACTCATCAGCGTTAAGCAGGACAAAGCATGCAATTTATCAATGATTTATTTTTATTAATGCTGAAAAATGACGGTCCAAGTTTGCAAAGCCTTTATGATAACCACGCCGGGCTGCATGACCCGTGTTTTGAAACGCAGTCACAATGTAAGCTTGATTTACACAGACGCTGCGAGAAAGGAAAAGTTATAATAAATATTTGAATTTCTAACCACAGTGTCATTTCATGCCGTATTTATGTTTTTTATGGTACCAGATGTCACGTTCACGGGGGTAATCTGTTCTCTTTTCTTCTCTCTTTAAAGGGTCCCAAAGGAGACGAGGGATCTGCAGTGAGTTGAAGCTTTTCATTCTGCCATATATATTTTTGAAGCGTCCATCTATTCTTGTCCTGCTCATACAAAAGACATCAGAGCTGCTAGTTGCAGTCCACAATTATCTCTGTGGTTTTCCAGTCTGCATCGTGGGTTAATACAGCCAAGCGCATAACCACCCATAGCAGAACTTCAACACACAGCCAGAAAAAATGACCTTCCTTCCAACAAACGTGAAGCTTTTGCACTATATCGTCTTGCTAGTTGGAACCCACGAATCCTTAACACACACACACACACACACACACACACACACACAAATAACCACACATAGAGACTCCTGAAAACAATCTACAGACGTGGAAACGACTTGACATCCCGACCATTAACTTGGATTCCTTATCCTCGTGGGGCCAATTGCATTTTTTATTGTTTTGTTGCACAGTGATTTTTCATCAGGATGTTAATTTGACATTTTAATAAATTGTGTGACCGGCTCCAGTTCTGTGCTGGAATTGCCCCAATTCGTTTCACAGCTGATCCTCTGGCTGGCCAACTCTCCCCTTAACCACAATAGCTTATTCATGACAATCTACATGTGTGACAATTACCTGGACAATCCGTCTATGTCAGCACCGGTCGCACCTCTGTTCTGGGTAATGGCATTTCTTCATGGCAGCTTGAGCAAGAGGCGCTAGATAGAGGCCATCTCTTGCTCAAGCACAGGGAATGAGTCTCTATTTTTAGAGCAGAAAGAAAGTCTCGTTGTGAAAGCCGGCTTTTTTCTCCATCACGCACCATAAGGCGTTTGATGTACTGTCCTCTCAAGATGGCTTCATATTGATACATAAAAGGTTCCATCAATACATGACCAAGAATATTAAGATGAGCGAAAGGAAATGTGGGAAACACTGGCTCCAGATGAATTTCATTCACCTGTCTCCACTTGATATTTACGTCAGGAGGTTTTTCACAAAACTTGTACTCCCACCGATTATTGTGGGACGAAAACATTAGAGCAACAGCGGCGGTCCGTATCTTTGATAGATGGTGTCAAGGTGAAGAGTGACCTATTCATCTTTCCTCTCGCAGGGCGAACCAGGAGCCATGGGTTTACCGGGGCTTGAAGGGCTGCCCGGCGCCAAGGTAAACAACGGGGAAAAAATCCTCATCAGCTTCAAACTGTCCTGATAGCAACGCGAGGAAAGCACTTTCTCTGTACCACATTATCGTTATTATTGAACATGCAACAGAGTTTCTGTTAAGATGGACGCATCTAGTTTTTTGAAACACAGAACTATTCACCAGTTTAAAGGTTAAAAACCTTGTGTTGTGGTGATGGCTCAGCTTGAAGCGAATGTAATGCTTCCAGAAGAATTTAATTGCTTTGTTTTCCTATTTGAGTTTCGCTTGACGGTATTTCAAGTTGACATTTCCAAATGGGATATAAGGCAAATTGGAGCCTAAGCATTACTGGACTAGCTGACACTCAGCACAGTGAATCTGTAGTAATAGAGGCATTTTCCTGAAGAGAACCAAACTCCCCCTTAGTGGAACGTCTAGCAATGACACGCATGTAAATACGCGTGGAAAGGTCTCCAGTGATGGGCATCTATGACTGGATGTGTTGTGGAAGTTTTGCAGGAGTGGAGGATATCAGTTTTCATACCTTTTCAAACTAATTGATCCTTCTGGGAAACATGTGTTGGAAGTAGGGCTGGGCGATATATCGAGATTTTAATATATATCGATATATTTTCAAAGGCGATATGGTACGAGACAATATCGTTTATATCGATTTAAAAAAATAAAAAAAAATTAGAATTTTTTTTTTTTTTTTTTTTTTTTTTTGGATTTTGATATAGCTTATTTGGTGACAAATTGACTTGAATGTTTTATTTGAGATTTGCACAAATGTTTTGTTATTTGCACAACTGTCAACCTCAGTGGAAAAGTCTGCCTGTTACTGTCTACATTGTATTAATTGCACAGTGTATTTTAATTTAATTGTTATGCAGGAAAGGGATATTTGTTTTATTTTATTCAAGAAGCATTTTTATTCTCTATATGCAGGCAGTTTATTTTTATTTCATTTGTTTTATACATTTTGATATTGTGCAGACCTCTGTTAATAAAGGTACCTGTGACATTTGGCACGAGGCTTTGTATTAAAACTGACTGTTTTTTTAAGGGTTTGCCTCAGAAAAAAAATGAAGCTAACAGAGATGCTAACAGAGATGCTAACAGAGATGCTATGCTATAATGCTTTGGGGGAAACCCCAATTATGTCACAGAAAAAATATCGAGATATATATCGAGTATCGCCATTCAGCTAGAAAATATCGAGATATGACTTTTGGTCCATATCGCCCAGCCCAGCCCAGTTGGAAGCTTGACATGTGCCAAGTTTTTCCAGTTAAGAATTCTTAAAAAATAATAAATAAAATAACAATTTGTTCATATTTGCATTGTTACTATTACCATAATCAATATTTCTAAGCAGATATTTCACGTTTCTTTTTCCGCCTCTAAATCAATCCAAAGCAGAACGGACACTGCGAGATTCATTATAGTCACATTTAAGCAGTTTTTATACATGTGTATGTGTCTGTGGGGCATAACAGTGTTTTCTTTGTGTGACGTGTCTGTCATCAGCTTGATGTGTAATGTGTTTCTAGGGAGACATTGGCTTGTCTGGCCCGTCTGGAATACCAGGTCCTCAAGTAAGTCCCCCCACCCCCCAATTAATTAACACAGTACTTGTCTTTGATCAGTAATTTGTGTTGTTTAGGTCTGCTGTTGGCAACAAGTCAATGATGATTCATTAACTACTGAATAGCAGCTTTCAAAATATACTGTTTCGATTAAGAACTTCATAGACCTGTGGTCTGATGGATGGATGGATTTTCTGTGCGGCTATATGCTCTGGCTTTGGGCTGTATCATGAAGACGATGCTGCATAGGTGCTATAGATAAGACACTTGCCAGGACCTGCTAAACAATTTATGTTCTCAACTTATATTTGTGATTGACAGGGGAAGCCCGGCACTCGTGGAGAGTCAGGAATCCCTGGAGAGCCGGTGAGCCGCGGCATCCGACTCTCTTTGAATTGTCAGTCCGTGTGTCAGTCCTTCGTCAAGGGAGACTGACACACTGGCTCTCTCTGTTCTCTGACAGGGCGAAAGAGGGCCAATTGGAGAGACAGGATTCCCTGGACCAGAGGGGCCCCAAGGTGTTCTTGTAAGGCTGCTCTCTTTTTTATTATCAGGACTAGCTTCTGCTGCCTTACTACTGCACCTTCCAGTAATGTCCACGTGCCTGCACGTTAGCTGAGCCATTGTTGCATCAAAATGATCGTATGAATGGTGGGAGGGAAGACCATAATTCAAGGACACTATGGATGAAATACGTACGTTAGCTCCCACTTGTCCTGTAGATGATTACATTCCTCCATATAATTACCATCAGAGATAGTTTCTGTAATTTTCTCTGTAAGCACACAATGGAACAATGTTCACTCAGCAATCAGGATCATTATCCCTTACTTGAGATATCTCATTAACTGTGGAGATTACTAGGGGTGCAACAGTGCTGATCCAATCGAAAGTGGGAGCTGATACAAAATGTCTTTGTTTGTGTTGCGCTCCTTGAGCAGGGCAGACCTGGAAAAGATGGAACTCCCGGATTCAAGGTGAGTTGTGCGAACACGCTGCAAATCCCCTTATAGAAAGTGCTTTACATCAGCCCGGCTTCAGAGAGATGGCACAGCAGATTCTTATCCCTCCCTCAAGCTACAGCACGCCGACTGCCTTAAACCTATTTGCATATTTGAGATTTTAGCGATAAAAAAGTAAATGGAATACTGCTGATTTAAGGCTTTGTTGACTTTTAGTCTTTTAACCTAATTATACAGTTAATGCTTTCAGACAATGATAAAATGTTTGTAATGGAGAATGAGGGGTATACACACTTCAAATAATATGCATTTTCCCTGCTCGGTGAAGCTGGTTAAAGATGAAATGCATGCTGCAGGAAAGTCTGCTTTTAGGCTACAAATCAAATTTATTTTACACTATTTACCTCAAGAATACACCGAATGGTCTCCAGGATGCAGAACAGACATGCTTGAGTAGCCATTCCCAATACATTATGATCTAACACCCAGACTTGACTGATTGTGATTATTACTGTTCTGCTGTAATATACAAGATGTTTTTTTTTCTCACCTTACACCTTAATGACAGCCCCAACACTTTATTGTTTGTTCATTCTTATTATTTAATATCCTTCCATTATATTCTCAGCATGCCACGGTGGTCGTCTGCACACTGCTCACTTTTCAGTGGGGCAACAGTGCCATCTAGTTGGTGGCTCTGCTCTGCTGTGTAGAGTCCTTGCTCGCTGCTTTGAGATTTAATGTAATGCTCAGGGAAGCACATTTCAGTGGGCAAGATGATAGATTTAAGCTTCCCATCAGGCAGCGGGGAATACAACGTACTGCAGATTAAAGCAGGCAAGGGAGAATGGCACCAGAAAGCGATGCCCGCTTTAAAGCCACATCATGCCAGATTGTCTTTTGCATGGCTCCTGTAATCCAGCGGGAAATTGATACAAAGAAGCTCCCAGAGGTATCGCAGCAAGCCAAGTAAAGGGAAGCAATGAGGAGTGACAGGGAGGGACTGGAAGACGCAAGATGTTTTGACAGGCATTTTCTCACAGCTCCTTTGTACAGTGGAGACAGCTGCTGGGAAAAGCAGGCCTTTGTCAAACAAAACTGGAGTGATGCAGAGGAGCCATGACATTGCAGAAGGTGAAACACTATACTGGGGAATATTATAGAAGTGATCCACCTGAGCTGAGTTAGAAGCAATCAATGCACAGTCATCTGAAAAGTGCACGTTTCTCAAAGTCAAACAATTCACAAAACGCTTGCTCACAGTTTTCCTGCAGCCAACAGAAGAAAATCCTCTGCAAATATTGGAGTGAATATCTGGGATTTAATAAAGATCTCTGCTGCATATGAACAGAACACAGTAATAGCTTGTTATGTGTGGATAATTTCTTTGTTCTCCCATTCAGTTGTTTTTTGTTTGTTTGGTTTTTTTTCTTCAGCAACACAAATTTAAAGAGAATTTTGTTTGCTTTGCTTCCGAAGGGTGTCACAGGTAATCCTGGCGATAGAGGATCCAAAGGAGAACGCGTAAGTTGCGTCAACATTGCTTTCCTAAACAGAAGCTGCTCTATGATTCATAGTGCAGTGCATAAATATGTTGATGAAAAGTAGTAATGAAATACCTCACTTCAGCACAAATATGACTAATCCCCTCGAGCACATAAGTACTAGAAAAGGCATTTAACGCTCAGTGCAGTTTCCTTTTGTATTTGCAAAGGCTCTGTCACACGTCTGCGGTAATCTGCTGCAAATTCTGGTAAAAGAGGATACAAAATGAGGCTTTTAGCTTCACAGCTGGCAGCAGAAACTCAGGACAGGTGACTGACACTGACAAATTAGAAGAAAGTAGTCACTCTGCACAGCATGTTAAATGATAAAGTTGGACTGACAATTATAGTGACAGTGATGCAGCTTATGCCAGCCAGTAACGCTGGCTGTGATTGATGTGGAGCAGAACTTTCACACACTTAGTACGATCCCAAGCTGAGATATAACTGAACTTCTTCACCCCAGGGTGATCCAGGGATTCCCGGAGAACGAGGTCTTCAAGGAGAGAGGGGTCGCATGGGAGATCCTGGCTCAGTAGGACCAAGCGGGCCCCAAGGCGGAAAAGGCGATCCCGGCCCCCCAGGACAGCTGGAGAGAATGAAGCTTCTGGTAAAAAGGAAAACTACACATGACCTCAACGTAAACACAAATGCTCATCGCCCAACCTGCTCACACGGCTGGTGCAACTGGTGCAGTTTTCACTCACCGTAGAGGAAATGGTGTAGGTACAGCTTTCTGCGTGAAACATCAAACAGAGCTGTGTGAGAACGCTTGCTGTTCTCTTTTCTGCTCCACGCTTCCCACTCCTGATCATCTAGGCGCAACAGAAGGTCAGAGAGGGAGAGAGACAGAGAAAGACAGAGATATGTGGGTGTGCCAAGAGCTCTGCAGAGCAGAGAGAACACCTCCATCTGTCACAGACATTTTACACTCACTGCAGTTATATAACAATCATGCCAAAAAGAAGATGTTCTGAATGCACAGAATCACTGTTGAAGCCTATTATAGTTATTGTTGCTGCTCTGGAAACTTAAAAAATTATAGACATAAACGTGCTTTTTTTTCTTAATTTATTCAACTTAAGTTGACAGTTATGTTATAACTACAGATTCAAAACTTTGATTTGAGAATATTTACAGACACATTTTTAGAAAACGGTATGAATTACAGCTCTTTTTGTATGCCAGATTTTTATTCAGGGGCATTACATTTTTTATATATATATATATATATATATATATATATATATATATATATATATATATATATATATATATATATATATACCGTATTTTCTGGACTATAAGCCGCTACTTTTTTCATAGGTTTTGAACCATGCGGCTTATACAAAGGTGCAGCTATTCTGTGGATTTTTCTTCCACCACTCGGGGCGCTCTAACCGGAATTAGAATCAAAACCAAGACAAAATAAATGCAAAGAAGAATACACTACTTCTTCTTTAGCAGATAGAAGTAGAAGCAGATTTAAAACAGATAAATAAATACCGGTTATTTTCTCTTGGTTCTGTCCCATTTTAATCAGCAAAGTTGCTGCCGTGTTAAAAGACATCGTTAGGAAAGGATCTATTTAGGTACATACATGTACATAATTTACAGTTCAAAATCGTTCTGTACATGTAGTAAATATCTAATCTGACAACATAAATATCTGCGGCTTGCATATCTTTTTTTTAAATAGAGCGGATGCAGCTTATATGCAGGTGCGGCTTATAGTCCAGAAAATACGGTATATATATATATATATATATATATATATATATATATATATATATATATATATATATATATATATATATATATATATACTCAGAGGTACCAGCAACATCAGGCCAGAAGCCTATAGAGCAAGTTTTGTTATCATTGTTTAAAGCTTTTTTTTTTGCATATATATGAGGGGGGGGGCATCTGCTGCAAATCTGAAACCAGAAAAACACAAGAAAACACACAACGGGCACACAAACCTTTGGAATCTGCAAGAGACAAAAACAGTAACAGGCAGAGACAAAAACAGCAACCATTCCAGGTCTCTTAAATGACATCAGGACTAGGCTACTATCTGTCCCTGAAACTGTGGGGTGAGCATGGAGGTGAGTGAGTGAGTAGTATGTGTGTGTGTGTGTGTGTGTGTGTGTGTGTGTGTGTGTGTGTGTGTGTGTGTGTGTGTGCAAGGTGAAAACAAGGCTTTACCTGAACTGCACCAAGAGTGGACGAGGGAGGGCACAACCCCGCCACCCGAGAGACCAGAAGCCGACAAAGAAGAGACCTGAACCCAGGCCACCAGCAGCCCCACGGAGGGCCAGAAGAGGGCGGGAGGAAACCCCCCCCCCGCCAGCGATGCCCCGCCCTAACCCAGCAGGCAGCCAGGAAACCCACGGCGACAGACCAGGACCCAGCCGAGCACCAGCCACCCGGCACAGGCCGATGGAGGGGCCAAGAGGTCCACGCCCTTCAGGGCCACAACCCCCACCTGGCGAAAGGCCCAGCTATCAGTCCCTCCCTCGGTTCCCCTCCACCCAAGCCGAACGCAGGAAACATGGGTGTAGGAAGAGCTCAGTCCTGCCTCCTGGTGATGGGTGTGTGGGTGTGTGACTAATGCGGTTAAATCAGGGAGGGGGAGGTCAGGCCACCATGTGGCTATGCCAGATGAAGTGGGACATTTGTCTGCAAAGCTGTTTCACAAACAGCTTCTCACTATCCACTCATTATTTCTTTGTCAGTTACACAAATAAAACATCTGATTTCATGTTGTCATTGACGGTCAAAAGCTGTTCAGTGCCATCTGAAGGATCAGAGATCACCGATGTCCGGCTTATTCCTGCACCCTTCCCCTTTTACACTCCAGATTCCTCGAAGCATTTAATAATGCAATGCACCAAAGAGAGAGAAATATGTTAATCTCTTCCAATGTTTCTTTGAGGAACTAATGTCTTATTGATTTGTTCTCACAAAGTCATTAACAGAGTGGATGATTCTCTGCCTGTCTTGAGCCTGTACAGATTCAGCCTCTTGGAGATGCTGCTTTCGTAGCAATTTGTCATTATAATCACCTGTAGACATCGCTTGTTTGCATTCATGCTCATGTTCGTGCTCATGTTTTCAATATGAATTTTAAATCTATAAATTAAGTCAAGATGCACGACAACTATCCATTTAATTTTAATGCTTTAACTTTTAAACTTAATGTCTGTGTTGCAGCTTGACTTTGATTGAAAGTGTCTATTTGTGTCTATGGTAAAATACTCCGGTAAAAGCTTTTTAATTCTTCTCACACGCAGGACGATCCCAGCTTCGCAGAAGAGCTTAGAACATTCATCCAGAATGAAGTTATACGGGTTTTTCAAGGTACAAACAGTTTGATATCTAGCATTGTTTATAGTATCGTTTTAGCCCAGCTTCATTTCTCCCCACCTCGTGTCACCTTTAATCATTCTCTGTGTGAAATCTTTCTTTAATTTCTTGGCTTGCAGAGAAAATATCAAGCAGTGCCATGCTGCAGAAGACACCTGCTGGAATCTTGGCTTCTCAGGTCCAAGGGCCTCCAGGACCCCCTGGCCAGGACGGACTGCCAGGCTCACCAGGAGAGCCTGGGCCCCCCGGTTCTCAAGGTAGGAGCTCCGGACTGCGTTTAAGTGCTGGACAGAAACAGCACCTCAGGAAAACAACCACTCCAATTCAAATGTGAACAACAAATCATGTTCATCCCATACGATTGCTCGTTGGTGAACATGTTTAACCATTTGTTGTCTTATTTAACTGAATGTTTCTGTACGTACCTGCGTCATTTACTCCACTGGCACTTTAAAAATGCCACTAACTGTCTACTGACTTATACATGTAGCCTTCTTTTTTTAAAAGAAGGGCCGGTTATACCTGTAAAAACGCAGACTAGAGGTATATGTGACAACAACTCAAGCATGTTATTGTTATGAAAAGAGCGGATAGGAATTCGTACACATTGGCTGGATTTGGGGCTGGGCTGACACTTGTATTTTGTAAGGATTCATGGGTATTTTTCTCTTGCATAGACCCATATATCAATGCAGACTGAGGGGCGGGAAGCAGAGGAAAGGCCAGAAGTGTGGTGCACAGCAGCTCTCGGGGGAATATGAAGACAAACGAAGAATTGAAGTGAATAAGAGAAAGTGTTATCAGTGTGGACAGGAAAGAGCTTCAGTATTGATACCTCACTCTGGAAAAGAAAGCTTCTAAAATACAAAAGGAGCATAGTCAGGAAGGAGGGAGGACACCTTTTATCAAACTAATACAACTCTTTGACTGCTCACACAACACTAATGGTTTGCCAGTCAGGCTTTTGTACCTCTGACTTGCTTAGATTTGTATTGTGTTCCAGCAGAACTGTGGTATCTTAACTTTTGAAGAGGAGTGTTTTATGCGTTGGTGCTAATCACGGCACCACCGCATAGGGCTTTCTCTTTGAGCTTTGTATCTACCTCACATTATCGTAAGACCATTTACATTTTAACCCTTTGCTATGATTAAAAATGCTGCTTTCATTCATAAATAATGTAGTTAGAAGTAGACAACTACTCAACACAAATGATTGTGCTGCGTTAATGCTGCTGGTGTTACACGTCTTGAATGTTGTTTTGCTTGTGTTCTTTTTTTAATGCTTCCAAAGAGTGTTTTACAGGTGATTTATAATGCAGCTTTGAAATAAATATTTATTGAAAATAAAGAGGAAAGTTATTTCCCTTGATAAATCAAGGATTCAACAACTTCTTAATTTTTTTTCTTTGTTGACTTGTGCCTCCTCTCAGCTGGTGCGAGAGATCGGGGTAATATTTCCTCATTATTTCTCGTCATCCTCCGCTGGAGACTGTGCTCCTCTGGAATATCCAATTTGACTTCTTTTCCATTGTGCCAAAATGAATAGTTTATGGAGAAAAATAACCCCTCTGTTGAAACCACTGTCTGTTTTTTTTTTTTTTTTTTTTTTTTTGTGTTTTCTTCCTCGCGGTTTGATCACACGGGGGAGGAAGTCTCCAGCTGTTAGAGCAGGCCCAGGAGGACTCGTGCTGAAGAACAGCATTTCTTTTATTTCCTCCTTTGTTGTAATTGAGTGCTCATTTATCATTCTATTCATCTCCGACTTTGTAGACCCAAAAGAAAACACTCTCTGATGTAAGTCATTGTGTTAAAGTGCACATTTCATAAATTCTGCATTTTATTGTTTCACCATTAATTTTTAATTCTTTTATTTCTGTTACTTCTGTATATTTATTGATACTGACTGAAACGGAGTGTTTTGCTTTGTTTGTTTGTTTGTTTTTTTTCTTTTTTTTATATCCACCAGGCTGTAAGTTGTGATTTGAAGCAACCCTGCATTTTTCTTGTACAATATTGATGATTCACTAAACATCCCTACTGTATTTGATGGAGCAGCTGCTCGGAGAAAAGTGTTTTCTTTATTCTTTCCTAAGGAATGCTGGCAGTATGAATTCAGTGTTTTTGTTATCAATAATGTTTACAACGGAGTGCGTGCGACTGAAGGACTGCAATCCTATCAATCAAGAGGGAACCAGCTCTCCTTGGCAATATGATGTTGTACATTAGTGGGGCTGGAAACAATTTGTTTTCGACCAAGTGCACCGTGTGGCATTTTTCAATTCCGTCAGAGTGCAACAATCCAACGTGCCACCCAGGCTTATGGTTCTGTATTATTCTACTTTTCTTTTTTTACTTTTTTTACTTCTTTTTTAATTTTTTTTATGCTTAAGGTACAGTGCATTTTCCTCCATGGGACCCCCCCCCCCCCCCCCTGAATGAGTGCCCCAGGCTATGTGAGTGTTGAAATAAGTCTCATTATTGTGGCATTGTGTGGATAGCCCCTCTTTCTTTGAGATTCAGTTTTGGATCATTCATAAGCCTTTCTTCCAAGATTTTTTCTGACATGTAAGCGTCGAAGCGTTTCTCCTTTGGGCCAGGCGGTGCAGTGCTTGATACTCCTGTCAATGTCTCTGATGCACTCCGTGCAACTGCTGGTTGTGAGACTCCATTACTTGAAGTGCCTCGTGGGGGAAATATTGTTGCAGCCCCTTACATTTCTCATTCTCACTTGGTATGCTGCTGTTTTGAACTGTGAGGACTTGCCAGCACGGCATGCAGTGGAAAAAACAGTTGAATAAGGATTGTGTGCATATTGTTTTAAAAAAAATCGCCTGATCTGACTTCAAGATTAGTGCACATGCTATCATTTTATTTTATTTTATTTTATTTACCTATCACCTACTTCTTGATTAAGCATGTGCGTATTAGCCATGAAACCCATAACAGTTGTATGCATTTGTTGTTTTTTAAAGTCTATATTTCCTCAGAGTCCATGTTTTTGCACTCCTGTAAAACAGCCTGCAGTGACCCACAATTCTGACCTCCGTCTGAAAAAAAGGCATCTATATTCTGTTTTTTAAGCCTTCAAAGACACGTTTTTTGTGGTCCGAATGTTGACCCATGACGCCTCTTTCTTCAAACACTAATGCACAGGTGGCTTGTTTGATGGTTTGTATTTTGCCCGAAGGTCAGCATGTCTTTAATTGTTCAAACGTTCAGGATTGCAGCTTGGGATTGAGAGGAGTCTTTTTATTAAATTCCTGCTAAAGTTGCATTGTTTCATCGAAGAAATTGCTGCCGTGATGTCTTACTTTGTTGTCATTAACAATCCATTTTGTATGAGTCTGAATTCTGGACCGATGGAAAGTTTGGACGTGTGTCTCCATCTGGAAACTGCATTAAACATGCCGTGTTACTAATCTCACTAACTATTCCTGTCAGTGAACATGACCCCACGCAACTATAATTCACGTTTTTCAGTGTTTTTTCAGCGTTGCGTGTGTTTGTGTGTCATCAGGTTACAGGGGCCAGAAAGGAGAACGTGGTCAACTTGGGCTGGGGTTACCAGGAGACCCAGGACTACCGGGTAAGAACGCCTCACAGGAGCCATCTTAGTCTGAACAACTTATTGTAACTAGTTGTTTTTTAGTAGTTTTTTTTTAATCCAACTATGGCTTGAGCAAGCATAAGAAATAATACAGTTTTTCAAAGAAAGCCCCAGCAAACATCAGTAGTTACTATAGCTGGAACACCACTTTGTTGTGGAAAAAAACCCTATTTTTGTATTTGAAAATATTTGCACTCATGTCTTTTATACTATTACACATGATTAGATATTAGAGAAGGTAACACCAGATGCAAAAATTATTATTTTTAGGCACAACTTTTTTGCCTGTTTCTTATTATTTAAAGATTCCAAAAGGAAAACGGGGCCAAGAAAGCATAACCTCCTTAAGCCTGAATTATGGTTCCACTTTAAATCAACGCAGAGCCTATGCCGTACAGCGTAGGCTATGCCGTCACTGATGTGCACCTCCCAAAAATTGTAACTATGCGTCGAAGCGACGCGGACCCAACGCAGACCGGTTCTGGTTCGTGAAGCAGTCGTGAACTTTCAGCGCTCTTTTCTTCGTGTGTGTGTGATTTTTTTTTTTTGTTGTTTTGGTTGTCCTTATCTCTTTGATTTGCTGTGACCGGAAAAGTCGGAAGCCAAACAAAGCATCAACTAGTGCTCTGGGGGGGTACTGCACCGCGGCAAAATGGAGTGACGGAGAAGTCCGAAGGGTTCACGACGGCGTCACGGCAACGGGGTAGGCTCTGCGTTGGTTTAACGCAGAACCTTAATTCAGGCTTTAGTGTAGTTATTCATAACATACACAACAATAGCATCAATAGTTATTGGTGCTATTGATCCATAGCCCCATCAGGTGTCAAAGTGTCCTTTGACACCTGACACTGAACCCAACATTGTCCCACAATATGTCCATTGGAGTTAGAGAGTAATATTCAAAGTGCTGCTGAGTGACTGTCATATAAATGTGCGTGTGTCTGTGTGAATCGGTAAATGAGAACCACTTTGTAAAGTGCTTTGTAAAACCTAGACGTGGTTAAAAGGTGCTGTATAAGTGTGAGACCATTTAGCATTTTAATTTGCAGACAGGTATTTTTATAGCACTTAAAAAAACATCAGCCACAGGCCAGTAAGCTGGAAGCAAGAAAGCAAACTTCTTTGGGCTATGTATAAAAACACTTACTGGAGCTGCCACATTTGTGGCCAGATGATCAGGTTCAGCAGCAGATAACATTCTTTCTCCATTTTCACTTCATTTTGTCTGTTTTACCTGTACAATGAAAGCTAAGAAAAGTAGTTGTTTACACCCTCATTTGTTAACTCAGCTGGTTAGTATTGAACCAAGCTCCAGGATTTGCATTATGGTTTTGTTAAGACCCCTTTTGCAATTATTGCACTCGAGTATAAAGTGGAATTCTGCCGTCAGTTCTGCAAACTCAAATCCCATCTCGCTTCTGTCCTGAACAAAAGAACCAACCAATAACGTCAGAATGTCCCCTGCTACCGCGAGAAGTGGGATCACTTCACTGGCTTCCAGACTGCGACAGCAGGAGTTTATCATTGAACCTAAAATCTCTCATATCATCTGTGCATAATGCATGCGTAGGGCAAAGGAAAGTTGGCTGGAGCTCCTCTGGAGAGGATAAATCACAGCTGTTGAAAGACATGATCTCTAGAGGTGTTCGGTTAAGAGAAAGCACCTGCGGCATAACTGGTGGGGGTTATACTTAAGCTGCAGCCACAGTTGGAGAGAGTTGGAAAGTACTTGAACTAACTGATATGAATGCAGGTCCATGGTTCTGGTTTCCCCCCTCCTCTTAGATTTACAAGTCCCCGTAGCCTACAACACAAGATACTACCTGAAAATTAAAAAAAAAAACATGACAAAATGCACAAATCCTACACTTGGCCAGGGTACTGAAAGATAGTTGGGATCCTTGGTATCTGCAGATATAAGTTCCCCCTAGTTTGTGAAGACTAGGTTGATGAGTCACACACAGGAGATTCATACAACTCAGTTTTATCAGTTCTGCTGAAATGATAAGGAGAAAAAATCTCTGCAGAAGTCAGCAGCACCAGATCCATTCATGAGGAGAATCTGAGTGAATAAGAAAATACTAATTATTTCAGGTAATTCACGTGAATCTGACCACAATGGCCAACTCCTGTCTTTTCCTCCACCTCCAGTAGTGCATCACTTCTTAGCAGTTGCTAATTAAAAGAGGAAAACTTACACACCAACACACTTTAACACCCTAGAAAAATAAAATACACGGAAGTGCTTTGTAGAGTTTAATGTGTGAGCAGGTAAGCGATAGATAGTTGAGGCAGTGATGGAAGGGGACAAGCCGGGTTTTCACACTGAGGTAAAAGGGACAGCAGCTCCTTTTGTACAAAGTGTGTTTGCCTTTGTCAAGCTGTCGCTGGCCTGACCGATGTAATGGACACTCCTTTGGCAGGACTGCAGCGGAGGGTTTTTCACAAGCTTACCAAGATCCATTTAAAAGATGGTGTTATCACCGGGTGTCAGGTCTGACGAACGGCGCATGTACCAGTATGTAAGAGACCACAAAGCAAAATGGACTGCCTTGCCACCTCAAGAAGCTGTTGCTAGGTAACAAGAGATATTAAAGTCTCATCTACCATGATGACCTCAATGTATTAGAGTGGGGAAAAAAACACATCCTCGCCGTCATTCTCATCAGTGAAATAACGGATCACATTGATTGTAAGTCAGATCTTTCACAATGAATACTTTTCTAATGCTGATTTGGAAAAGATACGCAAAGTCACTTATAGTAAAATGATCTATGACTCCATTTCCACAGATTTGCTCACATCTGTGAATTTAAGCTCACTATGTGGTAAAATAAAGAGCAAGTATGACAGTTTCTTTGTAATTATTAGAGAAACACTTTCTAAAATGTTAAAGGACCGCAGAAAAGAAATTATTTCAGTTATTTTTTATTGCCTACATTATTTTTTATTCAAGCCCAGTAATTTAGGCTTAATGTAGTAATTTTTTAAACTTTGCTTGGAATAAAAGGCTGGAACTGCATTTAAAAACAAAACAAAAAAAAACATATTTTGGTCAGTAGTACTTTTTCTGAATACATAATCTCACTATTGATTCTGTTCATTATTTATTCTAATTTGGAAGTTTAATGTGCTGCAAACATACTGCAAACAGTGATTTATACAGTATATGTCTTGATTTTAACTTTACCCATCCATTTAATTCAAGTAGAATGTATGTGATGCAGTCAAACCCAACATTTACACCGCCTGCTTGCGACTGTGTGAGTCCCACTCGTATGCCAAACCCTCTCTTGCACATCAGCACATGGGTGCATGACCCGTGAGTTTCCCGCGCCGTCTGGCACAGCGACATTGGCTTTGGATCCTGGAGTTCAGTGGATTTGGGGGATTGAGACTTCCTTTGATTGGCTTTGTTTCAGCACATCCTTCCAATGCTAGACAGGATGGGGATCTAAGGAGTTTTCAGCCCAGACTACCTAGATTTATACTGTGGGTTTATTTTTTTTCATGTTCCTCAAGCTGATCCTGATTCCTTTGTGCACTGCGTTGGGGCCCAGCGTCTTGCTGGGGGAGATAGGCAGGGGTTCTCCGTTGCCATCGGGTTTATGTGGACAGGCACCACGTAAAACTAACATCAAGGTGAATGCTAAACGTCAGTGTTCTCTTTCATGGCAGTCACTTTGATGTCTCACTATGGGATAAGAAGCACCTGCCTATTGCTTGGAAATAATATACATCTCTCTCTCTCTCTCTCTCTCTATACATATATATATATATATATATATATATATATATATATATATATATATATATATATATATATATAATATAGAGAGAGAGATTAATGTGAGACGGCAAGAAATTTACAAGGGAGGGCAGATATACAAAAAAAGAAAAGATTCTGGGCAATTCTTCAATACCGTTCCCTTCGGTGCTGGTGGTTGTTTCAGTTACGCTTGTCTCCACATCCCATAGTGAGACATCAGAAGAACTGCTATAAATGGGGAACTTGCATAACCCCGGTTCAGAGAGTAGCATGAGTCAGATGTGTCACCAGAAGACCCTGCTTACGAGGGTGAATCAAGAAGTTATTTGTCTTGAACGATGTTGCGTCATAGAGCATGTCATGACAGCACCAGTCAGGATCGTTGCACTAAAATTAAAACGTCTGAGGTAAACACCGGTTTGGGGGATGAAGGGGTAATGTGAGACATTTCACTCATGCTTCTCTGAGAAATGGCATTTCCTGAAGTAACCTGAAGTTTTATTATTGAATGTTACATGACAACGATTAGCGTTGTTCATGTCACAGAAACATTTAATCACTCCTCACCAGTGGTTTTAATGTTGTTTCTTTTTTTTTTTTACATGTTTCTTTATTGGGTAATCCATGTAAATTATATTACACAATAAACATTTCTTTTAAAGGGTTCGACAGAATACCCCGTTTTATATTTTACCATACACACTCAAAAAATAAATAAATAAATAAATAAATAACTAAATAAAAAAAATAAAAAATAAATAAATAAAATAAATAAGGACACAAAACTTAACATAACAAACACCCCAAAACACACACACTGCAAAATACGTAATTATAAACAGGTCCCAAAGTAAGTACCGATTACCAATCAAACTCTGACTGAAGACAATAATAATAGGAAAAATAAAGTAATAAACTAAAATACAGGACACGCAAAACAGCAGCAACAAAAAAGTTAAAAAAAAAAAATTAAAAAAAATAAGATAAATAAATAAAAATTTAAATAAACTGACATAAGAGGAACCCTAAAAAAAAATGAGACATGGTTAGCAATATCATACTTCTCTGTAATTAAGTTAAATCAGATTAAATTAATCTTCCAAGGATGCCAAAGAATTAACAAAAGAAAGAATATAATATAATATAATAATATTTAATGTTGTTTCTGATCAGTGCCTTTGCGATTTAAGTGAGTCATTAAAAAACAATTCACTTTTGTGGATCAGAAACAAAAAAGCTCTGCAAGTAGCTTTATCATAACTACTGTATAACTTCTGTACAGCTTATCAGCTATTGTAGGGGAGCCTGTGACTGTGCCAAGCTACTCTTTAAACATTACAGTGTAGGTCTACTGAATGATTATAAAGTGCAGTTCAGTGAAACAATCTCTCAACTCTCCTTCAAGGCCCCCCTGGCTTTACGTCTCCTGGCTCTCCTGGTTCCCCGGGACCCCGTGGACCTCCTGGGACATGTGACCCCTCCGACTGTCTTCCTCCGTCCTCGTAAACCAAGCAAAGTGTGGTGTGAGCTAAGGCGAGGACAGCCACCCGGTGCTGAACTCTGCGATGCCGTCGCAGAGCAGGAAAACACAACCTCATTGTTTCCGACAGCTTCCTCAACTCTGCTCTATCAGGCAGACTCATAACCGACCTCTGCTGTTCACTTCACAACAACATTTGGGTGCCGTTGGGGTTTTGTTTTTCTGGGATTGCTGTTCTGTTTTGCTTTGTTTTGAACGCAGCTGAAAACCTTTTGCAATGTTGTACTTTGATGGCAGTACTTGTTCTCACAACCCCTACTGTGATGCAATGCATTCCTTGTCGACTCTCAACGTGTCTTTCAAGACCATGAAATGACTTTGTTTTGTCAACTTCAGACCTGACTGAAAACAATCTTAATTATTTGTTTGCCTCTTTAATGGGCATGTCTATGCACTCTTCTGTTCTCATTCAGATAAGCGATTGTGCAGGCAGAAGGTAAATGTTTCTCTTTGTGTGTGTGTGTGTGTGTGTGTGTGTGTGTGTGTGTGTGTGTGTGTGTGTGTGTGTGTGTGTGTGTGTGTGTGTGTGTGTGTGTGTGTGTGTGTGTGTGTGTGTGTGTGTGTAAGTGTGTGTGAGCGCAAGTGCACGTGAAATACAGGGGAAGGAGATTATTTCTGTGCAGGTGTGAGAAAACAACTGATTTATGAAACTTCTTATGCAACCAAAGTGCAGCCAATGTATCTGGTGTAGAAATTATTTATTTTGAGTGTGTAACTCAAAGAGTGTCATTCATGGAACTTATTCTAATTGTAGCATGGATTTTCAGTACCGTTATTGCTAAAATGTTTATTAGTGGAAGCTTAAATTGCTTATAATGTTGGGAAGTGTTGGTTTTCTGTTTTTTTTTTAATATCTTGAAATTGTAATACGACACATTTGCATTGTGTACGATAATCAGTTTTAGTTATCCTGCAGTGAAATCACAACTCATGACGTCTTCCCACTTTCTGCAAGTCACATGTTAGTACTGAGCGCTCATCAGTGACAATTGCTGAAGTTGTTGCAATTCAAGAACCCACCAACAATCCTATGAAACTGTCTGACTCTATTCGTGTGAGACACGAACATCAAGGGCAGATGTTTCCACATGAAAAAGAATGTACTTTAAATAATGTTAATTTTCAGGGAGTGTGAAGTGACCCCCACCCTTTTTACTTCTCCTCTTGGTTTAATCTGTAAATAAGTTTGTGTTTTTTTTTCTTTTTCTGTCATATGGGGCTTGTTCTGGGACCTGACAATGTAACTTCATAAGCAAGCTGTCATTGAAACGGCGCATTATGGTTCTCCTTTACATTATTGATCGTACATTGGTGCAAGTGTTGAAGACTGTGTTGTGTCTCAGATGATTACTGACATATATTGTTTACATAGTGTCATGTATGATGATTCCTTTGGTTTATGTGTATATTTTTCATTTTTTTCAACAAAACAAAGGGAATCGGACTACCACACATCTATCCATTTTTTATTTTGGTGAAATGTTATACTCATGGATGTACTTGAACTTTTTTCACTTTATTTTGGTCTACATCCTGGTTTTTCACTCACTGACCAATATGTGCGTTACTGTGGATTATCAGGTTAATCTGTGTTTTTAAAACTGGAGGTTTGATTTATTTATTTTCTGTGAGACTCTTCGAAGCGTGTTTAATGTTTTTGCTTAATTTCTGATAGTTTTGAGTCGACTTAACTTTAATAGGCTGCGCTATACGTCAGTTTCCAGAAACACGTGTGGAGGGATGAGCATTTTACGGACTTGACATTAAAGTAACATTTGAACTGTTAGATTTTAATAATTTCCCTTTTTTGAAGAGATTTACACTTTTAAATGTGTGCACTGAGAGAAAAAAATGACCCCCTGCTTTCTAATCGTACTAAATAGCGAACATGTTACAGTACACAAGAGAAAATGATAATTGGCTTGAAGTGAATTGCTTTCATTTTTGGGTTTCTTTAACGGCGTGGCATAGCTAAAGGCTTTCATTTTACTTTTTAGTCTTGCTGTCATGAATGTTTCAACAGTTCTGCTGCAACATCAGATTTTTTTTCCATTAATAACTCTCTTCTATCTATATTTCATCCTTTAAGATCCATTTGACACTTTTCTTTGTGCATCATGCCTCCCATCACAGCGATTATGTATCTTTTACATAATGAATTATAACTCACATGCAACGCAGAAGATCCACAACATTTTTTTTTGCCAGTATGCCAGCTTGGCTTTTTATCTCTACTAAATTTTAAGTGTGTGAGTGAGTCTAAATTTAGAATTGAATGCATGTCACTGACTTCATTTGTGAGTTCAAGGAGCCCCCTGCTGGCCAAGTTGTTAATCTGCCACTGCTGAACGTGAAAGAGGAAAAAGAAATCTTCCTTTGGTTTAATCCCCTTTCTGCTTTTTCTTACTCTTTCCTTTTATCTCTTTATAGTTACTTTATGGGTTCCTGTCAGGGAAAGCATTGCTGATACTGATGAGATTCATATGAGACAGTTCCAGCAAACTCGTCTGATCCAAACTTTGTTTTTTGTTGGGGTCTTTTTTTGGTTCACTGCTGAGAGCTGCTCCTTCTACAATAATGAATTTAGCTTGAATTGATATTAATGTGCACTACTTTGCTGCTTCCATTTAACTGAACAGCATGATAAGGAGGAAGAACATTGATGTCACAGCTCACTTCACTAGAAATTTGCAGCTAATGAACAACGAGTTAAAATCAGTTTATTTTCCGTGGAAAATGGCAGAGGAAAGCTAAATCAAAGGGTGGAGTTGCTGCAATTTCCTTTGAAAAAACACCTGAAGACAAGCTTTCAAGTAATAGGAAAGAAAAAACATTTACAACAATGATTTTCATACATCCGCATAATTCATTAGTGCTTGTTTTTCACAGTAATGTAAGTCGATCCGGTTGCCACGTATAATCTAATCTTGTAAGTAGCTTGTAATGAGGGGGAATATAGATCAGGCTCTCAGCACGGCCCCTCGGATTAAAAATGCCTGCCTGCTGCTCTCACTGAAACTGCTCTTTTGCTCCCGTATAAGCTCGTGTCGTGCTGAGTGACTTTAATGTTTGTTTTGAAAAATCTTTCTTTGGTTTGAATATCTACCTCAGTCTTGGTTTACCGCATGTCTACGTGATTAGAAATTTTGACAAAAAACTAGTTGAAATAACTGTTGCCTTGGAAAATGTAAAACCTCATGTGTATGTAAGAATACTTTTACTGCAGATGTTGGTGTTGGTGTGCGTCTGCTCACTGGCCGAGAGAGAAAAAGGGCCACTGATGTGCCTGTCCTGGAGGGCGATCCGGTGCGTGTGGTTACCAGGTTTCAGAGGTTGTATTTTACTCCCGTTTTTTAAAAACGTATATTTACACTGATTAATGAAATCTGCCTTTCTGTGTGCAATAAATGTTATCCGGTGCTTTATTTCTGTTCTTGTGTTTCTGGGCTAGTACATCTAAGACCTTTTACAATAAATCTTATTCACATGATGACTGTGTCTGTGTTTAACAGTTTGTCTTGACTTCTTATCTTCATTGGCCATGAAGTATAAAACACAAGACTAATTAGTTTCAGACTTGAGTTTTCAGTTGTTGTTTTACACGTTTTTTTTAGCTTAGTTGTGTCCTTACCCCAGGGATCCCTGGAGTCAGTATAATCATGATTGCTGTGCAAATCAAAAACAACTTTTTAAAATTATTGTAATAGAAAATAATGTGTTTCTGCAAACACTGATGCATGTAAAAACTTAACCATAAAAAGACTAAGCATTCATAAATAAGATGCAGAATTGCTGCGCCTCATGTTAGAGGTAGAACAGAGGGTTGGCAGTCTCCTCCCTTTCCAGAGAAGGTTTTGAGATAGGACAGGTAGGTAGTTGCCCAAAATCCAGATCACTGAGTCAGCCCGCTGCACAAACAGGATCAATCAAGCAAGTGTTGTGGTGTAAAAACTGTACATTTGAAAACATGGATGTTGTATCAGCATAAGTTTGTAGGTGGATCTGCACATGGCACTAGTAAGGCAGACGTCTCTAAAGGCATGGTTAATGCTGAAAGGAACATTATGGACTATATAGCCTTTGGAAAAAAAGTGATAACATAAGCTGTGCTGCAGACATGCACATATTAGGGAAGGGTGGGGTTTTTCCTCAAGACAAAGTCAAATGACATTTTGTGTTAATAGTAAAATAGACCTACACCGTGTGAAAATATTTGTCAAATTATAAAATGAAGAATGATCCTAAAGAGGGCTGTAGCTGTTAAACAAATCCGATGAAAGGGGTAAAGGAAAATATTGCTGTAAGACCTACGGCAGCTGGTAAGAAGAAGTGATGATGCAGCACGTACAGTAGGTAAATAGACGCTGGTCCCAGGTGTTTTAACTGTTTCAGCATTTTTACATGCTGTCTTTGTGTATGGTATATAGTATACTCAATCAAATAAAGGATGAGGTCAGTTTTTATTTATTTTTCATGAAAAGCAACCCAGCTCCTCTGGAAACGGGACTGAAGAAGACCATGAATTATGAAGCTGCTGTGAGGCTCAGCTGGGATATCTTTTTTTGTTTCAAAGCAGCAGTGATGACAAATATTCTCACTGTAACATCCATTTAGCTGCTGCTCTGGCGCTTCAGATTGTATCACATCATCAAGAAAATCTATAACTGGAAAAACTCCACCAAGGCGATGGGATTGAAATCTGCAGAGCAGTCACCAAACTGTGTGGCTCTTTTCAACTGGGAAAATGGAAAATGTAGCTTATTTTAGATGGAAATTTTAAGGAATATTTTCAGTTGATTTTATTTGTGTTCATAAATGTCACAAAATGACTTCACCATCACAAACATCAGTAAACAGAAAGAAAGAAATGCTCCCTGTGTTATGTTGTTTATTTGAGGGGTTTTCTTTCCCCTAAAATGTATTTCCATCTTTGCACAGTTGCATGTTGTCATTCTGCACAATGATGCAAGATCTCACATCAGGTGATTTTTGTAGGAAATTATTATTAACTGCATTTCAAACATTTTTTACAGATTTACAACATAACACTGAAGTCAGTATGACTTGATGACATTTTCATCCTCTCAGCACTGCAGAGCCTTTTTAATTACAACCGCAGGGCTGACAAGGCAGTAAGACATGTAAGAATTTCAGTTAAATTATTTAGGTTTCAGCAGGTTTATCGTTGCACATATCAAATAAAAGGCATAATAAGTGAAAAGGGAGTGTTATCCAAACAAAACCCTGACCCTGTTTTGATTTTGATGATTATTTGAGCTGTTATGTGTGGAAGATGAGGAGCTTTTATTTTAAGAAAACAACAGAATGGAGAACATAGAAATAGAATTCAAGCAGACGTATAAAAGGAGTGGATTTAAAAAAAAAAAAAACAGTTCTGGTTGCTTCATATTATAGAAATGTGAGCACATTCCTGGATATATCCAAACGGCTGTCGGGATGAAAAATACACTGGAACGAGCTTGGAGGCACATGAAACACAAAGTTTTGCACATTTTTACAACTCAAAGATGTTGGTTCCCTCTGATGGAAATGTTGTTGGCTCATGAGGAGGTTCATGTGTCAGAAACACCACAGCAACTGTAGCCCACTGGAGGAAACTTTGATAAATGTCATGTAATCAGGGGAGATCATCCAACAGTCTTTCTGTCTCTGCCAGAGTGTCTCTTAGTTCCCTGCTGGGCCCTTCACGTCCAGAGACTGCTGCACAGCCCCAGCCTGGAGGTTACAAGCTGACGGGTCACAGTAACCGTTTGGACCTGCTGAACCAGGAGGCCCAGGCACGCCGTGCTGTCCGGGAACACCAGGGGTTCCTCTTTGCCCATCACGACCATCTTGGCCATACCCAGGTTTGCCTGACTCCCCTGTGATGACAAATACATTTTTATGAATGGGTAGACGTAAAGCCTTGTTCTCTAACCCATATAAGTCTTTTTATAGTATTACAGGTGCTTCTTGCATGTTTCAATTTATGTTACTTTACACTTTATTACATTTGCATTTTATACTCTATTACCAAAGGTGTCAACTAACGAAGTACAAATACTTTGTTACCTTACTTAAGTAGAAATTTTGGTTATCTATACTTCACTGGAGTAATTATTTTTCAGACGACTTTTTACTTTTACTCCTTACATTTTCACGCAATTATCTGTACTTTTTACTCCTTACATTTTAAAAACAGCCTTGTTACTCTATTTCATTTCAGCCTTTAAAAAACAACTATCCAGTTAAATTGCTCCATCCGGATAGAGTGAATTTGGTTGTGGTTGTTTCAGATGTTCTTGTCCAGTTTTGTTCTTACATCCGTTCCCTCAGATTCCTGCAACTAAACTTGGATGTACATTCCAATAAAGGTTAGGATAAATGATAACATGCCTCTGAAGTTTGACTTTTTGCACCATTACAATACTTATAGGCAACTAGTCATCATATCCTCTGCTTTCTGAAACACATGTTAATGCTCAATAGTACACATATATGGTTCTTTAATATATTTGCATTATACTAAGATGCATTCATTTTCAATGGCTTTTGTCCTTAAAGGCTTTTTTCCCCTTTACATTACTTTTACTTTTATACTTTAAGTAGTTTTGAAACTAGTGCTTTTATACTTTTACTTGAGTAAAAAACTTGAGTTGATACTTCAACTTCTACAGGAGTATTTTTAAACTCTAGTATCTATACTTTTACCTGAGTAATGAATGTGAATACTTTTGACACCTCTGTCTATTACATTTCTACAATATACGTGTATTTGACTGCTTAAGTTAGTAGTTAACTTTAAAAGGGTGAATATTGGGGGGAAAAATATGTTATCTGAATATCTGAAGAGACAACCGACTAAAAAACTCTGATGCAACCTCTTCTTTTTATTTCTAGTTGCATACTTTTAAAAATATCTTAATTGGTGAGCTGCTGTTAAATCACAGCATCAGCTCAGGGTAGAGTTATCCAGCATTCACTGTGCCTCAGAAGAGGGAAGTTAAATCTCTCGCTCTCGCATTTATGCTCTGCTGTGTAGCAAATGTTCATCTGAAGTAATAACTCATTTATCTTAAGAAATAATTAATTCTCTATGATATACATCTTCCCACCAGTACTAATATATAGTATTTGTAATGACGTGTCTTTTTTCAGTGCTCCTCTCTATTACTTGCATATTCAGGAGCTGGAGTCGGCTAAAGGAGCCTAAGTTGTTGTCTTTTTTTTATCTTTTTTTCAAGCATCAGAACTTGTATTCGCATTTTCTTGCCAAGTGCTCATGAATAAGGGTTCTTAAACTCAGACTGCTAAAGTTTTAAATTGGCTTCGGATTAAAACATTATTAGGCCAAGCGAGGACACGGATAAACTCATCCATGGTTGCAGAGCTTTAGTAACTCTTTCAATAAGCTTACAAAATGTTCTCAAGATAGATGAGCATTAAACATTTAGAAAAAAAACCCAAAACGAACTAATTAAAATGGAAAAAATGACTTACCAGGAAGTCCAGGAGGTCCTGGCTGACCTTTGGGTCCTCGTACAGTGAACCCTCTGGACCCTCTGTCTCCCAATTCACCTGTAACATAAAACATTTTAAAGCCATTTCTCAGAACAACAAAGAAGCGTTTTTTCTATCTTCACGCACACTTCTCCCACGTCCACTCAAACTATTCAGCACCTTTGGGTCCTTTGAGTCCCAATTGTCCTGGTGGCCCTTTGAGTCCTGGGAGGCCTCTTCTCCCAGCCTGCCCAGGGAAGCCGTTGTCTCCTTGGGCCCCGGGAGCCCCAGGAGGGCCAGGTTTTCCAGGTAAACCAGCAGCTCCAGACTCTGGCCTCCTTAAACTAGCAGCTAACTGAGCCAGTTGCTCTGTGGAAGCACAACAACAACAAAAGATAAGAATGAAATGTCAAATTCAAACTTGGAGTATTAATGCTTCTAAACAATATCGCCCCTGTACTTTTGTTCATGATGATGCTCTTGACCAAAAATTCAGGTTCAGGGTGCAAAGGAGTCTTATATTAATCTCCTGTAGCCCATTGCTGGATGTTTTTTGTTTGTTTTGGGATGTTTTTTTGTTTGTTTGGGGGGGGTTTGCACACAGGATTCCAGTTTCTGGCTCCTGATAATCCATGCACTGACTGCTTGGCTGCTTTTTAAAAATTCCCTTTCCAGGCAGGCTCATCGCTTGGAGCAGTGAAGTGCAGGTCTGCTGGAGGTGAAATAAATTTTTCAGCACATCGGGTATAAAAAAGTCATGAGGGTAGGAGATGAGTTGTGGAGATGTAAGAGCCCAAGAATGAAGAGAACAGATGTTGTGACTTCAGTGAAACATTTCTAAGGCTCAGACAGGGAATATTTCATCCATCACATGAACAAAGGCTGAAGCTTATTTCATGTTTTGGTTATGAGACCCACCCTATCTGAACTTGAGAGATTCAGCAACCACCCAGATCAATGAGACAATGCAGGGGCGGCTGTATGTGTGGTTGTGTAATGAGGCACTCTGGGAAACATAAAAGCTATGAAATGAAGCACATAGGAATGATAAATGGGGTCAAAAGCCTCTCTTTTCTTACCTTGCATGACTCGCATGCAAACTTGCTTGATGTGCTGATTACTTGGCTCCTTACCCTGAGGGGGAAAAATAATGACATTGTCTCAAACAGTTATGCACAGAGCTAACATAATTTGCTTTAATTGAGGGATCCGTTGGGTGGAGAAAAATATTATATTTTAGGGCTTTAAATAATACCTAATAAACTGAGAATAGACTGTGGTTAAGTTGAAATGGAGACCTAGTTTTTCCTCCCCTGAAAAGTTGCTTCACTAACACCGCTGTAGAATTAGTAAGTGGAGCTTGCTGATCTTGATCAGGGAAAAATCAGATTCTTGGACTCCTCTCCGTGGATGCCAGAGTACATGCAAATCAGGCCAGGGAGGAATACAGCTGATGAATAGTGGAGTGTTTTCTGGGTACAAAGATCACAATGAAACAATGTTTTGGGAGTATTGGATTTTGTACTTTGTTGTCTTTATTCACTGTTACTCCAACCTACGTTTGGCCCAGAGCTCAGGTCAGATTTGGATTTGAGTGACAGCATCCATTAAACACAGCCAAATATCTACCAGACACGCTCTGTTTTTGTTTTTTTGTTGGGTTTTTTTCACCATAACCCATGCCAAAGCCTGCTTATGACGCGCTGGTCTAATCTGACCCACACTGTGCACATCCATAATCCAGTCTGGACCAAATTCATGACTTGTGGGCCACATTTGGCCTACATACTGTATCACCAACAATTAAAAACTAAATAAACATATCAGCAAAAATAAACATAAGAGACAATTGTGACAATTTGTTCCCCAGTGATTCTGTAGCTGTGTCTCTCATTGCATCTGTGAGCCTGACCATGACTCTGAACCTGCTCTGACGTTTATGTGCTGAAAATCAAAAAGCAAGGGGGCACGGTGGCGCAGCTGGTAGTGCAGCCGCCTCACAGCTGGGGGGGACGGGGGACGCTGTGGGAGATGAGGGTGTGTTTAATCCCCCCATGACTTCAGCGTCCACACCCTGGGTGGGGTTGGCAAAAGGGCCTTTCTGTGTGGAGTTTGCATGTTCTCCCCGTGTTCCCTTGGTAGTTAATGTGAGCTACCCTCACAAAAACATGCAGCAGTCCTGGGCTATACATGCCTCCTCTGGCCAGCCGGGGCGGCAGATGGGTTGGGGAGGATCTGGCTGGAATAACGTGATCCTTCCACGTGCTATGTCCGGCCAGAGAACCTGTCTGGTGAAAAGAAGCCGCCTACTCACTCCTCAAGTAAGGAGGATGCTTGAGCTCAGTGCAGGGCCCTCCCTGGGTTGGAAGAGGGGGAGCAATGCCCACTACGCACTTAGGTAGGAGCGCTGGGTGACAAAAACATGGGAAAAATCAGGGATAAAAAGAAAAAAAAAGAAGAAAATCAAAAAGCTGCAGGTTGAAGCCTGTGTGGATGCTGTAAATGTACTATTCATGGAAGCGTTGTCATTTTAAAGTTCATAAAACTTTTATAGTAGATGATCTATTCTAGTTTTATTGAAACAGATTCTCTCTTCTCAACCAGTTCTCTGCACTCGCTCATAGAAACCATCGCAAACTGCTGAGTGTTGATGAGGTGAGCAACAAAACTCCTGGCATAACTGAATAAACGTCATATTCCACAGGTTTACCAGGCAGAGTTTTTGCAGCTGCCTCGTCCGACCCGAACTATCCCTATCTGAGAAGTTGCTGTTGTTAGGTCACAGGTATAGTCTGCCAGAATGTAGCACTGACAGACTGAAAAAAAACCTTTCCTCCCAGCTACCGGTGATGTCTTGAATAACTGTATGCTTTTCAGTCAATCTCTCCAGGGTGTAGCTCTCCTCTTGTCTATAATAGGTCAGATGGGGCCCAGCCCCCTCCAACTCTGACCAGCAGAAGAGCAGGTGCAGAAAATAGATAGATGGATGGATTTTTTGTTATAACCGGAACACTTCTCTGTTGATTCAACCCAGTCGTGTAGAAAATGTGAGGAATTCACAAAAAATAAATAAACTGATCGGAGACTAAATACATCAAAGCGTTCAAATGTGAATAGACACAAAAATATCGACATAGACGAACATGTGGTGACACAATACTTCATAGGTTACACCAGGGATATTCAATTGGCGGCCCGCGGGCCACATGCGGCCCGCCAGGAGCTTTTATGTGGCCCCTGGTCATATTTCAAAAAAGGGGGTGTTTGTTGAAAAAAAAAAAAAAAAAAAAAAAAAAAAAAATTTTATAATAGTGATGCACCGAATGTTCGGCCGAAAATAGCAAAAAAAACACTTTCGGGGGTTCGGTGGAATAAGTGGGGAAAAAACCGAACAGTTAATAACAGCTGGAGTGAGGGAGCAGTGTTAAACGCTATGGACTAAAATGCTTGTGCTCAATGCTTAATATAATATTCAAAGGAAATCTTGGTGGAAAGTGGTGCTTTGTCATTAGGGCGTGTTTTATTAAAAGTAGGTCAATATCAATTTCATTAAGTTTGCACAATGCATGGTTTCAAAATGAACTTGCATTCAAAATAATATTTCTTTATCTGAATATTATATTTAACATTCACAATTACTAAATCTGGAGACAATTAATACATAATTCATATGTAAACTAGATATATTCAAATGTATAATACAAATTTATTATATTTACATAAGTCTTCGTCATTGAGTGCAAAATACATTTTGAAAACCCCCACATTTTCAAATTGTGCGGCCCTCTCCATACAGTCCTTTTGCAGATGTGGCCCCCGGCCGAATCTAGTTGAATGTACGGAGTATGAGCTGGAAGTTCCACTGTCAAGATGGGAGAAACCCCCAAGAGTGGTAGAGAATGAAAGAGAAAAGATCCTGTGGGACTTCCATATAGGGTTAAAGAAAGACGGACGTTTAAAACTGTGAATATAGATGTATGAATATCAGAGTTTTTGGTCAGTGATACCTTGACAAGGTTGTGAATTTTTACATCTCTGGTTCTGTCATGTTACCCCTCCGATATTCTTTTTATCCTCAAACACGTTCTCCCGACTTTTTTTTTATCACGTATTGCTTCATGGACCTACCGCAGGACCCTGGGACCCTCTGACTCCACGCGAGCCCCTGTTCCCTTGCATGCCTCGTGGTCCAGGCGAGCCGGCAGGCCCCTCAACGCCAGGTTGCCCTCGACTTCCCTCTGGACCCTTTCTGCCAGGTTCACCAAGGTTACCAGTCTAAACAGAAAACAAGTATAAACTCAGTAAATGTTACAAAACAACTGCAGGACTTTCTCACAGGCTTGAAATAGGAGGTAAATGGACACACACCTCTCCTTTAGGTCCAGATTCTCCCTGGTCACCCTAATACACCATTGATGAAACACAAAAGATCAAAATGATGCACATTACTAATGTCAAGATTGCTAATAAAGTATGTGGTGCTAGTATAAGAACTTACAACGTCCCCTTTGTCTCCAGCATCCCCTTCATCACCCGGTCCTCCCTATGAAAATACATTATTGTTTATAATGTATGTAAACAAGCCAATTTCTTATTTGAGTGCAGTATTTTGAAGTTAAAATGTAATTAATAGTCAGGATGTCATACTTGCTCTCCTTTAGGTCCTGATTCTCCAAGTTCTCCCTGTAGTTTGCAAAACAAAAACATTAACCATCAACTTGCAGAATTTAAAAGTAAAGACGTTTATGCTTGTGTCCACTAGAGGGAGCTGATTCAAGGATAGGTGTTAAATATTGATCTTACATTTTTAGGACAATGGTCAGAAATGTTTATGGGGCATTTACCAGCAACCGTGTTGTGTTCTTACCCTCTCTCCTTTTGTCCCAGGCATGCCAGGAGGACCTGGCAGACCAGGAAGTCCAGGGTCACCTCTAGGTCCCTATAACACATTAACATTAACTAATGAGTAGAAGCACAAAGTCAGAATTGAAATATCATAGCTGTGTTGAAGTCCAGAAGTCCTTGACCATGCTTATCAACAATAACTTCATGATTGAAGTTAAAAAGTGTTTTGTATCAAGGTTAGGTGCACACACTGTGATGATTTTTTTTTTTTTTTAAGTTACCATTGCCACTTTTTTTCTCAGGCATGTTTGTGTGTGTGTGCCATTCTGTCTTTGATCACTGGCCAACTGTCTCAGGAATGCCAGAGGAACAGAGAGCTCTTTCAGCCTGCTGCTTAGTCTCCCCTTACTGTGAAAATAGAGCTCATGTGAGATCCAGCCTCGGCCTATTCTCTGAGACATTCCAGTGAAACAACAGTCAAGGGTCCACGCTCTTAAGGTTTCCTTCTTTTTCCTTATTTTTACCCAAAATATCAGAAATGCATGAAATAGTTGCAGTTTTCCCAGTTCTTTTCTGTAATTTTCAAAATAAATGCATGAACAAAACAAAATGTATCATTTCAAATGATCATGAATCAATGAAACACCATTATATTCTTTATCTCGAGTTTATTACTCACCCTTGCACCTGGCTTGCCAGCTGGACCTAGAGGGCCTTGCACCCCTCCATCTCCCTAGAGGAACATACGAAAAAAAAAGAAAAATAAAGGTGAATGAATGAACAAAACAATAACAACAGAAATGTCTGCCAGTAAAACAAAAAGAAACACTCACAGGTTCGCCGATGGGTCCAATAGGTCCCAGCTCTCCCTGTTCTCCTCGCTCACCCTGTGGGGTGACAGTAAACTCACTGAGATGGCAAAAATCTCTGCTGCTGATGTGCTAACATGCTTCTATTCACACTTACAGGTTTGCCAGTAGATCCCAACGTTCCAGGCAATCCTGACAGACCAACATCTCCCTGAGGAGAAACAAAGGAGCAGACTTTAAAATTCATATAACTGAAATTATAGAAAAAATCTTTGTCAATCGATGACGCAAATCACCTTAGGGCCACCCTGGCCTTTTGGTCCAAATGCCCCAAGCAAACCCTGAAAACAGAAAATACCTCTTGAACATGAACTAAAATGGCAACAAAGCCAACATGGGAGACATCTTTCAGGCAGCAGCTGATGATCACAAAAAGTAGCCCTCATGCTATGCTAGAAACACTGAGACATGAGGCAAGATATTATGGATACAGACGTGTTTGTTTCAGTTTTGGACCAGTGGATCACTTTTATGCCTACAAAATCACTCATGAGGTTGTCACTGTCAGTCACTTTTGGCAGTTTTATTTTCTTAGTGGAGCAGCAACGCTTTGGTCTAAAACCTAATCACCATCTCACAGCACTGGCTGCTGGTTGTCTTATGCATAATATCATGCGCTCAAAACACAAACTCACAGAAAGTACGCCATCTGCAGCATATATTATAACAATTAAAAAAGAAAAAGTCTTTCTTATAACTGCATTGCAGGTGTGTGAAACGAGTACTGCAGTGCAGCAGGCATGGCCTGTTCCTGTTGTGCTTTAAACTGCAGTGTAAAGAGTTTACCCAGTTCAGTCCCATCACAGTGAGCCATGACAGTCTAAGGTCAGAGGTCATACTTACAGGAAGCCCCTGAAGTCCAACCTCTCCAGGAACGCCCGACTTCCCAATATTTCCCTGCAGTGGAACAGACAGTGAGAAAAAGCTCTACCGCTGCTTCTAAGACTTGTTTTTAGTCCTATAAATATGACATATAACTTGACATTTCAAATTAGTTTTATCCTACCTTTGAACCTGGCATCCCAGGAATACCTTCACGACCATCTACACCTGGTAAGCCCTGTTCACGAGAGGGGAGAGTAAAACATATTGCAGTCAGGGTACCAGCAAAAGGGATGGATTAGTTGTTATCACTGAACAGAAACTCACAGCATCTCCCTTGGGACCTGGTAGGCCTGTGATCCCGCGTAGACCTTGAACACCCTGAACAACAAACAAGATCCAGTTATTATTATCATTATTATGTACCGCTGAAGCTGTTAATGTTTGTGATGACATGTGTGTCAACTAACCATTTCACCTATGGGCCCAGGCTCACCCATCACACCTCTCTGGCCTTGGTCTCCCTGAAATAACGCATCAAAACATTTATTGTACAACTCATGTTTCACAGAAGAGTAAAACTCTCTTTCACTGAGGAGCAAACTTACGCTTGCCCCTGAGACCCCCTGAGGACCTGGATCTCCATCAAGACCTCGGGCTCCCTGCCAAGCAAATAGTTTAGGTATTAATTGCAGATTTACAACAACTGTTAACTATTATGAGTAGAATTTATTGTGTAATTCCTGGAAAACGTTAATTCAATAAATCCTAGAAAGAATCACCATCTCTCCTTTGGGGCCCATCATTCCCATGGCTCCCCGAATTCCCTGAGGTCCCTGAAAGAGCAAATAAATCCGGCAGGTGCATTAGTGAGCAGAAAAGCACTATTTGACAACTTAAGAAGAATCAAAGGTATCTAATACTTTATAAAAAGCACAACATCTCACCCTTGGCCCTTGGGATCCGACCTCTCCTGAACCTCCCTGGTCTCCCTCTTCTCCCTATGTGAGTGACCAAGAAACAACATCAGAAGAAAAACAGAATGGCACGAGGACATGGGAAAAACTGAGCCACATCTTAACTAAGAGGGAATCCTAACACCTGATAAGGACCTGCACCCCATCAGTGCCTCTCCTCTAAAGAAAGCTGATATTATCCACTCTGTGCTAATTAGAAAATGAAGCAGCTGCTCTGGAAGTGCTCCATACCCACCTGTTAATGCATTGCAAGTATTTATCTCTAAATCACCAAATTACTTCAGCTCCAGATAACCCCAGCATTGCAAATTACAAATAATTTTCCATGCCACATCCTTGGTTAACATGAAGATGGCTTTCTTTTTTGGATAGATGGCAGATCAAATGTGCAGCTCTGCTCTTTGTCTGCTTCCAAATACCTAAATGCACATATTAGAGATAGCTATTGAAACATTAAAGAAGAAAGGAGAGTGATGTTTGATCAGGGGAAGATTCATGCTGGATGGAAATATTTTTGGTTAATAAATTATTTCGGTGTCCTTGATGTAGAAATATTTCATAATGAACAGATATGATTGCAGGGAAATAGCCCAGATGTTTACATAATAGAGGAGTAGAACAACCAGAACTTATAATGTTTAAAATGTATTCTGCTGGAACGATGTTATTGCTCTTAAAAGAAAAAGAGAAAAATGAAGGTCAGCTAGGCTGTTCTCATTAATAAAAATGTAATTTATTATCTTTTAAAGACTCACAAAACATCTTTGTTGATTGCCACTGGTTTTTAAATGATTAGTAGCAACCTTGTATAAAGTGCAGAACCATAGCGAAGCAGCAGCAATCAAGCTTGATGTCATTAAAAGTTTCTGATAGCAGAAGCCTTTTTTCTTTTCTTTTCCCCGTCTTATCACCTCCCCCCAAAAACAACATGTGTATATTGTATTTTTTCATATACTGTATGTGTCTTCATATTTGTGAATGGGAGGCAGAGAAAACCCCTGTCAAAGAAACGTCCAACCAAGGAGAAAATCACGCCAGAGACGGAGAGCAGACTGACAGTAAATCATATTCTGGCAGGGGTTGATAAGAAGAGATGGGACCCGGCTCATTTCCATTTATATAGTGCACAGACACATTACAGCGACAGAATAGTTGTGCTTGGACATCCTTTCTACTAAATCATCCTTTGCACACTGCAAAGAGTCATGGGAGTTACAGACAGACTTTTTAGTATCGCTTTTCATGAAATACTACAAAGTGTTTCTGGAATCCGTCGGGAATCCCTTTAAAGGGCAGAGGTTGTGGAGTTTTCTTCCGAATGTGGAACATTGTAACGATGTAATTAAGTTTTAGTTTTTAAATTAACTTTATGGATATATGTAAACCTAATAACATTTGAAATAAATTGACTTGAAATGTCACAAATATATTCTTTTGTTTACCTTATGCCCCTGTTTCCCCGGTTCTCCTGCTTCACCTTTCACACCTTTGTGACCCTGGAAACATTCAGAGAAGTAATTGACAACTGATTAAACGCAGCATATAATTGAATCGAGGCTAAAACAAAATGGTTTTCTTCTCACCTTCATGCCTGGAAGTCCAGGGTGCCCAGAGGTGCCTGGTGGACAAGAGTTCGGACACTAAAACACAAAATAGGAGTCAGAAAAGATACCTGGCATCTTGCGCTTCAATCAAATCAAATCACATAAACTGCATTATTGAAACCTTTCTTTTCATTTAAAATAAACAACAATACTTTACCAGATCTCCACTGCCTAACATTCCAGCTGCACCCTGAAAACAAGGGGGAGGGGGTATGATTAACACTTAAAATATATAGAATTCTTATTTTAATATATTGATAGTCTTTATCCCCTAGTTTTCAGTGCTCTTTAATCAAGGCTACGCAACCATTTTTTAACTTCAGTTTTATCTCAACTACACACTTGTAATCACAATATTGATGAAAAAGTATGCTCAAATTCCGACATACAGAAAAACCCCTGCCAAAGCATCTACCTCCACCTTTACTGTATGTTAGAGACACACAAGGTGAAAACATTTGCAATATCAGCTGGGTGCAATACGTTACTCTCTAAAGCATGAGAACTTTGTTTAATGTTGTCAAAGGTTTTGTCACTTACTCGGGGTCCTGTTGATCCACGAGGTCCCTGTGGCCCTCTCACACCGATGGACCCCTGTGGAAAGAGACATAAATGTTTCTAAGCAAACACTATCTAATGTGATGCTGTGTTTGACTTCAAACAGATAAAGATATTAAAATAATAATAATATAAGGACTTTCATCAGATGTAGACCTTCTAAATAAAACCACACAATACTTCCTCAGGGTATGGTTTCTTTTTCACACACCCATTATCATCTTTAAAGGACTATACAAGATTTACAAGATGCCAAAACTTTGAAGCTTAAAAAGCCAAACCCACTAAAAACTGCATCAGCCTCTGGATACTTTCAGTAGTTAAACATTTAGATCACAGAGTCATTTATATTTTACTTTCAGAAAGGTTTTATATTTGGTCAACAATCAATAATTTGAAGGTAATAAACAAAATCCGCATTTCTTATTGTTATTATTGTTATTATCTCAGTTTGAGCCTATACTTGCAATTTTATAGAGATATTTCGATCCTGACAAGAGTTGTAAAAGGGTAAAACTATGGAAGGAAATATAAAGAGGGGTAACGTTATAAAGAGGGGTGAAACTACAGGGACGTTTAGTCAGATGTAAATGTAAAACATCACAAAATTCCAGCAAAAAGAATCCTTGCTAAATTATTTTCATATTTTGTGTTGATTTTGTAACATTAAAAAAAAATTTCAAGTTCACCAAATGTATACAAATATATACTTAGCACTAAATGCTAGTTATAAAATGTAAAAATATCTGCAGGTGTTTTTATGCATAAGTAAGTTTTTCCACATGTTTTTGAGCTATTATGCATCACATGTCTTTCAGTTCAACTTTACAGTACAGTATTTCGATATCTATCTATCTATCTATCTATCTATCTATCTATCTATCTATCTATCTATCTATCTATCTATCTATCTATCTATCTATCTATCTATCTATCTATCTATCTATCTATCTATCTATCTATCTATCTATCTATCTATCTATCTATGAAGACAAGATGGTGTGTTTTCATTGGCCAGTAGACCATCACCACTTCACTGCTCTCACTTGTGGCTGTCAGTGCTGCACCATATTTTAGAAGTTGACGGTCAAATGTAATATTTGAGAAAAGCCCGGCTCTTGTTTCTACTCACCATTTCTCCAGCCTTTCCCACTTCACCCAGAAGTCCTCCGGTCCCCGAAGGTCCCTGTTCAACAAGTTCAGGTATTCTACATTAGTGACCCAACTGGGATAAAGATCAAATAATACCATGTTCCAACTTTTTTCCATTATGACTTTTGGTATTGATGGTGTTAAATTACTTACAGGGGGTCCATCAGATCCAACGCCCTAAAGAGGCATTTGCAGTGTGATAAATAAAATTTGGATACAGAAAACAAAGACAAAAATATTAAAATGTTAAAATTCCTGGATAAAAACCACTAGATTATATGATTTCCAAATAATTGTGGCTTATCTTATTCTTGGACCGGCGGTTTTAAAGATGAAATGCAACTTACAGCAGCTCCACGACGTCCAGGTTTCCCAGGTTCACCCTAAAAAACAGAAATAAACATATTACATGCATAAATAGGCACTGAGACTAGTAATTGTGTTGTCCAAACTTGCAGACGGTCCAAATTAACATTCCTCCAGCACATCACATGACTGAACAGGGCAAACTTGACCCAACGCTGATTAGCTTAATGAGGACTGATGTTGGACCTTCATGCACCTCAGGAATTACACAGTAGACTTGCAGGATTAGGACTCATTTGTCATAAGGAATTGGTTTATGCACTGCAGCTCCTGCTGCCACGCCAAAAGGCTGGACAGCAACTTGGCACCATTTCACCAAGAATCTCTTAAAAGGGAAAGCTAACGCTCATTAGGCACTCACTTTCTGTCCGAAGAGACCATCAGGTCCAGGATCTCCAATGGGTCCGGTCAAACCCTGCAGCAACAAGATATTCAGATAAACAAACATGTATTAAGACATCTTGAAGCAGATTAGTATCCATAATGTTGATGTTTATATACTAGAAAAACATGTACATTCAATTAACATGTTTTTGTTTTTTTTTGCACAGCTGTGTATATCTATTACCTCATCAGCAGATCTACACATGACATTACTATAACACAATTATACCAGTGTGACAGGAATCCTAAAATGTTGCAGCAAAAACACACAATTCATTAAATTGTATTGACAATAATGCAGCACGCCAGTTTCTGAACATGCAATGAGATCCGCATCCGAGTTGGAAAAACTCTCAGTTTGCAAACTACAGTGGAAGCATGCCTGTCTGGTTCATTTGAAGCAAGTGCATTGAAAGAAATCATTCCACACTTCTTCAAGAATTCTCAATGCGAGATACCAGCCGTGGGCCGAATCAACAAGGCTTCTATTGTTTTCAGATTCCTACTTTTTATATACACATATATATAATATAACCTTTTAGGGTGAGATTATTCACCTACAACCTCTTTGGTTAATCTCTCAACAACTTGAAAATTGCACTTGTTGTTTTCTTAACCTGCCTCTGCACTCTTGACAGCAGCCAACGTTAATAACACTGGGACTCTGGTTTGCTCACTTACAAAGGGAATCCCAATTTGTGCATCCTGCTTAAAATTCCTCACATTTTTGCACTTATTTCCCCAACTTCATTCATGTCTTTATAAAACCAGCACATTAAAACATGACCTATATTGTAGGAGGATCCCACTTTGGGGTTCCACCCCTTGGCAGATTTGAAGATCAAAAGCTGACCTAATCATAACCAACAACACAGTGAGCATCAGTTATACAAAGCTTAAAAAGAGGGGACTCACATCATTTCCAGGAATTCCCGGTAATCCTGAAGAGCCGGGTTTCCCTCCATCCCCATCAAGCCCCTAATTTCAAAAGTTTCACACGTGTTGAAAAACACACACACACACTGACAACAACCTCAATGAAAATCGCACAAATGCAAACAGCCTTCATTAAATTTGATAGTTACAGGAGAACCGTCCTCGCCATCTGCTCCCCTTTCACCCTGAAACAAAACAGATGCAGTGGCATAAGGAATATGAATTCTGCATGTTTTTCAAAGCACATTGTCACAGGACTGAGATGACTTACGTCTATGCCATCGATTCCAGGGACACCTGCAGGTCCAGGAGGGCCAACGGGTCCTTGGCTCTGTGTATAATGAGTGCAATTTGAAGATATAAAGAAAATATCTGCAACATTTTCTAGACTTAGGCGTGCCAGATTTGCTCTTTCTTATACTAACATGCAGCTACAAATATAGGAGAGAATAATGTGAACAGGTGCTCTGTCATATTGTATGCTGGAAGAGGACAACATATGTCTGGAATAGTTCAATGAATATTGTTTCTGCCTCACGTTAATTGGCTTCAGTAAAATTAATACAAAGTGATTTTAAAAGGAAACCTTAAACTAAAGAACCAAATATCATGTTTTGAGGTTTTGTAATTGTTTTTTTTTTTTCAAAGACAATCTTAAAAATAAACCAGCATGGCACATGATTTACAATCATTATTACCGTTACAATTTTGTCAAAGCAGTAAGAAAAAAACTCACCTTAGTCAACTCTGTCACATTAAACTAAAGACACAAACAGAGAGATCACACACAGAGAAGCATAATAAGTCTTACTTGAGAGGAGCAAATAAGGACAAGCTGCAGGAGAACCAAAAGAAATGGCCCTTTGATGCCTGGGGGCCCTGCCATGATCTCCCCGTGAGCAGGAAAGGTAGAAGTTGTAGTCCTTTCTCTGGGAATTGTTGGGTTGAGGGAGCCCCCAGCAAAACAACCCAAATGAATCCGTTGCAGCTATCTGCAGTGTCCGAGGTCCCATAGCTATCAGCGGCTCATGCATATTCATACAGACACCGGTGAGCAGGAGGAGATTGGAGGTTTGTCGGGGACACCGCGGGGAGGGGCCACACCGACGCAGCATCAGCGGGACTTTTGACCAAGAATCACTTCATTCGCATTTTTGTGTTTTTATTTCGTGTCGAAATCTAATAACCCAAAAGACTGAAAAAATAATGGAAAATGCTCAAAACAAGAATTATACCATCTAGGGTTGCCACCTTTCAGAAATAGAAATAATGGACGCCCCGATTTGAGCAGTGCAGGCGCCAAAAAAAGGGA
The DNA here is from genome assembly GCF_033807715.1 of Cololabis saira. Lineage (NCBI taxonomy): Eukaryota > Metazoa > Chordata > Actinopteri > Beloniformes > Belonidae > Cololabis > Cololabis saira. Next base: position 6,066,164 of record NC_084603.1, read on the forward strand.
CATCCCCAAAACTTCTAAACTGCATAGAAATGTATTCATTTTTTATTAAAAAACAAAATGCTTTGATTTAAAGATTAAAGTGCTTTAGCATTGAACTTGCATGACTGTACAGACAGCCAACCATATAGTAACCGAAATAGCCTATGCTCATGGTAAATATAAATATAGCCTATGGTGAAGGTCGGAAAATTGGAATATGGTGTAAAAGTTAGTTTATTTCAACAATTCAACTTAAAAGGTGAAACTAATATATTACATAGTTTCACAGTCTTACATGCAACGCAAGATATGTTAAACCTTTATTTGTTACAATTTTGATGAACGAATTGTTTATTGATTTCATAATTCACATTTTTTGAGATTTTTTATTTGGGGTTTTCATAAACTGTGAGGCATAATCACCAAAATTACAACAAATAAAGGCTTGAAATATCTCACTTTGAATGTAATGGGAAATAACATATTTGTTTCACCTTTAGTTGAATTTACTACGAATGTGTTTGCGAAAGTGTTTTGAATATATTCAAAATTACGACCTTCACCTGTATATTAATTACATCAATAAATAAGAGCATAATATATGTCTATATTGGTTCAATACGGAACGCAACTTTTAATTCCCAATTAAGTAACAATTCAGTATTTCAAGGGACGGGTGGCATTCAATTACAAACTGGAAGTCACGGCGGATTGGCCCTTACCAGCGTCCTGGCTGGGAGACCATGACACGCTCCTGTCCGGGCTCGCCTCATGTCACAGTGAATCTCCATGGACTGGAGTTCAAACTGGAAAAATAACAAAGGAAGATGATCAATTAGTAAAATGATACCATAAAAACCCCATGCCGAAGCACGTCTTAGTCCTCAAACGGTTTCAAGGCCATTACAGGAATATCGCATGGGACTTTAAACTTTTAGAATGCTTGGCTTGTGGTCAAACCTTGCAAATATGAACCCTTTTAAGGTTTTGTGTTAGCCTATTTGCTTACAACAAAAGCACGAATTGGCCTGAGCATTTGATATTGATATATGATTTAACAAGTACAAATCCCATTTATTTTATCAGATCTATGCGAACTCTATTTTTCACTTCTTACTTTTTGATGACACTGAACAAGGACTAGCTGTTTGCCATAATTAAAAACTTTGAACATTATTAGCGACGTGTGCAATCAATTAACTTATGTTAACACAAATAAAACACATGTTCTCAATACATAGGTGAACAAAGTAAGATTTTGAAGTCTAAATATTATTAGATAAATAGATAGTAATATGCAAGAGACACATTTTGTCAATTATATTGAAATCAGTTGATGGAACCAGAACCTTTACATATGACACCAGTTTATTAATAATAATAATAATAATAATAATAATAATAATAATAATAATAATAATAATAATAATAATAATAATAATAATAATAATAATAATAATAATAATAATAATAATAATAATAATAAAGAAAGAGATGATTGGGTGAAATGGGATCAGAAATGTATTCAGCACTAAAATGTCTAAGAGTTGAGAAGAGGAATTCTTAGACCTTGCATGCAATGTCACGTACCGGAATGGCCTGCTTTGGGTTACCCTTCATTTTTCCAATCACTGTGAAGCCATCCAGACTGATGTGTTGTCTTGCTGGAATATTCTCAGATCCAATGAAGATACAGTCCACGAAAACGGCCACAGACTGCTTTCTGACCTCCAGTAACAGTTTGTGCCACTGGTCATTAAAGAGAGAACCCAGAGGTTTGAAAACAACAGCATGGTTCCCGGTGTTGAGCACTGGGAAAGCAAACTCCAAAGACTTTGACTCCCCATTGAGGGTGATGGTAATCTGTTCATCACCATTCATGTCCTGCATTTGCCAGATATTCCAGTTTTTAGTTATGGTGTTGCCAGTCATGCGCAGGACGGCCATAAAGGCAAACTCCTCTGGTAGTCCTAGAGGATAAGCGGATCTGAAACATAAAGAATGGACTTCTCTCAAACCCCAACATTTTACAACATTAATTACACAATTAAATCATATTTTTGGTCTTATTAACATTACACGCCATAGAGTATAAAGCTATCAAAGATATGTAGGCATGTTGGTTCCATTCTAGGTGCCCCAATCGGTGGACTCTAGAGCAGTCAAGCAGAGGCGATGAAAATAGGCTGGGGCTTAAAGGGTTAAGGACGTTCAGGACCATGGACAGGGTAAAACGCGCTGTACCAGCTCAACCACTAGGTGTCAATGTTTGCTAATTTAAAATACCTCTTCAGTTTACCTCGTGTTGATTCTGAAGTTGAAAGCTGGGCCTATTTGGTAGGCAACGTCCCCAAGAGATTGTCCAGCAACCTTTTTAACAGTACCTCTTTTTGCAAGTTCAGCAATATGGAACTGGGACATAATATAAAGTCCTGAGGGTGCATAAAGGATAAAGCAGCGGTCACATACTAAAACAGTTTAACAATACTCCCCTGTAATCCCACTGAATCTTGTGCTGATTCTTCTGTATTCTTAACATTTTTATAATCGTCAAACAATTTTGTATATTTTTTTATTTTAGTATCATAATTGTGTTATTATAGCATTCATATGTCTCTTCAAAGAATCATTTGTACACTTTTCCTTGTAATATCAACCTAATGAGTTTTTAGACTTCTTTTCTCTTTAATTCAGTCATCTTATTTATAGGTTGTCCAGTAATAGTCAAAATGCATTTTGTGACTCAACCTGGGAAAGGATTTTCCTCCATGTTTATTTCAGGGCATATGGATCCTTGCTCTATTTCACTAGAAATGTCAGAAGAAAATATCACAGCTGGAAAAAGGGAAGTAAAAAAACACAGTTAGTATGGTTGAACATATGTCTGTGTGTGTGTGTGTGTGTGTGTGTGTGTGTGTGTGTGTGTGTGTGTGTGTGTGTGTGTGTGTGTGTGTGTGTGTGTGTGTGTGTGTGTGTGTGTGTGTGTGTGTGTGTGTGTGTGTGTGTGTGTGTGCGTGCGTGCGTGCGTGCGTGCGTGTGTGTGTGTGTGTGTGTGTGTGTGTGTGTGTGTGTGTGTGTATTGTGGAGAGGAAATAAAAGCTTAGTGTTTGGGAAGCTGCACTGCTGTCTTGAATAAACATTAGACTTGTGGTTTCCTCTTTGACACCTAAGCTCAAAATTAGCCAATTTTTCCACATCTGGACAGAAACCTAAAAGTTTTGTCGTTGTTTTCTTGTCAAGTTTAAATGGATGGTCAACATGCAACACTTGCTCTCTTTTTTTCCTGCCAAGTGGCCACTAGCATTGTGTTCAAATCCCATCCTTGTTCAAATGTATAACTGACTCATTTGTCTGGGCATGTCCCTCTAAGAGTGCTGTTAGTGAACTGTTGAATCTAAATCCCTGTAATCAGCTGGACTAGCCTATAATGTTTGCACTGAAACCCGTATGTCGGATATTTGTAATAAAATATAGATAAGAACTGTGGTACAAAGGAAAGACAAACAGAGTGATGACAGAATTATATAACTGTGTTGTCATTTGATAAATTACGATATCGATTAACAATATCTCTACCATAAAATAGACCTGCAGCATGAAGCAACTCACAGTTTTTAAGACCTTCACTAATTGTAATGTTGCACAGGGAATAAAAATAGCGCTAATTTGTCTGGAGGAACATGAGCTTCTATGCTGATCTGAAATTATTCTGTCTGGTAATTTCAGCACAGAGAAAAGGCGACACCAAACAGGAACTGCAGTAACAAGAGAAAACTAACCAAACTGGATAACATTACTCCATTGTGGAGAGGGTGAAAAATACTACAAATTGAATATAACTCATGCTTAAAGCACTGTGCTGTAATGGTAATTATTTTACTAATGAAATGTTTAGTTTTCCTCTGCCATTGTTATCTCAGCAGTTTAACCATGCAAGGTAGAAAATAACTTACTCTGAGAATGAAGTCCAGTGCAAAGATATTGTGGTATCACACAGCAGCAGTACAAAAACAGTGGAATGGTGTCTCTGGAACATAATCGAATAAAACCTGTTACAATTTACCAAAAGAAACTAGTCTGTTTGTGAAGTGACAACAACAATTTAATCACACCGAAGAATTCACATAATCATTTAATGTTGTATTATTCACACTACCAGCAAATTTCTTACCTTCCGAGTTGAGCCATTACCCACCTTAATGTTGAAAATTGAAAAACAAAAAGCAAAAACAACAACATCTGCTGCTGTGTGCTTTTTCAGATGTTGCTCTGTCACTGGGATTGAAAAACGTCAGGTCCCAGTGTGAGGTCTTTAGACTTGACTGTTGTCATTTATTTGGGGGGAGTGAGTCAACAGTCTCGACACCCTCAACTTTGCATTCTAGCAGAGTCCTCCTGCACACACCTATGTGTCGTTGTTAGAATTGGGTTGGCTTCACTTTCCCATCCTTACATTCTCTCTGATCTCCATGGTTGCAGGGTATTCAGACAGTATTGTCTAAGGGCAGTCCCAACTGAAAGATCTGACTAAAGAACAATGTAAGCTGTGTTTATTCTGTCAGGTAATTAAGCCAATAAAGTATTGGGGACAGCATCCAGAATCTTAAGATATGCTTTGTTTTAATTACACTAAAGTTCTGCTTTTCATGCGAACATGTTGGTTCACTGGACTAGGAAATAATTCTTAACTGATGTCACTCCCCACCATCCTGCTGTTCGTTAAGTTGTTTCAGTTGATAAATTGATTGGTCTTTGGTGGAGTGTATGACTTGTCGCTGTTGGCAGTGTAGTTGGAAGTAATTTTCTAACTATAGTCAGTAAACTCAAACAGAAGTACATATTAAAGACACCCACCCACAAGGTTTCACTCAATAAATAATCCTAATGTACATTCATAATAGCAACTGACATGGTCAGGATTAGACAGTTAAATTAGTGAAAAAATATTAAATATTGACCAAAACGTTTAGAAAATGGGTAATTAGATTGTAATTCCATTGTCACTGATTGGTTGATGAGTTTAAATTATATCCTTAAACATATATTGTATATCTAAAACAATAACAATAGCATAATAGCCAAATCAACAACTGAGAACACTTCTGGTTGTATATGGTTGCATGTTATTGTCGGCAACTCCTTTCTGGTAGCAAAACTGCACGTTTTATCAGCAGGAGCTTGATTTTTGCTTATTCAAAAGAAGATCTATTTGGTTTTTATTGCTTTGTAGAGAAAGGTAAACCATCACCCCACATATATATGTCAAAATAATGTAAATGTGTTTTAGATGGGTTTTTTGCACAGGATGTCAGCTATTTAGCTAATTCTCCTTTTGTGATTTAGTGTCTACACTCTTGTCCTCCTGGCACCTCTGGATCAACCGGATTTACAGGTATGAAGGTGACAAAAGAGCATTAATAATCATAATAAGGCGAGGCAAGGCAAGTTTATTTGTATAGCACAATTCAACACAAGGTAATTCAAAGTGCTTTACATCAACATTAAAAGAGGCAAGACACAATTAAACAGTAAATAACAAATAAAATGAAATAAAATGATAAGAAAAGAGGTAAAATAATAAAAAGCACAAGTTGTTAAAAAGTAAGGGCAGTAGAGTACAGCAGGTAAGTATTTAATTTAAGAGTACGCTTCAGTAAACAGTAATGTTTTTAGGCCTGATTTAAAGGATCTACAGTTGGAGCAGACCTCAGGTCTACAGGAAGTTTGTTCCACCGGTGAGGAGCAGAATAACTGAACGCTGCCTCACCTTGCTTGGTTCTGGTTCTTGGAACCACAACAAACCAGATCCAGATGAACCTCAGGGGTCTGGGAGCTTCATAGGAACTAACAGGTCCAGCATGTGTTTTGGTCCAAGACCATTCAGGTCTTTGTAGACCAGCAGTAAGATTTTAAACTCTATCCTGACTAACTGGAAGCCAGTGTAGTGATTTCATAATGTGGTCCAGTTTCCTGGTGCTTGTAAGGACTCTTTACAATCTATCAGCTGCCTGATAGATTTCAGGTTAAGGCTTGTAATACATGGGCCAGAGCCCAAAATTCCACTTGTCAGTACCACTCAAGGCGACAAAACTTAATTATGATTTTTGAAAAGATCCATGTCTATAGATAATATTTTGGTATGAGAACCCGTCCTGAGTGTCAGCTGGATCATAGTTATCAGCTCATGAAGTTACCCACCCCCTTCAGAAAATTACATTTTAGATGCTGGTGCATATCCTGGTTTAGACTCATGTAGGATATCTGTCAATGTTTCACAATATTGTGTTCGGTATCATTTTAAAGGGGACTTTTAAAGCATTCATTCAAGCTAAAATGTGAATCTTTCTGACCAACATAGTCACTGCAGCTCTTTAAACTATAAACAACACAAATTTTTACACAATTTTCGCCTAAATGATATACTATCTTTTAGCCCTGCGTCATCCTGGAACAACAGAGACACAAAATACAAAAACTGGAATACTCACAGGACCCCTTTAAAATGGTACCAAAGACAATATTGTGAAACATTGACAAATATCCTATGAGTCTAAACCAGGATATGTACTAAAATCTAAAATGTAATTTTCTGAAGGGGGTGGGTAACTTCATGAGCTGATAACTATGATACAGCTGCCACTCAGGAAGGGTTATCATACCAAAATATCATCTACAGACATGGATATTTTCAAAAATTATAAGTTTTGTCACCTTGAGTGGTACTGATATCTGGTCTGGCCCATGGACTATAAAGATGCCATTGCAGTAATCCAACCAGTACTGGAGTTGAGGGGGGATGAGGGAGGATTGCATCCCCCCCTGAGATAAAAATGGTCAAAATCATCCCCCCTGTAAAACTGCCATCCCCCCTTTCCATCCCTTATGTCATTTCATCAATGAATGTGGTTTTACTGCTATTTCAACATTTAGAGTCATCACCAGAAAAATAACACCAGAAAAATAACTTATTTGACAATTTTCACCTGTTTCAAGTCAATTTTCACTTGAAATAAGTAGAAAAATCTGCCAGTGGGACGAGATTTATCTTCTTATTACAAGCAAAACAATCTTGTTCCACTGACAGATTTTTCTACTTATTTCAAGTGAAAATCTACTTGAAACAGGTGAAAATTGTTGTTTTTTTTCAGTGATGAGTCTTGTTTTAAGTGTAATGAGATTTCTTTTTTACTAAAATTAGACATTTTAACTAGAAATAAGACAAATATTCTTGTTAAGATTTTGAGTTTTTGCAGTGATCCATTTTACTTATCCTGTGAAGGACAGAGTCATATTGATAAGTTCAGAAAACTGTTTTTTATTGTTGTGTTTTGATGTAAGCCCAGTGGATATTTAAAGCTTACAGAAGGCTGCATTTAACTGCTGCTATGTCATTCCTGCAGTATTTCTGCAGGTGTTTTGGTCAGTGCTATTATTTGTAATATATTATATTATTTGTAATAATCAGCATAAATTATCTGTCCCCATATGATAAAATCCACCATCCCCCCTGATTATTTTTTACAACTCGAGTACTGAATCCAACCTACTGAAAATGAAAGCAAAAATAAGTTTTTCCATGTCTTGTTTAGACAGAAATAATTATAAATTATATTTAATTTATATTTTTAATGTATATTTTAATTTAATAATAATATTAATAATAATAATTACTACCACTATGGTACATTTGCAGAGGTGTTGCGGGTGTCGAGCTGCCTCATATCAGTGCTGCGTTAACGCGCAGCAGCAGCCGACACTGTAAGCTCCTCAGACTGAGCGCAGTTCGCTGGATTTGCCGTTCAAACACAGCTCAAACCTCACTCGCAGGGGGCGTTTGTCATTTTAAACTTTGCCAAATAAGGACGTGAAACAGCACGCCGGAATAGTAAGCGCTTCCCCGCCGTCAAGGGAGCAGAAGAGGGCTGAAAGTGAAGCTAACGCTGGTTAGCAGGCTGCGGCTAGCCTCGCCAACGCAATGGTGAGTAGCGTTAGCGGCTAGCGCTCACTGGACAACCTGTGCACCGGGGATGGCATTTGACACTTTTGCTTGGTATGTTCGAGCATATTACACTTTTGTTCTGTCGTTCGTTGTCATTTAAAAAACGTTTTCGGCGCTTTTCGGGTGTAACCAAAGGGATCCCAGTGCTCAGATTCAACCTCACTCACTTTACCTCGGAAGTCGGAACTCGGAACTGGGAATGACGTCACAGCCGAGTTATCAGCGTTCCAGTTACAAAGTAGGAAAACAAGATTGTAGTTCGCATATACCACATGAAAAATGTAAATTACTCTATAGCAGCATATATATGCCAAACAATACTTGTATATGACTGATTTAGTGTGACCAAAACTAGAATGAAGTGCTACGAATTTTTACAGAGCTCTCTTCTACTGTTTACAACCGGGGCAGCCATCTTGGAATATGAACTCGGGGGTAGTGAAAACTCTCCCACTTTCCCAGTGGGAAATTCCACTTCGAGAGGCGTTCCAGTTGAAAAATCCAACTGGGAACTGGGAAATCCCCACTTCCGAGGACAAATGGAACGCGGCAATAGCAGCTGTTTCCCAGACGGGTCAGTAATAGTTAACAGTAAACGTTCTTTAAAAAAAGGGAAACGATACCACACAGGCCTTAACTCCTAACATTTACCCCGAATTCATGTTTCAAAGGTGTTTTGCTCTCACAGAGTTCACGTCTGAAGCCTGAATTATGATTCTGCGTTAAATCGACGCAGAGCCCTACGGCGTAGGATGCGCGTCGCCGCGTACCCTACGCCGTAGGCTCTGCGTTGGTGTGACGCGGAACCATAAATCAGCCTTTATTATTCTCGGTGTCGTGCAACATTCGGTGACCCTTCGAATTCCGTGTCCTGAAGGCACTTCAGGTAATAGCTTTCTCTCTCTTTTTTTTTTGCATATATTTGGATAACTGTTGCCAAACGTGTTGGTCCTGTTGTGTTTCTATTTATGTTGTGGTTTGTGATTTTTAGACTTGGATTTAGACAGACTTTATTTGTCATTTCGAATTTGCATCAGAAATTAAATTTTGAAGCAATGAGCAGAGAATATGTCATATGTACATTTTTATTTTGTGCCCCATCAAATTCATTGACAATAAAAATAATATGCAGAAGAGTTCATGAGGTATTATTAACCGAACTGTCAGTGCGCCATAAGCTGAGTTTTGCAGTTAAACATTCATAGCTGCAGGTACTTAAAAGAATGACTGTCTAATATCTGAATGCTGAAGGGTAATAGTTTTTGAATTGCACCTATTTAATTGCAGTTTTGTATTTATAATGAGCATTTCAGTAGATATACATGAGCTGTAGCCCTTTCTTGTACATAGTCTTTTTCTACTTTTTATATTGCTCTTTTTTATTATTTAACTATTTATGGTAATTTCTATTTGACATTTTTTGTATAAAGCGTGTGTGTGTTTTGGCTGCTGCACGACTGAATTTCTCCTCTGGGAGATCAATAAAGTCTACTATTCTATTCTATTCACATTGGTGAGTTAATGCTAGTTAACAGCATCATTTCAGCAGTTTAAACATTCAACACCAGGAGAAGGTTAAAAAAAAAAAAAAAAAAAAAAAAAAAACATTCAACACCTCTCTTTAAGGTTTATATTAGCTCTATGAAAAACTTTTGTATGAAGTCTTATCTCCCCAAACAAGGCTCCTTGACTAATGAAATAAACTTGCTGCTTCAACTTCCCAAACTCAATATCGGTCCTTCATGAAACCATAAATCCGTAATGTCTTTATTGGCCTGCATTGTGGGTTTTTGTGTGTACACAAATCTGCAGTAAGATTAGCAATATGTTTTCATGTACGGGGTAACCATCTGGCATCTTTTCTATGGCATTGTAGGTCTTGTAACTTAGTAACTCAATGTAAGCGACTCTTATGATAAGATGTAATGTGTAGACAAATGTAAATTGGAGCTGAATGCATTATTAAATTGTATGACTTCTTTGTAAAACAACTACGCGGTGGTTATTTCAAAGTCAAACAGAAATAAAAAACCCAATTGAATGTACATTTATTGTGAAAATAGACATTTGCGGTTTGACCAACAGTTTTTCTGTGCTTGATATTGTAAGTAGTTGACTTTTTATAGATAATTTATTTCTGAAATGGTGGCAGCATTGCATATTCATGTTATTCCTTAGCATCTTTGTCTATGTCAAATTCATAGTCTCCATTGCGTTCTGGTGGTTTACACTGGCATGTAGTTGTCCAGGGAATGATTTATTTATTACATACATGACTAATTTAGGGAGCGTCTGTTAAATTGTTTTTGCCAGACTTACTTTGCCTCAGCAACAGCCAAAGATGATAGTGTGACCTTTTCTTTAATTAGGTCTGAATACATATCAAGCTAAAAGTGTTTACATGTACAGTATGGCAGTGTTTATTTCCAGCACAACAAATTGGGGGATATTTTATTTCTGGCCAATATGTTCTGTGTTATTAATGGCATTTTGTACACTGCCATACGCTATAATTGTATGGGGTGTATGGTCAACAAAGAAGAAGCACACTTTAACCAAATGTGAAACTGTATAACCAACTGCAGGCCCAAAAGTACATCAGTTCACAGAAGGACGACCAGAAACACCCACTTTATTTACAGTGTATGAACACTTGAGCTTTATAACAGATTATTGGCCATTTTTCCTAAATAGCTTTGGAAGTCTACATGACCCACTTATCGTCTTGTGACAAAACAATCTATAAAATATTTGCTCTTTTCTTAAAGGCATACTATCATTATACACCGCCGTTATGCACAGCTGCAATTACATATATTACCCAACATTGAATTAGAGTTTAGTTTGTAAGGACTAATCGGAAACAAACATTTTAGTTCAAGAGTATTGTAAGAAACATAATCAGAAATAAATTACTGTAACTGATCACGTTTCCACAGAGCAGTGCAGCTCAGTTTGAATTGGTTTGGAACGATAAAACTTGAATTAGCTTGCGTTTCCACTGCCAGGTGGGCAAGCTGTATGATTGTATCTATGTCAGCTGCATGACGGCGAGAGTTCATACCTGTGTGTGATACAGTGGCACCTGTCAAGAGCAACACCATTTAAGATAAGAACAGGACATACCAGCTAAACAGCAGGAATCATTTAGCTTTTTTTTTGTGTCATTCTGGCTGTTGTGATCTTTAATTATTCTATACTTCCTTTGCAGTTTTTTTCATTTTTAACAATTTTTCCCTTCACCCTTTCAAGTTGAAGATACTCTTAAATCACATGTGTACTAGGAATGGGCGATATTTTACCGTTCACGATAAACCGTCATAAAAATTCCCCACGGTAAGAATTTGTCATCTCACGATAAAAACGATAAATTGAGGAAATTAGAAAAAAAGACAGAAAGAAAGAAATGAGCCTGAAAGAAAGAAAGGAGGAAAAAAAGAAAGAAAGAAAGAAAGAAAGAAAGAAAGAAAGAAAGAAAGAAAGAAAGAAAGAAAGAAAGAAATGAGCCTGAAAGAAATAAAGAAAGAAAGAAAGAAAGAGGAAAGAAAGAAAGAAAGAAAGAAAGAAAGAAAGAAAGAAATGAGCCTGAAAGAAAGAAAGAAAGAGGAAAGAAATGAGCCTGAAAGAAAGAAAAAGGAAAGAAAGAAAGAAAGAAAGAGGAAAGAAAGAAATAAAGAAAGAAATGAGCCTGAAAGAAAGAAAGAAAGAAAGAAAGAAATGAGCCTGAAAGAAAGAAAGAAAGAAAGAAAGAAAGAAAGAAATGAGCCTGAAAGAAAGAAAGAAAAAGGAAAGAAAGAAAGAGGAAAGAAAGAAAGAAATGAGCCTGAAAGAAAGAAAGAAAGAAAGAAAAGAAATGAGCCTGAAAGAAAGAAAAAGGAAGGAAAGAAAGAAAGAAAGAAAGAAAGATTCCCTTTGATGACACTTTTTGTATTGGTATTTTTTTTATCGTCATTTTTATCGTTATCGGGATAAATGCCAGAAATTATCGTGATACATTTTTTAGTCCGTACCGCCCATCCCTAATGTGTACATAGTCTTAGCAAGGGTATATTGATTTTGTATACAAGTGCCATTCATGGAACTTGCCTCTTCTGCTCCCAGGCTTATCGGTGTACCCCAGATGATGTAAGGCACTTCTGCCTGTAGAGACCAATATGACTGAAATCCAGGCCACAGTGGAGTTCTCTGTGGAGCTCCACAAGTTCTACAATGTGGACCTGTTCCAACGAGGGTAAGTAGAGGTGTTTCTGTCTTATAAGCTTAACATTGTTCTCCTTTTTTAAAATTACTTCCATTAGATGTTCATTTCAATTACTTCATTTTCATTCATCCATTAACAATGCAGTATTTTTCTAGTTATATATATTACAGTAGTACCTTGATTTAAAGAAAACCCAAACCGTAATGGGACAGATGGCACTTTTGATTGTTTTACTGGATCTTTTAGGACGCTTAGTCTCATTTTACAGGCATCCCTGGGTATGGTATTGCTATAAGTTCCTTTTTCTGCTTGTAAATGTATCTGTTTCTGTTTCGGTATGATGACTGCTACTCAGATTGGAGAAAGAAGAAAGTTAGAAATTGTGTTTTGGCTGGATTCTTAGGAGATTCAGAAGATAACAGTCACAGGGCAATACATCTTGCCATGCTTAAAGCCCTCAGTTTGGACAAAAGCGTTTGTGGCACCATGTACTGGCAGATAAAGGTGGATATTTGGTGCAATTACTTGTAGATTATATCACTAAGTGGTTGCTCTTGGAACCCTCCAGTGGGAAGGCGAGTTTATTTGTATAGCAGATTTCAGCAACAAGGCAGTTCAAGGTACTCAATAGTGTCATTGGTTTCAGTACAGGTTTGAAAGGTGGTTCATAAGTTCAATTTTAATAAATGCTCATTAAAGATCCGAGGGTACTTCAAAACAAATTAAGTCTCCCACATGTTCATTGGTAAGGAGATGATTAAACCAGTATTTTCTGAGCCATCTAATTTGAATTTGTGTTATGATAAATATATTGCTGAATGGCTGGTAAAATAATAAAACTGTCTATGGTTAATTGTAGCTTGAAAATGTATGTCTTAAGAAGGCAAACTTGACGCACATTACATAACATCTGGTCAAACAAAATATGAGTAATCAAACATAAGTAATGCCTTTTATTGCAATTATTTTACTGTGAAATAACTTTAAAGGTTAATTTCCTGTGGTTTGGATAAGTAGATCTACTTATCTGCTTTACTCAGTGCCATATTTGTTTTAGAAAAGTTGTTAAATGTATTATGCATTAATAATGTAGCATATATGGCAAAGCTTATTATGCATCACACAGAGATCCGTGTTTTAATGTTTTTATTGCTCAAGGTTTACAGTGGGTTAGTGCTGTTTAGGCCGTGCACGAAGCTTAATATCCAGCATTATATAACTAACTCATCATTGCCATGTGTGCAGGCAGCCTGTGATTTAGAGTCGTAAAGTAGATTGTGTCTTAATCAGATATTCATTGACTTGATGCTTCGGGTGGCAAATGTGATGTTTAAAATATTTTTAAAAACCTGTGTAAAAAAAGTATCCTATCTACCTGATTTTTTTCGAATGGGGCTTCCGGTGTTCAAACTGTCCAGCTCATACAATTTGAAAACATTTTTGGTATTGAAGTCTGGAAATTGTATGTAACAGCTGTGATGTGGCGATGCTGTGTTCAGATCAAACTTCTTCTCTGTGCTTGTGATTCATTAGTGCTTTGAAAGCTCAGGTTTACTACATAATAGACTGCAAAAGAAAGTGCTCATTATTCATTCATGAGAGTTGTGGTGTCCTTTTACAAGTAAAGGCACTTGAATGTAACTTGTGCAATTTGTTGCTCTTTTGTAGACCTACCGGTAATCATGTTGTGGACCAAGCTAATGGGGCTATTTTTATATGCTTCTACAGATTTTACCAGATGCGTGCCAGTCTTAAGGTGCCACCTCGTGTTCCACACAAAGTTGAGGCCAGTCTGCTTCATCCTGCAGGTAAAATAAAATAATTTATCTAGGCAGTAGAGACTACTGGGATTTTTTTCCTTCCCGTCACAATTAATCTTTTTGAGCTCACATTTGTTCATCTCCCTCATATTATTTACCAATTTCTGTAGTTTAGAAAGGATTCAGATTCTCTTAGGGCATCTAGTTGCACACACTGAGATCTCAGCTGTAGTCCCCTCCCAGCAGTTTTCAAATCAAAGCCATGAAATTAATGAATAAATTAGAGAACAAGTTAAGGCTGCACAATAAATCGTTTAAAAACAACAGTCTCACACTTGCATGCAATCTCATTTCTAATTGACAACGATTTTTCTGCATTTTATTGCATGAGCAGCATTACAAAGAAATGCTTCTATTGTCGTCCAAGTTTCCTCAGAGTTTCTCAAATGCTCCTCAACACAACCAAAAGCTGCTTTGTCATTGCCTTCTCACTCAGCCTATGAAAACGAGCCTTGACGTCACATGATTCATGGGTAGAGCAAGCCCGCTGGCCCTGCAAAAGTGTTGCCAACAACTTGGCGTCTTTGACGCTATATTTAGTGAGTTTTCTGACCTCTCTAGCGACAAATCTATTCACTTTTTCCAGGTCTTACTGGAGAATAATGTGAAAGCATGTATCGTTTTCACTCGTTTCTTATAAAGCAGCCGGCGCTGTCGTGGGCCGCTCCCCTGTACCAAAGCGGGAGTCTTTTCCTCACATAGCAGCCGCTCCAAGCCCAGTCAGAGCCAAGGCTAGAGATGTTCAACCCTCCCGGTGTATCATTAAGAAAGCATGCTTTTTGAATGTTTAATTTTTATATTTTAGTACTTTGGCACTGTTGCTCAAATGATCTGAGAAATTCAGTTTGAATCTAGAAATGGTATGATGTATCTATATCTTGGTTTGATGATGCCTGACGGCTTATAAAAATGTAGTTAGTTACTAAGGGATTCTATATGTTCAAAATGTGTGTGTAATGCATATGTGTTTAGATAGATAGATTAGTATTAGTGTAAACGTTGTTATGCTCTATACAATGGTTTTGACATGTCTGGGATGAAACGATAAATGAAAGAATAATAGTTGATTAACATTTTCATCCAGGCTCTGATCTGGCGTTTCCTGCTTCAGTCCAAGATGATGTCATCTGCAGCAAAACCTTTCAAATCCTGTATAAGAATGAAGAAGTTGTGATCAATGATGTCCTTCTCTTCAAAGTGACAATGCTGCTGGATGAGAAGAAGGTAGGGTTTGGAAAGAGGGAGGTTGCCTTTATTGGGAATTTGTATGTTGCTCCTAATCACAAAGCAAAGGATAGTTTATTTACCCAAAACAGTATTCCAGTCTCAAATCTTTTAGTGTAATGACACTGCTTTCTATGCACTTGAGTTGCAATGAGTTCTATATGAAAAGCCAACTTTGGCAGTTGAATGTCAGGGTCACAGTTTTTTTTTTTGTCCTTTTTATTTTGTCTCAGAGGATTGTAGGGCTGTAACAGATCACATCATGCTCTGATCATACAGTTTTTGAGTCACAGATCAGGGGTTTTTTTTGGGGATTTTCTTCAAAAAAAGAAGAGGGGAGACAAATATTTTTATTTCCATTTTCAATGTATATGTAAAAACACTCAAAGTAAGCACCAAATGCAACAGGTCAAATTTTTAATTGTTATAACAAAATAGGAGTGGAATTTTGGGAATGGGCTTTCTTTAATATCCATATGAACGGCATGAGGTGTATACTGCATCTGCAAACTTCCTCAAATAGACAGACCAAGTGATTATTCTTAATTAACCAAAAGCATGCGAGTGCAAAAGGAATAGCTGTCAAGATTAGGGGTGGGTTAAAATTATCGAGGACTGTTGCATGTTTTTGTGAGGGTAGCTCACATTAGCTACCAAGGGAACACGGGGAGAACATGTAAACTCCACAGAGAAAGACCCTTTCACCAACCCCACCCAGGGTGTGGGATCTGAAGTCATGGGGGAACTTAACACGCATTTCAGTGCCCACAGCGTCCCCGGCGGGAATTGAACCCAGGACCTTCTTGCTGTGAGACGGCTGCACTACCAGCTGTGCATCCGTGCCCCTCTTTCTTTTTTTTTTTTTGTTTTTTTTTTTGGGGGAGAATCCCTTCCATTGCCAAAGCAAAATTGGAATTGTAACTAGAATATCGATATCGAATCGTATTGGATATTGTATCGACTTGGGACCTAGTGTATCAGAATCATATCGAGAGGTCAGTGATGATACCCAGCTCTAGTCAAGATAAATATTGTCTGCACACGTCTTTTAACTTTCACGTCTCTTCTAACGGGAGGTATCAAATGGTTTTTGACAGCAGGTGTTTGTTTGGAACATGTATTATATGGCAACAGACTTTGAAATGCATTTGACTAATTGGACTTGATGCATAGCAATGCCTTGACAGGTTTATTATAGAACCTTCTAATCAGTACAAGGCATTCAGGCTCTGAAGTTGACGGCTTTCATTGTTTTTCAATTATCTTTAGGTGGAAGAGTCTCTTAATGACATGGATTTCCAGCTCTTCTTGGATTTGTATTTCACAGATGGCGATTACACGTAGGTTTTGCAATGTTTGAACTGCCTTTCTAGTCTTCTATAAATGTAATAGTCATAGCTCTTATGTTAATAATGGACCACTCAGATCTTTTATTGTATTATCTCTCCAGGCCAGATGATCCAAGCTCTCTACAGAACATAAGTGGCCGCACACTTCGTTTGCACTTTAGCCTTCAACGAGGCATCCACCAACACATCAATGTCATGTTTGACTATTTCCACCTGTCTGTCATCTCTGTTGCCATCCATGCCTCCCTTGTTGCACTACATCAGCCCCTTATCAGGTCAGACAAGTGGTAGTTTTTTTGCACTAAATATTCATGCACAAGAGCTCTTCATAAATTATAATTTTTTTTATTTTTCCCAAAACAAATCTGTTGTACACCCCTTTCACTCCTTACACAAATTTTAACTTTTAAGATTTACATAAAAAAAATTATAGAGAATTAAAACTCAAGGATGGTACAAGTTAAGAAATAGAACCCTGCATTGAAGAATTATTTCCATGTTTTCTTAGTTTTCCTCGACCTGTGAAATCCACATGGCTTAACCGCAATGCTCCAGCACAGAGCAAAGACTCGGTCATTCCACCTCTGGAGAATGTTGTGTTTGGAAACACTTATGTAAAGCAGGTTTCACCAGATGTAAGTTAACACCTCTACTTTTTATTCCTGGTTGCCACTGATCTTCTTAGTTGCTTAAAAATGTTTTAGTGATGCCTAACCTTAACTATACTGCAGAAAAGGGTAAATCAAACAGTTAGTTAGATATAAATAAGAGCCTGAAATGCCCTTTGTTGATGTACAGTTATTTTTATATATACCAGAGAAATAATCTAAAAGGAGAAAAGAAGCCTAATGTTTTATATTTATTTATTTTGATTGTATTTGAAATATGGGCAATATGGCCTGTTTGCTTTCAGATGGGGCAGTACAAGAGGAAACTATATTAGAAATTAGAATGACTGCCAACTAGAGCTTCCACTGTAATGCAGCAGTGTAACTGTACCCGAGTCATTTACACAGAGACGATACGCCTAATCACTTCTTGATGCATTGCTGAGATACACCATGGGAATGATAACCCACTGATTCTCATGTTACTGCTAATTGGACACAAAAGCCCCTATGAAGTCCTCATGGATGATGCATTTGGATGAACTGAACGTGATAGAATACAGACAATCTAATTAACATGACACTTCATGTCCATCATCTACCTGAGATTGTTATACTATTAAAACATTTTCTCCTGTAGCTTTAGTGGATAACACAGCATTTGAAATGTCAACACTAAAAATAAGTATATGCCTTACTATGTCTGAAAGGTTGTTTTTTTTCCCCCCATATAATTAGTGTCTACAGAAAAGGTCTCCACTCCTGCACTGTTCACAGGAGCATTATTACTGTTTACAGAATGTATTATCTGGTTGGTTCATTTGTGGGTTTGTTTGTTAGGATACCTCAAAAAGTAACCGATGAATGTGCATGGATTTTTAAGCAGAACTGATGGTCAAGCCTAGAAATGATGCTCTTGTGATGTATATATGGATGAAGGAATCTGTTATTCAGTCTTAGCAGTATAGATTCTCTGACTTCTCTTGCTCATCTATGCTCTCTGTGTCTTGTGTGTACATCAGGGCAGGACATTCCTGGTATCAGACCATTGTCTGCAGCATGCCTTCACTATGCACCACAGTCTGTGCTCCAATATCTTACTAGCCTACCAGGGCCTCTTTGGCTATTTCACTACTATCACCAAGGACCTGCCCTCCTCCCATCGTATGGAACTAGGTACATTGTGATGCATTACGTCTCACTGCAGCTTCACATCAGCTTGTGTCAAAGTGCGGGCATGCAATAGCTTTTAAACAAAGATATGCTAAAATAAAGACCTACTTTTTTTTCTTTTTTTTTTAAATGCATGTTTGTGTGTTTTTTTAGACTCCGAAGCATTAATAAGAAACCAATAAGATAAATATTATTAAGATACATAGGCAAGCGATCCCTCCTTTTTTCTTTCAATGGATTGTGTCCCCCCCCCCCCCTTCCTTTTAAGCATCTGTGTGTATTGCAAATATGTTTTTTGTCATCTCATATCATCTCACCTGCACCTTACAACACTTTGCCCTTACAACAGCCTAGAAACACCAACTAACATTATACTGGGGATCTTTAGATTGCAAATCTTAGCTTATAATGCTTACAAAATTGTAACCGCACTCAGAAGAGAAGTCATTTAACCAGCTGACTAAAGCCAGACACAACTGCCAAACACAACTAACTGTTGCCCAAGCTAATCCACACAGATGGACAAGTATTAACCCAACCTAAACAACCAAATATAAAAAGGTTAAACATGCCTATATGTGCAATCTTACTAGCCAAGCCGAGCATGCAAGTCCTATATGAGAGAGTACTCAGAAGACCCTATCCACGAGGTCAAAGGCACGTCTACATAGGTATGTCCCGTCCCTTACAGTAACTCAAATCAGTTTGCCTTTCTCTCCTTTTCCTCTTCACTCCAGTTTCCTTCTAGAACAAAACGCATCTTCTTCATTACACACTTCTCAGAGTATATATTTAATCCTCTATCATCTTATCTTTCACTGGTGTATGTACAGTATATTCATCTTTTCTTGCCATCTTTGAAGCAAGGCATTTGGAAAATGAAACTCTGGCACTATGAAAATTTGTTGCCTCTGGTCATGTCATTTACAAAATACTTTCCAACACCAGTTCTTTTTTGACTCAACTTTCTTATTCAGCGTACATTACAAGCCCTTCTTCTATAGTTTTTTGTTGTAAATGTTAATAATTGGATCCTCATAATTCTGCCTCCTCAGAACAACTCGACCTGGAGGCCCGTCTAACTGAGCTTTGCGAACAAGTCAAGGTGAGACCTGTTTAGTGCTTGTTTCCTGTCGTGAATATAATTTTGCCTCTGTGGAATGGCCTGGGATTCAAAAGCTTATTGGAGATGACAAATCTTGCAGATCATCAAAGTTTGTACTATAATTTGACTGGGTGGGGATCAATGGAAACATGGTAGGAGTCAAATATACAGAAGTAGCTGGAATGATTACATTGAGTGACTGTTTTTATTAATCCATGCCATGAATATGAAGTGCTAATTTATTGTATGTCTTCAATTATGTTGTATTTTATCCGTGTTTTAAGTTTGGTGATTATGTTCTATTATTTTTAGCAAAAAGCTGAGTCTCCCGATGAGCTGGCAGAGATAGTAAATATGAACCTGGCTCAGCTCTGCTCTCTGCTCATGGCTCTGTGGGGACAGTTCATAGAGGTCGTGTCTCTGCAGGAACATGTTGCAGCCCTACTAGCTATGGAGCACCATACACTAAGAGTGAGTTAAAATTCCTTATTTGCATATGAGTAAAAACATCATCTAACAGGCACATTTGAACTACAGTGGATATGAAGTCTACCCACCCACACCCAAGTTGTGATGTTAAAAATGTGCCACTACAATAAATAATTTCAAAACTTTTCCCACCTTTTTAATGTGAGCCATAACTCGTACAATTCAACTGGAAAACAGACAAATATGTCAGGGGAAAAACATAAAAAATAAATAGTTACAATAAGATAGTTGCATATGTGTGCACACTCTTTAAAATGATACTTTTTATTTAATCACAGCATTTAGTCTTCTTGGATAGAACTCTGTCAGAATTGCATATCATAACTTGGCAATATTTGCCTACTCTTCCTTTCAAAAGCACTGCAGTTCTGTCAGATCCCAAGCTCTTTTGTGCACAGCCCTGCTCAAATATTGTGTTGGATTTTGGTCTGGGTTGATTTACATGTATGCTTGGGGTCATTGTCATGTTGAAAGATGAAACTCCTCTTCATCTTCAACTTTCTAGCAGACGCCTGAAGGTTTGAACTGGTATTTGGTTTTAAGTAGCTCGTAATTCCTTCCACCTTGACTAACCCCCCCGTTCCAGCAAAAGAAAGGCACGCTAAATCATGAAACTGCCACTATTCTGCTTCACTGTGAGTTGGTGTTTCTTTTGGTCACGCAAAGTGTTTTTGCACCAAAAGTGACTTTTGGAGTTATGGTGACAGACTTATCTCTTGGTCTCATCTGAACATAACACATTTTCCCAGATGCTTTTGGGAGACTTTTTTTTGCATTTTTTAGCCTGTCTCGAATGTTTTCTTAGAAAAAGGTTCCACCTTGCAAATCCATGCCATAGTCTAAACAGAAGGAGAATCTGGGAGCTTGTCGTCAGATGAAGTACATGTAGTATACAAGTACATGTACACTACTTGTACACAAGTAGTATAGAATTATTTTCATCTCGTCTTTTCATTGCTGTTACTTCGCAACAATGAGATCCCTTTTTAATATGTTACTAGGCCTGTGTTGAAAAAATAGATTTTCCGATTCTAAATTGATTCTCATATTAATTCCTAAAAATCGATTCGTATGTATAAAGATCGATTATTTTTCATCATTAGATTATCGCCAGGTGAAGTTTAATCCCAGTTGTCACGTCATTTCATTCACACATGCGCGTGGTGTGAAACGATCAAACAATGAACACGGCGTCGAAGAGCAGCGGTAGCGTTAACAAAGCGCTGGTTTTTAAAACTCCCGAACTAAATGAAGTTTTCTTTGGAGAAAATGCTGCAAGAGGGGTCACTAAAAGCCGGGGACACTGCGTGCTTCTCTGCCCCGCCCGCCCCCGCTGCCCTTGTGAACAAAACAAACATGTCGAAGCGACCGCCTGAGAAACCAGTGCAGAAGCTACAGAACCAAAGTTTACTCCGTACACACAGCCGGCTGAACAGACTGTTAAGGCTGGAAATGACTTGCTGTTTGAGCCTGTGTTTATGCTGCCCTATGCGTTCGCCTCCGTTTGCACAGACAACCAGCTGCGTTAAGAAAGGGACCAACGCTCGCGGACCACGTGAGGAGAGCGCGTCGTACTGTAATACAAAATTATGATTCCACTTATTACAGACGTCGCCGTTAAAGTACATGATCTTTCTTCTCACGTATCCTTCCATCTCCAGTCAACTGTGTGCTGGCAAAACTTGCAGATCATTGAATCACCAGACACGTTACACACAGACACGGACACACTCATACACACCCCCAACTGTGCACAACCAGTGTTCGGTGTTTTGGATATTTCAGCTTAAATTTCAACATTTTATACAAGTTCAATGAAGTTCATATTATCTATATTTACTATAGCTTGTTTGGTTTCTTCTTTTGTTTGGTTTTGACATACCTGGAAAAATGCCCGATGCTGCATGGCAAGCTGTGTGTCTGGTGACTATAAATTAGAATGAATTAGACAAGCTAAGATGATTTTGTTTACTGCATGAGCTGTTGCAATTTCCTTCTTTTTTGCACTTTAAATGGATATTGAAAGGCCCATTTGAGTTATTTATTTTTTAGTTATTTAACAATAATTATTTTTAAATTATTATTTCACTAGTTATTTTACAGTCATATAATTCAGGCAACAGCTCAAATTTTTTTTTAATAACACTAACCTACAGCAATATCGGATCAAATCAAATGGTGATAATTGATTCTGAATCTTAAAGGAGCTTGAGGCCGGATTGTGGAAAGATTTAAGAAAAAAAATCCGTCTACATTTTAAGTTTTCTAGTAATAATGTCAGATGAAGCGTTCCAAACCCAAAAGAATGAGCCCTCTAGTGTATCTCTCCTTTACCTTGAACAGGCTGTGTGCTGCAAAATGTGCTGCAATTCGGTCCCTAATTTGCCGCACTGGGCTGCGGATGTGACGTCACATGACGCTGCATGTGCGTTCTCCCCGTTCTCCCGTGCCGGCTTCACTGTTGGCTGCAGTACCCCCAACTGCCGTCGTGGTGAAGGGTGGCGCTAGAGAGCCTCATTTCTTAAAAGGAGCCTCATGCTCCTTTAAGAATCGGAATCGAATCGAATCTACCGTCTACAAATGCCAAAATGTTCATATCCTTCATTACATTTATAAAATGATTAGTCTCCTCCTCACTCCAAAAGTGATCTGGTCTTGCGTTTCTCCATGTTTATAAGTACTTCCTGGACTCAAAAGACCAAGATTCCTTGTATGTGTGTAAAAATTAATTAATTTGAAAAATAGATCATTATTATTATTGCTCTTTTGAGTCCAGGAAGTACTTATAAACATGGCGAAACGCAAGACCAGATCACTTTTGGAGTGAGGAGGAGATTAATCACTTCATAAATGTAATAAAAGATATGAACATTTCGGCATTTGTAGACGGTAGAACGTACCGGGATAGCGAGATTTACAAAAAGGTGAGCGAAAAGTTGCGCGAAACAGCATTTGTACGAACGCCGGGCCAGATCAAGCACCGCTGGAAGACGAGATATCCCAAATGATTAATTACCATGTATACAGGGATAACCCTGTTTGCTCACGCATGTAAACGGAATATTCCGACTGTTTCAGTAACCGGAATATTGACCTTAACCCCAATTTTGACTGCATGTAAACGTAGTCCATGGTTTTTTGCTGTAGACTAGCAACTGAGTAAATATCAGGAAAATCTATCTAAGACGGCTGAACTTTTTATAGATTTTTTTTGTTTCTTTTTCTTCAATTGAATTGTACAGGTTAAAGGTCACATTATTATTATTATTATTATTATTATTATTATTATTGTGGTCTAATTTTTTGAACATCCAAAAATCTTGAATTATATCAGGGGTGTACACTTTTTGTGTAAACTGTATGATAGGCTTTCTGTTTCTGATAACTACATATTGTGTATATTGGCATTATATTGTGCACACAACATTACAAACATCATTTATCTCCTGAGGGAACATAATCCGTACTAGCAAAGAAGTAGATCGAAATAATCTAAGCATATGTGATGTTTTTACAGGTTAGGCGGTTTGCTGAGGCTTTCTTTTGTCTTGAACATCCCAGACAATCTGCACTGGCATATCAGGAGCTGCAGTAAGTTCTACTGACATTGTTTAAGCATTGATATCATGATCAGACCTGGGCCAGTGTGTGCTTGTTTGAAATACCACAAGCCAGATGCTGCTTCTTTTTTTCTTTTTTTTTTTGGTTCTAGTCTAACATGTTTCTCTTTTCCTTCCTTAATGCTTCCATTAGTGCTCACAGTCACCAGCAGATGACTAATGCTATCAAAAGCTCCAGCTACTTCTTATCTTTGCCTGCACTTCCAGTGGAATGTGCAGACCTTGATGGTGATATTAGTTCCCTGCCGATCATCTTTGAGGACAGATACCTAGATTCTATCACAGAAGGTCAGTAACAAAGTAGTTCACTATTCTCACATTTTTTAAAAACCAAATAGATGTTTGTGCTTCCCTTTGTCTGTTTTCAATCTGATTTCATCCTGAAGACCGTGATGGACCTTGGTTGGGCATTCACAGTACAAAGACCGGGGCTGCATCCGGTAAAACGGACAAGTCCAATGCAAAGGACAACGCCGCAGGAGGAAGTGTCTTACCTGAGTCAAGTTGTACCCCCATAGACAACACCTGGGCAGAGAACTATGATCCACCACCTAAGTCCAAAGGCAAGTCAGTAAAACTGAAGAAAAATTCAAAGACTGAGAACTCCAAGAAGTTGATAAGACAGGGCTCTAAAGACTCTGTGGTTTTAGTTGGTTATAAGAACCTTAAAGCTCCTTATGGCAACAAGTACAAGCAAGAGGGGGCCCCACTTAACCAAGAAGAGGCACAAGATTCCTTGCGGCGGGTTTCAAGTAGTTCTTTACGGAGAAATTCTAGTTCTCGGCTCGATTCTGTTGCCACATCGGCATGTTCTGGAAACCGCATGGATGATACTGTTTTAGGTGAAAGTTTAAACAGCGCTGCTTCTCATAAAGCTTTTTGCAAAAATCCCTTTACTCTGAACATGCACAGTAATCCTCAGGCAGGTACTGGGGCTATTGCGACATGCCAACAAACTCAAAAAGACGACACGGTTGACATCTCTGGCCAAAAGCTGCCACAGCAGTTTCCTGGACTGAATCCCGGTGAACTGAAACCAGGTACTAAGGACCCATCCCAAGGTGATAAAGTTACAATCCTCCCACCATGTCAGACTGATGCAAATCTCAGCATCAGTATTCCTGAGACCAGCCAGACAGATCTTTGTGCCTCCCAACAGTCTGCAGGGGAATCTGTATTTGAAAGGCCAAGTAAGGAGGCACCGGTAAAGGTGAAAAGTGATTGTATCAAGTTGCCAGATGGAGGAGCAGCCAGTGCCTCATCTCGCCTCTCCGACTCGGGCATCGAGAGTGAGCCCAGCTCCTTTGCCACTCAGCTTGTTCTTGGACCACATGCCTGTGCGGGACCAGGCTCCACTGAATCAGTTATCACTGCTCTGCAGCCGGAGAAAACCCCCCAGTCTCTGGCTCCACGGCCGGCTCAGCAAAGCACAGGGCAGAAGCCCAGTGGCACAGGAGAAGTTCTCTACCCAGAAAGTACAAGTGGCATCAGTGGAGTCCAGTCCTCTCTCACTTCCATCAACTCCCTGCCCTCAGATGATGAGGGCGAAGGTTCCTCTAGGGCCTCCAGCAAAGCGGACGTCCGAGGCAGGAAATCCAGCATTTTGGTACAAGAGCAGAGTGTAGTTTTCTCTGGAGAGGTAACAAAAATACCTAATGTGGCCTGCAACCCCGACAGTGTTGCAGACGATGCTCAACTCAGAAAACACGCCGTTGACTCGGAAACAGACTCTAAACTTACAGGCACTTGTGAATTAGGAGGAGAGGAGGCAGGTGGCCCTGGGAGCGTGAAAGAAGCCCGTAGTGAACCTCATACCGCCTGCCCCTCCAGCAACTCTGCTACTAGTAGCACTGACCTAGTAAAACATGGGATGGTAGAGAACTATTTTGGCTCCTGCTCTAGTACGGATGCATCTGAGATCAGCCCTGTAGAAACATCTGCTATAACACTGGGGATCCAGACAGGTCCACAGGTCGAGGAGGAGGAGGAAGAAGAGGCTGAACATGAAATGATAGAGAATGGCTACTACGAGGAAGGTGAAGCCTATAACTTTGTGAACGGCGTTGCTGATGATGAGCCAGCTGCAGCTGCAGAGGCAGCTTCTCTAGAGACGAGTCTCCTGTTTGAACAGCTTGATATTGGATATCTTCACGAGACAAAGGATTTATCAACAGCTCCTATATGCTCCAACCTAGCCTCCAGCATGGTTGGTTATAGTTTGGGTAGACCTCCCTTTTCCTCCGCCTCCTTGTCTTCCAGCTTGCATTGGTACGAATGCGCACCCACGCCACAGATGAAAGCGTGAGTCACCTCTTAAGTTCTTTTTCGGAAATCATACTCAATGTTATATTCAGTGCGTATCTGTCTTGTGTTTCACATATAACAAATTAATATTCATGAATCCATGCCGTTATAAATGTGCAGGTTTATCAAGGCCAAGGAAGAAATGAAGCAGCTCAGGCTCCCTGGGTTCTTGTACAGTGAAGTTCCTGAGCTGGCATCCACTGTGCCCTATTTCAGCTTAGAGGAGGATGAAAGCTGTGAAGAAGGCATTCATCTCATAGTCTGTGTCCACGGCCTGGATGGTAGGGGATCATCAATTTTAGTACTTCAAAACTAAAGTTGTTCTGTTATAACCCCCTTTGCCTTAAATTCAAAAACACAATATTGCATTTTTGCTCCCTGCATTGCTACAGGCAACAGTGCAGACCTTAGATTGGTGAAGACTTACCTGGAACTTGGATTACCCGGTGCTCGGATAGACTTCCTAATGTCTGAGAGGAATCAAGTAAGTGCTCGTATCTGATTTGAGGTAGAAAAACTCAAGTTATAAAAAGAAAAAAGACTGTTTTTCTTGAGCTAGGAGAACCGGTCATGATTAATGTACAACTCTTCATTTGCAGAATGACACCTTTGCTGACTTTGAGTCAATGACAGACCGACTGCTGGATGAAATAGTACAGTACATTCAGATATACAGCCTGACCGTGTCAAAAATAAGGTAATATATTCCTTGTTATATCAGAATGTTGATTAGGAGTAGGAACAGCTTCTCATGTCTCTGTTGTGATGGATAAACAAGTGATTAATTAAATATCTGAATTATGACTAAAGCAAACTGTTTCATGGCATGAAGAAGTGTATTCATGTTTTAGTGATACTGACTAATCTTTTATACGACATCCGCCCAGCTGGTGAAGCGAGGGCCAAAACGTATTTATTAATCATTATATGACCTAATCTCAGTATTTTTCATTGGCAGCTTTGTGGGTCATTCCCTGGGGAACCTCATAGTTCGCTCAGTGCTGACGAGACCCAGATTTAAATGCTACCTGAGCAAGTTGCACACGTTCCTTTCCCTCTCTGGACCTCACTTGGGCACGTTGTACAACAGCTCTGCTCTGGTCAACACAGGTGAACCTCCGAAACATTTCAGTGTATTTTCAGAGATTCCAGCTATTTCTTCTTTATTTTTTTCAATTCAATTTTATTTATATAGCATCTATTACAACAGAAGTTGTCCACAGACCCAGAACATGATCCAAAGTAGTTGTGTGGGTGGAAAAAAAAACGTTTGTAACAATTTTACACCCTATTCCATAATTGTATTGGTTTTTATCATTTTTTTTGTTTTTTTCTTTAGTTAACAGCATGGCTATTATTGTGTTTTTTCCCTTCTCTGCTAATACTTTGTCATAATTATGAGTACTGTTATATAACTGTAATTTTTTTCACTTGTTCCTAGGCCTTTGGTTCATGCAGAAGTGGAAAAAATCAGGGTCTCTTCTGCAGCTGACGTGCCGTGATCATTCTGACCCTCGCCAGACTTTCTTGTACAAACTCAGCAAGAAATCCGGTTAGATTTTTCTGTTTTTAAAACAAACAATTTGCTCTGTGAATTTGGAATACAGAACAAATATGTAAGTATAAACTAAATGTCTCCCATCATAGGCCTGCAGTATTTCAGGAATGTGGTGCTAGTGGGGTCACTGCAGGATCGCTACGTTCCCTATCATTCTGCTCGAGTGGAAATGTGCAAAACCGCATTAAAGGACAAACAAACAGGTGAGTTTAAGCAAGATTCTTAATGGGCACATTGGATATAATCGCCTCCAAGGACAAGATGACTTATGTAAATTCAGATGTTACTCAGATTATAAATCATGGAGGAGTAAATAAAAAAAAAAAAAAGAAAAGCTGTCTGACGTACTCACACAACCAGTTGAGAACCAGTTGCCTTAACATGTTTGTTTCACTCTTCTCTGCACCAGGGCCTGTGTATGCTGAGATGATTGAGAATCTGCTGCTGCCAGTACTTCAGAACAAAGACTGTAATCTAGTACGGTATGATGTCATCCACGCCCTGCCCAATACGGCCAACTCCCTTATTGGCCGGGCTGCTCACATTGCCGTCCTTGATTCTGAGATCTTCCTGGAGAAGTTCTTCCTCGTTGCAGGCCTCAAGTTCTTTCAGTAGAGTTGCGTCACAATCAGACACTTGGCTGGACAAGAGGAATGTGGCGCCAATACCTCACTGCAGTTAAAACGTTGTTATTGATTGGTGGTATCTAGGCTCTTCTTTTATTGATACACTTAAGTACTTTTAAACGCATTTGAACAAATCATTATTTTTCCCATGTTTATATGGAACTCATGGTGGATTTGGAGTTCACTTTTATTTTTCTACAATGATTTTTTTTTTTCCACTTTGTGTTTGAGAAACAGTTTCCCCCATCATATGCTATAATTTTAGAATTATTTATGTGTTCTTCTCTTATTTTAAACTATTTTACTCCAGGTTGTTCAACACATGTTTTGATGCTGAACTGGAACTATAGCTGCTACAAAAATGAAATGGTTGTTTTTAGTGAGCTCGCCAAGTCAAGTCTGCACCTACTGACCTTCCTGTTACAAATGTTTTTCCACCAGTTTTCAGAGACACTGCATTAATTTGCACGACAACTACATTTTACAAGGTTTTTGTACTGATGCGATCATTTCTACGAGTTACTTTTTTATCGGCGATTTTCCATCATTTTTAAAGAAAAAGACTACATTTGAAATAGGATTGTTGCTCAGATTTTGCAGTTGTGGCTTTGATGTTAATACTTTATTGCATTGCAGTATTGTGCACATTTACCCAGCCTGGTGTTGGGAGAGAAAAGTTTTGGCTATGACATAATGACATTTTATTACAGGGGTTCAAAGGAATAATCATTATTTAGCAAAAGCACATGTTCGTTATATTGAAATTGTCTTGTTGAAAGTGATGAGTTGATAATTTTGTGATTTATGTTTAAACTGGAAAGTATTGGTTGGAATTGATAAATGTTTCTTGAACAGTTGTTTATATATGATCATAGTCTACCATTAAACATGCATCTTATAAAGTTATCTGACTTTTCTTTCTTGTGTCTGTTTTGAAGTTTTTAAGACTTTTTTTAAGAAGAGAAAAATGGTCTAAAATTACATCACTTTGCCAATTAGCACAATCTTGTCTGATAGAGGAAATATAGTTTTATCTGCATTATTCAAAGACAATGTTCATCACAAAACACTAGTGGCTCAGCTTTAGCTTTAGAAATGTAGTTTGATTTGATAACTGTAAAGCTTTTTGTTGAAAAGATTAATTCATTTCATATTGTTTATTAGGATTTTTTTTCTTCAGCTTTTTATGATTGTATACATTTGGAATAATTGTACTGCTATATTATATTAGTGTTTGTTGTTGTGTTATGCAGTTGGTTGAATGACCCTGCTGGTGGCAGTATTATACCAGACTTTCTCTCTCTCTCTCTGTGTGTGTGTGTGTGTGTGTGTGTGTGTGTGTGTGTGTGTGTGTGTGTGTGTGTGTGTGTGTGTGTGTGTGTGTGTGTGTGTGTGTGTGTGTGTGTGTGTGTGTGTGTGTGTGTGTGTGTGTGTGTGTGTGTGTGTGTGTGTGTGTGTGTGTGTGAGTGAAGCAGCTTGCTTTTTATTGCAAGTGCAGATTTGGGTAATTTTATACCCATGGTTTATAGATGACAGAGAGCATGATGTTTCAACCTAGAAACCTATTATTATTCTGAAACTTGAAATAACACATTTTATTTTAACCCCGTGGTTAATCCGGGAAGGCCGATGGCTCAGTGTAATTATAAATGTTATTTTATGTGATCTATCCACTTATTTGATTTTAAAGTGCTGTTGAACACCAGACCAGCAGATGCTCATTTCAGTGTCGACTGATTAACAGACTGTAACCGAACATGAGTCGGTAACTTGTACATATTATTAAAACAAGGATACTTTACACCCGTTGTTTCAGAGCTTGATTCCTCTTTCTGGGTCGAAAGGAATAGATTTAAATTGTTTGTGTGTTTGCACCGTACTTCTCAGTACTCGAGTTGAGGGGGGATGGCATCCCCCCCTGAAATAAAAACGGCCAAAATCATCCCCCCTGTAAAAAAGCCATCCCCCCTTTCCATCCCTTATGTCATTTCATCAATGAATGTGGTTTTACTGCTATTTCAACATTTAGAGTCATCACCAGAAAAATAGTTCCAGAAAAATGTGACAATTTCCACCTGTTTCAAGTAAATTTTCACTTAAAATAAGTAGGAAAATCTGCCAGTGGGACAAGATTTATCTTCTTATTACAAGCAAAAAAATCGTGTTCCACTGGCAGATTTTTCTACTTATTTCAAGTGAAAATCTACTTGAAACAGGTGAAAATTGTTGTTTTTTCCAGTGATGAGTCTTGTTTTAAGTGTAATATGATTTTTTTTTACTAAAATGAGACATTTTAACAAGAAATAAGACAAATATTCTTGTTAAGATCTTGATTTTTTGCAGTGATCCATTTTACTTATCCTGTGAAGGACAGAGGGATATTGATAAGTTCAGAAAACTGTTTTTATTGTTGTGTTTTTATGTAAGCCCAGTGGATATTTAAAGCTTACAGAAGGCTGCATTTAACTGCTGCTATGTCATTCCTGCAGTATTTCTGCAGGTGTTTTGGTCAGTGCTATTATTTGTAATATATTATATTATTTGTAATCAGCACAAATTATCTGCCCCCATATGATAAAATCCACCATCCCCCCTGATTTTGTTTTACAACTCGAGTACTGGTACTTCTGACTTAACTTCAACAATTTAAATTAATGAAATAAATGCAACACTTGTGACTGTCCCTCTAATTAGCGCGACTCACTGTGAAAGAATGAAGGAGGGGCGCAGTGCTATAGATTTTACACATTTTGAGGTTGGTTCCTCTATATTGAATAAAGGATTTCATATTGAGGCTTTCTAAATGTGATTAAAAAACCAAAACAATTCTGGAATAGGGTGTAAAATGATTAGAAACCTTTCCAGCATCAACCCAGTCCCCGGCCGCACCCCCGCGGCTGGGCGGGATGGTTCAGTCCGGGTGTTTGCTGGAGCGGAGGTGAACAACGTGAATGTACAACATGTTGTGAGCTGCGCCTTTTCTAACTTCTGCCATGCTTTTACTCGGATTACAGAAATAAGACCGTGTTGGAAGCTGAATTTACCCGGCAGTGAGGTTTGAGTTGTGTCATCTACCACCGTGATGGTAAGTAATCTGCTTCATTCAAGTTAAACTGACTGATGCACTTGTTGCACTAAAATCATTACAACTCCATCCTGGTCTGGAAAATGTCATTTTTCTTTGGGAAAATAATGAGAGAGGAGTTACAGTTTTGTTTCTGTTTTGTAGTGAGTCATCACTTGCAGGGGGTTATTTATTTTCCCACCTGCAAAAAAGGTAATGGGTGGGGGAAAAAGTTTGTTTTTTCAGTTTTAAATGCTTCCCTGTATGCATACTCCTCCTTGGTCCCCCCCAAAAATGAAAGATTGGCTCACCCTATTGTTTTAAAGTGGGAAGATCGTACATGGTGTTCCCCCACTCATGCAAATGCACGGCTTTATCTTTTCCTGCTGTGGTTTTTAGAGAACAGCCAGGATCCCTGTTGAGCCTGAATTATGGTTCTACGTTAAATCGACGCAGAGCATACGGCGTAGGGCACGCGGCGACGCGCACCCTACGCCGTAGGCTCTACGTGTGTGTAACGCGGAACCATAAATCAGCCTTTACTGTTGCCTCAGACAGCTTGCAGAGTGCAGACCGGGTAGGTTGTTTGTCCACTACTGAGGCCTCAGAAGTGAGGATTATAACAGTCTTGAGGAAGAATTAAAGCATACAGATGGCTGCTCTCATTTCACGCCTGTCAGCAACGAGGGAGATGTTTTGAAGATGTCTGCAAACATGTTTTGGACCGATGGTGAGCTGGTTTTGCAGCGACATCCCGTGAAGCCTCGTGTGGCTTTTCCATATGCCTCAATTTGGTGAAGTGTGCTCTCATTTAGTGGATATTTTTCAGCGATCTCATTGAGAATCTTAAATACTACTACAGACTATAAGGAAATGATGGGTAAAGTATTGCATGGAAGACTTACTGCATGTCATTATACTCATCAAAACAACTGGGACAGACTAGTAGTCAGAGCAGATGTTAAGGCAAACACCCTTTACTCACTCTGTGAGAATGTTTAACACATTTTCTCATTTTATAAATGTTTTATATTTGTGATTTTTATATTGTGGCATGAGTTAATTACTGATAGTTGTTTTTTTTTCTCTTTTTAAATGGGCCAACTAGAGAA
This sequence comes from Cololabis saira, assembly GCF_033807715.1. Taxonomy (NCBI): domain Eukaryota; kingdom Metazoa; phylum Chordata; class Actinopteri; order Beloniformes; family Belonidae; genus Cololabis; species Cololabis saira. Next base: position 6,098,395 of record NC_084603.1, read on the forward strand.
AGTACAGATCACGTGTTGCCTCACAGTGCTGTTATTGCACAAGTGTCATTGGAAGTCTACTTTATAGATGCACTAGGTTTTTAATGATTACAGTTATACAACCAGCGCTACACCCCGTTGACTAACAAGAAGAAATATATGCAACAATGTGTGCACTGTACCTGCAGGCCCAAGGCTTAAAAAGCAGAGTGTGATTGATTGATATGCATATATCAAGTCTGATGGTTGAAGCTAAGACATTGTGAAATAATGTACTATATTGCAATTTTTACCTCTTTTATTAATTTTCCAGGGTTGGGTAAAGTTTAATATGGTTGTGTGGTATATAAGATATACGACTGGAATTTCAAGTTTTTTTTTCCTTCTTCTCCTATCTGTGCTGACACTCAGTTGTCAGTGAGGCCGTGTTTGAACACGTTTGTAAATCATATTCGGTATGACCGTATCAGCCTACAAGACAGACTTCTGTAGGTCTCGTAACTGGTTTTTCACACTGGCTACACCTATTTCTACTGTTTATTTTCTTATGATTTATATCTCTCGGGATTCCTTGTTTATGTAGTGGTTTTACTTGCATGCGTACATCTTTTATCTCCTGCTCTTGAGGATAAACTGAAGAGCTGGGTATTTAAAATACACACAAAATAAAAAGTGTGTCCAAATATGTGTTACTATGGCATATTATTTATAGGAGTTAGCTTTTTACTAACGGATGTTGCAAGAAATTAACATATATATATATATATATATATATATATATATATATATATATATATATATATATATTTATTTATTCGTTTTATTTTATACATTTTTTTAATAATGTATTTTTTTGGGTTGTTTTTTTTTTTTTTTCCTTCAATATCCCCTTCGAGCTTTATCCCGAGCAGGATTTAAGGGATCACAGTCGGCGCACAGCAGTAATTAACCTGATTAATTGATTCTTAGACGTTAAGTAGATGAGCTTCGTACCAGTTGGGGCTTTGGGTCAGCATAACGGAGCAAGATTCAGTGAACCTTGGGTTCTTGTTGAGTGCTGTTGGTATTTTAAGAATTATCTGCATGAACACATGCAGTTTCCACTGTAATGTCTTTCAAATGTAGACTGATTGTTTCCAGTTAATATGATCACACTGAATGTCCCACGACCCCAAATACACGATTTTTGTGTTTTTATAGTTTTTATTGTTTCTCTTTCTTTTCTTTTTTTTGCCCCCTAAAGATGGATCAACTTATTTTGAGCACTATTTTAGATTCAATCCTGGTTGGAGCTCCTGGAAGGAAGATGCAGTGGTAAAATGCTTGTCATTTAACCCCTCAGAAGGGTCAAGCCATGTTGCGTTAATCTGCTTGTTGGATAATGAGACACATGCATGTTCTTGTGTCTGCAAGTGGGATTGTGTTTTGCTTTGGCTGTCAACGCTTGGACTAATGCAGCAATAGTCCAGAAGAATATACAGGAGTGGTTTGGTGCAGGAACATACCGGTCGATTATCTTTTACATTCTGTTCTGCTGTTGTCAATATTAATGTTGAAATGTTCTTGGATTATGTTTGCCATGGCTTTGCTTGCCTCACTCTGATGTAATTGGCCTTTTTAGATGCAATATGGATGACTCCCCCTGGAACACATAACTGAAGGACAGAGATTAGGAGGAAAACGCTGAAGGCGTTCAACGTAAAAGCAGTTCTTATCACAGACGTTCACAGGACATCATGTCTTTCTCTGCAAAACATGAGCGAACCATTTGTGTTCTCCTTCCAAATAAAGACCAACTGGATATCGGTGTTGGGGTGAGTATTTCCGAATGTGTTTCGTGCTATCATCAGAGGTCTGATTAGACGGCCATTGTTCTCTCTTGGTGCTTTCGCTGGATATGTTATCAGTCCTGTACAGTTTTGTACTGGCACATGGCATGCTGTATACTTCATTGTGAATGCATATTGAAAACACTTTTTTTTTTTTTCTTTTTCTTTCACCTGCTTCAGCTGAAGTCCTCAGGGCAGGATGTTTTCAATAGAGTAAAAGAGCTTCTCGGAATCAAAGAGCTGCATTTCTTTGGCCTCACTGTGGTGAGAGGTGAGTTCACCCGGCATGGACCCTTTTTTTTAAAATTTTTTTACTTATTTATTTTTTTTCGAAGAAATATGGACACCTTTAATGGATTTTCTCAAGCAACAATAGAATATATATATCTGTAAAACAAGTGGGACAATTTTAGTTTGTTTGTGAGGCTATTGAGTGTGACCATTTTTTTTATTTTTTAGTTTTTTTTCCATTTAATTTTAATTTTTTTTTTACTTTATTTTTCTATGTGCCACACCAGAGTGACGTTCAGTATAACAATAACAAAAAAAACTACTAAAATACATATAGACATAAGACAGACACCAACCTCAACATTTACACGAAGGTATGGACCCTTACCAGCATCTGGATCTGAAAGCCAACTTATCCTGCAGTACACATGTGAAAATGTGATTATCGGTAATGAAGTAACACATTTCAGCACTCTTACAGTTACAGTACAAACCAGATTTAGATGAGAGCATGGTTTACTGCAGTGGCACTTGTGCTGGGGAACCCTAAGTTCCCACCATTAGGCTATATTACTAAAACAAAAATATAATTCTGCCCTCAGTCTGCATAATTGAATGGTGTAATCCACTTTAGCCACTGACCAAAGTCCTGAACTTTCTCCTTGGTGTGTTTTCTGTTTTAAAAATGCATTGAAATACCTCGGTAATCTTGCTTGGTTCACCACTTGAACAACGGGCTTTTGTTTTTGTGGTGTTGGTTCAGCGATCATTTGGGTATAGATCCCTGTGATATTAACTTCATTAAGCCTGGAATGCAGCCTTGCATTCCTCTGCTATGCTGAGGAGGGATGGGTCGTTGACGGGAAGGGGAGGGTTGTTGGAGGAGGTAAATGGGGTACGGGGTTGGTGTCGGGGGGGGGCATGTCATGACACAGGCTGGCTCACTCGCTGTTACTCAAAGGCCTCGCTTTGGAATGACAACTGAGGGAGTACGAGTGAGTCAGAGCGGGAATGAGACGAGAATGAGGTTTAATGAAAACCGAGTGGGGGGATGGGGGGGGCGAGTGTTGTGACACAGCTTGGTGAGCCTGATTCGGCTACACGTAGTTGAACTAAAGTGATGAAGTGGATCAAATGGAGAATGCCTATGTTGTGATTCACTGGACCACTGGCTGTGTTCTACACATCTTAATGCAGAGTTTGCAAATGGCTTCTTACATCTTCCAGTGAGATGAAAGTAAAACGTTTGTCAAATCAATACTGATATCATGCCTTGCATTCGGTTGCATGATGTATAAACTGTAAAATATCTAAATGTTGACTGTCCATCTCTTCAAAAGGTTAAAGTGTCTTAAATCAACACAACTCCTGCCAGAAGTGTTTGGTTTATGTTATAACTGGGATTATAAGATGGATACAGAATTTTTCTTTTCTTTTTTGCCATTGTAGTCATAGCTTCCGGGTAGCCCCGTTTACACATAGGACAAACAAGGGCTTTTTTTTTTGTCTTTTGCCTTAATGAATCCCATTGTCAGGCGAATTTTACGCTTGGTTACATTATTGCTTGGTCTGTGTGCATCTCCCCGTTTCCAACCTCTCTCTTCTCCTTTCCAGACAATGAGCATGTATTTTTAGACATGGAAGAAAAGCTAACCAAGTACTTTCCTAAGGAATGGAAGCAAGACTCTGGGAAGGCAAGCCACTCTTTTGCAACAAATGTTGATTTCTTTACTTTCTCCTAAACATTTAGTTGGAAAATGACTTTAATTTGTCCACCATCTTCGATTTTATTATGACAAGAAGGTGGCTCGCACACGATAATTCTGACATTACTGTCTCCACAGGTATCACAGAAGAGACCCTTTTTTCTAGTGCTCTTCCTCAAAGTGCAGTTTTATGTTGAGAATGGAAGACTCATTAGGTATGTTCTTTTGGATGAATGTTTGCTGCATGTTCTCCAGCTTAGACCTTCTTCATGTTCTTCGTGGGTTTTTTTCTTCTCATTTGTTTGTGTACATGTGGTACCAGTGAGCGAAAGGCGCGACATCTCTACTACTCTGCCTTGCGGGAGCGAGTGCTGCACTCTGAATGTCGTCAGCAGGAGGAGGTTTACTTCCAGCTGGCAGGTTACGCACTACAGGCCGACCTCGCTGACCACCCCCTGGAAAGGGAGGGAGCGGAGGTCACGCCTTACTTTGAACCCAAGGACTACTTTCCTCCATGGGTAAGTGCAACTTATGTGGTGGCAAAAACCTTTTGAAATACAAAAAAAAACTTTTGAGCTCATGCAATTTTCCTTGAAATATTGAACAATTTTCCATTTCTGATTCTGAGCTGTCTGCTTCCTTCTGCACATCTGCACCCTCTTCCTGCTGTAGATCATAGCCAAACGTGGCGAGAGCTATCTCCTGTGCCATGGGCCCAAAGTACACCAGGAGTTGTGGGGGATGTCCGCTCGTGATGCCGTCCTCTGCTTCATTAGAGACTCGTGTCAACTTGAGGACGTACCTGTCACATTTTACAGATTGCAAAAGGTCATGAGTCACTATATTGTGAATATGTTTTGAAATGAGTGCTGATGGGTCACACAAAACTGTAGGCTCTTTTTTATTTGCATTTTTATGCTAGTGAATTAAATTTCAGTGTATTTTTTCATGTATTCCAAGAGAACATTCTCTGCTGGGCCAACCAAAGTATTTGTTTGGCCTCATTTGAGCTGTGTTGGACAAATGACTACAGGGCGGTTATATAATCCTTCAACTATCCCAGGGTGTTTTTCCTCCCTATTCATAATAACTCATGTACTGAAGGATATTTTGAAGGCTGGTTCATCCATTGGGTGATACACCATCACTCTTAAATGCATTGTTAGCATCAGGTCAGTGTTTCTCAAGGAAAAAGGAGGGAGGCTCAGCTGTGAAACAGTTATCTTATCAGAGCCATGCAGTTGCCTCTCTGACATCTCATCATTCGTCTTTCCAGGATAAAAAAGAGGAGAGAGGAACAGCATTGCTTGGTCTGACCCTACGAGGAATGCAAGTTTATCAGGTATGAGTGTGTTTCTAGTATTATTAATGCACAGCATGTACACCATCACATGCGTACACAAAAGCAACTCTGTGTTGACTCAAAGATTCAGTCGTTCCATCTGTAGTCCAAGTAAAACCCCTGACTAGCAATGTGAGGAATGTGTGGGATTGCCATCAACAGCAGTCTGGCAGAAGATAGCTGCCTGCCGTGCCTGTCAGTTGTTTGATCTATCCATCAGGGGCCATCTGGGGGGAGGATTAGCACACCAGGCCTTGCTGATTAAAAGCCAACAGACCGTGAGATATCTCGAGAAGCCCTTGGCCTCTTCTAAGTCCAGATGGCTCCAAAAAGACAATTGGTTATTGATCACTCATTCTGAAATGCATTTAAGCAGATTTATACGTTATGTGTGTTTGTGTGTTTTGTAGGAGGTGAACAACATGCGACAGCTGCTATATGACTTCCCTTGGTCAAATGTTGGCCGTCTAACCTTCCTGGTATGAACGCTTCTCCATCGCTCATTTCCATTCCCCAATGAGATTGATTTAAATTCTTGTAATTACTTAGTGGGTGAAGAAATTTATATTTCCCCATTCAGGGTAAGAAATTTGAGATCCAACCAGATGGCTTACCGTCAGCGAGGAAGCTGGTGTACTACACTGGGTCATCGTTCCGCTCTCGACACCTCCTGTTACACCTGAGCAGCAGCCACCAGCTCTACCTCAGTCTGCAGCCTGCACTCAAACACCTCCGCCAGCTGGAGGAGAGCAAAGGTAGGGGAGGGGGAGTAGCTGCCATGACAAGGAGATTGTTACCCCCTGTTAACACTGAAAGCGTCACGGGCGTCATAAGCGTCTGGCTGCCATTCATTGTCTATGAAAAACGGGCGTCGAGAGGCGGCGGGACCGGCGCGTCAATTTGCGCGTCAAAAGTTGAAAAATCTTAACTTTATGCAAATGAGCAGCGGCGATGCCGAGGCGTCGTCCAATCACAGACCGGGATTCTCGAAGCGAGAAGCCTCAATGCAGATTGTACTTTCATGTACACACAAACGTACACTCATTCACATGCATACAGGAGCAGAGCTGTCACTAACAAACTTATTTTATCAGGAATTAATATATTTCATCCAGTAAAATGACATTTTTGCTGATTTGACTGTCGTTTTTACCTGAACTGCTCATGCGAAACATGTATCTGATGGGTGAGGAATTGGATGGTCCCGACGATTTTATTTGCTACATTGATCCAACGAAAAATAATTAAAACCTGTGCTTATTAATCACAAAACACAGGTTAATCATCATGACCAAATCCGCTCCGACCCGGTGTGTCTGTGATCAGCGCAGACAGACTGCAGCTTCGCCTGAATTATGGTTCCGCGTTAAATCGACGGCATAGCCGACGGCGTAGGGTCGCCGCAAACCCTACGCCGTCGGCTCTGTGTTGGTGTGACGCTAAACCATAAATCAGCCTAGGCGGATTTATGGTTCACCGGGAGTGGGCTCTGGCGGTTGATGTTGATCCGCGGACAAGACAAAGGAGCATCAAACTCACTCTTATCTACGCGGAAATAACGCTAAAATATAAAGAAGGCGTCCCAAACTGTGATCTATGGTGAAATAGGAAACTGAAATTGTGTAGGCTGTTCCCAATGTTCCCTCCAGTTCTGCAGCGCAGCTTTAAGCCCCGCCCACTGCAGGCGTCAACAGTGCATGCAGCTTTCAGTGTGAACGCACCAAGCAGCGAGATGCTGGCGTCGGGAGATTTTTGACGCTTTCAGTGAGAACGCAGGGTTACAGTTTGGTTGTGGGGCTACACTGCCCTCAGAAAAGCACCTCAGCAGCTCCTGGAAGCTGAATGCATAAATAATGCAGAGTCCCTTATTTCGCAACAGCTCTATAAAACCACTGTCAGCCTCGAGCAGTTTCCAGCAGGAGCAGCATAACTAGTTTCTCAGTAATTTAGTCAGTACTTTATGCCAATTTCTTCATAAATGCTGTGAAACACAGTTGCTCTGCTTTTTTAAAATAATTTAAATAACCTTTCCTTAGAGTGACTCAGGACTTCCACATGTTTAAACCAGAATGATTTCCTTACGTGAACAACAGCTCCCACATCGGTGTAAACCTCCCTAATATGAATGATTCCTCCTGTTTATTTACAAAACATGTTTTACTCACAAGATGAACAAAAAGCAGCTCTTCATAAAACAAGAATTCTTATAGAAATCTTTTACATGTATTATAAGATATTCCTTTATTAATCCCACAGCGGGGAAATTCGCAATTCTATTGTTTCTTACTGAGACAAATAACAGGATTGTGTTGTAGTGAAGAAAATGTCTGTACATAGTGTTGTAGCTGAAATATGTATGTATGTGTGTGTGTGTGTGTGTGTGTGTGTGTGTATATATATATATATATATATATATATATATATATATATATATATACATACACTAATATATATATGTATGTATGTAAGTTTCCCTCAGTCATCGTAGATTCAAATTGGTTCTTTTGTCGGTATAAATAAAGTTTTCAGTGTCACTGTATCGAAGGCCTATTTGATATCTAGTCAGATCATTCTGACAACATTTGACGCAACAGTTTTATTTGTTTTGGAGATTTAAAAAAAAATTATTTTAACGTGAATTTTCTTCTTTTTAGAGAAAAAGTGTTACAGAGAGTCGTACATTAGTGACGACCTAGATGTGGACCCACCGGGCAGTGAAAGCAGCCCTGGTCTGTCCCGACACTCCACCAGCAGCTCCGGCATCGAGGCAGACGCCCGGCAGCACAGCATCAGCACCGAGGTCACCTCCACGGAGGAAGAAGCTCCCCTGCATGGAGAGAAGGGTCTGGGATCAGCAAGACGGGACAGCCCGTGCACCTCTGGGTTCAACTCCATCAGTAAGCCTGGAATGGAAGACGAAGACTGGCAAGAGGAAGGTGAGGATTACAGCTCCTCTCTCAAATGTAGCCTGCTAGAGATGGAGGGGACATTCATGCATATGTTTTGGGAATGCGACCGTTTACAAAGTTATTGGAATTCAATTCATTCCCTTACACAATTAATCCTGGACAAAAAATGTTATTTAACCAGTAGTTTATATTTATTAAATTACATATATAATTTACAACTAGATAACAAAAAATGCAGGATATTAATTTTGATCACTTACTTTGCAAAAAAATGTATACTTTTATTTTGGAAGAATGATTCCCCACCATCTTATAAGACTTTCATAGATCAACTCACAGCATTTCTACCATTAGAAAAACTAACGTTGGAAAAATATAACCGTGGCTATCTTTTTCAAGAATTTTGGTTCCCATTATTCTCTGGTTTAGAGAACTTCATTGTACGCTGATTGCTGTTCTATTGCTGTCATTTACTTTATGTATCTTATGTATCTGTAGGTATTTGAGTTTTAATGCCCCTACTGTTACTTACATCAGTAAGTAACAGTAGGTAGGCGGCGTAGGCGGTAGTTGGCATGCGTGCACAAAAGAAAATTGTAAGACCTACCGTCATTAAGGATGTATCTGATTGCCTTTCTTTTGTGAAATAAAAAGATATTTAAAAAAAGAAAAAAAAATGTAGCCTGCTCGCAGCACAATATCATTCCTACAGAAGTCTAGCTTTGTCTGTGTGTTTGAACACATTAAACCATTTCATGGATCAATGCAGTGAAGTTGTTCAAGCAAATAAACACTTTACTGTTTACAGCCACTGTACAGCTGACATTAGGCTAAACGTATCAAGCTACATCTTAATATCCAACTCTTAGAGAACTCTGTTTTGGATAAAAAGTTTTCCTGGGTTCCTATAAAACACCAACACTTACCTGAAATGGTGGTATATGTTTGAGTGAAGGAAACACTTGTGTTGTAAGTTACTCACCTGTGCTGGAGCAGTTCTGGTGATCTGCCTGGACAAGTCCTCTACAATGATTCAGAGGTGCCAGGCATCACTTTCCTGTTATGTCATCTTGTACATGACAGAGTTGTTTTTTTATGTTTTTTTGTTGTTTTTTTCAAACTACGAAACACAAAGCACTGAAGTATTTTTATACAATACAAAATAAAAACCTTTTTTCATAATCCAAATTACAGAACACTACTTTATATTTTAAAATGCTTATTTTAAACATGGGCATCATATTGTCCATCTCTGCTGCTAATGGGACTAGGCCTGTGTTGGAAAAAATCGATTCTCCAATTTAAATCGATTCTCATATTAATTCCTAAAAATCGATTCATATGTCTAAAGATCGATTTAAAAAAAAAAATTATTATTTTTTTTTTTCCATCACTACATTACAACTTTTGGTACTTTTTTGTTTATGCCCAAAAAGGGAATATTTTGTTGGACATGAGAATAACTGGTGCCATGTTTTTGCCTTTAAATATGTTTAAAGGTATGAAAACATTAAAGTTTTCAGTTATAATTGCATACATTGTCTATATTTCTTTGCTTTATATACTGTCTTGGGGTTACATTTGCATAAATGTTAAAAACCAAATTGTCATAAATGGGGAAAAAATAAAAGCGATTTCTTTCGTCCTCTGTTTGCTGCCCTGGATCTGTTTGGTAATTCTGCCCGACATGATGTTTCTGAAAGCAGTTCTATCAGCATTCTGGGAGCTGATTGGTCCTTACAGCATCATTAGCTGCAATACTTGCTGTTGAATCTCAATATAATACTAGTAGTAATATGTTGCATAACTACACAGTCATATAACATGCAACAGCTGAAAAAACAGTTTTATTAACAGTAACCCAAATCAATATCGGATCGTGATAATCGATTCTAAATCTTAAGAATCGGAATCGAATCGATTCTTGATATTTGAATCGATCCCCAGCCCTAAATGGAACCACAAACTCGGGAAATATAAGTAGTGATAACGTTTGTACATTTGATAGAGTCTGAATATGACATTTTCTTTTTACTAGAAAGTAAAACCAGCGCTGAAAGACCAAAGGAGGCTCTGGTTGATGGTCCTTATCAGATGTTCCAGTTAGCTGATCTTCTGGAGGGGATATCTGTGGATTGTCCAGGCTTCTTCTCTGATATACGCTCACCAGGTACCACTAATTTAACTGTCCTCACTCCACTATCTTGGTTGTTTTTTTTGTTTTTTTTTCCTCCTCCTTTTTATTTTTAAACACTGTTCGGTCTTGTCCTCATCAAAACTGACCAATAAAATCATGTGGGCTTCACAGAAGACAAGGAGTGTAACATAGACTGCAGTAAAGATGTTGGAACGTCATCAAATACAGAGAGTTTAAATCAGGTCAGGCTTGCAATTTCTTTCCCTCTATTTTCTTCTTTTTTGTTAGTTTATTCACTTAACCCTTTGTTTGCTTTTCAGGTACAGAAATCCAGAGCGCACGCTAGCGTGGACCGACACAGCCACAGTCTAGATGACGTCCGTCTGGTCCCACCGCCTGCAGGAATGGCACTGCCCCCGGATTCCTCCCACAGTTACACCTTTGGGCTCCCAGATACCACGACGAGTACAAAGACTTTGGATGATCACAGTTATTATCCCCTTTTGCACTGCCAATCCAAACCTTGTTTCTATGGCCGCCGATCTACCAACTGCCTCTCCCTGGACATGTTGAGTGATGAGCAGCAGTTCCTGGAGTTTATACTGTGAACACAGTGATGCTCACTCCTGCTCTCTTCCTCCGTTTACAGTGCAACTTGATATGGAGGTCACCAACACAAGTTTTATGAGTGTTTACTTAAGTTTGCAGAGACATTATTGAAAATGGCCAAAACCTTACGTGCCTCCTCCAAGATGTGTGGATTGGATAGCAGACCTGATTCACCAACATGTCAATGAGTAAACAGAAGCTATTTATTAATTTTGTATATTGTGTACATAATACTTGCACTGTTTTATTACTTATCAAGTTCTCTAAAGAAAAAACACCTGATCAAGTCACTTGTCTTTTTGCAAGTTCACTCTTGAAATTCCCTGAAATGTTTCAGTAACTTTATGTCAAGTTGATGAAACTTGCTACAAATTGATGTTTTTAATAGATACATCTGTGTGCTGCATAGGACATCCATGTTCCTTGCTTTTAGTCTATTTTTCTAAGCAGATTTCTGTGTTTTTTATTTAGGAAAATTCCTAAAAGCCATGGTGCTAATGTTTATTTTTGTAAAATGGTGTTTTATAATATGTTTTCAGTCACGTGGTTTGTCGTGCTGCTTGTTGTTAGTTTTACAGCTATAATGATTTACTAAAAATCTGACCTTTCACAGCTGGTCATGCCTTCATCCAAAGCTTACCCATCCTATACTATCTTTCCTCATTTGTAATTATAAAAGTATTAAAAGTGAAACATTATTTCTGTAATCAGTAATTGTATAATGAATCTGTAGTATGTTTGTGTTACATAACCTCTGAACAAAAAGCCTTTGCCAATTTTTTTTCTCAGACATTGTCACTGATTTGTTTTTGATGTCTTCGGCTAATATGAGGTCATGTGGAGAGAATGCTAGTCATTAAACACAGAAAAGCTTTTATGCAATACTTATTATATGTGAATAACAAAGATATGTTAAATCCTATTTTTTGAGTGTTTTTCTTTCTTCAAAAAGCACTGTTTTTGGATTATGGTGAAAATAAACTCCTTGCAACTTCAAATGTTTTCAGTGTTTCAATGCTGTGGGTTGTTTATTCTTTTTATAGTCCTGGACCACATTACACCGGTCATGAAGTGGCTACACTGACTTCCAGTGAGTCAAAGGATAGAGTTTAAAATCTTACTGCTGGTCTACAAAGCACTGAATGGTCTTGGACCAAAATACATGGTTGATCTGTTAGTTCCTATGAAGCTCCCAGACCCCTGAGGTTCATCTGGATCTGGTTTGTTGTGGTTCCCAAGAACCAGAACCAAGTAAGGTGAGGCAGCGTTCAGTTATTCTGCTCCTCACCGGTGGAACAAACTTCCTGTAGACCTGAGGTCTGCTCCAACTGTAGATCCTTTAAATCAGGGTTAAAAACATTACTGTTTACTGAAGCTTACTCCTAAATTAAATACTTACCTGCTGTACTCTACTGCACTTAATTTTTAAAAACTTGTGCTTTTTATTATTTTACCTATTTTCTTATCATTTGTTATTTACTGTTTAATTATGTCTTGCCGCTTTTAATGTTGATGTAAAGCACTTTGAATTACCTTGTGTTGAATTGTGCTGTACAAACAGAGGTGTCAAGTAACAAAGTACAAATACTTTGTTACCTTACTTAAGTAGAAATTTTGGTTATTTATACTTCACTGGAGTAATTATTTTTCAGACGACTTTTTACTTCTACTCCTTACATTTTCACGCAATTATCTGTACTTTTTACTCCTTACATTTTAAAAACAGCCTCGTTACTCTATTTCATTTCAGCCTTAAAATCCAGTTAAATTGCTCCATCCAGATAGAGTGAATTTGGTTGTGGTTGTTTCAGATGTTCTTGTCCAGTTTTGTTCTTACATCCGTTGCCCTCAGATTCCTGCAACTAAACTTGGATGTACATTCCAATAAAGGTTAGGATAAATGATAACATGCCTCTGAAGTTTGACTTTATGCACCATTACAATACTTATAGGCAACTAGTCATCATATCTCCTGCTCTCTGAAACACATGTTAATGCTCAATAGTACACATATATGGTTCTTTAATATATTTGCATTATACTAAGATGCATTCATTTTCAATGGCTTTTGTCCTTAATGGCTTTTTTCCCCCTTACATTACTTTTACTTTTATACTTTAGGTAGTTTTGAAACCAGTACTTTTATACTTTTACTTGAGTAAAAACTTGAGTTGATACTTCAACTTCTACAGGAGTATTTTTAAACTCTAGTATCTATACTTCTACCTGAGTAATGAATGTGAATACTTTTGACACCTCTGTGTATAAATAAACTTGCCTTGCCTATCTATCTATATCTACTGTATCTATCTAGTGCTGTACAACTTGTGCTTTTTATTATTTTACCTCTTTTCTTATTTTATTTCTTTTTATTTGTTATTTACTGTTTAATTGTGTCTCTTGCCACTTTTAATGTTGATGTAGAGCACTTTTAATTACCTTGTGTTGAATTGTGCTGTACAAATAAACTTGCCTTCCCTTATTTTTTTTCCCTCATCCCCAGCATCTCGCGAGAGTTTGAGATGACGTACACGGAAGTTTACGTTTTGTACAACAGCACGTTGCTGGTGACGCCGGCTGCCTCCAGTCCAGTCTTTTTTAAACACATGCATTATGCATTCCGTTTTAATCAACGCAGTCCTGAAAAGCTCCCCCGACCATGACCTCCTGCTCGAATCCCTCCTCTGGCCGAGCGAGTCTCGTCCAGAGCCGCAGCGGGTGGACGCGCTGACGGCTCTCATAGAGGGACTCGGACCCTCGCTGTCCCACCCGGACTCTTCTCCTGACGCGCTCGCGAAAAGGAGTCGTATTCACGACAAAATCGACTCGGTCATTTGGACTAAATGTCTTCCTTTGCTGTGCAGATTATCAGCAGAATCAGGGGGGGATGCCGGCTGCAGGGAGAGCATCTCCGCCGTGTGCAGACTGCTGAGCGCCTGCGTGGCGCTGCGCGGAGCAGCTGCAGGCAGGAGAGCAGCTCTGGCCGTGCTGCCCTCCCTGCAGCCCTGCGAGGACCACGGAGCAGCAGCAGGGACACTCTCTGTAGAAGTTGCAATCGAATGCATGGCGTGTCTTATACCGTTTATTTCCACTGATGATCAGCTCACAGACAGCACCTTGTCGTCCGCCTTGTTCTCGATCAGATCCCTCCCCGACCAGCTGGTCTCCAAGATCACGGTCAGGATCCTCTCCACGCTGCTGAGGTTAGTTAGTTAGTTAGTAGGGGTGGGACGATACGGGTAACTCACGATTCAATACTGTGGCGATATGTGGCCCACGATAACGATAATATCACGATACACCATATTCGATATATTGTAAGAAATTTAATCAACGATATATGTGACTGAAAAGAGAAAAAATACCCATAAAAGGAAAATGTCTGTAGTTATTAGGAGTGTAACAATATATCGTGCCACGAAATTTCACGATACAAAAACGTCACAATACGTGTCGTGGAGGTGACAAAGTGTATCACGATATTGGGGTATTAATATTAATCTATTGTGTTGACTAGTAACGCACATCCGACCACGCGTGCCGACCGCACCTTGACCCGCGGACCAAAATCTTACTACGCTCAGAAGAAAGTAATACCGTTTTGCGGTCCCGATCAAGGGAAAATATTTTTACTTGTATGAAACTGAAGATGCATAATGCAAACCTGACATTTACTTTTAGTTCAGTTTGTGGAAAATGGTTGGCCTGGCTTTCTCTTTAAAAGTTAAACAGTTATAAAGCATTACAAACTGTAACAATAGGGCAAATGCACAGCATTGTTTTGTATTTTGTGTCTTTCAAATAAAAGACAAATTTTTCCAGTCATATGTTCCTCATGCAAGTAAATGCAAATGTAAACACTGTACAGCTGGACACATTGAAGTGCATGAACAATAGTGGGGTGACAACCGTGTAAATCCATTATGTGTGTTGTAATAAAATCAATATTTGCCGTCAGTTTATCGATTATTTATTGCGACAGAGAGCGCAACAATATATTGCAATATCTTTTTTTTCCCCCCACCACTATTAGTTAATATTTATTTCGGTCAATCACAAGCATAAAAATCAACAAATAAGATAACAAACAGCCACAGGTGTTTCCCTGGTTAACATTGTGATTATTTTGACCGAAAAGGTCTGGGTTTGAAGCATAAAGCTTATCTTGCCCACCTTTTAACATAATAGAATATACAAAAAGAACATATGAAGTATCATTAGGTTACACAAAATAATAATAATAGTAGTAATAATAATAATAGATGTAATAACTGTGATAATAATGATAGCTCTGAAAACAGAAAGTAAAAAGATGCTAAAGAAACCGACAAAACCAATTTAGGTTGTCATTTCGTGTCATGCATGTGTACATTCTTCTGTTTGCTTATTGTGCTTCCATATATGTGTCCATTACCTTTGCTTTGAATAGTATCTTGTATGCTTTTATTGAGGTGCTGCGGTGGTGCGAGGACACGGATCCTGGAGGCCGTCCTGGAGGATCTGATCCGCTGGCACAAACAGGACGGCAGCCCGGGGGTGACGGAGCGGGCGCTGCTGTGTCTGGCAGCGCTGTCCGACCACCTGCTGAGCCCTCACACACACCCGGCCCCCTGCACCCGTCAGCCTGACCCTCGTCTGCGCCTGCAGTTCTGGAGGATCGTGCAGGATGGACTGGTCCACGGGGACAGCGTGTCGCGCAAGAGGGCCCTGTACCTGCTGAAGAGGTGTGCAGCGCTGTCTGCACAGGAGGGGGTGGACTTTCCTCCTTCTGCTTCAGATCAAGGTGAGAAGCTGAGATGCAGCCTATCACATAAGTATTTAATGTGTTGTAGTTAGGGTTGTCCCGATCAGGATTTTTTAGCTCCCGATCCGATCACTTGAGTTTGAGTATCTGCCGATCCCGATTTTTCCCGATCCGATCACTTTTTTTGGCTCCCGATACATTTCCGATGCTTTTTCCCAATCAGATACATTTTGGCAATGAATTAAAAAAAAAAAAAGAAAAAAAGAGGATTAAACTCAAATTATCCCAAGTTTCTTTTACTGTCCATTGGAGAACAACATGGACATATATTTCAACAAAGCTTATCAGCTCTGGTGCCACAAAATGTAAAAAAATTAAATTGTAAACTAAAACAAAAAGTGCAGAATAGTGCAATAACAAAAATAAATAAATTTAGCTTCAAAAGAGGTAGTTGAATGACATCCAGTCAAACTCACAAACACAAAAAAAATTTAATAATTTTTGGCTTTGGCTTTTTGGCTGACCATAGTGCAACATTCTGAATGGCATGAAATGAATAGCAGCAGCTTAATGCAACATGAACATATATAAAATTTCACAATTCAAACATGTAAACCATGTTAGTTTCGCTTACTTCGTAGTGACGCCGGCCGGTAGTGACGTTAAACGCAACGATATATGAAACGATTTAATACATATTAAAAACATTGCTAGGGATGTCCCAATACTTTTTTGGCCGATACCGATGTTTTGAAAATGCCGTGATCGGGCGGCCTATCTGGACAACACTAGTTGTAATAGCTTCTAATGGCATGTTTGCAGATGAAACCTTGTTCAAGTGGGCCCCCAACAAGACCAGAGTGCTTAAAGAGTTTTGGGAAGATTATGCTTTGGTGATGGAGACTCTGGAGGAAAACCAGGTAGGAAATCCCCCCATGAGCACGTCCTGTCTGCTCGGACATGAATGACGTGAAAAGGCTTCACTCTTGACCTCTGCAGGTTCATGTGGTCCGGCCAGTCCTGAACAGAATAGACACATTGATCCAAACGACGGTGGATGACAGCCAAGGTAACACTTCAGCCGGACAGTAAAGTATTAATTTACTTTAAAAATCCTAAGTCTCAGTGTTGTAGTGTGGTTTTCTCTCTGTTGCAGGTTTGAGTCTCTTCCATCCGTCCTGGTTGCTGTGTGTGTACCATCGCATGTTCCACAGTGAGAATAAATCCCTCACAAGAGAGGGAGTGTGCCATCTGCTGGAGCTGCAGGTCCTCCAGCACCCAGCCTTTGCGTTGGCCTTCTCTCAGGTACACACTGTGAAGGAGGTGCATTCACTCACATTTGCAGAAATGATCCAGTTACCTTGATATATTAAGGTTCCCTCTTCTCTTACATTTCTCTGAAGTTTATCGTTGGCCCCTTTATGGGTGTTCTCTCTGAATCATCACTCTTCTGCAGGTGAGGGTATAAAATCAGTTAAATAATAATTTACCATGGCTCATGTCGTTAGTTCTTCACTGGTTTGATTTGACCCTGCTTGTGTCCACATGTAGGTCAGCTGGGCAGAGTATAGGAGACTGTCCTGAGCTAGCAGTTAAACTGCAAGTCTTCATGGCGTCCTTCTTCACCAGCCTGCCATCAGAGGATCGAGGTACAGGAGAACAGATCGCACTGACATGATCCACATTTTGAGGTTAAATTGCTTGTTTATTTACGACTGTTGTGTTTGCTTTTGTAGGTGGTGTGTTGCTTCAGCTGATTCAGCGTCTGGGGGCGCGGCACTGGTCCGCAGTACCAATCCTCTTCATCAGTCAGGCCTTGTCCAAACTCCCCACCGGTCAGCTGCTTGGGATCAGCGGGCTCACTGCTTTAAGGTAACTCATTGTGTTTGCAGCTAAACAGAGTAAAAGCTGGTCTCGCTAGATAAGGAAGGTGATTTTGTCTGCACTGCTTTACAGGGAGGTGCTGCTCTGCACAATGATCACCCACCAGGTGCTGCTGAGAGGAGCTGCCCAGTGTTTCCTGCTGAACAGCGCCCTCTGTCGCACAGCCGTGGTAAGACACAAGTGGTGCACATGATTGTCGTGACTAAGAAAGTTTTACATTAGGATGGTGGTGATCAGGGCAGCTGACAGTCTTGCCGGGGCCTGGGACAAAATAATCTAAGATGGGCCCCCCTGCGCACGGATTTCTCCTTCTCCCTCTTCCTCTCCTCTCCTTCTGCTCTTCAGGTTTTTATACAAGCTAATGGACGTTAACATTAGAGATAGCCAGTTAGGTTATGAGGCCTCTATTTTCTTCTTCTCTTCTTCTCTTTTCTCTTCTTTTCTGAGCACCGGACTTGTGCTGACCGGACATTTTGACCATTCTAATGATTGAATTAAATAATAACGTCACATTTTGATCAGCGGCCAAACCATTTTTGTGTTGGGGGTTCTTACCCTACAAGGACAATTAGGAAGAAAACAAATAACAAGCTTTTATGTAACTCAAATACTACATTTTTTTTCCACCAATAGGCATATTTTGAAACATTTTGAAAAATGATTCCATAATTTAATGAGAATTAAATTTTTTTTTTTTTTTTTTTCTTCAGTTCTGGGCCCCCCCCATACCCTGGGCCCGGGACAACAGACCCGTTTGTCCCCCCCTATCGGCGGCCGTGGTGATCATGATGTAGCTTTTGGTGATGATTTAGTAATGCAGTATAAAATCCCGATTAAACAATTGATTAACAAAATTCACCACAATTCAAAAGAAATTCATTATTTTAAATATTTTTGAGGCTAAATGGCTAAAATCTTTTAATCTAACCTCATCAAAATTAGGGACTTCTTGTTTTTCTCTTTGCTCATGATATTCCATATTTAATATGGGATATCATGAGCAAAGAGGAAAAACAACAAGTGCCTTGCTGCCAGGATGCAATGCCACCTAGACCAAGAATAATGCATGCCAAAGAATGAGAAATAATTGATAGTTAATCTTTAACTTCTGCATTTGTTCATTAACACTCCAAGCTACAATACAAAAAATCAGATTTCAAGTAGCAACATTACCCCTAATAATTCCATCAAGAGTCAGAATCCAAAGTCACCTTAGGACTGTTTGCACCTACGCTGAATTTTTTTCCCTTTTCTTTTTTTCCAGAGTGAAGTAACCCTTGATGATATTTTTAGTTTCCTGATGCATTTCCGTGCTGATGAGTCACTGTGTCGGGGCACAGAGCTCTGGAATCAGGTGAGCTGTCGACACACATGAAGAAACTTTCCAAAATCCTTTGAAATTCCACACTGAAGAAGGTGCACAGTGGATTAAATGCTACCTTACATCTTTGTGTCAGTTGTGTGTCTGGTTACTGGAGCACGAAGGCAGTTTCAAGTCCAGGATTACAGATGGAGATTGTGCTGATCTGTTGACAGAAAAGGAAACGGTAAAAGCTCATGTTCAAGAGGAGATGCTGGCTTATCTCAGGGTGCCAGCTAGCACAGGTGAGTCTGGCCTGAAATCATTAAAGGAAACAATTATACCTGCACTTGTGCTTATTCTGACAGGTATCAAACTCACTTTACCTCCCCTCAGGTCAGAATGAAAGGCTCCCCGACCCGAGAGAGGCAGACAAGCTGGCCAGAGCCATTCTGCTGTGCGTGGACATGGAGAAGAATCGGCCGGGAGCAGAGATCAACAGCACTCTGGATTCATTGCTGTGTCCGCTGCTAGACACCCTGAGTAGAGTCAGCACCAATATATATCTGCCTCTGCGAAAAAGTGATAAGAGCCTGCAGCTGGTGCTCAGTCTGTTGCAGCTTGGAGCAATGCCACACTGTCAGCGTGTAGGAGTGGAGCCAGGTTTGTCATCAAAACACATTGTTTAATTGTTATACCTGACAAGTCTACTCTTATAAACACATATGAACATCGGTTTAACCCATTCAGACTCACAGATTCATTTAAAAAACCTGAGGGTTTTCTAAAACATTCAAAAATTTGGAAATTTCCCCCTCTGGGGGACTATTAAAGGATTTCTTATTCTTATTCTTATTAAAATACTCCACTAATTCATTGTCTGTGTAATGATCAATCGATCTGCACTGATATAGCCATTTAATGATGAACAATCTGATAGCATTGATTCAAAACTCAAATGGCAATCAGATAACAACACATGTTATCAAGCAACCTTTTGTGCTCCATTTTTGCTAAAGAAACAGATCTTTTTTCCATTTAACTTTCCAGTTGAAACCAGAAATAATCATGTTTTGATCATCAGCGCCTTAATCGAATCAAATCTGAATCATATTGTGGTAGACTTTGAGATACTGGCAAGCATCAAATCATCATCTGGTTCACTGATGTAATATTGTAATGTAATGAAACTTGTGGTATGCAAAAGGTCATTCACTAAATTAACGAATTACTGCAGACTGGAAAGTGAGATCTTAAAGAGACAGGAGCTAAATCCAAGCTTTGCAGACAGAATGAGATAATGTTTAATTCTGATTCTAAAGTCAAGTGTATAAAAGAGTTATTAGCCTGTACATTGAGTATAATATTGGTTCTTTAACTTTATCCTCATTATAAACACTACACTTTCCTTTTCAAATGCACGGGAAAGTGTGTGCAAACCCTTGACTGGTCGTGTACGTTCCTCTTCTCACTGTGTGATGCTCAGGGGACGATGTGACGGTCGCCATGCAGAAGCTGCTTCTCAGACTCATCGATCCAATCCAGGAGTTTCTCTTAAGGCGACTGTGTGGGGAATTGCAGGAGGTAAACAGCAAGTCACCTTGGAGATCCATTTACAGAAGTGACCCTTCTGACGTCTGTATAATAGTTTTTTCTTCTTGTCTCTGACAGCTGTATGACGTGGAGCGAGCAGAGCTGTATCTGTGTGTCCTGAGGCAGCTGGCTGTGATGTGTCGTTCCTCATTGCAGCACTGCAATAAAGTTCAGCAGAATGTGCTCCCTAAACTCATCAAGTACGCTCTCTCAGTGCTGCAAGAACCAGCCCAACAGGTATGACACTAAATATGTTCGGCCTGTCATCAGTTTGGTGGATCAGCTCATTGACGCTGATTTTATTTTCATTTTTTTCCCCCCGTTGTTAGATCCCTTCAGTAGCGAACCAGGTGATGAAGGTGGTTGCTATGGCGTCCCTGGCTGCTGTATGTGGAATAATGGAGCAAGAAGATACTGGGATGCAATCACAAACCTTTTCTGCTCTCAAGTCACTGAATGATTACTTTTACGGTCCAGTGGCTTCTTCACAACACCAGGATTCTCTAGGAAACGTCAATAAACATCTGATAAAACCAAAGCTTACAGACTGTTCAAGGTACATGGAAACCCTTGTAACTGACACAAAAAAGTATTTGAAATACAAGGTTGCTAAAAAAATGAAGATCTTTCTTCTCTTGACAGTGATCTTGAAGCGCAAGGTCTCGTCCTGCAGGACTGGGGACTCGTGGCTGCAAACTTTATGCGGGATCAGTGGATCTGTTTGAACTTCCTCATTAAAGCTGTCAGTATTCCTGAGTCTGCTGGACATTCAGAAGCGTCTGGGACTCTCAAGGCTGCTCTGTCTTGCAGTGTTGAGGCCCTGGCTCTGCTGCCCAGTGACCTGGTGCTGCCTGTGCTCGCATTTATGGAGTCAGTGCTACCCCAAGTGAGTAAAACAATACCTTTAAAGTAGCTTCTTCCAGTTAGAACATGGAGATTTTTTTTAAGGACGATAACAACGAGCTGTTCTGATTGTCTGTCTGTTTTTACTTGTTTGATTCCAGCTGGTGCAGGATGAAGAGGCCCTCTGTGTGCAGGCTGTGAATCTGAGCTGGGAGCTGGTAAAGGGGCTCAGCACCAATCCCCGTGACTTTTGGCCGGCCCTGAAAGGCTTCGTCGCCATGACTTTCCAGCATAAACTGCTCAGGTTGACGGACGCCGAGGCTCCGACCCTCACGGCTACCCTGGAAGAGGTGATCAGAACGAAGCCAGTGATTCTGAAAAGACTAACGTCGGTCATTTGTAGTGTAATCCTCCATGTATATTTGTTGTGGTGTTAACATGCTGGTTTTTAGATAGCTGCAGAGTTTTTGGAGCTGTCTCAGTCGAAGAGCGGAGTGTTTGGCGTGCTGGTTCAGCACTGCTGTCAGATGTGGACACCCCAACATCCAGACAGGGACGAGCAGGCCGACAACGTCTTTTCTAGTGTTTTCAACCACGTGAACATTGTCACGGAAGCTTGCGTCTATGGGCCCGTGTTCAGGAGAGATCAAAGGCAAGTCCTCGCCGTATACCCAGTACTGGAGTTGAGGGGCATGAGGGGGGATGGCATCCCCCCTGAAATAAAGATGATCAAAATCATCCCCCCTGTAAAACTGCCATCCCTCCTTTCCATCCCTTATGTCATTTCATCAATGAATGTGGTTTTACTGCTATTTCAACATTTAGAGTCATCACCAGAAAAATAACTTATTTGACAATTTTCACCTGTTTCAAGTACATTTTCACTTGAAATAAGTAGGAAAATCTGCCAATGGGACAAGATTTATCTTCTTATTACAAGCAAAAAAATCTTGTTCCAATGGCAGATTTTTCTACTTATTTCAAGTGAAAATCTACTTGAAACAGGTGAAAATTGTTGTTTTTTCCAGTGAGGAGTCTTGTTTTAAGTGTAATGAGATTTTTTTTACTAAAATGAGATATTTTAACTAGAAATAAGACAAATATTCTTGTTAGGATTTTGAATTTTTGCAGTGATCCATTTTACTTATCCTGTGAAGGACAGAGTCATATTGATAAGTTCAGAAAACTGTTTTTTATTTTTGTGTTTTGATGTATTTGATGTAAGTCCAGTGGATATTTAAAGCTTACAGAAGGCTGCATTTAACTGCTGCTATGTCATTCCTGCAGTATTTCTGCAGGTGTTTTGGTCACTGCTATTATTTGTAATATATTATATTATTTGTAATCGGCACAAATTATCTGTCCCCATATGATAAAATCCACCATCCCTCCTGATTTTCTATTACAACTCGAGTACTGCGTATACCTCACACTTATTGTGTTCTCTGAGCCCTTTTAACTATTTTCATTCTGCTCTTTCAAAGACTTGTGCAAGATGTCCACATATATGTGGAGAAACTTGGTGACAAGTGTGCCGCTAATGTTGCCGTAACAAGGTATGTTTAAACGTTCTCTTCAGTGTGATTTGTGCCAACTCATTCACAGGGAGTTTAAACTACGGCCACTTGAGGTCTCTGTCGCTGTGTGGATGTTCCACACAGCTGAACCGCTGCTCTTGTTTCGCAGTGATAACAGGGACGATCAGTTGCCACGCCTGTGTGTGTTAACGTTCCTCAACCACCTGGATTCCTGTAACCTGCAGCATGAAAGACTCGTAGAGCAGCTCATCATGGAGTTGCTGAAAAAGGTAAGTTGTTTGAAAACTGAAAGCGTACCGTAGGTGTGTCCGACCCTTCTCTCTGGTTGCATCTTTGCCAGCTGGCCGGAAAATTTGAACGCAATCTCATTCAATTCTCTTTCCAAATCTCTTTGGATTCTGTGTAAAATGTACATAATAAATTGATATTAGTTTAGTTTAGTTTATTTATTTAGCAATATAAGACAAATATGAACAAAAAATGAAAAACAATGAAATAACATGCAAGGAAAGGAAGAAGCCTGGTGGCTTATATAGAATCCTTTCTATATATGAATAAAGAACAAAACAAAGCTACACAAGGGAGAGTAAAAAAAAAACAAAAAAACACAAGAAAACACAGATCAAATAATGAACATTACAAAGATGAAACAATAAGAAAGTTCTTTAAATGTTTTTTGAATATTGGCAAGGATGGTGATGATTTAAGAGATTTATTGAGTGAATTTAGATATGGCATGTAAATCATTTAAACTCTGCATCTAATGAAAGATTGTAAAAAAAAAAAAAAAAAGAAAAAGAAAGTATAATCGCATCTTGCATCTGAACAATGTACATAGAAAAACAAGTCAAAAGCAACAAGGCCTGTGCTGATCTGCAGGTTACTCGTGTAGGGTGTAAAAATCCAACACCGCTATCGACAAAAGTGGCTAATAACAAGTTAATAACAAGTGAGCTGATCCATCTCTTCCATAGTTCAAAACACGCAGTTTCCATTCATAAATTATCCTGCATATCTTGACTTTTTTGTCCTCAGTTTTCCTTTGTCAGGTTTTCCATTTGACTCCTTTGTTTTAAACTTGAACTTGGGACTTAAGAAGACAGCTACGCTTCTGGATCTTGCTTGTAGTTATAATTTGCATCTCTGAGGGGATAAAAGAGGCCAGTGGAACGGAACATATAAGTCAGTTAAACAAATGCAAAAAAAGGGCATCAAGCATCGAAGCGCACCAGCTTTGCAGCCTTCTGTCCCTGCTGTTGCAACAGGGCTCCTGCCGCCAGTCTTCTTCCTTCCACAGGTGATGAATACTTCCAATGAGAGAGTATTTAATTCATTCTTTGCTATCGGTGTGTAAAATAAAGATATGCTTCAGGAAAAGAACTTCTACTCAACCTTTGACCAGACATGTTGCTGGCATCAAATTCAAAATAAGTGTCCAGAAACAATAACAATAGTTACAGTGTTTGCTATGTTATCTTTTTTTAAATAATAATGCGGATTCAGTTAATTGCAGTTCACTAGACTGTGGTTTAATTAGCATTTAAAACAGTGTCCTAACTTATTTAATATAACTAAATTGGCACTTAGACTCTGGGTTTTTGTGATTTGGTGAGCTGATATGTTGGTCATGGTTATTTTCATATCAGATGACCTTGTTTTGAATTAACGTGTATTTTTTTCGTTCTTCATATTATGTAATTTTTTAAAAATACAGTCATAAAAAATGAAAAGCATCCTCTTTTAATTATGATGTTCGACACATCAGGACATAAATGCCATCACAAGGTTTTACAGTGAAGTAAATGAATTAGAAAAATGTATGACATGTTACATAGACTGTGTTGTTTTTTAATAAAGAACAACACTAGAATGCATTAAATGTCTCAGTGGCTTGTAAAACCCATCCCACAGCACTTGGGTCTGGTTGAGATTCTGGGATAGCAAGACCTTAATCCTTTGGTTTTGGGCCGTTGGGTTGGGGATCTGTTGCCGTGCTTGAGATCTTTGTCCCACCACTCAACCTCATTTCAGCCAACTTTATCCGTCATAACCTTTATTTTTGACTCTGGAATACTTTGTTCTACCAAACATCTGCACTTTGGTCTTATCTGTCCAAATGGACATGAGCAGCAACATTTGTTTCTCTGAGGTAACTGCTGATGTCTTTCCCCGTGACTGCTGTGTTCACACACACTCCTGATTGGTCCAATCCAGCAAACTAGCTAAACATCTGGTTCTATAAAGGTGCTGATCGTCAGAGCTGCATTGGGCGCAGCAGTCCTCTAGATTTCAAAGGAATCAGTGAGGGTGCACTTTATTTTTGCTTGTTATGACAGTGATGTACTTCCTGCCTCTCAGGTTAACCTCAGGTTAATGCCCTGTAACACCTACAGGACCAAATCATTTCTTTTGAAACCTCATGTGTAAGACGTTTGTACAGCTACCCTTTTTTACCCGTTTTTACAGCAAAACAATAAGAATCGAGAAGATGTTGCAGTGATTTAACTTAACTATCTCCTTTTTTGCAGGATAGTGACATATCAAAGTCAAAAACACGTTACTACAGTAACTCCCTGCAACACCGGGTGAAAAACAGAGCCTGGCAAACAGTGCTGCTGTTGCTGCCCAAACTCAGAGAGGTAAGACAATACCGGTCTCCCTGACAACCACAGGACATATCTGCTCAGAGGGAAACAGTATTTCTTCTTCTTCTGTTTTTGTGCACGCAGGAGTTTGTTGCCACTCTGTTGAACCATGTGTTTCAAGCTGGATTCTGCAGTAACCATGCCTCGGTGAAGTACCTGATCGAGTGGATGATGATTCTGATCCTCGTCCGTTACCCACAACACATCAACAGCTTTTGGACTTGCTTTAACACGGTGAGTTCCTGCTCTGTCCATCCAGCAGGACACACAGTAGTTCCACCTGAGAACAACCAAATTCTGCTTTGAATTCAGGTTCAGGAGAAGACGAAGACAAGCGTCTGCACCTTCCTGTCAGTCCTGGTACATTTCAGTGTCATTGTTCCACATCTTAAAGATGAGGTAAAGTTCTGGGTTCCTTTTCTCCCTTCTTTAACACGGGTATCCTCTCGTTTCATTCCTGATTATTCATATCTTATCATCTTTGTTTTTAAGGTACTGCAGCTGCGTAAAGCGCTTGACGTCATCCTTCAGTCGTGTTTCAATCACAACTTCAGCGTGCGCCTGTACGCCTTACTGGCGCTGAAGAGGGTGTGGAGTCTTGCAGAAAGGGTGGCCGAGGAAGAAGCCGGCGCTTTGAGCGGCCTGTCCTCGGTAGTCCAGGCCTGTCTGGACCAGGCCGAGGCCATGCAGAGCACCGGGTTAGAGCACAACCGTTACACACACTTTCCTTCTCTGTACAATCGTGGGTTTATTAGCATGTATATTTGCCGTCTCTCCTTCAGAAATGCCAACAAGAACTGGATTAGGATTCAGGAGCACTTCTTCTTCAGTGCCTTTCATCCCATCAGGGATTACAGTATTGAGGTGAGCTAGTGTGTCTTTTTTAAGAACTTTCGAGACACAGGGACAGTTTCTTCCCCCAAGCGGTTGCTCTGATGAACTCCCACAAATAATAGAGTCTCAGAGTAATCAATCACGTGCAAAAAATCATCTAGCACCTTCCTTGACAACCATGTCTGCCTCACTCAGCTGCACCCCTCACTGTGTATTTCTTTGTATAATTTGTATAATCTTTTGTATTTTTTTTGTATAATTGCCCTGTAAAATTGTAAATAGGTTATGTTTATTTTTATTCAGAACTGTCCCTTATTTCTTTTCTTTTTCTTTTCTTTTCTTTTCTCTCTCTACCTCAAACTGCTGCACCTTAAATGTTTATACTGTTTATTCTGTATCATAGAAATACCACATTTGTTTTATTGTTTATTTTATTTTATCACCAAAGAGCGAAATTACCGGAGTCAAATTCCTTGTTGGACAATTTTCGAACCTGGCCAATGAAGATGATTCTGATTCTGAAGCACAGTAAAACAGCTTACCAATTCCTTTTTCTTGCTTCTTTGTTTTTACTTTTTTAGACTATATTCTACACTTTCCCCAGTCTGTCGGAGTTAGCTGCCGATGAGTGGATTCCGCCGTGGAAGTTTGAGAAGCTGTCAGGGTTTTCTGAAAGTCCATCGTTTCCTTTGAGAAACCCTTCTCCCGACTTGGGCCAACTGCAGCCCGGAGACTGGATTCAGCAAGACATCGGTACTGTTGGCACTTCTCACATCCAGCAGAACTGCTGCACGCCACCAGATTAGCTCAAGGTGCCAGGGTGTCAAGTAACGAAGTACAAATACTTTGTTACCTTACTTAAGTAGAAATTTTGGTTATCTATACTTCACTGGAGTAATTATTTTTCAGACGACGTTTTACTTTTACTCCTTACATTTTGACGCAATTATCTGTACTTTTTACTCCTTACATTTTAAAAACAGCCTCGTTACTCTATTTCATTTCGGCCTTTAAATAAAAACTATCCAGTTAAATTGCTCCATCCGGATAGAGTGAATTTGGTTGTGGTTGTTTCAGATGTTCTTGTCCAGTTTTGTTCTTACATCCGTTCCCTCAGATTCCTGCAACTAAACTTGGATGTACATTCCAATAAAGGTTAGGATAAATGATAACATGCCTCTGAAGTTTGACTTTATGCAGCATTACAATACTTATAGGCAACTAGTCATCATATCTCCTGCTCTCTGAAACACATGTTAATGCTCAATAGTACACATATATGGTTATTTAATATATTTACATTATACTAACATGCATTCATTTTCAATGGCTTTTGTCCTTAATGGCTTTTTCCCCCCTTACATTACTTTTACTTTTATACTTTAAGTAGTTTTGAAACTAGTACTTTTATACTTTTACTTGAGTAAAAAACTTGAGTTGATACTTCAACTTCTACAGGAGTATTTTTAAACTCTAGTATCTATACTTCTACCTGAGTAATGAATGTGAATACTGAAGACACCTCTGTCAAGGTGACCCCTCTGTGTTGACATGCTGGTGTTTCTCCAAGGTGAACAAGATAAAGAGGAGCGATGGGCCGATGTGCAGAAAAAGATCATCCCCTGGAGGTTGGGGATCCAGGAGGTGGAGCCTGAACTTCAGCTGGTTCCTGCACAAAGGGCCGCTCGACTGGGCAAGCAGCACGGCGCCCTTCTGGTCGTGGCCTCGCTTATTGACAAGCCCACCAATTTGGGAGGTGCAGATCATCACAGCTCATAACTATAAATTACACTTAAATGTCAATGAATTCAGCATTTTGTCTGTGTAGCGTGGCCACTCTAGATGATAAAAGCAGAGCTGGCACTAAAAGCTCTTTAGCTCTCTTATCAGACTGGAGACAGGGACCGGCCAGCTTTTTAAACACAGACCAGCTGCACTGTTGTCTCAGGTGATGGGTGGCTGACACAATCACAATTTGTTTATAGAGGAAAAGATCCATTTTCAAAGCCAATATTGATACTGGGTGATGCGAGCAAGATCATTAGCTTTTCTGTAAATGTTTCACTTGAAATCCCCCACTCATTTACTAGCCAGATCAGGGTTTTTTTTGTTTTTTTATAATGTCCATCTGTGCCCGTAATGATAAAAGCTCCTGACATTTATGGGGAGTGATTGTTGCAAAAAGTGATTCGGAACTAAAATTGTTTTTATAACCCATAAGAAAAAGAAAACATTGAGCTTCCTCCTTTTTAGATGACATAAAAGGTGTTTTTTTTCCCCTCCCTGTCAAATGCTGATGTCATGACAGACCAAAGTTTTGTAATTTAACACATTTCTCTGTGGTCTTTGTTTATATTCATGTTGTAGGTCTTTGCAGGACCTGTGAGATATTTGGTGCCAGCGCTCTCGTCCTGGACAACCTTCGCCACGTCACTGACAAACACTTCCAGTCACTGAGCGTCTCATCGGAGCTGTGGCTGCCTTTGGTGGAGGTGATGTGCACAAAATATGTTACAAATATGTATATTAACACACAGTAGATCAGTGATACAGATCACTAAAATTCAGGACAAACAGAGCCATGTCAAGCTTCGTGCCCTCATCAATCAGACTCATAAACAGCTGATTTTACCTATTTATTTTTGTACCCACTTTTAAACATATTTTTAAAATCATTGTATTTATTACGCACTTAATGGGGGACTTATTTATTTATTTTTTTTTGTATCTCTTTGTTCTCTCGTATTTTATCTATGCTATGGTTTACAGCATCTAAGTCCAGCAGTACTTGTGATTGCTCAATGTATGTTGCTTTATATTGATTGTTTGGTTTGTTTCTGTACTGTCCTGTTGCATATATTATCTGTACACACACTGATGCTGATGCTTTTACACAAATGAAGTTCCTAACGGATAAATAAAGTTATTTATTATTATTACAGTAGCTTGTCTTACTGAAGACTTGATCGGGTTAGTTCAAGTTTAAATTGAATTATTGTTGTTTAACATGAAAAGTTTGTTCATGTCGTTCACTCTCGGCCCTTCAGGTGAAGCCTGTGGAGTTGCCCGACTTCCTGCAGCTGAAGAAGGATGAAGGCTACTGTATCGTTGGAGTGGAGCAGACTGCCAACAGTCAAAGCCTGACGGACTACCAGTTCCCAGAGAAGACCCTGCTGCTTTTAGGGTATGACAGAATTATAACAAAGGTCCAGGTGTCGTTTTTCCACCAGACTGAGCGCTTGTGTGTAGATGCACGCGAGGCTCGTGTGCTCTCACAGGTAAACGTGTGAGCTGACGAGGCCATTTCCTGTTTTCACACCTGTTTAGTTTGTTTCTCCGTGGGGGTTGCTGCTCTCCTCTTCACTGTGTACACGTCGGGGCATGCTGGGCTGTAATTGGCTCTCTCTGGGGAGGAGAGCAAAGGAAATGAATTACACAAGCCCACACAAGGAGAGCTGTAACAGGAGACACACTATCCTTCATTTTTAGATCTGTTTGGAGCGCTGCCCTGTAGCCTCCATTAACTCAGTCAAAAGTCTTTTTCTTTTTTTCTCCCTCCAGCTATTTGTAGCTGCCCACATATTAAAAGCCCGTGCGTCAGTAGTTGCACATTTCAGTCCACACTAAATACGCTCTGTCAAAGAGGAGTTCAACTAGCTGAGAGGCAGAGATCTGTATCGATCATGGCCGTGTGGGTGTCTGGCTCGGTTCTGCTCTGTTCGCTCACAGACATGAAAGACGGGCTGTGACCGAGCCCGGTCTTAAGTGCTTTCGCAGCTGCTCCTCAGCGCAGCATGGCACCGCTCTAATTTTCTCATTGAGTCACTATTATCTCACCCACTTGCTCTTAAGATAAATGTAACTCATCGCAACCAGCTTTCCAAAGTATGACTGGCTGCTGGGATTAAATGCAAATGCTCATTAGCTCTTTATGTTTCCTTTGTTTGGCCCGTGTTGTGTAATCACCTAGTCAGTCGTTCACAGCTGGTGTTGCACTTCATCATCCATCATCCGGATCTAAAACTTTAGCTGCACTGCTCCAATGAAATATGGACCCACATCAGATGTCTTTTACAATTGTGTTCTCCCCTTTTCTCCTCATGTAGTGAAAACCACAAGATAAAACAGAAACAAGCTCAGATAATGCATACACTTCAAAACAGCCCCAAAGATAAGAATATAAAACACGGAAATGGCATTTATCATGGTATTACTCTGTATTAATGTTGGATCTGACCAATAATACCACCCTATCCATGCCACCTATTACTAATGAACTAATGAAATAAAACTTTTCTGGGGCATTGTTTTCCAAATTATTTTACAGTTGTCCATTTTTATCATTTTTTTAACCCACAATACTCATACATTTCAGAAAAATATATCAAAATAAAACATGTAAGAAAGGTAACATGTAAGAAAGGTACAATTGTTGAAACCTGAGGAAATGAATGACTTAATCAGCTGCTTGTGGTAAGGAGTCTTCAAATATTAAGTGAATTGGATATAAAATGTGTATATGCAGAAGAAGGTTGGATCTTATATAAAATAAAACTGTTGCTAATTTATGTAATAATTATTTGATTCCAATGGAAGAAGAAGAAGAGAAGCCCTTTTAGTTTCATGTTTGCCCAACATTCATTTACTTTGTCACACTCAATTTGGTTTTCTCTTCCGTAGCAATGAACGGGAAGGCATCCCTGCCAGTTTACTGCAGCTGTTGGACGTGTGCGTGGAAATCCCACAACAAGGAGTCATCCGATCTCTCAATGTACATGTGAGCGCCGCCCTGTTGATTTGGGAATATACACGACAGCATCTCGGCTGCGGCTCATCTGAAGTCGACTCCAAACACAGCTGAAGAACGAGCGGGGCGTGCTGGTTAACCTTCAGAAGACTCTCATCCTCTTCTGAGCCTGGACTCCATCACATCAGGGATGTGCGTGGTCAGCAGTCTTCAGCACTGCTCCTGTGCCTTAATGAGAGTCATGCATAAACATCACTTCTAGGTATAATATATACATATTTCAATGGCCATATGTTACATAAATGGAGGAAGTGTCTTAAGGCAGAACGGAAACATAAATTATAATTTTATCCCTTAAAGAGAAGATGTATTGTTTATGTGAGCAGTTATTTCTGGATTATAGTTCACTCCCGGTATTGCCTTTGGCAGGACTTTCTACACTTGGTCTTTAATTGCAGTTTGTGATGCTGCATTTTTAATACATTTGAATAAAATAATTTGTCATGTTACTCTGTTTCTTTCTTTCTTTTTTTTGTATTATTTTTGAAAGCAAAGCAGCAAAACCAACACAACAAAAATAATACAGAGCACATGGGTACAAGTGGACATATAGTGGACTGTTATCATGCCAATCTATACATTTAGATTATTCCAAGCCAGTTCTATAAGTCCAGACTTTATTCTTTGATATGTGGTGGCATCCAGATAGTCAAAGAAAGGGTCCCAAATCCGGTAGAATGAAAAGGGTTTGTCCCTCAGGGCAGAGGAGAAGCTTCAAACGGGATGACGTTTGTCACAGTCAGCAGTCATTGAGATAAAGTGGGAGCTTT
The DNA here is from genome assembly GCF_033807715.1 of Cololabis saira. Taxonomy (NCBI): domain Eukaryota; kingdom Metazoa; phylum Chordata; class Actinopteri; order Beloniformes; family Belonidae; genus Cololabis; species Cololabis saira. The sequence goes on from NC_084603.1 coordinate 6,130,095, forward strand.
ATCAGAGATCCACATAACCAAAATGCATTTTCGAGCACAGTGCAACAGAATATGTAGAAGATCTTTTTTACTGAATTCAGCTCGGAGCTCATCCTCTAATCCCAACAGGCAAATTCTTGCGCCAACGTGTAAAGGGCGCTTAAAGATTTTATGAAACTGCGAAATAAGTGTAGACCAAAATTGCTTAATGTGAGGACAACTCCATAAACAATGAAAGTGTGAACCTACATTGGCTTGACATTTAATAGAAGCATCAGAAAAGTTTGGGTTCATTCTATGCTTGGCCTGAGGAGTGATATACTGTAGATCCTATGCAAAATCTTAAATTGTCTTTCCCATATTGAATTGGATGCAAGAACATTAGTGGACCGGCTATAGACAAAGCATCCCAAGCATCTCGTTCTATTATACCCAGTACTGGAGATGAGGGGGATGGCATCCCCCCTGAAATAAAAACAAAATCACCCCCCCTGTAAAACTGCCATCCCCCCTTTCCATCCCTTATGTCATTTCATCAATGAATGTGGTTTTACTGCTATTAAAACATTTAGTCATCACCAGAAAAATAACACCAGAAAAATAACTTATTTGACAATTTTCACCTGTTTCAAGTAAATTTTCACTTGAAATAAGTAGAAAAATCTGCCAGTGGAACAAGATTTATCTTCTTATTACAAGCAAAAAAATCTTGTTCCACTGGCAGATTTTTCTACTTATTTCAAGTGAAAATTTACTTGAAACAGGTGAAAATTGTCAAATAAGTTATTTTTCTGGTGTTATTTTTCTGGTGATGACTAAATGTTTTAATAGCAGTAATACCACATTCATGAAAATCTACTTGAAACAGGTGAAAATTGTTGTTTTTTCCAGTTATGAGTCTTGTTTTAAGTGTAATGAGATTTTTTTTACTAAAATGAGACAGATATTCTTGTTAAGATTTAGAGTTTTTGCAGTGATCCATTTTACTTATCCTGTGAAGGACAGAGTCATATTGATAAGTTCAGAAAACAGTTTTTTATTGTTGTGTTTTGATGTATTTGATGTAAGCCCAGTGGATATTTAAAGCTTACAGAAGGCTGCATTTAACTGCTGCTATGTCATTCCTGCAATATTTCTGCAGGTGTTTTGACAGCGCTATTATTTGTAATATATTATATTATTTGTAATCAGCACAAATTATCTGTCCCCATATGATAAAATCCACCATCCCCCCTGATTTTTTTTTTTTACAACTCGAGCACTGATTATACCACCCAGGTCTAATTGCCACTTGGCTCTAACTTTCTCAGAATCATTGGTTAGGAGGCTACAGACTGCCCTATATGCTCGTTTTAGTTATGAATGTCCCCCTGTTTCTTTGATTATTTCAGATAATTAGGGATGCAGTGATGGAGTTAAGTAGCAGGTGTTAATGCATCCTCCTCCGTCTCCCCGGTAAGCAAATAAAGCGCTTGGTTCACCTGGAGACGGCAAGCTGTGACCTGGATCAGCAGGGTTTGCCTACGCGGGATCACATTCGCCTGCACACTCCGATGTAATGCATGATGATAGCAGATCTGAAACCTTGGCCATGACAGAAGCGGGTGGCTCCAGGTCGGGGTCGGAGCTGCGGCTGCAGCCTGCAGCGGCCAACGACAGCAGGCCGGGGCAGGACGCGCTGTCCGCGGGCAGGATGCTGCTGGAGGCGGCCGTGGTGCTCATGTGTTTGGGTGCCGTGACAGGTAAAGCAGGCCGATCTCTTCATACTTGATCAATACATCGATCGATCTTCAGCCCTCTGTCTATTCACTTACTGTACATTCATCCTCTAAGCCTGAATTATGGTTCCGCGTTAAATCGACGCAGAGCCTACGCCGTAGGTTACGCGTCGACGCGCACCGTACGGCGCGTACTCTACGCCGATGCCTCTGCGTCGGTGTAACGCGGGACCATAAATCAGCCTTTTTAATTATGAAGGTGTTATAAGATACTTCAGAACTTCAATATCACAGGTAATTAATGCAGCAAAGAAAAATAAACTGCTCCATCATTTGAAATACAATTAACCTCAAGTAGACCTATCTAAAAGTTTTTATTTGTATAACTTAAATATGTTGGGAAGAGTTTTGAGAGGCTTTTGTTTTCCTGGTTCAGTAGGCTAACCATTAATATCTTAGTCCACATTTTCTGTGTTCAGTATCAAAACCAAATGTTTCCTGTGGGATTTTTTTTGTCTACCTATTGCTGCACTATGTTAAAAAATATGAACCTTTGAGATAGTTAGTTTGATATTTAACCAAACCTGATTTAATCTAAACAAAGACAGCACCTTTTTTTAAGTTTTTTTTTTTTTATTTCTTAAGTGGTCTGAAAATGCAACGTTTCATTTTACTGATTTACTACAGTTTAACAAAACATTTATATAAAAAAAAATTTTAAATGTATATTTACATTAAATACAGTACAGGTGCGTTAGTTTGACACTAACCCTTTAATGAGTGACGTCAGTGGACATGAAAGACAAGAGAGGCGGTTTTACGCCTGGAATCCACTCGTCTGATTTCTGTGTCGTGTGTTTTTCTCTGTGTTAGGTAATATTCTTGTCATTGTCATTGTGGCTGCAACCAAGAGCCTGCACTCAGTGACGTCAGTGTTGATCATGAACCTGGCCATCAGTGACCTCTTGGTGGGCATCGGAGTCATGCCTTTTGTTGCTCTGTCCGTCATGGACAGCGGATGGGTGCAATGCGCTGTAGGTAATCTCTGCCCTGCAGATATGTTTCATATTTGACCTTAGGATGTGTGTTCTTACACTCATACAAATATTGTGCTTGATCTACTTAAAAAAAATTAAGCCAACTTTTTGCATGAGATTATTATGTAGATCAAGAAAGACTAGTCTTTGTATAAACTACTTAATTTTTTGTATGTAAATAATACATTTTGCAAGTACAGTCAACTTAATTGTGTTAAGTTTACTTTATTTATCAAAATTAAGTTGACTTTACTTGCAAATGAATTTTGTACATACTAAAAATTAAGTAGTTTATACAAAGACTAGTCTTTCTTGATCTACATAAAAATCTCTTGCGAAAAAGTTGCCTTCATTTTTAAAATAGATCAAACAAGATATTTTTTACTGTGGTTGTTCTACTTAAACAAATAACGCATGTTTCATCTAAACGTTGGTCAATCTGCCCAATAGATTAAAATTGTTAAAGGAAAAGCAAATACAACAAGAGCATTGCTTGTTGTTTGTGTGTAAATGAAAAGATTGCCTGGGATTCACATAAATACTGCTTGTTAAGGAAAAAATGCACAATTTCTTGTTTTTTGAACAAATGCAGATTAAGTTCAAGTATTCATGTAAAGCTACAAACTTAATTTTTAATTGTTAATATCACAGATTTAAATATATTATATTACATGCGCTTAGATTTATTTTTTTCAGTGTAGATCCACTGAATGTTGTGTCTCTCCTGTCTGCTAGGACCTCTGTTTATATGTGGGCTTCACCTCCTCTGTGTATTGCACAGCTTCCGTATTGACCCTAGCTGCCATCGCTCTTGACCGCTACCACTCCATCATGGACTGCCTGCGGTACGGCTCCCGCTGCACCGTGTGGAGAACCTGCGCGGTGGTCCTGTGGATCTGGCTGCAGGCCCTGGTCACCAGCAGCCCTCCACTGCTAGGCTGGGGCTCCTTCAGCTATGCCGTTCCCATGTATATCTGTGCAGTTGACTGGGCCACCAGTCCCAGCTATACCGCCGTCATTGCTGCTATCTCCTACCTCATGCCTGCGGTGGTGATCCTCTTTTGCTACGTGAACATTGTCAAGGTGGCTCGATGCCACGCCAGGAGGATTCACACACTGGAGGACTCTGTCCAGCGGAGCAGGGAAACCCTCTCCGGCTCTACTCCTAATGGTGCACCTCACCAGCACCCTGGAAACACGAACAACGCCTGGAGACTTATCTTTCCCATGAATGGAAAGTTTGTGTCTTGTGTCGGCACAGACTCTGTCCCTCCTGAAGCTGCAACACAGCCGAGCAGCTCGGAGCCACCTGTCCACAACTCCCAGCAGCACCACCACGGAGTGGCACGCCTCCTCCTGCTCATCTCAGCATTCCTCGTCTGCTGGACGCCTTACATTAGCATGGCTGTGGTCCAGGCCACGGAAGCTGCCATTTCAGGCCGGTCCACCCTCGTCCCACGCTCTGCCATCACCTTCTCCTACTGGCTGGTGCTGCTGAACTCTGATATCAACCCTCTCCTCTACGCTCTGCTCAGCAAGCGTTTCCAGAGCGCTCTTTGGGGACTCGGACACAAAATAAGAACTCATTTGGGGAGTGTCTTGGGGAGGGAAGGGAAGGTCAGGACCGAGGGAGACGACACCAGGACCAGTGACCCCTGCTCCCTGACCACCGCCCATGCCGGTCCTCGTTCCAGCACAGAGAGTTTGACCTCTGACAAGTCAAAGTATTCCTCTTCCATTTTTACTATTAGCGCTGGCTTCAAATGTCACGCTGAGGAACATGTGTGTCATTGTGAAAACAGCCCCGGCTCATCGGTGTGGCGAGATGCTGGTGAGAGGAGAGACAAGCTGCAGGTGCCGCCTCGGCCACAAGAGGGCAGCAGACTGCCCTTCTCCGCTCTGACTAAGGAGCGGCAGGCCACCTTCTTCTTCGGCCAGATTACTGTTAAAGTGGAGCATGATTTCTGTTAAGGCTGATTTCTGGTTCCGCGTTACACCAACGCAGAGCGTACGGCGTAGGGTACGCCGTCGATTAAACGCAGACCATAATTCAGGCTTTAGAGTGACTTCTGCAGGGGCCGCAGCAGGTACAAAACATTTTCAGCCTCAGGAGTGGACTATAACAATTTTCCAATTATTTTCTCTCTTGAATCATTGTTTTGTCCATCAGAAAATGTTTGCATTTTTTTTTTTTTTTTACATTTTTACCCTGTTTACTACAACGGAGTATTAGGGCCAAACAAAAAAACAAAAAAAGGAAATTACGAGAATAAAGTCATAATGTAATGAGAATAAAGTCGTAAAATTACGAGAATAAAGTCATAATATTACAAGAATAAAGTCGTAAAATTACGAGAATAAAGTCGTAATATTACGAGAATAAAGTCGTAAAATTACGAGAATAAAGTCATAATATTACGAGAATAAAGTCGTAAAATTACGAGAATAAAGTCATAATATTACGAGAATAAAGTCGTAATATATTATAAATATATAAATATAACTTCACAAGATGCTCAATATTCCTCATTTTAACACAGGGAGAAGAAGCTCTTCCTGTAAGAGTTCTCATGAATTATATTCTCATAATATTACGACTTTATTCTCGCAACATTACGACTTTATTCTCGTAATGTTACGACTTTATTTTCGTAATATTACGACTTTATTCTCGTAATGTTACGACTTTATTCTCGTAATTTTACGACTTTATTCTCGTAATTTTACGACTTTATTCTCGTAATTTTACGACTTTATTCTCATAATATTACGACTTTATTCTATTACGACTTTATTCTCGCAACATTACGACTTTATTCTCGTAATTTTACGACTTTATTCTCATTATATTATGACTTTATTCTCGTAATTTCCATTTTTTTTTGTTTTAGTTTGGCCCTAATACTCCGTCGTAGTTTACGGGGTTAACACAGATATAACACGTATTAACTTGGATGTCAAAGATCACCAAATATTACGACTAACATAGTATATTTTTTGTTTCTAGAGAAAATCACTTCAGTGATCAAACAGTTATCAGTTGTTTTAAATCATGTCAAATTTGACACCTGATTGATCTCTAAATGAGATTTAATTCATGAACACTTTGGTAATCTGTAAATCACTTTTCAATTTCATTGTATAATCTTTTTTTTTTTAAAGTGTTAAAGAATATTAAAACAAGATCATAACAACTTAGCAGACTATTACTTATTTAAATGATCTGTTGTCACTCAAAAATTTCCCAAATATTGGATTCACTAAAACAGATATAGGGTGCAAATATTTGTATATAAGACAGAATGAAAACTACAGACTGTTTCTGAGGAAGAACAGAACTCGACAACGAAACGTACTGAAAAGAAATCTCTTTATATAGTACATGTGATTACACTTGAAGACACCCCACAGCAGATCCCACAAACCTGCCGTTTAGTCGCACTCTAGTTCTTCCTCCAATGTGATAATCATATGTTGCATCTCAGTGTAAAAATCGTCATTCCTTACAAAGGTTTACATTTATGTCTTGCAATAATTCCAGAGGAATACAATATTATTATTTATTGTCATAAAGAATGACAATGGGAAACAGTGCTAATGTACTCTATTGCAAAACAAAGAAAAGGCAGTGAAGTGGACTTTTTAAGCCGTTACCTGCTCTTACAGTATGTGCATGCTCGTTCTGTGGATGGTAATTACTGTCGTTCTCCGGGTTCGTCGAGTGTAAAAGAAAAAGACAAAAAAAGTCCAGTGCAATGCATTGACAGCTTTTCCAACCCCACCCCCTCTGTAAAGAAGAGCAACTCAGACCTCATTCAGGACAGTATTCAAGAGTCTTTCTGCAGCAGTCTGTGGTAGCATTATATAAAACAGATACAGCACATACCGCACAAATGTGGTCGAGTGATGCTCATACATTCACAACAAAGGCAGAGTTTATACCAGTCGCTTTGTAAGTTACCCTTCAGTTTATCTTGTTTGTTTACCTGCCTCGGAAATGTGATCAGTGAAAAGAGATGCAGTAGGACTATTTTAGAGAAGTGAGAGCTGTGTGTCAACACGGCTCTCCCCTCAAGCCACGGTGAGACAGTTTCTCACCATCCGTTTGTTTTCGAGAGAAAACAATCAGAGTGAACTGAAACAGAACCTGCTTATGTGCATATGAACCTAGAAAGTTAAATGTAGAAGGTAGTCAAAGGGAGGCTCAGTGGTAGCTGTCATTTAGTATCTATGTTATTAAAGGGGTAGTTCCAAATTCTGCATTTAGCCTGTCAGTCTTATTTGAAACTTTTAGATCATTCAAAGATCGAGATGCTTGACACGTTAGTTATAGAGCTGGAGAGTTTAAAAACTAAGTAGATCTCAGCTATTCCATGCATTTTAATGAAATGCAGTGGAGATACTGGTTACGGGCTTAAATATCTTGTGATGATGGTGGTTTTTACTGATGGGTGAGCGGTGAAAGGTGGGAGTTTAACCCCAGGATAGGACAAAACCACAGGAGGTTAAAAACATCCTGACTTCTTCTCTCAGGGTGAGCAGGGAGAGGATTTGTAAAAGCATTTTCAGCTCAGATTGATCCTCAGATGTCCAGACAGGTCCCTTCGCACCAGATACGCCCGTCAGGTTCACAGGTCCAAGACATCCAAAGTGTAAGTTGTAGCTATGTACAGTGCACAAAAGGCAGATATTTATGGTTAAGCTTAAACCCAAAGGATGCCTCTGTGGGCCTTCCTATCTGATCTGAGGCATTCAGCTTTCAGGCATTGTTCTTTGGATCTTATAAGTGTGTAAATGTGCACACGTTAGTTAAAGCCAGCTGGTGTAGAAGTTGTTAGGCCACCTCTCAAGATGCCAAGTCTTCCCAGGATCAATGGAACAGATTAACATGACTCAATCAGTTTAACCTGATCACTTTTGGGATAAGAAAGATTACAACTGATTTAAGTCCATGCACTAACTCTTACCAGTTCTGAGTGGAATAGACACCAAAAGAAATCTACTCAATCTGAACTTCCTGCAATTTCCCCTTTTGGTTGAATTACTGATCAGGGGCAGTCAAAATTACTTTTTCACTCAAGGAGCTGCTCAAAACAAAAAAGGTAGAGAACCAGGCAGATCAGATTTGATAACATGCCTCTTTCCCCGTATCTGCATGTATTTGTACGGTCACATTTCATGGAGTCAATGTGCAAATGTGGACATGGAGGTCCTGCCCCTGCCTCTCCAGTTGAGCCCTGTGGTGGCCCCGGCCTCTCCGTTGCCCTCTGCCGGCTCCTCGCGTTTGCGCAGCTTGGTGCTGAGCTGGATGATGCACTGGTCCCAGTCCTCCGGTAACAGCAGCATGAGAAACCCCAGGCAGATGATGAACACAGCGATGAGGCGCACCGTGTTGAAATGGATTTCACATGTGTAGAAGTCCACCACTGTAAAAGTGCAACAGTGTAATTATATACAATTTGAAATGCGCAAGTACCATCATTTACAATTACATTTGATGAATGTACATGATTAGTGGTTTGTAAATTATTTTTAACTATAGGTTTGTATTTTCAAATAAAACTAAAACTATATGATTATGATATGACCTGATCACATGCTGGTACTGGCTTCAATGATTAAAAAAGAGATGATGAATGACAGATAATATAGAAAATATAGTGTGGATGTGATGTAGTACCTCACTATACCACTAGATGACACAGTTTATAGTCTTATGATATGGAGTTACAGGTATACAGGACTGTCTCAGAAAATTAGAATATTGTGATTTTCTGTAATGCAAATACAAAAACAAAAATGTCATACATTCTGCATTCATTACAAATCAACTTAAATATTGCAAGCCTTTTATTATTTTAATATTGCTGATCATGGCTTACAGCTTAAGAAAACTCAAATATCCTATCTCAATCTTAATCTTAAACTGTAAACCATAATCAGCAATATTAAAATAATAAAAGGCTTGCAGTATTTCAGTTGATTTGTAATGAATCCAGAATGTATGATATTTTAGTTTTTTTAATTGCATTACAGAAAATAAAGAACTTTATCACTATATTCTAATTTTCTGAGACAGTCCTGTATTTGCCTGCAAGGGTCACATGAAATGTAAAAGGAGCGTATCTCCATCTTTTCCAAAAAAGAAACTTGTTGCCCTCTTGGCTTTATTGAGTCAGTTGCTATGATGAATCACACATTTCTCAAGTGAGATGCTTACCTAAACTATTTGAAAGGCCAACATTGATGTTAAGCCAAGTGTCCCAAAGCAGAAAGCAACTGTAGCTGCCAATGCTGCTAATGAGCTGCAGGATGATGGATTACATGTTTCCAACAGTATTACAACTAAGGGGATGATCTGAGTTGGTGGCGTTCTAACAGCGATAGAAGCAGTTTTCCTGGAATATTAAAGTTGACAGGACAGCTGTTTCATGCAGTGTGACTCCGTTGTTTCAAATCTCCATCACAGCCTATTTGATGCAAAAATGACACAGTCCAAGTATGCAGTACAGATCTAACAGCCTTAGTTTGAATTATCATACAAGTGAAGAGATTTGTGTTGTCTCAGATGGTGAAACATCACTCCTGTTTGCTCCTGATTCTGAGCCGTCCGTTTTATTCACTGCAGAGAATTACTGTTGGTTTGCTCCGCTAAAGATTTTTCTTAAACCATTCATACACCAATTTTGAAGAGTTTATTTATTCATTGAAATTCTGTATGCTGTTTAATTATGAGCTTTTGAGTTCAAGTAAGCTGGTTTTTACTTGATCAATTCTTCAAATTAGACAAAATAGATGACTTTGGAGCAAACATGAAAGGTCTTGTGAAAAGGGTCTTTATTATAATTGGGAAAACATTCACTGCACTTTATTAATTTTAATGATACGTCTATTATTTATGTTGCACTTGTTGATAATGAAACTGATAATTAAAACTGTTTAAAATCTGCACAATTAGAGAGACATTTTAAATGTAATTATCATTATTTATCAAATATTTATGACACATTTGGACAGTTCCAGACCTATTAATTAGTAAATGATGACCACATCTAAAAACACAGGGCTAGAAGGAAAGTTTAAAGACTTACTGGCATTAACAGGGACACTTAGGACGATGCCAAGGGAAATTAATGTTGGATAGGTTATCGCTATGCCAAAGTTCACCAGGACGTTAAAAGCTGCAGAGAGAAACAGAATCAGCGCAGCAGCAGACCACACCATGACAGTGACAAACCATTTATGAATTTCATAATCAATCAACTGGTCGCTGTGTCATCTCCACTTACCAAAGAGCAGGCCTGCAACCCCACAGATATAAGCCCAGGGGATGTCCGCCGGGGAGCTGATGTACTCCACGTGTGTAAAATACAGGATGATCGGCACAAAGCTGATGAAAACAAAGTTGGCGCTTCCGACGAGGCTCAGAAAGAGTGCGGCCTCTCCAAATTTGGCACTGCCCAGAACCATCTTGAAGAGCACCTGAGGAGAAGGAGGGACGAATGAATGTGCTAATTCTACCCCGTTGAGAAGCTCAGCGGTAAAGCAGAAAGTTCACCTGCCAAGTTCCTGATGATGCTGTCTGTTTACCAGAGAAAAACTATCCTGCTGATCAAGATATCACACCCTGAGGCTAGCCAATCAGATTCAAGCATATCACACACCCCTGTCAGAGCTTACAATTCACACTTCGATCTTCTGTCACTGCGTTGCATAACAAGAAGGGAGCTGGTCCAAGATTCCTTGCGTAAGACTTCATAAATAAAGGAATGTTTAGCTGCTTTTAAGAGGTTGTCTCTGTTGCAGATAAAATGTATCCCTATAAGATGGTGAGATTGGTAATAATGTTAATTAGATGGACACAAATTGTTCATTGTTTATTTAAAAGGATCCCCATTAGCTGACGCCAAAACGACAGCTAGTCTTCCTGGGGTCCAAACGTTAACATACAAACTCAAACATTACAAAGTCAATTCATTGAAATACAATTCTAAATAGAATCACAAATAACAAATCCCAAATAAAAACAAGAAACAACATCATACATATCATGTAAACTTATAGTGATGTCAACAAATACATTCTTAGTTTTTGTTTAAAACTAACCTTTCTTTTAATGTCACGAATTTCACCTGGAAGACTGTTCCAATGTGCAACTGATCTGTAAAACACTGTCCTCCTCATAGATTCAGACCTAGGTAAGGGTAATGTTATCTGACCACTATTTGCCCTCCGAGTGTTGTATGAATGAGTGTCTGAACAGTAAGTTATTTTATCATAAAGATATGTAGGAATTTGAGTATTTAAAGTGAGTACCGTATATAAATTTGAGTACAAATACCTTGTAAAGAGCTGACATTGAAGCAGAGGCCACAACAAAAGTAATGCCGATGACGGAGTGGCTGTGGAATCCATCAGCGTAGGTCATCATGACGATGCCTGCTATGGCTAAGATAGCAGCTACTATCTGTGGAGAGACATAACATCAGTGAATTACAAATGGACCACACGCGGCTCACAGTCTGGTGACTAACACGCTCAGTCCCTCTCTGCTGTGTGGGGACGCAGCAGGTCCATACCGCCTCCAAATAACTTTGTTATTCAGTACAGAAATCACAAGCCATGCAGGGGTTCGCTTGTCAAGCCATAATCATTATGTGAGTTTTGCAGTCTGCTCATATGGAGTCCACATTTTCTCATGTCCAAACAGGGACGCTTTAGAGCAGTGGTTCTCAATCTTTTTTCCTTGTTCCCCACCCTACTTGTGTCTAAGACCAGCCAGGTCCCCAAACCCGTACGTACTAGCACCAAAATAGTCTTTAATTGAAAAAATGAACATGAATTGTGTTTTTGATACATTTCTCTTTGGTTTACTCTGTATACATATGACTTTGTTTTTCTCCAATGTATAGAATACGCACAAAAGGATATAAAAGGACATAAAAATATTTCTGAAAAATGTCTCTTTTAATATGAGACCAACATTTTTTAACATTTTTCCTTTAACAACCTGTCGGAGTAGATTAAATGTTGAGTAATGATATAATAATAAGGAATGAAATCCTTTCCTGTGTTTGTCACCAGTGTATAAAAAACACAAAAAATATTCAATACATTCATAAATTATTCCTAACAATGTCTTATGTACATTGAGAGTATTGAGAGTACGCATTAATAACTCGTGGCCACGAGATAATCAATGCGTGGCCACGCATTATGTATCTCGTGCCCACGCATTATTTTACTCTGGGATGGCATTATAACCTACTGTCTGGACTTCGTGGATGCAACTTCCTTGGTGGGATGGTTATTCATCATTAATAACGGTAATTATTGAGGATAGTAATTTCTGAGAAGGGAGAAGGGGTAGGATTAAATAAGCATATGCTTCTTTCTACTCCTTTTCGGACATGGCAACATTGTTTTGTTTATTTATCCATATTTTTTTGTTGTTTTGACTATTTTGACTTATGTGTTATTTTATGTTTTCCCATGTTCGGAATAAAGCTTTTATTCATTCATTCATTCATAATTATAGTATATTTATATTATAGAGCAAGAGTATTGTCATGGCGAGTGAAGTAATAACATGTGACATTTGAAAAAAACAAAAGAATGCGTGGCCACGCATTAATAACTCGTGGCCACGAGTTATTAATGTGTGTATTAATGTGCCACGCATTATTTTATTTTTTTCAAATGTCACCAGAGGGGCTCCGTACTTATGAATGACTCATTCGCAAATATAATTTTTACAACTGCATAATTTCAAAGCAGACAAAGTTTTCCGCCCCCCCAGAGATCTCTGGCGCCCCCCCAAGGGGGGCCCGGACCCCAGGTTGGGAGACACTGCTTTAGAGGAACACAGCCCTCAGCTTCACGGTGGAAGCACTGCCGACGCAGGGAAGGCAGCTTCTGCAGCTTCTGCAGTGTTGGCTTGATTGTCTGACATTGATTTCTGTTACGCTGCCTGCATGTTTACAAACTAAATACCTCACATACCCCCTGATCCAGAACCCCCCCCCACGAATCCTCACTCCCACTCCCTGCCGCTGCGATTACCACGGCCTTCAAGATGACACCAGATCATCCGTTTCATCCCGCTGACTTCCAGCCTGGATGCACACGTGACACGCTCATGTGTATCGCACGTGTGCTCCTCTGTGCTTGTGTTTATACTGGAGCTGCGCATGCAGGGGTGTTTGGCCCAGGAACCACAATGGGCACGTGATGCAGTCCAGTTGAGTGGATTAGCTCTGCATTAAGGAAGTGTCAGGAAGATAAATGAGCTGTGTGTTTTTGCTGGTCCAAAGCCTTATAGCACTTTTGGCAAAATGACTCTTTCTGCACTGCAGGCTGCCTGTCAGTCAAAACTACCCGTTTCATTTAGGTGAACACGGGATTGGATGCACGGTCAGCGATAACAAAAGGTATTTCAGCACATTTTGAAGGTGGAAACAAACTTGACTTCCTTTAATCTTGTGCAGTTGTTCATGATGCAGCTGCGCGTTTGAAGGGATTACATGATAACAGCGTTATTGCTATGGCCCGTAGGCTTAATCCCATGTAACTCTCCTATTAAACAGTCGTGCCATTGTGCACAATATCACAAAACAAACACTCATTCGTCTGAAAAGGAAGTTTTAGCCTTCTCCAGCTTTCTCCTCCTCTTTTCATGATCAACTGTTCCCAGATCCCCTGCACTGCTGCATACTTCCAAACACTGCAATTCCCATGAGCGAGCAACAGACAGGGCGAGGGGGAGTGTGCAGAAGAGGCAGAGAAGCAGCATTTTTACAGTAGCTGTTGCTCACTGAGGCTTTTATCACATATAATGGGGGAGAATGGGTGTCCACGAGGGAGAGGTGGAGTGTTTATGTTTAAGAAAAAAGGGGGGAAACCCAATTCTGCTGAGTGCAGGACAGCTGGAGCTTGGCAAAGCGTCTGAGGTGTGCAGTGGGGAGAGAGAAGGAGGTCATGTCATCCAAAACACTGAAGCTGCTCCTTCTCTCTTTTTGTTAAGACAGAACGTGCAAAGAAAAACAAACACATACAAGCACAGAGCATCACAAAGGATTTGCACTCTGCTGGTGATTGTAAACACAGATTGTGTTGTATGATGAGTGACAGGGCAAAAGAATCCACCGTGGTTGCTACTCTCATCAACAAAGACAACTTTTAACTACACATATGGACAAATCTGTTAGTATCCTATGATTAAAGAAAGAAAAACTCACAAAGGTCACTGAAATAACTTGAAGCTCATGAAAGTAATAATAATTTGCTTTTATGATGCAAATTTCACCACACTGAAAATATTAAACAAGCATGTAAAAGGTAAGACGGGACTCTAGCCAACCTTGCATGAGGAAAATTGATGGGAAGTTAAAGATACAGATAATATGAATTGTAAGAAAAGAACATCTTTCAGGGGAATTAAAGGTGAATTCCAAGATCAAGGTACATCAGCGTTGGATCACATCATCCATCACTGCTTGAGCCACGCTGAACGGCCGAGGAGGACTTTACTATTGAAAGCAAATCAAAGCCAGACTAGCTACAAAGCTTCTGGGAGAATGTCGTCAAGACTGACGAGACAAAACTGGGCATTCTGGGAAGTCACATACGTTCTACATTCACATATGCAAAAACTAAGGCCTAAAAGAAGGGACCACTGTAATAAATGTGAAATATGGAGCTTTGGTTATGTTGTGAGGCTGCTTTGATGCGTCTGGCAGGGATTGTCTTGAATCTGTGGAGGTTAAGATATCATGGCATTCTGGAGGGAAATGAGCTCTCCAGGGTCAGAAAGTTCGGTCTCAGTCGAAGGTCAATGGTCCTTCATCAGGATAATGACCCAAAAAATCGTTGACAACATTCAGAAAATGTTAAGAAAAAAACAGAGTGGATTGAAGTGGATTTTCATGTATGAGCCCTCTTCAAAATCCTTGAACCTTGGGGGAACTCCTATGAAGAGGCGATGAGAAAAGGACATCCGTCCTTGCCATGACACAGTGGATAAACACCCAGGGAAATCCAATTCAGACCAAACGAGTGCATTAAGATATCAGAGAGGACTGATAGCAGAATGTCTCAAAGGCAGGTGGAAGGTTTATTAGAATGAGGGCCGAGGATTGATCCAGGGCTTTAGCTAGTCTCAAGGAACACAGAGCCGTTTCAGTGGATTGACCAGTTTTGAAGCCAGACTGGTGAGAGTCTAGGAGGTTGTCCAGAAAAAGGAAATTGAAGACATGTTTGAAAACAGCTCTTGGAATAACCTTGGACAGGAAAGGAAGTAGCAGGACCAGTCGGTAGTTCTTCTTTTTAAGCAGAAGCTTTACTGTAGTAGTTCAGATCCCATTTAACCAACATGAGTTCCATTTTGATCAATGACCTCTTATTGATCATTCAGGAGGTCATCCCCTTTGACCTCCTGGGTGCCTCAGGGATCCATTTTGGGCCCTGCCCTATTTTTTATTATACATGCGGCCATTAAGGTAAATTATTTCCTATAATAATGCCTCCTTTCATCTGTATGCAGATGATCTGGAAAAATCTATCGACCAATCAAGCCTAGTTCATCAAGATGCCTGGGATCCATCCACAGATGCTTAGGTGATATTAAAATCTGGATATTTTAAAACGTTCTCAATTTACACAAGAGTAAAACTGAATGCATTTCAATTTTTTCTTCCAAGACTTCTGAGAAGACTGTATCTCCAATTTCCCCTCACGTTAACCGTGTAGTCAGAAATCTGATTGATTCTGTCGTCAGGGCCTCTGGCAGCTTTGACCCAATACTTATAAGAGACTCCACCTACAAGGGTGAAAAAGTGGGGTGATCAATTTTGTTGCAGTCGCTGATTCCAAACTCTGGAACTCGTTGCCCCGAGTTACGAACCTCTGTTCAAATAAAAACTAAAGACCCAGCTGGTTAGAATAGCATTTGGCTCATAATAGCAGTCACTTTTTTACTCTTTTATCTTTATTGGATTTTTATTGCAATATTTTTTTTCTACGTTTTTATGTCTTATGATTATTGTTCTAATCCATGGCTTTATGTGATTTTAAGTGTGAAGCACTTTGGTCAACCCTGGTTGTTTAAAAACGCTATGCAAATAAAGGTTGATTGATTGATTAAACCTGAGGAAGCATTTATGATGCCTGATAACCGGTACAACAGATCAAAAAGATACACAACATGTAAATACTGATGAGAAAGCACAGGGAGTGAAGTTTTGAGGGTATGGCCTGCAAATTATAGTTTTATCATCTATCTAGCCTCATGGTACATTGTATTTGGGATACACTCTCATCCTTTTGGAAAACTACCTAGACATAAATCATGCACATACACACATAGGTACTAGCGGATACTCACCCTAACCCCCATAAAACGGTCTCTGAGTACAATCCAAGACAGCAGGAAGACGAAGGCCTTGTTACAACAGAACAGTGCTGACACGTCTGTCGTGTTGATCTTCCTGAGGGCCTGTAGGTACAGGTAGTTGGTGAGGATCCACAGCAGGCCAAAGGGCGCTACCTTGGTGAAAAACACCTTGGGCGTCAGCCCGTCCTCCCCGAAAAACCTACAGCACTCCCTGTTAGTGCAGTGAAAATGTGATATAATCCAGACGTTAATTAAGATGTGTGAACAAGAGCAGCATAGTCTCAACAAGTGATTGCAGAAACACTAATCTGTTAAAAACGGCATTCGTAATTAGTATTTCAGTAGCGACACATAAAAGGCTTCAGTGCTAAATCTGTGCTTATGTGGGACAAACTTTACCATACCAGTAAAATAAATACAGATGAAAATGAGCTCTTCCAGAATGCATTAAGATATAAATAATCAGCTTTACTCTTGAATTAAACAAAAAGTAGGATTGCAGGATTGCAGGAGTGTAGGAGTGCGCTTTCTTCTTAGACAATATCAGACGGCTAACATGGCCAGGATCTGAGATTATTTCTGGTGCTGCATGAAATCAAAGGGAAAGTGGTTGCATTAGGAGGCAGAAGTATGTTATGTGTACAGAAAAGTCTTCTTTCATCTTCTTCCCTTCTCAACAACACTTATAAAAATGCTGAATTCAGTTTGTGGGTAAGAAATGTGTTATGAAGAAGGGCCAATATGTTAATGCTTTAGAAATACTTAAGGGATTCATATGGATATCTGAGGGGAGAATGCAAGCTTTCAATGTATGCATGCTTTTAGTAAATATCCTACTGGACTGTGTGAGGACTTGATCCCAAAAGAGGAAGGAATCATCTCCTCCTGATTATTAACTGGGTGTCACAGATCAGTTCTGGCCATGCTGGATTTCCACTTCACACAAATTTGCCCATTAACCCTTAAACTTTAGATATTTTTTCAGGAAAAGCGTTATTGAAGTAGATCTTAAGCTATCCAGCAGTACTTGGGGGGGAGAAAAAGTACCAAACTGTACAGTTCAAAATACTGTAATATTAGCGCTTTTTTAAACTATACAGTAGATGCTGGATGGAAATGTGCTTGAATAAGAGCTGACAGCTCCAAATTTGCTGGCTTGGGTCACTGCGGTGCAGCCTGCGTTATGTAAGAGAGGAACCAAACCGTGAAATTTTGTTTCAGAGTACCTCATAGTGATCACGTCGTCTCTGTTACTCTGTGTTCTGTCCAATAATACGACATTCTGCTCTGCTGTGATGCCTGGGATGATTTACATCACTTCTAAACTACAGCTCCTCACCTTTTGTTCTGGTTTAAAACATGAAAATCATGTTGTTTTTTTCCCACTGCTACCTTTTACAGTAATTGCAGTGTTTACACTGAGAGCATCTGGCCCCGTGAAAAAGATGAAGCTGCAATTAGCGAGGAGTGGCTGGTGACACATTTGCCAGTTTCCTGCTGGATACTGTGGAACGGCGTCAGCCCGGGATAGCTGAGTCTGCACTAAAAGCACACTGACTGCTCACACCCCCTGCATAACCACAACACTTATTCAGTGATAACTTTGAAGCTTAAAACAAATTAATTTACACACTGGATACCTCATCTTCAAAACTTCACCGCTAATAGTTAATAGTTCCTGTCTGAATCTATGCTGAGTTTTTGTAATCTGATGTTTTGTTTTTATTACAAGCATTTGTAACTGGAATAAAACTAGTTTTGCCATAAAATAACTGTGATTTAGGTTTAACGAAGGTAAGATACTGCTGCAAGGAAGAGTTGTGGTTTAAGCACAATGTCACTTATGTAAGTGAAATATATTAAACTATTCAACAGTACAATAAGAAATTGGTCAATGGAAGGGGAGAAAGGATAAAAATGACAGAGAAGAATGTAGATACTCGCTATTCATGCCAGTGAGCAGAGAAACCGGTTATTACCTCAGCTGGGTCTTCGCTTCAATTGTTCAGGGGAAATTTCATGTAAATAGATGCCATATATTACAAATGTCATCTTGTGGTGTCTGTTTCTGTGCATTGTCTCTAAATCACCAGATGGTACAATATGAAGAAACACAGAGAAAGCTCAACGTTTGACAATCAGAGCAGCTCGGCTCTGGTCAAGGGGTGGGGGCCCCGAATCCTTGCTGAGCCTTAGAAGAGAAGATTTAAGTCACAGTGCTGAATACAGAATACAGAGCTCATACCACCCATTCTCAAACACTCCCCGCCTGCCTCTTTGCCTCTTTGTACTGAAGCAGCACAGCGGGGAGAAAAATAAATAGATAAGATCATCAACTGGGTGAGACTATAAGAATTGTAAGAAACTGGCTCATAACTGGATCACAAATCTGAAAGCCTCCTCATATAGAAAGAAGGAATAAACTGCTACACCAGTATGGAAATGTGTTATATTCATCTCCTTATATGAAAAATAGTCAACAGCTACATATCATCCATCCATCCATATTCTATACCTGCTCTATCCTTTGCAGGGTCACGGGCGTCTGCTGGAGCCAATCCCACCCCATTACAGGCGAGAGGCGCTACAATTCATGTATAGTTTAATCTTGTTTATGGTTCCTGGTTTTTGAATTCTGATTTTGTCCACACAAAAATAAGACAGTTATGAGCTCATTTTCAGACTGTTTTTTGTGGGGGATGAGCCACATGTGAGATTTATGAAATATTTAGCCTGGCCAGCTATCCAAATTAGTTTCCTATTTGATACAAATAAATAGTCTTTTTCCTTATCATTTTACATTGACTCCAACACAAACGCACGCAGAAAAAACTGCCTGGACACCATGGGATAGGCATACAACCAGTCAGAGAAACAAACCATGTGAGCAGGCAGACCACCGCTGCCCAGTTGTGACCGGTTTGGTACATTTTGTACCGCTGTGAATGGCTGTGAATGGGAGGGGTAATAGACCCATTTCAGGAGAGAGAAAAGACTCCCTGCAGAGGAAATGTATTTGGCAGGCCAGACTATGACACATTATCATTCACTGAGCAAACTAAAAAAACTTTCCTCAGACTGATTTTCAATAACCGCAGTACTTTATTGTTTTTTGAGGTTGCAGCAAAATTGTTTTCTTTTGTGAAAGTAATTGCTGAAGTCTAATTCATCAATGAGTGTAGACAGACAACACCGCTCTGTGGCTGTATTTGACGTTTATTGAATTTTTCACATTTTTCTCATTTATTAGTGTTATGGATTATTGTGCGGAAGATTGTAATTTTATAAAAGATGTGCGTTTCTAATTGGTTTTCCTAGAGCTCAGCAATCAAATGGACCATGCAATTTTGTTGACATACAGTAGCCGATTGCTTGTTTTTGATTGTGTTTTAGTCTGGCAATCATGCATTCATAATTAGCTTGCTGTACCGTGAAATTCACATCACCCTCTACTTGCATTATGTTTTGTCTCTTTGTGAGTTCTAATTTAACAAAGTAAATATATAGTGTTGCTCACAATTATTTATATCCATACGAAATTTGGATGTACAGTGCAATTTTATATGACAGTTTCCGGCATGAGATGATATTTAACACTAGGATTTGGTAGCAGACGAGAAAACAAATATTGCAACATTGCTTTGTTGGAAGGTCTGCAACTGCCTGAAGCTGGGTTTTTCAGACTACACACTGTATGATGTTATACTGTTGAATATTATGGTTGTCGTTTTCATATTATGCTGGTATGTTGCCTGCCTAATGGAAAAGCAAATAAAACAAAAAGGTCACATTTCCACCACTGTGGTAAAGTTTGATGCTAGTATTTTAGGGGATCCGTGTTTGTTTCTTCCTTTGTTCCAACATTATTCTGCATTCAGCGCTGTGATCTAAATCTTCTTTTCTATGAAGGCTCACGCAAGAATTCCTGGCTCCCAAAACAGATAAAACCCAAATACAGGACCTGTAGGTCAAATCATGGCTACTTTTAGCACTTATGGCTCAATTCAGTAATTATACAGAGAGATGGCCCAAACGTCATGGTCTGGGCCTAACCTGGGTTATATATGGGTCAAGTGTGGCTCAAAGGCAAGAAAAAAAAGTAATTTAGACCAAACATAGTAGGCATGTAGCTAAGTTTATGCAGTCAGTGCTCCCACTTAAAGTCATGACCATGTTTCCAAGCCAAACATCTGTGCCAAAAAACTTAATTTTCTTCTGATCTGCCCATGGAGTGGGCAGTAGCCATTTTAAAAGGCTAGGCGAGCTTGTTTTTTAACTGGATGACGTTGATGGACAAGATTGTTGTACAATGTCCTCTGGTATGTCTGCTTTGAGATGTTTGTATCAGGTTTACTCAGGATTCATCAGGATGTTCTGGATGGTAATTTCTACATCTTGAGTAGTCCTGTAAGTCTACACGGGTAGACTGTAGGATAACTAGGCTTTGGGCAGCATCAGACCGTCAAACATTACAATGATCTTAACCACGTAATGGCTGATAAATGGTTAGTGAAGAAAAAAAAAACAAATATTTCAAGATTTTGCTGTGTCTCAACCAGTGTCGATGTCCGAATCCCAACCAGAATGTTCTGTTGAAAGACGTAAACAAGTAAGCTTTCTGGCTTCAAAGATCATTGCAGAGGAAGAGTAGCCCACAACTCCAGTGGAGAAAACGTGTTAAGAAGTACTGCTGGATTGCTGTTATGGCAAAGGAAGGCTTTGCCAGTGATCAACGAAAAAGGGTATCAATAATTCGAAATTATCAGTAAGAAATTAACATAGCTGCCCACAATCTTTTGTCACTTTTCTGTGTTATTACAAGTCAGAAGAAAAAGAGATAAAAAGTAGCATGGCTAAGAATAAATTACATAAAGCTTGCTTGGTGGCAGGGCTGGGCAATATATCGAGATTTTAATATATATCGATATATTTTCAAACACGATATGGTACGAGACAATATCGTTTATATCGATATAGCTTATTTTGTGACAAATTGACTGTACATCAACGCTGACCCCTCGCGCTGGCAAAAAAGTACCTTTGTGTGCTGAAACCTGACAGTGTTGACAGGTGAGTTTTCCTGGCACAAAATCTGTAAAATGTACAGTAGTTGACTTGTTGTAATTATTTGAGATTTGCTCAAAGAGATGCAATATCTGTTTACATGTTTTATTTGAGATTTGCACAAATGTTTTGTTATTTGCACAACTGTCAACCTCAGTGGAAAAGTCTGCCTGTTACTGTCTACATTGTATTAATTGCACAGTGTATTTTAATTTAATTGTTATGCAGGAAAGGGATATTTGTTTTATTTTATTCAAGAAGCATTTTTATTCTATATATGCAGGCAGTTTATTTTTATTTAATTTGTTTTATACATTTTGATATTGTGCAGACCTCTGTTAATAAATGTACCTGTGTGACATTTGGCACGAGGCTTTGTATTAAAACTGACTGTTTTTATAAGGGTTTGCCTCAGAAAAAAATGAAGCTAACAGAGATGCTATGCTATAATGCTTTGGGGGAAACCCCAATTATGTCACAGAAAAAATATCGATATATATCGAGTATCGCCATTCAGCTAGAAAATATCGAGCTATGACTTTTGGTCCATATCGCCCAGCCCTACTAGTGTTGTTTGTTTTTCAGCGTGAGTGTGAGTCCAACCTGAATCTCTGCCTTGGCGTCTGTCTCTCTGGACTCTTGCACAGGTGGCCAATGTAGTAGAGCGGGAAGAAGAGACAGTTCCAGGTGGTGGCGAACCAGGTGAGGGTGAACGGAGCATCGAACTGCTTAAAGGTCAGCTTGGCCAGTTGGGTGGAGCCTGCCCAGGACGAACACACGCACATCACCATGGCGACCCCCCACAGGGCCTTCTGCACCTGTACAGCTGTTACTCTGACGCAGCAGTGGAGCCTCCGTCTGCTGGAGCCGGGGTCTGCTCCGGCCGTGCCGGCCGTTTGAGTGTCCGTGGTGCCCACCACAGTGTCTCTGGCGCGCTCCTCTCCTGCAGATGAACACATGGACATCAGACTGGGAGCAAAAACAGCGGCGGGAAACATAATCAGACAAAGCCGTATCTGTTAGTAGTCGCATTGTGTGCACTCGGTCTAAGTTGGGAACTTGTGATGGAGACGGTTCGGTTTGATTTCATGTCACTCATGTCTTCTGCCATTTTTTTCCCCCCCATGATAAAAATAGATGCTCTCGCCATTTACATAAGCTTGGAGGGTAATCAATGAGACCTCTGAGTTAAAAATATGTTGATCGAGTGTGACAGGCGGCAGCCAAACAGAGGACAAAAGAGGACAGATCTGATATCCAATCCCAGGCGACCTCTGCTCCACCCAAAGCATTTATGTTTGGATGTCACACAAAGGCACACACGGTTACACTTAACGTCTCCATTTCTCCTGTCAGAACCTGATTGCCTCCATACATCTTTTATCATACAGTAATTGAGGCCTGCTGTCTTCTGTCCCACTCGCCACCACGCTGCTGCTTCACAGTTGATTCCCTAAACCAAGGTCATTTTATCCCCTTAAGTCTTTAAACTCACTTACAGATGCACGCGCTGTTGCCTTTCCTGAGCAGTTCAGTTAGAGCTGTTGTTCATGTGTGAAAGTGAAAAGGCCAGCGAGATTAGAAGCAACACATAAGGCTGTCCGTTTAATGCACATTTATTTTGCAGGTTACAATAGCTGATATATTATTCATGCAGTAGTTCTACATTCAGGCAGGTTAAGTGCCGGTATTGATAACGTATTCATGTTTCTTGGCTAAGACTAACCAGTGTGGCACGAGTAACAGCAACAAGAGGGCAACAGAATCAGCAGCAACCCCATATAACATCCGTTTCCTAATAGGTGTTTAAAAACCACTGTGTATTTTCTTAGGCTTCATTCCAAAAATTTGAAAAGGAAAGATCTCCCTGATGGTGTTTCAAGGTGGTGAAGCGCCACAGGGAGCCTCTTGCTGCAGTCTGGAAACACAATGTATTTTAAAAAGCCTCAATCTAACTAAGGTTGGAGTTGCAATTTTCACTGAACGGTAGGAATGGGCGATATTTTACAGTTCACGATAAACCGTCAAAAAATTCCTCACGATAAGAATTTGTCATGTCGCGGTAAAAACGGTAAATTCCCGTTGATGATGTTTTTGTGTAAAGCTGATTTTTGGAAGGAAGGAAGGAAGGAAGGAAGGAAGGAAGGAAGGAAGGAAGGAAGGAAGGAAGGAAGGAAGGAAGGAAGGAAGGAAGGAAGGAAGGAAGGAAGGAAGGAAGGAAGGAAGGAAGGAAGGAAGGAAGGAAGGAAGGAAGGAAAGAAAGAAAGAAAGAAAGAAAGAAAGAAAGAAATAAAGAAAGAAAGAAAGAAAGAAAGAAAGAAAGAAAGAAAGAAAGAAAGAAAGAAAGAAGGAAGGAAAGAGGAAGGGAAGAAGGAAGGAGAGAGCAGGAGGAAAGAAGGAAGGAAGGGGAAAAAAGAAGGAAGGAAGGAAGGAAGGAAAGAGGAAGGGAGGAAGGAAGGGAGGAAATTCCTCACAATAAGAATTTGTCATGTCGCGGTAAAAAGGATAAATTCCCGTTGATGATGTTTTTGTGTGAAGCTGATTTTTGGAAGGAAGGAAGGAAGGAAGGAAGGAAGGAAGGAAGGAAGGAAGGAAGGAAGGAAGGAAGGAAGGAAGGAAGGAAGGAAGGAAGGAAGGAAGGAAGGAAGGAAGGAAGGAAGGAAGGAAGGAAGGAAGGAAGGAAGGAAGGAAGGAAAGAAAGAAAGAAAGAAAGAAAGAAAGAAAGAAAGAAAGAAAGAAAGAAAGAAAGAAAGAAAGAAAGAAAGAAAGAAAAGAAAGAAAGAAAGAAAGAAAGAAAGAAAGAAAGAAAGAAAGAAAGAAAGAAAGAAAGAAAGAAAGAAAGAAAGAAAGAAAGAAGGAAGGAAAGAGGAAGGGAAGAAGGAAGGAGAGAGCAGGAGGAAAGAAGGAAGGAAGGGGAAAAAAGAAGGAAGGAAGGAAGGAAGGAAAGAGGAAGGGAGGAAGGAAGGGAGAAAATAGGAAGGGAAGAAGGAAGGAGAGAGCAGGAGGAAAGAAGGAAGGAAGGGGAAAAAAGAAGGAAGGAAGGAAGGAAGGAAAGAGGAAGGGAGGAAGGAAGGGAGAAAATAGGAAGGGAAGAAGGAAGGAGAGAGCAGGAGGAAAGAAGGAAGGAAGGGGAAAAAAGAAGGAAGAAAGGAAGGAAGGAAGGAAAGGGGAGAAGGAAGGGAGAAAACAAGGAAAGGAGGGAGGAAGGAAGGGAGAAAAGAGGAAGTGAAGAAGGAAGGAAAGAGCAGGAGGAAAGGAGGAAGGAAGGGAAAAAAGGAGGAAGGAAGGAAAGAAAGAAAGAAAGAAAGAAAGAAAGAAAGAAAGAAAGAAAGAAAGAAAGAAAGAAAGAAAGAAAGAAAGAAAGAAAGAAAGAAAGAAAGAAAGAAAGAAAGAAAGAAAGAAAGAAAGAAAGATAAATTCCCGTTAATGACGTTTTTGTGTAACAAACATGGCGGATCTGAGAGCGAGATAGATTTATAGTTACAAAGGGGGAGTTGAATTGGTATTTTTTTTATCGTCATTTTTATCGTTATCGGGATAAATGCCAGAAATTATCGTGATACATTTTTTAGTCCATACCGCCCATCCCTACTGAACGGCATCTACAGGATATTGAAGTCTCTTACTATTTTTGTTGTCACATGTGGGATTGTTGCATCGTGCTTATTGCTGACGCCGCCGCTGTTCTCCAGTTAAATGCAATCTGTGTAACGAAAGGAACACCTGCCTTCCTTGGACAAGTGGCTTGCTGAGAATTACAGACGAGGGCCGCAAAAGGAGCATCCATCACGCCCAATGAAGCAGCTCATTCCTCTCGTAAAAGCTGCGTGTGACCTTGCCAGGTGGTCTCATCACTTCACAGATTAACTCCCCTGGTGACTATCACCTCTAATGCTAATATCCTCATTTGCCCAGGCATTGTTTGAGCATCCACTACAGCTGCTGAAGCACATGACAAATCTGACAGCGCAGAAGCAAATCTGGTTGCAATGAGAGGAGATTCAGTATCATTATCTAGTAATGTGAGGAACTAATGACTCAGCAAGGACCAATAAGAAAAAAAGAGAAAAAAAGAGGCACATACTCATGGATGTCTACTCACATTTTAGGAATAAGGGTAAGAGTGCATTTTCTATACTCTGAGTTCAAAGCATCTTTATCTTGTTCTGAAGGTCATCTTTTACTTATACTGGCTGATTTATGTTTTTTCCCAGCCCCCGGGCCAACATCCCACGGCTCCGAACACTTCTCCATACTGCACCGCAGCTTAATCTTGCAAATGCAGTGTGGGCCAAGCCAATCAACCCCCACACAGGCTCTGGAGCTCAGCATAGAGAGCTAAGCATTTTGGCTCACTTAGAGAGGTACCATGACAGTAAAAGTCACACTGAACAGCTTGTACTCAAGACCGAGGCTGTTCCCATAATACTCAAAGTAATGTATTCTGTTTCATTTCTGAAATGAAACATTTTGTCATTCAAGTTTAACCAAAGCTCTTGTGATTAAAGATTCAGACATTACCACCTGCTAATTTATCATTGAAACACGGACTAATCCCAAAGGGATTATTTGGGGTTGAACAATTTGCAAAATGTTGAAATTCGTACATTTTCTGTGAGAAATAAAGATCAGATATGGGATCTAACATACGAGCTCCAGAAAGGCTCCCACTGAGCCTGGGAATCGATCCAAGAACCTGCTTGCTGTGAGGGAACAATGCGAACGATAGACATGATGTTTCAGTATGTCCAGCCCACAGTGCTCAATATGGTTAAAAACGCACAAGGCCGTAGAATTAATTAATAGTTTGTGTATTATGACTTTAAACTTGCAAAAACGTGGTTGGTAAAATCTGTGCTTCTGTAAAAGTTAAAAAAAATCACCTACATGTCAAATGAATATGAAGACAGAAAAAAAAATTATGTTAGAAAAAAATTGAAGTTGCTGGAAAAAAACATTCAAAAAAGTGTAAAATAGTATTTACATATGGACATCTGAAAAACCTTTATTTTTTTCATTTTTATTTTATTTAATTTGGTTTGTGTTCAACCACCATTCAGCAGTTACAACCTCTGAAATCTGCTGCTGTGAGTACACAAATTTCGTCTAGTGCATTACAAGCATCGACTGGAGAAAACAATGGATGAAGCATAAAGTGACTCAAATGAAGAGCAGTTTTGAAGCCTCTTTTTCTTCATTGGGCCAGGTTTCCCAGGAAGCTGACGGGAACAAGCCCACTGCATGTCAATCAAAGTTAGTAGCGGCTACCAGCTCCTTCAGCTGATCCCCACTCAAATAGCTGCAGAGTGCCGGGATACGTTTACAGCAGAATATCCCGTTTCACTTGTTCACTTGTTGTTTCACTTGTTGACAAAATCAAATATTACTGTTGCATTTAGCCGACGCCTGGTTAGTACAAACTGCTGATTGCTTCGCTAAGTGCAGTAGCATGAAGATTACAGATGAGGAAGTGATAACTGCGGGCCATTGGCTGAGCCCACTGGCAATAAGTCATATTAGACATACATTTATTTCTTCATGTAAATTCTCCAAACGTGGTACAAAAAAATTCCCCCCCCTCAGAGTTAACTCTATGTGAACTCAAACAATAGAGAACAAAATGTTTTTTTTTTAACCAGACTGTGAATATGTTTATTTCTGCTTTAAATTTGGACATTTTACATGGAGGTCAAAGGAGACTGACTCACTAACAATGAGGATTGACTCACTAATAATGGACAAGTCGAGGAAACTGCAACAAATCTTACTTCAGCATGAGACTCAATCGGTGTGTTAAATGACTGGCATTTGGCCACAATTTTTAAGTTAAAGTCAGAATACAGACTTTTATTCTCAGAACTACGGGTGCCTGTAAGCAACCAACTCCGTCATCTTGAGCCTTGCTGGATGAGAGAGACACACTGAATTGAAGTGTATTTGTGTTTCATCAATGAAAGAGCAGAAACAAATAGAGAGATGTGTTGATTTGGAGCCTGCAGTTTCAGAAATTGAGAGCACGTGGGCAGCTTACAGATTGTTAGCTTACAATGTTGGCCAGTTGTGGTATTTCCCAATATTCAATCTAACTGGGTAAACTGCATCACTAAGTGTAAATGATTGATGGAAAAATAGCCTATCTTTGACTTGAATGTTTCAAGTAACATATTATTATGTAGCATTATTCTTAATGAGAAATTACTACTTGCTTTTACGGTTATTACAGTTTATATGACTATATTGCTACTCTGTCTGGTCATGATGACCTCACTGATGGGCTCAATTTTATTACTATTTGAGTGCACAAGGTTTATTTCACACATTTAAAGTCTGTATTTGCATCTTTTTTTAATGCTGGAAAAGAAACTGCACTCTAAAAATCTGTCCAAGGTCAAGTGGTGTGAAGTAGTGATATGGATTATATATGAATGTTTAATAAATATGTTTATTTGATAATAAATGTGTATTTGAAAGGTTCAATACATCGTTTAAGTCATTGACACTCTTGACTCAAATTACTGTGTTAAACAACCTATGGAAAGTTTGTGGATAGTTTTAAAAAAAATCTTTTAAGAATATATTTTGCCCTTTTGCAAACCTACAGGTAACAACTTTATTTCCACTTATACTGACTGGAACTAATGGTAATATTTGAACGCTACAGATGGATGACATGGAGCAGAGCCGAACTCCTCAGTGTGAGGTTGCTGGGTAAATAAAGGGGATGAAAGAGTTAGAATATCAGCAATTAATCCCAGTTTGAGCAATTATTAGAGTAAATGAAACACTTAGACTGAGTTTTTAAAGTAAATAGGTAAGTGGAGTCTAGTTTAAAATCGAATGTACATTGTCGAAGTAACACTGGGATCTGTAGCCTACATGAGCTTATTTGTAGCAAAATGTACCTGTAGAGAAATATATCTAAGTTCACACAATCTGTTTTATAGACAAATTTGCTTAAATGGTTCATAACAATAATCTGTGAAGTGATAGGAGACGAGGATGAGAGTTTGACCTGCTTGTGGGACCCACACTGATCTGCTCTGACAGCTGTGCACGGGTTCTCTTGTTGTCTCCACACTGGCAAACTTGATAATATTTTATCCGAGCTGGATTCTTCCGAACATTTTCGTCTTTTATTAAAATCGAAGTGAAACATCCCCCTATTTTGGGAGATTCAGTAACACCTCTGTGAACATCTACTTCGGTAGATGAGTAAGACTTCCCCTAAAGGCAGAGTAGATCAGACTTTATGTGTTCATATGTTTCCCTGCAGTATTTTAACACAGTAAGCACCTGATAAGCTGCTTAGTGGGTATAGTCCCAGTGGAGCGCAATAAAGGACAATGAGATTTATCTTGTGAGTTTTCCAGCACCCCCCCATCAGTCCTTGCTTCCCTGATTCCCGACCAACCTCACTTCTGCTTCTCCTCCCTCCTCCTGCAGTCACTGCAGTGCAGATCTCTCCCGCTGATAGTGTAGCTGCAAATCTCAAACGTGCCAGCAGAGCCGTGCCCGGCTTCCTGCTCTGGCACGTCATGCAACCTGGCCGTGACAGGATGAGAACGTCCCCCCCGTTGCGCCCCGACCACGCCATCCGCCCCTTCTCTCTGTTGTTGTGCTCTTTTCCAGAGTGAGAACAAGGATCTCTGCAGGCAGCAGTGATGGTAGCATCAGGCTTGAGTTGGTTTGTCAGGGTGGCAACAGTCGTGAGCAGTTCACCGTGAGATCGGCTAAGCGGGAGGCAAAAAGGTGAGTGGGAGTTCTGTCTGGCCGACTGTTCGGCCACCCCTCCGTGGGAGCAGGAGTGCACTGCAGCGCTCTGCCTCACTGATTCAGCGGGGTAAACAGATCAATCACCCATACACACTTCAGAGACGCATTTCTCATCGTCATACTGCCTGCTCGGCTTGGTGTTGAATATGAATGGATTTGTCTGAAGTCCTTGTCTGACGGCACGCTGTTTACATGCTTAAATCAATATCTCAAAAGGTCTTAACGTGAGAGATTTCCACCTTCTCCATAACATGTTGATGTTTAGTCGCATGGGACTCAAAGTAAATCAAAAGCAGTCATTTAAGCTCTTCATTCAGTGTTAAACTTTAAGCAAAAGCAAACCTTAGAAAAATTAAGCTTTTGGTTGAATTATTCAAGATGACAAACAGGAAAGCAAATGTAACATCACGGTTCATCTTTAACCTTGTCTATTGCTGTCACACAGCATCAGTCAGTAATAAAAATAACCCCTTCAATCTCCCGTCCACTTATTTGCTCTGTCATTTCTGACACGCAAGTGAAAGGCAGTGTTTGAAACATGGTAGTTTGTGTTTGTAAAGTGGGCACATTGTAGAAATGTTCCTGAACTATAAACCACACCTGTTATTGCAGGAGAGCAGGAGGGAGGCAGGAGGGCATCACTCACAGTCTTTGTAATCACCGTCGGACCGACAGTGAGAGTCTGTGATATTTGGCTGTGACAGCTTGGTCAGGCCAACCTGTCAGTGAGAGGCCTCGCAACACGCCAGCAGACCTGACTCCATAACATAAGCGTGGCAAACACACCTCACCACATCACCGTCCTGAAAGGCTGATCTGCATGGGCCAAGGGGACAGAGATCCCGAAGGGCAGACAGACGAGGGGTGGGACAAATGTTACTGATCCCACTCGCCTTCAGTCTGGATCCTCTCTCCTCCGGTCCCAGAGGACACCGGCGCAACTTCCTTTGCCGAGCAGCAAACTTGTTGTTTGTCACTGGTTTGACCTGCACAGCTGCTTCAGCAGATGCTCACGATGCAAGACGATGCTGCAGCCCTCTGATCCCTCATCGGGAAATGAAAGCACAAAAAATTGTATGTACGCAAACAGTTTGATATCATATTCGACAGGTACACACATAACCGCAACCCACTCCCAGTGTTTGGCACCCCCCTCTTTCTTGCAGTCCCTCTGAAAAGCAAATCCAGGGTGATGGACCTGCACTTTAACGGGCTGGCGCGAGTCCCAGCCCTTTCCGCGACAAATCAATATTTAAAAGATTGCCCACAGCCTCTCTGTTGAAGTAATAGACAGACCGCCACCGCAGGTGTACACTCAGTGGAAGCCTAAACAGTGGTTTCACCTAATCTCCACACAGCAAGGCCACAGATGACACAGGGACTCTATCAAACTGACATTAGCTCACACATCTTCACCGATCTTACATCACAGCTCACAAATTACCCTCGCAGGTTGAAGATTAGTTGCTATTTACTATTTACCACGCAGATGTGAAATTATTCATTTTCACTGATGAGATGCAACAGCACACTCTTGATGTTAAATGTACAATTACTTTTTCGAAAGTGCAACACTACTACGGCACTGTTACACGAGGTCATGTTACATAAGGCCCTGTTGTTTATAAAAGACAATTATATCCTCAAAAATAAAATCTAGCATCAGAACAGTCAGTCATCACACTTCAAGCTTTTCCTACCTCCACATCTGATAAAGCTGAACCAACGCTTGGCCTCTTACAAAAATCAAAAGCCTTCTGATTATGTATTCCCTGCACACTGAAATTTAAAAAAGCCTTGTTTCGCTGGATTTTAAAATGAATGGGAGCATGGTTAGGCCTTGCTTGTACTTCTGCGACTGCCATCAAGACCAACTCCAATTACACAGGATGAAACTACTGTAGGAAACAACGTGTATCAGAGTTTTGAAATACGCCTCCGGAATTAAACTCGTTAGCACTGATCTAACTCATGCCGCGTAAACATATGTACATACAGTATGTTTGACCTCTGTTTTCACAGATGGAGCCTCATCTCCATACTGACACAGTTGCTTTTCACACAAATCCCGGATGCACATTTGCATGTAAATAAGAAGCACCCAAAGTAGTAATGTTTTGTTCACTTGCTCCTCCTTTTCCTTTCCAGTAAGGGCACATACCTATGAGTACTGTATAAATCTGAGAGCAGCCAGTTCTGCTTCTGGACCGCTCATAACATGTTTTCAGGTGCAGAGACACAAAAGGCAAACTGTGCAGATGTTTGCAAGAACATGAATCAGGCTAAAGGCTGAATTATGCTTCTGCGTCAAAATGGCGCCGTGCCTACGGCGTGTGGTTTGGATCGACGCAGACGACATGCCGTCACCTGCGGCGTCACTGACGTGCACCTCCCGAAAATTGTAACTATGCATCTAGGAGACGCAGACCACACGCAGACCGAGAGGGCTGTGATTGGTTCGTTTGAAAGCGAAGCATTTCCGGTTTCCGGTTTGAATCAGTAGTGAACTTCCAGGGCTCTTTTCTTCGTTTACATGTGATTTTTTTTTGTTTTGGTTTTTTGCACAATAGTTGTCCTTATTTCTTTGATTTACTGTGACCGGAAAAAGTCGGATAAACCATTCAGAAAAAGATCGCTAACTAGTGGTCGCGGGGGGTACTGCACCGCGACCAAATGGAGAGACGGAGAAGTCCGAAGGGTTCAGCACGGCGTCACGGCTGCGGCGTGTGCTCTGCGTTGGTTTGACGCAGAAGCATATTTCAGCCTTAATTTGGTAAATAGTCAGGTTTGTCATTGTCCCACAAAAAAAGACAACAAACATTCTGTTCCCTCCCAAAACTCTTCAACAAGATAATAATCTGTGTGTGCAGGGCTGTAATTTGCTATCACCTGACCGGCAGACAGCGTGGCGGAGATGCATGAGGCGCTTGGGGAAATGTTTTGTCACCGTTTCCATAATAACAGCTGGTGCAAAATGTCCAGCTTTCTCTGTGATGTATGAAAGCTGAAATGCCCTTAAAAGATCCCTATTTCATTTCAAACGATGTGTAATTAAGTTGGAGGGATTAACTGGACTTCCATTAACTTCTTTACCCCACCTGTAGCAATACAGATACTTCACAGAGACTCCCCAAGGACAGCAATTCATTTAAGAAGAAATCAATTATTACTGTCCATGGGTTGTTAGGTGATGAATGTGTCCCACGACGAGTACACAGAAGAAGCAGTGATTACTTCAAATGATTACTATATATCAAATCTGAGACAGTAGGAAACAACAGTAAATGACCAGAATGGATCTCCGTAGGCTGTTTTCTTACTAGCCTCAAGATGGCAGTTTCCACTAAGACTGCTGTCAACATCAGTTTGTGGCTGCTCCACCCTCTCCTCGGGCTGCACAAGGTGCGACTGTTCCTAATGCATGCTTCAAGATTACTGACAGTAATACTATTGGGAGAAACTGCTGCAGAATTCCTTATGCGGTGACAAAAAGCAGTTAAAAATAAAGTCCTGGCATTTGCTTCAGATGGATGATATAAATAATGGATGTTAACTGGACAGGAGAAAAATAAGAAGATGAAAAAGGGGGGAAGCCCACGGAGCATCGTAAGATGTAAAGGCATAACTCTTTGTCGGCTCGGGGTGCAGGTTGTTACTGTGGAGAAGGGAGGTTTTGGAGGCTGGTGTTACATAAGCAGCAGAGACTGTGAGAAAGCTGTGTGTTGATCCAACGTGGCCCCCTGTGACTCCCCTCTTCTTCAAAGCAGCTGCTGACAGAAGGAGCTGAACGTTCCCATCATAAACTTTACAGCTTTGATTCTCCTCAACTGCTTACGGTGTTTTATCACCACAATTACACACATTTCCAATCCTTCTGTCATCCAGAGCTTTGAGTCACGACGCAGCTTTTGCGAATTCTTGCCCCCATCTATTTCGGATAAATATATGAATCGCAGTTTAAACTGAGCTGTAAGTTTCTGCAGTGTCCGTTTAACCCCCGCACGGCGCTTGTGACTCAACAGCGAAGACCCTCAGGTTCTCAGAGGGCTTGCCTATCCCATAGCGCCTTGCAAGGGTTAAAACCACAGGAAAATGAGTCATTCATATTCCAGCAGCTGGTTTAGTCATATATTATGGATAAGTAGATTTTTTTTATTTTCATTTTAATAACCCACACTGTTGTGAGCTACTTAACAACATGGACAGACAGAGATAAGCAATGACAAGTCTTAGTCAGCAAATGGGTGAAAGTAGTGCACAACCGAGGATGAGAGGAAGTAATTAACTTTCTTCAGAAGTGGATCAGTTTCAAATGAAAACAGCTTTTTATAGAGGCTATAATAATATGTTTGCAAATGACTGTACCTGCACAAGCTTATCCATTGGTACCTGTGTTTGTAGGCTTCCTTGTGCTGCACAGAGTACATAAATCAGGTTAAATGGAGTTTACCTGCCATAAAGTCTTAGATGGGCACATAAGCCTGTGATCATCAAGTAAAAATGAACAAAGCAGAAATATATTGCAGCCTATGTCGTATTCTGAGCTGTAAATTGTATTCTCATATGCTTAAATAACTGCAAATATGTTGATACTGTTCTATCAAAAGAGTGCTTCGAAATCAGCAGCCAGTTCGGTGTTCAGTTTGTGCTCATGCCAAACATTGAGATGCTCAATAGTCCTCGGTCCTAAGAGAGGATTAAAAAATGCATAACCTTGCTTCTATTGCACAGGCTCAACGCCGGGGAGAACATCAGACTCTGTAAGAGGGGAGTCGTACCACTACGTTCACTTAAGACACCAAAGGGGCTTTGAGAATGATGCAGCAGTCCACATACAGGGCATCAGCTCCTACAGCACGTGCACACAAGGAATCAGAGACGTGTCCTCCCTGGAGGATGACAGCAGGAAATGCCAGTTTCCTAACTGTGCTCCTGCAGATCAGAGGGACATTCAGACCCAACAGAGACAGACTAAAGAGAGGCAAGGGGAGGCATTAACATTGGTACTGCTGGGTTCATACACCAGCTGCTGGGCCAGGATGCTCTGGCATTTTTTGTGACTTGCAGCCAGAGATGGGAGGAGGGTGGGGAGAGCGAGGGGAATCCCTGCTGCAATAACAACTTAAGACACTCCCTGAGGACCAGCGGGGTTTGGCACATCAGACCAACCACGATTTCTGTTCATTACCACCCAACAAAATAAGGGCTCAGTTGTAATATGGAGGAAATTTGAACACAATGGCACACTGAAAGGCAAATGAATATTTAATGCGATTAAATTCCGAGTGCATCGCTGGTATGCATGCAGGGAAATGAATTAAGATGCTGCCCAATGTCAAAGTGATCAAATGCTGCATCCGATTTGAAGTTGCGCCTTTGGGATCATTCTCCCGCACGCACCTCGCTCGCTCGCAATGTCTTCCAAAGTTCGTGATGAAAGAGAGTCGTGAGATGCCTTTGGTGAAATATGTAAGCTCAGTTAGGCTGTTCTCTCACAAAAAAAAAAAAAAAAAAAGCGAGCCGGCTGTCCAGCAGACACATACAGCGCTCCCGGTGTGCGCAAACGCGCCCGGAGCGTCCCTACCTTCCACTTTGGTGAGGGTGAGCACGGGGCTGTTGCAGGCGGACAGCGGGGCGACCCTGGCCGAGTGTTTCTTCATGATGATGAGCTCGGATGGGCTGAGCTCCAGACCGCCTCGACTACATCCCTGAAGCTGGTTTGGCGCAGACAGCGGAGCTCTTGGTGGGACCTTTACAGCCGCGCTGCCGCGCTCCGCGCCCTCGCATCCATCCGTGTCCCCGCTGCTGATGTGTTTTCCTGCCTCCGTCGTGTCCCCGCCACCACCACCTTCCCCCCCACTTGCCTTCCCACCCTGAATCTGCTCTGTCTAGTAGTGCGTCCCGGCTGCTCTCCGCTCCACGCACACTTTTGGTTGGTTTGCTGCAATTCGCCCACGTCACGCACCCACTAACCAGTCTCATGTCCCACCATCACCATCACCATCACCACCAGCAGCACCAGCAGCACCAGCAGCACCCTCGACACCCCCAACTCCCCTAACGGTGTTTCCCAGCCAATATCTTTTCAACCTGGCCATAAATATCTCTCTGTAAGCAGGGGTTTTCCATCTGTAATCATGGCTTTTCAAACTGTGCAATAACATTTAGCCTATATATACCTAATGATAGTTTTGTGAATGTCTAATATCTGTGCCCTAGGGGTGGGACAATACGGGTAACTCACGATTCAATACAAGGCAAGGCAAGGCACATTTTTTTATATAGCACAATTCAACACAAGGTAATTCAAGGTGCTTTACATTGACATTAAAAGCAGCAAGACATAATTAGACAGTAAATAAAAAATAAGATTGAAAAAATTAAGAATAAGATGATAAGAAAAGAAGTAAAATAATAAAAAGCACAAGCTGTTAAAAATAAGGGCAGTAAGTTTAATTTAGGAGTACGCTTGAGTAAACAGTAATGTTTTTAGCCCTGATTTAAAGGATCTACAATTGGAGCAGACCTCAGGTCTACAGGAAGTTTGTTCCACCGGTGAGGACCAGAATAACTGAACGCTGCCTCACCTTGCTTGGTTCTGGTTCTTGGAACCACAACAAGTCTGAAGGTCTGGGAGCTTCATAGGAACTAACAGATCAACCATGTATTTTGGTCCAAGACCATTCAGGTCTTTGTAGACCAGCAGTAAGATTTTAAACTCTATCCTTTGACTCACTGGAAGCCAGTGTAGTGATTTCATGACCGATGTAATGTGGTCCAGTTTCCTGGTGTTTGTTAGGACTCTGGCGATATGTGGCCCACGATAACGATAATATCACGATACACGATATCTACGATATATTGTAAGAAATTTCATCAACGATATATCACGATATATGTGACTGAAAAAGAAAAAATACCCATAAAAAGGAAAACGTCGGTAGTTTTGCATTTATTCAATGCCAAAACTTCATACAATGTACAAAGAAAGTGCATTTGTACAGTGCCTCACTGCCTCCTAGGCTTGTAAATGTAAACACTGTATAGCTGGACAAATTAAAGTGCATGAACATGAATAACGTGTTTTATATAAACCAGGACAGTGCACTGCTTTGTTTCTAATACTTCTAAAAGTCAGTAAGCAACTTAATTGTGCATAGTACCTGCCTCCTAGGCTTGTAAATGTAAACACTGTACAGCTGGACTAATTGAAGTGCATGAACAATAGTGCGGTGACAACCGCGTAAATCCATTATGTGTTGTAATAAAATATCGATATTTGCCATCTGTTTATCGATTATTTATTGCGACAGAGAGCGCAACAATATATTGCAATATTGATTTTTTTCCCCACCACTACTGTGCCCATAAACTTACTTTTGCAAACTTGGTCTCTGCATGGAAGTGAACTGAAGGCGCTGACCCTGAGACGTGCAGGCCAACCTTCAGGCTATAAATGGAGTGTATGTGAGGGAAATGGGACCTACGTAGCAGAGGTGGGAGGGTGGTGTGGGATGTCAAGCCTATAAACACTGTAAATTGAACCATTTCTGGTGTGTACATTTTATTCCTTTATATGAAGATCATATTGACCCCAATCAAGACACACACTTCCCTTTTTATTGGCTTTTAAAAATGTTTTCCTTGACCGTTTAAAGCTCCTTAACAATTTGTTATCATCATTATTATCATGACTTTAATGAGAATTTAAGATGCATCTGAACTGCCTTTAACATAACAAAACAGCGCTTCATGAATATATACTGTATTTAATAATGTATATTCTTCATAGCCTATGTATGTTGGTTTGATGTTGGTGGACAGACTTATATACAAGATAAAAAGCTTGGTGGAATATGAACAATCAAGTTTCTGCATCCCTGGTCAAACTGTGAAGCGAGTGATTAAATGATCTGAAAAGCTGTTCTCCAAAAATGTTTATTGGGCCTAATTAGCTGTTTGGTGGCAAAGCTTGTCACAAAACGCCTGATGATGTAAAAACCAAAGATGAACGGTAATGCGCTCTTCTCGGGTAGCACACAGGAATCCATCCGGGTCACTCTCACGCCACTGCAGAGTGGCCAACACAGACAGGCTTACACCTTCGCAGTCAAATCGTAAAAATAGTCATATGAAATGTAATTACATCATAATTAGTTTCTTAAATATTACATTCATTAAGCTCAATATAAATGAGGATTTGAATAATAATAGAGATTCATTTAACCTTATCGCAGAGAGATCATCTGCATAACAAGACTACCTATACATCAATAAATGTGTTAAATGTTTTATTTTTAAGTTATTTAAATCAAGACTGGACTTCTTAGCTAAACACCAAGCAGCCCTTTCACTTATTTCAGGACAAGCTTTAGGTGTTTTGACAGCCATGACAGATCTTCCAGCCAGTAAGCAGTTAATAGAAAAAAAAGGTGAATTTAGCTCCTCTCCCATGCTTGCAGCAACGTTTCCATCTGAACTGCACTGCACTAGTCTGTAGAGACAGGTGTAACAGCCAAGAGTAGACCTGTAGACCTTGAAGAAAGTGGAGCTCCACTCTAAACAACCAGAAAAAAACATGACCTTCACCCTCAGGTGGTCAAGGTTTTTGGAAACATATTAGGGGGTAGATGCTTCGTAAAGTGGAGGT
This sequence comes from Cololabis saira, assembly GCF_033807715.1. Taxonomy (NCBI): domain Eukaryota; kingdom Metazoa; phylum Chordata; class Actinopteri; order Beloniformes; family Belonidae; genus Cololabis; species Cololabis saira. The sequence continues at coordinate 6,167,706 of NC_084603.1, forward strand.
CATGTCTGCAGTGCAGCTCCGCTTCTCCAGAACCTTCTCCTAACAGCCTGGACTTTTCAGAAATGACTGAAGTTCTTGAATACTGATTGATTAAATCTTAACTTTGCTGAGAGCTAAACAGCCAGTTTATTATGAAGAGAACGAAACTCTAAAATTGAAAAAGAACAACAAAACATGGTTGAAAAGTACAGACATTAACTGCACTAAACCGTATTGATTATCTAAACACTTCTCTACCTTTATGGTCTCTTTCTTTTTTATAGCAGAAAAAAGCTCAAGGACTAACAGTACGTGTTTTTCAATATGCATTTTTGCCCGTTCTTGTGCTCTTGTAGACTTGTCATCAATCACAAATGAAATACTGCTCCAGTTCAAAGTCTGCATAGCCGAGTACAGTCAAAATACCCTGATGTGCTCTTGCTCCTCCAATTTTTTATCAAGCACTGAGGGGAGTCTTGTCAAATATATATATATTCTTTTTTCACTTCAAATTTCTTGTCAATGTATCAAAACTAGGATTATTTTAAAAACGTCCTCCATTTTTCGGAGAAGCATGAGCCTCCTAGCTGAACTGTGACATCATCAAGTACACATACTCCAAAAATATAGATTTCACAGTCGTCCCACCCCCTATTGTACATTCTGCTGAGTCGATGATGCAAGGACATACTTGGTCGTGAGTAAGAGCTCCAGGCACATAAACATATAAGAGCAGCACAAAATTGACATTTTTCTGACTGTCCCCAAGTGACAGCTATGTGAAACGAGCTAAGCACTGGCACAAAGCAATTTGTAAACCGTGTTAAAGCCCATAATGTAGTAAAAGATGGCCATAAAACGCTATATGTAGATAACAACGCATCATTAGGAGCTATTTTCTTGATTCATAACATAAATTAGTTAATATGAATGATGGCGGTCAAATTAAGATCTTAAAAGCAGTTAAAATCTTCCATGAGAACTGCTTGAATTGTATATTCCTGTACATAAATGAAATAGCAAATTAAAACCTATTTGACCGTGAAAGAACACTGACATTTATCAGAGTCTGGAGTGGCTGTGCACTCCACTTCACACAAGAAGAAGAAAAAAGCCTGTTCTGCCTGCTCACCGCCACATTCATCCGGAGATTTGATCACCACAGAAACGAGCTGGATGCAGGTTGAAAACATGCTGATGAAGTCAAAATAGAACCCTGCAAAGAACAAATATGTGTTTGGAATACAAGCAGTACAGAATTATCTGGAAAAAGGAACTCTCCTGTGTTTCCTGATCTACCGTACATGAAAACAAAATTCTGTGGATAGACCTCAAAAGAGCCGTACAGACCAAAAGGCTCCAGAAACTTCCTAGATCTAAAAGAGTTTCGCAGTGAAAATAACAAAAATACATCAAGCGAGAAATGAAAAACTAGCTGGCTACAAAATGTGTTTACAATGCAGAGTGTCTGAACTTTTAGTTTGTGACCAAACTTGTTCTTTTTCCATGTTACAATCAAAACAACTGTCTTTCACTATAAACATTCAGAAAACAGAACATCATTTCCCTGACCTGCTTTTCATAGTAAAAGAACTTTGGTCAAGAGGCTCAAAGCTTTAAACATATTTGATAATTGTTTCCCCTATTTTAATGATGCTTTATGGGAACCTTCAATGTGCAAAACAAAGCAAATGAATCACCTTATTTAAGTAATCACACTAGTTTCTCTTTTTTCTCATTTTGTACATTTTAATCCAGCAGACATTAAACAGGTAAAAATGCAAAAAATATATATATATATTACAGCTGAATTGTTTCCAAACTCTTTTTTAATCGTCAATAATGCTGATTCCCATATTAAAGTCAATTTACATAACACATTTATCTTATATCTGTATGTATTTATTAGAAATTGTGGTTAATGCGTACTGTGTCAAACTGAGCCAGAACTATTAATGATGTATCCATCTATTGATTTATTTCATACAGTCTGATTCTGCTGTTATCTGCTAGTGCAGAGACCTGATTCGAGACTGGATCTTATTTTCTTCTGCTGCATTCACTGTTGAAGTATTGAGTAAGATAGCATGAGGTTAAAAATTACCATAGTAATAAAACCCGAGTTGTGATAAAAACTGTATATAAATTGTTGTTTCATAAGTTATACATTAGCCTCCCTGATTAAAGTCTATCTATAGGCAAATACTGTTTCAGATAATGCTATGTCTAAATTCACTACAGCCTTCAACTGTCTTGTCTTGAAGAGTCTGAACATTATTGATCACGACTGAAATTCCTGCCAACTTGCAAATTAACTGACTGGATCCCGACAGAAGTCAGGCATCACTTCTCCTGCTGTCACTTTGCCAAAGTCATCCTGGCTGTATTTCCTCAAGAAGAGGTGTTGGAGAGATTAACATTAACAGACTCTTCCGTGAGTTAAGTGAGAGGTGCTGAAAACACTGTCAAGTGTTCCATGATTCTTGTCTGTTTTGACTTTGAATAAACAACATAAATTGATTTGGAAGTCTGAAGCGTCAGTTCAGACCTTCACGTTAACTTTTGTAACACTTTTAAAGTCAGAGCTGGCAGACCTGTGGTGGTGGCGGCTGGTCGAATGCGAGGGTGCTTGAGGGCATCATTATAGTGTCACTACATTTGTCATTTGTGTTTTGCTTCTGAGAAGCTGTTATATACACAAGATGATCATACACGAGAGAGATGCAAAGAGTACCATTGCTCAGGATGATATGAGGATGGCTCTGCCACAACTATGTATTCGTTCAGCTCCATATTCTTAGTGGTCTTGGAAATATAATTAATCAGCTTAATTCTTACCTCTTCTCTTGATAGCATCCGTCATTCATGGCTCAAAAAAAAATAAAAAATAAAAAATACACAGAACATTTTGATATCTGTGTTGTTGTTGTTTCATGATACTTGTGTTTCAATGGGTAATTTTAAATCAGCTAAAAGACTGGAGTGCCACAAGGGTCCATTCTGGGTTCACTTGTCCTTAACTAGTACACGTTCAAGCTCAAAAGCCAGAAAATGTAGATGTCAGACAAACTAAGAAACTGGTTGCGTCATTCCCCTTGAGCACAGTGGGGTATAGGAACACTTCAACTGCAAACATTTGACAATAACAAGGAGTAGGGCAATATTGGCTATGTCAAACATTATTTAAAAAACACAGAAAAAAATGTCCACATTACTCCAAAAGTTAAGTCACTTCTTTGAGTCTCATATCTACGGAACCCCTCTGGTGACATTTGAAAAAAATAAAATAATGCGTGGCCACACATTAATAACTCGTGGCCACGAGATAATCAATGCGTGGCCACGAGTTATTAATGCGTGGCCACGCATTATTTTATTTTTTTCAAATGTCACATGTTATTACTACACTCGCCATGACAATACTCTTGCTCTTTAATATAAATAGACTATAATTACCGTTATTAATGATGAATAACCATCCCACCAAGGAAGTTGCATCCACGAAGTAAAGACAGTAGGTTATGCCATCCATGAGTAAAATAATGCGTGGGCACGAGATACGTAATGCGTGGCCACGCATTGATTATCTCGTGGCCACGAGATAATCAATGCGTGGCCACGCATTATTTTATTTTTTTCAAATGTCACCAGAGGGGCTCCGTACATATCTGTATATAATCGGTTTCAAAATCAACCTAAACCACTTGATGGTTCAGTACATGAGTACATCCCTGACTCACTCAGAAGAACTTTTACGTAACTACAGAATCAAGATCCAAATCCATTTAGGTTACTTTCAGTTACTAGGGTATTGTGGAGTACAGGGTGAAATTCTGCATTGCATATATGGTTTTAATGCAAAACATATCAATATTTATAACATACGTATTTACATCATTAAACATAGTGGTGTGCACACTGTGTGTCTGTAAAGTCCAGTGTGGGAGTGCCAAAAAAAAAGCTGTGCTGAATAATTCACTGCTCCTGTCTCCTGTGTGGAAATGGGACGTGTGGATAGGAGCTTATGAAGTTCAATAGTTTACACTGAAGGGTCTAAAAGAGCAGCACCAGATGGATAGAGATTCGAACGCTTCATCTGTGACTTGTTTTTGTTGTGTGTCATGGTGTCTGTATGTTAATAATATTGATAAAATATTTATATAGAACCTTTTTTTAAAATGATAAAAAATGAGTCTTGCTGCAGTGTTTTGAACTTGCTGGAAACAGTGCAGGGAGCACTGACTCATACCTGAGTGTAATGCACTGGAGTTGTAAAGGCAGGGAAAGATAAAAGCACATGTGAGTCTCACTTGAGCTATACACCCATCGTTTGAGAACCAACGCTGTCAGTTTTCGGTTGCTTATGAGGACACAAAGACTCTATGAGAGCGCAGATGATACTATTGATAGGAAAGACAGGGAGATGGAAATAGGTGGATGAGATCATTAAAAAATCCCAGTCAGTGACTCATAGACTTTCATCCGTAAACACAGAGGAGGATCAAACCAGTCTATGCTCTGAGACGCCACACAACAACACCCTCTCTGATATACTGTATAGGGACAGGTGTGCATGAGCAACAGCAACGTGTCAAAAGCAAAATCTTTTGAGTTCCCTGCATGAGCAGAGCCTCTCTACCCAGGGAGTGAAAGAAGCGGATTTAGAACGAGAGGTGATTGCTCCTCCTTGCTTTAGCATGCTTCAAATAGTGGCTTGTTCTTTTCTTTATTCTGTGTATCCATGCCAAATAACCAGGGAAATGTTGCAGGTTAAACAATCTTTAACTGAAATGCTGCGGCATTTCTATTTATGGTCTTACATATACACCTACACTTCTTATAAAACCTTCCTGGGACATATGAATGCAAGTGTAAAAGACCATCTGCATCCAGAGGTGTTCTTTCTGTAGACACCTGCAGGGACAAATGAGCTGGCTTTTATAGGAAGGAATGGAAACGATTATTTCCCAACATTCATCAAAAACTGAGATATTTTCCTGAGGAACTATTGACCACTAAACCTCTTTTATAGAAAATGCAATCTATCTTTTTAGAGTAAAAGAAAATATACTTTTATTTTTTGCTGTAAATTGAGATGAAACAAAAAGCAAATATTGCACTAAAGTGGAATCATACATCTGTAAAAGATCTGTTGAGCTTATATTGTGTACAATCTGGACCCCATCACCTACTTTCACACCTGTTTCAGTAAAAGGAAAGAAAGGGAAGAAAATGTGTCAATTCAAAAATCAATTTTATTGATCATTCATAAAATAGCTGAAGATCCACATGTGACTGCGCTAATCACTGGACAGTGGAATATGATTAGCTCAGATTACTGAAAGGTCTGTCCGAGGGTTAATGTTTTCTTACTGTTTGAAAGTAATAATGCCTGTATGATTGAATGTTCTCGGCTTAATTTGTGCAATTGTGCAGACTGCAATTTGCCAAAGCATTAATAGATTTCTATTGGCATCCCCTAACAAATGACGGTGCAAATCCTGATTTAAAACAGATCAATAGTTTGTTTAACAACAGTTAATCTACTTGGCGTGACCCGTACTTTAAAAAAAATCCAAGAACTGTGGGGGGATTATGAAAGTTGGAGCTTTAATTTCCATCATGTTGTTATTTTTCGGTGGGTTTCATTTGTCACGAGTATTACATACAAACCATCGTCTTCAAACCACTTTGTACAAAAATGTATCCTGAAATCAATGACAAACCTTGAATGAATTGGATAGGATGGACACAAAAGCTATTGTTTTTGAAGAGCAGTCATGACTCTAACTTTGTTTGAAAAGTTGTGAATTAAATGAATTAAAATGATTTCAGCTAAAGCAAATGTGCAAATGACCTTTGCTTTGCACGGAGTTATAAAGTGGTGCCTTCTTTGCGTATTCTTAACTTTCTCTCCTGAGATTTTTCGCATTAAAACGCTGATGTTGTAACATGTTTTAGAAAGCACTTTGGGTGTGGAGCTGTAAAAGGGATTTCTGCTTATTTTGCTAGGTTTCTCTTAAACATGCTTTGATGAGTAACCCTGGAAACGGTAACGTTTGACACGGGGGAGCAGCATGGTGAGCTTCCTAAAAAACTAAAGTGATGCCTGGAGTAAAACCCCAAATCCAGATAGGTTGAAGAAAAGCTGTCGGCAGGAGCAAATCGAAGAGCAAGGAAGAGGAGGCCTAATCCATTTTTTTCTTTCCTTCTCAACACTAAGTTAAAAAATAAAAGCAAGTATCGTGGATGAGCTTGAAGTTCTGAGAAAGTGGCTACTGAGACTAAAGATGAAGCAGCAACATTATGATCTATGATTAAATAATAATTTACAATTCAATTTTAGTGCAGGGTGATTGAAGAATAACGAGTGCAATCAGTATGAAATTAATATGAAAAGCAAGAGGCCATAAAGCAATATCTTTCCTCATTGGCCCTGTATATGCTCGCATATATGTGTAGCAAACTGTTATGACATCACCGTTTCAACAAATTAGTAAAGGCTAACAAAGGATCATTGTGGTTGTTAGAAATGAATAATTTTACCATTTTAATAGCATTTTCACATCTATCTTGACAACTAACAAATCGGCAGGGGAAGATTGAGTAATGAACCGTATCTTCTCTGTTAGGATAGCTGTGAAACCCGATAACAGCTTTGTTTGAGCAAACAAAATCGGACCCTGGCTTCCAAAAGATTATAAGAAACCAATTCATTTTAATCTTCCTATAAATATTAATGGTCAGTTCGTCATTATTGTTCGCAAATATTTGCATTGGTGGGTTTGTATGTGATCGAGAGACAGCACCTTGTCTGTTCTTCCTCTCTGAGAAAGAACAAGTTTATTTTTCATCTCCTTTGAACCTGTTCTCCCTGTTCAATCCCAGGTGACTTCTGGCTGCTGTTTAGCATTGGAAACAGACAGTGAAACACAAAGGAGTCTGTCTAGCTATTTAATAATTCCCAGGGTGTGAGAACAAGGGGGGGGGGGGGGGGGGTCTGAGTGATATTGATTAGGGAGACTAAAATAATACTTCCTCCGTCCCTTCACAGAAAGGGCAGAAGGAATATTTTTACAATGAGAAGAAAAACGAATCCGTCTGAAACCTGAAAAGATTAAGATTTTGTTGGTGCTTTTTACAATGATGGCTGATTTCCATACGGTAATCCTTACTCTATGTCTTTGTGTACTACTGTATGGCGAACACAAGGAAAGTCACTGCATGGCATGCACCACTAGCACACCGAAGAAGTAGCTGATATGGAGAAGTCCTACCAGCAGTAGAGACTTGGGTCATCTGGTGGCAGCTCTGCAATAGTTTTAGGCATTTCTGTGGAGTGTATGGGTTGTAAGGCCACAGACAAAAGGGGAGAGGGAGTTAGAGAATGAAAGATCTTGTGTCATTTTCAAAGCCAGACTGACAAACTGGTGGTGACCTACCAGCTGATGATAATGGTGGCTAACAAACCTGAGATAGCAGCACTGATAGACAGCGATACAAAGCAAGAGCAACATCAAGAAGGAGGAACACAAGAAGGTTGAGAAATACAAAGGACAGAGTGAAATGGAACTAGAAAGGTGAAATCAACAATGCTATTGGTCTTCATAACCTCAATGACACCTAAACTGGAAGAGTGGCCTCAGCAGAGTTGGGTGACAATCTTGGAGATCTCTGTCAGGACGAGCACTGTCTGGGAAACATCTAAGATATTGCAACAAACCCTCAGGCTCGCAGACCTTTAGTAGAGGATCCCAGCACGGACCAATGACCTCCCACAGGGAGCAAGTAAAAAAGGTTAAACGTAACTAATATACTGTATTTTCTGGACTATAAGCCGCACCTGTATATAAGCCGCATCCGCTCTATTTTTAAAAAAACAATTAAAAAAAGACATACAAGCCGCACCTGTATATAAGCCGCATCCGCTCTATTTAAAAAAAAAAAAAAAAGATATACAAGCCGCAGATATTTATGTTGTTAGATTAGATATTTACTACATGTACAGAACCATTTTGAACTGTAAATGATGTACATGTTTGTACCTAAATAGATCCTTTCCTAACAGTGTCTTTTAACACGGCAGCAACTTTGCTGATTAAAACGGGACAGAACCAAGAGAAAATAACCACTATTTATTTATCTATTTTCTCTTTGAAATCTGCTTCTACCTACTTCTCTCTGCTAAAGAAGAAGTAGCGTATTCTTCTTTGCATTTATTTTGTCTTAGTTTTGATTCTAATTCCGGTTAGAGGAAGAAAAATTCACAGAATAGCCGCACCTTTGTATAAGCTGCATGGTTCAAAACCTATGAAAAAATTGCGGCTTATAGTCCAGAAAATACGGTATATATAAATATATAAAAATGTATATATGAAGTACAGCTCACTTGTCTCTGGTTTATTCAACTATTGTTCCAGTACTTGATTACACAACTCTGCTCTGCAGTCCGCCACACGCACAGTCTGATGAGCCCTGTGTGAGAAGAGTCCACGGGTCAGCGCGCTCATAACCTTTAATTTCAAAACAAAATGTTGTCTCAGAAGAGGGCAGGGAGCCAGACAGGCTCCAGATTTAAATGCTCAAATCTGGACGGTGACAGCTAATAACGTGCACCGGCCTCTATTAAATATGAAAGCTGGTAACTCACAGTGAAAGCCCTCATAATCAGGCTCTACCCTGGTGGCCCGTGCTTCATCAGGAAGAATGTGCTACTATTAGATTACAATCCCTACAGAGGAATTAGGCCCTGGCAGCACATTTCTCTTTCCAATTAAGGTTGCTAAAGGGATATGGCAAGTTTTATTTGAGGGGCAGTTTCCTTGCCAAAACTTATGACCCTGTATAGTGTTTATGTTGGTGCTTATTAAGAGGAGCATTATAGGAGGTAAAAAGAACACTGATGGATGAAACATCCCTTTACATTACCTAAAAACCAAAAACGGAAGGCCTTGCTTGAGGTAAAATTACTATTTTTCACCCATTTACAAAGTATTACATACAGTAATACAATCTTGTGGGGTCCGTGTGTTGATGTGTCTAGAGATATATATATTTATTTTATTTGTTTATATTTTAAATTACATTTTATTGGATTATTTTCATTTATTTTATTTTATCAAATCAGTTTATTTGTGGAAATCACGGTAATTCCTTGAAAGCTTCATTTTAATCATTTTCTGATTCTTACTTGGTCCACAATGATCCCGACACAGCATTAGTCCTCCGTGGGCACTTACATGAACATTTTCTCTTTTTGTCTTTGACTTGTTCAGAGAAGTATTAACTTTCCAGCATAGCATTTTGCTATTATAGCTTCTTAAAGCTTTTGTCTTGCATGCATTTCCTTTTCAGGTAGACGTTCAGGTGTTTAACTACCTATGACTAAGCGAGGGCAATGTTCCTTAACCTCTGTGTTGCTCATCTTAGATACGTCTTGTCCTCATAAATGCCACTGGCTCCCTCTGTTGTCCAGCTACAGTATAATCATTTTGTCTTCAAGGTTTACCTGGAAGAAATTAGAGGCAGATTTACTTCAAGTTTTGGATAGAAATCACTCCAGGGGGTAAATGTCTCTTTTTATTATTTGTGTAAAAACTGAACAGAAAATGTCTTCAGAAATAAATAAAAATCAGGAAACGTAGAGGATAAAGACCACCATTACCTTTTCAACTTTTCCTTTGTCCTGCTGGATTTGTCCTGCTAAAAGACCATCATTTCTCATTCGGGGTCACATCTAACTCCGTCAGTACTGACGTCAGCATGACAGAACTGCCGCAGTATTTTACAAAAACATTTTTGTCTTTAAGCCCTACATACAGCTGCCTGTAAAGAGAATGACAGAATCTAGTTCCACAAAGCTTTTCTTTGGTTTTCTCTGTCCTTGAACATGAATCAGAGAAAATAATGTTACTCATTTATGAAAGTCTGTGCAAACATTTGTCTTTCCTTGTGTTACTTCCTTCTTTATTGGTATCCTCCTCAGCGTTGTTCACTAAGCTCTCATGAATGTACAGCCAATGTACAGGCTGAAACCTTCACTCCAGATCATTCCAGGTCAAACTGATGTTCTTCAGTTTTATTACATTATGTTGTCCATTTCTTCAACACTAAATGTTTCTTACTGAGTTTCTTAACATATCCTTTCCAGTTTAACATTGATTTTAAAGTGGGGTTTCAAGGTATTTGATGATAAACATCATTGATGTCCTCAGGCAGCTTTTCCTCTAACGTCAAGGGAAAGAAACATCAACAACAAACAATCAGCCTGGTTTATGCAGTGAAGTCATACAGCAATGGCTTTATCAGGTAATCTGCAAGCTAAAAATAAAGTACAGTTCTTTTTGATTTTTTTGATTAAATTAATGATGCTACTAATTTCCTCAAAGTACATTTTAATTTTTGTTATCATTACTTGGTCTTGCTGCTCATAAAATGTATTGTTAAAATATTTTGATGTTACAAAATGGATCTTCTATGCATGATTCAGTGCAAAACCCTGACCAGCATATTTGAGGCCTTTTAACATTCAAAACTGCCTCCCAGCTGTTTCTGCTGAAGTTCCTCTTTGAACTACACTCATCTCATTCTCATTTGCTGCAATTAAAAACCACATTTGCTTCTCTCTGCTTCCTGAGATAAAGTGTGGGTATGCTGCTTTAATTTTGTTTTTTCATTCTGTTACAAATTTGCTGTTTAGAGAGGAAAACATTTTGTTCTTGTTATGGCGTGCTTCAATGTTGGACGAGGAAGAAGAAGAATCCTTTCGCCAACATGCTTTTCTATACGTAGGAATATGACTTTTGCAATTATATGACCTGTATCTTGAGAAGACACACTACCAACCATAAGCAATTTAAGTAGATTCTCCAAAGCTACAAGACACGTATTCAAAATAGTATCTTTAAATTAACCTGCTAGTTTGGTCCCAAACCCTCTTCGTCAGCATCAAGGTCTTGGGTGCTTCCAACAAGAACCAAAACATAGAAGAAATAATATACTTGAAGTATAAAATGCACAGATGTATTGTATTTACATTAGTGTGTCAATCAAATATGAAGCTGCAAAAATGCCATCTTGATTTGACCATTTCTGTTACTGTACATTCAGTCACCACGCTGCAGCTTTGCAATCACGCCTGTAGAGGGCACTGTGATCATATACATTCAGCAAAACGTCACACCTGCTCAGGATAGATATGAAAAGAAAAGAAAAAAAAACTATCAAGAAATGTCTCTTCAGTTCACTGCAGGCCAGCAGAGCCTACAATAGTTGGGTGGCATTAATGAAAGTTGATAAGGTGACCTAGATACACAGAATAGACCACGCAACGCTCCTATATCAGAACAGATACACAACTCAAACAAATACACGAAAATAGAAGATATATCATACACACACTCACATACAGACGCTCACAAGCCAAGCAACAAAAGGGATGCTGCTCTTTGTAATCACTTCTTTCTTCTCTATCCTGGAGACATTGTTAAAGTGCTCGCGCACTGCGAGGCACTCGCTATAGCTTTTTGACTTATTTTTTTACGGACATCCTTCATTTTCAGAAAAACTGCAGTGAGTCCAGAGTGACCTGAAAAAGTGCCAGATATCCAGAGGCATCATGCATTTTAAATTAAATATATATATATATATATATATATATATATATATATATATATATATATATATATATATATATATATATATATATATATATATATATATATATATATATATATATATATATATATATATATACATACATGGTCTTTGCACGAGTTGTGTCACATGTGGACTCATCCAGGGACATGATATCATGGTTAAAACTGCAAATCAATTAATGCAAGAAAACAGGAAGTCACTAAAAAAAGTAACACTAGTAATGCTCAATGTAATACCAATTCAATACTTTTGACAAGGAGGAAGGAAAGCACAGTTATTTTTATATTCTCAATTTTGCTTATTTTTTTAATTTACAACCTTACGTAGATTTTTTTTTCATGTGAAACACAATTTTCATATGTAAAGATAATATCCTGTTAAAATTATAAACGATAATGGCTGATTTGCCACAATGGATTAAACTGTGTTTATACCTGTTAGTACAGATCTCATGGATTTTCATCCTAATAAGAAATATAGAAACTAATCTAAAGAGAAACAAGGAATATGGTCATGGCATATGAAAAAAGAACAATGTTTTCCAGCTCAAAGATTTAAATTGTTTTAATCATAATAAAAATGATCCTGTACAGATCTTGTAAGTAGCTAAATACAGCATTAAACAAATAACAGCACATAATAAATTCCCTATATCATTATCTATTTAACAAAAATACATGAAAATGCAGAAGTTGTGTGTATAAACTTTGTTCAGCATTTCAATCTGGTTGAGACACAGCCTTTGACTGGTCCATTGCAACACCTTGACTCTTCTTCTTTTCAAGTACTCTGGTATATATTTGACAGTATCCTTTGTCCTGCTGCATCATCCATTAATAGATTTTGTTAATGTAGTTACAGTCAAGTTTTAGATTTTGAGGAGATGGCCTCATATTTGACTCAATAATACTTTTGAAAGATTTGAAGTCTGCACTTAGTGTGTGTTTAACATTAGTTCTTAGAGTGGTAACTGTTGCTTGACTGTAGGTATGGAGTGTTTGTGCTGACAGGCTGTGTCTTCGTCTCACCAAACATGGCAATATGCACTATGGCTAAACCATTCTACTTGGGTGCCATCTGTCTGAAATACATTCTTCCAGACAGTTTGTTTGGACGTAGCTTTGCAAATGTAGGCCACACTGTCATGTTATTTTTTTTAAATGAGGCTTTCCTCTGGCAACCCTTTCAACAAGCTGTGGGTCTTTTTATGACAATATTATCAAGAACTTTGACCTGCTAACTGAGGCACGTGGAACCTGTGTCGTAGCTCTTAGATTTTACGTTTCTCTGACTGAGCATTGTAAGGCATGACCTTGGGGTGAACTTTTAGAAGTGCCCACTCCTGGGACAATGTCTTTTTAAAGGATTTTTGGGCACCAGTGGACTGTATGTGAAAGTAGGGAGTGAAAGAGGAAAGATGGCAGAGAGTGGCACAGCTATGATGAGGAGGCTTCCAGCTGGCATACTTGATCTTTCTCACTGTAGAGTAATGGACTCTAAATCATCTGGAAATGGCCTAATCCTTGCATATTGGCGGGCAGCAACAAATGTTTCTCCAAGATCATTGCTAATGGTTTTGGTGTGTGGCATTTTGTTAAATACTTGAAAGCCTGAGATCAGAAAACAGCCAAAACCTTTTCTTTAGTAGAGGTGGTCACACTTGCTGATGATCAGTTGATCACATGGTGTGAGGTTAAACTTTTTCCAGAATAAAGAAAAGGAGTTTAGTTTCCTTCTATTAAAGGGGACCTATTATGAAAAACAAGTTTTTTCTTGTGTTAACATATATAAAGTGGTCTCCCCTCACCCTGCCAACACAGGAAAGATGAAATCCAATGAATTTCTGCAGGGTCTGTTCACCCCGCCCGGCTGAATCTTCCAGTGTCATGTGACTTCTACGAGCCGTTCAGAATCAGCTCCTGTCCTTACCTAAGGACGGGAGCAGATTTCCATCGGCCGGCCTCCGCTGCTGAAACCACGCCCACAACTCTCTCCGACGGCTGGAGCTTCAGCCATTGTTTAGAAGCGGTGACTGTTTCCACAGCGAGGGGACAGTAAAAATGAGATTTTGCATCGACATACACCCTCATAAAAGGATCAGTAGCAGCAGTACGGACCCGGCAACTGCACACATTTTTTTTATGTTATTTATATTTGTCTACAAGTATGATCTTTGCATGGGCTAAGTATTTAGCTTAGCTCCGGAGCACCGGAGGCCACATACCGGGGCCCCTCATCGGACCGGACCGGTGAGGGGCCCCGGTGGCTCTATTGGTGCCGTAATACATTTTTCTTCTGTTCATGGTTTCAGATCTTCCAAGCAATGCACCTGAAGCTGTTCAACGACACATTCAGAACAAATGCACGGTCCTTCCTTGAGCCAGCAATAGTGCATACATGTTATTTATATACAACTTATGTTCTTATTTTTTTAACAATAAAGTTGCCATTTGTGAAAATTCAGTGTTGTGATTTCTTTACAGTTAACATGATTCATTTGTCTTGTAACATATGAAATGATGAGGAATCTGAGTAAATAACTGTGGTGTACCTGTTTAGAATTAAATTAAATCTTCCTGTGTGAAGACGAGGTAACTAAAGGTTGATTTATGGTTCCGCGTTACACCAACGCAGAGCCTACGGCGTAGGGTACGCGTCGATTTAACGCAGAACCGTAAATCAGGCTTTAAGATCCGTTTCCACCGTGTAACTGAATGAGAGCGTCCGACTATCGCGTCGAGCTGCGTGACATCGGACGCTCTCTGTCCACACTGAAACTGTTAAACTCGCGGCCAGTTAGGACAGTCCAATACAAAAAAAATAAAGCAATGGATTTTATTTTGTCGCAGAAGCTTCTCGCATGGGACACGCTTTGTGTACGGAGCCAGCTGCTCTGCCCAGAGCAAGGTTTTGTTCCCTCCCCTGCTACACGTCATTCAGGGAGCCAATCAGCGCAGAGCCTCATTATCATAGCCTCCCCGCCCTTAAAATGAAGCACAGAAAAAGGGGTTGGAAGCGGTAAAACTAGAGACATGGCCAAGAGGCTGAATTTCTGTTTTATGTAGAAAAAACAAGCTTTAGATGGTTTTTAAGACATTCAAGGCCTGTTTAAAATATACATTAAATGCCATAATAGGTCCCCTTTAAAGTTTCTTGGGATGACCTCGACATGGATGACTGTCATTTGAAAATCTTCCTCAGTTCTAACTGACTTGTGACACTCATGTGAGGACAGTAATGTCCACATTCTGCGCAAAGGAGACAGTTGGTGTAACAGAGGATCCAAAGATGTCGCAGTTTTTCTGTGGCAGTTTTGGCTTTTATCACAGTTTTTGTATTTAGGTTCCTGTTTTATTTTGAAATCCCATGTCCTTGTGTTTAAGTTTTGTCTTGACTTCCCTTGTTCCCATCTGCCCTGATCGTTTGCACCGGTGTCTCATCAAGCCCTCTGTGTATATCTTGTGTTGTCTTTCCCACGGAGTACAGTACTGTGGATCTGTACTGTTCTCACCACCAGGTCTCATGTCATGTTTATGGTTTTTGTCCCATTCAGGCTCTTGTTTGGAATCCTGCTCAGCAGCGCTTTGGTTTTTGAATAAATCATGTTTGTTGTTACTCCTGTCTCCTGCATCTGGGTCCTACTCATCCAGACCCTGACAAAATGAGCCATCTACTCTATGTTCAATGAAGCCAACATAAAATAGAGGTGGTGGCCTCAGTTTCCAACTATCCAAACTTACCAATCAGCTTCAGATTTCCCCACATGAATTTACAGCCTTTCACACCTCGATTCATGTGATCCAAACACCTCACGTTTGATCATAGAAGCAAAGTAGGATAAGACAGGTTTTACAAGTGTTCTTAGTTTTTCAAATTGTTTCTATATTTAGGCATAGTCTTTGTTCAGTGAATAATGACGTGGTGTCATTTTTCATGTGTTGTTTGACCTCCGAACTGAAAAAGAGTGTACTTTATTCTTCGCACCACTGTCTCATATATAATCTACAGCAAGTGGTGTTCTTTGCATATCTGGGGCATGTGCATGTTTCTGTATGTATCAGAGCAGAAGAAGAGGTTTTCATGCACTGCTTTGTTACAAAATATATTACATCCACACGTTTAAAAATCATCATGAATTAAAATGGGGATTAAGAATTTAAAATTGAGTCTTCACTGAATTTCCCATCTTCCCTGAATTTTTTATATAACACAATCGATCCCTCAAGCGGAAAAAATGTCCTTTCCCCTCCCTCCTTCAGAAAAAGGGGCTACAAAATGTGTGAGTGAAGAAAAAAATATGTATTGTTTTAACACTTTCTGGACAGACAGGAAATCCAACCTCTAACATTTTGCTGGGAGGCAACCAGAGTACCCACTGTACAGATCCTGCAGCTCGTGGCTGACAAATTGAAAAGGATATTGCTAGGAACCTGGACGGTAACTACAGGAGGAGCATCCTTCCATTAAAGTTGGAAATACAGGACTTTTTGAAGACTCTCCTTCACTTCTGATGCATATACAAATCTGTCTCCCTCGGCAGCGTCATGGGACATGAAGGATTAGACAAATCTCCATCTTTGTAATAGATGGTGCTATGGAAACTGCTGACATAGTGGTGGACTGATAAGAGCAGTGAACACGAGTAAAATAATACACCTGAGACACTGCACCTGGGTTATCCTGAGATTCTGTGATCTGACTCGTTTTTGCTTCAGCATAATTGAAACTGGCAGCACAGGCAAAAAATGACCATGTGGTAAATAATTCAACTCTGGGGACCTGCTCAAACACCTCCAAAGGAAACATACAAAAATTACACTGTGAGGTGCAAGTCCCCATCAGAAAAGAGCAATATTTGTTGAATGCCAAATGAAAACAAAGGGTTCAATCAGACTGCTATACTCCTATCATCAAAAAGCCTCTGATCTGTTCGTTTCTGTCTTTGAAGTCATGACCAACAAGCTCACTTTCAGCTCTGATCCAATTGGTTTCTGATCAGTTAACAGCGTTTTCCATCCTCTGCAGCAGCAGGTGCTTGGAGACTCTTCAAAAAGCCAAGCAGGTGTGCGTGATGTGCCTAGTGCAAAATTCATACTCTTTCTCTTCTCCACCACAAGCTCAAATACTGAGAGCATCCAGGCAAATAGTGAACAGTCAGCAGAAATAGGACAGAAATAGAATGTGATGCCCTTGTGCTCTCAAAGCACAGCTCTATGTGTTGGAAATTTGGTAATTTATTATTCTTCTGAGAGAATTTCCCACGATATGGAGGAGTTCTCATTATATGGCGTAAGCAACATGGATAACTGAGTTGTTTCATTGCAGTAATTACCCTGAATTCACACTGAAGCCGACAAGAGAGGTCCACTAAATATGAGTTTTATTTTTTTGTACATCAGATTAAAGTGCTGTTTGGATGTGAAATTATCTTTGAAAAAGTGTAAAGAGCATCTGAAGATTTTTTAATTTTTCATTTTTGATGTTGGCTGTGTGTTTCTACTCTCCTTGTTGCTAACATGTGTAACTATAGTTTTGTTGGATTCAATAAGTAAAAACTGTTCATGCCAAGGTTACTTTACACCAAAAAATTCCAGTTCCAATAGTGTTCTTTACAATAAATATTTAAACATTTCAGGCGAGTAACTGCATGGCCAGATGATGGAATGTATTGAAAAGCCCAGTGCTCATACAAATATTACCCACATATGAATCCTTGGATGTACTGTATATACAGTAATCACAACCTCTGTGCAGTTTGAAAACATGATATTGTATATTGTCTAACATAGCACCAGAGTTTGTGATGTTGAAACCAGTGTTGCCAGATCCAGCTGATGGTTTCAAGCCCAAAAGCTGTGCAAAATCTGCCAGCATGCAAAAGAGAAAAAGAAAAGAAAAGCAATCAAGACTGTATTTTTGTTTTGGTATTTTTAGCAATTCACATACAGTACGTAAGTATTTCATAAAAAAATGAATATTTTTTTAAATGTTTAACCACAACAGTTAACCACCACATAGTCAAAGTCACTTGCCTGTGGTGCATATTTACAGTCCCACAGTTGAACCAAACCATAGACAACTCCTTGCCAAATGAGAGCATCAAGCACTCACCGGTAGACAAGCGACTGTGAATAGATTGGCTTGTAAATGCTTGTACATATTTTCAAATTGCTACATATTTGTAGGGGCTACTGGCAAACTGATACAGACAAAGTTTGTTTGAACACATCTGAATAACTACATTTTTACCCGCAACACTCACTGCAATACGAAGCTTCTGTATAAACATTCAGCACCTTTAAAGATCATGAGACCCCAGTTTTACTGACCCCGACCTACAATTTTCTTCTGCACTTGGAAAAGAGCTGAGATATCCTCTAAACTTTGTGGTGGATGCTACAGTTAACTGCTTTGTCATGTCTGTTTAGAAGGTTTGCTCTGCCAAACAGTGAGGATCACTGCTTTCTCCCCTTTGTTGCACACACAGTTCTGTAATGTTTGCACACAGAAACCCATATATATGACTTGATTTGTAGATTGTACAGTAGTTAGTAATGGCACAAACAGTGGCCTGTGCATTTGTCGTATTTGAATAAGCATTGTGATTGAGTTTTGCTCTGTAAATGTAGTTGGCTGAAGGATGTAGACAAGTCAATTCCCTGAGGGAGGAGAGGAGGTTCAAACCTCCATGGCTCCTTCTGCATTCCCCCATTGGCTGTCGGCTCTTATCCACATCCACAACTCCCTTAATTGCCTGTTTTCCGAACCCAACACTGAATACTTTGTGTGCTGGGGGCTGGGGGTTATAATAATGACTTATTGTGACATCTATGGGGAAGACTTGCTCCCTCAGCTATAACAGCTCTCACCCACTGACTGCTGCCACATCCTAGACCTAAATTAAATCTACACATTAAACCATGCAAAAACATTTTTCTCACTGAAAATACCCTAGTTCTGTCTAGGAATCAAGTGACCCCAATACTCTGACCTTAAATAAAACAATTGTACAATAAAATAAATTTGCAAAAATAGGTTAAAACATACATTTTCCAATGATATCGGTCAAAATCTACACAGCAAAAATGTAAGTATGATGCTGATAATGCTAAAGAAGAGTTTTTACACATTTACAGCTATCTTGGCTAGGATTTGTAGCCATCCTCCTACATGTCAACTTGACCCCATCGTGCAAGACTCTAAGCCATAGACCCGTCTTTTGCACCAGGGCACTACTTTTTTTGCACTACTTTTATTTTCATTCCACTGTATATATTGTTTATACTTTGTAATTATATATTTTTTACTTTTTATTCCTCTTTTACTGTGTGTGTTGTGTTTACTGCTGCTCAAAGTGAATTTCTCCACTGAGGGATAAATAAAGAACTATCTAATCTAATCTAATCTAATCTAATCTAATCAAATCAAATCAAATCTAAACACATGATAATTGTTTCCTTGGGTTCAGGGAAGGTTCTCACTTACTCCAAGCAGGTTGAGAACTACTGGCTGGTCCTACTACTTCTCTTCCTGTCTAAGGTTATTGACAAAGTGTTAACATAAAGGTCTTAGAGTTCCACTCTCTGAACCTCCCAGACACTTATCAGTCTGGCTTCAAAAGAGATCACTCCATTGACACAGCTCTATTGTCTGTGAAGGAATCCTTGAGAGCAGCTTAAGCCAAAGGTCAGTCCTCACATCTTTATTCTACTAGACCTACCAGCTGCCTTCAACACAGTCATCACTGTATTCTGCTGTCAGTCCTCTTGGATATCGGCATCTCAGGCAAAGTGCTCCCTTGCTTTGAATTGTACCTCACTGGGCGTTCATTCACAGTGTCATGGCCAGAACAGACAAACCAAGTCTGATTGACTCCCCACAGGGATCCCCAAAGCTTATTGCTGGGGTTCCTTCTGTTTGTGACCTACACCACTTCATTGGGCCAGGTCATCTACTTGCATGGGTTCTTGTATCAGTACTATACAAAAACAAAACAAACCAAAAAAAACGACTATGCAGATGATACCCAGATTTTCATGTTATTCCCACCAGATCACCCTACCATCTCAGTAAGGGTATCCACCTGCCTTCCTGACATCTTTTAATGGATGAAGAAATTAGATATTGGCCATCCTTGCACATCAATCTATCCATAAGGATTTCAAAATCAACATTGCCTCTATATTTATCATACTTTCCAAAGTGTTTGAAAATCTAGGTCAGAAACAATAGCCAGTCATTTTCTCTAACCAGGTTGCAGCTTTTGCGCGGATGTGCCATTTGCATTATACTACATAAAGAAAATCAAGCCATACCTAAAACTATACCACCCAAGTCCAGGTGCAGGCCATGGTTATGAACTACCGCAATGCTCATCCGGCTGGTCTTCCTGCTTGCATTGGAAAACTTTTACAGATGGTCCAGAACGTGGCGGCACATCTGTTTTTTATTGATCCTAAAATGCTTTGTGTCACTCCATCGCTCATTAGCTTGCATTGACTAACAGTAGCAGCTCGATTCAAATTTAAGTCACTTTTGATATCCTACAGTGTGATATTTGGGTCGACTCCAATGCACCTCAACTCAATTATACAGGCTTACACCCCAGGCCATTCATTATAGTCCTCACAGAAATGTCTGCTGGCAATGACATCCCTGCGAACAAGCCACATTCAGTCCACACAGTTCTCACAGACGCTGGTGGAATGACCTGCCAAATACTATCAGAGCAGGGGTGTCCCTCTCTATCTTCAAGAAGTTCGTGATGACACATCCTTTCCTCCTTCATCGTCTATTCTAACTGCCTAACAGAATTAAAAGAATCTAACCCCACTTTCCTTCACACTTCTCTATTTAAGGTGATTTCTCTGGTTGTACTCTGGATTGTGTTTTCTGCTTGCATGTAATTGCAGTTTTTCCTTTACAAATTGCACTTATGGCGTCCTGTAAGTCTCCCTCAAGCTTCTGTCGTGATTGTGTTCCATTGTATCTGAGTCATTTTGGATGGTTGCTAAATTCAATTTAGTGTTACATAACATTACTGTTTCACAGTAAAGGTTAAAAAACTGTATAATCACTGTATTTTTCTAATGTATCTCGCTGTCTAGATACTCAGGCAATATGTATCATTATGTGATGAGCTATGCACTCAACATGATGAAGTTGATGTTGATCCAGTCACAAACACCTGTAAGGAGGAGGGACACATTATTCAACCCACTTCCATGGCTGGATATCTGTGCTATACAAGGTTTGCAGCCTTTTTCTTGCAAATGGCTTGGCTTGGTAGTTAAAAGCATGCTTAAAAAGCATGTTATTTAGAAAACACAGTAGAATGGTTTATACTCCTTCTGGTGTCCGGAGGGTGAATTTCTCTTCATATCACTTGAACACAGACATACACAAAACAATAAAATAGACAAATAAAGGCTTCTCAGAATTTCTTTTTCTTTTTTTCCTCAAATCTCAGCAGCCAGTATCACATTGGTCTCATACACACAGACTCCCAATCAACTCAGCCAGAGAGGTCCAAATCCCATTTTCAACCTGAAGGCCTTATCGCTAAGCCCTCACGGACATTACTGACATCACAGCTGTAGTGCATGGATGGGTTTATGAAGACTTAAAATGATATTAAAAGAAAAAAAAAAAATATGAAAAGGCAGAAACACTCACCGCCAATATTTTCTAGGGAAAAAAAACACACAAGAAAAAATTGCATAGGCCCACTCCCAGTATTTATTGGACATATGCTACTGTAGGACTTTTGTTTTTCTATTTATGAAAGACTTGCTGCTTGTAGTTAAACCTTTCAGAAAAATGCAGAAGAAGCCATGATTTTAATAAATCCTCTTTTGAATTTTCATTGAAAATGCAAAGAAATTAAAAGGGGACCTATTATGGAATCTAATACCTATTTTAAACAGGCCTTGAATGTCTTAAAAACAAGCTTTTGATTTTTTTTGCTAAATAAATTAGAAATTCAGTGGATGGATTCACTGGATGGCTCATCCAGGCGGCTGTACAGACACTGCAGAATTTGGTTGCTTTCCTCCTCTGAGTTGGCAGGCTGTGGGGAGACCACTTTATATATGTTAAAGCAAGATAAAACGTGTTTCTCATAATAGGTCCCCTTTAACAAACATGCTATAAAGGATGTGAGCCCCTTGTAGCAAATTATTGTCACTAAAAATAAACGTATCATTAGTATTCTTCTCCACACCACCCAAGCTTCGCTTGTGTAAATTGATTTTGAGGGCAGGGGGGCAGGAAAAAACTATGTTTGTCAACAATTTCAAGATGGATTTTTGTTCAAATCCATCAGGACTGCCGGCACATGGATTCATACTGACATGTGCACGACTTCCATAAGAATAAATTGTCAGCATCTTTGAACAGGGTTTCCTCAATCTTCATTACTGGTTATGGTTGTTGTCCTTTTGTCTGTTTTGAAAATCCTTTCTCACTCCTAACTCATACCATACAAACTTTGAAACAATAACTTGCTATTCTATATACTATACCAATTTTAGTACTTTCAATCTCCTAAATAGATCCCGTAATTACTTTCGTTGTTCTTTTTGTCGAATGATTCCTACTGGTAACATTACTTTCATAGACCTTGTCACATACTGGATTTATCACAAAGTTACATGACAATAAAATGTGATACAATGATGTAAACCCCTCAGTCCTATAAAATCTTAACTAACACAGCAGAGTCTTGGAGGTAAAGTCAACAGCATGATTTGAACAAAAAGCAAACTGTCCACAGTCTGGTACTACTCAGGGACGATGGAGTGAATGTGACAATGTTTCGATGTACCTGTGGTTTCCAAAATGACGACAAACTTAAATATAAGTGATTTAGCATTTCACCCAATGTCCGTAATTTGTCTGTAAGTGGAATGGGAGAGCCAGTTTGACAGGAAACACAACCGCTTTAGTGCTGATGGAGATTCATGCACATGTTCAAAATACCCAGAGGATGCACCCCAATCTTCTTTAATTATGTACAATATTGCTGCATTTAAATGTGGACCACTTGCCATGTATCTTCATCTGGGGGGGATGGGGGGAATTAAGCACTGCACCCGTTTCACCAAGACATGGCTGCAGGAACATATTCTGAATTTGAACACCTCTATGCCCAGCTGTCACACTGTACTGGAAACAGAGACTGCTAACAATGCAGCAAGGCAGAAAGAAGAGGTTGTTCACAAACAAATGGTGCATCCTGAATGTGTCACCACCCTGAAGGAGCATGCCCATACTCTGGGATATTGAACTCCTGGCTGTGTGTACCTCATCCAAGTCATTTACTGAGAGATTTCACAGATATAAGTATACGTTGCTTTCTTTCTGGCTCCTTTTAAACTTGGTTTCATAGATCTTTTTATTTGTATGGTAACACTGGAGAGAGTGTTGGCATCATTTGAAGTGGCTGTCATCCAAGATGACTGGTAGATGTCAATAATTGTTATACATTGATACCGGACTAATAACCCATAAAAACAAACAAACAAAAGAATAACATCACAGATCAAAAGGATTAAAGTTTCTGCATATTAAGTGTTGTGTAAGTATTTGTCCACTCTCACCAATTTTAGTCATAAATAATCAAGAAACACATGATACATTTCCTCACGCAGAAGCTCCTATCATAGGCATACTTACTTCTAATAACAAGATGTAGATTTATTTATGTTGTCCTTGATTCAATTTCTCCTTCTGGCTGATCTGCTTAGATGGTGCAAGGCTTTTAGTCACTCCCAGACATTAATAATGTACTGTAGTTCATCAGTGTCAGTGCACAGGAATGGTCTGACATGGTTTCATATGCTCGTCAAGTACAAAAAGGAAACTATTGCAAAATCATGTTGTTACACTTCGCCATATCTAGCAGTAGATGAAACTATTTTATGAAACCCATGCTGTTATAAATGAGAAAAAGTACAAATGTCAGACCATTAAATGTGATGCACCGTGTCAGCACGGACACCTGGTGGTACAAAATTAGAAGGTAGCGTGACCAGGTGTTGCAGAAGTATGTCAGGCACATAATCGTCTGTCATCCCTCCTCCTTATAAAAAATACCCATAAAGAACCTAAGAAAACTACAGCATAAAGCAAGTGGAAGTAGTGGAGCGATGAAGTATGTTACTATGGCTTTATTTTTGCAACTAGCAGTTCTATGTAATCCTAATACGTACTGGTGTGGTAAAATAATGCTGAGTGGGGTTATGCAGCTGCCAGATTCAGGAGGTCACGCTGTAGGAATCAGTCCATTCCTTTGAAATTATTGATTAAACTACATGCAATGTGAAGTCACATTGTATTATTATGTAAATTTCATGCGGATAAAGTTCTTAAAAGGCTGAATATTACCCCGACAATTAAAAGTACAACTGTTTCACTGCTTGATTGAACATGAAATCATTTACAAGTAATTTTCTGTATCAATATTTAATCTCCAGTAAAGTGATATCTGGTATATTAAAGCAATCTGTAAAGTGTACAACAGAAATGTACAAGACTTTACAAAAAATTGAAGCAACAGTATTAAAAAAAACCCAATTTAATATAATAATGAAATAAAATGGCATCAATGCAACCATCAACATGATTTGTTTTCCCTATAATATTGCTCATCGTCGGGGAAAAAGTAGTGGGATTAACAGAAACGTTAATTAACACTTGAAAAGTGAGTCACACACTCTTTAATTTCCGCCCGTGGACATAATGACTCACTAGTGCTGGTGAGAGTGCTGATGTACATATTCACTCGCTGTTCACAACATGCTCGTGCCCTGTGCCCTGAGTTGCTGGTGAGGTAAACTGACTCATTTGGTCACTGGTAAGTTATAACAATAATGTTTCTATTTTTTAATTTTTATCTGAAGGACCGCACAATGATTCATGTATTTTTCAGTGGATGTGATGTAAATACTTTGTTTTTTCTGTTCCAAGCGCTTGAGTCCCACACATGGCCTTGCTGCTAACTGGTCACTAGTGGGAATCACACTACCTCAGTTTAGGATATTCTTAATATGTTTTGCAGTTGTTTCTGCTTCCTGTCATTAACTTAGATCAACATTTGTTTTGCTGTTTATTTAGTCATGTGTTATTTTCTCTCTCCTGGTAAAATGGTTCAAAATCATCAATCAGCATCCAAATAATGTCTTTATAATTATTTATGATTCTAGTCAAACAAAAATAAACATCTTATATTAAAATATTCCATGGATTTAAATATTTGAAGCACAGTCGCTATCAATAAGCAAATAATGGACACAAAGTTCATAAAATAAAACCAAAATATAAGCTGAAAGATGCCAAGACCTTGTAAAGCAGGGGATGGCAGAACTTTTAATATTACCTATAATGATTGGAGGAAGGTTGCCTTGTTTTAACGCTGAATTAAGCTCATACAACCTTTAGGGAGCCCTCTATAGTTCCACGATGAGAACAATCTGTACGGAAGGTAAATAACATGCTGCATCATTAACTCTCCCAAACCTCCCTCTCAAACCCTAGCTCAACATTTGATGTGATTTAGGGAGCAGTTGGTGAGGAGATGTTCTCTGCATATGGTTAAAAAAAAATGTATTTAATTATGAAACACGTAGAATCCCATATCCTAACTTTTAAATGAAAAGCAAGCTGTGTCCACACTTGCAGCCCTGACAGAAGCACCGTCATTGTAAGCTATAAACTCACAAGCCTGTTTCATGTCCAACGGTAATCAAAGTTGGAGCTGATGAATACTGAAGGGCAGTTTCACTGAATGGCACCTAAACACTCAAATCCCCACTGTGGGGCGGAATAAAATGCGCTTGAGTTTGATTTCAGTTTGAATAAAATCTAAATCCAGTAACCTTTCATTTCATAAAGCAATGCATTATTTTTTCAAACAGCACAGATGCTTTTTCAAAAGTCTCACTTCTTTCATCTTCAGGTCTGGGAAATGGCCTGAGTTACATTTACTTCCTCCATGTAATATTGACCGTTATCTGTGTAACAGAGTCATATTTTGAGTGTCAAACCTTTGCACAGTTAAACTAGCTAGTAGCAGATGGGGAACTTATATTCCGGTATGTCAGTGTTTCGTAAGGATTGTCTTATATCAACCCAAATAAGCTTTCTAAACACTCTTACATTTACACTTTGCTCTTGCTGTTGCAGAGCGCTGCTCTTCTGTGCCCAGCACCAACCCTGATGAGCCACGTGTGACCACAGCGCGCGCTTGATTAATTACCCAGAGGTAGGAGTCATCACTTCACAACTTCTAATTAACGGCAGATAAAAGGAGTGAGGAGGTGAAAAGGATGTGGCATTAAACTGCCCGCATTTCCATTTCAAGGAAGACTGAGCCCTGAAACAGACTCCTAAGGCTGAAATCCAGTTTTTATTATGCCTGTTTCGGGTATAATTTCTGAGAAAAACAAAGCACTAACAATATCCAACTGAGGCGAGTCTTGAGTATTTCAAAATCTACACTCGGTCTCTTTCATGTGTGCTCAAAATGCAAAATTGTTCCTTGCAGCACTTCTGCAAGAGGTACTGAAGGCGTTTTTCTAAGAGATATCAAATCCCGAGGTAATACCGAATGTTTGTTGCAATATAGTCTCAAGTCTTGCTCGCTCTTCTGCCGCCACCCTCCCATCTGCAATAATCTCCACCGCCACGGATGACAGAGAGAGCCAAGTGGTGAAGATTATTACACCATTTAGGATGACACGGAGAGCAAAGGCAACACTGTGATACACAAGATCGGAGGTTTTCTTCAAAGTGCCACAGCTGATCTGCAGCCCCTCCAGTCCAATAAGTGGACGAGGGACTTCAGCAGCAGGTGTGTGATGATCTATGCATCCTCTTCAATTATACATGCCATGTTATGCAACAGAAGCAGCTGCTGCACTTGTGAGAGTAAAATGCTTTCAAACGCACTTGTACAGAAAACCTTAAAAACATAATTTGGAGAGAACATGAAACAGGTCACAGTGTTTATTAGGGAATGTGCTGCCAGTTGCTGACAAGAAGTATAATAATTTTGTTACCTTAGCTTCAAAAACTGTAACAGTGGCCTCCAAAACTGCTTCTGGTAATTTTCAACAAATGTGGGCCATTTTGCATCACCAAAAGTGTTATTACTTAACAATATAAGGATACTGGCTCAAAGGGCTCCGTTTGAAATGTCTCGAGGACGGATTTATGTGGTGGTTCTTCTCTGTGTTGACTTCCCAGTCCCTTTGGCTGACTGGGAGCTGAAGCAGGATAATTTGCTGTCCGGTTCTTGTGCACTTGCAGAAACAATGCCTCGGCTTCTTTAGTTACATACATAAATAACCACAAGTGGAAAAAGACAGTACATCTAAATGATCCCATTGTGGCAGCACGTCAGATGTTGGCATGTGCTCATGAATATACATGCCCCAATGTCACACAACCCACTTACATAAAACTATTAACTATTAAAACTATCCTAACGTTAAGATTCAATGGGTATCAGATTTTTTAAAAGTTGTTATAGCTTATCTATGTCATTAAAAAAAATGTAGCAGCATTTTAAAAATGTATGCATGAAGAATGACCCAGAGCTAAAAACGGCAGTGTAATCATTTCTCTAAACACTGTGCCGCCTCATTTTTTTCCTTATCACTTCCTTGTCTCTTTGTAGATGACTGTGTGCATGTGACCCTGAAGAAATTGGAGTTTAATAGCAGCATCCATAAATGATCTTGCCTCTCGACTGCACATTAACAGGGCTTGTGCATTGCCGGTGTGTGCAGTTGCTTAGCTTGAATAATGACTACTGATATGACAGAGTTAGGAGGCTTCATTTCCAGGCTAATACACACTTCTGATAATAACGCTTCACACAGCGAACAAAGGGATCGAGCGGCGTCTTTTGCAACTAAATGAAGTAATGACTTTATCTCTGCGTGCCTTGCCACCACGATCACCTCATCCCTTCCAGAAACAAAACACAATAAAACCATGTGTAGTCAAAGGGAAAAAAAGCTATTTAAAAAAACAAAAAAGTTGCTGCTTTACACAATGGAGATAGTGTTTAATGAACAAAGGAACAAAA
This sequence comes from Cololabis saira, assembly GCF_033807715.1. Taxonomy (NCBI): domain Eukaryota; kingdom Metazoa; phylum Chordata; class Actinopteri; order Beloniformes; family Belonidae; genus Cololabis; species Cololabis saira. The sequence continues at coordinate 6,195,436 of NC_084603.1, forward strand.
TATGATCTAGAAGTCACAACAATGTAATGTAGGTACAGTTGTTTTGTTGGGTGATGAATTAGGTGGCTACTGCGCTCCACTTGGTCCGGAGTGGTCTTGTTGCACAGCGTGCGTTCAAAAGCAACCATCTAAATATTGTTGCTGCAGACCTATTGCACTTTTCCATGGCAACGGTTTACCCCTGCTGAACCGTGCATGCAATCACCCAGCATGAAGTCAACAAAGCCTCGAAGAAAAACAACATCAGTGTTGATCCCAAACTGTCCACAGCCCTTAGTCACAAGATTCAAACGATTAGCTACCAACATCCAAATGTCTGAGACCATAGGACACCTACTTAGTACCTGTGTCCGTGGCCCGGGGATCCACACAGTTTATAGTTTTAATGTTGAAACTGAAGGAAAAATGGGAAATGGGAATAAATAGTCGATCAGCATTTTTTGAGGTCACAAAAATCCTTTAGGTTTTATTTTTATTTATTTACTTTTTTCATTTGCATTCATTGCCGTGCGCGACTGAATACATTTCCAAAATTACTTTTCCAAAACTGCAAGCAATATCCTTGAGCTTGTATGCCTGCCTCACTCATCATTCGCTGAACAGGAACATTGGTTCAAATTGGAAATTTTGCTCAGACATAATGTGAGCCAGGTTCATCCATAAGGTGCTGAGTAAGCCAGAGGATGTATCTGCATAACTACTCCCAATCTTGCTCCTCGCCTGGAGCTGGCGTGAAAACAGTCCTCTGACAGCTACCGTGCCCGTCCTTCCCAGCTGTTCCCTGACTGCCAGCAGTAAAGCTGTACAGGGGTACGGGCCTCATTCAAACCTGCTCCTTTGTTGTGTCTCACCATGCCCAAACCTTCAGCTAAAAATAGAGTCCAACCTCATTTCACGCCTCATGAAGAACTAAATTTGCACCGGAGGGGATGCTGTTTGTGATAGGGCAAGTAATTTAGGAAGAAAAAAGGGAAAAAGAACAAAGACTGTCTGATAAACAGTTGTCTCTTAGATGAACTTTAAGAGACAATTTATCAGATGAGAGGAGCGGCCTTATTTAAGGGAACATTGTTCTTATCCGTGGAGATAATGTAAAATCAGCCTAGATTTGTCCTCAGATTTCACTAAAAAAGCCTTGATTGGGCCAATCAGCTCAGCAGGCAGCAGATGAAGACCAACTCTGCTTTCAAGGTCATGTTTTAAAAAAAATAAACGTTTAAAACTTTGAAGAGACGCAGATTTTACAGATATAAGAAAAATTTAATGAAAGAAAAAGTTTGGGATCATATTCAAATGCAGGAAAACAGGCAGCAATAAGACAAGGCTGCAGAGAAATAAGAGAAGTCCCAGAGTCTGGGAACTTAGGACATTTATTCAAGTGATGTACACAAAGTGAGTCCAAAGAGTTACCAGGAAACGCTCCAAAAACCAAACAAGAGTAAAAGGTATGAACAGAGACCAAAGACAGACACAAACCAGGAGACGAATGTAGATTATCAACGAGGGGACGTGAAAAAAACAGGGTAGGTGCCAAAGTTTCAAGCTTTTTCACACTTAAAAGGATGCCTTGAAAAAGGTCTATGAACGAAACGTTGGCCTAATAAACAAGTGTACGGTGAGAAGAAGGTGTGCGGGAGTTTTGTTTTTAAATTTGGCTGCAGCTTTCCTCCTCCGACGCACCTTTCTGCAAATCCGGTGTGCAAAAAGTTTTCTACTTTGGATAAGCTTTTTCACACTACCATATATGGAATCTAGGTTTCCCCGTTCCTTTTATGGGAAAAATAGAATAATTTAGATCAAGGTAATACCCAAACACAGGCAGTTGAAGATAATTAAAGTATAATTCATAAAAGTTTTTGTAAAAGCTTTTTTCATGAACTCTGCTAAAAAGAAAAGTGATGACTCACTCACTTCCTTGCTTTTTCTTTTTCCTGCATTTTACAGTACTTACACGCTCGGTTTCCTTTCATTTCAAATTCTAATCAGTCTCAAAGAAGGACAAGCATTTGTGTGTGTGTGTGGGTGTGTGTGTGTAGAGAGAGAGAAAAGAGTAATGTCACATAAATCTTATTATCATGTAGAGGACAAAGTGGGTACATGGTACTGAGATGGGCAGGCTGAAGTCACAGCTGAGGACAAAAAGGACAAATCTGCCCGATCGATCAATTCCTTCCACTGTGATAAAAGACAAAATGTGACCTTAATGCTGTTAAAAGTTTGATTGGGAAAGTAGCTCACTGAAAGACGTGACTTGTAATGTTAGATCAGTTTCACTCGTACATTCAGAGGGCCTAAGCTTCCATGAACACACAAACTAACTCACCCAGTCTTGTTTGACGGCGAGCTCCTACTCTGACTTTGTGGGAAACAGCGCCCGTTTGGAAAGTTAGGTAAGAAACAAAGTGGTATCTCTTTGTACACAACTTTATGAAAATGGCTACTTTCTGCATCAAACCCTCCACTGTTAAGCATTAACTATTACTGTTCAGTTATCGGTGAGTCCTAAGTGGTCAAGTTTGTTTCAGTGTGTGTGCGTGCGTGCGTGCGTGCGTGCGTGCGTGCGTGCGTGCGTGCGTGCGTGCGTGCGTGCGTGCGTGCGTGCGTGTGTTAGAGAGACCTGAGGGCGGATTCTGTCAACTTGCAGCTGTTTGCAATGCGTGCAACTTCTGTCACCACAAAACATTGCCGCAGAAAGGATATAAAAGGTTTGCTCACTCGGCCTATTATATATGTTAATATCCCTTGCAACTGCTTTGTTGGAAACACAGGAGAACTCGTCACACCATGATGCCCAAACACACAGAAAACGATGAAACGGTGCAAGTGGTCATGAAATATTTAGCATGTAGTATTTCTGCTGTCCACAAAGAGTTCAGTCAGTCACAGACTCATCTCAAAGGCTGTATTCACTTTTTTTTCAAGGTAAATGTTTTCTTTTCTGAATATGATGATAGTTTTAAATAAAGAAACCCTCAATGTATTACATTTGGTGTAAAATGTCTGCACACTTTTGGAAAAATTGATATTTGTAATGATGGGCATTAGGGAGTACTATCCATATCATCTAGGTCCCACTATGTTTCCACTCAATAATAAATAGTTACTTGTTTGAAACACAGTTCATAATAAGGTATATGAATTATCATGATGTAGACTGGGTTTTACCTATAGTGACTCGAGGGAACTCGTGTCACTTTGAAATTGATGCCAGCTGTACACTGTCCTGTGGTCTGATCAAAGTGTGAAATTGTTTTTGGAATAACGCTCATAAAGAGCAGAAGGACCATGCAACCAGTTCCTACTGTTATGGATCCAAATAGAAAGCCTGGGAGGCTGTCATCTGCTGTCACATTATTAGAACTCTCAAGTGTTACACACTCTGACGTCATTCAGCAGTGTTTAGTTCTCAATAAAGGCAGCTTTAATAAAAGAGTGTGTGTACTAAACATTGACCAAAAATCCTTGGACCCTTGGACCATTATGAAAATAAAGAAACAAAAAAATGAAGATCAGAACAGATGAAATTCGATACCAAGCGAGATTTGCACTTTCAATGCTCCTCAGAATGTTGTTAAAAACAAGGTGATGCAACAGAGTGGTAAACAAGCTGCTGTCCCGCCGTCCCTGGAACCTGTTGATGGCACACGAATCATACCAAACAAGCTTAAAATGTCTTCACTTTCATATTTTAATATGAGTCTTTTAATTATTTTCAGTTAAATATATGGTTTAATCTTAACAAATAATTCTGAGTCTGATTATTCAAACATTTAAAACGGTACACCCGTTCTTTAGTGGAACTTGTGCAACATGCAAATTTAATCTGCTTCCTTTTAATATCTCTAAAATGCCATGATTTTCCAAACAGTTTGGTTTCATCTGGAGGGCTTTGTCTGCCTAAAGCCCCATCTTCTTTACTTCAGTAGGTACATTAAGGGTTTTTGAGTTTTTGAGTGTCATTGTTTGTGCTCTTCTTCTTTCTTTTTTTTTATCCACATCATGTTTTCGCTTTGTTGTATAGTGCTCTTTTTTGACCCATCAGTGCAGATTGCTGTAATTACCTGTGACTGATGCATTGCAAATGCCCTGCAAATGGCAGAGAAAAGCATCGTGTATTTTTCATCATATTTAAACTTTTTCGTATCAGTCATCTCACCTAATGATGATAATAATGATGTGTTTCCATAGAGATTGTTATGGCATATTCCAGCTTGCATGTCCTCATCACATCACCAGTTATTAGTGGAAAAAAGCCGAATTGAAATATAAACAGATGGTGTCCAGTTCTGCAGAGCTCAGGCACCAACAATAACAATTAGACAAACAGCAGAGTGACGGTCATTGTGTTTTTTCATGATAAATCAGCCTCATGGCCATTTCAGACGAAGCTACAGACCAGGTGCAATGAGACTGCGATCCATCACAACCAGCAGCCAAGATCAGCTGCAGCTCAGAGAGTTAACGTTCTGCACAAAATAAATGCTAAACTACTGGAGTGATGCAGAGAAGGGAAATGAGAAAGAAAAATAAGTGACCCTTTATTTATTCAAATAATCAGTTGATTAAATCACCATTCTCGCTGTCAAACTTCAAGTTCCAGAAGTGCAAGTGCTCACACCGTGTTCAGCAGAAACAGAGGTTTTGGTAACAACCTCTTAAAGTAAGAAAGAGTGAGGACTAACATTAAAAAAACTCAATGAAGAAAATTGTCACTGACACCACATGCATTTCATAATTTGACATGTTGTTTGCAGATCACAAACTGCACAGAAGGAACAGTGATAATTGCACCAAGCTTGAGAATTATCAGGTTAGTGTAGTGGATAAAAGGATGACAGTGCCTTTAAAATATTAGCACCCAAACTGTCTACATGTGAAGGAGCACAAGAGATGGACATTTACCATCTTAGGTAATGTGTGAAACCTGCAAATGCTCACAAACTGGCACAGTTTATGGAGCCCATATTCACCAACTCCATCCACTCAAAATCCAGTTTACAAAATGAACCCATCATGCAAATCAGAGTAAACAACCGTGTTGCCCTTTGTGCAGACTCAATTTCCTGTATTATTGGTATAAATACTTCTAAATCATGTGAAGCCCAGACAGAGTCTGATGTTGCAATACCTCAACAGTCCATGCACCCATGGGTGCCTGCCCTTCATGCAGGGGCGTCAATTGGGTATGGCAAGGTATGGCAGCCGCCACACCTTGGCTTCAGGGGGAAATGTAAATGTTTGTTTTTTTAAATACATTTATGGAATTACTCTGTGTCCATTTGTATTGATTATTTTATGACTTAATACATATAGAATAACTACAAATGCAAATCAGAACAACATGATCGATTTCACTAGTTATTATACACTGCAAAAACTCAAAATCTTAACAAGAATATTTGTCTTAGGTTTCTAGTTAAAATGTCTAATTTTTAGTAAAAAAAAAAATCTCATTACATTTAAGACAAGACTCAAAAAACAACCATTTTCACCTGTTTCAAGTAGATTTTCACTTAAAATAAGTGGAAAAATCTGCCAGTGGAACAAGATTTTTTTGCTTGTAATGAGAAGATAAATCTTGTCCCACTGGCAGATTTTTCTACTTATTTCAAGGGAAGATTTACTTGAATCAGGTGAAAATGGTCAAATAACAAGTTATTTTTCTGGTGATGAATCTTGTTTTAAGTGTAATGAGATTTTTTGACTAAAAATGAGACATTTTAACTAGAAATAAGACAAATATTCCTGGTAAGATTTTGAGTTTTTGCAGTGAGCGAGACTGCATTTGAAAAAATTCCAATTTTCTTAACCACACAGATAAACTACTGTACATAGCAGACTTCTGTGATGAATATTTGCTGGACGTGTTGATTGATACTCTAGTTAATGTGACTCGTAACCTTGCCATACCTTAGCTTCCACTGAATTGACGCCACTGCCTTCATGGGAATGTGGCGGCTCAACTGACTCACTTTTGTAGCTTGTACTCCAGGGCTGGTATCCATAGTAGCCGGTGATTCTCAAAATCCTCTCCTCTATGGACGCGCTGTTGATGTCCTCCACGGAGCGGGAGGACTTGAGGTCCTCCTTGATGGCCTCGTCCACCACCAGGTACTTGAGCTGCCGGAGCTGAGGGCTGATGTCCGAAAGCCTTCTGGGGCTCACGTCGGGCGACTTGCGCATCCCGCTGGGAATTAAGAGAGAACAAGAGGTGGCAGTGTTACAAGAGCGACTGGGCCCGCTTGACAAAGGCAAGGGGAGCCTGCTGGGAAAAACCTTGTCTTTGGGGAGATGTGGGACTGGGATCGCTCTGTGGCTGAACCGGGCGGGGAGTCGGTGGTGCGTCAAGGGCCATGTGCGGCACAGAAAGCCTCATCCTTAGTGGCCCTGCGGCCGCCGCAGCAACAGTGTGAGAGACACTAAGCCAAAGTGACTGGTCCTGCAATTGTATACCATGCATCCCGGCCTGCAACTCCTATTATGGGCTTATCTGGATTTTTGCAACTAATGAATCGATCATGTGTGATTTGTAGAGATGGAGAGGCAACACTTGTGACAGCTCCGGGCGTCGAGGGCGCGCTGGAGCGCAAAAACTGCAGCGCGCTGCGCTCTGCACGGCACTCCATCAAACGCTATTCTGTCACGCAAAGAAGATGACAAAACCCCTATTTAGCAGGTAGAAAAATAAAGATAATAAAAAAGAGGAGTTGAAACTCATCTGTTGTACCTAACACTGTTATAAGACCGTTGCTGTGCCAAAAAGTCCGTTGAGCGACAGCGCTAAAACGTCAGATTTTCAGATTATGAAGCTCAAGAATGAGATCAAGTCATATTTAGGAAGAAACAACTTTTCATTAACTGTACTTGGCCTTCAATCAATTTTTTGGCAGGTGAAAATGCCTATTTTGTGTTGTAATGGTCCTTTTAAAAGAGTTAAAAGCAATCATGTGAGCTCTAGTGTTTATATTATGAAGCTCAAGAACGAGATCAAATCATATTTAGGTAGAAACAACCTTTCATTAATTGTATTTGGCCTTCAATCAATTTTTGGCAGGTAAAAAGACCCATTTTCAGGAGAGAAATCAGATTCTGGCAGGCAATCACTTTTTGGCACGACACCGTCACATGTGACGATAGTTTGACCACTCAGGGAGTAAATCGGTATGGAAAATGTCTTCATGTGGCCCCAACCTGGTAAAAAAAAACCTCTATAATCAACAGTGACTCCAAAACTTACGATTCAAAGCAGAAGCCAGTAAAAATATACAATGTCAATCACATTCATATAGAAAATAAATACAGCTCTAGAGCTCCACTTCACATTTACTCAGTTTACTTACTCGGTGCACACCTGAAATCAGGTGCGCAACAGGTACCTCCTCTCCGTTACCCGCAATGCGTTTAGTAAAAGTTGAAATGTCTTACATGGGCATTAAAGTGGTAGGGGGTCCAAGGTAACACATGCAGTCCCGGTGGGGCCGCCCGACCCGGTCCCACACGGTGCCCTCTCCATCCCCGTACATCCTGGACACCAAGCGGAGCAGCTACTGGGAAACCACGGACATCCACACGAGCGCACGCAACATCATCCCGTTCATTTCCACCACTAACCAGACAACATATGCCCGCCTGCCCAGTAGTGCTCTCTGTTTCAGCGGTAACGGGGAGCGCTCTGCCCTGGATGATGCTGCGCGCCGGAGTCACTGCAACAGCGCCATCTACCGGATTCATGGCGAGTGTGTTCCACTGCTTGTATCTTTTGTGCTTTAAAGCCTGATTTATGGTTCCGCGTTAAAACGACGGCGTAACCTCTGCGTTGGTGTAAGGCGGAACCATAAATCAGCCTTTAGCCACATATTTATCTGTGTCTTGGAGTGGTCTTCAGAAATGTGTCAGTAATTAATTCAAATTAATTATTATTATATTATATATTATATATATATAATATTATTATTTATTTATATATATATATATATATATATATATATATATATTAATTATATATTATATATATATTAATAATTAATTTTAAAAAAGGATAAAAAAAGAAATGAAAATTCATCAAGATCATTAATTTTCTTATTAATATTACTGCATTTTTCATATCCTGTGAAAAATATGACAGTGAAGTGTTAGACAATTTCAGTTTATAAATTGAGATTTTATTTTTCTCTGGAATTTTATTAATAGATAGTATTTACTTTTATGGTGTGTTTTATAGGCACAAATGATCCTGCCTATATTCTTTTTTCATTGAATACGATTGTTGTTGATCCTCCATCATTTACACAGCAATGATTTAAGTGCCTTTTGGGGAACAATAAAGCAAAGTACCCCTATTGGTCATTTGACTTTATTATTCAGGCTGTCCGGATGGCTCAGGATGTTTGCCAGCAAAGAGGTGAAACACACTGCTTTCATAAAACCTGTTTTCCCCAAACTATTGCTGCAGATGTATCGAGCCCCTGGGCTTTTTTTTACTCAATCATTTATCGCCTGCTTCACATGAAGAGTTCCCCAAAATTTCAAGACAATAGCTGGGCCTGTGTGTATTTTGGTTTTCTCTGAGCAGTTGTAGAAACAGGACTACATCTGCTCAGGAGAACAGAATAAAAGACAAACGCAGGGTTATAGTTGATTACGTCCAATCAGAGCTCCCAGTAATGGGGTAATTATGTTCTCCGGTGGTGATTTCATCAACTAGGAATCAAACAATTGGTTTCGTCTCAGTACAGAAGAGTGAGTTGTGTGAATGCTTCTCTTTGAGAAGAGTCCTGGACGTCATTAAGATTTTAAATAAATGTAGATTTATTGTACAGAAAACTTCTTGCCATTACCATTATCAGCTTAAATATGATCTATTTCACAGTAATTTTGTAGTTATCTATGAAGTTTGACAAGTCTAGGATTAGCATTAATATTTGTCTTTCCTATAAAGAAATGATAATCATTTAGATACCTTGTATGAAAGAGGTGCTGATGTCCATGTATCCCGGGTCTCTGGTCCACTCGCTGCATTGCGTCGACATTGTGTGAGCTCCTGACTGCAGAGCTCTGAGGGTTTTTGAAGACAAGTTCTGCATGGATCAATGACCAGTCACACCTCACACATCCACGGGGGTGAAGGTAAATGAGCAGTGGGGGTGGGGGTGGAGGGGACCTGTGCTTACTCAAGCGAAAAAGGGGTGTCTAGTCATCAACCGGCGGGTCAACACCTCATATCGACAGTCTAAGGGAGGAGAGGATCAAGTTTGTCTTGCATAATTCTCCTCTCAACTTCACAGCTCAGCCAAGGCTAAATTGATTCTCACTGTTTGACTTTCTTCTCTGCCAAAATGCATTCATGAGTGAGCGCTGCCTCTTGCTCCTCGGAGACCCGGCTCATATATATGAAAACAGTGATTCTAAAGGAGAGCTCATACATTCACATCACCCACTGGCTGATCCAGCACACCCTGTTCCACTTCTGCAGACTTCTAGTAGTGATCTAATTGGTGCCCTCAATCTAAATCCATTTCTAAATATGGATGTGAGATGAAGTGAGAGCCAGAGCTCAGGGCCAAGAAAAATAAAGTGAACACAGAGGGCAGGCCAAGTTTTTAAGCGAAACGACACTCTGGGTATAATTACGCGTGTTAACCAGATACAGCAGATCTTTCAAACAATGTTTGAACCAACTTCCTGCCATTTCATCTCTCTAGCAGACAATCCTGTGTAAAGCCTGCCACTTTAAAGACTAGGATGTGTCTATTTATCACTTCTGATGGTCACTTGTTCTTAAATAATATGGTATCTCAATGTATTCTGTCCGAAAATAAACCATTCATTCATTCATCTCCAGTTTCCTCACAGATGTGTTGGATTTGATTAACTCGGGTAATAATTATGACGGCAAAGATAATTACTGCTACAGTGAAGACAGCAGTAATGCAGATATATATATATATATATATATATATGTATATATATATATATATATATATATATATATATATATATATATATATATATAGAGTATAATAAACTGAGTATAATAAATTGTTAAGTATCCTTATTGGTAGAATGCCTTTTATGTGATAAAAGAAGTAGTGGCTACATAACTACGTGGCTACATGTCCTAACTGATATGTCTTTTTTCTTTCAGGACTGAAATGCAAACATTTATATTACATTGACAGGCTGTATAAAAAGAGCTGAACAACCCCCTGGTGCTATCATCCAAAGGTCTTCTGAAGTGTTTTGACACTGTCCTCTCTCACTTTATGGCGCCATATTTTAAACAGGAGGCCCTGGAGGTCAGTGAAAAAGCTGCAACTTTTTATACTTCCACTTTCAACCCAGAAGCCCAGTTGCTGCTTGATATTGAAAAAAAATAAAAATTAAAAAAATTAAATTACTGAAAAACTGAAAATTAATGAAAGTCACAGTGAGTACAGTATGGACCAAAAGTTTGGACAAAGTTCCCCATTTGTTTGAATGTGAAGGTGTGTTCAAACTTTTGGTCTGTACTGTATGTTTACATGCACTAACAGAAAGTCGAATTATTGCCTTAATCCGACTGATATGGAAGTTTTAAAAGCCAAGTATACACCGTCGAACCGAACTGAAGCTCTTGAGATCGAGCTTTTAGTGCCAGATAATGTGCTTCTAAATCGAGCTAAACTACAGTTAACCGAGCTACTGACTGGCCTGGCCCTTCTGGAAGTGACAAGAGCCCGGAAGTGAAAACAATAACAGTCACGGCATCACAACAGCACAGTAGTAGAACAAGATAAGAGAGACTTTACATGTATCTTACCTGCAACATGATCAGGCTTAGGGGTAAATCCACAAAAGGATTGCGCGGCTTTTGCGGCCGCTAAACCGGTGCAAATGAGACAAAAAGAGAGCGTCTAATTCACAAAGCACCCGCAAAGGGCGAATTGCAGCACAAACTGCACTGCCAAGCAAATAGTGTCATGGTGCGCCTGTGCCATTTGCATGCATGTAAATTAGGTAATATTCATACACTCGGCGCAAAATTGCCCCCTTTCTATGCAAATAAGCCTCATTGCAAAAACCGTCTAATTCACAAAGGCCAGCAGGTATTTGCCACACGCAAAAATAGTGGAGCAAATACCGTCTTTTGGAAGCGTGTATTAACTGCGCGCAAACTCACTCCTCACTCCCCATCTCTCTGTTTCTCTCTCTCTTCAATGTCATTCAAGCCTGTGTGATACTGAATGATATTAAGGGTGAAATCTATAGTCAGACATGACTGTACAAAGTCAGATCAAGTGGGGTTGTGGACTTCTCTTGGATTTAAAAATAAAAATAACAGGAGCTCAGGATTCATCCATACAGTAAAGGGGCTGCTTTATTACAAACAATTCCACCATATAAACATATGAATCTAGAATGTGTGTGTTTAACAGCTTAATAATGTCATCACATATCACAACATATATCAGACTTATAATAAAATAGCGCTGATCCCTGTGAAGCTCAGCGTCAGTCAGGACTCTCAGCTGCTGCTGCAGATGCAGCCGCGGTGAGTGGGCTGCCACCGGTCCCTTGAAATACGGAATTGTTATGAATTCATATAAAACAGTTTATTCCGTATTTCACAATCGTCCCATGCACGTCTGTCACATACGCACACACTAGTTAAGCCTAATTATGCCTAAATAATGGTCCGCGTTAAATCGACGCAGAGCCTAAAGGCTCAGTTATGCTTCTGCGTCAAAATGACGCCGTGCCTACGGCGTGTTGTTTGGATCGACGCAGAGGACACGCCGTCACCTGCGCCGTCACTGACGTGCACCTCCTGAAAATTGTAACTACGCGTCGAGGAGACGCCGTCCACTCGCAGACCGAGAGGGCTGTGATTGGTTCGTTTGAAAGCGAAGCATTTCCGGTTTCCGGTTTGAATCAGTAGTGAACTTCCAGGCCTCTTTTCTTCGTTTATGTGTGATTTTTTTTGTTTTTGTTTTTTGCACAATAGTTGTCCTTATTTCTTTGATTTACTGTGACCGGAAAAAGTCGGATAAACCATTCAGAAAAAGATCGCTAACTAGTGGCCGCGGGGGGTACTGCACCGCGACCAAATGGAGAGACGGAGAAGTCAGAAGGGTTCAGCACGGCGTCACGGCTGCGGCGTGTGCTCTGCGTCGGTGTGACGCAGAACCATACCTCAGCCTTACGCCGTAGGGTACGCGGCGACGCGCACTGTACGGTGCGCGTCGCCGCGTAACCTACGCCGTAAGCTCTGCGTCGATTTAACGCGGAACCATAAATCATCCTTGAGCAGCACGGAGGGAGGAGGGAGGAGAGGGAGCGGGCTCCCGTCCCGTCTTCGCACAGTGTCCTGAGGATTTGTAATACAGGCTTAGCCTACCGTTAGTTCTTAAACTGTAAAAAAGCTGGGGGGACTAAAGCCTGAGTTTGAAAAGTGGGGGGGGACATGCCCCCCCTGTTCCCAGTGGAAATTGCGCCCTTGCGCCTCACAGCGTTTTATTTTCACTCGCTTTATTTTTTATTTCTGCAGTTTTCATTATGGACCAATGTGTGTGCTGAAATATGGAGAACACTGGAAACAGCTCCGCTCACTTACTGAGACAAGGGCAAATTGCACTCAGCCGCAAAACTTTATGGGCGTGTTTGCGCCGGCATATCATTAGAGCAAAATCTTTTGTGAATAGGACTTTAAGGCGGGGCAAATTGCGTGCGCAAATGCGGCGCAATTCACAGCGCTATTTGCGGGCGCAAACTATTCTTTGTGGATTTACCCCTTAGTATGTACGAAATGTAGAGAGCTGCTGCATCGTTGGGGTCCATAGTTTTGCATATTGTTCTCCTTTTACATTTGCTTCTAAATCTGCCGCTTCTTTATTTACTAATTGTTCTCACTAATCAGAAAAATGCTAATGCGAAGGGGCGTGTAGCTCCACATAGTGTCGCAGAGCCGAACGCACCTCACTCAATATTTCAATTCTCTTCTCGCGCATGTATACTTGGATTCCTTGGAAACTGCAGTTAAATCTTAAGCTCAATTATTGCCATTAGCTTTATTTAGATGTGCATGTAACCGCACTGATTAAGAGGTAAGAATAACAGCTCTTCTCTTTTTCATTTTTCACAGCATCCCAACTTTTTCATGATTGTGATTCTACAGGATCTACAACATATTTATAGTCTTTCTCAATTTGTTATATCTGTACGGTCGATACGAGTGGATCGATACATTCACTGTCTGTCATCACAAGCTTCCCTGCTTTTTTTCTTCCCAGTTCCTACAGAAACCCCCACATTTCAACGCTCAATCAGAAACCAAAGTTGACGTGTAGTAAACCTTGACCCTCGTCTCTCAGCGATTTTCGTTATTTTGCGTATGTCCCTGAGTACAGTTTGTTACCATTTTTGATTAGCATGATGTAAGCTCTGTCTCTTCCCATTATCAATATTTAATGCAGCTTTCAGCCTGGAAACAGCACAACTGCTCACTGCTGATTGGTTGAGGAGAGGAAAAGTCACACTCGAAGCCAGTAATAATGTCATATTATTAATATGTATTTAAGTACCTGGAGATTTTGTAGACAGATTTCTCATAACTGTGAGTTTAATTTGTAACCTTTGGTTATTCATCCCATAATCCAAAGGGTCTTATCTCAGGTTCTGCACTTGAGATGTTCAGCCATAAGGAATTGTAACCTTTATAAAGGTGGAATGCTGTAGTCCCACAGGCCCGTGTCATTTCCTTAGGATATAGTTGTTATTCATCTGCCATTACCAGTGAGGCTGCAGCTCAATTGTTGAGCACTGAGAGGAATCTCCACGGACAGGAGCTCCTGCGTTATGTGTGGAAACCATGAACCAGTTTGCTGCGGAGGCAAAGAAAAGATTGACAGTTTCAGTTTTATTTCCTGGCCAGCCTTAACTGCCCCGATTTCCATTATTAGACATCCCGCTTTTAGTTTTACTCATAAATAACGAGACAAAAATATATTGTGAAACTTCTGGAAGGAGCTGAGCTTTGCCTCATCTCTCATGTGCTGCTAAAAATGTGAAAGCACACTTCTGAGGCGTCGCTTCAGATGTTCTCTTCAACTGACTGCCCCTCAATACTTCACACAGAAAGTGTCATGGAATAAGATTGTCATTGCCACAGTGATGACAAATTCTGTTCTGTGTATCCTATTATTAAATAGCCATCACACAAATGCAACCGGGGTCCCCTGCAACTGAAACCCATCACTTTCTACCTTCAGATATTAAAGGTCATGTTGTATTCACAAATAACATATACATCAAAAGTTGTGGGTGTTGAAGTTTCATTCGATCCGTGGTCCATCTTCTGTTATTACATGTAAATCTGTGTTTTGAGCTTAAACAGTAATTACAGTACACTCCTCATTTCTGTAACTCTGTTGGCCAATTTGTTAAAGATGTTTTTAACTATAAGTGGTCATCCAGGTCTATGCTTTCAAAAACTCTACTCTAGGGTTAATGTAGACTCTTTAGTGATTAACTTAGTTCACAATAGTCTGATTTGAGTGTCCTCATGCCTATGATCAGCCTTTGTGCTTTTTGTCTTCTCAGAACTCTGCACAACATTTTCATTGAAATCTCTTTTCCTTAAATTGCATGTCATGCACAGACTTTTATTCTGGGACAGTGAATTTAACTTTAGTGGGATAACAACATGGAAAACAAAAGGATGTGCATGGCGCCATTATTCCCCAGGAGTGTCCTCGTCCAATTAATCTTCATTTGTGGCGTGTATGTATGACGACATTGTACGACTGAGTTAGTCAGAAGACTGAACTCTTCATTAGAGAAATTAAAGTACTGAGGAGTTTTGACTGCAGAGTGGATACCAGAGAGTAAATGCTCGTGGTTCCAGCACACACTTAACCATTCGCTTCCCCCTCTCTTCTCTCTTACCCTTCCTGAGCTGGCAGTATGTCACACCATATATACATTCAAGACAGAGTCAGGAGCGGTGCATGTGAGCTGCATTCTTTTAACTGTCTGCTCTCATTACATCTTTACATCTTTACATACATATATATATATTTTTATATTTGCAATTCAAAATGAGAGGCTCAAAATACATAATTCACTTTTTATTAATGAAAAAGAGTCAGCAGTAACCTTTATGGAACTGACCACAGCTTTTGGATTTACAACATGAGCACACATTGTGTTCACACTGAGAGCAGATACAGACTTGGCAGTGGGGAATGTTTGTGCTTCAGGCCTCTGCATTCACATAGTCCCAGTGTGTGTGTGTGTGTGTGTGTGTGTGTGTGTGTGTGTGTGTGTGTGTGTGTGTGTGTGTGTGTGTGTGTGTGTGTGTGTGTGTGTGTGTGTGTGTGTATGCACGTGTGGAGGGATATAAATAGAGATGCTCCACTGTCAGAAAGCGGTGCTATAGGGTGCATGCTATCGTCTTAGCCCCGTCCAACCCACCCCCTGTCTTGGATGACCCCAAAGTGCCTGGACCACTGCAATATTGGGAGTGACAGTTGCAACAATGGACTTGCTGTACAATCTGACTGACAATGTGCATTTCTCCTGGGTTTTCTGAAAAAGAGTGTTTGATCCAAGAAACCAGGCATGCAGTCATGTTTCATCAAAGATGTGCATTTTAGGACTGGGACGTCATATATTCCTTCTTTAGGCACTGGTGGCAGGATCTAAAAAAAAACCCCCAAACATTCTTTTCATCCTATTATGTGAAGTTCAGATAGTTTCCTGCACTCGTGATCACACCTAGAGATCAAACAGCAATATTAATAACAAAAAGGCAGTGGTAAGTTCTGCTCAGGTGTTGGGAGATGGGCCTTCAGGCGATTGTCCTGTTCTGGTCCATTACACACATCTTGGCTGCATTTTCTGATAACTTTGCTGCATGTGTCAGTTTGTGTGTGGGCACTTTATTTGGTTTCGAAGCAAATACAGCAGACAAAAGGTGAAGCATTCGAGGATGTGAGAGCTAAAAGCGTGGGTGCATTTACGCTGGTCGCATGCCAAAGTTAAAGATAAGAGTCTTGTTATCTCACAAACCCATTTTCACCACTCTCAGTAAAATAATTTTTAAACTGTTTCCTGCAAAAAATGTATTAAATTGTGATTATCTGATGAATTTAGAGACATATTAGCACTTTGGACGAAGTGTGCAGTTTGTTTTCTAGAGGAAGGCGGCCACTGACCATAGTTCCAAATGTTGCCTTTTAAATCAAGTGTAGGGGTTGGCCCTCTCAATTACTTTTGACAGTGTACAAAAACAGAGCAAGCTGTTGAGTCGGTTGTATTTCAGTCATTTTTTCTGCTTTGAACTTGTTCTGCATTCATTTAACTGTGCATGCCCATGAACATGACTCACATTAAAGCTGTGTACAAAACAACTCTGCTCTTTGCAACTGTACAAATGCTTACAATCATGCCACACAAATGAAAAAACACAATTGCTTTCAGTGGTATATTTGAACGTGGTACTTTTGCTCAGCAACAAACTGGGTGAGATGTATTTCTAATTACTGCAAGCCCACAGGTAATTGTGTTCTTCCTACATGCCTCAAATAAAATACTTTCTGCTTGTAAGCGTATGAGCTGCCTTCCCCCATGAACCTGACACGATGGATGTCAGCTCAGTGGCTCTGCAGGGAGAGTTGCAAGCATGTCAGAGGTAATTACACTTCTCTTTGAAAAGAAATGCAGCTGCTGAATAAAACAAAGGCTTTGCACTACTAAACTTGCTTCCCTTTGTTAGACATACATTGCTGTAGTAGTTACAAAACACAGCATAATCTCCTGGAAGATGATGAGGTCGGCGGGCATCACAGAGAGACCAATAAACAAAAAGTAATATATAAGGAGATGACTTCTGTTTGTTGTATTCTTTTTACCTGGATATTGTCTAGTCTTGGAAATAGCTCTTCATAGATCTGCTGTCTTTTCACAATTAGTGCCTTTCTTATGAAGTCCCTCATATGAGTGATCACTGTTTTAACGGAAACAAAAGTAATGATTTCCAGTTAATCACTGGCTGGGACATCTAAGCATTCTGGTAATAGAGACAAACAAGTGCTACACATCCATCCTCATTTCACATTCAAAGATGAGATGAAAGGCAAAAGCACCTCATTCATGTTCCAACTATTTTTTAAAAGCTCCATAAATCCTCGTAGGTAATCGCTTCTATTATTGTTTTGATCTCATTACCAATTCATCCAGATGGATTCAGGTGCACAAAAGCCCAACACTCGTCTTCGACTCTCAAGTTTACTCTTATTTGAGGTTTAGTTCTCATGTTATATAATCAGGCGTGTTGCTATGAGGTGACACTGCTAGCAGAGCGCAGCTCCCGTGAGTTTCCACAGGATAAGGATTAACCACTGTCCAAAAAAAATAAATCACACGTCAGATTAAATACTAATAAACTGACACTTTATTTCAAATGCATTGACGTTGGACAGTTCATGTATTTTCTTGTGATGAAATGAGTTCCAGGTAAATCCTATTTATGCAGTAACAATGCTGTAAAACACCGCTGTTATTGTAAGAGTACCGCACTTTACTGTACAAACGAATCTACAACACCCACAACAACAACAACTGTAAAGATATGTACAAAAATGTATCCATACAAATATACCAAGCATGTCAGTTGTCTCAGCATAAATAAATAATGTCAGAGAGCTTTTGTATGTAATCCCTTACAAATGCATTCATTCCCTGAATAAATCTAAAACTCCTTCCCTTGTCAGCTTTCACCTTCAGGACAAACTATATGTGACTGATGCCTTCTTGGGATCACACGCCTAAAATCGACATCAGTCAACTGATCATAGCTGCAAAAACAGGGAGCCATTTAACAGTAAAAGAGACAAAATGAAAGATTTCCCTTAAACAGAAAATATGAACAAAGTTCATGTTTCAGTTGTACATGAAGGCCCACAATGGTACGAGAAAAACAATAACAGTAAGAATGAACCACTGCTCCGTATAATACAACACAGATCAAAGAAATTCACGTTTCTAATCCTTTTAAAGACTATATTACAATAACAGAAATGCAAAGATATGAATTAAGGCAAAGCCAACTAAAACTTGACAGGATAATTTGCAAGTTGCGTCAGTTGATCGTTTCAGGTAATACTGCGAATGTTGCAACACACTTATGAACCTGAAAGCAAGCAATGATACAATATTACATCATTAATTTGTGTGTCACTCCTATCTGATGCAATTTTCAAAACATATTAGATTATCTGCCTAACATAAAATCTTAGACAGTGATGCACTTTTCAAATACTGGACTGTAAAGGAATAATCAACCAATTCAGGTGATGACATAAAACTCACATGTTTACATGTGGTCATGACACTTTGCCACAGCTCACTAGTACATGCTTCTTCGAGTGAACTAAACTGGAGCCAGCTCAAATATCACTGTGGCAAAGACATAAAATACTTCACATTTAAGATTAATTTAAGGCTGTTACATTACCTAAAGGTGTGATGTACCAACAAAAGATCAAAACTCTAAAAAGATCAGTCAGAATTCGACACACGAAACATTACATGACAATACATGACATATAGCACTGTAATTATGCATTTAAGAGAAGCCACGCTTGTGTCATGAGTGTGCACAGCCACTGGTTTCAGTTTCTCAAAGTTACTTTCATTAGATCAACACAATACAAACTGTTATGGGTGGAAATGAAGGATGTTTGAGCTGCACTACTGCTTGAATTTGTAATTTCAAGTTTTTTTTTGTTTTTTTTTTAAGGTACCATTTCTTAAGGTAACATTCTTTTCATTCAAAAATTGTGTAAACTTTCCTCATGTCATATTCAAAAACACACAATTCTACATTCAAATTCTGTAAATACATTAAAATAGTTTCAACCTTTCTTAAGCTTCCAGAAAAATTATCAAGCTTTGCAGATAGATCACCTTTAACAAAAGTCTTTGCAATAAAATCAATGAATGCTTTCTCAGATTCAATTTCTACGCTTTGCTTTTAAAGGAGACATACTATGCCCTCTTTTCAAAAGTTGACAGAATTTCCTGAGATCCTTATTAAAATATGTGTGACATGTTCTAGTCAAAATATCACAGAGACACAGTACAACAGTTCCTTTTTAAACCATTTCTTTTCTTTTAAACTGCTTGTTTTAGGTAGAGGTGTTGATGACCTCCCCTAAACAATCAAAACAAAACCCAAACACACCCCTCCTTTTTCTGCAAGGTGCACCCCTTCAGAAATGAATACAACAGATTTGTGCTACCCACTTCAGAGATGGGACATATGCGGCACGATGTGAAGTTTGGTAGAAATAAATATGGATAAACTGGATAATTCTCTTCCGATCTGAATCTGTGATGTTAAAAAACCCTGCTAATTTGAATGCTGGGTCAAAAAAAAAGAATGACAGGGTTGTATTAGAGGTTTTGATTTGATAATAATTTCCGACAATCAAATATACTGTATTCCCTCAAACTCCCACAAAAAAGCACATTTTTCCACAATATGTTCCCTTTAAAAACATTTTATCCGTTAAATGTCTGTGTAATTCCTGCCTGCAGTACAAGATCATTCTAGGACATTTCAATTTCAGCAAGTCAGTCTTTCGAAGTTCCCTTTGTAAGTTGTACTAGCCCTCCGTCCCATTTCAACGGTCCATCACACATTTAGCCGACAGATCAATACATCAAAGTGGTACACAAGGACAACTCTGAAACAGGGAAACATGTAAAAGCTACAAAAATGTTACTATTTTTCCCCCTCACAATGAAATGTGACGACAGTGGTGCAACTGTAACTGTTAACACCTCTGTAAAGATGACCCAAAAATGCTATAAAATGCTGACAGTACAAACTGAATTCTACGATGCAGCAGCTCCTTGAACAACCTTGGTGGTTTGCAAGCTGAAGATGTCGAGACATCCTTTGATCCCAGCTGGTCTCCTATATAAAATGTATCCTCTCTTTCAGTTCATTGAGTGACCCACATTGTGCAAAAAATCAGAGGCCTTGAACCTTTTTAAAAGAAAAAAAAATCAATAGGCGCCAATTCAATACTGAACACAATAAAACTCTGTTGAGCTTGCAGCAGCAAACTGATTACCAAGCACAACAGAAGCAGTAATAAAAGAACCCTCTCTCTATGTACTTGTACATAAGTTGAACACTGACTGTAGCAGCCCGGGTTGTAGTGCATTCAGGACACTTTGCTTCAAGTCATTCTTACGTTCTCTCCTCTGTCACGATTCGATAACGAACAATATCCAGATGCACAAAAATGCACTAAAGAAAGGATGTCATGACACATCACACACACCATCATTACTAATGGATATGTTTCTGTTTTGGTTTGAGTAATCTTTAACAGGAATGTTTTTTTGAAGCGTCACTTTAATCTACATTTAAAACATTTACCTTATTATATACATTCCAAATATCTGTAAAGCATCTACATTTATAAGATACATACAGATTTTTTGTACTGCTTTGTGACAGAAAATTGCCCTGTACTTCAGCTAGATTTAAGAGGTGAACTAATTCATAAAATATTCCTAAATGTGCAATAAATAATGCACTGCTTAAAGGCTCTTCCTTCTGTGAGGACTTTACTTTTATGGCTGACTTTTATTTATAGCTGCAGTTAAAATATTTAGAACTAACTTCTTTATGTAGATAAATTTGTGTCTGCTCCATCACAATCTACTGTCAGTAATGTGGTTCAGTAAAGGAGATTTTTTGTTTGTCTGATCTAAGTAATCACAACCAGTTTGACTATTAAGCTTTGCAGGGCCGAGTGTTGGAGAATGCCTACAGCTGAGATTTGTGAGCTGCTTATTTTATATACCTCTAGTCTGTGTGCGCTAACCCCTACATTTAAATTATCCTTTGATTGGTCTTGGTGCTGTTGTTGTTTACTGGATCATAGGATCATCATTTGGAGAGGCCAGAGTTGGGACGCCAACAAACCCTAGGGTTTTCTCCTCACTGAGCGTCCCGCTGTCAGACACGGTGGTGAAGGAAAGGTGGTCCTCCTCCAAGATGGCCATGCGGTCCTGTGGCTTCTCCTTCTTCAGGTAGAACATCTTCCTGAGCTGCTT
Organism: Cololabis saira; assembly: GCF_033807715.1. Lineage (NCBI taxonomy): Eukaryota > Metazoa > Chordata > Actinopteri > Beloniformes > Belonidae > Cololabis > Cololabis saira. Next base: position 6,216,550 of record NC_084603.1, read on the forward strand.
CAGTTGCTGCAGCTCACAGAAGGTCTCCAGCACCACCAGCATGACTATCAGACCCAGGATTAGGTAGACTGAAAGGACAAAGAAACACCAGAGCATTAGAAGAAATGTGAGTGATTGACTGCAGTGAGTCATGTTGCAAACCCTCATGTAAACTTTAATATTCCTGTATATGTCAGTACTTTTTGGCAGTGAAACGCTTTACTTAATGATTAATCAAATTCAACACAAGTTGATCATATCGCACCTTAATCTTATATAATTATTATATTTGCTGCAGGAATTTTGCTGTTGGGTGTTTACAGCGAAACTCTTAGGATACACTGAAAATCGGTGTAAGTCAACATTGAAACACACATGCAATACACTCCTTCTCCGGGGTCCCAACCCCTATTGCTCTTAGCACTGACACAAGGGGGCGGTATATAGCTAACCATGTAACCAAGAACAAAGGCTGTGCTGAGCAGTGGGAAAGAAACAAAGAGAAACCCTTTCAGACACTACTCCAAATCCCCTTTCACATCTGTCTAAAGCAGTCAAAATGCATAACTTATTTCAATAGATGGAAAATTGGAAATTCAATTTAGCTAGAGAAAAACAGTCGTACATTTGTAGGAAGTAACATAATTTACTGTTTAATTTCAATACAGAAAAGTTGTTTGTCAAATAAGTAAATAATATGAATTGTGAATATCCTGCATGTATACACGATACATTAAAGAGCAGTTAAATATAAATAATTAAAAAAGGCCAAAAGAAAGCAAAAAAAGATCTGCTGATTATACAAATTGTTCATTATTTCTGGAATTTTGTGTCGAAGTCTTGATCACAGATCGCAGATGTACCACTGCCTATAGAGTCATGCAATTTTCCATACAGGAAGTAGTAAAAGTGTGGGAAGGTTCTTTTGTGCAAATAAATACTCTGTTGATGCCTTTTCTCTTCCTACAGACTGACACTTAGCTGAGTGACGTGGTCTCTCTAGTTGCTCCCACGTTACACATGGTGCAGATAGCTAGAGTCAACATTCATACACTCCTAAAGTCTCCTAAAGTCTTTCAGGCCTTAACCGTCCTGCTGATAGCACAAGTCACCAAGAAAATTAAGTCAATGGTTTGCTGCTTTCAAACAAATAGTGTAACATGCTTCGTATTGCACAATTGAAAGGGAAAGAAATTGAATTAGGATGAAAATGGACAGCTAACCGAACTGATTTGAAATATTAGAGTTACAAACATTAATCTCTGGAAATATTTTAAAGATTAAAGTTCAGCTGTACTCACCAGTGATGCCCATTTTGTAGAGCTCCCTGAACTTCTGATTAGCAGCTTCTCCGGGAACGTAGTCTCCCAGGCCGATGGTGCTTAGAGAAATGAAGCAGAAGTAGAAGGACTCCAGGAAGTTCCAGTTCTCCTCCAGCGATGAGAAGATGGCGGCAGGGATCAGGAAGAAGCACGAGACGGCCAACAGGGCCAGCAGCGTGGCGTGAACAATGGCCACCAACGGCTTGGACAGGCCCCAGCGTGTGTGAATGTACACAATTGGCCTCCGAGTGAACACCATGATCCTTTGCACTACAGCCGTGAGGAAAAGGAGGGTGAAGGGGATGCCAATCATTGAGTAAATAATACAGAAGGCCTTCCCGCCATCTGACAGTGGTGCCGTGTGACCATATCCTGTTGGAAAAAAAATAATCACAGAAAAACTTTCAGTCACAAATGCTGTTCAGAGAACAGATAACTATGAGGGAGAAACATTTTGACTTTTATTATCACTCTCAAATAATATTACTGTTTATTTCTCTCTACATTTCAAGTCTAGAGGGCAAAATGCCAGATCTATGTGTCAGGTGTGAAATTACTCACACAGAACGGAGTTAAAGTAAATATTTTTCTACACATGAACTCTTAAATACCCAGAAGCTGTGCATATTGTGCTGCCTGCAGGGTTTCAGACCCTTTCAAGTTTTCACATCTTATGTTTGAAACTGTTAGAATGAATTCTGCACAATGGTAGAGCAAAATCCTTTAAAATTAATTAGGTTTTCAAATATTTGGTTCCAGTTGGTTAAAGCATCTTTTGCAGCAATGATCAGCCTCAGGTATTTTTGTGTACGTCCCCACAAAATGCTTTATGTAATACGATTTTTCTGCATGTCTCAGCATCTATCATTCCCTCTATCCTGACTAATCTTCCAGCCCCTGTTGCAGAAAAACATCTCCACAGAACGGTCCTGAGATTCATTATGCTTGAATACAGGGATAGTATTAAAAAGTGTCTCGTTCCTCCCCGCAAGCTATCTTAGCCAAATACATCTATTTTTGTGTCATTAGAGGTCTGAGAGGGATCTGGGTGCTTTTTGGTAAACTGCCATCAGGATATCCGAATTGCTTCTTTCAGCCCACATTACCATCAAAATCTAATTGGTGGATTGCAGCACTAATGGTTTCATGCAAGATACATAATCATCTCTACAGAGGAAGCAGAGCAAGGAGGTTTGATGATGGCTGCAATCTTTTTAGTTTAGAGAATGATGGAGGCTTTAGGAAATTTCAGATGCAGCAAAACATTTTCATGCATCGTTCCCCAGATCTCTACCTTCGTAAAAGCTTATCTTGGGTGTCTGCGGACGCTTCGCCCCGGGTTTTTGGCTTGTCTTTCTTCACCTACTTTTCTTTGTCATTGTTAAATTATGTGTGCAAACTGATAACAAAAAACGTGAACTAAAACAGTTTTAGATCAAAAGGTTTGACAACTGCACTGTATTTTATGCTACTAAACTTTAATATCATGTGAAAGATTGGTGTTTTTACTTTAAGGACTCCCTGGCACAAAACCATGTTTCATTAGTTCTCAATGCGCATTGCTAAATTTGTGAATTCATCTGTACACACATCTCGCACTGATTAAGAGATCAACAGCAGCGCATCTGACAGATGATAAAAATCTACCATAAAGCGTAGCTTATTATTCTTTCTAATTATAGGACTACACTCTTCCTTTTTTTCACTCTGTTCACAATTACACAAAGAAAGAGCCCTGTGTACGCTTTAATAATCCAGCCTGTCTTCCTCACTTTGCTTTATCAAATGTAAACATTGTAGAATAGTTGCACAATTTGACAAGAGTTATTAACTAAATCAGAATACAATGTTATAAACTGGTTACAGTCTTAAATACATCAGTTTCAGAGTGGGTGAGATGTTCTCAGTGAAAACCATTTTTATGTCATGTTGAATTGAAAACAAGATATGAAACTATATACACTTACATACGGTAGGTGTAAAATTGAGGAAATAGTTGTTTTGAGTGATGGGAGCTGTTAAAAAAACAACAAAAAAACAGAAGGAACTCTTATATATTTGTCAATACAATGCAACAACTTCTAAGCTAAAGCTAGATGAATGCAGGGCTGCACCTTTGGGCCCTGGCCTTTTGAAGGCAGGTGAGACTTGAGACAAAACCATTGTGATCTATGGGAAAAAAATCTGCAATTTTTCTGTCATAACACTACGTAGCTAGGTAACAAAAACCACCAGAAGTTACTGGAAATCTTTAAATCAAGTCTTTAAATGCAAATGAGTGATCTTAGAGTCAACTCCATCTGATCTCTGTGACTGTCAAGAATGTAGTTTAATGCAGGCAGGTTATGACTAGCACACACTATCTGCAGAACCATATACGTTGCAACTTCTTAGATAACTGCTGCCATGTGGCAAGACTAAAGTTCCTTAGATGTCCTGTCTTGTAAGCATCTAAAGACTATGCTTTGTTCTTTGCGATACAAGATAAAATAACCTCAGGTTTAGACTGCCACGCAATTCTGTTAGTCGTCAAGGGCAAAACACAGGATACTTTTTATATAAGGGATTTACTCCAATAAAAATCCTCCAAGACCGATGCCTGATGGTAGTAAAGAAGTTGATTAAGTATTGTCTCAATGACATGTGTATGAAGGCAATGAACTAATGGCCATTAAATGTGCCTTTGGTAAATACAGTCCATTTACTCTACAATTAGCAAACACTGCATGAGACTTCCTTAAGACACAGGTTATGTACTTTCAACAGAGCCACTCCAGAAAGGCTTCAAGGGATCATTTTTGGAGGCCAGCTACAGGAAAGTGGCTCCAGATGACATTCGGGGTACCCTTCAAATATCAACTGACAAAATTGTCCACTATGGAGGTGATAATAAGTAATAAGTGCAAAGGCAATGCTTCAGCAGTTGAACAACTATCTGGATGGAAGTCATTTGTGGGAGAAGAAGAGGTTGAGAGAGAAGAGGAGTAAATGGACTTCTTTGACATCTGCATGCCAAAAGAACAATGAAAATCTACCAGTTTCTCTGCGGGGGCAGTGAGACTCCACGACCTAATATGCCTCTGTCAAGCAGATGAGTTTGTTTTTGACTGTGCCTGCAATGAGCTGAGAGAGGTGAGACTGTTAGAAGGGTGTAACCCACATTGCACCGAAGCACCATCACAGCCTGAGGTTAATATGAAAGAAAAGTCTGAGCACTGTTAGTTCCCTATGAAGCTCCCAGACCCCTGAGGTTCATCTGGATCTGGTTTGTTGTGGTTCCCAAGAACCAGAACCAAGCAAGGTGAGGCAGCGTTCAGTTATTCTGCTCCTCACCGGTGGAACAAACTTCCTGTAGACCTGAGGTCTGCTCCAACTGTAGATCCTTTAAATCAGGCCTAAAAACATTACTGTTTACTGAAGCGTACTCCTAAATTAAATACTTACCTGTTGTACTTGACTGCACTTACTTTTTAACAACTTGTGCTTTTTATTATTTTACCTCTTTTCTTATCATTTTATTTCATTGTATTTGTTATTTACTGTTTAATTGTGTCTTGCCCCTTTTCATGTTGATGTAAAGCACCTTGAATTACCTTGTGTTGAATTGTGCCATACAAATAAACTTGCCTTGCCTTGCCTTGCCTATGATGATGAAGAATCATAATATGATAGTCAAATGTATGTGATTGAAACTAACAAGACCCACTACACAAAAGGTGATTAGATGTCCCAGGGATGATCAGAATGTGCTCCTAAGCCACTAAAATGAAAAAAAACAGCTCCCACCCCGGCTCTGACCTGTTTGACCTGCTGCCTTCAGGAAGACGCTACAGAGTCATCAGGTCCAAAACCAACACACTGAAAAACAGCTTTTTCCCCAAAGCCATAATCGCCCTGAACAATATGTGAATGTCTTCATTACTGTTTTTACCATGCAATACTTTTTTCCCGGCCTATCTGTGCAATATTCCACCACATTTGTAGTTATATGTTATTATCTGCAGATAGGATCTCAGGTCTTGATTTCACTATTCAAAATGCACCTTAACCTTTGCACTGTCTTTCAGGGCTGGGCGATATATTGAGATTTTAATATATATCGATATATTTTCAAACGCGATATGGTACGAGACAATATCGTTTATATCGATATAGCTTATTTTGTGACAAATTGACTGTACATCAACGCTGACCCCTCACGCTGGCAAAAAAGTACCTTTGTGTGCTGAAACCTGACGGTGTTGACAGGTTAGTTTTCCTGGCACAAAATCTGTAAAATGTACAGTAGTTGACTTGTTGTAATTATTTGAGATTTGCTCAAAGAGATGTAGTATCTGTTTACATGTTTTATTTGAGATTTGCACAAATGTTTTGTTATTTGCACAACTGTCAACCTCATTGGAAAAGTCTGCCTGGTACTGTCTACATTGTATTAATTGCACAGTGTATTTTAATTAAATTGTTATGCAGGAAAGTATGGAGGATTTTTTGTGCCAAAATTAAATAAATAAATACATCATTAATTAATTAAAATGGGAATGAAATATATCATTAATTAATTAAATGTGTCATTAATTAATTAAAATTAGAATGAAATATGTCTTTAATTAATTAAAATACAATTCATTTTAAGTAAAAATATATATTTATTATTTCAGCATTTAATTAATTAATGACACATTTAATTAATGATTTCGTGTTACGTGTGAATCATGAAATGTAAAACTGCATTTAATTAATTAATGACACATTTAATTAATGATTTCGTGTTGCTGAATCATGAAATGTAAATGTAAAACTGTCAGTTTCACTCGTCAAACTCAGTGGGCGGGGCTAACGCGAATCTAGTGGAATCCACTGCTTTGGACTTTCTAAACATGACAGCTGTGAGTTTGGAGGATTTTCGTGAGCTTTGTAGAGAGTTGGTGAGCGATATCTTCGACCTTGCAGAGTATGTGGAAGTAGGATCTGCTGACCCCAAGCATGTAGCATGTAAAGCAGAGGAACTGCTCGAAGTCGTTGGAGTTATTTCTGCACTTTCCCATCTTGACTTGATGTGCAGGGGAACCAATGAGGTGTTTGGAATCCGCCCACTGAGTTTGACGAGGGAAACTGACAGTTTTACATTTACATTTCATGATTCAGCAACACGAAATCATTAATTAAATGTGTCATTAATTAATTAAATGTGTCATTAATTAATTAAATGCTGAAATAATAAATATATATTTTTACTTAAAATGAATTGTATTTTAATTAATTAATGACATATTTCATTCTAATTTTAATTAATTAATGACACATTTAATTAATTCATTATATATTTCATTCCCATTTTAATTAATTAATGATGTATTTATTTATTTAATTTTGGCACAAAAAATCCTCCATAGGAAAGGGATATTTGTTTTATTTTATTCAAGAAGCATTTTTATTCTATATATGCAGGCAGTTTATTTTTATTTCATTTGTTTTATACATTTTGATATTGTGCAGACCTCTGTTAATAAAAGAACCTGTGTGACGTTTGGCACGAGGCTTTGTATTAAAACTGACTGTTTTTTTAAGGGTTTGCCTCAGAAAAAAATGAAGCTAACAGAGATGCTATGCTATAATGCTTTGGAGGAAACCCCAATTATGTCACAGAAAAAATATCGATATATATCGAGTATCGCCATTCAGCTAGAAAATATCGAGATATGACTTTTGGTCCATATCGCCCAGCCCTACTGTCTTTGCACTGGAGAGGTGATGCTGCTTTTTTATCTCACTGTACCCATGTATAATGACAATAAAAGTATTCTATTCTATTCTAATCATAGTCAAAATGAGGAGGTTAACCCAAAGGCTCCTGAGCCTGTTTCTGACCCTGGAAATATCCCCTAACAACATGGACATGACCAGTCGGACTATTACACACAGGTTTGTGCCATTTAGTATAACAAAAAAGGACAAACCCGGTGTTGTGCCAAAAAGTGATTGCCTGCCAGAATCTGATTTCTCCCCTGAAAATGGGTCTTTTTATCTGCCAAAAATTGATTGAAGGCCAAATACAATTAATGAAAGGTTGTTTCTACCTAAATATGATTTGATCTCATTCTTGAGCTTCATAATATAAACACTAGAGCTCACAGGATTGCTTTTAACTCTTTTAAAGGACCATTACAACACAAAATAGGCATTTTCACCAGCCAAAAATTGATTGAAGGCCAAATACAGTTAATGAAAAGTTGTTTGTGCCTAAATATGACTTGATCTCATTCTTGAGCTTCATAATCTGAAAATTCTGGCAGGCAACTCACTCGAGATCAAATCATATTTAGGTAGAAACAACCTTTCATTAACTGTATTTGGCCTTCAATCAATTTTTGGCAGGTAAAATGGCCCATTTTCAGGGGAGAAATCAGATTCTGCCAGACACGGTCTCGTGTCTGGGGACTAAAGGCTGATTTATGGTTCCGCGTTACAGCGACGCAGAGCCTACGGCGTAGGGTACGCGGCGACGCGCACCCTACGCCGTAGGCTCTGCGCCGCTTTAACGCAGAACCATAAATCAGGCTTAACAAAAATGCATTGTTGTGTCTGAATGCGCAGCTGCGGGGGACGGGGGTGCATGCAGATGCAGCATCCCCTACCTGTGGTGGACAGCACCGTGCTGGCGAAGAACAGGGCAGAGGTGAAGTCCCAGTTCCAGTTGGCAGAGGCGTTGTTGAGAATGGAGACCCCATAATTACTGGCCTCCAGGGCTCTCTGCAGGAACCGCTCCAGGCGCTCCTCAGAGATACACTCGTTCTCCTGCAGGAAATGCTTCTTCACGGCCCTGAGATCCTGGCGTAGGAGGTCTTCATACGGAAGCTCCACCGACGAGAAGACGACAGCGCCGAATATGAGATACAGCAGATAGCCCAAGAGGAGAGACACGAAATACCACGTCGATTTGTGACTCTGTATCAATCGTACACAAGAATTACTCGCTAGTGACTGGAGCATTTTCCCTAAAGCTATAGCTTATCGTCTCTATTACGGCGCTATTACGTTTATATAACGAAAAACTGCACGGCTCCACGTGTTATATTAATGAAATGTATCCTACTGTAGTTCTTTACAGTGATGATGTTAACGAGAAAGCTGCTCAAATGAGTATCCTCTTCCTCCTCCGCAAAACCTGCTGTGGCTGAGACGTTCAAAGCAATCGGAAATATCAGTACTAAAACTATGATGTGTACTGTAGGCTACTTTCAAACAGCTTACTGTATCGTTTCATAAAACTTAATATACACATACGTAGCATATAAGTGTCACACAAAAAAATGTGCACCTTTTAAGCGAAACATTCGAGTTTTATATTCGCTAAAGGTGAAAAAGACTCGCCACTCTGCAGTTGTCATATTTCCGAGCTTAAATAGGTTCTCAAAGTAGCGCGCGATGTGGCCGAGACAAAGCGCGTGTGACGCAAGAGCGTCCCCACACCTCAAGTCTGTCCTGTTTCTGCGGATTTCGGTTTCGATTAAAAAGAAACGAGCAAATCATTTACCACATAAGACATTAGGGTGTTGAAAATCAACTGCACACACATAAGATGCACTGAAAACATAAAAAATAAGACGCTGCGAATCACTTAAAAAAATCTAAAAGTGATCATGGCCCAGTTTTGACTTATTTAATTTGGTTGAATTTGTTTTTCTTTTCTTTTCTTTTCTTTTCTTTTCTTTTCTTTTCTTTTCTTTTTTTTGACAGAAACTTTGCACATATTAGATATGTTGATAAATGGATGTATATTCATGTTGATATATAGACTTATATTATGTTTTTTTGTGTTCTATAAGTAAGCTCATTGATTCTCTTGCAATTTGGAAAAATGAATATAAGATGTATATATATATGTATATGTATATATATATGTATGTGTATGTGTATATGTATGTATGTGTATATGAACGTGTGTGTATGTGTATGTGTATGTGTATGTGTATATATATATATATATATATATATATATATATATATATATATATATATATATATATATATATATATATATATATATTTGTACTTTATTTTTTTTACTTTTTAATATTGTTCTTTTTTTAATTTGCATATTCGAAATAAAGCTCAATAATTAATATTTTCCACATTCAAATGCATACTTTCAAAAGCCATCTTTACCACCAGATTGTAATTACATTTAAACACAATTTATGATTGCTGAAATTCATCTTTTATTGGTGAAAATACAGAAATTAACATTACTATAAAGATATATATTTTCAAATTAATTTTTCACTGAGCTTAGCCTATACTTAGGTTTGTGGGTTATTCTAAAGAATAAACAGAGGCCCCTGTTTAGTAATTGGGAAAAAGTGTGCTAGTGTGCTCATATTAGCACACACCACAGAAACAGTACTGGGGGAAAGTTCCTAACAATCAGTGCATGTTCTCACACAATAAATGCAGGTTCATACATGCTTTACATCTATGATGATCAATTACATTCTACTACAGAACCCCTAACATGTTATTTGGATTACATAAACCATTTAAGACCCTTTTAAGTCATGCTTGTGTAAAGTTCCAGTTTATTTATGAGAAGCAATGCTCACACACGGCCCTGTGATGGACTGGTGACCTGTCCAGGGTGTAACCCTGCCTCTCACCTGTAATGAGCTGGGATAGGCTCCAGCAGACCCCAGGGACCCTGCAAAGGATAAAACGGGTATAAAAAATGGATGGATTCCTCAGAATCCTCACACACCTGTGGTGTACGACTGGGTTCTGTGCTTGGACTTAAACCTGACCATATATATTTTACTCCAATGTAACTTCACACTGTGAGAAACCTTAGTTATTCAATGCCAAGATATGTCCTTTACTCACATACCTGTAAACAACACATTTTAAGGATTGTGTTCTTTCATGAAAAATTTACAAAATGTGGGTCCTTTCATTCAGTGTTACTCTTTAAAAACATATAACTTGGAATATATATGAAACTACAAATACGCAAACAATCACATTCTATTCAGCATCATAGCATGAATATTTCTAATGACTCATCATAAATTGTCTTTTTTTCTTTTTTATTCACAGACAATTTTTCTGCACTACATCAATGTCATCATTGCATCTTTTGTATAAAGCAAGCAGGATATATGAAGGAATGACAGAATTTCAACAGTGAGTTGAGGAGTAAAATTAGGGGAAAAAATGCATAAAAGCAGGGAAAGAAGTAGTCACTGGGAAAGACTAGTGCTTTAAAAATACCTTTTTAAAAAGTAAAAAATAGAATAAAAACAACCAAACCAAAACTTGTTAAACTTGTACTTTGTGGTTACATTAGGAGTATGATAAAATTGGAAAGTAGTTCATTTGACCTTAAGACGGATAAAGAAGCTCAAGGCAGTGCAGGTGAACTGAAACGAGTGACTGAATGGGTTAATGCATCAAGAAACAGACTTTAAGAAGAAGAAGAAATATTTATCTCAATATTTCAACTGAAGGAAGTTATATTGCAGAAGGTTTGAAGGGCTGTATTTCTAAGATGAAGCACAAACCCATATCACTAAAAAGTATGGGTGATTTGGGGAATGTTAAAAAAAAACAAAGCTCAGGTATTCTCATTTATTGCTGCTTTTATTCCTTTTCAGACTGTATAAGATAGTATAACGTATACATCCGTTGTAATAGATATTGATATAGCTTCTTTTAAGGAAGTCCTGCAGCGCTGTCTGACTGTGTTTACAGTCTCTGTCAGCTGCATTCATTTGCAGAGTCATTATCAGACACTAATCTGGGTGAGCTCTCTGCAGCCTTTAGAAACCATTTATTTTAGGCCTTTTAGCAAAGGTCTTGCTGACATGTCAGTAACTGAGGCTTGGTCATTGGGTGTGGAATGACATCAAATGAATTAAGTAAAGACTAACTAAATATTTTCACCAGTCAGATTGGTGAACATTGAAATAATCTAACCATCTATCTAGCCACCTAAACATATCGGGTGACAAATATATTGTTGCATTGTTGTGTAAGTGCTCAAATAGAACTGATAGCATTGTGTTCAATTTGAATATAATTGAATAATACGATATTCACCACAAATAGAAAAGGATGAATCTGTATGAAGGTTGGTAGTGTAGTGAAGAATACATCTACTGATGGCTCTGGACACATCTTCAGTGATGTTTCTGGAATGATGAAAAAAAAAAGGGGGAACATTTGTTTGAAATCTCCAGAGATCACAATAATTGCTTATAACTTACAATTATTACTTAAAATAAAAAAAGTTGAAAATGCTATATAACCTAGAGAAATACTTAAATAGCCCAATATTCAAAAGGGTTTATTAAAAAATGTATTTCCAAAACAGTTTTTTTTTAATCAATAGAAAGTCTTAAGACAATACAAACAGAAACAACAGAGTTACTGCAACCAGCTGCAGCGAGAACCGCGCTGTTCCTTGAGTGAGCTGCTGTGAACCGTGAGAGCACAAGTCTCCAGACAGGAGACAAGATGGCATCCAACAACGCCCTCCGCAGCTACTCCATCATCCCGTACTTTATTTTTGTGGAGGTGGGAGACTGTGTGATCGTATTTACCGTATTTTCGCGACCATATGGCGCACTGTGTGGAAAGGCGCACCCTCAGTTTTGTGTGTCATTTTTGGTTTTAAAACACACATATGGCGCACCGACCCAAAAGGCGCCGTCTACGGAGACGGAGCTGCACACACACGCGTTGCAAAACACACGCGCTAAAAATACAGCAGAAGCAAAACTTAGTTTGATATTTTATTTCACTTTTCACATCAATCAAACCCTTCAAAGGTTCATATTCTGTTTCTGCATTAAAGAATTTAAAAAAACCACCGGGTTGCTGCACAAACCTGTCTCAGCCACTGATCATCTCCTCATCCATCCAGCCCTTTTCATTTCACTCTGGCTGGAAAAGTCTCTTTAGGGAACGCTTTTCTTTTAAAAAATCCCGACCGCGGCGGTCCCGGGTCCCGCTCCCCGTTTGCTCCCTCGCGCTGGACCGGGTCCCGGGTCCCGGTCCGCCCCCCCCCCCCCCCCCCGCGCTGGTCCCGCGGCGGACCGGGTCCCGGTCCGCCCCCCCCCCGCGCTGGTCCCGCGGCGGTCCCGGTGTTGTGCCAAAAAGTGATTTCCTGCCAGAATCTGATTTCTTCTGATTTCTGGCAGCAGGAGCGCGCACAGCAGCCCTTTGAACGATAGCGCTAAAACGTCAGATTTTCAGATTATGAAGCTCAAGAATGAGATCAAGTCATATTTAGGCAGAAACAACTTTTCATTAACTGTATTTGGCCTTCAATCATTTTTTGGCAGGTAAAAATGCCTATTTTGTGTTGTAATGGTCCTTTAAAAGAGTTAAAAGCAATCCTGTGAGCTCTAGTGTTTATATTATGAAGCTCAAGAATGAGATTAAATCATATTTAGGCATAAACCACCTTTAATTAACTGTATTTGGCCTTCAATCCATTTTTGGCAGGTAAAAAGACCCATTTTCAAGGGAGAAATCAGATTCTGGCAGGCAATCACTTTTTGGCACAACACCGGGTCCCGCGTCCCGGGACCCTCGCGCTGGACCCGCTCACACACACGCGCTGTCGGGGAGCCGGTACCGGGGTTTGTATCCGACAGGAGCTCCGTTAATTCAGCTGCGCCGGTCCGAATTTCCAGACCTGTCTCAGCTTCTTGATCACCATCATCCCTTCATCCAGCCCCCTCTTTTCATTCACCCTTATAATGACTCCGGCTGGAAACGTCTTATGCAAAGTTTTTCTTTTAAAAATCACCATAAGTTTCTGTCCATCAGCTGCGCCAGTCCAGCACCACATAGGCTACATGAGAATCTGTGTGTCGCGCCGCGAATACACACACGCGCATGTCGGGATCCGTTACCGGGTTTGTAACCGACAGATTTGGCTGCAAATCTCGGAGGGTGAAGCTGATCTGACCTGAGACAGACCCCAGAAATCTCTGCTCTTAAAGCGGCCGGGAACTAGGTCATCGGACCCGCTTGGGGAACCAGGAAGTCGGCTGCAGCAGCGCGCATCACCGCGCTGCTGCATCGGTTCCCGACATGCAAAACACACGGGCGCTGCAGAACACTCACACACAAGTGTGCTTATTTAAATAGAGCGGAGCAAAACTTAGTTTGATTGTATTTTATTTCACTTTACACATCAAGCAAATCCTTAAAAGTCTTCATCATCTGTTTCGCATTAAACAGCTCAGTGGAGTCTCATTCAGCTTCACCCGCCCCTTCTCTTTTTACCTTCTCATGGTGGCCGACCTGACATTACTGTAATTCAGGTAATAGACACGGCGCACCGTTTCTTAAGGCGCCCGGCACATTTAAAAAAAAAAAAAAAAAAAAAAAGTTGCGCCTTATGGTTGCGAAAATACGGTAATATGCAATGTAACGTCCATGCATATGTGAATGGTCTGTGGAGTGTACTTGAGGAGTTTGCATGCTCATTACTCGTCAATTCAATTCAATTCAATTCAATTCAATTCAATTTTATTTATATAGCGTCTAATACAACAGATGTTGTCTCTAGACGCTTTCCAGAGATGCAGAACATGAACATAAACATAAACATAAACATAAACCCCCGAGCAATTATTACATAAACAATGGCAGGTAAAAACTCCCATAGTGGGAGAAAAGCCTTAAGCCGGGGGGCGATTAGCAGCACACAGCAGACATCCACGTAGGCAGGTGGAAGCAGCAATGGGATGACCGGGGATGGGGGGGGGATCGGGGCCGCAGGCCAGAACGCAGCTCCTGAGGCTCCGGCTTGCAAGCATGCACAAAAGAGAAAAAAGGGGGGCCGGCACAAGAAACTACAGGAACGATGGACAAAAATGATAGCTATGAGATATTTATAATAAATAAAAATTGTCAAAATGATCTCCTGTCTCCACCAGTTCTCCCACACTTTTTTTGGGGTGAAGTATCCACACAAGATTAGAGAAAGAGACGTCTGTGTGTGAGAGGTAATTTAAACATCAGCAAATTACCTCTCCTGGTAAATTATACACAGCCAACCAGAGCATCAAGTGTTGGAGTGAGTGGAGATCAGAGTGTCTAAAAGCTCTGCAGCTTCTTCATATTTAATTACAAAGGCAGCTGAAAGTCCTTACTCAAAGAGATGTCTCAGGACAGTATTCTTCTCCTCTATCACTATTGGTGTTTAAAGGCTGTGTGGTTTCATCCCCCTCTTATAAGACAGCTACAAGATGCTCTCTGCATTACACACAATGTCATAACCACCTTGTACACGTGCCTGGGACGGACTTAATAATAAAGATACTTGTTGAGTTGTAGCATGCGGGTCAAACAAGCTTGTCATACTCATAAAGTAGCTTTATTAGCTAACGAACTGAAAAATTACTGGGCTGTTTGCTACTTTGTGTTGATATGTTAGTAAATAGGGACTTGAGTTCCACTGTTGTTCTTTTTCATGTTGTGTCCTTCTGTTGTGTTCTCATGTTGCTGGTGGTGTGTAGAGGTTTCTGTGTATTCAGAATAACTGAACTTGAAATTATTTTTGTTCATTTATTGAAGCAACAAGAACAAACAGCAGACAGAATGTGACGTAGTCTTATATAACTGAAACACATGATTTTGAGGGGGCAATTTACATTTTCCAGTTAAAGCAGCACAATGTAACTTTCAGCTTTTGTTGAGTTTGGCGGCTCCTTTGGACAAAATCGGTAGTGCTTTACCAGAAAGAACACTACATTTCCCATGAGCACCAGCGCGTACTGCCGGAAAACTCCTGTCCCCATCGCGTGCATTTGTTTTGACGAGAGAAGACGGGACGGACTTTCAAAACTACTTTTCTGTTTTCAGCGGTCGTTTGCAGGATGGATAATGAAGAGGTAATGTATCTATTTTTGGCTAAACAATATAATATGACGATGTTGAAAAACATTAAGTTCAACTTGGTTTTATTAAGTTGTTTCAGCGAGATAATGCGCCCTACAAACTCATACGCTCTGCACCTTTTTCCTGTCACGTTTTTTAGAGGGACTTCGTCATAGTAGTCCAACATACTTACTGACAAAATAAAAAAAATACTTTATAACCTGTGAATAACTGAATGCCCATTCCTTATATTTTGCAGATCAGCCCTGCACAATTTTACAGTTCTCAGGAAAAATACTAGAACCCAAGACGAATTAGGGTATGTGAAAACATTTTAATTTTGATTCTTAAGCTGGGCATACACTGAGTATGAGATGGGGGAGTTTGAGACTGCCCCATCTCACACTGCACGACTAGATCGCGGAGTTGAAAAGTTCACAGCCCACGATTTATGGTCTCCCACTGTACGACCCGATGCTCGGATGCGACCCGTCTGCTCACACTATACGATCATAATCCTCCCGTCGGACCTCTGTGTACTGGAACTCGAGGCTGGTTCTGGGGCAAACGTGCATCCTGCCCACCGAATCAAAGGTTAAGGGAATCCTTTATTTTTTTATAATAAAATTTTTTTATATATATATATATATATATTAAAAAAATCCCCAAATATCTGTACCGTTTCTGATTGGGTGGGCACTGCGCATAATTTTTAGACACAACAAAGAACGCATACCGCAAAAGTTGTGTCTGGCGGAGGGACCCGGCGTCCCAGCAAAATGAGAAGAGAAAAAAGAGTTGTTCCGAACAGCAGACAGCGCACACACTAAAGGCTGATTTATGGTTCCGCGTTACATCAACGCAGAGCCTACGGCGTATGGTACGCGGCGACCCGCACCGTACGTGGAAATGCTGTCTTTTTTTTGCTATTACAACATGATTTGTAATGTGAATTTGCAACACTTAAACTACAAATAATAGTTTTTGAGGTGACATCAGAGATTGCGCATGCTCTCTGCGAAAGGATGAGGCAAATCGGGTCGTAGCTGCTTCAACTGTGCGATGCCTTCACGAGGAGCAACCAGGATTTCAAACACGCTTGATTTTCTTGCGACCTCACGATTCGTGATCGGGAGCTCGTCGTGAGGTGTTAATTTCTCATCGTTACCCCACGTTTACTGCACGAGGGACGACCAACGATTGGGTCGAAATCGGGCCCGATCAAAAAAAAGTTGCACGGCTGGAAAATCGGCTCAAAACGAGCCGATAATCGCACAGTGTATGCCCGACTTTATTGAACATAGAAGTCTACATTTACATTTGTATCATAACAATTCTGTCTCTTGTTTTATCCCCATAAATCCCCATCGGTCGGACATCCCTCCTCGTCTGTCAGCTCACGCCAGCGAGTGAACGCCGGGCCAATGTTTATTCTTGTCCGGGCATTTTTTTTTTTTTGTCCGGGCATTTAGCTTGTTACTCTCCCGCTTTCTTTTTTTCGCCTCCTCCGATAAAACTTTTATTTTCTTCGTTTTTTTCGCTGCTTCAGCCATGATACCAGCTTCTGCTGAGCTCTGCGCTCCACGCCCCGCCCAGCTTTCGTCCCGACTACGAATCGGGAAGGAGGGGGAAGTGACATATACCGTAAAGCAGTCAAAGCCGTAAAAATGTGTGGTTTTTTAGTGTGGAAGGGTTCCTACCATGCTCCTCAAAGTTACATAGTGCCAGTGAAGGCGATACAGACCCCTCAGACCATGACAGAGGTGTCATTAAACCTGTTGGAAGTTGATGTTCCATCACAATGACTCTGGAAATATGATATGAAGGTGGAAAAGTTACATAGTGCTGCTTTAACCTACGGTAAATAGGTTAACGGAGAAAACCCAAATATTTGGCGATCACGGAGTCGGCTGCACATGTAGAGAAATTGCTGCCCAGAAAGGAAGAAGAAAGGTTTAAAGAGGAGAGGAAGAGTTGTTGTTCTGCAGGTTTTTGGTTATTCTTCACTCTTTTCTTCTCCATCGTTCTTCTTCTGCAGTTCAACCAACGTTTTCTCAAGTTGGATCCTCAAATCTTCCATTTTCATCTTCTGCTCGTCAGCTGCAACTCCAGCTGCAACTTTTTCTTGTCTTTTTGGATCTTTTTCTTGGCATCTTGCATGATTACCTTGGACTGACCCATGATAGTTTTCTTTACTTCCAAGGCTCTCTTCTCATCTTCTAGTTGTTTCCTGTCTGCCTCCAAGTTCTCCTGCTGCCGCTGCAGTTTCCTCCTCTCTTTCAGGACTCTTTTCCAGTGTATGTCCGTTTGTATCGTGGATCCATCCATTTCCAGGTTTCCCCTAACGTCTTCCAGGTATCTCTTGTCGTTCTCTACCTTTGTGAACTCCTGCTGCAGTTTCATCTTCTGCATCTCAAGTTCTTTGTGCTCTCGCTCCATTTTTCCTTTGATGTTCCGGGTTTGTGTTTTCTCCCGGTTCAGGTTTTTCCAACCCTCTTCCAGTTGTTCCTGATTGTCCTGCAACATGTTGGCCTCCTGCTGAACCTTCCTGCTCTCCATCTGTAGTTCTTGACTGTTTTCTTCCATCCTCTTCTTGATTTTCTCCATCTCAGTTCTCTCCTCATCCAGGTTTCTCTGTTTTGATTCCAGGAGTTTTGTTTCCTTCTCCAAATCCATCTTTCCCTCTCTAAGTATTTCCATTTCTTTGTGATGTTCTTTCTTTTTCTCCAACAGTTCGTTTTTCTCCATCTTCAGTTTTTCTTTCTGCTCCACCAAGTCAATCTTGTCCTTCTCACTTTCTCGTTTGACTTCTTCAATCTCTCTTTTCGTCTCTTCCAGGATCTTATTCATCTTATCTGCTAGGTGTTCCTTCTCTTTCTGGAGCTCTCTATTCTTATCTTCAACTTTTCTCTGCTCGTCTTTCAACTCTCTCTCTTTCTGCTCCAACATTTCCTTTGCGTTGTGCAGCTTGGTCGTCACCTCTTGCAGCGATGGCCACGTCAGCCCCCGTGACGGCTTCTTCTCCAACGTCCCCCTCTCCAGGTCCATCTCTCCCTGAATGGCGTCTCCTTTTCCGTACTTCAGCAGCATGAGTTCGTCCCACAGTAGGTTCAGTTTAGGCATATCTGGTCTCTCTGAGGCCGTGCGTTGGTCGGCCAACTGGAGCCTCCGAACTTCCTCCTGGAGCTCTGAAACTCGACCTCTCAGACTGCCGTTGTGTTGGTTCAATAAAGCGTTTTGTCTTTTGCAGTTGTCCAGATCTTTTTTGAGTTGCTTGAAATCCTCCAGGATGTCCGGTTGATCGACAAAGTGAGTTCTCACAAGTCCCAGTCTCTGTGTTAGATTTCTGGAGGTCATTGTACCGATAAATGTCGAACTGTTAGATTAGATTTCTGATTTGACTGAATTAGGCTTCTCAATCGCAATTTGTAGCTTTCACCTGAGTTACTTGCATGAAACAAAGTATTCGTCTTGAGGGTGCAGAATGGAATGAATATTGTCATATTCTCCAGTATTTATAGAGAAGGCGTCAATGACATCATAGTTCCAGAATGGTTACCATGGTAAACTGAGCAAATTCCAAACATCAAAGGACAAGTTGTGACATCAGAATGTAACCCCGCCCACGAGTTGCAAGACAAGCTCCGCCCAATTCTTTTCAGTTATTGTTAAACTTAAAGGGAAAGTTCAGTTTTTTACAACCTGGACCTTATTTCTGGCATTTTTTATGGTTGTATACTCACCCAGAGGTGTTTGGTGTCATTTGGAGTCCTTCGGAAGATATTAGGAGTTTTTTGCGAGCCGCTTCTCCATATAATGGTAGCGCATGGGGGCACAGCGGGACACAGACGATGCAGCGTCTAAATAACACATGATTGCCGCAAAACTCTTCATTTCTTTTATGAATCACTAGATCTGCTTCCAGGACCTCTTGTCTTCATCCGGGGTTGTCTGTGTAACAAATAAATCAGTTTGTAAACAAGACATCTGAACTCATGACGTCACCAAACACCTCTGGGTGAGTATACAACCATAAAAAATGCCAGAAATAAGGTCCAGGTTGTAAAAAACCGAACTTTCCCTTTAAAATAAAACTGTAATCTCTCATTAAATATTACTCTTAATGTTTTTTAGAAATCAATTGCAATGTATAATTTATGATCAAATCACACTTTTATATCATGTATTTTTTAATAACAAAAATACATTTAATGATACACCTGTTCACCTGGGCTGGTATTAGGGCTGCAACTAATGATAGTCGATGACTCGTCGACTATTGAAATGATTAGTCGACTAACCGGATTATAGATCTCCTAATTATTAAATGGCTCTTATTTGGTTCTCAACTTATACATTTTGCATGAGGTTGTGTAAATGATGTGCTAACTAAAGATTAAAGGTGGACACGTCATTTTGTTGCCGCATCGGCCGCTGCCATACTGTTTACCTGTCGCTGTACTCTATTGCACATGTGCAACTCAACAGAGATGGGAAGGTAGAATATGGCGCACTCCGTTGATTTAAAAACATTTTTTTTGACGTCAACAGTCGACAATTTAATTTATCTATTTTTATGATCGATTTTGTCCACAACGTTGACTAATCATTGCAGTCTTAGCTGAAATATTTGTAGTATGTAATCCTCGTGCTTGCCTGGGTTCCCTCCGGGTACTCCGGCTTCCTCCCACTGTCTAAAAACATGTATACTCGGTTAATTGATGTTTCAAAATTGCCAGTAGGTGTGAGTGTCTTGTCATGGTCGTCTGTATATGTGGCCCTGCGATAGATCGTGACCTGTCCAGGGTGTAACCTCGGCCTCTCGCCTGAAATGAACTGGGATAGACTCCAGCAGACCCCTGTGACCCTGCAAAGTAAAAATGGATGGAAGGTCAAATCAAACTGACCTTTTTTTAAGCTTCGTTAGGGCTGATGTTATAGATTAAACCACCGGGACAAGGTTTGGAAAATTCTCCAGGGTTTATAAATCTGATGTTACAGTCGAAAGAAAAATGTCCAGCCTAGTGAAGAGAAAGTAAAGTGAAGAGCAATTGCAGTCGATGGTTCAAACCATATTGTCGGGACATGCTCTATTATGTTAGGGTTAATTAACGTGCTTGAGAATGTGGTCTAGAATGGTGACATCCTTGGCTGCCTTTAGTTAGTACCTCATGGTCATGTTGTGTTTTTCTTGTACATCAAAAAATATACATGGAATTCTTTCATTCTTTACAAACTTCATTTACTAAGATTATATTTGTAAAAGATGCCTGAAATTATTAGGAATTTTTTCTGAGGAGGCAGATAGGAAATGAGCAAAATGAGAAGTAAACGGGGGCAAACAGCACAGTAGATGTGAAAATATTTGACTCATAAGAAAGCTTCTATGTAAATCTGGACTAAATCAAATATATTTTTGTTCAGAGCAAAGGCATATTTCTCAGTGTACAGATCTTTTCAATAGAGGACCATCTGACACTGGCGTTACGTCATGCACTCCCATTTTTGTGAGTTTGGTGAACAGTTTGCGCATCATGCTTTAAGGACACCACTTTGTTATGCTCTTTGAACTTTCTGTCACTGGACGTTTTTCAAGAAGTTAAAGTTGAAACCTGGAATCTTCAACTTACTCGCAACTCACTCCACCCTGACCAACTGTCTTATTGAAATAAAACTATGGATGCATTCAAACTTCCTCAAACTCAACTGTGACAAATCAGACATAATAAACCCTTTGAATAACCGGAATTTGCTCATATTCCGGTTTTTAAAAACCGGAAAATTACCCCTGGGTTACTCGTTTTCTAACCCGAATATTTGGTCATGTAAACGCCTAACGGGATATCCCGATCAAAAGGAACATGAATTTGTTTTCTGCGCATGTTCTTTTCGCAAGGAATCTTGGTCTTTTGAGTCCAGGAAGTACTTACAGTATAAACATGGAGAAACGCAAGACCACGCCACACTTTTGGAGTGAGGAGGAGACTAATCACTTCATAAATGTAATGAAAGATATTAACATTTTGGCATTTGTAGACGGTAGAAAGTACCGGGATAGCGAAATTTACAAAAAGGTGAGCGAAAAGTTGCGCGAAGCAGCATTTGTTTTGAATTTGGATACAGGAAGAAGAAGCGGAAATGACGGGAATTACGTCATGATGTTCTCCATGCATTGCTGGTTTGATCGAGATATCCCAAATGATTAATTACCATGTATATAAGGATAACCATGTTTGCTCACGCATGTAAACAGATTATTCTGAATGTTTCAATAACCGGAATATTGACCTTAACCTGAATTTTGACTGCACGTAAACGTAGTCATTGATGCCGCTAAGAGCAACTGACCCAACAGACAACCACCCCCTGCAACCTGCCTGCAGCAGCACCACTCCCACCACCCACCAAACACCAGCAGATGAAAGAAGAAGATGAGAGCAGAATAGGAGAGGGGGAAGGAAGGAAGAACAGGGGCAACACGAACAAGACCAGGGTCAAGATGCCCTCAGCATACTGCCTCCACCCAACATAGTGAAACAAACAAGAGGGCACAACCCGCAACAAAAAGGAAATACCAGGACAGCCCCCCCATAATGTTAGATATAAAAAATGTCAACCTTCCTATTCAGTAAAACAATGACACCCTTCCTTTCGCAGGTCATAAAAACCCTGAATATGTTTGAGATTCATCTTTAAATTTAAAGCTGGAATCCAGTCTCAGCTTTACATGCTGCAAGCATCTACAAAAGTAGAACATTGTGATAATATAGGTGCCTTTTCCTCCCCAACAGAAATTTAGTATAGCTCTGCCACAACAGTATATTGCCCTTGACAGCCTGCAGGACAGATTAACACACATCCAGTGTCCATTCTTCTTTTGCAGAGTCAAATTGGTTAGACTGAAAACAGAGCAGGGAGTTTAGTGTCCTCAGGCAATAGTTCATCCTCCAGAAAAGGCAAAGTCACCCAACAGTTTTTATCTGCAGTAAGCATACAAATATACAATTAAACAGTCGACAAGATTCAGCAGTTTTTAGCATTACATTCAACATAAAACATAAAACGGAGTTTAAGTGTGTTATGACAATCCAGCTACCTGGGTACATGGTTACAAGAATATTACTCAAAGACCACATGGAGACGTTCCAGGTTATCTTCAATAGACCTGAGGGGGGCCTAAAATCAGAATCAGAATCTGAATCAGATTTATTGGCCAAGTCAGGTCAAACAAGACAGGGAATTTGACTTCGGTTATTTTCGCTCACTGTACAGTAAATAGACAAATGACAGCTCTTATTAACATTTATACAATTAAAAAAAAAAGTTAAGAGTTACAACTTAAGAGCCATCAACTAGATTATTTTTTTTATCATTTTCCAGATTAATGATTGGTGGTAACATTAAAATGTTTCATAACATAACACTATGGTAACATTAGCAATATTTTCTTGAAGATTTTCTGTGAAATTCTCTAAAATGCTAAGGAAATGTCTTTCAGTGCTTCCTTTTGCCAAAACCTCCAGACATAGAGACAGTTTCTTCCCCCAAGCTGTTGCTCTGATTAACTCTCATTACTCATAGAGTCTCAGAGTAATCAATCAATAACTGTGCAATAACAATAATAATTAAAGCTGCAAGCAGCGATGAACGGGCCCTCGCACTCATGGCCAACGCCCCTCCTTCCAGCCCCCCCCAAAAAGAGAATATTAAAAATACGATAAATGTAAAAAAATAAATAAAATTAAACAAGATTTATCTTCTCATTACAAGCAATAAATCTTGTTCCACTGGCAGATTTTTCTACTTATTTTAAGTGAAAACAGGTGAACAGGTGAAACAGATGAAAATGGTGTGTTTTTTTTCAGTTATGAGTCTTGTTTTAAGTGTAATGAAGTTTTTTTTACTAAAATGAGACATTTTCACTAGAAATAAGACAAATATTTTTGTTAAGATTTTGAGTTTTTGCAGTGATCCATTTAACTTATCCTGTGAAGGACAGAGTCATATTGATAAGTTCAGAAAAGTGTTTTTTATTGTTGTGTTTTGATGTATTTGATGTAAGCCCAGTGGATATTTAAAGCTTACAGAAGGCTGCATTTAACTGCTGCTATGTCATTCCTGCAGTATTTCTGCAGGTGTTTTGGTCACTGCTATTATTTGTAATATATTATATTATTTGTAATCAGCACAAATTATCTGTCCCCATATGATAAAATCCACCATCCCCCCTGATTTTTTTTTACAACTCGAGTACTGGCTGCGGTTCTGTTTAAAGCCGGGCAGACACTGTGCCATTGCCGGCTCGTTTTGAACCAATTTTCCTCTTGTTTCAATCATTAATGTGTGCAGACAAGGTAAAAAAAAAAAAAAAGAAAACTCAAACTCTTTCAGTTCACTGTGTTTTCTAGTAGTTCTTCTAGTTTTCTATTGTTACTTTTAAGTTTACTGTTCCCTTTGTGGTTTTACTGGTTGTAAAGCATGTAGCTTTAATTATCACCCAATTCTGTGTTTCACCTTGTTAGTCAACTTCACTCCAACTCATTACCACCAATTTTACACTTATTTTTGGAATGAATGGTCAATAGACCTCATTTACATAAAATCATAGCTCATTTTTGAGATAGATAAAGATAAGCCGAAATTCTGAATTTTTTTGACTATAGTTAAACTCAGAGGCATATAAATTGATGGATTATCACAGACGGGTATATGTGAAAATGAAATGAAATCATTTAAAATGTTTGGACCACCACCCAGCACCAGCCAGTGGTTGGTGGGTCAAATTGAATATCACAGGAGAGGAGAAATTGAATAAAATATCCATAATTCAATGCAAGTAGTGATCAGAGGTGGGTAGTAACGAGTTACATTTACTCCGTTACATTTACTTGAGTAAGTTTTGGGAAATTTTGTACTTTTAGGAGTAGTTTTGGATAACTGTACTTTTTACTTTTACTTGAGTAGATTTGTGAAGAAGAAACTGTTCCTCTTACTCCGCTACATTAGGCTACGTTGAGCTGTTACTTTTCTTTTATCCTTTTTATCCGTGTACAATCTCATGACATCACTGAGTGATTCTTTGGGAAAAAGGTTTGTTTTTGCATGTTTTGTCACATTTACACAGACTCAAACACACACAGAGTTTCTATGAGTTCATGTTTGTTCTAGTTCTGCTGGTTAAAAAAGAAAAGTACAAAGGCTTGAAATTTTGTGCTACTGGTGCTTAATTTATTTTTTTATTCTGTTATTTTATTATTTATTAAAGTTCTTGAATTTACTTTACGCTTATTTTAATTTAAGCTATTTTTCATTTTTTTATTAATTTTAATTTATTTTATTGATTTTAATTTGCCTGAAGGTGATTATTTTGTACTTTTGTCTGTTTGAATGGGTGTGTTAAAAAAATAAATCAGACGTTACTCAACAGTTACTCAGTACTTGAGTAGTTTTTTCACCAAGTACTTTTTTTACTTTTACTCAAGTAATTATTTGGATGACTACTTTTTACTTCTACTTGAGTCATATTATTCTGAAGTAACAGTACTTTTACTTGAGTACAATTTTTGGCTACTCTACCAGCTCTGGTAGTGATCATCAATTTTATTTGAAATGAGTGTAACAGAGGCAGTTATATGGATGAAAATCATATTTTTGATATAAAAGAAAAGTGAATATGGGTCAATTTGACCAAAAGACCACAGAAGGGTTATCTATTAACATTTCAACATAATCAACTCATCCAAGAGATATTCAGAAGAGCTTCTCATCTGCAAATGGTACAGTAGATGAGCTGCCATACAAAGGAATTTCCCTTTGGGGATTAATAAAGTAATTCTTATTCTTATTCTTAAAATCCGTCTAGCTGACGTGACCCAGGCAGACCAAACGCCCAACATGTTAACAACAGGCTTCAGCTTGAGCGGCCGTTTTCCGCTTGGTCCTAGTGCTGACCTGTCTCCATTTAATATAGCGTAACATTGTTTTTGGACGGTAAAAACTGCAGGGGACCAAAACTGCCTTTTGAAAAAGTGCAGGATACATGTCCCCCCCCCATATGACGTCCGTGTATGAACGTACAGTCAGTGTGAGCAGAGACCTGTCGCATCAGAGCATCAGGTCCGTCCCAGCCGGTGTTCTGCCAATTTCTGCTCCCTGCCGAAAAAATGCTACGTTTGGGTTCTGCGCATGCGCACAGTCGATTTTCAAAGTTTGCATCATTTCTTGCACGATGTAAAATGGATAATGGGATGTTGATTATTTGATCCTTCAAAATACACGACCCATGACATGAATGCATTACACTTTGTGAACATTATACGATAAAGAGAAAAAAAACAACAATTCTATGGCTTTATTTGATATTCATTCAGTCATTCGCCTTTATTTAACCAGGCAGGTCATTAAGAAAATTCTTATTTACAATGACGGCCTGGCAAGAGACAAGGAGGGTGAAAAGGAAGTGGTTTAGGGAGTAAAACACAGTAAAGTTGTGGCTCTACAAAGGTGGAAAACCTTTAGGTAGCATTTTTTGGCAAAGCTGCAGAAATGGGCAGAAATTGGCTCTCGGCTCTGCGCGTGGCCGCGCGCGGCCGCGCGCTCCTGATCGGGATCGCGGATGGAAGCTCAATAATAATATAATAATATAATAAAATAAAATAATTGCAACACGCATTAAAAAACCACAATACAACTTACGTGACGTGACGGCGTGACTCCACATGTTGCTGCAAGTTGCAACAACCCCCCTCCCCCGCCCCGCCCCCGGCAGCTTCCAGGAGCTGCGGCTGCGCGTTCCCCGTTATATAATACATCCATGGTTCCCGCGGTCTGCGCGCACGCGGCCCGCAGACAGCTTCATGCTTCTAATCCAACTCAAAACATTATTATAAATCGCCTCTTGCACATACAATGCTCAAATCATATAATTTTCAACAATATTTTTACGAAGTTAGAAGTTAATTCGACATTGCATGACAAAGTAAAGATTTATTTCAAAATGAGTTCATATTTTGAATAAAGTCGGTGACAAACTGTCCCAAATATAGAATGGATATCAGAATGGAAGCCTGATTAAATGTATTGATTTTGGGTCAATTTGGACCAAGTATTTGAAAGTTAAAACAACTTTTATGTTCATGGCGAGACACCGAAATTTGACAACCTCTAACAGCGACGCCCTTTGAGAAAAACTTACAGTTTTCTCTGTCAGCCATCGTCAATGTCTTACCTATTTATCTGACCAACTTTGAGATCCATCCGCTCATCTCCCTTTGAGCACAGATGCATACTAGAAGACATGACAATTCCTGGTGCCAACAGGTGGCGCTACAACCGATCCTGAATATTCCACCATAGATGGGTTCAGGCTCAGCCTACAATCATGCACATACGTTTTCAACCACATCAAATCATGTATTGCTGAATTACAGCCAATTGGTGTTTCATGGCGAGCCTTAAAAATGACCCCAAACTTCGCCGGATCACTACGGTCAAGCCCTCTACTAAAAACATAAAAGCTTCGCAATTTAGCGTCGGCCATGTGTCTAGATTGTACAAACCAAGTTGTGTGCCAATCTGATAAAATCTCTAGGAGGAGTTCGTTAAAGTACGAGGCCTAGAAATGACCATAATTCATGAAAAATGACATTTTCTGTTCAAAATGCCGGACTTCCTGTGTAACTTAGAGCATGTGTCCAAGAGACTTTTTTGTAGGGCTTTGTCTGATATAATAGACACATAAAGGTCATTGCTGTAAGTCAAACCATATTGTGGGGCTCGTCAAAAACATAAAATAGGTGGCGCTATAGAGCCTAATCCTTTTTGACCCATGCCTGTCGCCCATAAAATACGTAATTTTACGCGACTCTGGAAGCGTGTGCAAAATTTGGTGAGTTTTTGGGCATTTTAAGGCCTCCAAAAAGGCAATTTATTTATGGCGAGAATAATAATAATAATAATAATAATAATAATAATAATAATAAACATCACAGATACAATAGGGTCCTCGCACTTTCAGTGCTCGGGCCCTAATAATAATAACAACCACAATCATATGCTGTAACAATGCACCTTTCAATAACCAACTGAGGTCAACCACCTTGGGCCCCTGAGCAAGGCCCTCAACCCCAACTGCTCCCTGGGCCCGTCCAAATAATGGCAGCCCACTGCTCTCTAGTCTAATTAGAGATAGGTTAAATGCAGAGACCTGGGGGAGTGGCTAGTTTGACTAGAAATGGGTTAAATGCATAGAATAACATTTCCCCATTGTAGGATTACAGAAAAAAATATGTATTTACTGCACCTTTCACTTTTTTAAAAACTGTATATGTTAATAAGAGCCATTTGTCTATTTAGCAAAAATGGCCGAGTCAAATTCCTCTTTTTTTACCTGACTTGGCCAAATAAACTGGATTCTGATTCTTTATTATCTCTGTTTACTTAATTAGTTAGTTATTATTTATTTTGGTCAATCACAAGCATAAAAATCAACAAACAAGATAACAAACATCCATAGGTTTTTCCCTGGTCAACATTGTGATTATTTTGACCGAAAAAGTCTGGGCTTGAAGCATAAAGCTTATCTTGCCCACCTTTTAACATAATAGAATATACAAAAAGAGCAAATGAAGTATCATGAGGTTACACAAAATAATAATAATAGAATAGAATAGAATAGAATAGAATAGAATAGAATAGAATAGAATAGAATAGAATAGAATAGAAAAGAATAGAATAGAATAGAATAGAATAGAATAGAATAGAAAGCCTTTATTGTCATTATACTGGTACAATGAAAATTAGGCAGCAGCTCCGTCAAAGTGCACACATGCAAAGACTATGTAAACAAGTACTGTAAACAACAAAACGAAAAAAAAAAACAGGAAACATAAATATATATATACACTATAAAAAAGAGTGAATGGGAGGATAAAAATGTACATGAATGGGTGGAGGAATATTGCACTAATAATAATAATAATAATAATAATAATAGCTGTAATAACTGTAATAATAGTAATAATAATGATAATAATAATAATGATAGCTCTGAAAACAGAAAGTGAAAAGATGCTAAAGAAACCGACAAAACCTATTTAGGTTGTCATTTCATCTCATGCATGTGTACATTCTTCTTTGTTTGTACACATGCATGAGATGAAATGACAACCTAAATTGGTTTTGTCGGTTTCTTATTATTATTATAATTATATATATATATATAATTATTAATATTATTATTATTATTGTTATTATGATTATTAATATTATTATTATAATGATGATTATGATGATGATGATGATGATGATTATTATTATTATTATTATTATTATTATTATTATTATTATTATTATTATTATTATTATTATTATTACTACTACTACTACTACTACTACTATTATTATTATTACTTATTAGAAAGCAAAAGGCATTCTACTGGAAATCAGATAAATTGTAATTAATACATTTTTCCAGTTATATTTTGTTACTGTAATGTGTTTAATAGTCATTAAACACCATGAGAAGAGCTTTCCTGAGTATGTGGGGTAGTTTTCTGACCCTCTCCCTGTGCTCTGCCTCCCCCCACCGACGCTGCTCGGCCACGGCAGGACACATGAGCCCTCCGAGCCGCCGTAGCAGTGAAAGGCTGTGGCACTCCTACTCAATGAGCCTGGAAAGATGGCGACGGCATACGCACAAGCGAGAGCCAACTGTGCCGGGGGATAGAAAGTGATTTAAAGAGACAATAATCCGGCTTCTTTGCAAAGATTTAGCAGTGCAAAGTTTCCCTGAACTCCTTTAGACA
The DNA here is from genome assembly GCF_033807715.1 of Cololabis saira. Taxonomy (NCBI): domain Eukaryota; kingdom Metazoa; phylum Chordata; class Actinopteri; order Beloniformes; family Belonidae; genus Cololabis; species Cololabis saira. The sequence goes on from NC_084603.1 coordinate 6,245,543, forward strand.
TGCTATAGTCTATGCACAACTGGTAACAAGAAGCCGCTGTCTTGCTATGGAGCCTCCAGATCGCAACGAGCCCAGCAGGTATGCGAATTTGCTCAACAGACACTTCACCATCAGGACCTCGATTTGCCAAATAGGGAGCCGCAGCGTTGCTGGACGGGAGGTGTAGCGCACCCATTGGAAGTCGACTTCCTGTCAAATAGTGCTACTCCTGCAGTGAATGCATTTGCAACAGCGGAGTTGTAAACTTTTTGAGGCAGGATTTTTCCAGCTTAAGTCTGCGGAAGATAGTCACCCAGTTTGACGTTTAGTCTCCGCAGAGAGAAAAGGGAGCGGGAAAGACAGCGAAAAGGGCAAAATGCTCGCCAAACGATGAGGTAACAACGATTAATTATGAACCGCTGCAACAGTGCAACATGTCAGAGGACAGCTAGCCGCTGTTGCTTGTCAGGTTATTGTTAACGCAGTCGGACTGAGTTCAAGTCAGATCCGTTTTGCAAAGAACACTTGTAATGTGGAGTTGCTTTTATTGAGATCCCTGGAGTTGGTGCATTTCATCCTAAAGAGTGACCCACAAACTTGACTGGCATTAGCTAGCATTTTGCTCTGTTGTTGGTCCTGCAGCTGCACGCCTTAAAACTGCTTATTTAATGTGTACATTTTTTGCACTTTGTGCATTTTTCCTCTTTTATTGATGCATTCGAGGGCGTAAGCCCCGCTTAGTTGATGCAATGTTGCAAATATGTGCAGCAGTGAATGCTTCATGTGGCTGCATATTTCTGCATATTTCTGCATTGCTTTGATGACAAAGTCTAGAATAATGCATGCATCATTACAGCGTGCATGCAAAAACATTCCAAATATGTTGCCATAAGTATGCATCTCAGAATGGAAATGGTGCAGTGTTTGCCCCTGACCGCTGGCGACAGACCCTCAGGAATCTGCTGTTATGTCTTCCCCCTCCTCCTCCCTTCTCCTAACAAGTATTTGTTTGTCTGCAGACCGGGTAACTCTCAGTACATTTATCACGTTCGATCAGCTCTTGTCATTTGCGATAATCCTGGTTTTGAGCAAATGGTAGTAGGGATGGGCGGTATGGACTAAAACATTTATCACAATAATTTCTGGCATTTATCCCGATAACGATAAAAATGATGATGAAAAAAATACCAATTCAACTCCACCTTTGTAACTATAAATCTATCACCACATTCAGTCTTTGGAGCCCCCAAAACACTGCTCTAAAAGATACTAAATGCTACTAAACTACACCAATTAAATGTAATTAATAAAAAACAATTAAATTAGTTACACCTTTACTGCAAAACTGGAATGACTCCTCGCTCTCAGATCTTTCTTTCTTTCTTTCTTTCTTTCTTTCTTTCTTTCTTTCTTTCTTTCTTTCTTTCTTTCTTTCTTTCTTTCTTTCTTTCTTTCTGGCTTCTTTCTTTCTTTCTTTCTTTGTTTCTTTCTTTCTTTCTTTCTTTCTTTCTTTCTTCTTTATGGCTCCTTTCTTTCTTTCTTCTTTATGGCTTCTTTCTTTCTTTCTTTCTTTCTTTCTTTCTTTCTTTCTTTCAGGCTCATGTCTTTCTTTCTTTCTGGCTCATTTCCTTCCTTCCTTCCTTCCTTCCTTCCTTCCTTCCTTCCTTCCTTCCTTCCTTTTACGTTGTGCGTGGATTTAACACAGAACCATAAATCAGTTTTACACAAAAACGTCATCAACGGGAATTTATCGTTTTTATCGCGAGATGACAAATTCTTACCGTGGGGAATTTTTTTGACGGTTTATCGTGCACGGTAAAATATCGCCCATTCCTAAATGGTAGACTTATTTTTTTTTTTAGGTATTTCACTAATGATCCAGTATTAACGCTGTGGAATCGAGGTGGACGCAAATATTTCCCATGAGTTTGCAATACTTGTCCTGGTAATGGCACTGCTGTCTTATAGATTTGCATGAAGAATAGCAACTGCACATTGTGCATGTTATTGCTTGGGATGCCTTTTGAGAGTTGTTTATTACTTATTTCAAACCCACATGCACTCTGTGGACCGGTTTTGGTGGAGGGTGGGTTATATATAACTCGTGCTATAGAGAGAGCAAACTAATTCTGAGCAGTATCTTACTACTTAGCACAATCTTGCAAGTCTAAATTCGGCACTCCTGGAGAATTAGGTTTTTCTTGTCGAGACATATGCAGAATATCTGAACAATACATGTTTGTGTTTGCAGGGAAATTATATGAGCTGTGTCTATTCAGTGTTTTCTAATGCAGAACTCTGCGAAGGAAGTATAATTTAAGACTGATGCAAAAATTAGCCTTTAACAATTTATCTTGGTGAGCATCTCTTTGAGTGTATGAGGTTAGTTCAGACTGACATCTGTGTTGAGAAAGATGAGTTATTTGCTCTGGTGGCAGTTGAAGGCTATCTATCTTTGCAGTACAGAAGTCCTTTGTCAATAATGCCTCATTCTCAGAGTCGGTCTGAAGACATTGTGGCTCACAGGCATTCCAGAGATTTCAGGATGTGGTGCAGTGTGTGCAGTAGATTGCTGCCTGGAGCCTCGTAGGCACTCATTGGGCTCATTACGGCTTGCATTTGCCAGCAGCACAGGCTGTACAATACAGATGGACTGGCCTCTAGCATTTCCTAACAGCATCCCATCTCTGCCCACACCTGCTTTAAAGAAAGAAACTCATGTTCTCACATTCTGTCTCACTCATCTGCCATTTCCTTTGAAACAATGACATCTTTGTGACTGCTAAACCGTGGCAGCTGATATTACTAAGATTGTGAAGATGATAAAGAAGGAAAGGAAAGATGTTTGAGTACGGGAGAATTATATGTTCCAACTTTGACTTAGCATTGACTATATGCAATGCTGCAAACAAAAGTGAAAGTTGAAACTAATAGTGTTACTCGTCATGACTCCATATCATTTAATTTATGATGCAAATGCATATATATCTCTATATATATATTTGGTATATGATATGAATTCACACTCCGTCTACTGTTAAATCTGTGCAGCAACAACACAGTTTGCAAAAAGAATCCTCATTTATGTCACCAGACAGAGCTTGAGCTTTCACTGGCACAGCAAGTTCAATCCCTTTTCTTAAACTGTGTGTAAGGCCAGATATTAAACATAGAAAGGTTCTGTAATTAAAGGCAGCGTTACATTAACTGTGGTATATCTTGGAGAGACAAATTCCACTCTGCTGCACACACAGTACATGCTTTGCAAAGCTGCATGACGGAGAGGCTGGGAGGTCCAATCCTGGCAATGTCGCACTGTTCCAGAGAATGGGTGTGGTAAAGTACGTTGTGTTCATTGTTTCTGAAATCTGTCTGCCTGTGATCCAAAAACTGCCCTCAACTTTATCTCTGCCTGTTTGTCACGGTTTGACTGCAGGTCAGAGATTTGTGTTGTTGAATGCATTAGATACACATTCATAGAAAGGATATAATGCATGCACACATTATTTTTCAAGTTCCTTGGTAGTAAACTACGGGTGAAATTAGCAGCCAGGAGCCACTGGCTTTTTACAGTAGGGGGTGTAATCAAAGTATGCATTTAGCTTACAGAGCTTCAGTTATGCCACCATGACCTTATTAGAGTAAAAGTGTGCTCTGACAAAATGCTGGCCACCTTCTCCTCCTTTCCCTCTCTTTTTAAAAGAAATCCCCTTTAGTTTGGGCATTGTGAACAAGTGTGCTCACTAACCAGCTGTGTGGTATTCAGCTGTGGGCCTCACAGGCCACGTGTCACCACTACACAATAGAGTGCCCCTTGCTGGTACAATAGTGTGGATGGTTGGTGTCAAAGGTCAGGCCCCCCTGACTCTGGCAGCCCTCTGTATCATCGCTCCAGTCGCTATGCAGAAGGACTTTCGATTTTGTGGTGTTTATTATTCCTCCAGTGTTTCTGCCCGGGGGCTCGAGCATTCCACTGGCCTTTATTGGAACCCCAATAAGCCATCAGATGAGCCATTGATGGCAGCCAGACACCATCTGCAGTGATAATTCACTGGTGGCAGCCAGCAGAAGCAGCTTGAGGATCATAGTGCGGCTGTGGTCGACTGCAGAACACAGGCCAGTAACTTTCTCTGTGCTGTCTGTGAGTAGGATTTGGGAGAAGAAGAAGAAGAAGAAGAAAAAAAATCACAAGTATTTGCACAGCCTACCGCAACAGCACGGTGTATGCTTGAACTGTCCCATGGCAACCTAACAAACAACCGGCAGCAATTGCGTCATAGGTTCCGCTTTCATTCTTGACTGATTTAGTCATGCTGTTCTGCATGGACAAATGTTTTTTTAAACTTGGTCTCATTCCCTTTCATACGTATGTGCTATTTCTGTCCTCAGATGCTCCACCGACTTGCATGCCTTGATGTGTGTGTGTGTGTGTGTGTGTGTGTGTGTGTGTGTGTGTGTGTGTGTGTGTGTGTGTGTGTGTGTGTGTGTGTGTGTGTGTGTGTGTGTGTGTGTGTGTGTGTGTGTGTGTGTGTGTGTGTGTGTGTGTGTGTGTGTGTGTGTGTGTGTGTGTGTGTGTGTGTGTGTGTGTGTGTGTGTGTGTGTGTGTGTGTGTGTGTGTGTGTGTGTGTGTGTGTGTGTGTGTGTACAAATGTTCACAGTACCTAATCATTCTTGTGACAAACATGGCAGGGGGTTATGGGGTGACTTCCAAATGTTAAGTTGCATTATTGCAAGGCTCCACTCACATGTTTTGTCTTTTCTGAGATAATTCTCAATTTGTCATTGCTAAACCAACATTTGCTTTGAGTTGCTTAATGTCTCATTGTAACACTGAATATAGCTTAGTGGGCCTTCTGTACTTTCGTACTGAAAAGAACTCTGTCAGAATTTGCTCTTGCAGAACAAGTGCCTTTACAATTCTGCATAATAGTCATAATGGAACCATTCAAGAGTTGACTGTAATTTCTTGAAGGTTGTGGTTAAATTTATTGTACTGTTGTCATTACCCTTGCAGCGACTGACTAATGGATCCAAAGGTAAAATGTGTTGGAGGTTAGAAAAAAAAAAAAAACAACCCACACACACGCACAAGGGATTTCTATCCAGTTGCAGATGTGCACAAGGAAAGTTGTGAAGAGCGCAAACAGTGTTGTTTAAGCTGCTTGTACTTGCTTGGAGTCATCTTGGCATTTATGGAGTTTTCTGTGCTTGCACAGATTAACTCAAAAATAAACTAGGCTAGATTGTCTAAACATGATTTAATTATTAAAATAATCTATTAGTCGTCTAACTATGTGGAAACAGATGTGTTCATGAATTAAATAGTTATGATCACTGCGTAGATGAAGTTAAAAAAGAATGGTTGTTTCTGAACTGTGGTGAACTGTTTTTTTTTCAGCCTTTTTAAGTGCCATGGAAGTAGTAAAAGAAAATGCATAAAATGATTAACAATGCACGCTTGGAGTGAAGAAAACGCCCTGCATTCAGTTTTGATTTATTGAATTGATGATCTCTATAGTACCTTCAACACTACCTAGTAATGCTATTGAAATCTCAACTGTAGCTACCTGTACCTATCCTCATCTTTTTCTCCCTAAATTAACCATATGAAGGACATGGTGCTACTAAACCTGCAGGCCAAGAATGAGCAGCAGGTGTCTGACTGCCTCGCATACCCGCATTGTGTGGAGAATAACAGATTGTGACTCAGGGCAGATGGGCAGTACAACAGTCCCTGGGGCTCCTTGAAAAGCCCCAGCAACTAATTTTCAGTTACACCCCCCCCCTTTAACACGCGCTCTCCCAAGGGAAGGCGACACAGCTTCGTCCTCGCAGATGTAACAGGCACGCGTTGCAGAGAGTGCCTCTCAGTCAGATGATCAGTGCAAGGACAAATGGTGACAAGCATAGATATAACTAATTGTCATTCCTGTCCTTATCTCCTTCTTTCTTCTTCAGCAGGGTTAGACTTTCCAATCCCACAACCTAATCCTATTAAAAACCCCTCAGAAAGACATCAGGGAGGAAAGATCTGACATTGTAATCTGCAGAGGCATGCCACTCGCAGCCTTTGTTTTCTTTTTTCCCCCTTTTTCTCCTAGGAGGAAGTGCTTCAAGCAATTGTAGCTTTGCCTTTCTGTAGAAGTGCATGTAGCTGATCTGTTGATAATTTATGTCAATTTCCTGGTAGTATATAAGCAAGTGATCATGAGGTTCCCATCTTTATTGTTTTTCACTATAATATGAAAGTGAAATATTGTTTTGCACACACAGTTCCCGCACTCAGTTGTGTGACTAGGTGCCACTTGAACTCCTGACTTGTGCGGGTTTGTTGATGACTTAGCAGTCACATTTTAAGAGAGTGACTATCCCTGCCTTTCTGATCAAGCAATTATGTTTACCACAGGTTGTTATCTTGCATCTTGCCTGCTTTGGGCATGCACGGAGCGTTTGCTACCATACATTTAGGAGGCAGTCACACTAAGGGATAGACGACTCGTTGGCCGCGTTGTAGGCAGCAGCAGACATTCAGTCTAGTTGCAGTTTAGCAACCTGTTCGTCTTGCATTAGGACGCATTTACTGCACACACTGTTATTAGTGCAAACAACCCAGCTCTGTTTGACCTTGTACTCACAGTTCTTAGGTTTTAATCTCTCTCTCACCTAGCAGTGGAATCTGAATATAAAAACGGATCCTATGTCACTTATTTATTTTTAATCCCTTAATTTTGATAGGCAGGCCAAGCCAGCGGAAAATGCATCCCAACAGAACTATGAGGTGGCTGAATCCTGGGACTCTCCCAGCGAGGAAGAGGAACCTCTGTATTGCACATCACCTCCTAATAACCCCCGCCAGATGAAACGTATGTCAGGCAAACATCAAAGGACTAGCCAGTCGAGGAATGCTGGTCGGTCACCAAACAAAGGTGAGTTAATAAATGGATTAGACATAGTATTTTATGGTAACTATGCATTGTAGTAGGGCTGGGCGATATGGACCAAAAGTCATATCTCGATATTTTCTAGCTGAATGGCGATACTCGATATATATCTCGATATTTTTTCTGTGCCATAATTGGGGTTTCCCCCAAAGCATTATAGCATAGCATCTCTGTTAGCTTATTTTTTTTTTGAGGCAAACCCTTAAAAAAACAGTCAGTTTTAATACAAAGCCTCGTGCCAAATGTCACACAGGTTCCTTTATTAACAGAGGTCTGCACTATATCAAAATGTATAAAACAAATGAAATAAAAATAAACTGCCTGCATATATAGAATAAAAATGCTTCTTGAATAAAATAAAACAAATATCCCTTTCCTGCATAACAATTCAATTAAAATACACTGCAATTAATACAATGTAGACAGTAACAGGCAGACTTTTCCACTGAGGTTGACAGTTGTGCAAATAACAAAACATTTGTGCAAATCTCAAATAAAACATTCAAGTCAATTTGTCACCAAATAAGCTATATCAAAATTAAAAAAAAAAAAAAAATTCAAAAGATTTTCTTTTTTTTTTTTTTTTTAATCGATATAAACGATATTGTCTCGTACCATATCGCGTTTGAAAATATATCCATATATATTAAAATCTCGATATATCGCCCAGCCCTACATTGTAGTGACTTTGAGTCTGTTTTCCTCCCAGTGGACATCAGCCCATCTGTCCAGAGAGAGTGTCCCAAGCCAGCGGAGACCTTGGAGGAGCACAGAAACAAGCACGGCAAGAAACAGCGGGCCGCACAGCGTTCATCTGAAAGAGACCACAAAAAGACCTTTGAAGGTTCTTTCATGCTGGATCCACTCTCCAAGTCCAGCCATTTTGGTGCCCTCAACATGGATCCCAGGAAGCATTACTTGAGCTTGGGCTGCAGCAGTTGTAAACTTCCCGTGGCCATGCCCCACATGGCCCGGACCCACCGACAAACCTCCAGGACGGACTGTCCTGCCGACCGCCTCAAGTTTTTTGAAACTCTCCGGCTCCTGCTCAAGCTCACGTCTATGTCCTCCAAGAGGAAAGAGAAGGAGCAGAGAGGCTTGGAGAACATGGCCTTCATGGGTCACAACAACGAGGTCATTTGGTTGGAGCTGCAGGCATGGCATGCACGCCGTTCCACTGGTGACCAAGACGTGTTTCTTTTCACCGCCCGCCAAGCTATCCCTGACATCATCGCTGAGGTGCTGCACTTTAAGGTCAACTACGACAACCTTAGAGTAGCTCAGTGTTCAGGGTTTCAGACGATTAAGGGGGACTATCAGAGTGTCTCGGATCCTGTCTGTGGAGAGGAAATGGAGCTTGCTGTAGCAGAGACCAACCACTGTGGGGTAGATCCCTGGAGCTTTAGTGCCTGCCCCTCATCGGAGATGAATGCAGCACAGCCTTTAGGCTCTGGCGCCGACTGCAGGGAGCACCTTCAGTGCCAGCGGCTGGCCTTCGAGCAGGTCAAGAGGGTCATGGAACTCTTGGAGTCTGTGGAAGCGTTGTACCCCTCTTTGCAGGCCCTACAGAAAGACTATGAAAAGTATGCAGCTCCAGACTTCCAGGGCAGAGTGCAGGCGCTCTGTCTGTGGCTCAATATCACCCAGGACCTCAATCAGAAGCTGCGCGTTATGGCCACTGTGTTGGGCCTCCACGATGTGTCACGTATCGGGTGGCCCGTCTTTGAGATCCCCTCACCTCGCTGCTCCCGTGGAAACGAAGAGGAAGAGGATGAGGAAGAGGAGGAAAATGACTCGACAGCCACTTTTACAGCTGAGAGTGATGGAGAGGACAGAGATGCTGAGGAGGAGAGTGCGGATAGCCATGTAGCAGACGGGGAGTTGTCTCCCATCCAGACTCCTAAATTTTCTCGATTGTCATCGGAAGATGGGTTTCTTCCCGCTGCTCCTTCAGGAAATCCTGAAGTGATTGCAGGGGTGGAGGTATTGTGCCCCACAGCCATTTACAGACCATTTGTGGATAAAGCTCTGAAACAAATGGGACTGCGTAAACTGATCCTCAGACTGCATAAACTGATGGACCGCTCTCTTCAGAGGGCCAGGGCCGCACTGCTGCAACACACTCCTGCACTGGAGGTGAGCCTGCATTTATAGACAAATATAAAAAGAAATGTGCAAATGAATTCTTGTCTTGAGGGAACATTGTGTTAGACATTTTGATGAATTTTCTAACACATTGCCAAATGTGCTGGAGATCCTCTCCCTATTTCTGCTCCTCCGGATTTAACCTTTTTGTGGTTTGCAGTTCATAAAAGATCATATTTACATTCCCCTCTTTTGACTTAAATTTCAGAATCTGTTCTGTTTTATCTTTTTTGTCTGATATTTGGTTTCAAAGGGAGAAAATTGCAGAAATAATTGACAGACAATTATTGATATATAGATTCCACCTCATGTGACTATTAAGGTTGATATGAAAGGAATGAGACAGAAGCAGTGTGTCGTTTTCTGAGATTAAACATCTGCGATGGATTAAGCAACAACTATACTGCACTGAGTGACACTTACTAAGTGACTATTTTCTTAAATTTTATATTAAAAGCAAGTGTTGAATTAGTTAATAAAATGGGATATTTTGTGACAATAGACATGCAAGTTAACTGTACCTTTTCCACCTGCAGTTTGCAGACTTCCCAGACCCCATGTTGTACAGTGATTACCTGCCCGAGCTGTCGCGTCATCTGTCCTGTAGTAGTCCTAGTGATCCAGAACTAGGGGCGGACCAGGTGTCCTGGAAGGATTTGCTCAACATGGACCTCCCTTCCTTCCGGCCGGCGTTTCTTGTGCTGTGCAGAGTCATTCTCAACGTTATTCACGAATGCCTTAAACTACGCCTTGAACAGAGGCCTGCTGGAGACCCTTCGTTGCTCAGTATAAAACAGGCGAGTAGCTGAGGAAAGCCTTACTGTAAAGTGTTCATGCCTTGCTGGACATCTCTTCAGGTTTCCAATGGTGATGTTTTATTTTGTTGAGGACGTAGCTGGATGTTATGTGCTGCGGAAATTTGTAATTAGAAATTACAAATGTAGACATCATTGTTGATGATCTGGACGTTAAAAGTGCAGCTTAATCCAAAGTGGACATTTAACTGTTTTGTCTGGATTCAGGAAATCAAGTAAAATAAACTCTATTGGCCACCCTCACATGTATTACAAGTAGCCCAGACACATCGTTTAAATGTTGCAATCATAAACTCCGTTAAACAGGTCAGTTCAGAATCTTCTATGTAGATGAAAGTTACTTTTCTCTGACTCAACAGCCACTGGCTAATTTGTGTTTGAAAGGCAGGTCTAACCTATAGGTTGAATACCAAAGTATTTCCTTCCATTTAGTCAAAATCTATGGAGAAAGCTATAGTTTTACTGTTCAAAGTTACAAAGCTAAAAGTAGAGAAGCACCAATTGCAATTGTCTTGTTCTATGCAGATTTTCTTAAAGTTTCTTTTCTTAAAATCTGTTGGTTCAGATTTGAGCAGCTTTTGATTGTTCTAAATTCCGTCAAATTGTGCTTTCATTAATTTTATTCTACTTTCAAGCTTACATTTGCTTTGCATTTGAATAGCGACTATACTTCATTTTGTTTTTGCACTTTTTGGAATACATTTTTTTCCTTTTAATAGGATCATGGGATCAAAGAGTGTAATTCCCAAAGATCCCAGACTTAATGTACAAGTGGTCTTACATGTCTTATCTCTGCTCTGCAGTTGGTGCGCGAGTGTAAAGAGGTTCTAAAAGGAGGCCTTCTGATGAAACAGTATTATCAGTTCATGCTGCGTGGCGTAGCAACGGATGCTCAAGGCTTGCAAACGAATGCCAATATTGATGAGTTTGAAGAAGACCTCCATAAGATGCTGGTGGTAAGATTTGTAACTTTTCTCCTCCATTTAAAGTAGTGGTTCCCACACTTTTTCTGGTGGGCTCCCCTTTTGGTTAATAAGAAAATATTTGCGTTCCCATCCTCCAACTACACACATTGTTTTTTGTGAACAAATAAGAGTAAACTGCAATAAATTACAGGTAGCAATAAAATAAAGTACAACCTCTTTCAAATAAAACAACAAACTGCATTTGCGGTGTAATTATGTTCAGTGCAACAGGTTGCTTTTTTTTTTTTTTTTTTTTTTTTTACAATGTATAACAATATTCAATTGAAAGATGTGTTTAAACATGAACAACTCCCCGTTAGAAACCTGTCCATTATGTTCAGAGGCGATTCGAGAGTCTCTTCAGGCCCAAGACAAAAATTCACAGGGGGTCCCCCCAACTAATTAATCATCCAGTAAATAATCTGACACAGTCTGACAATTCTTTTTTAAAAATAGGGCACATTTGTATTGTTTCAAAATAAAATACAGTGCACACAGCGCACAATTATTTCCATCCATGCACCTCAGTAGCACATTTCTACGACGGAATATTAGGGCCAAACTAAGACAAAAAACATTGGAAATTACGAGAATAAAGTCATAATATAATGAGAATAAAGTCATAATGTTGCGAGAATATAATTTATGAGAACTCTAACAGGAAGAGCTTCTTCTCCCTGTGTTAAAATGAGGAATATTGAGCATCTTGTGAAGTTATATTTATATATTATACTATATATTGCGACTTTATTCTCGTAATTTTACGACTTTATTCTCGTAATTTTACGACTTTATTCTCGTAATTTTACGACTTTATTCTCGTAATATTTATGACTTTATTCTCGTAATTTTACGACTTTATTCTCATTACATTATGACTTTATTCTCGTAATTTCCTTTTTTTTTTTTTTGTTTGGCCCTAATACATTTCTACATTTCTAGCCAATGAATTCTATAACTTGGCATTCTTAGCTTGACAATTAAGTTTAACTGGACACGGATTTGATTTGATAGCTGTTTTGTTTTTTTAATTCTTTAATTTTTCCCTGCCAGATTGATAGCTTCTCTTCATTTTGATAGACCCAAGCGAGAGGTAGAGGCGAGGCCCCTTTTTAGGGAGTTCTCTGCCAGCCGACCACTGTCATTGCAAATTCTCCTCATTGTCACTGCTCTGTTGTGATTCAAAGTTGCTCGGCCCTCGGGGTCCCTCTTCTGGCTCGGGGCCCCAAGCATTTGCCTGGCAGGCCTGTTGGCAAGCAGCGCCTCTGATTATGTTAGCTGCGTCCAAGCATTAATTTTTTCATTCATTCATAACGCCCCACCCCTCGAGGGCGTGCGCCCTCCACTTTGGGAACCACTGACTTAAAGTATGAAAAATGAATATTGGCAGATTAACTCTCAATGTAAAAGGCATAATCACTGATGGGAAAGTATGTGTGCATTTCTTCACTATTGCACTTTGTTCCATGTAAAAGATTGTGTGGTTATCTAACATCTTATGCTTTTTCTGTAGGTTTATTTTGAGTATATGCGCAGTTGGATCAAAATGTTGCAGCAGCTGCCTCAGGCTTCTCACAGCTTAAAGAACCTTTTGGAGGAGGAATGGCAGTTCACGAAGGTGATTACTCCTTACATCCGTGGAGGCGAAGCCCAGTCTGGAGAACTGTTCTGGTGAGTGAACTTGCAGCCCATTAAGAATATGTCCAGGGTTTATGTTTCCTCATGTTGTTAGGTCCATTGCTGACCCCCATCTGGCCGATAACACTGGATCCAAATCAGACCGTATCAATATGGTACTACCAGGTGAAGTACACCCAGTTTTACAATGATACTCTTACATGGAAGATCATTTCAGAAGATAAGCAAGGTTATCTGGGAAAAGACTTTAACCTTAGTTATGAAGACAAAACGGCTAACAAATAAAGAAGAAGAAAAGTCATTTTCTCAGACTTGAGCCTGGTTTATGTTTTGAACAACAACTTTCTAATGGTCATTTTTTATTTCATTTTTTTTATTTATTTATTTGCACATAAAAAAATATACAACCGCCAAAAACAGTATGTAGAAAAAAAAGGAAAAAACAAAAAAGAAATACAATGTAACAGAAAAAATGTGATGGAGGAACCAAAGAAACCCATAAGGGCTTGTCGAGTGGTCCTCCTATAATGAAACAAACAATATTTACAGAGATATGTAAAACATAGGACAACTAAGAAGAATAAGCTACATTACTAGAAAAACAGGAATCCGATGAGGATGTGCAGAGAAGTTCTGGAAATTAGTTGTTAAGCTTTGCTAAACTGGTTTAGCAAAAAAGTTGTGATTTGTTTTTTGAAATTATTTGTGCTCGAGCATTCTCTAATATTGAGTGGTAAGGTGTTCCAATAAAGAGGAACCTCTGAACCTAACTGAAAATTGGGAAAAAGTAGTCCTGAAAAAGGTGGGATGGAGATTGTTTGCAGACCTAGTATTAAAGTGATGAATTTGGGAATTGAATTGAAATAAAGAATGAAAACAGGTTGGAAGTAGCTTGTGGATGGATTGATAGACAAAAAGACAAATCTGAAAAACATTTACAGCAGAAATAGGGAGAATACTTAGGCATTGGAACAATGGGGTGGATCTAGTACGTCTATTGGAAAATGTAATAATTTTGATAAAACGATTTGCAGGATTAAGATACAGTTGACGGTTGCTCATGAAGGTACTTGCCCAAATGACATTGCAATATGAAATATAAGGATAAATCATAAATCATAATACAGATTTTTCTTGGTAATAGATGCCGTATACGTCTGATTACTCCAATATTTTTTGCAATCTTGTTCGATCAAAGTCATCAAAGACAATTCAGTTAATTGAAACTTTGGTAGCTTAATCTTTTATACTATGAGGCTTTGTTTTATCCTTTTATACAAAGATGAAGATTTTTCAATGGTGCACTGAGTAAGAACATGGTGAATCTACACTGACTTGTGTGATGGAGTGGATCAGATTGAGCCTGTGTTGTTTTATGTACAGCTTAAATAAAATGCTGTGAATCAGTTTATTGGTTATTTAGTTTGACAAGCTGTTATCCGATGAACCACAATCTAGTTTCTTTGAATACTGTGAGTATATACTTATGACATAAGGGTGTACATATCGTCTGAATGGAATACATGCTAGTTGTATTTTGAAATTAGTTGATAAACATCTAAATGTCTGGGGGAAAAAAATCATGTGTAAAAGTCAAGCTTTTCACCATGGCTAAAGCATGGGAATCCTGTCAAAAGTGTCAGCACCGGCTGAACAGTCAACCTTGTATTTTAATCCAGCTGCAACTTTATGAGACCTGTAATGGTTTAATATCGTAATGACATTTAATTTCTGATTACATACACATTTACATGCCCACATGCCTTATATTATTGAAACTTGTTGTGCTGAGCTGAGTGTCCCGTGGCTAGTGAGCAAGAGTATTAGCAGAATAATTGTTTACAAATGTGAAGATTTGTATCCAGATGTACAAATGCGATGTCCTCATTACATGTTATTAAAACAGGTGGTTGAGTCCAGGTGCAATAAATGAATGGATGAATCAATCATCTGTATTTGCACTGTTCTTTTTATAACCGAGCGGTCCACTGACCAGTTAAGCAAACTAATTTCAGATGCTCCATGTTCTGGATATTAAACTGGAATAATTAATGAATATGGCTGAGTGTGTGTGATCAGTATCTATCATGGAATTACAGATATTATATTTAGCATTGGGATGTGAATTTTAGCTTCTGCAGCTGTATTGAGTGCAATTAATGAGCTAAAAGTTTATGTATCATTTAAATCAAACGGAGGACTATTCTTGTGTCTGCAGTAACATTGCTGGGATGCTGCTCGAATCCACAGGAGAGTTTCTTGATGCTGGTCTGCAGAAAAGTGGAAATGAATTCTGGGAAAGTGCAGATGACAGCACAGCCTCAGACGAGATCCGGTAGGTCAAATGACACATATGAGTTTCAAGAAATACCGTTTACTCTTTCGAGCCCAGTGTGTTTTTACCATGGAACCAATTGGTTTTTGTTCTTTCATTATTTTATTTATTCATTCTTAACTACAGGCGGTCTGTTATTGAAACTAGCCGGTCATTGAAAGAGCTGTTCCACGAAGCCAGGGAGCGAGCGTCCAAAGCTCTGGGCTTTGCCAAAATGCTTCGCAAGGTGAGAGACATCAGAGAAAACTGTTCCTTGGCCTACTTGAAACACAAAGCCACAGCTGTACTAGCTTGCAGTTTTTATATGACCCAATTTTACCTGTTCATCCAAGAACTGGGACAGTGTTCTGACAAATGCATCTTATGTTTCTCTCAATGCAGGACTTAGAAGTTGCTGCAGATTTCAGTATTACCAGCGGGGTGTCTTGTCTCCTGGAAACACTGAAAAAGAGAAATTATGTCAAGGTGAGCTCCATTTTTCTTTCTTTCTTTCCCCCCCCCCCCCTTTTTTGTGTGCTGCTTTTTAAATTTGCATGTCTGATGCATCTTTTGGCCCATTTGGTCATTTATGTAATAGTTTCCTCTCCTTTTATTTCTAGGTTCAGATTCCAGGCTTGGAGGAGCTCCAAGTTTTTGTGCCTTGTAGCTTGATGGCTCAGCGGCCTCTGATACTGCAGCTGTTGAATGCTGCCGCCGGCAAAGACTGCTCCAAAGAGCACGATGAAATCGTTGAGGATGATGCCTACCTGCTCATGAGCAAACACGGGGCGGGTGACTCTGCTACTGATTCTGACTGGGCTCAGTGGGACGGAGAGCTTCTCAAACTGGTCCCGCAGATGGAAACTGTTGACACTTTAAGGGCCATGAAGGTATACAAGATTAATTTAGATTAAATTAATTAATTTACTCTCCAAATGTGTGTTTTTTTCTTTTAACAAACCTCGTAAAAACTCGAATGTACTTTTCAGGTGGAGAACATGCTCTTGATAGTGATGCAGTCAGCTCACCTGGTAACCCAGCGAAAAGCTTTTCAGCAGTTCATGGAGGATGTTCTTACTCTTACCCGGGAGCAAACGTCGAGTCAGCCTCTCATTGCAAGCGCTCTAGAAGATCTCAAGGTACTTGCATAAACACGGGCTGTGTTGCTGCAAAAGCAGTTGCACATCAGCGTCCTACTTTCAAATCTAATTTCATTGCAGCTGGGATTGTTTACCCCGATTTTACAGCCTGTATTAACATTACATGAAAAATACTTTGAAATCATTTTGTTGCCTAAAGGGAAGTCACTAAAGTTTCATAACTGCTTAATTCAAAACCACAGCATCTGAAGGGTTCTCAGAGGATGTTATGTTTTTTGTTTTTTAAGCTTTCTACATAACTCAAGTTATCGTTTTTCTTTTTTTTCTTGTTCTCCGCCCACAGAACAAGGCCCTTCAGCTATGCATTAAGATCAGTACAGCCATTGACCAAGTGGAATACATGTTCACTACGGAGTTTGAGGCAGAAGTGGAGGAATCCGAGTCAGCCACCCTGCATCAGTACTACAGAGAGGCAATGATACAGGGCTACAATTTCGCCTTTGAGGTAAAAGCTTGCATGAGATTTAAAAAAAGTGTGACATTGTATGTATTTTAATGAAAATGAAATGCATGCCAACATAAATTTAAAAACATGTCATTCTCTTTTGGTTTTTAAGAAAATGGTTTGCAAAGCTATTTTTGAAGCTTATAAGTGCAATTGACTATCTGTAAATGTTTCTTTGCTTTTCTGTTGTTTCTTTGCTTTTCTATTCTCTTTTTGGTTTTCTGGAGGTCGGTAGCCACAAAAAGAAAGTTGGTAATATAGGATAGATTTTTATAAGCAGTTTGCTTCAGCCTATGCCTTTTCAGTCATTGTTCAACACATGATTATTGGTTTTGTATGAAATGTTAATGCTGTGCACCATGTTTTTTTGTTTTTTTTTGTGTTGTGTTGTGTTTTGTGTTGTCATGACTGAATAAACTTCATTCATTCATTCATTCAAAATATACTGTCGTAACCCTACATGTAAGCTTGTTTGCTGCTTTTTTGTGTGTTATTTACAGTACCACAAAGAAGTGGTGCGCCTCATGTCAGGGGAGTTCAGGCAGAGGATCGGGGAACGCTACATAGCCTTTGCTCGCAAGTGGATGACTTATGTCCTCACTAAATGTGAGAGCGGCAGGGGCACCAAGCCCAGGTGAGACCTTACTGTGTATCTGTTATTTGTCCTTTACCAGGATGTTAAAGGCACTTGACCCTTTACTGTTATATGGAAAGTGACACATTTTAATGTTTTATTTTTGCTAGTATATAAACATGAGCTTAAAGAGCAGACTGTAACTTCTGGAAAACAGTATGGAATTACTGCTTGGGTTGGATGTTTATTAGGTAGTTTTATTTTGTAGGAACAAAAACTGAATAAAAACTTTAGGTTGCAGGGGAGCTGGAGCCTATGCCGGCTTGCATCAGGTGAAAGGTTGAGATGCACACTGGGCAGGTAGCCAATCCACAAAGAAGACAGCTGAAAATTAAACTGGCTTCGTAAAACATACTTAAAAAAAAAAAAAGAAGAATATTCTAATAATTTTTTTCCGATCAAGTAAAATTAAACATTGTAGCCATTATCCCAAACATTTTCAATCACTGTACTCCTGTGATGTGCCTCCACTGCTTTATTATATCTTGAATACTTTGAGGCAAATATTTAACAAATGAAAAACAATTTTCTGTATTATTAAGGTGAAAATTTTGTCATATCAGAGTTGTTCCCAACTTTCACCTCCATGTCTTCCCTCCTGCATTCTGTATTACAGTCTTGTTTTCCCTGTTAAATGTCTGGACCGCACTGACTGCTGGCTTTCACTCCCACAGGTGGGCGACTCAGGGTTTTGACTTTCTTCAGGCTATTGAACCTGCGTTCATTTCTGCATTACCAGAGGACGACTTCTTGGTAAATCAGAATTTTAATTCTCTTTGTTTTCTACCACTATCACCACGAGCATGCTTGGACTGAGATATTTGTACTTGTCAACATTTATCCATTAATTTCTGTAGAACCTACAAGCCTTGATGAATGAATGTATTGGACATGTGATTGGAAAACCTCATAGTCCAGTTACAGGACTGTACATAGGTAAGATGCCTGGTTGAATATTATATACAGCATAAAGCATATTCTGTTACATTTCTGTGAAGAAAATGTCTATACCTGGGGGTTTTGCTAGTTTAGGCCCTATGAATATGACGTAGCTTTATATGAGGGGGAGGAAACAAAATAAAAGCTCATTTGAACCATGACTTCAGAAAATGAAAGGAAGGAATACCTCATGTTAAAATTTGATAGATAAAAACTTTTACAATTGTTTTCTTTTCAGAACACTTTTATTCATTTTGCCATTCACTTCGGAATGAATAAATAATATAGAGTAAATGAATAATAACTAAGTGGTGACGAGGGAAGCCACGACTCAGCTGTGGGATTTCTGACAAATGCAATATCGGCTCCTGTGTACCTGGACGGAGGGCTCGTATCTATTAGCTCAAGGGTGTTTGTCGCAGTGCGTTGTGGTCGAGATTCAGCTTTAAATGAAAGCTATCCTAACTTTGCAAAGTTACATGCTGGGGATGTGCTTTAGTGGAGTTACATTACATTACATGGAGCAAGTTATTGAAAAATAAAGGGTTTTCAAGGTCTACGGTGACATCTTTGTGTCTGAATGCTCTGTTTGCACAAACGTAATGGTTCAACATCCAGGGTCATCATATCTCAAGATTGTGCCTGTAAAAACACAAATTCCTTGACTAAAATGAACATTATTCGCTAATAGCCTTGAGTTCAAGGTTTCTGTTTGTTCTTGATGTGATGTTTTTCTTTCCAGCTCCCAGGAATAGTCCTCGTCCCGTGAAGGTTCCTGCCCCCGTCCGCTGTCATAGCGACCCACCAAACCCCAATTTGTTTATCCCTAATCCTGAAGGTTTCAGGTAGGGGAAAGCAGTTCAGATGTGTGCTATCATCCCGTGTCCTCCGTGTTTGAAGCTTAGTACTCTTTTCTGCATGGCTTTGCTTTTTTACCTACTAATAGTTTTGCTCATTAATGAAATGTATGAGAGTCTTTGTTGGTATGTTGTGAGTACATCAGCGTTTTTTTTTTTTTTCCCCCCTTTTATTTTATTCTTTTAATGTTCATAGTGTTTTGGAAAAATGTGTGCATCTATTCCTCAGCCAGTCCCACTACATATCTACATACATCCCACGCCAACCACCTGACCTCCCAAGGCAGCGCTCCTCAGTTTGTTTTTTCACCACACAGCTCTCGAAGTCTCCCCTGCGATCTCCGGAACCAGCTGTTCCCCAACGGCCCCCGGCCCGGCCCTCAGGGCCCGGGGGAACACAGCCACACCAAAGCACCCGGCAGCATCCCCAATGACGTCAGGTAGCCCTGCCCTAAGTAGAAACTCTCAGACACGGATCCAGAGACTAAAAGCAAAGGCATCACTTTTTTTTTTTTTCTCCCCCCAACATTTTCAAAATGGATGAGGAAATGCCTCATGTTAAGATTTCAGATCTACTGCAGAACCCAGTGAACTGTAGTCTTCTTTTTTTTTTATAGTCCGTATCGCATTAGGTATTGGGGGGGATTTTAATTTTACTTTCTCAAATTATATTAGGAGCCATTTTCATTCTACCTGATATAATCTAAGAAAAATCGGTCTATTTTTTTTTTTTATCACTGATGTTTCATCTATAGCTTGGCTATTTGCATAAGATTACACTTAGCTTGCTACAAGATGCTCCTAAAACATAATTTGCATGAAAGTGATGTGAGCCATAAAAGAATTATTGAACCTCAAAATGCACTGTAAAGCATTAATTTGAGCTCTAAGATAATATTTTTTTTTTTTTTTTTTTTTTTTTTTAACTAAGCCTTCAAAATATTAAAAAAACAACTCCCTTTTTTTCATTTTTTGACTGGTCAAAGGAAGAGACTGGTTGTTGCATGGTGTGAAAATGTGCACTATCTCGCTGTAAGAATGAGATGCTGATCTGCTTTTCGGTGCCATTTGCGTCATTCTTGCTCTGATGCTGGTGACTCTGCCGTTTCTGACGTCTTACTGTTTGAAAATAGAAGATGTGCTGCAGAACTCTAACTTTGTGTGAATGATGCATGCTGAGCTGTTAATGGATTTCTAAAGCTGGACTCTAAATGGGCTAAATCTCTGCTCCTCGGGAGATGTCAGATGATTTTATATAACTTTAGATTTATCTTTATGTACTGTATTTCCTCAAATAAAAGCCAAGATTTAATTAAAAGCTGGGCCTATTATAGGAGCTGGGGGGGGCATTGAAACACCCATGCGTGTAGAAATAATTGTATAAGGCATTGTATGAAAAGTCATACTAATGACAAAGAGATTTGCAGAAGATGACCGGCCTCTTATAAGGTCCCACCCCCAATCAAATTGTATCCTAAGCAATTGAAATAAGTAAAGGCCTTCGCCTTAATTTGAGGAAATACATAACCCTACTCATCTTTTTTCTTTACACCAATGTGTGTTAACATGTGTAGTATTTATGTTTTGGTTATAAAGGTCTATACTCAGTATCCCATGAAAGTTAAAACTACCTCCATGTCCCTTCAGCCTTGGTTTCAACTATTCAGGGAATCAAATATTACACTTTAAGAGTATTTTTCACAAACACCATTTTGTATATTTCTCAACACTGAAAGATAAACACTCATCGGCCACTTTATTAGGTACAACTTGATAGTACTGGGTTGGACCCCCTTTTGCCTTCAGAACTGCCTTTGTGGCATAGATTTAAAAAGGTACTGGAAACATTTCTCAGAGAGTTTGGTCCATATTGACATGATGGCATCACGCAGTTGATCCAGGTTTGTCGGCTGCACATCCATGATGCGAATCTCCTGTTCCGTCACATCCTAAAGATTCTCTGTTGGACTGAGATCTAGTGAATGTGGAGGGTATTTGAGTACAGTGAACTCAAAAAACCAGTCTGAGATGATTAGCGCTTTATGACATGGCGCGTTACCCTGCTGGAAGTAGCGTCAGAAGATGGTACATTGTGGTCATAAAGGGGATGGACTTGGTCAGCAACAACACTCAGGTAGGCTGTGGCGTTGACACGATGCTCAGTTGGTATTAATGGGCCCAAAGTACCTCAGGAAAATACCCCCCCCACCGTTACACCACCACAACCGCCTGAACCGTTGGTACAAGACAAGATGGATCCATGCTGTCATGTTGTTGACACCAAATTCTGAGCCGACCCTCCGAATGTCGCAGCAGAAATCGAGACTCATCAGACCAGGCAATGTTTTTCCAATCTACTGTTGTCCAATCTTGGTGAGCCTGTGTGAATTGTAGCCTCAGTTTCTTGTTCTTAGCTGACAGGAGTGACCGGTGTGGTCTTCTGCTGCTGTAGCCCATCCACCTCAAGGTTCGACGTGTTGTTTGTTCAGAGATGCTCTTCTGCACACCTCCGTTGTACGAGTTTGAGTTACTGTTGCCTTTCTATCAGCTCAAACCAGTCTGGCCATTTTCTTCTGACCTCTGGCATCAACAAGGCATTTGCACCCATAGAACCCATAGATTATGTGCTAGAAAATCCCAGTAGATCAGCAGTTTCTGAAATTCTCAAGACCAGCCCGTCTGGCACCAACAACCATGCCACGTTCAATGTCCCTTAAATCACCTTTCTTCCCCAGTCTGATGCTGGTTTGAACTGAAGCAGATCCTCTTGACTGCGTCTACATGCCTAAATGCATAGAGTTGCTGCCATGTGATTGGCTGATTAGAAATTTGCGTTTAAGCAGTTGGACCGCTGTACCTAATAAAGTGGCCGGTGAGTGTAATTTGTCTGCTTTGTGAACTTCAGATATGTGGATTTATGCAACTCCACCATCTCTGGACTGCTTTTTCAATAAGCCCTTCCCAGATCTTTACGTAAACAAAATCCAGCCTCTGAAAGCTACAGGGAACTCTTTTGAGATCAGGATTAGGTTTTTCCTGAAATAAACATGGGCAGGTATGAAATTTAAGGTGACATGCTTTTACAAGTTATACTAATTCAGTTAGCTGTTTTTTACTGGTAAGTTAGACGTACCTGGAAGATGGTGTAGAAATCTTTTTTCCAATAAATTAGCAAATAAAAGATAAAATAAATAATGATGTTGTGTGTAGGTGGATGATAAATCAAAATTAATTAATAATAAAAAAAAAAGTTGGTATGAATGTTTTCAGCACATTGAAATCAGATAACCTGAAGGCATTTGAATGTGTTCAGAGTTAAAAATGATAATTTCGTTTTTGGATGGTGGGTTCATGATGCTGTAAAAATATGATCTTTAATATGGCCTTAAAGATGTGAAATGATGTTTTTGCAGGGGATCTAGTTTCCATGAGAACGATCGGCTGTCATCAGTCGCAGCAGAGTTGCAGTTTAAATCCCTGAGCCGTCACTCCAGCCCCACTGAGGACCGAGAAGGTGGGTGCATTCCCTCATCTGCGCCACACATAAACTCTGCATTCCCCATCTTTCCTCTGTGATGTGTGTGTTTATTTGTATTTCAGAACCTTCATATCCAAAGGGAGACCCTAACAGTTCTGCACGCCGAAGCTGGGAGCTCCGCACCTTCATCAGCAAAGGTGAGCCGAGAGCTTGCCCAGTGATGAAGTGAACGTTGTGTTTAACGCGATACAACGAGAGAGCTTGATTGACTCGAGTTTCCTTCCTCCCTTTTTCAGACATGGCAGCACGGCAGAGCCCCATGGAGGCCGTCCGGCGCTCTATACGCAAGTTTGAGGATAAGAGGTATGCCGTGATGAAGCAGCGTAACATCATCGGTCAAGTTTGTCACACACCCAAGTCCTATGACAACGTCATGCACGTTGGGCTGAGAAAGGTGACGTTCAAGTGGCAGAGGGGCAACAAGATAGGTACGTGGTTCAGACTTTTGCTATGATGAGCTTTATTTGACAACGTGCAGACCGTCATGTTTGTGATATTCAGGTGAAGGCCAGTATGGAAAAGTGTACACCTGCATCAACGTTGACACCGGCGAACTTATGGCTATGAAGGAGGTTGGTAGCACGGTTTAGCTCAATTTAGTAGCTTAAAAAAAGAAAAAAGCCCCTTACTCCTTTTTGTGCTCTTCACATAGATCCGATTCCAGCCCAATGATCACAAAACCATCAAGGAGACGGCAGATGAACTGAAAATATTTGAAGGCATCAAACACCCCAACCTGGTGCGATACTTTGGAGTAGAACTTCATCGGGTAAGAAGCTCAAATGTGCTATTTTTAGGCATATCCAATCAGATCTTCCCGATGAGCAATTTACATTAATTATCGCAGGTGATCCGATCACCAAGTCATATTTAGCCTGGTAGTCTGAACACTGCTGTATAATATTTGTCTGCATAGCAGCGATGCACGTAGGCTATGCCTGATGCCTACACTGTCTCTGGCGATTTATACTTCTGCGTTATTGTTTGTGTCGCTCTGTAATCACACCACCCAACACTAGGTTTCGGTGCAGGTTATTTTTCCTGCAGCATAGCTGGCAGCGCAGTTCCCTTTTCCCGTTTACTCACTGTACGTAGTTCAGACAGCAACAAAGTATATTTTACGTGAGTTGGAGCTGATACATGTTGAAGTTTTTAGACATCATAGCATAGCTTGTTCTACCCGAAAAAAAAACAAAAAAAAAACGCTGAAGAAGAAATAGGGGCAGGACATTTGTGGCGCTTTTCCACTAGTACCTACTCAGCCCGGCTCTGCTCGTCACGCCTCCACCCATTTTGTCCTCGTGTGTTTTTCCACAGCCAGGTGAGAAGTGGGGGGGTTGGGGTGAAGCTGCTATGACGTACTCGATTGCGCAACACCTTTGTTTGTGTCGGCGCTGATCAGAAATCAGCTGGAGCCGCGAGCGGCTGAGAGTAAAACAGCCCGTCTACATCCCTTTTTTAATTCTCTCGTCAGCCACCAGGTTTATGAACATCTGCACCTCAGAGTTGGATAACCAAACAGACGTTTGCGCTGTATAATAAAATCTCTGCGAGCCGCCAGTCGCTCTCGCGTAGACTCCCGCTTCCTGATTCAAACGTCTGACGGCCCCGCGACCAATCAGTGGCCTGTAGGGTGATGACGTCAGATATAGTGCCGGCTCAGCCCGGTTAGAACCTCGGCAGAAAAGGTACAGAAAAAGTATCTGCTTGGCACGGCTCCACCCGCCTCGGCCCGTAGTGGAAAAGCGCAAGACGGGGCCGTGGCGGGTAGAAGCGAGCTGAGTAGTGGAAAAGGGCCATTGGAGGAGAAAGGAGTACTGCAGGCCATGCCGTACCCCGCACCTACGCTGAAGCTTTGACACGGAACTATAAATCCCATTTAAGTTTAAGGTCAGATAACACGTGGTGTAAGTGAAAGCAGTTTGATGCAAATGTCCGGGTTGTGATCTTTAGGAGGAGATGTACATCTTCATGGAGTACTGCGACGAGGGCACCCTGGAGGAAGTGTCCAGACTCGGCCTGCAGGAGCACGTCATCAGGCTCTACAGCAAACAGATCACTACAGCCATCAATGTCCTCCATGAACACGGCATTGTCCACCGTGACATCAAAGGTCAGTGTACTCATTAGTGCCTTGAAAAATCTGAAACCAAAAAAAAACAAAAAAACTTGCTGACAGTCATTCAGAAATCCATCAGCAAATCCCTGTTTGTTTGTTTGTTTGTTACAGGAGCCAACATTTTCCTGACATCATCTGGCCTTATTAAGCTGGGTGACTTTGGCTGCTCGGTCAAGTTGAGGAACAACACTCAGACCATGCCAGGGGAGGTGAACAGCACTCTCGGAACAGCGGGTAAGACATTTAATTTACTGTCAGGACTGCATTGCCAACATGGCCATGTTTTCCCTCTCATCAGTGCAATTCCTGCCAGATTCTGTGACGCACACAAAAGTCAGGAGGATTTCAGAAATGCACTATAATGAAACACTTGGTTATTTTTTTCAAACAATTTCAGCATACATGGCACCAGAGGTCATCACCAGAGCAAAGGGGGAAGGTCATGGGCGGGCAGCAGATATCTGGAGTTTGGGCTGCGTCCTTATTGAAATGGTGACTGGAAAGGTAAGAGGATAATTCTCATCAAAATACACAAGCCTGAAACACCAACAGCCCGATGCATAAACGGTTCTTGCTGAGCATAATGTTCATGCATTTTTAATGGGTTTTATAGATGGTCAACATACCATCCTTTACTTTTGGTGCAAACAGTATTTTTATGCAAGTTTGGGAGTCTCTGCATCTGTTAAAAATGGGAGTGGAAATGAGGCTCTTTACAATTTTTTTTTTTTTGTCTCTAAAACTAAAAAGCACAGAGAAATGACTCTCTTTGTAATCTCAATCACAATGTGCAGAGGCCTTGGCACGAGTACGAGCATAACTTCCAGATCATGTACAAAGTGGGCATGGGCCACAAACCTCCGATCCCCGAGAAGCTGAGCACGGAGGGGAAGGACTTCCTCTGTCACTGCCTGGAGAGCGAACCCAAACGCCGCTGGACCGCTAGCATGCTGCTGGACCACCCCTTTGTAAAGGTCAGACATACCGCACACACACCAAACCACATTTGGACAATTCTTTGACCCGACAATGAAAAAATTCCTTCTCTTGAGTCACATGTGGGCAAGTCATCACAAGAGCTGCTTCCTCTCGTCTCTTTCAGGTTTGCACAGATGAAGAGTGATCGATGCCTCCTCGTTGGCTTTATGTTTACAAACTAAAGCACTACTGCTCATGCTGTTGGCAAAAGAAAAACTGAACTGTGGACACTGAGAAGGAGCTATGGCTGAAAGCACATGGAGTTAAACTGAGGAACTAATACAATATAATTTCAGAGGACAATTGGATCTACGGAGTATAGGATTGTTCTTTATGCATCCAGTGACCTGGGGGAGGAGGGTCGGGGCTGGGACTGTGTACATACTGTAAGAATAGGATTGGCTTTAATTCATGTATAAATAATATTGTAAAGTTAAAGTAACTATTGCCACATGTTTTTTGTTCCCCCTGAAAAGGCATTGAGGGACTTTTTATTTTATTTTTAAATAAATGGGGAGGGGATGGGAGGATATCTATAGCACTTTTAAACTGTTTACCCAAGGGGACAGTTGAGAAGGGCTGAATTTTACTTCGGTTGCCCTTTTTGAAGCTGAGAATGGTGTGGTAAGCCTCAGTGAAAGGAAGGAGGCGCTGGTTTACCTTTTTATGAAATGAATACCATCCAAATATCCACACATATTTATCACTCGTCATCCAGCGAATGCCAGTACAAGGAAGGATTCTTTTTTTTTTTTTTAAATGTATATTCTCTGCCTTCGCTAATGACAAAATATCAAGTTGGAGCAATGTTCAAGTCTACTGGTCACCGCCGAGGAGCTGCCCATGTGACTGGAGCGAAGCCCACGACGAGGACAAACTGGGCCCGCTCTCCTCCCTGCTGCTGAACACAACCGAACACACACTGACACACACCACAACTTCTGGTCCTGTGCTGCTCTTTCAGTTTGCTATGTACAAACAATATTAATAAACAAATCGTCTTTTTTTTTTTTCTAAGAACTTGTTTTTTGTCTTTTAACCTTGCAATACGATTATCAGTGTTTTAATATGCATTATCTGAATGATCCTATCTTTTATATTTTTCCACCAGAGCCGAGTTAGAACATCACAAAGAAAGGGCAGTTTATGCAATCTGCTTTTTCCATGTTTTTTTCTTTTTCTTTCCATCTTTGGGGAGTGTGGGAAACATAAATTCTGCATTTTATAAACTGTCTAAGTCAGGAGTGCTTTTCAGACTTGGTCACTTTCAGATTCAATCATTCATCGTCTATAGTGCATGAAAAACAAAAATGTGTAAAACAACTGAATCAACAGATTTGTTTCTACATCATTGAGACGCGAAGGCTCCAGTAACCCGGCCACTCATTTCTTACTAGGTGCAATGTGAAACAAACCCCACGGGGCACTGGTTTGTAAATTTTGCCACTTTGGACTTTTTTGAGTCAAGCTCAGTTAACCAACCCCCCAACCTCTTCTTCAAGAATAATCCATCTAGAGAGAACAAAAATCCAAGTGAAGATCAACAGCATTATTTCATCCTGCTGAAATTTACTAGAAAATAACCATTTCTGGGGCTTGAAACTTGACATGCAAGAGCGTTTAGCAGTATGAAACATTTGAATTGCAAATCTTCGGCTCTGATGTTCAGCTCTCAATCTCTTTGATCATATTTGCTGTCAGTAATAGCTGGAAGCTGTTAAGAGCCACTGACCCTCTGCAGCCTGTTAACATTTACATTCAAGTCCATGTGAGTTTGACTTGTGCAGTTCAAACATGAGAATGAAATATTTCCACACCAAACACCTGCAGGAGCAGCTGTGTAGCAAAAGACTTGAAACTGGGAGGCCCAGAGTTGTAAAAGTGCTCAACCTTTGGAATAAAACAAATTCCACGTCCCTCACACACACCGTGCTGACAGAAACGGGTTCAACGGACGACTCGTTTATGTCCCACTGGGACATAAACCTGCTTTACAGGATTCAAAACTCAGGGGATTGTTGCTTTAAAATTGAGTCATAAATACGTGATGGGGTGTTCTCTTTTCCGTCTGCAGCTTGGAAGATTGCATTTGGCTCGATTTCATTAAATAATGTCAGTTTAATGTGTTACACATGATTCATCTGAGGTTGTTTATCCGATTTCAAGGCTTGGTAATAATCACAGGGTTGAAACAAGGTGTACTTTTCTTCTTCCAGTGACTTAAGTTTTTAATAACTTGTTTGAGGAATGTTAAATGTCGGCCCTCAGCCAGGACGACATGATTGTAAGGCCTGAGGCGGCTAACGCCACACAGCAGTGGGGATGGCACATTTGGAAATTAAACTGCAGGTGGGTCTTATCTGTTTGCAGACATCAGATGTCTCAGGTCTGACTTTTTAATTTGTCCTTTTTGCATGTCCAGCAGTCAAAGCAAAAATTGCACTCTTGTGACTTCTGGTTTTAGTTAAAGAACTTAAAATAAAAAGGCACAGAATGTGACATATTACACTTTTGTAATTTTTAAAACAAAAAATAAAAGTGTTACATGGGAAAACTTACACCCCACCATTTAAGGAGTTTTTTTAAAAAATCTTTTTAAGCACACTACGTTTGCCTTTTGGTTTAGCTTCTGTGTGGTTTTAATTATCTTTACATTATATGATATGATATACAGTATTTCAAGAAACAAACAAAACAGTCACTTTGACCTTCCACTTCTCTGCTTTATTCAAGAACTTATCTTAAGATGTGGTAAGAATCACGTTTTTTTTCTTTTCGGCCTGATACAGAAAACATTTGAACTGAAGGCGGGCCTGTGTTTGTTTGTTTTATGACCTTGTCACAGTGTAATATTTAGTCTTCTGCCGTTGTTTTTGCACCCAATGTCCAAGGATGATAATGAGATATTTACAGCGGGCTTTCTGACGAATGGTCTGCTCCTCTGTCGAGCCGCTTTAACCTTGTCCAGGCTCTACAGCACTTTACAAAGTGTTTCACAGTCAACCGTTCACACTTGCAAATGCTGACATGTGCTTCGGCACTTGAATCACAGCTAGATCTCTTTTTACTTTTTACTTTAACAGCCCTGTAATCACATGAAGTTTATCAAGTTTATGACACATGCGTAATGCCGGATGAGTCGCATTATCTTCTCTCCCAGCTCAATCTGCAGAGGTCAGAGTGCATGCACAAAGTTCACATCTTGAACAAGATAGTCATTTATTCATCTGTCTCTGCTGTGTAGATAAATAAATACTCATATCTATAAATGTCAAATTAAATCATTCTGGAAGCTGTTGTTTCGACTGATAGGAGGACAAAAAGACTCTGGTCTCCTTCACTGATGCTGTCTGCAACACACACACACATAAAACACTTAGCACACATTACTACTTCAAACCATTCAAATAATGTTTAAGACAAATGTTTATTATCTTTCATAGGAATGCTTTTTATGATTACGTTTAGATGAGAGGTGTCCATCGCTCACTTGATTTAAAATCTTCATCAGGAAATATCTTGGCTGCAATCTAATATTTCCGTCCTGAATGCTGCATTTGTTATTCCCTGTGCCGCTCACCGTGGTCCAGTTTCAGCTCCTGCTGCATAGCATTAAGATGAATCAGCCCCGTCTGTGCTGCGCTTTTGAAGCAGCTCTGAGCTTGCTGGATTAACCGACTCCTGCAGCTGGCAGTGTGCAGTTTAGTAGCTCTGCCGGGAAGTAGCTCTGGGGAATTATCAACTCATTTGTTTTTTAGAGGAACATCCTTATTCCCGTAATTTGATCCACTGTCAATCTCAGTCTGGGCAATCATCCAGCGAACTCCCACCGAAGCTGTGAGAGAAAAGGATGTATTTAGAGCATAGTTTCAGCCCGTCACAAAAGACATTCGGTACAATACAAGACATTGTTAATTCAGCAGTAAATTCCATTTTTTATTATTTTACATACTCCCGATGAGGTTGAATGCCTAACTTTTACAATGGCAGTGATACGAGTAATTAAATCTGTTATATTGTCAAGTTTGAGCTGCCATCTCCTTGAAGAAACTTGGACCCTTCTCTATTGTGGGAACTGCAACATGCTCCCTAATGTTCCCATGCTGTTAGAGAATTTGTATTTTCTTATTACATCTTACTCTTAAATGCTTTAATGTATAAATAAGCACAAGCCGTATCTTCAGACTTACTTCCAAGACCAAGTAGTTTCCAAGAAAGGTAGGTGGGGAAAAAAGAAGCACAAAACAGGGGACTAACATTGGACTTGTACTCAGTACTGGAGTTGAGGGGGGATGAGGGGGGATGGCATCCCCCCCCTGAAATAAAAACGGTCAAAATCATCCCCCCTGTAAAACTGCCATCCCCCCTTTCCATCCCTTATGTCATTTCATCAATGAATGTGGTTTTACTGCTATTTCAACATTTAGAGTCATCTAAATCTTATCTTAGGTAGGAAAATTTATCTTATTAAAAGCAAAAAAATCTTGTTCCACTGGCAGATTTTTCTACTTATTTCAAGTGAAAACCTACTTGAAACAGGTGAAAATTGTTGTTTTTTCCAGTGATGACTCTTGTTTTAAGTGTAATGAGATTTTTTTACTAAAATGAGACATTTTAACTAGAAATAAGACAAATATTCTTGTTAAGATTTTGAGTTTTTGCAGTTATCCATTTCACTTATCCTGTGAAGGACAGAATCATATTGATAAGTTCAGAAAACTGTTTTTTATTGTTGTGTTTTGATGTATTTGATGTAAGCCCAGTGGATATTTAAAGCTTACAGAAGGCTGCATTTAACTGCTGCTATGTCATTCCTGCAGTATTTCTGCAGGCGTTTTGGTCAGTGCTATTATTTGTAATATATTATATTATTTGTAATCAGCACAAATTATCTGCCCCCATATGATAAAATCCACCATCCCCCCTGATTTTTTTTTTACAACTCGAGTACTGGTTGTACTTGTCAAATCTGCAGCTCAAGTGGACATAAAGGAGCTGGTTAAATGGATAGATCTTAACCCCCATGTCAGGGTGAGCTGCATGTGAGTGTATGAAACCAACCTGCAGAGCAGACGACGACGGAAGCCAAGATGGTAAGAAGTGATCCGGAGCTGATCAGCTGAGTGATGAGGAGTCCCAGAGGGTAGAGGACCAGGCAGGACCAGAACAGAAGGTTGATCAGGGCCCACGGTCGACGTGGAGGGCTCACTGTGGGGCCGGGGAAGCGTCCCGTCTGCGCGTGGTACTCCTGAAAGCTGTCCTGTAGATGCAAGAATGCAGACACAACCGATTTTCAACACGGCTTCAAGAAATGGCAAGGAGACGCCACCTTCCCCGCACACCAGCTGCTGCGGCCTTGGTGTTGGATGCTGAACTCAAAGGAGGCCCAGGTCCAAGCTCAAGTGCAAGCCCATCCCCACACACCACCCAGAGGAGGAGGCAGTGTGTTTTGTGCACCAGCAAGAAACAAGTCTACTCCACCTGCAGCAAGAGCGACAGTCCCATCTGCATGGAGCACTACCAAATTGTTTGCAGCTCCTGCCTCACCTGAACTGATTCACACACACACACACACACACACACACACACACACACACACACACACACACACACACACACACACACACACACACACACACACACACACACACACACACACACACACACACACACACACACAGAGTCTCTCTCTCTCTTTCTCTCTCTCTGACACAATTTTGTTGCTGTTATTGAATGTTATTTAGTCAGTTTTGATGTTCCTGGTTCACTGTTCATTCCATATCCCAGGCTGTAATAATCCAAAACAAAAAAATCCACTTTGCATGTAGTATATTGAAAATAATTCATTTTTTCTGTTTTTTCATCTAAAAACATGGTGGCATCGTGACAAAAACCTGGCATTTGAAGGGTTAAAATCTTCAAAAAATCATGAATATTTGATATCAATACTTAGGTCAGATATTGGTGAAAGAAATTAGCTCAATGAAAGTAGAATATAATATTAATGTATAATATGTTTTATAGTTTCTTTATGAAATGCGCATTTTTTGCGCTAAAGGGTCAAAGTGTAACAATTATTCTAACTGTCCCGGAGGGTTAAGGTTATTTAGCAAACAGGGCTTTAATTTTGTTTTCTGGAAATTTTACAGACTAGACAGTATTTGTAATGCACTGCAATTTGCATTAACTGAATTCACCCAACAATAACAACGGAGCTCAAATATCCTTATTATTCAACACTATAAGTCAACATGTAGTTAGAGTTATCCTCCCTGGGTTCCAATTACTGTTTCTCAATGACAATTGACAAAGCTCTTTTAATTCAGGCAGTCTTGCACGGTAAGGGAGTTGAAATATTTTTCCTGCAACTGTTAATCCCCTTAACCTTGACATGTTAATCTTCCGGGGAAAAGAGAAGACGCCCTGCTTTATATGATTTACATTTAACGGCAGCACGCTTGATAAGAGTAGCTGCAGTTGAGACCATCAGGATCTGTGTGGCTTCGTCCCCCTCACTACACAGCTCCAGGTAAAAAAAAAAACCATCAGAGCCTTTTCCCTCCAGAAGTCTCTCACCTTTTCCTGGTAAAGTTTGTGGAGCCAGGCCCCACACTCCCCCTCATCCTCTGGTATCGAATCCAGAGGAATCCTCCTTCAAGTAACAGAGAAGAGGAAGCTTCATTACACTTGTAAAGAACGATTTAAGTGTAGCAATCCTCAGTGGGGGAAAAGAAGAATGTCGTCCTACCTTACATACAGATCTGCATGATACTTCTTCCCGTTCAGAACTCCACGAAGGGTCGGTGTTTCATTGTCCCTGAAGTTGAGGGTGGCATCATAAACGGCTGCAGCTGCACAAGATCAGCACAGAGCATCAGCTGAGGTGTGTGAGTACTTTTATTTTGCAAATCCCTCAAAAACAGACTTCTTGAGACAAAAGTCAAAAAGAAAACGTGCTCACCAGCTCCTCTGAGGTTCTGGACAGTTACCCAGAATCCTTTGGTTCTGGGCAGGAGATGGTACTTGAGTTTTGGGAGACCTTTGCTCTCGGCCACCTGCATGCTGATTTGGTGTTTCTTTGGTGTGAAGCGAGTTCCTTCACAGAAAAGCAGGAACTTGCGCCAGAAAGAACAGACTGTGTTTGGTATTACTCAAAACACCTGAGAGGTATCACTCTGGTCATCTTCATTTTCAAAACAGGATCAACAGGCTGAAACTCACCCAGAAGTGTTCTGGGTAATCCCGCAGGTTCTGAAGACACTGAGTCACCATCCTTCGGTCCTCCTCCCACTTCCTTTTGCAGAAAATCATCTCCAGGAAGTACCACATCCAGCCAATCACGGGCACATAAGCCAGCTCCCTTTTGGCCATTACCTTTGAGCTCTGGAAGATGAAAGCATATTAGTGAACTGAAAGTACGCACCGGGTTACGTCAGGGTTGAGCAAGAGCATGCACGTGCTTCTCTGCACCACTTTCTCTTACCCCAAGGACTCCGAATCTGTCACATAAGGTCCATCCACAGAGAAAATCTATCTCAAAGCCGTGGTTGAGAACCACAATAGCGTTCTCATTTCCAAACTGCAGGACACTCTTTGGATCGGCGTAAAGTCTGACTTCTGTGCCAGACCACCACTCGAAGGCTGCTACCATTTCTGAGGAATATTGGAGAAACATTTGTTTCACAAGTTGCTGTTGAGAAATGCTCTCATGCTTAGACGAAGAGAATATTTCACAAGTGCATGAAAGAGCCTTTGAATCTCTGACCTTAGACACAGATTTCCTCCTCACACATATGACACATATGACACAATGTACCACTAGTCAACAGATAACAGTATCATCTTCATGGCTGAGAGAAGGGACAGTACTCACGGCTGCAGACGCAGTAGCACAGTCTGATGTTGATCCTGCGGGCCAGCTGCCTATTGACCAGCCACAGAGGTAAAGTACAGAGCTGCAACAGGTTGACAATAAGGCCGCTCACCAGGAACACGTAGCACATGATTAGGTGGCACAAAAATTGGGTTTTCAGAAGCTTCAGAAGACCCATCTTTCTCCAAAATCTTTAAAACACAACAAACTTGTATTACACCCTACTTTAACAACATATTTATATCTACGGTATATAAAAAGACAAATCTATATTATATATCTAACACGTTTCAGCATTCAGTTATATGGAGGCAGCTCTAGGCTGTGATGGCATCTGACTTTTCAGCATTTAGCCCCTAAAGGATTTCTCTGACAAGTCGCTCTTGTTTCGTCTAATGAATGGAGCCTTTGAGCTGTGTACAGACAGCCAATTACACAGCTCCTTAGTGTACACATGCCTGATGTGGGGAGAGTGAAAGTGTAACCTCAACCCATGGATGTGTTCTGGCTTTATTAAAACATTTTCTAAAAGTCTTGTATGTTAATAACAATAAAATATGTATAGCAGCTATTTTACAGATTTTAAATGATCTGCCCATTTTATTCTAATCTGACATTGATTGTTCTAGTACTTAACCCACTAGGAAAGAAACAATCTCATAAAACACATGTCAGACATAAAATCATTATGTGAACCATTTACCTTTCTCCGTTTATATGAACTCCAGATTAGTTGTCCAACCTCGGAGACCTTCAGCCTCTTGGAGACTCTTATTGACAGACACTCGTGGTTCCTACACGTCCATGTCACCAGAAGTTCATGTCCTCAGACACTGTGCATGTCCTCCTTCTTCAGATTGTGGTCACAGTTCATTGCACATACAAACTTCCTTGCTCTAGGAGCCACACCCACCTAAATGACACGCCTGTGTGTGTGTGTGTGTGTGTGTGTGTGTGTGTGTGTGTGTGTGTGTGTGTGTGTGTGTGTGTGTGTGTGTGTGTGTGTGTGTGTGTGTGTGTGTGTGTGTGTGACAGGAGAGACGGCTCCGTCACCTTCTGACCGTAGAGCCAGCCTCTCTGCAAAGATTGTTTATACGAAAAGCTGTGCCGGCCGTGCAAACATAGCGACAGCCATCACAAATAGGGCTTGGTCACCAAGGTGCATTCTGGGACGTGGCAGCCCTTTTGGCAGCCTCGTGAGTGTAAACAAACAGCAGTGTAGTAGCACCAAGTGAACAGACGGAACGCAAAAAAAAGATGTTAAAATGCCGGAAAAGAACTGGGATTTACTGCCGCAGTTCTGCACAACCAACGTCTTAGGCTACCTTGTTTGCGAGTGTTTGGCAGCTGCTTTGGTAAATGTTTGACTCGCCATGTGTTTCAATAAATTAGTATAATAGTACAGTACATGTTTTGTATTACTCTTACTTTTTTCTTTTCTTTTATTTGACCGCTATATTATGCGGAAGAGGCTCTGAGGCGTGAGCAATATTTTTGTTTTCCTCGTGGGATTATTTTTTTCCTCTGCAGCTACAAATAGAGTTAATATTTTTTCCTCAACAAACTAGTTTTATCTGAAGATTGGGGTTAATCGCACCGCGGAGAGCTGGCCGGCAACTGCGTTTAGCTGGAGAAGTGGGGAATAAAACCCGTGTTTTGATCCGACCCCGGTCTGTGAGTGTTTGTTTGTGGTTTACTGTGGAAGGTTATGTTTGGTCGTCTTACAGCCGCGATCCAAGCAAGCTGACGACTCTTTTACTCTTTTACTCTGTTATCTCAGATACTTGGCCTCCGTGGTTCTGCCTCCGAGCAGGAAAGCGGTGAAAAGTTAAACCATTAGCGATCTTTTCCCCACGTTTGTTATGTGTGGAGCTGCTGCAGCTACAACACAGCAACGGGTTACCATGGTTTACAGAATAACGGAAAGTAACGATTACAAGTAAGACACAACGAAGAGGGAGCACGTCTGTACACAGTGCGCAGTGGTCCGAAGAGCAGCTAATGTAGCATCCAAAATGGCGGCTCTGCCAGGTGATGACGTCAAGACGACCCAGCCCTATACACAATGCCTTAGCATTTAACGAAAGGTATAAATAAAACAACCCTAGCCTTAATTTATTTTGAAGGGTCGTTTTTTAATCAGAAGGTTTCTGTTTTGATTCCCAATCCTCTTCCTTTACATGTCGAAGTGTCCTTTGCCGAGAGATTAAACCCCACTACAGGCACAATGTGTTCCCAAATTCTAAGTCACTTTGAATAAAAGCATTCAATAAAAGTGGCTAAATTAATGTAATGTGCAATTAATTTAGTGATTTGACCCAAATAA
This sequence comes from Cololabis saira, assembly GCF_033807715.1. Lineage (NCBI taxonomy): Eukaryota > Metazoa > Chordata > Actinopteri > Beloniformes > Belonidae > Cololabis > Cololabis saira. The sequence goes on from NC_084603.1 coordinate 6,281,209, forward strand.
ACCTTTAAAACACATCCTCTGCTGATGCACTCATTTTTCTTGTCATGGTTCCACAAAGGCAGACAGAGTGAGACATCTTCCCTCTTTCCTCTTTCCTCTTCTCTGCGCTGCACCCATTTGTACACAGGGAAGCACGAGGATGACATCTCAAGCCGATGAGTCCAATTAAACACGGTGCGGCAACGAACACAGCTATTTTTCTTCCTCTTGTTTAGATTTGAGTGGGACTAAAATAATGAAATCATACACCTTAGCTTCATCATTTAGGAACATAGCATTATTCAGTCTGTTGTTATTCCAGAGGGATCAGCTGACGAACAGAGCATCCTCGTGTGTTATGAGCCTGCAGTGCCCCCTGCTGGCAAAGCACTGCAGCTGCATGGCTACAAAGAATACCTGTAGTTGATTTAAAACTAGTGTGATTTTGCTTTTATTATCACAGAGGTTGAAGGGAAAATTCAATCAAATACTACATTTATTCTCTGTAGAACTGACAAGTCTTTAAACATCATCTTACTGTCATTTTCTGGGTCACATGTCTCAGCCCTATGTTTTCTACAACTAAATAATGCATGAAGTGATCCAAATATGCAAGGAAGCAACTCAGGCACTTCTTTTTTTTCATAAACATCAAAGTTTCATTTTAATAAAGTATGTGATCAATTTCATAAAGTGAAAAAAATCCATAATATGTCATCTACATTAAGAATAAACAATATAATATTTTTCTGGTTCAAAAATAGCCTCACTCATTGTGTCAGCATGATTAAACAAATTGTAATTTCTTAGCTTTATTATAAACAGTGCAGATGAATGACTATTCTGCACTGACACCTCAACCTAATAACAAATGTGCAAATGAAGTTTGTGAGTCAACTGTCTTATGACTTCAGGTAGCAGCCTTATATGGCAGAGGCCCAAGAAAGAACCTCCTCCTGTTTATGTTCAACATCAGGTATAAACATGATTCCTCTCACAATGGATGTTCGCTAATAGTTTGTGGTTGTTTAGTTGGTGACAGTCTGTATGCTGACTAAGGCGTACTCAGTCTACATGGCTGTCATCTCATTTTGCAGTGTCATGCTACCGTATTTGGGAACTTGTTTGATGGGTTGAAACTTTGTCTTGCAGGAAAACCATCAACCAATAATAAAATGCTCACTATGTTCATGTTCACTACAGTCATTCAGCCTCAAAACCAGACATGGCCTTGGCATGAGCGTATTTGAAGTTCAAACCATGCAGACAACAAATGCCCAACTGCTCTGACCACATTCGTAAACTCCAGCAAACCACCAGGATGGCAACATTGACCTTTATATTAGCTTGCATTGCAACATGTAGACCCAATCGTTTCTACAGTATTTGCAGACAGTATTGCAACATTTTCCTTCACTTGTGTAAGGGAATGTTTTTTTTTTTGGAAGTTACTGTAGATGGAAAATGTATGATTGAAAATCCTAGTATCACAGGGAATTTCTGAGTTTGGGGTTCAGGATGTAACTTTATACCGGTGCAAGTTCTACTGGTCAGGGACCACTTTCCATTTTTTCCAAAACCATCTGGGGTTGCTTTTGCTCAGGAGTTAAAGACATTGCTCTTTACTTGGAAGATTGTTGGCTAAATCCGCAACACCCCCTGGAAACAAAGTCTCTCACTTCATATGTTCCTCAGTCAAGTTTTTTGGGATACATTTGTTTATAATATAAAATGTAAAGTTAATAAAATCTGAGTTCTTATGAGGTCACTGGAATTTAAGATGTAATGTGGGGGCACATCATCACAAGACATTTTTCCTTTTCCAAACAATGTCATCTTTCATTAAAAGACTTGTATTTTACAGTTCTAGTTGCCCTTTAGGGCCATTTTTTAACATTTTGGTCCAGCACGCAGCTGTTCGCTTGTAAGAGCAGTGACATGTTGTAAATGTGAGTACATCTCCTCACATTCACTGAATGCCGCTCTCTAATTCCCATTTTAGACAGTGTTAAATCAAAGAGAAAGGGCATAAGAACAGTAATTATACAAAAATCCACCTTGATGGACCAAACCAAAGGCCAGCTGCAATCAAAGAGGAACTACTTGCTTCTTTGGAATGCTGCAAAGCAGACCACCTGACAAGCATTCACTTTAATCTTGTTAATCTTTATGTTTTTACGCCGTAAGCAGAACAAGTTTTTGATAGCTGATCCCTGGCTCTTTATTATTCTTAATTCATTTTATGAGTCAACTAAATTATTCCTTAAAGGAATAGTACAGCTGATTTTTTCGGTCATTAGGTTGACGCAGCTGGCCAAAGCCAACAGCTTTCAGCCAGGACGAGTTATACTTTTGGCTCTGCAGCTGGGGGTGACTTGGATGAGCATGCTGTATAAAGAATAGTGGAGGATCGTGTGAAGTTTCTGCACGAGAGTGAGAACCACTCTGTGTCACTAGATTGTGACCGGCTTTGAGAAACTGACACTCATTCAAGGCCTCTCCTAATCTCTTTAAGTTTAATAGGTCCATCGCCAGATGTTTCTCAGCATCCACTCAGAGGCCTCGGGTCCCACAATGAGAACGCCTTCGTTCATACTCTTCATAGTAATGCTAGGAATATGTTTTGGGATTTTGGACTCAAAGTACAGTCTGACATATCTGATCAAACTTATTAGACTTGACAGCACAATCAATTGCACTTTAAGCTGTTCCGACTGAAACCCTCAATAAATGTATTTATGTAAATGGACTATAAATCATGTTAAAATGCATGAAAAATGCTGTATTGACTCAGATTTTATAAGCAAAGTGCTACACTTGATCAAGTAATCACATAGGAAAGCCTTGAAAGGAGGTATGTTCATATTTTCTGCATGCATGTGATGGATTCTTGGACATACAGTACAGACCAAAAGTTTGGACACACCTTCTCATTCAAACAAATGGAGAAGTGTGTCCAAACTTTTGGCTCTGTACTGTATGTGCAAAAAATCTACAAGTAAGAAAAAGTGACAACATAGCCTGAGGATTAACCTTAATATGACACAGTGTTTTTGTGCGCAATGCCATTAATGAGATCACGTTGCAATGTCTGTTTTGTCCGGGACCCGGCTCAGCGGGCCGAGTAGCTGCAGGCCCCACAGGCACATCTGTACATCTGACAGTACCAGTGAAACACTGTGGGGGGGTTGGAAACACCTGCTCACATGCTCTCAGGAGTTCATGCACGAGGCTCGAACCAAGCGCCAAAATGCATCACACTGAGTGCAGTTATTTGATGTAATGCCATCACCAAGGTGAAGAAGACTAAAATACGGAACGGTTATGCAATTAAATCACCCTGTCTCAAAACGTTTACCGCTGCGTCCTATTATACACGACAGATTTACGGTTTTAATGCTCAGGAATGAGAAGATGATTCACCGTGAGGTCACATGGAGATCTCTGGATGCACGTGTGAGAGCAGCAGCGATGTGTTCACACGCTAATATCTGGATAGTTCTGATGTTTCTACAGGCTACTCCGGCAACTGTCCCTCTTTCAGTGAAGGAATAGCCGTTTGTCTTCATTGAAGAGACCAACATTGTGTAAAGAAAAAGATATACACACACATGTGAGATATCATGCATGGACAATACTGTGCTGGTGATAACTCAGGATATGTGGTTGCTAAATAACCTGAATTATGATCTTCTTCTGGCTTGTGAGCTATAAAAAGCTATAAAGCAGGAACTCTGTTTATTGTTCCCTCTCAGTGGAATGTGACTCTGCCTTTCTAAACGACCAGCGGAGCAAAACAACAAAATTCAAGGTATTTTTGTTATTTATTTGAGCATGTCTGCTTTCAGCTGCTTCGCACACATAGGTTTTCATCATGTGTGCAGCACTGGAGCAGAGAAACCATTAAATTATGTTGCCAGTCTGATTTACTTTCTTTGAAATGGCCACATCAGGCTTTGGTGGAGGACTTTGTTCCGTTGTTTGATGGTTGCAATCAACAGTTACATCCAGAGGAAAATATTACAAAGTCATCCGTGAAGTAAATATACATATACAGCACATATCTTTAAAAGGAACTAAATAAAGATTGTTTACATCTACTTCAGATCCAATTTGTGTTGAGGTGTTTCCTAAATCTCACGCTTCTTCCTGTAAAGGACAGAATGATGTTGAACACACATGCTCTAAGTTTTTTTTTTTTTTTTTTTAATAAAAAATAAACCCTTTGCCATGTGCGTAGTTGTGACCTGCATGTGTGTAATTTCAGCAGACTGCTCCCCTTTGATGCTGTGGAAATCATATCTGATGATATGAAGGCTGAACACAGCGGTTGCAGGTCACGGCAGCAGCCACCATCCGTCAAGCTCACAGATTTTGTACGACTGCGGTCCCCGTTTCCTCTGGTTAGGGGACCAGATGTCCTGCTGCGTCTGGTCTACGCAGAGCCGATCGCCATGTGGTCTGTTGGTTTGGTTGCAGCGAAACTTGTTCTGGGCTATCCGCTGGTTAGAGGGAGCCAGGAATATGAGGTGGAATGTGTTTCAGCATTTGCCTTTAGGGGCTGCCACAGCAGATCTCCTGTCTCTGGTCTACCCTGTCTCCTGCAACTTCCTCTGTTACACCAACCAACTCCACACATCTCTCAACACATCTAGAAATCTTCTCTTGGGTCTTCCTCTTTTTTCACCCGGCAGCTCCATCTCCAGCATCCTTCTACCAGTGTATTCAGTATCTCTCCTCTTTACATGTCCAGAACATCTCAGTCCTACTTTGTCGTCTCATCCTTTTTGTTTCTCTGATGTGCTAGTTTTTAACTCTATCTGTACTCATCCCTACCAATACAGGACTGTCTCAAAAAATTAGAATATTGTGATAAAGTTCTTTATTTTATGTAATGCAATTAAAAAAAACAAAAATGTCATACATTCTGGATTCATTACAAATCAACTGAAATATTGCAAGCCTTTTATTATTTTAATATTGCTGATTATGGTTTACAGTTTAAGATTAAGATTCCCAGAATATTCAATTTTTTTTAGATAGGATATTTAAGTTTTCTTAAGCTGTAAGCCATGATCAGCAATATTAAAATAATAAAAGGCTTGCAATATTTCAGTTGATTTGTAATGAATCCAGAATGTATGACATTTTTGTTTTTGTAATTGCATTACAGAAAATCACAATATTCTAATTTTCTGAGACAGTCCTGTATATTTAACTTGACTCTGCCTCCTGTTCAGTGCTGCTGTCTTTAAGTCACAGAAATGCTCGTCTCATTTCTATCTTGTAAGTCTTTCCCTTTTATTCTTGCTGTTTCATCACATTAAGCTGCAGGGGCTCTTCTCCACCTGCTGCCCCCTACATACGCTCCTTTCTTCACCTCTTTTCCACATCCCCACAGTTGAGCCCAGGATAATTTGCTTTTGAAATACTTTCTTGGGGGAATAAATTCACAGTGGACACCTTGGGTCAGCTCCCAGATATGCTGAACTCCGGACAAAGAAGCGGCCAATCTTTAGATGTCCGAGGCATCCGTGACTAGCAGACCTGAGGAGACTAACGGTCTCAGTATCCCTGGATGTCTTGAAGGACATAGGCTTTTTTTCCACATCAGACACTCTTGAATGCATCGTTCTTCAACAAACTTCCTCTGAAGCCCATCTCATGTTGTTCTAAGACGTTTAAACAGTAACTGTGTTCCTGGACATTAGTGTAGTCAACAAGCAAGACTTTTGTTGACATGTAAAAATACTTGTCATGATAACCGCCCACTCTTTTTACCGGCCAGAAACATTCATTAGTCTAGTCGCTACAACTTTGTCATTAGTCACTTTAACTCAAGTGAGTTAACACAGAGCGAGCTGAGGTGCAGGGAAAAAGTAACCACTGTGTTTCCTCAAGGGTTTTGTGAACAGAAAAGAAAATCAATCAACATACTTTTTTAGTGTGTGTTTCAAGGTGAAATAAAAGCTCAGGTGAACTTTAATGTGTATTCCAGTTTAAAGGACAGCACGTTAGTTTGAGGTTTGCATGTCTATAAAATCTATAAAGTAAACTACTATGGCATGGAGAACGGAAAATTGACATATTTTCCAGCAGTTGTGTAATGGGACCATGAATTTAAAAAAAGAAGAAGAAAAAAGGGGGAAAGGGAGGAGAGAATAGCTGATATCTTAAAACAGCTTGCCATGTGTATTTTCATGAGTACATGTTCCATTACAGCAGCGCACAACAAGGCTGAAAAAGCCATCAGCGATGTAAAAGGATATGGGCTGATCACTTGTTTCCACTGCTGAAAAAGGGAGGGGAGCTTGTAGCATTGTAGTCCGGCGCATGTGGAGCAGACGAGGCCCTGGCTGCCTCTGACTCCTGACATGTCCAACCATCAGGCCCGACCACAGGGAATCTGACTGCCGCATTTACAGCAACATGTAGAGAACAGATGTCTCCATTTACCAGAGAGCTCTCGTCGAAACTTTAAATACACTTATCAATATCAAATAGTTACACTTCATTTTTGTGCTTCATGAAAGAGTAAGACAGCACAGCCAACCTTTTTATAATTTATAATAATAAATAATCATTTATAAACGATACGGTGTATCGTAGTAAACATATATTGCTCATGAGAAAAATATAACTGTTGCTGAGTACTTTAAATGTATTGTTATGGGGTTACAGCTTATTTACAGTTTCTTTTTTGTTGTATTTATGAAAGCGAAATATGTAACCAAACATAATGTCACTTCTACGTAAACTCAAATTAGGTTGAATTATTTAATTACTTAACCCTTCGTAGTGGAGCTAAACAAACCTAAAGCTCCAGCAAATTTGATTTTCTTTGTTTTTCTGCCTTTTTTCCTACATGTTTCCGTACCTTTTTAATCTTTTACTTTTTTCTTTTTTTATTGTGTGTATGTCTACTGAATTGACCGAATAAGATAATTTACCCTGCAAACTGATACAATCTGGAGACATTTCCTTTCTTTTTGAGAAAGTTAACCAGTTGTTTATGATTGTTTTGAACTCATGTACTGATTAAGGCACCGAAGCATAAACTAATTGCACATTGACGTCTTTGTGAGCAATATGAGGTACAAGTACAGATGGTTCATAAGAGTACTTGTCATAACACTGAGTGGTTTCGGCATGTTCCTTAAGGATTTGTGAGTAAACAATGTAACTATTTATACTTTCTGGTGAATTTTGGTCCCAAAATCATGTTTCATCACTCCCCTTGGCATTTCTTTCCTGCTTTTCTGCATTATATCCGGAAATTTGAATGGTCTTGCTTTGAGATTCTCAGATTAACCGATGCAATGAAGTTTAGACTAGAGAATGGAAAATAAAAGAAAGAAATGGTACAAAAGAAAAATGAAAAAAGGGGAAAAACCCCACTTTGCTTTGAAGCCCCTATTATTGCCAATTACCCTTGTAAGTCATTAGTTCTTATCTCTCATATCCAAACTGACACTTATGATGCATCTCCACCATCATCACACACAGACAACACAACAACCTGTCCATCAAACTGCTTCATGGATGTTTTGTATAATTACATAACACCCATAAATATAAAAAAGTGATTAATTTCCCAGCAAGGGATGTGAAGGGTATTTGGATTGTCTTTGTTCTCCAGAAGATCTGAACGCTATATTTCATGTGAGTTTATTTTTGGAATTCAGATAAATCAGACTTTAGAAGGCCTTGCCGCAGATTTCTGCTCTGTCTGGATTTGTTTTGTGCAAGGTTACGGCAAGGCCAAGACTTCACAACCTGATTTAATGTGACCCAATGCATCTGTTCCCAGTTTCACGTTAGTGCCATAGAAACAAAAACAGAAAAAAAAGAGACTTGCTCTAACGTCTTGGTGATTTTTGAAGATCATACTTGCAAGCAGGTTTGATGTGGTTGTCTTTTAATATTGAAATGTTCAAATCTTCAAACTGTGTGATTACAGTTTTGAGGGACAATTCATTTTTTTCCCCCTCGCACTCAAAGGTGCCCTTTATTTCTTCTCAGGTCTGCTGTCTTAACCCCTCTTTGATACCAACCATTTAAAAAGCCCATAACATCAAAGACCTGTGTTCATGCAGACGGCTGTGCGGCAGGACATGAGCTTGCAGCCCAACACTTCCAGCTCCTTGGTTTTCATGAAGCACCCCTTCAGCTGGCAAAGAAAAGGAGTGTGGTTATTTTAGCAATGACTCCGAGGAGCTCATGCCCCTAAATAAATGGCTTGCTTTATTTCAAGTGACAGACCCAATTCTCTCTGCGTCCTCTCGCCTTTGGCAGCATCTTAGTCACCGTGAGCAGAAACAACGTAAGTTCTCTCTTTAAAGAAGCCAGTGGGAAAAGTAAAATGTGGATTTCATTTGAATTCCAAGAAACAGGGAAAAAAAGAAGGAGAGAAGAAGGAGGGGGGCTTATGCTTCTTGGTAACCAAAGCTGTGATTGGTTTTCTCACATGAAAGTGGAGATGATGGTTTTACGTGTCACATTTCATTTAAATATATTAGAGTATCACTGAACTGTCAAAAGCATTTTATAATTCAAGTGAAGGCACAGGGTTTGATATGAGACTTTAGACGGCAGGTGGGATATAATTAAAAAGAGAAAAGGGAAAAAAGTTGATTGAGCTGAATTATGGGAAGCGTTGAAAGGGAGTTCCAACTGAAAAGTTCCTGGTGGAAAAATTCCACTAGATTATTCCAAGTATTCCTGGCTGCAAGGGTCAGCGTAAGGCATTTAAGCCCACCCACTGTGATTTAATTATGTTTCATGTAAAACCTGGACTTGGTTCAGCGCTGATTTAATTTGTTAAGACATGATATCGAGTGGAGTCAAATAACAAAGGCTCATGACATGAGAAGAACTCACCAGAAGGTCGCTATTACTTATCCAACAATGTAACAACTCATCTTTCCCCAGTCTACACTCACTTTTACCGGTTTGTTTTTATTGCAAAGGGTGGGTGGGGCCACAACTCATTTTACGAGATCGTTAACAGTAATGGAGGGTAACTCAAATACATTTACTCAAATAACATACATGAGCCCATGTGGGCATTTTATATCGTGTAGGATTTACGATCTTGTTACTACATGACTCCACTCTGTGTTGAGGCTCAGCTAAGGCGGCTGTACATTTGATTAGATTAGAAAATGAAGAAAGAAAATCACATTAGCAGAAAAGTGGCTGTGAAAGACTGACAGAGAAGGCACTTTTGTTGGAGTTGGTCACTTTGAGGAGCAGTACTGTCATCAGACATGCTGGTACTTCACACCAACGGGGGGGCGTCCATCCAATTCAGTTTCAAAACACGCTCTGGGCCTGTTTACATCCTGATGCTTAACTCTTGAAGTGACCTTTTTTCAGATATTGTCAACCAGTTTGCAGTTTGAGTTTATTCATCCCTTCAAAATTCTTGCTTCTTGCTAAATAGTTACCTCAGCAGAAAATGCTGGTTCACAATGTCACACTTTGGCATCCTCTGGACGAGCTTTATGAACCACCGTGGAACGTGCTCTGGGCTTGGAACCAGTCACCGGTGCCAGACCCGTACAGCGAGCCTTTGGTGCCACGTGGACAATTCCAAAAAACCTCAACCCAAATATCTCTGACGCACAGTTACAAGAGAAGGGGTTTGCTTTCCCTTTTTCCCTAATAATGCTTTTTTTTCTTTTCTTTTCCGACTTGTTCTTAACCCCTTCTTTCCTGCTTTCTGCTTCGTAAGGTACTTGGATGCAAAATCACTCACATGGCCTTTTCAACTTTCTGAACCAAAAAACTCTGGAAGCCCAACTGAACATGATTACAAAGCTCATATCAGGTAAAGCCATTGTCATTTATTTATCTTTTTTAATGCAATTTTCCACTTTTAGTTTTGAATTTTCCAACATTTTAGAGGTGCGATGTCTCCTACCATCACAGGAATGTTGATGTTAACTTCAGTAACATCTAAGTCAGAGAGATGAAGAAAATACAACTAAGCCTTTACTGGAAAAAAAAAACAGTTAGAAAAGCCCATAAAACACACATTATTCCTCCTAACATGCATCATGTATGTTTACAAAGCTTGATTTATTCTCCTCACCAGAGCTTGCTGGTGGGTCAGAGGAGACCCCATAGCTGTGTGAAATGTTCTCTTATTTACAAACTCATGGACATGAGCTAACATAACCAACATGTCAGTCTGCTCCCGAAAACATTCCCCTGCAAATATACAAATCACTCCTGCTTAAATAACAATAGAAAAAACAAGACAATTCCCAGCTGTTTTGGGGAATTAGTGGCTTCGGGAAAGAATGAGTCTGGGCATGAGCTCCATACACATTTCATGGAAAATCAGAACTACCGAAAACTGTAATGCAGAGCTTGTACATAGGAAACGTGAAACTAATCTTTTTCCAAATGCATTCAGCTAATATTTTACTCTGTATATGTAACACTGCTTTTTACATAGTACCGGCACGTTTTACATAGTCATGTGTTTGTGAGGCCCAAGCAAAGCTTATCAGTGCCGGTTCATTTTAAGTCTTTTTTTAATATATAAAAGTCCAGCAATTTCAAGTATAACTTTTATGGTTATATCTTGTGTCTATTTGCTTCATTTCTATAGCTGCACTCCACCAGTAATAGTGTTAACATCAGCCATCAGTGGTTGGTTACAGGGATTCATATTTGATCAATAAGGTTGTAAATTGAGTTATGCACAAGAAAAATATCTGCGGCAAATCAAATGGGTCTGGTTGCGGTCCAAGATGCGATCAACCCTGACTCTAAATCACAAGGGGGTGAAGGGGAAGAAGACATTTTTTTTTTTTCTTAAATGCTTAAAAACAAAAAGGGAGGGGGAGGGTTTTTTCCCTTCGCTGCCGTCCTACCTGCCTCTTGTTGGAGGCTCCCGGTCGGGCAACTTGGAGTCTGGTGGGGACCCCCTGCTCGCCTCCTGGTGCATCATGGGTAGGTTTAATCTGACCCCCTGCTCGCCTCCTGGTGCATCATGGGTAGGTTTAATCTGACCCCCTGCTCGCCTCCTGGTGCCCCGGTCGGACCTCGCCCCTCATTGCAATGTATATATTACCAATTCTAACTCTGATAATTGTTCTTGGCATTATCATGATGTATTTTGTGGTGTATTGTTGTATTGTGTTGTGAGATCTCATGGGATGTTGTGTTGTAGTGTTGTTATGTTGTTGTATATTGTAGTATGGTGATATCATTTTGTTATATGTTGTAATGTTGTGAAAATGATTGTGTTATATTAGGATATTATTATGTTGTTGTGTACTATTATAGTTATTATATTGCATGTATTGCTTTGTATTGTGTCGGGCTGTAGTGTATCACTCTATATGGTGGTTATCTATTTATTTATTTATTTATTTGTTCATTTTTCAAATTAATATTCTTAATTTGATTGTTTGCTTTCATTATGTGTTTGCACATACACACACACACATGCACACACACCTAGATGCATGTCATTGTAGCTCGATGTTGTCTTTTGTAATAAAAAATTAAAATTAAAAAAGGATGAAATTGTGGTAGAAAGAGTCATTTTGATAATGTGTATGATTCTACATCTTGACAGTTTTGTTTTTTTTTGCTGTTAAGCAGCTAATAACTCCTGGTGTTTGAAAGTGTCACCCTGCAAATAAAAGACTCCAATACACTTCTCATTTCATGTCATTTTATTTATCAATAATGGTCTTGGCCAATTGTGTGAACCTCCCTGAGAGGAATATGGATTATGAAGAGCAAACGGTGTCAGAGCTGTGACATCATCATTAGGACGAATGCTCAGTCCGTCGAAGCAGGAACTTTCTACATTCATTTATGTTTAAAAATCATGTAATCATGAACTGTTGACTGTTTTTAGTCTATGCCATAGAACTAACCTGCCAGCATTCATTCATTTTGTATGTAAAAATTTTGATTGGAAATGTATCTAGCAGCTGATACTTATCAATTCAGTGAAATGAAACAAAACAAAAAAATAATTTGAAACGTGATGGGGAATAAGTCATAAATATCATAAAGTTTCAAATACTGGGTAGCGTTATGTTGTTTGATAGCCGAACAACATATCTGCTTCCTAAAACTGAATATACCTCCGGCTGATCCAATTTAGCATCAACCAAAAAGAAAGCGAGGAAAAGCAAGTATAGTCAAGGATTGTTTCATTTGCACACGCCAACAATGTAAATCTTCTTCCTTTGCCTCTAATGCCATCCCTCCATACCCTGCACTCCGTACTCCTCTGTAAGTTCACAGGGATCTGGACCGTAGCAGGAAACCACAGTATCTGGAGAAAACCCACACACGCATGAGGAAGACCATGCACACTCTTGACAGAAAGCTGGCACACCCATTAATGCACTTGTTAGGGTGCATTTGGTTGGACAAAGCATGTTGGTCATTTGAAAGACGTGTATTACCGATTTCCAAAAATGAAAAAAGTTTGACCCTACAATGACCTGCTGACCCATCCAGGGTGTACCCCACCTCTCACCCATGGGATAGGCTCCAGGAGATCGTATAGCGTATAGAGAAGAAGGATGTATGAACGGAAGTATGACCATGACTTTAATACCATTATATTCATGCACACAGTCGACAGAATGGTGTAGAAGTGTTTTATTTATGAAACAGAACAATCTTCAACACATGTCTGTAGAAAATGTGTATCTAACAAAAGTATACAAAAACATTTACATGTTGTGCAATGCAAACTGTTGGGTAAATAAAGAAAAATGGAAACCTAACATGGAAGGACATGAGGAGACTCAATCAAGTTACACGCTGACGTTTGTTTGATCCACACCACACAGTCACACACTCACACTTAGTCTCCGAACACCTTCATCTGGAGGCTTTTCCACTAATACAGTGAAGTTTCACAATATCTATAAATGATACCTATATCATGTCAATGAAAATGTATTTTGTATAAAACATTTTCACTGTATTTCATGGTCACAAATCCGATACACAGAAAATTCAGCGGCGTGTACATTACACCAGGTTCACTAAGGTGCCTAAAAGGAAAAGGTTTAGCACCCAGTTTTAACGAGGGGCCTGCTAGAGAAATAATGGTAGAATGAATCAAAAATATTACACTAGTATATCACTCTGAGGATAAGGAAGCCCTAGGTGAAACTAAACTACTAGAGGGGTATATCATGAAACTGGTTCAACACACTCAGGCCTGCTTTGAGAGCGGCAGCTCGAGAAACTTTAAGGTCACAAGATCTCTGCTTCTGGCTCTCTGTGCGTGGCATGCGTCATTTTGCTCAAATTCTTGAGTTTTGCCAGGAATAAAATTATAATGGTCTGGTCATGCGCTCTCACTTTAGGCAAACGGTGCAAATACTTTTGATTGGAGGCGATAATTAAATGAATTATAAATAATAGGAGAAACACATGGTGCACAAACTAATCCAAAGTGGTATGCCGACGCTGTGGCTTCATCATTCCTTTTACAAATGTGAGATATGTCATGTAAAATTTAAAACCAGATTACTCAAAAAGTTGAATTAAGGGACAAATTGAAACATAAGCTGCTCTGGACCAGGTTAAATCAGCATGGTGCTGTATCCAGGTGGAAAGAGAGGCACTTGGGAATCACTGACAGACTTAGCTAGTCCACCCATCTCACTTCGTAGTTTACCCCTCAAAATGAACTTCTTTCACGTCCATAGACGTCTGCTGCACTTATCCATGAGATTACTTTAAGGCCACTTTATATTCCTCTGAAAGATTTGAAAAACTAACAAAGAAGTGCATTACAACACACACAAAAAGATCTAACCATATTGTAATGAGTTATCTTGACATTTGTGATATTCAGTTATATGTGTCAGTGTAAACAAATAAATAAATTATTTACAAAACTAGCAAAAAATTCAAACAAAACAAAACGGGCGAGGCTTAAATAATTTACAAAAGAAATTATAGTACAGTCTTAGTATAAACATCTTTGGCAATATTGAAATTGTTCACTCAAGTTCTCTATTGAAAAATGCATTTAGGATTAAAAAGAAGTTGGAGAAACAGAGATGGACTAAATGATTTATGACAGGAAAAACAAGCTGCAGTGTGTAGGGAATCCCCATACAGCGTGTATGTGGTTGCACAATGAATTCAAAAACGTAGAATAGGTACATTAGTTATGATTAGATATTCTGCAAAGGCTCTTTAAAATGTTCTCCGCCATCAGTTTTTCTTTCTCGGGAAATGCGTACAAGTCGCAAGGGAGACTGAAATGTGCCCCGATATTATCTCCAGTCCGTGGATCAAGGCAAAGCATGCAAGTGTGCAAAGTCCCGTTTACGTTGAAATGGCCCCAGCAGAGATGTGATGTTTGGTTTGAGAGATTCTTGTCTTTTGCCGTCTGATGTTTTTCTACCCAGCTTGGTTCAGTTATCTGCAGGAAAATTGAGAGAACAGCTTCCATTATCGCCACATTCAGGATCAAAAATCAGATCCTCAGTGAGACTCACACAAGACTCACAAAAGTGCAGGAAGAACGTGTGCAATGTGGCCATTAAGAAGCGTGTCATCACAAACGTAGCCGTGATCGTGACAGAGAGCTGCAGGCTTGATTTTTTCCCTGTTTTAGTTTTCAGCACAAAATCTTAGGGCCTTGACTGACTCGCAAGACCTCTCACAATGCGTCTGCGGCATTGTACGCAGGCAAGCTCACGAGTGTCAGACAACACACAACACATAAATCCTCTTACAATTACCTTGTGAACACTGTTGGAAACTCCGGCTTATCTGAAGTTTGAAAAAGATGTTGACAGTTTTCAGATCTGAATACATTTGTTAGGGATGGAGAGGGATTTCCCTCCCATTGTCTGATCTTAAACACTTATCAGTGTAGCTAGATCACATTACACATGCCCCACAATAAACACAGATATTTGCAGCAGTTGTTTAAACATCTGCATATGTGGTCATTAGAAAAATATCTTTTGCTTCAGTGATGTATGTTTTCCTTGAATTAACTTGTGGCCATTTATATTTGCAAGTGATTTATTTTAATTAGAAAAGTACCCGTAATTATCCTTCTTTCAAAACATCCTAAACACAGTGACAGCTGCCGACTTTGTGTTCAAAAAGAAGCTTGAAAAAAAAAAAGATCTAATTTGGTTTCTGCTTGTCATGAGCCATTTTCTCAAAAGAAATTGTAGCACAACGAAAAAATACTCACCTCTACAATCATACTTGAGATCGGAGAAGAAGACCAACTCTTGCGAGAAGACGAACAAGCCTAACCTGCCACCGGCAAATGTCTTGTCATAGATTGGTCCAGAGTCAGCCATGATCTGTTTGCCCTCGTAGACCACAACCCTGCACAACGGCAACTGTTAACTTTTTGCAGTGACAGACTGACTGACAAACAGACGGACTGATTTACCTTATAAAACCAGTCTTTGGTCTGTGGATGAGATGCCACCTGTAAGCTGTGTAATCCTTCCAGCCGATGTTTTTGGGGTCATGCCACAGAGTGCGCACCTGTAAAAACAGTGAATTACATTGAATGTAACAAAACCCTTAAAAACAGATCTCACAGCGTCTGGATTGCATCCCACCTGTCCCGCAGTGTTGCCCGTGTGCCACAAAGCGTTCCTGAGGTTTTCCCCAGTTCCCGTGGTGGAGTTGACAACTTTGAGCGAAACGCCCGAGACGCCAAAAGCCTTGGAGGGCTTGTCCTCCCAGTAGGTCTGCGTGATCTGCTTCCACATCACCACGTAGAAGCGCCCGCTCGACTGGTAGCTGAACACAAAGCCGGCATAGTCGTCGTCCCTGTCCGTGTTCACGTACATCGTTCCACTGAAGTCCACAGCGATGAACTCATCAAACCCTGTGATGAGGAAGAGAAAATACAAGCGCTGCAACTAGGGATGGGCGGTATGGACTAAAAAATGTATCACGATAATTTCTGGCATTTATCCTGATAATGATAAAAATGACGATAAAAAAAAATACCAATTCAATTCCACCTTTGTAACTATAAATATATCTCCACATTCAGTCTTTGGAGCCCCAAAAACACTGCTCTAAAAGATACTAAATGCTACTAAACTACACCAATTAAATGTAATTAATAAAAAACAATTAAATTAGTTACACCTTTACTGCAAAACTGTAATGACTCCTCTCTCTCAGATCTTTCTTTCTTTCTTTCTTTGTTTCTTTCCTTCTTTCTTTCTTTCTTTCTTTCTTTGTTTCTTTCTTTCTTTCTTTCTTTCTTTCTTTCTTTCTTTCTTTCTGGCTCATATCTTTCTTTCTTTCTTTCTTTCTGGCTCATATCTTTCTTTCTTTCTGGCTCATATCTTTCTTTCTTTCTTTCTTTCTTTCTTTCTTTCTTTCTTTCTTTCTGGCTCCTTTCTTTCTTTCTTTCTTTCAGGCTCATATCTTTCTTTCTGGCTCATTTCCTTCCTTCCTTCCTTCCTTCCTTCCTTCCTTCCTTCCTTCCTTCCTTCCTTCCTTCCTTCCTTCCTTCCTTCCTTCCTTCCTTCCTTCCTTCCTTCCTTCCTTCCTTCCTTCCTTCCTTCCTTCCTTTTACGTTGTGCGTGGATTTACCATGGGGAATTTTTTGACGGTTTATCGTGAACGGTAAAATATCGCCCATTCCTAGCTGCAACTTGCTGCAGGGGTCCAAAATATGTTGAAATGAATGAGTTGCATGTGTGCTGCTCACCGACGGCAATGCCCGGGTCAGAGTTGGCGGTCTGCACCAACTCTTTGCCCTGGTGTCTGACCACCCAGTTGGGATCAATCTGGGTGGTTCCTTTAGGATCCAGGTGGACCATCTGGAACTTCCGGAAGTCCGTGATACTGATGGCATTGTTCTCAGGACACACGTCCAGGATATCTGGGATGCTGTCATTATCAAAGTCATCTTTGCAGGCATCCCCTCTTCCATCGCCTGAATAAAAAGAAGAAAGAAAAAAAAAAAGACGTGACTAAGGTTGACCTTATTCTGCATGGGATGGAAAAATATTGAGCTCAAGCGAGTAATAAAGTATCATAATACTCCCACTGGCGTGGCTGTTGAGGAGTTCCTCCAAGTCAACGTGAAGAATGAATGGAAACCTAACAATTCCTCCCAGGAATCTGGTTTTAATACCGGTGCCAAGTCCACTAAAGCAAACCAGCCATCTTTTTAATGCTGTGACAACTTCCACTGATAGTTGTAAGTATATGAAGCCTGAAGACTATTAGAGTTGGACTCCAGGCCAGCAACTTAGGAAGAAAAGACTGCCAGGGGCTAATGAGGACCACTGCGTGGAAGTAGCTAGTTAACTTCTGTCACCAGCTTTGTTATTGCACAAGGCGCTCTAACGATTGTATCAAATAAACACCATGTGACAGGCTTTGAAGAGTGTGAAGGCTTCGGTGTCCAGAGCATTCCCCCCTTTATGGTATGTTTCCAATAACAGACAGCAGTTAAAACTCCAGGTAACCCTGCATAAATTGCCCACTGTGGATTAATCATGAGCGAAAGCTTAAAGGAAATAAAAACTTCACAACCTGGCATGTGCCCTATTAACTAGCTCACTAAAGTCATGCGGAATGACCTCACCCCTACCAGCCCAGTCGTTGGCTCCTTCCACAGACACCACATTTCACACCTGCTGCAGTGATACTAAAGAGGTTTTTCCATAAAGAGGGTCAGTCCAGCTCTTTTTCTTTTCTTTTTTTTTATTTGGTTTCATACTGTAAATAATACAATCTCCACTGAATGTAGAAACACTGCAAACCGCTGACCACAGCAGCATCTACTTAAGGTTAGCAGATCCCAGAATGAAATGCAACTTTGCTTCAATAAATATTTCCCGTAATGCCAAATTATATATATAAGATCTAAGATCATGAATGTAGTAAGTATTAGGGCTGAGCGATATATCGAGATTTTAATATATATCGATATATTTTCAAACGCGATATGGTACGAGACAATATCGTTTATATCGATTTAATTTATTTTATTTTTTTATTTTTTTTATGATTTTGATATAGCTTATTTTGTGACAAATTGACTTGAATGTTTTACTTGAGATTTGCACAAATGTTTTGTTATTTGCACAACTGTCAACCTCAGTGGAAAAGTCTGCCTGTTACTGTCTACATTGTATTAATTGCACAGTGTATTTTAATTTAATTGTTATGCAGGAAAGGGATATTTGTTTTATTTTATTCAAGAAGCATTTTTATTCTATGTATGCAGGCAGTTTATTTTTATTTCATTTGTTTTATACATTTTGATATTGTGCAGACCTCTGTTAATAAATGTACCTGTGTGACATTTGGCACGAGGCTTTGTATTAGAACTGACTGTTTTTTTAAGGGTTTGCCTCAGAAAAAAATGAAGCCAACAGAGATGCTATGCTATAATGCTTTGGAGGAAACCCCAATTATGTCACAGAAAAAATATCGATATATATCGAGTATCGCCATTCAGCTAGAAAATATCGAGATATGACTTTTGGTCCATATCGCCCAGCCCTAGTAAGTATTTTTCTAGGCATGTATGTATAACTAACACTCAGACCTGCTTTTTCAGGGCCACAGCAATGGGACAGATATTACTCTGCTGGGCTCTCCGTGGGAGCTTTAAACACTTGAAATGTCACATCCTTACCATCGGCGTCCACCTGGTCTGGGTTGGGTGTGAGTCTGCAGTTGTCCTTGTCATCAGGTATCCCGTCATTGTCATCATCATAGTCGCACGCGTCTCCTTTTCCGTCTTTGTCGTGATCCGCCTGGTTGGCATTTGCCACGTAGGGACAGTTGTCTAAATTGTTCTGATGGCCGTCTTCGTCAATGTCCTGGTTATTGTCGCACTGATCTCCAACCAGATCGTTGTCTGTGTCAGTCTGTTGGACAAATACAAGAATGAACACTTCATGTACTGACAGATACGATGATACTAATTGTAATTTAGGGGCCCTACCTGGTCCGGGTTATGAAGCATGGGACAGTTGTCACACTGGTCCCCGACTCCATCCATGTCCGTGTCCTTTTGCTCCGAGTTGTAGACGTAGGGGCAGTTGTCACTCTCATTAAGAATTCCTGTGAAAGAAAAATACGTTATTTGATGATAATATCTTCTGAACTGAAATAATAAGTATAATGAAAATGAGTTGTCATTAAAGCATTGCTAATTTACCATCTCCATCAATGTCCACTGCACAGGCGTCCCCTTCTCCGTTATGATCAGTGTCTATTTGTGCCGGGTTGTGATCGTAAGGACAGTTGTCACAGCGGTCACCAACTTCATCCTTATCAAAGTCGAACTGGCGAGGATTGTAAAGGAGGGGACAGTTGTCCTGCGAAGGAAAAGATGCGCTTATTAAGGAGCTGTTTAATATCTAAGCTTGGAGTGAAAGCTGAATATGCTTGTAGAGGGTTAATTTACATAAGCTGGTCAAGGTTTTTCACTCCAGGTAATATAAAACTGTGAATCTTTTTTTTCCATTATATTTTGTATATATATATATATATATATATATATATATATATATATATATACCATATTTTCTGGACTATAAGCCGCACCTGTATATAAGCCGCATCCGCTCTATTTTTAAAAAAATAATTAAAAAAAGATATACAAGCCGCACCTGTATATAAGCCGCATCCGCTCTATTTAAAAAAAAAAAAAGAAGATATTTAGCCGCAGATATTTCTGTTGTTAGATTAGATATTTACTACATGTACAGAAGGATTTTGAACTGTAAATGATGTACATGTTTGTACCTAAATAGATCCTTTCCTAACCGTGTCTTTTAACACGGCAGCAACTTTGCTGATTAAAAAGGGACAGAACCAAGAGAAAATAACCGGTATTTATTTATCTGTTTGAAATCTGCTTCTACTTCTATCTGCTAAAGAAGAAGTAGCGTATTCTTCTTTGCATTTATTTTGTCTTAGTTTTGATTTTAATTCTGGTTAGAGCACCCCGAGCGGTGGAAAAAAATCCACAGAATAGTATACCTATTCTACCTTTGTATAAGCCGCATGGTTCAAAACCTATGAAAAAAGTAGTGGCTTATAGTCCAGAAAATACGGTATATATATACACTTAGCGAAAGAAGGGTATAGTGATAGAAATTAAGTGTTAGGTTTAAGATTTTAAGATTTAGGTATTTTAAAGTGTCTTACCCTTTCATCCAGAATTCCATCGTTGTCATCATCTTTGTCGCAAGCATCTCCTTGGCCGTCTTTGTCAAAGTCTTCTTGTCCGGAGTTTGGAAGATTCGGACAGTTGTCCTGAAACAGAACCAGGAAGTTCCTAAGTTTTGCCAGCTGAGTTTGGTGTCAGCGTCAAATCAGCAACATCAGCCATGTCAACTGCTAAAAATACCTTATGGCAGTGAGACGTGGTGTTTGCACTACACACAAGGTTCTGATTGGGCCATCCATCCAAGTCCGAGTCTTCACCGCAAATGAAGCCGTCTCCGGCGTAACCGGTTCGACACTCACATTTGTACATGGGATCACTGAAGTGGCTGATGTAGATGCATTCGGCATATCTGTGACAGCTGTGGGTCTTGTCCTTGCACGGGTTCTCTGGCTCACACACCTAAAAGAAACGAAGAGGAGAGGTAAAACAGTTTATAAGATGTACAACAAGAACTGGATCTACTGCATGACCCATATCTTAAAACTTTAAACACAGTTTAACCAACTGATTTGTTCAAATCAGGATTGATGTCTACTATCATTCAAGGAAAGAGCTTGCCCTTTTTAGAGTAGGGCCTACTTTGAAATTATGGAAAAAGCCAAAGTGTGGCCACTTGTGGGAATGGTTAAGTTCATATGATCTGATTTGATTTCATCATTTGATGATGACCTACTTCCTACTTCCGCCGCTTTTACGGGTTGAGTCATTCAAAACAACCAAACACTATCAGAAGATGAATGCAACAACAGTTTAAATGCAGTTCCATGAGCTCATGGTGCTGCAATCACAGACCTTGATCAAAACTAGGAACTGGAGTCTCTTAATGTAATCAATGACACCTTAAATCAGTTAGCCAAATTGAGGCATCCTGTTCCAGGCAGGCGGCTGCAGAGGCCGATGGTTTACCACATGTTTGATGAGGGATGTTAGGAAATGGATGCAGAATGCATTTATCACATTTCCAGGTGGTCCGTACATTTGTACCAGAAAAGAAAACAGCTGTTGTCCAATCAAGTATGACATATATGACATGTCATACGCGAATATGCGCATCAAACATGTAGCAGTGATGACTTAATTTCATTTTGTTGCAATGAAGAGCTCTGATCCGTTCAGAATCTACAATTGAAATAGAAACACCAAAATGTGTTCAATCTGACTCTGATCTTACCACAACCAGATATGTGTAACATATGGCTGCTGTTAGGATTTGTCCCACCCCTGCGTGCTGATACTGCATCAGAGTGAGTCACCTTTACACATCATTGCCTTCCCTTCAATACTCTACAAACAGCATTCATGAAATAAATGAAGCTCCTAAATCATCCGAACTGCTGCGCCTTCAGTCGTTTATAAATTTGGATCTGACATACAAAAATCCAGGCAGCTGCTTTTGAAAAAAAAAAAAAAAATGCCTAGGAGCTATAGATCCGCACCATATCCCTCACTCTTACCGCTTTCACTTCTTCAAGACTACCCCAGTTTAAGCGGCACCGCACCAGAGGTCTGTTGAAGGCACTAAATGAGAGTAGCGCCAACTCACTTGTTTGTTCTTCTTGGCAGCGTCCACTCCCATACCGAAAGGCTGGGTGCCCTTGTAGCGCTTGGGACAGGGCAGGCAGTGGAAACCTGGATCAGTGTTGACGCAGCGCTGCGTTCCACTTACTTTGTAGCAAACATCAGACACCATGTCACACTAGGAAAAGGAAAAAAGTGCATCAGCAAAATTCAAAGAAACGCATGAATAAATGAAGTCTCAAAAAAAAGAATGGCTTTATTTTCACCTCATTAATGTCCTCACAATGAGTACCATTTCCACGGAAACCGGCAGGGCATGGGCCACACTCCCAGGACCCGTCTGCAGAACTGCTGCAATCCACTCCCCCAAAGCACGGGTTAGACAGACAACCATCTGTGACGAGAATGGAAAATAAGCTTATGTAAACACGAATGTACTGGCATAGTTTGTGTCCTAACTGTCCAACTTGAATGTTTATTTATTTTTTATCTCATCTTTATCCCCAGAATGACTGTCTTCTTAGTCATAAAACTAAGTGAAACGATGTGCTTTTGGTTAAATGGCTGAAACCATCGGCTGAAGTTTCCGATGCTCACCGATAGGGCAGTCTCTCTTGTTGCAGCTGTCACTGTCGTTGGCCTCGCCGACACACTTCTTGCCACCGTACTGAGGTTGAGGACTGTTGCACTCACGCGAGCGGCTTTTGATTCCACCTCCGCAGGTTGCAGAGCAGGTTGCCCATGGAGACCACGGTCCCCAACCACCATCAACTGAAAAGATTCACACGTTAGATATGCAATGCCTTGGAAAAGGATAATCACCCCCATTAGTGTATTTCCTATTTTGTTGCATTACAACCTGTAGCCCCACAAACCTGGAAAGTGGCAAGAAAATAAAGTTCATCTTCGACTGTAAAGAAAAGGAAAGAAAAAAAAAAACAAAAGATGCCATACTTTTTTTTTGCAATTTGCAATTTTTTTCACTTTTAAAGCTGGAGAGTTGTGCTGATATAATCATATAATCTCCCCAAAACCAAGTTCAATTACAAATTGTAAGGCAACAAAATATGAAGAATTCAAAGGATGAGAATGCCGCCACATGACATTGAACTTCATTGCTTAGAATTTTCAGTGTTTCATTTCTAAAAGGAAAGATGAGAGTTTGGAACTTGATCCTGCAAGAAAAAAACATACTGAGCTGATTTTGGTCAACATTTCCTGAGAGATTGACAGGAGGCCACACCGGAATTTTGCCTGAGGGGAGCCAAAGGCTCATCATCGGCTACATGTCCTGGTTGCTGAAAAGGAGATCCTGCGTTTGAAAAATCACCCCCTTCACTGACATACTCACTTGGACACGGTTTGGCAGTGCAGCTCTGAGTCTCCCTCCCACTTCCTTCACAGTCTTTGCCCCCAAGCTGTGGTACCGGAGCGTTGCAGTGGCGTATCCTGGTGATCTGTCCTTCCCCGCAGGTTACGGAGCAGGACGACCATGGAGACCACAAGCTCCACCCTCCGTCCTGGCGAACTGGGTATGAAACATGAAACGTTACTGGCAAAGAAATCCAAAACGCTTGCCACGTGCCATCCTCCATATTTCCATTTATATAAACAGTAATCAACTATATATTTTTCAAAAAAACAAAGACTAGAAGCCACCACATTCTGTAAACACTGCACGATATTGGAAACAGCTACTAAGCTTTCAGAGACTTTGTAAGATCCTCGTGCCAGTATTTATGTCACTGTGGGTAAACTATCTCCTTGTGGTTAGACTGATTTAGACTCTCACACGGCTTGAGTATAATGTTGGCTTCACGCAGTGGCACATGCTGATCCAATAACCGATCAAATACCCAATTTATCAGCTTCAGCCTCCAGCACAAATCTAGCAAAAGTGCGACACATCATCTGTGTTACATCCAACCTCAGCAGGGCAGTGGTGAGTCATTGGACTAAGGAACACCCTCTAATCCAGTGATTTATTTGGGATTAAGTCTGACTGGGCACACCCTTCAGCCCGACCATGTGATCGACGCATCCACCACACTCTTGTGACTTCAGACTTCAGAAGAGTGAACTTGGTGTTGTGGCCTTAAAAGGACCTCATCTCATGCTGAACTGAGCAGTGTTGTCTTTTCTTAAGCTCAATAATGTGCCCTCCACCCCCCTTCCCACATACCAATGTTTTTTTTACTATCACAGGGGCTGGGTCATGCTTAATTCAGTGCAGATTACCACTGAGACAGTGACTACTGGATGCCATAAGTCAAAAAAAGTCCTCACCACGGCTGTCACATTTGCCCAGGCTGCACTTGCGGGTCTGGATCGAGGCTCCCGTGCAGGGGTTGCTGGTAGCGTCACACGACCGTCCCCTCTGTTGGGTTCCTATCCCACAGGTGACCGTGCACTCCGTCCACTCTGACCAGGGGGACCAGCCATCTTCGCTGTCTTTAGCTGGAACAAGCAACGTCAAGTTTTCTTTTTTATTCAGTTTCAGTCCAAGGAAAAACTGCAACACCCTTTTGTGCAGCTATGTGAGTCTGTTAATCAAATGACTTCATCTGAGGAACAATAAGAGCTATTCTTAATGTCAATAAAAACATAGCTCACTCCAATAAACTGGTCGCAACAGTCTTGTGGTGCTGAAGTTTAATTCGCATGTTTTACTGTTTTATGGCAACACTGCTCCATCGATTTAAAAGGGCATCCATGCATGTGTTGTGTGCATGCTTGCGACTTCATTTATGAGGAGATCCCAAATACTCACGCATGCACACGGGGCAGCATTCGCCATCGATGAAAGAGGGGCTGGCGCAAGCCACTGGTGGGCAAGTAATCTGGTGACACACAATCTTGGACTCCTGCAAAAAAAAAAATCAGTGAAAATTACAAACACACCAGGGCCGTTGATCCCTTCAGTAAATGTGTGTAATTCTCTATGACATTACCTGGCAGGTACACTTAGTGCAGCTGTCTACTACCCAGTCTTCCTTGTCCTCAAACAGACGGCCGTCCTGCCAGCACATGTTTTTCTCTTTAGACTCCTTCATTCTCCCAAGGGCCTCTTTCATGACCGTGTTCTCCTCTGTCTGAACATACAACAACAGATTTGCGGTCAGGGAGGAGACAATTCACCAGCGATTAGGACACACTCACGAAAAAGCAGGACTACTGCCACTACTGGGGCAGAGCGAGTCGAGTGCTGACAAGCTGATTTTGTCCGAGATTCCTCTTCAAGTTTTTTTCGCTAAAAATCCTTCAACTTAATGTCTATCCTTCCATCATATTTATATCAGGGTTCAATGTCGCCCTGGGGGGGGAAACACGACCTAATCATTTTTGCATGACTTCTCAAGCGACTTGCGAAAGAAAAAAGAAAAAAAAAATCTGAAAATGTTTAAACTGATAAAATCAAAAGGTTATACCTCCACAAAAAAAAAAAACCTTCAAAGATTTATTGGCAGTACTTCATCTAACTGAAGTTTTTTTTCCGGCATTAAACTTCTTTACATCTCTATTGCTTCGGGGAAGACAGACCACGGAAATGTGCTGCTTAGTTATGCACATTGCAACCTCCAACCCACTTGGAGGATCTCTGACTTGACTCCTCAACACTTGGGAGCTGTCAGTCGATAAACTACTGCCAAGGATCCGTGCGCATGAGTGCGCGTGTTCGTCCTCCCGGATAGGGAAACAGCAGCGTGCAGAATAAGAGTCTGAGACACCACTCGATCTGGAAGAGCCTCAGGGACCCTTCTCATACCAGCTTCTTTTTTTCCCCCCCAAGGTTCATGCCCAGATTCTCTTATTGCTGGGAGGCTCCCAGAGGAAACACATGGGCTGTTTAAACAAAGCCAGACATTAGACTGGACCCATTCGCTGCCAGGGGAACACTTCCTATATCCACATGTAACATGTCATAAAATCTGTCTGACTCATGCTGCCTCAGATAGCAGGAGTCAAATGGGTTCAGCCACCAAAGGCCACTCTATAAACAGTCCTGTGGCTACTTACTGTTTGCTTTCAAACCAATATAGGTTACCTAGTAACCCAAATCAAGCCTCTTACTTTCTGACTGCATCATCATTCCAAAAATTTAAATGAATTCCCGTACACAAAGACGGCTTTTACAGCCATCCACAAAATGATCTTCTGAAATTCAAAACAGGCCCTGGCTTCTCTAAAACAAACACATGTCAGAGTTGGGTTGATTTAAACTAGCGATGAGAGAATCGGTCAAGCTACCACACTGATTTCCACACTTACCACTTTTTGCAAGCCATCAATAAGGTTGCTGACGACAACGCGCAGGCCTTTGAGCTCCTGGAACAAGGTGCTCAGCTCCTCACAGGAACGCTCGCACATCTCTGAGCCCAGGTCGTCCGTCTTCTGACCTATGATGTTGGTAGTGATGGACGGACTGACATCCACAATTTCTGTGCTCTCACTCACAATATTGGTATCATCTGGAAGATAGGAAAAGAACGAGGGGAATCAGAAAAGCGAGCACATGAAACCGCGATGGAATGATGAGATGGAGAGATAGGTTGGTATGGATGCAAGAATGGTGTTGAGGGATCAGAGTGGTTTCCTGTTTTTCTGGGGAGAAACAACAAAGTTGTAAATGCGGTGTTTATTCTGTTATCGCAACCAGATGTGTCTGAAATGGTGATGGTAACTCGACGTGCCAGAAATGACAACAGGTTTGGCGTTGGGATGGGGGAAGACCGGAGAGGATGGCACCGCTAAGCAGACATCTGGGTGTTCCTCGAGTCAAGAAAAAAAATGGTGACCATAAATCTCACTGACCTTTTAATGAGGGGAAACTCCCAAAAGACTGGGGTGACCACAGAGATGGAGTCACAAGAAATCTATCAAACTGATGGTCTTTTTGAGCCTTAGTAGCTCAAAACTAAAGACTAGAGTTACCTTTGTGTAGATAAGGGGGTGAAAATCCCTCAGTTGCAGCATTTTTTTTTTAACACTGTTGCTTTTAAATAGAACCTTTTCCTTCGGCGTGTACTATGAACGAGGTCACGACGGTTTACCACATGGCTGTTTGAAGGGCGTAATGAGGCTAAATGTTAAGTTTTCTTTGCACAATCGCTACATCTGGAGCAGGAGATCCAGCCAAGCGTAACGTGTCTGCCAGCTGTGATCTTTGTACAACAAAAACAGGCTACAGGTCACACGGCAGGACAGGGCAGCGCGTGTGGGTGGAGTTTGCAGTGAACCTTTTTGACATCATAACTACTACCCAACATGTATCTGAATCGACTGAACTCTAATTTATAATTCCACACTATATGACTCTATCATTTCAAAAATAAGCATACAGGAAAAAAAAGAAACGGATCAAAGCTCCTTGGAATTCCTGTCATTCGGCCAGTGCACAGTACTTATCTGCAACTGGTCTTGGAGCTGCCTATGCAAATTAATGAAGAATAATAGCAGGCTGGAGCCCCTAAATCAAGAAGTCATGCAAATAGCCCAGTGATGTCCCAATACGTTTTTATTTCCTCTTCAGTCTGCTGGAATCATTCAAATCTCACGAGTGCTCATCTGTGAAAGCATTTACACATTCTTCGCTCCCAAGTAGAGACTCTCCATTCTGTTGAAGTACACAGAGGAAAGGGTTTGAAAAAGAGCACGAAGCCGGGGTCATTTTCATGATGCTCATTAATGTCCAGTGTGACAGCTTTTATGAGTGTGGTTGGCGTGGGTTGGAGGATCACTGTGGGCATTAAACGCTCTGCCAGGGCGAGAGCTTGACCATTACCAGTCAGCATGCAGAGGACTTCAAGGCCTTGGTGACAAATTTCGCTGCGTTAGGTGGACTTCAATGCTTCTTGTGGCAACAGATGTCCGAAATGGAAAAAAAATAAAATGACACACTGCATATGGATTCACTTTGCCACAGCACACCAAAGACTCGGTTTCCATATCTGGTCACCATATTGGTTTCTTGCAAGAGATGGTTAAGTACAGACTTATACTGAGTTATCTGTGTCTTTGTCACGGTTGCTGCTCTTCGTGTGAGCCCTGCAAATGATCACGGGGTCCTTATTCTTCATGTGAGCATAGTTTCAGCTGAGCAAAGCAACCCAATCAGCCAATTTATGACCTCACCGTGCATGTGTCTGTGTGTGTGAGAGCAGCTGGAAGTAGGAGCTGTGAGCTCTGAAGTATAGCATTCACTCCCTTTTTCTAGTTTCTCTCCCAGGGGATTATCCCTAGACTACCGCCAATGGAAACAAATATAAGCATCTGTATCTCCTTTTGTTCACTGCTCGACCTGGAGCCACTGCATTGACGCCGCTATTTCCCCGAACATGAAGTGACCGTGGGGAAATCTCCCCACGTATTAAATCTGCAAACTTTCTGACCCATTTAACGCTAAATGAGCTAAATTCATGCAGAAGGGGAGAACAGACGACGCTAACGTGTTTGCTGTGGCCGATACCTAACGAAACACAGACACCGTGTGTTGGGGGATTGCATGTGAACAAGTTGCCAAGACACATCTGCAAGGTTTTAGGCTTGAAACAGTTTGCAAATATAATTAATCTGATTCATCCTTCGGGTTCTGAAAATCACATAAAACAGAAATGGTTTCCACTCATCCAGCAGAGCAGGGACTTTTGGAAGAATGCTGATTCAAACACCTTTTAGAAGAAAGGAGGGGGGGAAGAGAAAAAACCCTCCATCTCACCTTGCTTAATGACCTCGCAGCCTCTGCTTTGGAGGATGTCTTCCACTGCAGTGTCGAAGATGAAACGCACATTCTGAAGAAGGCCCTGTTAGTTAAGAAAACACGGTTACTGTCTAAATGACACATTTTGGAGACATTAAGGACACATTTCAGAATTGGCATTAGTCTATTTTGAAAAGAGTTCTGAAAAACACATTCATGCTGCATTCTGGAAACTTCTTGATCTCGATGCTCTCAATCACCCTCATTTTTACACGCAAGGGGGAAATTTAGATTCTAAATATGGAGTTTTTTCCACACCAAAAAAAAAAAACACAGAGACATGCAATATTGGGAAGAAAAGCGTTATGACTCTACTTCTGAGAAATGTTGTTTAATCTGAGCTATCATCACGCTAAGTAAAGACCACAGTGTTGTTTCTTGAGTTTCTTGAGGGGACAAATAGTGTAGAGAGAGTTCCCAGACTGTGTGTTTTCTTTGACCAGCTACAGCAGGAAGACACACTCTCTCTTACCCTGAAGTGGTTCTCCCGAATGGATCCCTTGGCAACATACATGCGGCTTCCCTCGGCCTTCAGGTGCTCGTAGAAAGGCTCGTCCAGGATGAAGCTGTCTATCAGGCTGCAGCCCACGAACAGGTTTGCATTCTCCCCGTGAATGTGAAGCATGATATTCTTCCACTGCGAGTCGGACAGGTCCACATCCTCAAATGAGACCACGTTCTGCGAGCCGTCCACCCAGTATACCAGGTCCAGAGTGTTGGCACGTCCATTAGACACGATCTCAAACTGCCGCCGGCCATCCAGGCCCTCCAGACCGATCAGGGTGCCCCGCGAGGTGCGGTCCTGCCGGATGCTGGCCTCGAACACAAAGCCCTCATTGTTTTGGATCTGTCGCAGTATTTGCTTTAGTACGGGGGCGCTTACAGGAGGCAGGTGGTCAAATCGGATGAAGCGGTAGGCAGGGGCATCAGTGTTTTGGCCCCGAAACTGTTTGGCCCCCAGAGTCTTACGTGTGATGTGACTGATTTCAAACAAGTCGAATGATGTCTCATCCTCCTGCTCACCATCTAGGAATAAGACAAAGAGTAATGAAAATAGAGAGTTAGGTCACTTTAGGGGGGAAAGAAACATTCACCTTCGTGGAGAATAAAAATCAGGATGGGGAAGAGAAAACAAATGGCAACATATTTAGTGAGATTAGACTTCTGTTTCAGAGATGGAGAGCTGCACAATAACTTATAACAATACAAACTTGTAACAAAAGACAGAAATCCACACATTTTCCACTCACCTTGAGCTAATGCTTGATGGAATGTAGTAAAGAGCAACAAGAGGAGGCTTCTCCTGAGTATCATATCTCCTTCATGGAAACAAATACAACTTTTTGTTAGTTAGTTTTTCGGTCTCACCTCTCGTTTCACACCCAGACTTAATTTTTGAGTTTGAACTTCCACCTCTCAGCAGGTGAAGAATTCAAAAAGATCATAAAACTGATGAAATAATGATGGCAAAATAATATTTTAACACCAAAACAAACTTTGCACCATAACAGGCTTTGCTTTGTAGATTATTAACCGGTAATAATAATAATAATAATAATAATAATAATAATAATAATAATAATAATAATAATAATAATAATAATAATAACAATAATAATAATAATAATGATTGCCTACCATAAATAGTTCAGATTTACATTTGTCCACACAAACTAAACAGTACTGACTTACCTGTTCTGTTTGAGTTTCTGACAGATATCCAGCAACAAGAAAAGAAAAGGACCGCTTTGAAACGAGAAAACGGCCAAGGGTTTGTTGACTGAGAGTGGTATCTCCTCGCAAGCCCCTGCCCCAGAAGCGTGTAAGTCCAGTGGGCTCTTACATCCAGCCTGCAGGACCTGCGGTGCAGCAGTGGCGGCTCCTGCAGCTGCCTCCTCTTTTATACGCGGCCGCGCGGAGCGCCTGTCAATCAGCCTTTTCTGCTCGCTCCTCACACTTATATAATTATTTTTTCCCATTGCGTAATTTTCTTATCCGCGGTCACAAACCGAGGCTGGTCTGATATGTGGCCCCCCCGTCCCACACCTCCCCGTTTCTCACCCCGATGCCCACCTTCCCGCAGCGACCGCTGCAGACTTAAGCCTGAATTATGGTTCTGCGTTAAATCGACGCAGAACCTTACGGCGTAGGGTGCGATGTAGCGGCGACATGCACCGTACGGTTCGCGTCGCCGCGTACCTACGGCGTAGGCTCTGCGTTGGTGTAACGCGGAACCATAAATCCGCCTTGAGGCACTTTCTCTGCGGAAGTGATGGGGCTCATTAACTCCAGATCTGGGATCCCTGAAGAAGGTGTAAAACATCCCTCACAGCAAAGTTGTGCACTATGTTGAATAGAATCATACGAGACTTTAGATACATTTCCCAGATATATGTAAAGATATTAAAGTACAGATTGTATTTGTCACACAAATTACAGCTGTAGTATTATGGAAGGGTATTAGGGCCATGGAGTAGAAAAAATATTTGAGAGGGGAAGATTTTTTTTATTTTGCACTTCGAGAAACAAGTCGAAATGTCGAGATTAAAGTCAAAATTTCGTGAATAAAGTCGAAATTTAGCCTTTTTTCTCAACATTTCAACTTTATTCACGAAGATTTTACTTTTTTCTCAACACCTCGACTTTTTTCTCGAAATTGTATTTCAACATTAATCTCAACATTTCGACTTTTTTCTTGACATTTTGACTTTTTTCTCGAAATTGTACTCCAACATCTTGACTTTTCAATTTTTTTCTCAACATTTCGACTTTTTTTTTTTCGAAATTGTACTTCAACATTAAACTCGACATTTCGACTTTTTTCTCGAAGTGCACAATGGAAAAAAAAATCTTCCTCTAAAATATTATTTTTATTTTTCTCCTGCCTGGCTCTAATACTCTTCCGTAATATTATGTCTGTAATGTGAGACAAAAAAAAGAAGCATGACAAAGACCTCTAATGTGCCACAGCAGGCACTCAAAAGAAGTGCCTTATGTCTGGAGATTGTGAGGTTTTTGCCAAGGCTTCTCACAGCAGTGTCATCGCAGGGGCAGTTTGTGTCAGTTTAGAGGGGATGAGAAGGGAAGAGTTGTCGGACACTCGGAGGGTAAAGGCAGCCTGCTGTGACCAGACTTCATCAGCATAAACTTTTAGGGGTATGTAGAGTTAAAAAAGCAGCAGAACTGCCACTTGCAGTGCACCATGTTACCCATATGTCACAATCAATTTACTTAATTTTCAAAATGGTCTTGCACTGAAATCCTCATTGGAAATGTAGTTAAGTGACTTTGACAACATCCTCTATTTTGTTGTCTATTTTCTGTGCCCACCTTATCCTGTGCAGGGTAGATATGGAGCTAGAGATATTAGATAGACATTTTTCTAAACGTGTGGCTTCAATCACAAAGATGTCTCCAGTGAATGTGTCTTTTTTTTTAAATGCTGACACACTTTAACCCATTATGATGTTTTCCAACACTCAAGGGCATTCATGATGTTTGAAATAATGACAAACATGATGGTAATCTGTCAAGGGTGTACCTGAAGATAAGCTCCAGCAGAACCCTGTGACCCTGAAAAGAAAGAAGCAGGTATAGAAAATGGATGGATGGATGGATGGATGGATGGATGGATGGATGGATGGATGATTAACACAATAGTAAAATTTGAGACTGACAAATAAAAGCCTTTAGTTGATAGCTTGAGAGTACCATTAGGTTTTCCAAAGTATTTTAAAATGAGGCTGTAGTTCATAATAGGTTCATTAATTGAACCACAGACGAGTTAAAAAAATCCAACAGAACAAAACAAACAACAAAAAAAACAACCAGTTGATAGATGTCATCTTTTGTGCTGTCATCATCACATTTAGCAAGTGGAAAGGGATTTTTTTTCTTTTTCTTTCCATGCAAAGTTGTATAATATTTACCAAAGAGTAGAGAGGAACAAAAGCTGGCACCAAATTTACATCAGACATATTTATACCCAATTGGGTCACAAGGGCCTCCAAACACAAATATTGGACAGTTTGGGTTTCCATCAATTTTAAAACTATTTTTCATTATTTTCTGGGTCATTTAGACGTTATCATGACCCAGATATTACCTGGTATACGGAGAGAATCACACGTACACACTTTGGTTGACTCCCTTTTTAATACTACAAACACCAGAGATCTGGAAGAGTAACGAGATGAAGGTGATGGATGTCAGTGAGGTTGATAAACAACTATAGTTTCCATCTCTCCCCTCCAGACTTTGACCTCACTGTGGAGGTTTATGTATTTTTAAAGCACACACACACACACACACACACACACACACACACACACACACACACACACACACACACACACACACACACACACACACACACAAAGGTTCTGTGTCTCAACATCGCAGTCCAAAAGGGAAATCTGGCACTTATAACGTTTAAAGTACTAAGAAATGGAGAGAGTGACACATGTAACACGCAAACTTCCCAACCTTGGTAAAATACAACAGATCTGGGAATGACGAAAACAAAACGCTGGGCACAAGTGGTCTTCTTAGTTATTATGTTCTGTGCCAAAAGCTGAGTAATGCCAATGAACCAAATTTGGCCAAGATGCCTGGCATTGTAAATATGCTTGCAAAAGATCCCAAATAAAATGACAGCTCCGTTTGCATGACGATGGCATTATTTTGTTCGGTATGGATTGAAGTATCTAAAGCGAGGCAACATTTCATTTTTGAAAGTTGCTGCCATCTCCATATAGATTCACTGTGCTCTTCAGTCTCTACATAAAAAGCTGCTTTCACTTTGCTCGTGACTAAGGCATTAAACAAACCTTTGCTGCTCTGAATGTGGCCTGTTTCCATCCAGATGAAACTATAATCACGGGTAGCTGTCATGGAATTTCATGTCAAAACAGGCAAAAGTTTATTGTCTGTGAGGAGTCAAGCTGATGCTATGTTATTATCACTGGCGCTGGACGGTCGGGACCCTCCAGACAAGAGATACCAGTGCCTTCAGGGAAAATGAAAACAAAAGCAAAAGCAGTTCAGACAGACGGATGTGGAGACTTAAAAAGACACATCTGAGAACGGTGTGTTTTTGAGAAAAGGAATTTTCAGAATCAGAGTGACATTCTAGTACAATCTGTACTCTGCCAAAGTATCAATACACAGTTCAGTTTTCAGATCCCTTGAACTTTGATGAGCTGATTTCCACTACCCTCTACCATGCAAGTAATACGAAATGTCATCACAACAAATGTATCAGATTTATCTCTCATGCAGCACCGTGCATGCACAGGTTTGGCACAGGACACATTTCTAACACATTCAGGGATTCTTTCATGACAAACTGGAAAACCAGATATGGACTGGTTGAAAATCAAGTTAGTAGGTTTGCAAAAGCTGGTTCAGTCACGACTGTGTAGCAAGAATCCTCCAAACATAAGCATATCATCTAGACCAGGGATCGGCAACCCGCGGCTCTAGAGCCGCATGCGGCTCTTTAGCGCCGCCCTAGTGGCTCCTGGAGCTTTTTCAAAAATGTTTGACCTTTTTTTTCCCTTTTTTTCTTCTTCTTTTTCTTTTTTTTTCTTCCTGTTTCCTTTCCTTTGTGATCTCAACATTTCAACTTTTTTCTCGAAATTTTGACTATTTCCTCGACATTTCAACTTTTTTCTCAACATTTTGACTTTTCCTCGAAATTTTGCCTTTTTTCTCGAAATTTTGACTTTTTCCTCAACATTTCGACTTTTTTCTCGAGATTGTACTTCAACATTGATCTCGACATTTCAACTTTTTTCTCGACATTTCGACTTTTTTCTCAACATTTCGACTTTTTTCTCGAAGTGCATAATGAAAAAAAAAATCTTCCCCTAGTTATAACTAATATAGCTACATGCAGCATGTGTTGCCTTCATTCTAAGGCTTATAAAAGACTTTTCATTTTTTGCGGCTTCAGACATATTTGTTTTTTGCATTTTTGGTCCAGTATGGCTCTTTCAACATTTTGGGTTGCCGACCCCTGATCTAGACTGAAATGAAAAGTTGAAGAGAATCACAGAAAA
This sequence comes from Cololabis saira, assembly GCF_033807715.1. Lineage (NCBI taxonomy): Eukaryota > Metazoa > Chordata > Actinopteri > Beloniformes > Belonidae > Cololabis > Cololabis saira. Next base: position 6,315,728 of record NC_084603.1, read on the forward strand.
TGTCTTTTGAGCAAGCACATGGTGACAGTGGGGGGGTCCAAAAGAGAAGAAATCACCAGTGAGTTTAGTGGAAATTACATTTTGCCCTAACTGGTTGGATAGAGGGAACAAAAAAACCCATCAGGATAGAGGGAATAGCATGAAGGATGTAGACAGAGAACAGCAGGTAGAGCAGATAGGAACCGAGCAGGCGTAGAGCCATAAACATCCGCCAAAAAAGCACACAGGGGAGACAAACAAACCTATAGACATGCATGATTTGCAGAAAGAGTAGACGTAATCAGTACACCACTGGAGGTCCCCCGGCAGTCTGGTCCTGTAGCAGCATAACTGAGAGATGACTCAAATGGAAAGAAAGCTTTATCAGAAAGGAAACTTTTGAGCCTAATGGTAACGTATAGCTGGCATTTGCTTCTCGGACTCAAACTGGGAGCGGGCTCCACAGGAGAGGAGCCGCTCAGCTCGGCCTCACATTTTTGCTTCCAGAAACTCTTGAAACCACAAGTCTTTGCTGGTATGATGCGGCACGTCATTGTGAGGTCTGTTAGAGATGCTTACGCGACTGCTATCTGTTACTGGCTAAACATGTGTATACTGGCATGGTCTGAGGGAGAGCGCCAGGCGGATGTTGTTTGTGCCACTGTGTGTCCTATCATCGCCGCTGACAACCGTTTAGTGTTGTTGGCCGAAAAAGCATGAAAAATTGAAACACTGAAGTTATTGTATTTTTGTTTTTTTTTCGCCCAATAGCAGTTTCCCCCGTCAAAATATTATATAGCTTCCTTTGCCAAACATTGGTCGGTTAAATTTCACAGTAAGTGACTTCATATGTTTTTGTTTCTTCCCTCAGCGTAAACACATGTGCTCAGGCTTCTTTTCTGTCTGCAAACTTCAGACGAAACATATATTCCTGCCTAACTTGCAGACGAAAGTTTGTAGTTTCTAGCTGATCTATAGAGCCACATCACAGTAACCACCAACCAAAACTGGACACAAAAGCTTTCGAAAACTAAAACAGCTCTTGGGCAGAAACATCTTTAGACATAAAACAAGATAACATCCCTAAACTTCCTCAAATATCAATACTGGCAAAATAAAAACCATCAGGAAATCCTGATCTTATTTCTAACATTTTGTAGATTTCCTTCCAGAACGAGATGGATTGTCACAGGCACTACTTTACAACACCCAAGCTGCTCAACAGGGCATTGACTTTACAGAAAAGAGCTCCCTAAATTATTCTTATAGGTTTTGTGAGGTAATTGAGAAGTCAGTGGGGGAGCAAGACGACTGTGGAAACCATTTACGCTGACATGCACGCAACATTAATCACCGCGTCCCGGCACTGCGAGACGTCCAGTTTGACTCGCTGACTTTCGAAGAAAATTCAAAACCCGGTTTCTGACAGGGTTAAATCCGGCCTGCGAGTCCACGTGAACTTTCAACATACTGTGACTGACACAGCACAAAGGTGACTTCGACTGTCATCGTGGAATGTAAAGTGATCTTCGGGAGAAGCACTAACAGCAGAGTCTGCTTTCTAAAAGAACAAGGTCTCCAGGCTACCACATGTTTGCTTTCAAAGCACTTAATTCCAGTTTTAATATAAAAAAGGCGCACATACCTTGGCTTACGCCAGACAATTCATCAAAGGAGGATCGCCAATGTTTGACTTATTCTCCTCTTAAAGCTTTAAAAGTAACCTGTGTGGGTGGGCTTTGTTGATACACGATTAGCAAATTCAACATAACAGAATATTTCCTGGGTGATAGTATCATCATAGCAATGTTAATGCAGTTTTCAAAAATACTGCTAATGGAGGGAACAAAATATGCTGCTCCTCCTCAAAATGTTGATCTGCTAGACTTTTATTTGTGTCTTTAGCCAATATCCTGACAGAAGGAGGGAGTGTTGTTTATTCCCTTTATTGCTCCGAGGATTGTTAGAGGATGGCAGCGTTTAAGAGTCCAACCATAGTGTCTGTTGGCTGCTCAAGTTTAGTGGGGGTCAAGCACTAACTGTTTCATGAAACCTTGTTTGTCATAGTGATGTAATCAGGCCCCGCTGGATTCAGTCAGTTAAGCCTCACTCCCAGGTGTGTGTTTGACCTGAACATAAGCAAAAATATCCCAAATTGCAAGTCTGAAATAAAAGGTTGTGCTTTAGCTCTTAACTTCAAATAAATATGAGACGCAGTTTAAAATGAAGTAAGGTGCTAGTAATAGCAGCGTTTCCCTAAATTAACTAAATGATGCTGGCCTACATTGTGGTTAATGAGTGAGCGATTACGTAAGAACAATCCCTGTTTTACTTCCACCTTCTTTTCTCGCAGTTCCATTTTAATTTCTTTGAGGCAATCATTAGATAATGACTTCCAGATTCCAGATTCTTCCTTTTTTGCATTTGGAGTTATAGTGGAGTTATAGCAGACCAGTCAGGCATACTGAGCACAGTTATTAGAGTTTAAGCACTGAAAAAAAAAATCTTGGTTCAATTTTAAATGGAACATTTGCAGGAACAAATAAGAAATTAGGGGGGACAACAAGGAACAGCCTACAGAAAAATGGATGTGGGCACACAGACGAGAAGCATGAACGTTGTCATGTGAGAAAGAGAGAGAGTGAGGGAGAGAAGCGAGCGAGAGGGAGATCTCTTCAGTTTCAGCGGTGGACGAGGAGGAGGAGGAGGAGGAGGAGGAGGAGCTCTGGCCTTGGGTCCCTGGGCACAGAAGGTGCTCCAGCATAGCTGAAGCTCCACTGCTTATACAAATCCGTCCTGCATTGTTGCTGCTCATTGAAGTGCACTAAACTGGGTCATGTTTAAGTCAATAACTATGCTTAAGTACCACATCTTTTCCACAGTCATTCTCCTTGTGCCAGGTGTGTAGAGTAGGGACACTGATCCAGGACCTATTCGTGGTGCTTGTCTTCACTTACTCCATTATATCTACTTTACACTTGCACATCATTGCATACAAAAATAAATTTGCACAGGTGTCGATGTTGGCCAGACAGTTTTGTTAAATATCTGTAATACTTTTTTAAAGACCCGGTCTCACACTCAATGCTCTGCAGAGGGAGATTCGCACACAGGTGAAGCAATCTCCAGAATATCTGTTTATTTGGTGATTACACAGTGATTATATAGATAGTCCGCTCACAAACGAATGATTAGACCTATGCATAAACAACTAACTTAGTTGAAAGCAGGGCTATCATGTTTTTGTGTATGTGTACATAAGGAAATGTGTGAGATTTGAAGATGTTTGCAAGATGTAAATGTGGCATGTGGTGTGACAGAAACAGAATCCTTAGATCAGAATATATTTTTTCTGTTATTCCAATATTCATATATGTATTGCCACTATTCTCAGATTATTACCATAAGTAGACAGAGTTAAATTAATAGTGTTAAACTTTGTCCAATGTGAGTTAAATGTTTCTTTGAATAAATGTAATGGCCAAACAATGTTATCCCAGTTAACATAAATTCTGGTCCAGACTCTGAAGCGATCACAGACGTTCCCTCTGGACATCGAAAAGGACATCCACTCATAACATGAAGACCTGTCTGCATTATTCATTTCATCTTGCCCTGGTATGTGCTTTGATACAGGTCCAATTAACAGACATTTGTTAAATTATCAGTACGTTTCCATGCAGCAAAGATTGATTCAGAAAACCCCCAAACCAAAACAAATCAGAGCAAAAATGCAAAAACAATTGATCTATGGCACAGAAGAAATAAATGAAAACAGGAAGTACTTAGGATCAGTTTATGATCTTTTCACAGGATTTATTAACAGGAAGGCTCATTCTGAAAAGTATCCAACAGCGGAATTAGATCATCTATTGTGTTTGAAAAAATGAAAACTTTGAAATGATGTCAAAAAGGAAACGTCGTCTGCATCAGCTTCTCATACGAAGGCACAACAGAAAACACAACGAGGATAGGTGCAGTTAGCAGGAATGGTATGTTCCAAAGGAGAATTTCCTGCTCATTATTGACTCCAGGTTTCATTGCTGGCATCTCTCGCCTGTCTGTACACTTAAAGTTTTAAGCATTTGGAGTAAATTGGTGTGGTGCAGCCATGGTTTCCTGCAAAAACCGGTGCCTTCGGTGTTGAGTGAAATACAGATTCTGAGATATTTCTCCCTGCCAGTTGAATCGAGGCTCATTAGAGGGTATGAAAACCTGGCACGGTATAAGATGGCAAATGCAGGATTATTTCTCAAATCAAATTTGTCCAGGCAGGTGATAGCCATGCTTAGGTGGTGGCCAAACAACCTGAAAACTAAGTTCACGACCTGGGTGAGACCTGATAAATCTGAGGTGTTACGTTAGTGACTTTGATTTCAAACTCAACCTGCAAGATAAACTTGAGCTGTTGTTTCACACAAATCTCCTCTATGCACAAGGTAAAGGTAAAAGATTAAGGTCCGGTGCTGAGTTTTACGCTGGTATCAGAAACTGTTCAACACGTCCGCAGGGACACGCATGCCAGTCACAAGTGGAGCTCAGCCACATCTGCTATTAATTCCACAGCTTAATTAAGCATGATTAAAGAGGAAAACATAAACTTGCCTCTTTGAGGAATTAAATTCAGTCATAAAACAAAGGAATTTGTTAATGGTAGATGTTGAAACATTATCTTTGTTCAGTAAAAGGGTTGGAGTTCAGGCTGATGGGGTGAGTTAATGCTTCTAAGAAAAATGCAGACTTGATGCTTTAGGCTCACATGCCAGAGTATAAGCTTATCTCACCCTTGCACCTTGGCTTAATGGCGCTGATATCGTCTCTTAACCTCAGGAATGCCCCGAGGAGAGCCTGAACGCTGGAATCTGGGTCTGTATGCAAATCAAAAATGAAAGCTTGGCATACATTTCTCTCGGTCAAAAATCTCATGATGCTTTGATTAGACTCGTATGCACATGCGGATGGTCATTTTGGAAACACAGCGGCCTTCTTAGAAGTCTCGCAAATGAATTCAGTCATCAGGAAGCGCGTGTTTTTGTGCTTCTGTTTTCATCATGCTTTGATTTATCTGAGTATTAAGATCCTGAGTGTTTATGCGCTGTTCCCTGGATGACACCATCTGCTACTAATCTATATTTCCGTCACTGTCTGCACACTGCAGCGCGGAACCACTCAGAACAGAATCCAGTATGAAGACACCGGTTTCCCCGTCTGACTACCTGTGTGGTTCCATCTGGATATTTCATCAATATTTATAACTCGGCAGCTTATCAGACGCATTCATCACAGATATCTTGTATGCTGCTTTCACACAGAGTTACTGAAGATCTGGATCGGACACAATGTACTTCAACAGCTAAATGCTGAACAGAACGTCATGCAGAATCATATTTGTGATAAACTAACTGAGCGTTGTTTAAGCTTTTAAACACTCTATTGTATTAGTTATATACACACTGTACAAGATTAGTTCGCAAATAATGGCAGACAGTTGTTTATACATTTTGTACACTCTTTGCTACAAAACATCCACATACAATCTAGTACTGTGTATATTTAACGTTATTAATTAAATAACACCAGTGGCATGTTTATAGGAACTCAGTGTGAAAACAGATTAGGTAGAAGTTTGCAGTGATTGAGCCGCTCGGTGGCGCAGTGGGTTAAGCAGCGGCTCATATACTGAGGCTACAGTCCTCCTCCTGCAGCGGTCGCAGGTTCGAATCCCAGCCTGCGCACCTTTGCTGCGTGTCTTCCCCGTTCTCTCTCTCTACCCCTTTCCAGTCTGCACTCAATAAAGGGCCACTAGAGCCCAAAAAAATCTTTAAAAAAAAAAAAAAAAAAAAAAAAAAAAGAAGTTTGCAGTGATTTAGTGATGCTGCCTGCAACAACAGACACAGGATGTATTACAGGGTGGTTTAAGTTAAATCATGTCATGTGGCTGTTTTCTAGTGCACTGTGTAGTGTAGTGGCTGACATTTATACCTGAATATGTTTAAACTGACATGTGGCCTGTAGTTCTCAGCTGTAACATTACAATCTCTGACTCTTGTTAAGGTGCACTTTACAGCAGGGAAAATTTGCATCCCGGCATTCACATGGATATTGCTTTTTACATTTGTCAAACACCCTTTACCAGAGAGCTGCTTGCAGTACAAAAACTTCTTAGTTTAAAGGAAATGCAAACAGTGTGAGATGTTCACCAAGACTCCAAACTCCATAGATACCAATCTGACAGGATCTGACGGCATCGGTGGGTTAAGACCACAACCCACTGGGCCTAAATGGTCCGACCCCTTTTGGTGATATTCAAAGGACCTATATTAGGCAAGTGGTCATATGGTTGACCAGCGTACTAGTGAATGGACGTTCCTTTTGCCTGTCACACAAAAGTCGCACTGTTCTTTGTCTTGGCAGTATGACAAGATTTGAGTTTATTCTAACCAACCAAAGAAGTTATAATGGATTACGACCTTTGACGTATGAATGAGACACTTTTCACTTTTTTTTTTTTTTTAAAGATTGCCATATAACACCTTTTATTGAGCATTTTCATTAGAGTTGAGCTCTGTCATGGGAACAGGATAAAGTTATTGACTTCAAATACATGCACTCAGCCTAAGTGAGATCACCGACTGGTCTGAGGCCTGAAGTTTGTTAATTGGCACTTGTCACCTTGGATTTTTGCAGCTAGAAGTGACATCAAGTGATGGCGTATACTTAAAACCTGACATTGTCTATAGGGAAAAGGCCAGGGCACTGCCCTTTTACTCAAAGTCACCATGCCATCATTTCTGCAAAACTTTAATTGTTTTTATATCAACTTTATTTACCCTGTTCCTTTTACATTATTACTATTCCAACGATGACAGAAAGGTATTTTGTAGGATTGCGGTTTGTCATTTCCTGGAAAAGTATTTAAAAAATACAAATGACTCCTCCGGCATTGAGGAATGATATGGGATTGAATAAAGTTCTCCATGAGCGGTGGAGATTTACTGTCTGTTCAATAAGGAAACATTCAAGCGTGCAGGACTAAAGAACACTGAACACTTTAATGCAAAAACTACAGCAGATGATCTAAAAATCCTCTGGGGTTGTCAACAATGGCCAAGTTAGCTACAGGGATCAAATGCAAAGAATTCTTCTTTAGAAATTCAGAAATTTTGATATGATGGTATGGACATTATTTAGCTTTTTCTTTACTGTCTTTTCTTTATTTTTTTGATCCAGAAGCTGCCAGTTATAGGAAGATAACCCATCTGTCAAACCCATTGCTCTTAAAGTCCTTAAGCACGTTTGGACTGGAGGAGACAGGGCTAATGTCATGTGGTTTGATCCTTTAACTAGTATTTTCAGAGTATCATATCATATGTATGGGGGAATATTCCCCGTCTGCAACTTTGATGCCATCAAACCAATAAAGTAAAGACTCAAAATGATGATTGCCTCATATTGTGATGGAAAGTGAAGGCTAAGCCAGAAACTACAGAACCATAACTACCAAACCTACTGACAGACAAGCACAAAATGTTGTGTATTTGAGTTTAGGATGACGCTGAGAGGCAAAATTATTGTTTTGGTTGAGTGTTATGAACTGTGTCTTCTACCAAAGTCACATTATGCTCTTTTCAGTGACAGTGTATATCCATTCTCATCCTTTTCATACCTCGAGGGGACACTACGTTCTTCTGTCGAATCAAATGACAAAATATCAAGAGCTCAAACAGAAAGCATTATGATGCACGGGCGTGGCTATTTCCAAGTCTAACGTCATTCTTTACTGGTGAGATCAGAGCGTGGAGTGCACCCAAAATGACCTCACACATACAAAGAAAGTTTGCAATACTGCTCTATATCACTTGGGTTTATAAAAATAAAAAGGCAGAATTTCCGTGTACCAAGGTAATTCATTCAAGGAAAGACACTGACCCCGAAACGCACACCCACACATACACACACTAACACGTTCCAGCACACAAATGGAGAAAGAACACATAAATTTTCTCAAAACACAATTTATTATGTTTTGCTCCAGTTTTGCTGCTTGCAGGAACACTAAAGCTCACCATGACAGGTTTAACTCAGCCTTGCCAGTACATACCTATCTCTGTGGCACAAAAATGTGCACATACACACACATGCATACACATGTTGTTATGCTTGACAAAACAATACCACTTCATAAATCCTACACGGCCTAAATCCTGCTTTCCTTGAAGTAAAAAAAAAGAAAAAAACACTTTTTGTGATAAGAAATCTGGCTGCTGATACTGCGCAACTTCAAAGCCGCATATATTTCATGAACCGGTAGAGGCTGGCTGGTGGTGCACAGAGATGTCCTCTCAGGCAGCCTGCCCCGATATCAATTAAAACAACAGTCCAAAAAGACAAAGTAAATCAAATGCAGGATATTGGACGGTGGACAAGGAAGAGATGAAAACGTTTCAGAAATTCCATCTCGGGCCGCGGGAGTGAAGAACAAGCAGAGTATCAATGGATTAGTAATTCCTACATAGGCATCAACAACGTCACATAATGCGTCAGTTGCATACGGCTATCTCTTCTAAGGTGCCAAAAAGTGATATGAGTGAAGTTTGAAATTTTTTGTTCCATTCCAGAAAGGTAGTTTTTCTTCAGCCTCTCTGAAGATTTGAGCTTGAGGGTTATAACATACCAGCAGTGATAAAAGCAACAGACCAGGAGATAGTAAATTTTTCTGATGGAAAAATAAGAGGGAGGTTTGATATTATTTCCAAAGTGCTGTTGACAGGAAATACTGTTATTTCACTACTTACATTGGCAAAACAGGATATGGAAAATAGTCTTCATTTACCCATGAACAGACTAACAAGGAGCTATTTGCGTCTGAACGAGCTCCATTGAAACACATTCACTTCATTAATCTGGTTGTCAATGAGCATTTCTGCCTGAATGTGCTTTTCTCTAACATTTGGTGATTGCCGTCTGACTCTTGGAGATCTAGTAAAATATGGATCACGAAGTAGAGTAAGATCCCTGCTCCCCCACAGAGAGGAGCCAGTGGAGGTGGTTCGAACACCTCACTGTCTCGGGCATGTTCAATCAGGAGGAGGCCCAGGACTTGCTGGAGAGGCTGCATCTCTCCGCTGGCTTGGAAACAACTTCCCTGGAAGGGTTGGAAGGGTTGGAAGGGTTGGATGAGGTGGCTGGGGAGAGGGAGGTCTGGGCCTTTTTGCTTACGCTGCTGTCCCCAAAACCTGAATTCAATGGATGGACCTTCAACATGGAACAAATCTGAAATGTTGTGTCACATCAGCAGACAAACAACTACATTAGCTGTATGTGAATCTGGCATTTTACCAGTTAAAGTTATCCTCTTTATCTTCTGTGTAACTACTACATTGCTACAAGAGTGCAATTCCAATAAATAAGATTCCCATCAGTTTTTAATGATGACTGTTTAATAAGATTTAAGCACTGACAAACAAAAAACTATCGAAAAACTCTTTATAGCTGGGAGGGAATATGTCAAAAATCATGAAAATCGTGCACTTGGTGACCAGTTTTCTGATATTTGGCATGGTGGTAGTTATGGACATAAGGTTTTCAAAAACCACCGCAAACTTTCTCTACTTTTGTGGTGCTAGGAATTCAATTCTGAGATAAATTTCCTATTTCAAGGTCATGTTGAAGGTCAAATTTAATTTTCAAGGTAATTTTTGCCCAAAAAAACTCTAGAATTAAGTCACAGTGAAAGAATAGGATTTTATTAAAATAACACACAAAAAACATCAGCTCTGCATATTTAAACTCAACACCTACAATTCTGCCTCTATCGCCTAATTGCTTATTGATTAATTTAGAATTTTCTGCAAACCGGCCACTAGGGAGCCGGCCCAATTTGTTTGCGGTGGTTTTTGAAAACCTTATCTCCATAACTAACACCATGCTAAATATCAAAAACTTGTCACCAAGTGCACGATTTTCATGAATTCCCTCCCAGCTATTATTAATTGTAATTTCTTGGGAAAGTTATTGATGTGTGAGTGGTGTCCAATACAAGACGTGGAAAACAAACACTGAATTTCATGCAGATATTGACAAAAAACCTAAGACAAAACATGTTTTAGACTATAATTTACTCATTCAGGGATATTTTTATTGATAGCACAGGTGAGAGAAAGGACAATGAAAAGGAAGCCAAGCAAAGCCTTCTCATGAATAACCTAATAAAACAGTATGTCATTGCACTGAATGCATTTGAAAACAAGTTTATTCCATTTAAAGTTTATCTTAAAGTCGTGGGATCTCATCTAATGCTTGTTTGAGTTTGTTAGCTGATAACCGTAGTTGCAGATTACGTGAAAATACACATCCTTTTTTTCAAAGACATTTATTTTGTTGTAGTTGAGGTAGAAAGGAGTAAATGTACAGCATGAGAATGTGGATGGGTGTGCTGGTATGAACAGTAGGAGCATCTGTGCGTCTGGCAGCCACAGGGGTTGCACCCAGTTGATGTCATGGCTTTACATACAGATTTGCGAAGTAGCAATCGCAGGCAGTCACAGATACAGAGACACATCTGTTCCACATTCTTAACAATAATCAATGTAGTGCTTTCGCCATCCAAAATATTCAAGTGATGGGAATAGCTGCTAATGATGTTGTTTTTGGCTTATTAACTACACTGATCTGAGATTGAGTTTTGCATTTTTTTAAATCTTGTTAAAAGAATCAAGGATTTTCAAACTAAGCCCTGACATCCCTCTGAATCTTAGAGGGAAAAAAAACAATCACATACAGAGTGATGACGAATGAACAACAAACTTCTTTTGACAAATTGAAGCTGACAAAAAGAAAAGCACATATATCTTTCTGCAGTTGTTTTTTATTTCCCTTAAAAACAACAAATACAAAAGTCTTACATTCTTTTCTTTCTTTTTTCCATTAAAATCGTAGCCCGTGGCTTTCAGTGGTCTTAATGAAACCTGCATGGTGTTTGCAGCAGCTATCTGTAATTAGGCAGTCACGTTGGGGACGTTTTGCTCAGCAGCACCGGCGTCATGAGACAAATGGGACCCACTCCTGGACTCGAACAGTCTCAGCTTCCCATCCAAAGTTCCAGTTAGCAGCTAGAGGCACAGAAAAAAAGAATTACGTCACATTCAGCTTTTATTCTTTTGGATCAACTCTTTCAGCAAATGTGTCACACTTCAGCCCCTCTTTTATGACCTTCTACTTCGAGGATGAGGTTACATAATAGCCCACATGCTTCATTAAAGAAGATAAGCACCAATAAGTTCAGGATTAACAGTTTCCCATTGAAAGTCTTGATTTTCCATATCTGCTTTCTATCATTAAAACATGATTCTGCCTGACCTAAAAGCTGTTTTGTAACTTTGTTTAATGGATTCCTACCTCTGCTAGTCATGGTGAGTCAACTGTTTACTGATTAATGATGGACCCACATATCAATACACTGAGCTCTATCATCATCCCGCTCACTGCTCATGTTGAGGCTTCCGACAGACAAGCGCACACGAAGACAGTCACCTCTTGACCATATGAGAAGCTCACTATATCTCCTGTTTTCATGTCTTATAGTAGAGCAAATGAGGGAGAAGATGCATTACCTTAACACGTCTGCAGCATCAGGATTCCAAGCAATATAGGCAACCCATCATTTGGCTTTCAAATGAGGATAGCATTAATATTTTCGGGACTCACTCAAAAGAGAGCTATTCATGTCAGTTTAGATAAGGGTCATTTTAATTTCAAGCATATGTAAAAGAAGTCAAACTCCATCCCATCCGATTTGAATCTATTATTACACGTCAGGTCTCAAAGGACTATGCAAATGTTTGATAATTTATGCAGATGAAAGCAACTTCTTCTACAAAATGCAGTATAAGTAACTGAGCGAATGTTAATGTTTGGATCAATATCCCTTATGGTAATGCAAAACAGTTAGGTGGCTATAAAGATAGTATATATTTATTAGTATTCCCTTAAAAAAGGACTCTTGGAAAACAATGATTTGCCAGGCAGTGATAAAAACAAGATTTGGCCCAACAACTGCCCAGGATTTTTTCCCTATGCACCAAGGCAGTTTTATACTGGAGAAATCATCTATTACCAGCATGCAGATGCAGTGCTGGGAAAGGGAGTCACACAACCTTAAGTCTGAGGATGACTCAAACATAATAAACTGGAGGGGATTAATCTGGTGGGTGAAAGTTGCTACCTCCTTTCTTTAAACACACAGAGGATTTCCAAATGTGCATGATGGATAAAGGCAAGAGGATTTCATCAAAAGATAGCCAAGTAAGGACACACAAACTACATTCTTATAGGTATGTTGTTTGAAGAGGAAACATGTTAGAGACAATCCAGCAAAATAGTAAGGCTACATAATAGTAATGACTTTGATAAAGCGTGATTCATCAAGCAGTCTGGGCCCTTCCACCAGGCTGAAAAATAGTGTTTTAAAGCTCAAGAGGGTCCACAGTCTCCCTCCTCGACTCCTATCCAAAAGCACTCTCATCTAGTTAACACACTCATGTAAACATACAGAACAGAGCCGAAACCACAACATATTTTTTGCATTTCACACTTGCCTCAGGTATACGTACAGTAAACCACCACATTAGAGCTCTGTAACCTTCAGCCTTTAGTCAACTTAGAGTTTGGATGACCCCCCCAGAACTGACAGCTTGAAAAGAACAGGATGGGAACATGGAGGTCCACCACAAGTGAGTTAAGTCTGTAGACATTTTGAAGATTTATTTGCCCGTGGAAGTTCAACCCTTATACAAACATATGTTAGAACTTTTACAGACTTGACTCTTTAATGATCTCAAATACCCTCTCAAGAAGAAAGAATTTTGGAAATGTTGGCTGTATCTCATTTAATGGTTTTATTGATTTACTTTTATATATCAAAGATGTTTAAATAAAATCAGATTGAGAATTTGCAGGCCGTGTTGTGCAGGTTACATAAGTCATTGTGAGGTACGATGGCTCGATAGCACAAAAACTACCACAAATCATCAATTCAAAGCAAGAATAAAAGTGACAATTCAAAGTTCAGCATGAATTAGATTTCCAATGGAAACTTTACTCCAGTTTTGGCATCCCGGAATACACGTCCCCAGTTGTAGAAAGGTTCAGGCTGCGATAGCACGGACACCGACGCATTTTCTACACCAAACAAATCATTCATTGCTTATATAACTCAAATCACATCATTGCCAGTACACCAAGATGTTCCGTACTAAAAGTGAGAAAAGAGGAAGGCAGACAGGCGTGAAAGATTGTCAGCATGGTTATCTTGATAAGAAGAGAACAAAAAAAGATGTGTGGTGACTCTGCTTCATTTGTTCCATGAGCTCAGGAATTATTTTTTTAAGGAAAAATTAAACAAGAGAAAATAAATAATCGCATAACAAATTATTTTTTATTGTGCCAGCATGGGTTTCAGTGTTTTTGTACTATGTTAGAGTAAAATAAAAGCTTAGTATCTTTCTTGTGCCAGCATGACAAGCATATACAGTCATCTGAAAGAGAAAGAGTCAATTTTCTGACACTGCTTTTACATCTTGGTTTAGTTTAAATTAAGTTAATAATGACCCCATGTGGCTTGTAATACTCCTGACAAATTAACCTGACAAAACGGAATATTGGCAAATTCCAGGCATCCAATGTTCCCACTTATAGCGCCACTTAAACTTGAAAGAATATGGAGAAAGACAGCCAGCATTTTAGAAATATGGTGGGATTATTTTCACACAAATTTGTATTTAAAATCTTAAATGTAATAAAATCTTAAAGAAGTTTAAAGTTAATTCAATCAGTCAACTCTTGAACTACTAATACTCATTGAAAATTTTAAAAACTTTTCTCCATGACAAAACCCAATTTCCATTTATTGGGCCTTTGTAGAGGTATGAGAGAATATAACCTAACTCCCCAGAATACAATCAGGGTCTACAGGTGGAAGCTGGGAAAGAGGTGGGATTTAAAGAGCAGCATCGAGTTTGGCAGGTGAGAGAAATCAGAAAGCATGTCAGGGACCAGTAACTCTTGCTCCTTCAACAGACCTCAGAACAAGATGGAGAACCTGGAATAAACCATGCAGAGCGACAAAAGTGAACTTAAGACACTGCCCGAGATGGCAGACTCAGCTAGCTGCCAGCGGTCGGATGATTAAAGAGAGCCAAATGTGACTTGATAAATGTATAAACTGAAAAAATAGTTTAATTTTGGACATTCCCAGGCACTTCATGTATATATATATATATATATATATATATATATATATATATATATATATATATATATATATATATATATATATATATATATATATATATATATATATATATATATATATATAGTATATATTTATATATATATTTATATATATATATATATTTATATGAGCAGCCCCAGAAACACAAGGATTTAGAGAACCATGCCAGGAAATCCATGATGTCGTCTGTTCCAAAGAGGTACCTTCATGCTCAGCGAAACTGGAAATTGTGACATTAATAAAGTAGTCTGTTTAAAATAAAAAGATCATCCAAGAGTCTTGGGTGATGTCATCAAGACGTGCTGTACAACCAACAGTAAAACCCTGATGATGCTAATTTTAAACTGTTTAAAAACATTTTTTTTTAAAGTTACATGCATCTCTGTACTTTTGCTTAACTGGTAAATCGGTTGATTTAACATTGACTCTCCAGTAACTATGGTAATGAGCAAAAATTACTTTTCAAATGCCAAATGACCACGAATATAATGAAACGATACAGCTGAGAAGGTCTACTGGGACGCCAGCTGTAGTTTTGCCTGCCTGCAAAGAGCAACATTGATTCATGCTGACATGTAAGGAGAAGCTCTGGACTTAATAGTCACTGAGATGATAGATGATTCACACATTGTTCATCTAAATTTGGACAATATATAATGTGAACCCTTATAGGCAGCTGGTTGTGTCAGTAAATGGTCAAAGCTCTGCACTCAATCCAACACACAGAGTGTAAAGAGATCCAAAGTACTGGAGAGAATGTTACATAATCCAAAAACAGAAAGAGAAGAGTGTTTCTTTAGCCTTATTCACTTCTGATCCACTCGATAAAAAGTTAGTTGATTTGTCTTTCATACCATATTCTGTTCCAACAAACATGGATGTATGCATTTAAAACCCAACCACAAACGTCAGCTTGCAACCTTGCAACCGACAAACTCTTCCAACACTTTTCAACAAAAGGCACAAACACTCTATGGAGGACCAAAACTGACATAATTAAAAGTAAAAGTAGAAATATATAAATGTTTTTCCTTTTCCTTATGCATGCATTTGTTGTCTTTACATTCCCTTGTCTCCTCTTTTTACTTTACCTTATGCATTTCTGGCTCATTATGCAAATGAGGAGGGCTGCCCCTTCTTGGTCCAGCTCCTCTACTATTGGTCAATAAACAGGAAGAAACAGGATCGAGCCAAAATTAACACACTGGGATAAACTTACCTGAAGTGTATGTATAATGCTGCTCTCATGCCTCTTGTTTGCATAAAGACACTGAAGACTGAATATTGTCTAATGGGTGAATTTCTAAAATGTTTTATTAATGTTATGTGGTGTAGGGGTATGGGACATCATAAAAGCAACAAAACAGCTAGTGTATATTAACTATAAATCTGGACATTATTATTTGTTTTGTCTTGAACTGTAAAGTAAAATCGAGATTAATATAATTCAGTATTGAGGACATTTTTCAATTACATTGCCAGAAACAGAAAAAAAAACACTCATTAGCTGTGGCTGTTCTGGTGTTTGTAAGCGCAAGAAACGAAAATAATTAGTTTTTGTTCTTTTTTATTTTCGATCCCGTGGGCCGTCGTCGGGTTTGGCACAAAAGCTGTCAGCTTCTCGCTATAAATGCCCAACCTGTCCAAACTCAAAGACAGTGGAGGATGTGTTTAATCCAGTGGCGTGCAAGTCGTTAGCCTCTCCAATGCTAACGCATGTCAGGGACAGAAGGCGATCCAATGAGTTTTCTGGGTTCGATACCAAAATTACCAGCCAAGTAACGTGAGTAGTCGTCTTCTCAGTTGCCACTGCCGGCCGCTCGGGCCTATCAGTACTCTAATAAATAGATGGCTTCGGATTTTGTAGAGGAGGTGGATCAAGAAGGGGCAGACTTCCTCATTTGCATAATGAGGCAGAAATGCATAAGGTAAAGTAAAAAGAAGAGACAGGGAAATGTCCATCCATCCATCCATCATTATCTATGCACGCTATATCCTTCCATCGCAGACAAGGAAATGTAAAAACAACAAATGTCAGTTTTGGTCTCCATAATCCTCTTCCAATATGAAAATACTTTTGCTCAAATTTACAAGTCAAGTTTTATAGTTTTAAATGTTGCTATTAGTCCAAGAAAGGAAATCTTGGAACATTTTTTTAGGCACACCATGTAAAATCCCATAATATTTTATAAGACTACAAAGTGAAGTGACAGTAAAAAGCAGAGACCTCCTATTGTAAAAAAAAGTGCGGGAATAAACCCAACAGAATGAACCATAGAGGTAAATCTGTCTGCTTGGTAGTCCTATTTTAAGTATTAGGGTGGAAAACATGAGTGAAAAATGAGTGGAAAATATGCATTACTTTATCTTCTGTGCCTTAAATCAGAAGGTTCTCACAGCAGTAAACGTGGAGAACATCTGGCCCTCAAATCTGGCTAACTGACAAGGTGAGCACAGGTTAGGATACACGTTGGCCAACATTTTAGAAAGTACAGTCTTAGGAAGAAGAGGAGCCATCTCCCAGGACTTTCTGAATTCTAATCATTTTATGAATCTCTTGTATCGGAAAAATACGAATCTCAGACACAACGTAAACCAAAGCGAGTATAACTGCTGCGTTAGGGGCCAAACATGACTGGAATTACCCACAAGGCCAGGATACTCCACCTAACTGGATATGCATACGTCACAGACCTTGTTACATGTCAGCGGTAATTACCTTGGTTTGAAATGATGGCTTTCCCATAAAGGCATCCTTTTTTCATGGTGAGAGGACACTTTTATTTTTAACATTTATTTGTGACATTTACAACTTATCTTTGTTGGTTTCTGTAGTATGAGCTCTCCAGAAACACAAAGCTGAGATGATCCAATGAAAATCAGTCCATTGGTTCAGTTTGGTGCAGTCGACTCTTTTTTGTGCTTTTACAAATGTAAACATTTCCAAATAAATATGTCCATATGTGCATGTGGAAATGATTTGCCAAGGTATTGCTATAACAGATGTTAACATCTGTATCATATGATGTTGTGTGCATTTTCTGATTGAAAAATTAAACCAATGTTACAGTGTATTAACTTGACACTTGTACTTGAAAAATAAAATGAAATTTAAAAACAAAAATGGTTCCATCTTGTGTGCCAGCATTAATGTAATCTTTTTGAGCATCTGCATTAATCCCACTTTCTATCAAGTCATAAAGAATGTGCAAATAAACTGACGTTAAGTGAATGTGCTGATAGATTAAATGTGTATTCGACTCTGCAGATCACTGCAAATAGTAAATGGCGATGGACCAAAAAGTCTACTATTAGACTTGGAAATCTGAATGTATCGATGTCATACGGCAACGTTTAGTTGAGTGAAGTTAAACAGATGGACATGTAGATTTAAAACATGCACCTTGGGTGAAAGACATCCAGCAGAGGTTGTATTATTACTCTTTATTTTAAAATATTTCTGCTGAAAAATCAATTTTTTGCTTTGAAGTATTCCAAATAAAAACATTAATAAGGATTTCTGAAAAGAATTGTTAGAAGATCTTGAGGTTTATTTGAAACATTGAAAAATGTTAGGATGAAACAGCCCAATAAAACTTGATTTCTTACTTTCCTGTAAAGCCATTCACAGCAGAATAAATGTTCCTGGTTTTATTTGGCAAAACTGTTTACAGTCCATGAATTTCTATGGATATCTACCATTTTACCCCTCTCGACTATGGAACCATACAGCAAATCAAAAGCCAATAGTCACCCAATTGTACAAAGCATCAAGAGAAACGAGTGCCAATAACCCCACAGGCTTATTGGAGGAGTGAGCTGATTATAATTTGGCCACCACAAAATGAAAATGGTAATGTTCCAAGTTTGTTGCTGCAGTGGTGCTGAACCCTTGCACATAGTGACATCATTCCTGGATGTCTGGAGGAATAAAGTGTTTCATAAAATCTGTGTGACAGATTACGACGGCCACTCCCTCCCATACAAGCAGCATATACAGTACCTCCAATCATCGTTACATTCTTTCTACACCACAACACTATCTGGAAAGGAAAACTAGGATAAAAGTATAAAATAAAAGTGCATTAAGTGCAAAATAACTGACAAAAAAGTTAAATAACCTTAAACTCAGGGATGGTATCATTAATTTTGCTATGTGACCTCTGCCTGAGGATATCCTTCCTTCTGTTCTAACAATTGGGCGAGAACAGATGGTGAAGATCTTTATTGCAATACTTATGCAATAAATGTGAAATATGTGTGTATATTATTTTAAACTTGGCAGTATGATATTTTTAAATCAAAACAGACTGCTGTCCTATGACTACTAACATCGAAAATGTGTATTTGTCTGCAACGAACAAAAATGACAAATGTTGACATATGGAGAGTAGTGTTGAGCATGAAACTCGGTGAGATTATTCACACATTTAGGTTTGGATGATAGTCTGTGTGAACTTTTACAGTCAGCTGGTTGTGTCAGTAAATGGTCAAAGCTCTGCACTCACTACAACACTTACTGCAAAGGAGACCCAAAGGCCTGGGGAGATTGTGTACGCAGATATTTTACATTGTCCAAAGACAGAAACAGGAAGCGGTGGTTCTTGAACTTAATTCCTTTTTGATTTTAATGTTGAACAGTTACTTGACTTGGCTTTCATATTACAATCTGCTCTATTTATTTAAAACCTTACCAAAAATTAGAAGAGGTTGCTTCTTTGTTTTGCTCAAGGATACAGTATCTACACAGAAACGCAGTGGTTCCAGTATTTATGTATTTATGGGATAATACAGGTTAACGTTTGTGAAGAAAGAAAATCTTACTTCGTCTGCACTGTCCTTTTGTATAAGTAAAATGGATCTCCACAACATATATTTAGTTATTTGCTTCAAAAAATCTGTAGAAACCTTATTGATAGATTTTAAATGAAGAGATCCTTACTTCTGGTGTAGCAGGGTTGAAAGCGACGCTGATCACTGTGTCTGAGTGTCGTTGAAGTTTGTGGAGGTAGCTGCTGCTACGGATGTCGTACACATAGGCCTGAAATCAATGACATAGGAAAAAAAGCATGAGCCGTAACTATGCATTAGACCTGTCAGACAATAGAGTATGATCTATTAAAGTACAGGATTCAACATTTCCTGATGGCCAAATTAAAGGAAACATGGTGTAACTTGTGATTTAGTTTTTTACCACCACAAACTGCTGGTGAATTAGCAGGTTATTGATCCGGCCTGGGTACATTCAACAAGATTGCTGTCAGAATTGATGAAACAATGGAAAAGAATATCAATATGCTTCAAGAAAAAAATGTTGCGCAGAGTGTGACTGTAAATGATAATTTTCTAAGTCAAATCTGTCTAGAATTTTGGGGTAAGTATACAGAAAATCGCACCGTTATTAAAAGACATTGTCTCAAGTAGTCTACTAAAGTAGATGTCAAACTGTCAGGGCAGAAAACTCAAAGCAAGATGCACTGAAAACAGAAAATGTATCACAAAGGAATCAATTGGACAGAAAGAGAAGCCAATATTTGTGCCCTTCACCACATCGGATAAAGGTGGAGATGGCAGCTGTTAATGCAACGGTAAGCCCACATGTACACACTGAAACTTTGGACATTTTTCTCATTCCTTAAATGGAAGGTAGGTTTGGAGACGTTGAAGTCATTTTTCAGGATGGAAATTAATCTTGTCACTGAGCAGAGAGTGTTAAAATGTTTTGTTCATGACATTTACATGCAGTTTAGTTAAACAATCACAAAATCTGAATGAACAACTTTCAAGAGTGATGATTCTTGTTTTTGTTTGTTTGCCATGATTGTATACATTTGACTTAATATAGTGAGCACTTTATCAGTAATCCTAACTGATAGTTCTATTACACCCTTGCTAAAATAGTGGATATGGCATTTAGAAATGAAGTTAGTTTTACACATGATAAAAAGTCATACTGTATGTGCACTGCTTGTATAAACAACTTAAGTAAATAAAATACTTTTGAGGAGTAAGTTATGTAGCTTATTAACCCAGTTTTTCTCTTTCTTTGTTTCAGAATAAAAACACTGTAAGCTTGAAAACTATTTTGTTTGATGCAGTGCCAGGGCCATAGACAAAAACAGATGTGGGGATGTTCGTTATCAGACGACGACTCATCAGATTCCTGCAGCTGTTTTCTATTACTTTCACTGAAAAAAAAATATTTTTGAAAAGGTCAATGTATAGGGTGGCTTTGCTGTACGGCACATTAAATCTGTGATGCCTAATGTAAGATTAGATACTTGGAAGAATGAAAGCTAATAAAAATGCTTAAATATGGCAGATATGTTGGGATGTTGGTCTGTTGATTGGAATAATTTCTGAAGTGTAGAGGAGTGTGGGACCAAAACTGAAGCAACAGAGATGTCTTCACTAAGGAGAACTTATCCTCCAACATAATCAGATCAATCAAATAATACACAGGTTAAAATAAGTTGGGTAAAAGAATGAAGGAGCATCTTTCAAATATACACAATAAATTGAGATTGACCTGAGTGAAATCATAACATACAAAGATTACTTTTGGCCTACATTTTTGGAAAAAGTGTAATATGATCTAGGGAGTCTTTTTAGGGTGTTCATGTTCCTTTTTTCCAAGACTGCTTTTTGATATATTAGGACAAGTACAAATGTGTCTGGCTTACAGAAGTCTCAGGGCAGCTACAAATAAATACGATCAAGCTCACCACATATACTTTTCCCAATTTCCACGAAACGCTGGAAATGTCCGATCTCAACAGAGATGCTTTGAAATGTCTGTGCTGAATCTCGATAATTAATTATAACAAACTGTATGCATACATTATTCCAATCCTTTCAACAATTAAACATATGAAAAGAGACGGACAAGGAAGAAGGAGGCTGTCTCCTGAAAACCTTCGGAAAGGAAGTGTAAGCCACAGTCTGGAAAAGCAATTAAACAGTTCTGCTTGTCATGAATACAGAATGGGATTTCTTTTTAAAAGAGCTTGAATCCTGATAAAAGCCCTCACCTTAAACCGAGGAGAAAACTGATGAAGATTAGACATTTATAAGGTTAACTAAGATCTACCACATAAAAAAAAAAGAAAAATGACTGACTTTAAGTATTTTTGTTGTAGTTGATAGGTTTGACTAAACTGTATTTTCTTGGTTAAAAATGTATGAATAAGTTAGTTATTTTATTGGAAAACAACAGTGTAACTCAATGAACACAGGCTTTTTTCTTCTTTTTTAACTAAAGTGAACAATTGCACAGAAGGACTGGTCTCAAGACAGGAAGCTTGAAGTCTGGGACAGAGAGATGATGGGGATGAGAGGAAGCCAGGCGTGAGTTGTTGTCGATGGGGCTTTGAGAAGCACTTTACAGTCCTACCTTATACATGACATTGAGCTAATAAATCTGGATAAGTGTGGTTTTTATTTGATCAATGGTTTTAGAATCAGCTTTATTTTAAGGTTTTCAAATTTGTGTAATACTATGACTACTGCTCTTCTTCAATAAAACCAATCCAGGACCATGTTGTGGGAGCTACAGTTGAGCAGTGACCTCCCTCTGTCCGGCCACCTCCTGCAGCTCTATCAGGCGGACACCAATGCATTTCCAAGACAGATGAGAAATAATATCTTTTCAGCATGCCGTTGGTCTGCCCTGAGGCTACCTTTAGATGTGACATGTCTGAAACACGTCCATAGAGAATGTCTGGAGGGCATTCTGTCCAGATGCCCAAATCATCTTATCTGGCTCATTTAAGTGTGAAGAATAACAACAACTCTACCCTGAGCTTCTCTCAGATGACTGTGCGTCTCAGAGATCCCTAAGGGTTAGCCCAACCACTCTTTGAAGGAAGCATATTTATGAAGGTTGTATTTGAAACTTAATTCTTTCTGTCACTACCCACAGTCCCACAGGACAAAAATCAACAGCTTTCTCTTCGGTCTTAGCTCTCTCTTCACCAGAAACTGATACAGCATCACTTCGGATGCTGGACTAACCTGCCCTTGCTCAGTCAACTACGCCAACTTGTGAATAAGACAGAGATATACTTAAATTAGTCCACTTGAGGCAGCTTCTCAATCTACGGTGGAAAATCCACCGGCTCGAACTTGGACATGTTAATTCTCATTCTCATCCCTGCTGCTTCACATTCAGCAGCTATCTGCCGCAGTGTGACACCAAGAGAATAACATCATATTTAACAAGTAACGATGCAGTCATAAGCTGACTGAACCAGAAACGGGCCACGCCCCGGGTTTGCCTTAAAATTCTGTCCATAAAGGTTAATAACAAATCAGTGGCAAAAGGTAGCCCTGGGGTGCAATAGTCTCTGGAAATTTGAGTGAATTACAGCTGGCAATGCAAAGCAAGCTCTAATTTTAGTTTTACATGGACTAAATGGCCCATAGCAAGGGAAGTAATACCCCATACAAGTTTCTCCCGCAGGACACCTCAAGGATGTCACACTGCAAGGGTTTCCTGTGGGAGGGTAAAGAGCTGGTTCAGTGTTACACAACCAAGATCAAAACCAAACTTTGTGCATTTATATGATGTTAGAGAAATAATAATATAAAAGAGAAATAAAAATCTGCTAACATGCTGAAAGCAGACACTGATGCCACATGTCTTGGTAATGTGTGACATTCTTTGGTATGTCTCATTTGTAAAACCATTGTATTAAAATTCATGATATAAAAGAACATCATAGTAGATGCTTTAGGCAGTTTTGGCAAATGTTTAGAAAAGGGTAATGTTGATATACAACAATAGTAATTGCAAAGGCCTAAAAAGATGATTTTATGACCCTCGCAAATCTGTCATGAAGCATGCTGGGCAGACATTTTTGATGACAGACACTGTCAAGGGGTCGTGATCTAAGTAACTGACAAAAATAGGAATCTTGTTAACTCTTCTTCCAGACTTTTGCTCATACCTGCTAAACTGAGGGCTCCACAGGCCACTGATGATGTCACGCAGAGGAAAAGATTTTGATTAGGAACCACAGATTACAGCTTCAAGTTCAAGTTCACTTGGAGAAAATTGCTCATGTTTTTGTCCTCACGTGCAAGCAATGTGTTCCTCTTATGAGAGACACATTATCAGAATTAAATCTAGATTGTTGTAATCATGCTTTAAAAGTTCAGTTTCTGCAGAGCTGATGCAGCACTGACTGGCCACTTTAGTAGGGGTGCGTCTGGTATATCTTATAAAGTGGGAAGTGTATGTGTGTGACAAGACTAAATATGAAATATGGGTCCATACTGCCTGTAACTATAACAAAATAACCATAACAAAGAAAATATGAGCAGATTTATAGCAGATTTATAGATTTTTAGTAAGTATAAAGGATAACAACAAAGTAGATCTACAAAGAGTTAATGGTCTTTTCCACATCTGTTTGGAGACATTTCACTAAATAGAAAATTCGAAACTTGGCCAATTTTGTCTGTTTTATGCTAATCTCAGATTAAAATTGTGCAGGACATTCCTGTGAATGTCCATCAAATTTAAATGTCATTAAAATTATGCCAAGCAAATTCACACAATGCTAACTGAACAGATCAACAGTAGCACATCTCTGTTATTCATAGTACACCACTCCACTCTCCTACACAGCAGAGATGGGATTTAATGTTTGTCAGAGCTGAAGGGAACCAAGCTTGGCCACAAAGACGAAGAAGACTCCAGTCATTAAGAGTATAGTAGAAAAACCTCGGGAGCGTCTCCCAAAAGTTGCTGATTCTCCAGATGAAGATGAAACTCAGGACTCAGAGAAATGATTACAGTTTAGAAAGTTTACAAAAAGAGAGCAATCAACTGCAAGAATGGATAACCACTGGTGTTGCTTTTCCTCACCATAAGCGTACATTATAAAATACTGTAGGTTGGCCTCAACAGTATTTGTGTAATCATAAACTACCTGAAATGGCCAGACATAAGCTCCACATTACATATCTATGATGTCAGTTGGTTTGGCCAATATCTGAAAAGCTGTTCTAAATTACAGTGCAATGGTCACAGCATGTGTGATCAAGCAATATGTAGTTATTTTTGTGTGGGGACATTTAAACAGTGTGTCCAATACACTGCATTTACAGCTACTGTATATTTTTACAAAACCAGCAAGCCTCTTGGAAACTCTGTTTAGTCTATGTAGACAGAAATGAAGAATAAACATGGCCTCTTCCCTTTTTATTGAATAATATATACATTTATTTTCAAGGACACATTTTAATACCTTATGAATCTCTCCTGTGCATCAAAATATAATTTGTAAATTGTTGGACATATAGCTAAAGGCTATCATGAACAGAATCACTAAAATGAAAAATATTATAGTATTGTATGAAAATGCTGCAAGAGAAGAACACACACAATGTTTAAGGAAATCTAGAGTGCTGTTGCTTACGCATTTATCTTCAGAGCCAGAAGCAATGAACCGGCCGCAGGGTGAGAAGACTGAGGAGCATGGGTGGCAGCGATTCACATGGTTTTCATAGCGCCGTACACACCTAGAGAGGGGAGGCACATCGCGGTAAGAACTTAAACTTATACAAGAGAGAGAGAGAGAGAGAGAGAGAGAGAGAATAAATGTCTGGTTGTAGACTCTCCTGTAGTTCTGTTTTCTCACTTGTGACACTGCACTTGTCAATTAAGACAATGCAATAAGCTTACTAAAAGTAAAATACAGTAATATTGTTTTGTCATTGAGAAATGATTTTCCCCTTCAGTATTTGTGTGCCTGCCTTTGCCTGAGGAGAACTGATGTAAGCTCCAGGAATAAGTGGGTACAGATAATGGATGGATGCATAGATGAAGACTGAAATTGAAACAGACATATTTGACAAAACAAATCTCTTAAATTACAACAAAACTTGAGAAGTTCAATGTTTTTTGTGAAAAGAGTATACAGGATCACAAGACTAGAGACATTATTGACATGACCTGTTTGAAATGATTCACTTTCCTCCAGGGAATAATAAAGTATTTTTGAACTAATCTGAATTGAAGATGCAAAGTATAACCTGATGGAACAGACAGAGAATGCCACTCTGCACATTTCAGATTTCACAAAAATGTGAAGCAGCTGAGGATAGGCAGTTGAGCACGGCTCAAGCAAAACATAGGAAAGAGGGAGTAGTAAATGACAAATGGATCCCCTATGCAACATCTGTGCTGTTTTATTTGGTTTGCAGCACCATGTAATATCTTTACAATGCCAACAACGACTAGCTCCTCTACAGGCTGGCATGTTGGCAAGACAGCACTTTGACAGGATCTGTCAAAAGCGTATCTTGGACATACATGTGCAAATATCATTAAGCTCAAATAAAAGTAGGCCATTTCTAACCACAAAGATTTCTTTTTCTATGTCTTTGTAAGTTCTGTAACCTAGGTATGATACATATCTTGAGTAACTCTTAACAAATTACAGTATTAAGACTTTTTGTCGACTAAAAGGAGCGATGTGGTGATGCTAGCTGTAAAAGTCCTTTATAGAAAGATAAGCTTTTTGTGCTTCACGTTTTTTGTTTTTTTTTCAACACTTTTATTTTTAAAACATACTTGTTCATATTAATTTGTATTTACAGATACTGAACAAAAATTAATGTCTGAGCGCACAGCCTTTCTGTTTTTCCAGGTCGGGAATCTAGTTGTGACTGAAGGGGTTATCTCTGCATGAGTTCCACAAAAACACATTTTCCGTGTTGCGTGAGTGATGTCTATCTGGGATATTCCTGATGAGTAATACAGCCTGCATTAGAGGATCTGATCCCCCTAAGTTGGGGCCTTTGTGGTTAGCGAATCCACTTGGGTAGCGTCAGTCAAGAAGGTAATCAGCAGACTAATCCTCATTCCTCGCTGCCAACACAACTCAGCATTTGAAACTGCGTCACTGAAAATCAGTTAAAAGCCAACCTTTCTGGTAGCATTTTAAAAATTTTTGTACAAAAAATTGGTGCATCTACTTACATAATGTGTTCATCAAACACAATAAATTACACAGGATTTCAGGGGGAATGCATCTCTGCAGAAAAACAGATTACCATCTGTTTTCTAACTTAAAAATCAACATCAGAGGGGGTCTGATTTTAAACCATGCTAAATGTTTGTGTGCAAACCTTGAAACTACAACATTACACGCATCATTTAAAAATATAAGTGATGAGAGAACGGTGGGGCTTTAAAAAAAAAAACTTAAACCAGCCAAGCGGCTCTGTCAAAGAACACTTCATACTTCACTGTGGCAAACATATCTTATGTTTGCCACAGTTTTGGAAAACATGAATAAAAATATTAAATAGATTACATTTTCTCAATAAAAATGCAATGATCTGAAAAATGTGTAGCCATTTAAACAAACATAACTGCTTAAATAATTAAGGTTATGGCAAAATGCTTGCTCTGATTTCCTGAGTAATGTCTTTTTTGCTTTTCATTCACATTTCCAAGAAACTTAAAAGATGTAAAGGTTTTAAGTTTCATTTCAATTACATTTCTTCCCGTTAAAAGTTAGCATAAATGACACAATCTACATGTATCTGAATATATCCTGAATATTCATTCAACAGATGAAGAGTCAATGCAAGAAAATGAAAAACACAGACTGTTTTTTGCTTTTAAAAATATTCTTTTGCCACTTCAATCAAATTGAAAATATTTGTTTTATCATTATAAAACATAAGAAGAAAGAAAAATATTAAATTAAGGGTAACTCATATCACGGTGAGTGCTAACCACCAGGGAACTGTAGCTGGAAGCGTTAACACCAAATACGCTTTTTGTTTTCATATTTTTTTAAATTCACATCAGCTTAAAGAATTCCTAAAGAATAATGCTATGCTTGATAATAAAGCTTGCAGAACTAAAAGCTGCCCTACAGATGATGCACAAATATATATCAGATAGTAAGTTTTGACAGGGTCTGGGTGGAAGAGTTTAATATGGAAACTGTCTCAGACAAGAAAGAATGTGATATTCATTAATGTCTTCTGCTAGGCCAAAAAGAACATTCTCAGATCCCAAAAGGTCTCAATGAATTATCTGTCTTAGGACACCTGCAAATAATGGCCAAAATAACAATTTTCTCATTTGTATTTGTAAATTGAGCACTTGTGAAGTCCCTCATCAAATAAAGGAATGTTTATGTTAGACAAATGATTATATAATTCAAATATGAGGTTATTTTGTACTTCAAATACCGGCATATTCATTTCAAAACAATGAATGTGAATCTTTATCAATGTGCTTGGACATCCCACAGTCTCAGTAATTTAACAAATTGGGTAAACAAGCCCAATGGTCATTTAAAGGCCTCAATAGAAGATAAGCAGCTTTTTATTGACCTCAAATTCAAGTTTTTCAAATGCAGAATTTATGACAGAAGGTTCATTTCAAGAGAAAAATCTTTAGAACTTCAAAATATTTTTCTTCATATCAGTATAAGCAATGTTCAAAATGCCAAGAAAATGAAAATGGAGAGGGTGTTGATATTCTCCTTTAACTATACAGCACTCCAGTGCCAGAATAGCACTGCTTTTGAACCTAACTTTCCTTTTGGAAAGCTTTACGAAACTGAATAAGAATCTAATTGAAGGCATTATTATGTGGATTAGATATTTATGTATTTATTTGTTTGTTTGTTTAGATGAAAGATGATTATCCCAGAACATTTTATGTTTTAACAAACCTCATTGTGCGAAGGTCCCATATCTTCACACCATCTGTGACAGCACTGGTGAGGAAGAGGTTGTATGAATCCGGAGCCTGAGTACTGAATCTTGACCCCTTGATTGACAGGAAAAGAAATTAAAACAAAAGTTCAAAGAGTGAATGCATAACTGAAAGGGACTGACAATGACCTTCTGCTGTTGTTCACAGCTGGAAAAGTCTGTAGTTCCTATACTTTTAAATTCCTATGTTGAAATGAATGCCAGCTACACATTTCAAAAAGCTGGGACAGAAGCATTTTTGCCACTGATGTGTATCGCTACTACTTTAAGAACACAAGTCTTTGGGAACAAAACACACCAATTTCCGTGATTTTACATATTTTCCCATTTTAGTTAATATAGAATTTGAGCTACTGAACAGTACATTTATTTTTTTAGCTTGTAGTCTTTTTTCCTATAAGCATAAAACATCCAACAAGGAGAGGTTGACATCTAAAAACCCCCCACAATTGTATTGACAAAGAAAAGATATCTGAAATGGAAGTAAAATTTAGTCTTCATGTCGTTTTCCATCCTGTGGACTACCCTCAGATGGGCTCCACTAAAAATGTAGATTTCCACTTCACATAAATTCCGTATATGACTTCCAAACCAAGTTATCGGGTGATATAGTTAAACATGGGAGTGAGAGACAGAAATGGAGAGAGAGAGAGTGAGAGAGTGCATGCTGATGGTGGTTTTTGTTTATGTTTCCATTAACGGTGTGAGAACGGGAGTCTGACAGGGCATTTCTAGCTCCATTTTCCAAGAAGTCCTCTAGTCTGATGAGTTCCAGGTGAGTTTTGCAGAGAAGGCGGTGGAAATTTCAAGTAGGAAAAGCTGTCTCTCAGGCAGCAGCTCCTGATGTTTGGACCGCCCCGAGACTACCAAAACGAGGGGAGGGAAGTGTGATGTTATGTGTGCAATGTCCAGGCAGGGGCAATCCCTCTGATCCGCAGCTACTAACCCTACAACATCCAAATGCCCTCGGGTGCTTAGGCAGAAAACTCCTCACTGACGCAGTAGCCAAGCTGAAAAAACACACCACAGGCTTCCACTGTGTATAGCGCACAAAAGCTGGCGTGACAAAGAACAGGCACATCTGGGCGAAAGGGATAGAGTCAGCTGTGTGCAGGAGTGAACTGCAGCTGAATGGGTTAATACATTTTATCCATGTCAGCGGCTGCAGTGTATCCACCTAATCCAGGCTGCCCTGAGTGTTAAGTATGCAGACGTAGAAAGGCAAGAATGACTCAATAAGTTTGGGTCAATGAGTGCGAGCTCACCTTACAAACAAATCCACACTTTCATGCATTCCAAAAAAAGTCATCTATCAAAGCTGAAGCATCATTTCCATACTTTTTATGATGGAAATTTATGGTTTTCCTACTACTGCAAAGCCAGATAATGTTCACGCAACAATATACAGCATTATGAGAAACCAGGACCTTAATTCACCATAAAATTTAATATGATAGAAATGTAAAACGCAGATTTGCATGCACGGTTTCATACTGATTGCTGCAATGGTCTTCAAAGAACCATAATATGTGTGGATGCAGGCCCAAGCCGTCTACTTGTTAGACATCAGCAAATTGGGTCCAGATTTGTCCAGGAAATGGATGTGGGAGTAAGGCCACATAAGCCTAAACGGCATCATGGATCAGCAATACTCCAAGACCATCATCCAGCACAGACTGTCCTCCTGCCATCACCTATGGCAGTCTTAATCCTGTTGCAGCAGGGACTTGCAGGCGAGACGCGTGATACTGATGATGACGTGTCTTGTCTGCCTGTCATGGAAACTCTAGGAAAACCAAGACTTTTGTTTAACCATGATCTTTTTCATTGATCCAACAAACTAACAGTTTTATTCTCCTAAAGTGTCTCTGTGCCTAATGTAACAGGCCAACAATTCCCATTAATATTTTATGTAACACCATGACATGTGCCAAATAATAAATCCTTCAAGAGTAAGATGGAAGATGGGGTTCACAATACCACCCGATGCCAAGCAAAACAACTTTTTTTTGCTCTGTGGGTTAGGTCTACTTGCCATTAAGTTTACATGTGGCTGAAGTGATGAGATGTCTCGCTATCCACTCACAAAGGTTGTAAGTTATCATTCATTTATATGAAGGTATGATAAATAAAATAAAATGTGTTTCATATTTCAGGTAAAATCTCTAAAGGGACAAAACTGTGGAGCCGTGTCTTTGTTATCTCAGACTTTAATTTCAACAACCATATCAATTCAGTTATGTCTACAGAAACCTGAACAATATTTCAGAGATTAAATTGCTAATGTCCCCAAGTGATTTATAAAAGCTGGCCTTGATCCGTATCATTTGTAGACTTTGTTTGGAGTAATATTCTATTCACTGGTCCGTCTAAAAATAATTCACAGACAGCTGCAGAAGAATTGATGCCCAGATCTTCACCAAGACGGGAAAGATGACTCTTATCATTTAGTTCTGAAGTCTCTGTAGGCCTCCTGTCTGTCAAAGAGTTTACTTACTAAAAACTGAAGTTGGTTTATAAACCCTCAAATGGGTTAGAGCCAAAGCACATTTCAGGTTCTCTGGTATGCTATGAACCTTTCAGGCATCTCTGGTCATCTGGAACATGTTTGTTTTCATTTTCCTGAATCAAAACTAAACATGGAGAAGCTGCTTTACGGCTTCATGCACCATATATGCAGTCTAAACTCCCAGAGAACTGTAGATCTGCTGCAGCCCATTGTTTCCGATAAATCAAAACATTCATGTTTGCCACATCGTTTTATCGATTGAATTTGATTAATAGTTCTTAGTACACTGCATCTTTTACCCTTTTATTTAAACAAATGTCTTGGAAATTAATATTGCCAGTAATATAAATTGGAAGGTGAGAGCTAAGGAGGCAACCAGACTAAATGTCTTACAACTTAAAAAGATATGCAAAGATAAACATTTTGAAACTTGTTTTTTTCATTTTGATTGTCAGTAAAGATCCTGGATATCCTTTCCTTCTGCATTTCTGTTAAATAAAGGTTCCAACATAAAAAAACAAATTAAAGTTTTAAGTTTTGTTGCTTTTAGATTACTTTTCTGGAAATCTTTTTTTTGTGGTCGGTCTCACCTTGTTCTGCGTGATGCAGTGGATGGCTCTGCTGTGGGCATCAGGAAGCACTGACGCAACCGCACCTCTGTTCATGTCCAATACTTGAATGGACCGATCTGAACCACACACCAGAACAATGTCTGAAAATGCTGTTAAGAGAAGCTGGGGCATTTATTTTTCTCGTCGACCAGAGCAGTGCTCTAAAGTAAAACATAACCATTAAAATGACTTTTATGGATATTTCAAGTGGCTGAAATAGCTGAAAACATCAGTTTGCTTTCTAGATGAAGTGACCCAAAAATAAATAGACTCAAAGAGTAAGTGTAAGTGCAAGTTTGTCAAAACAATTTTGTTGAATTTTCTGTTTTACATAAGGGATTTTCTAATATCTGACACAAAATAAATACATCTCAGTTGAAATAAAATGCAATTATTAACTATCACCAATATCACAAAGTCTCAGCAGTGAATTGGAAACTTGTCCAGGCTATACCCACCTCTAAACTGATGATGGCTGGGATGGTTTTCTAGCCCTGTTTTGACCCTGAACATCATGAGGTGGGTATATAAATACATAAAATAATGTCTAGTTTTGGTATTATTTGTCAATTTGCCACGTGTGTTGATCAACTTTTCAGAATCCTGATTTGCATGGTACCTATTGTATCTCTCTGTAATTGAGATGATTCACACTTCAGGTATGTGTACAGGAAAACTGTTTTTTCATGTTTTCCCTTCATAGTGTTTATTTTCACTTAACTTTCACTTGGAAAGAAACAGTGGTGCATAATCTTCCCTGACAGATTCTAAGTCATTCCAAACCAACTCTTTCCACTGAACTTTTTGGAAAGGAAAGGCACTGAAGACCCTAACAAGGGACGGGATTGCAGACATTCCTGACAAAAAAAAAAAAAAAAGACGCCTAAATGCTTTACATGTAAATTCTGCAGCGGAAGCCCTGAGGCAAAACAAGGGTTTATGAGACTGCTGTGGTTTACATGGAAGTTGCACAAACTAGATACTTTGAGCAAAAGTAATGGCCACACTTCATCAGCAGTATGGCCTCAATTATGCCACGTTTTATTGCATGAACTATAAAATCAAGAAAAAGGATACAAGAGAGGAAATCATTGATTGCACACAGGGCGGTGGTGTCTGCTGATGATGTTGTGAAGCATCTTGCCAGTCTGAGAACGCTCCGTTGCTGATATCTAAAGAAAGTTAAACATTTCCATGATTTTCCAATAAGGCAAACATAAGAACAAAAAAAGTTACACAGCTATATGAGAACATTTGTGTGATTATCCTTTTCAATTGCTTACTGATGTTTTTTTTTTATTCCTTGTAGAAGGTTTAAGCTGTTGTACAGACAAACTACATCACACAAATACAGTGCCAAAAAGATAAACATGAATTAAGACTACTAACATGAGGAATGGATGCCCTTAATTGCTCTTTTCCATGCCTGGAGATCAAGTCCTGACAGCCTACAACCCACAGCTGAGCAAGTGATGCCAGCAGTTTCTGCTACGGCAGCAGCTACATAAAGCAAGGCCTCTTTTAGTAACAAATCCAGTTTCTGAAATATCTATAAATTTTAGATCTGATAGACACTGTATATCTTGTTTTATCTTTGTCAATACTGAAATAGCCAAGTATGAAAAGTGGCAGATGATTGAAGAGAAACTTTTCTGTAAAAAAAAAAACCCCAAACATTTAAATTTCAAGTAAAGCTTGAAAGGAGTACATAATTCCCAATGTGTTGTTTCTGTAATCCCAACAAAACTGCAGTTGTACAGCGGGAGAAAAAAACTGTGAATCCCTTGGAATTAACGGTTGCATTAGTTTTCCGAATATCATGTTATGATATGCAACCAAGTTGCAGTAATAGCCAATCATGTTTTGTGGACTGATGCAACAAAGGGTGGATTATTCTGGAAGACTAGTCACCCCCACATGTGACACAAAAAGGAAAACACCTTACCGACAACAAAACCCAATCCCAGCAATGAAGGATGGGGGATGGAGCTTTACGATTTAGACCTGCTTTGCTGTATGAGAACCTACATCACTAGACAGCATTCCTAAATTTGATCAAAATGCACTCAGGGTTGGTGTTCACCACCTGACGCTTAGTAAAAAATGTTTGGCACAGCAGGGAAATTAATCTAAGCAAGCAGATCCACCACAGAATGGTTAAAGAAAAAGATAATACAACATTTTGAAGTGGCACTACTCAGAACCAAAATCTTCCCCAACAGAATGGCCTCCAGAAAGTATTTCACTCCAGAAATGACAAATGTTTCTGAGCTGGAGCAGTTCTGTAAGGAGGAATATTCAATATTTCCTACTGAACATTACACAGATCGATCCCAAACTACTAAAAGTGATTGCTTGAAGTCATTGTTGCTCCAAACGTTTGGATTTACTGGTACTTCTTTTTTTAATATATTTTTATACCCCTTTTTTTCACCCCAGTGCTCCTAAATCAGTCCTGGGCATTGCTCACCCTCTGCCAACCCCGGGAGGGCCCTGCACTAAAGCTCAAGTCTCCTCCTTACTTGAGAAGTAATCAGGAAAAGTATTCAACACTTCTTAAAAGGTGTGTGCAATAAATACATGACAAATTATAACTGTAATGTCACGTAAGTCTAAATTTTGCTTTTTACTCTGCTGGGGTTAGTATATTTTGAAAATAAGATGTCTACAAAAATGTAAGATACTGTGCACCAACAAAATCATCAGATTTAAGAAAAAAATAACACAAAAAACCAAACACACTGTCAAAACATTTGTTTTATAAACCAGACCACCTAAAATTGGGCACATACTGTATAGTCCAACCTCATAATGGATATTGTCAATAAAAATACAATACAAACCATTATATATCATATATACAAGTATCAAGTACAAGTAAGTATACTTGCTACTGGTGTATCAAGTATACTTAATTGTCTATTATGTATGCAGTTTTTCTATCATAAACAGTAATTACCTTTTGACGGCGTCTCGGGTGACATCCACGTTATAGAGGTACAAGTACAGACAGGGTCCAGATGCCAGAAGTAGAAATTTGTCGAGGTAATAAAACTGAGCACCTCTTATGGGTTTGGAGAACATTTTGTCACCCTGATGTCAGAAGTATAGAGACAATAATCAGGCCAAACTTTCAAATTTGAAACATATTTGAAATTAAAATCATACACCAAAAAATGAAAATACCACAAATTAATGTATATATATATATATATATATATATATATATATATATATATATATATATATATATATATATATATATATATATATATATATATATATAGATCATATTTAATCTTTAAATATTTAATTAGGGAAAGCTCTAGCTGAAATCAACTTAAGTGGTATTTTTAGAATTCTACAACTAGGCTTTTGCTCAAACCTATCTAGCAAAGATATAAATGGGACGGAAATGATAATGTGGAAATAAAGCATGCATGTTGTCGGTAAGGTCAGTTTTCTCAACTCAGATTCCAGGATTTCACACTTGAACAACGAACCTGGCCGTGTTTTGTATCGTCATCGATCATGATGAAGCTATTGTACAAGAAGATAAAAGTGGTCCATTAAATCTGCTCCAAAAAACGAGGGCGTTAACCATGGATATGGCATCCTCATCCTCATCCAAAGCATGTGACTGACAGGATCTGTCCAAGCTGAATTAGATATGTTTCTCTGACTAGGTTTATGCATTTATAAAATGAAAAGCCCTCTGACTAGTAATGATAGGAATTTAAAGAATATCAAGTGGTGATCTGGCTCACATCAACATTGTTCCTCTCCCTCTCAAAAGACTTTAATTTGTTGCCAAGTTGTTTCAAGAACACTCAACAGTTATAGCCTTTTTATTTGGCCCGGGACATAGACATAGTTTTGACTGTCCCCTTAAATGTGATATCCAATGAAGTAAGAGGGGTTCTGCTTATGATCACAGTTTTGGATGCTTTGATTGCAACAGATGCTTTGGGGAGCCGGTGGATCATCCACAGTGGTTTTCCTCTAACTGGAAGGTCGGCTGATCAATCTCAATCCCCTCTGTGCTTTGATGTGTCCTTTGGCTACACAATGAACACCACAATGACCCAGATATGCTCATCAATATGTTATTGTAGAGGAAAAATATACTGGTCTGAAATGCAAAAACTGATGTATATTAACAAATGAAAAGAAGAAAATGATTAAAAAACAAAAATATATTTTCATATCATATTGGTTCATATTGTTTTCAAGAAATAAAAATCAAGTGAATTCGATTTGTTGTTTAATTTTCCATAAATTTCCAACATTTTCTGAATTGGGTTGAAATATATTTTGATTATAACATCTCTCACCCACGAAAACTATACTGGATCCTTTCTATTATAGGTGTTCCCAGTCATCAGATAAACCTTTCTTCTTTCTCCTTACTCCTTTCACCTTTTTTCTTTATGAAAATACGGTAAGACTGTAATGCTGAATGCCTTCCTTGACCATGCATGCATATAGCAACCTTTTCTGGTAGAAGTTTGAATTGAACTGAATTCAGTGACACATTCATTAATTAACTCATGTTTATATATGTTTTTGGACATAAAGGAATAGTGTCAATGTGTAAGATCACTGCAATGAGCAGGAAAGACCTTTTGTACCAACTCTTGTTGCAGAGTACCGGTAGCTGAACATCCCTCACACTCAACACACTCCACTGGTTTATGCTGTGGAAGTTTACATTGATGTCCATTTTGTTGACAGGCAAGTGCAATATTTTCTTTCTGCTATCAGGAATCTCTGGATTCCAGAGCACTCCCCAGCACAGAGCCAGTCGTCTTTATCAGCTTGTTGATTTACTACAATTCAGTAGTAAATCTGCAGCAGGTATTTTACTTCAGAATGTATCTTCTCTGGTTTTAGTAATGTTTTGTTAATGTCGAGAAATTTGTTGGGTTTTTTTTGTGTCCAACTTCATATCGAACCATTTTAACTTCCCTCTTGAATGCGTGGGCGCAGCATTAACTACATTAGTCCTCTCTAGGCCTGGGCCTTGCTGACCTATTTCATGCATGTATGAATAGACCAAAGTTCAGTTAAAATTACTTGTATTCCCATGTCTGAAACTTTTTCTTTCTCTCTCTCTTTCTGCTTTAACATGCACAATGTGAACAGGTCAACATACAGGATGAGCATGCACGTTTACACCGTAATCATCACCTCCTGATATGGTATTCCTTGGGTAGAGATTAATGCAAATTAATGAGCAGCAGGAGCACGCTACCAATTTATAATTTATAATCATGAACATACACATGTTTTTGGGATCAAATCTAAGTTTGAGGAAGCATTTGTGAATCTGGAGTAGGTTTTTTTTATGGAAGGAGTTCTCAGAAGCATTACTGTCCCTTCTCTTCACTCCTCTCCTCAGCAGTGTTTTCCTAAATTAGGCATAGGTTGTATGAAATGTGGTTCCTTTAATCTGTCTTTTGAGGATGTTATTGGTACATTACAGTCACAACATGGAAGTGCACAAACATAATATTGGCTGCTTGTTTTTCACTCAAAATTCCTCCTACAGTAGGATTTAAAAAAATACAACACTGGAATGCTAACTAGTCTTAAACATTTTAATTTCATCTGAGGTGGACCTTTTACGCCATTTTAAGTTATCATTGAGTCCAAATTAGAGACGATATACTCTACTCTGCAGAAAGAAAAGAAAATGCTACACCTACTTAATTGCCAAAGAAGCAGTAGGGACAAAATCCTGCAAACAATCATAACCATCTTAAAAAACACGACAGGTATGTCCTGCCTAAATCTGGAAAAAATACACTATTCCATCCATAACTTGAAAGACAAATTTCATAAGGTGTGGGGGCCTTTCTTAGAACACTTTACCAATTTTTAGACCAATGGCACCATCCCTACTTAAATCCCCTTGGTATTAACATTATTCTGGTTTCCTTCTTTAAATACATTATTTAGGGTATGTTTGGAGATAAGTTTGCTTTCCTTCATATGTATTTTCTGCAGCTCAATTCATTATTCGCCTTGAACTGAAACCTGGCTTCCAGCTACTGTTTTTGCTTTCTATGGCTCCAGGAATGATGTACCATCTACTGTTATTTACCTTTGTGCAACCTGACTTGTTGTTGTATGTGGGGTGGGGGGGTGGGAGGGCTAAAATGGGGGCTTGGATGCCTGAGCATTTCACAGTTTTGCCATGTCTTTGTATGTGCATCTATTTTTGTGGGAAAAATCAATAAAAATATGTTTGAGAAAAAAAAAAAACATGACAGGGAGTCAGAAAAAAAAATGTGCACAGCATGTGTCTGTAGTTATTTTGTTTTAATTCTAAACCCACCGCAGAATTAAGGCATTTTCACACTTTTAGTTCACTCAGGCTGATCCTCATTTCACTGCTTTTCATGCTTAGGACTTAGACTTGCCATAAGGCCGGACATGCAGCCCTGAGCAAAAAGATTCTGAAATACTCAAAGTAAAGCCTAATTACGAAAAAAAGTGTGTCAAAATGCATATGACCTTTACCATGATAATGGCAGGCTCAGAACTGGTATGGGTCCAGATTCGCAATGATTGATCTTCCGATGCACTCAACCACCACTGTCTGCTGAGACTCCAGTTCACAGTTTTAACTGGCTTGTCGTGACCTACAAAGAGAGAGAAGTTTAAGATGAACCGGGTGATACATTGTGTGGCTGCAACATTTACTTTTATGGAACTGTTCAGACAGCCGTGCAGGCTGAAGAGAGGAGGCTCGTGCTGACCTACACGTCACCTCAACATCTGTCCTTTTTTCTTTGCTGCCCCCTAACGGTCACCCAAGTACCAGGTGGATTTGAGCCATTTTTCATACAAGAAATGCTCTCCATGCGCAAAACGTCCTGTCTTAATCTGAAGTGTCTGCAATGACTAGACCAGAACAACTAGTTTAACACTTTTTAAAAAACAAAAAACACTGTGTTCCAAATTGGAGAAGAATGTACCTCTTTCATCATTTTTATTTTATAATATGACAAAGGCATACGCAAACGCAAACAGTGCCAACAAAGAATGTTTCATTAAAATATTTTATGGTGAAAGAAAGGGGTCTAATCTTTCATTGGAGTAAACTGTCAAAAATAAGATAAGAACAATAAATCCAAGCTCATGGATTATATTTGTTTTACTCTTTACGTTCTCATTTTCTCCTAAGGTCAAGGTCTTAACCCTGAGTAACTCTTAAGGGGCACGTTTTGAAAGGAATCAATAAATAAAGCAGCATTTTAAATATATATCCATGATAAATTTAATGAATATATCTTACCATACATAATTCAAATACAACAATGACAAAATGAAGTGAATGTAAATATATAGCATAACAGGGGATTGTAAAGCATGGATACTTGCATCGTACCTATGTAAGTAGTTGGGCTGCCAGTTAGACATGACTTGTACAATAACACTGAGCTGTCGCCAAGACCACATAGGATTTGTTTTCCATCCCCTGGGAGAAAGACAGAAACACAAGAGTTTTAACAAGATTTAGAGATGGACATTCATCCCAAAGTATAATTCTGTAACAGCAACAATTACGTTACACCAAATATGTGGACATCTTTCATGTATTTTTTTTTTTACTTTTAGGGAACATGCAAGACAGAAAGAAGCTTACAGTCACTTAAAAGGCTTAATTTCCTTTTTTTTTGCAATTAACCCTACATTTATGATGCCTTGTTATCACAAATGAACAGTTTTTGCGAACACTATCGTAATTTATATAGACATCATTTATATTGCATGTTTCTAATACATTGTTCTTTACACTATATCACAGAAGTCACGTCCAAATTTAAATAAATGTCAAATGATTCAAAACTGTATCACCTTTGATTACTTGTATTACGTCATTTTATAATAGCATCCATCACAGAAACTGTTCCACTTGATCAAGTGTGAGGCATATCTCTATCTGTTTTCTTTTGTTTTTGTTTTTTCAGAACAAAATTGTGCAAATTAGTGCTCAGTCCATGACAATAATTTAGGAAGACAGCTACATCCGCTCTTATTATTGCTACTCGGGCTCAATCTGTACCTGTTCTTTACTGCTGTTTGGACTGATTTTCAGTTGGTTTGCTGTTTTTCATCTTTGTTAATTCTCTTCACAAGTTTTTAGTTTCTTTGACAGTTCTTCCAATGTTTCCTTTTCTCCTTATTTTGAGTGTGTTACAGGCATCAAATTATATACTTGTTTATCTTTCAATACAAAAATGTTAGTGAGTGAAGATGCAGGATATTTTTTCCTTGTGTTGTTTTTAAAGGTCCAAACAAATTAATAATTCACTGATTTTATCTTTCATTTTAGAAGAACTTCTCGCATTTTCTGGAAGGAAGGTTCGTTGTTTGTTGTGCTGGAAAAAAGATGGAAATAGTTTGGCAAAAAATGAATACCTGAATACTGAAGGCTCGAGACTTCTTTGTTGACAATGCCAAGATCAATACGTGGAACAGTTGGTGCTGCACTGTCTTCTGGGTAATCAGCACGGACTATTCCTCTAAATCAAATGAAAAAAACTGTATGCTTATTGCTTATGTGGCATAAAAAAGTTTTTAGCACTGTATTCTCACTGTGGGAATATGGTAAGAACTACTTACGCAGTTTTTGTCTTTTTAGAGGAAGAAATCTTCTGAACATTTGTTTTTGGTGAAAACATAGTACTTCTGAGAAATAAAGACAAATAAAAAATCTTTCTTTAATCAATGATGTATTCGTTTATATGATTCATAAATCCATATTTCAACTTTATGTTCTTAACCTTGGTGCCTTCAGTATTATGAGTGAATAGTATAGATGTCTTGATGACAGTATGGGAAGTGCAGACACTGAGTAAAGCCAAAAAATTAGCAACATGTTTTAATTATTGAAGAACTATCCAATATGAAGAAGGAAAAATCCAATTCAGATTATTTTTTTAAATTTTTGAATAACTGGTTTAATTTAGTTTCCTGATCACTTTATTTTCTATAAAAAATGGTACTATGTGAAAATACCTTGGGGCACTTGTGTATCCAGATGATTTTACTTTTGAGTGAAACACCAGTGGCTGTTCCTTTACACCTCCTTTGTAAAACAGACAACACAATCAGTGAGACACACAGACAAATGCAGTTATTTATGAAAGTGCAAATAAGCATGTCAAAAACAAAGAATTGAACACACCTAAATTGTGAGATTCATTGACAAATGAGTAGATGTTAAAAGGATGCAATCATTGCAATTTTAAACAAAAAAGGACCCCTGTAAATTTTTTTTAATTTTGAGCATCCACCTATATGAAGCGAGTTTGTGGTGTCATCTAGAAAAAGAAAGGTCAAGACCACTGGATGACCATACTGTAATGTAAGCATTGAGAAATCTGGATAAAAAAAAAGGAAAAAGTGGGATGGTTTATTCTGCACACTGTTCGCTGTCAGTGCCTTTGCTATATTACAATGAGTCACTGTTTCCACAGTCATTAAAATGTGTGAGGCTTTCCAAAAACTAGTCGCCTGTCAAACACATGCAAGAAAGAAATAGTCACGGAATCTCTGAGCAGATATTTAAGACTGAAGATGCATCAGGAAAAAAAAGTATGAAGTCCTATAACCTTGGCTTAAAGATATTCAATCCAATATAAACAACTGGTCAGGAACAAAATCAATAGCTCGGGATACCTAAGTCTTCAGAAGTGCCAGTGCTGACTTGAAAGGGTAGTTCATGCACTTCATGTGCTACTTTTAAAAAATGTAAGATTCTTACTTTAATACACTTTCCATTTTAATTCATTTTATTTCAGTTGAGTCATTTTAATTAAATGGAAAAGCCTTTGAAAACTTCAATGTTTAGTTTCAGTTAAATTGGTACTACCGGTATATGGTTTTAAAGAGTCCCTGAAAGCTTATCAATGTATCATCACTCATTCTATGCCTATGTTGGGTATCAAGTGCTACTGGAATAAGCCTTTGATTCAAAACAGACCATGTGCAGAAAACTAGCATTTAAGCTTTTAAGTCTAAAGATGTAATGACTTGGCAATGGAATCACTTTTTCAACAGCCCAATTGAACCCCTGTTGATATTTTATGATCATTTTGCTTTACTGGGTCTTAAAAATCTAATTATTTACACTGGTTTTACATTAGAGATCATTTTAAGCACAGTGAGAACATCAGACATACTTTCAAGTTAAGCCATATATCATAGCAGTTTGCAATGCAATTCCTTTAGAGCTTCCATTTGTACGACTGATAACGATAACAAAAGTAGCAGTGCTGAACTTTCAGGCTGCTGCAAAAACATTGACTTTTCAACTACTGTGCACACTGATACCATCACATATATTTTCATAGTAGTTCAATTATCAAACTGCAGGTTGCATGTTAAAACAATATGCATGGAGAAAATGAACCTGACAGAAAATTAAGTTACACAGCACCTATGCTGTGTACACATATGCTGACTGTCTGAACCACACTGTGGAAAAATGTGCAAAGAGGACAATGCATGTGTTACTTCATCTCACTGCACAAATACAGCACCCACCATTATGTCAAGAAAATATACATTTTATATATATATATATATATATATATATATATATATATATATATATATATATATATATACTCAAATTCAGACGACTTTATTAATCCCTTTGGGAGGTTTCCTCTGGGAAATTGACATATATGTGTATGTGTGTGTGTGTGCGTGTGTGCGTGTGTGTGTGTGTGTGTGTGCGTGTGTGTGTGTGTGTGTGTGTGTGTGTGTGTGTGTGTGTGTGTGTGCATGGACATTAGGTACACAAAACAATAAATTAATCTGTAATATACCTCCCAGATGCAATGAGAACATGCACATGAATCAAACTCATTAGTAGTCATCATATTTACAAAGACTTTGTCAACACTGGAGTTTAAAAAGCTTTTCCTAAGAATTTTGGCCTGTCATCGAAAAGGAAATACAATTTTTAGGCCACTGAAAAATAGATCACTGGAAACATTTTTCCAGGGTGAAGATATTTAAAAACTGCAATTCCAGAGCTGACGTGTTGACAGCAAAAACCGGCTTTTGGAAACACTGATGCGGATAGCCCCGTTTGCTTTCTGTAGTCTCTTCAGTAAACAGACGTCCTTTCCTCATGTGTCCTGCCTCTATCACTAAGTAACCGACTCTCTGCTTCCTATTAACACAAACACATGCTGACTGCACTTGAACTGTAATTTGGTATGGATATTGAGGAATTATAGTTTTAACAAAGATTCTTTTTTGGAACATAACACTTGCCTTACCGATATTATTTCATTGAAATATAAAAGAACAACTTCAACTTCTCAAGTAACAAATGTAAAGCCTATGTATTGGCGGAGATATAATATGAGAGTTGAAAACCCTTTCTTTATTCAATTGTTAAAGCCCTCTAATGTGTTCACTGCCATGGTAGAATAGTTCAGAGAGAATAAACTAATTTGGACTCTAAAGCAAACCTTTTGTATTTGTGAGCCCTTTGTAGTTTGAGGAGACCTTATATCAAGACTACAAGACAAAGACATTATAGTATTAATCACCAAGAAGTAATGTCAGCCCTTTGCCATGCTCTCAAAAAGCCAAGTGTCCTGGCCCACTTTGTGACTACTTTGTGATTCCATAGCTATGGGACATGGCAACAAATTCAAATCTGCCTCACACTTCTTCAGACTTGTGTCAGATTTACAATGAAGGAACATTTTCTTTTCCAGGAGACTAGGGGGTTCATGGTGTAATTTGCATACAGTTCTGCAAATATCTTTAGGAATACAGAAATGCATTTGGGAGCATGGTGGGTTAGCCCATAAAAGTTTGTGGTTTTTTTTGTTTTTTTTTTCTCTGACGCTGCAGTTACCCAGCACCTCTCAGCGCCGCAGAAGATCCCCTACAAAGCCTGGCACTGGCAAATCCCTTCACTACATCTGTAGGGAGTATAGTAAAACTGGCTTTTCCTAGCACTAACCATCTCTGCAAGCAGCATGTAACACTCTGTATATTATATATTTCCAGCAGGATAGTCTCAAGCTGCCAGGTCCTAATGATACACCACAGAAAGACAAATAGGCTCATTTTTCGATGATTCCAGCTCTGAAATGATACAGCAAACTGAGATAATTTGGGTGAATTCATCAGAGCAAATGTGATACACTCTTATGGCTATGAAGTAGCTGTTTATGTGGTAAATGAAAGTGGAAGGGAATGCAGCAATGAGTGACACGTCAATATGTTCAACAGTACAAATTAGACTCTTCTCTTACTGATAATGAGGATGTGTCCATAGCTTTTGTAAAGGCTGAACAGACAACATTACAAGAACATTTAAGAGAAACTCAGTTGCCAAGCAAAATGGAAAATAAGCCAGTCGTGGAGGGAACTGTAAAACAAGACATACTTTTAAAACAGCAGAACAGAAGTAACTCTCATTTTAGTCATGCATATGAGCATAAGTGAAAGGTGAGAAAGTGTTCACAGACAAGGACAAGGATGCTGACCTCTCTTTTTTGGATTGTTTAGAGCCTTCTTCTTTAACTCGGCGTTGAGAGGGGATTCATGCAGGGGAGGAGAACTGCAAACAAGGGAGGAGGGAAACAGGGGAAGGAGTTACTGGAAATGAAGGGGCACAGCATTTTCCACAGTTGTGGATTATTAGTCCCCCTAATTATCAGCCCCATGATATTGTTGACTCATGAAAAACCAGATGGTATGAATGGTTACAATAATCAAAGTTAATATGGAAATGTCAGAGGATGAAGGCGTTATAGGCAGGAGGCCAACTGGTGGTGAGGTCAGATGAGTATCTGGGAGTATAACATGATCGTGTCTCAGAGTATATAAGGATATTTGTGTGTTGTTGTTGCAATTTTTTTAAAAGCTGGCATGAATTTTTGTTTCAAAAATTGTAATTTGCTAGTGTGGAAACGTAGAATTTAAATTTACTGGTAGTTCCTTATTTTTCTAAGCAATAAAACCAAAGGGGAAAAAAGGAAAAAGGTTTTTTTTCTCAACAAGGCTCTATTAGGCAGAAGTTAATTACAGGAAATGAATTTCCCTTCTGGGATTAAGAAAGAATTTTTGAATTAAATTGAATTGAATTGAATTGAATTGAATTGAATTGAATTGAATTGAACTCAATTTAATTTAATTTAATACACAGATTCCAAACGTTTTTTTTTTTGTTTTTTTTTACTTAAATCACTGGATTGAGGGAAGATTTATTAGGTCAAAATACAAGCCCTATGTAGCTTATTTTAAGTTTCAGTTTACCTTGGGAACACTGAAAAGCCTTGAGCACCAGCTCCAATCTTCTTTAGGCCGCTGAGACATAACTCCAACAAGACCACACATGGGGTAAACAAAGAGCTCACCAAGACCATCATCTGTGTAACAAAGAATTCTGTCAGTTACAGAAGAGTTGATCATTTAGTGCAATTACTTAATGTCTCTAATCAACAATTTATTGGAATTACTCACAGGCTTTTCAAACCCTGGAGAGAATGACCATGTCCCAGCCATGGTAATGCTGAGGTTGGGATAATCTAAAAGAATATCAGTTATCACTATCAGTCATGGGTCTGGTTGCATCAAAACCCTTATTCTTATCAGGTATATTTAGAACATAAACATCAGCAAACATATAAAATCATCATATACATAAAATGATTATGCTCAAATTGATTTATT
The DNA here is from genome assembly GCF_033807715.1 of Cololabis saira. Lineage (NCBI taxonomy): Eukaryota > Metazoa > Chordata > Actinopteri > Beloniformes > Belonidae > Cololabis > Cololabis saira. Next base: position 6,360,588 of record NC_084603.1, read on the forward strand.
TATCTTTAATACATACTTCATTCAGAGTTGTGGGGAAACTGAAGCCCAAGAGGCAAGGTAAAGTCTAGACAGCTCTATTTAATATAGTGATATTAGATTTGTTGTTGCTATTACTGCATTATAATTACATATGCTGTCATTTATGTCCTACTCCACAAGCACAGCAGTTAAAGGGCTTAAACATTGTCCTGCAATTGCTACATTGGTTGATTGTGCATAATGTGCCTACATGTTATAACATGTGGCTGCCACATGGGGGCAAGCTGATAAATATGTAGAAAAAACTGTGCAGTGTTCTTGGTTGGGTTGTTGTGCTATTTCCAGTCCTTTCTCTGCTGTAGAAAAGACAGAATCAAAGTGAACATAAATCAGCTTTGTGGTGGGGTGAACTTAGTGTCAAAATAACCAAGACTGACTAATTCTGTCTTGTCTGATATTTTAACATTGCTCCTTTATTCTGTATTGTTTATTGCCTCTAAGCCTCTTTTTGATGACATCAGTTGATGCCAGCCTCCTCTCAGCTCAAGTTAATTTGAAACCAATTAGAACTTGAAGAAGTTAAAATTGTGTATTGTTGCCTGTTGGACAGCTAATAAAAAGTAGGGTTTTATAAAAGGTTAAAAACATGTGATAACTGTACATAAACTAAAAGTTTTGCTGAGATACTATGTGCTGTTTTATGCACACAATCTGTTTTTTAAATATGAAACCAGTCAGTGTTTTTAACAAAAACCCAGCAGCCACCGTACCCCCAGCAGCTTACCTTTGAAATATAATACTGCTAAGAGGTCTGAGGTTGCCAGATCCACCACATACAGTCCATCAGAGCTTCCAATACAAAACCAGCTGTTGTCTCTGCAGGGGTTGACATATGGAAAAAAAATGTCATAGAATTTCCCTTAAAAGCACTTTTTAACATAGTTTGGGAAAAAACAATGAAACCATATATTGAAGAAATACATACCTATGAGAACAAGTGGTCAGACATACATTTCTTTTCTGACTTCATGTGGTCTAAACTATGCACATCCCAAAAAAGGGAAACTCCTGCCACCCACAGCAGAAAGGACCTCTGAGTTTTTATCCACTTCCACCACTAAGGTACATGCTGAGGTTATGATATTTTGGACTACATTTTAGTACATCATTTTCATGCTAACCTTGTGCTCCTGTACAGGATGGGACAATTACTGCCATTACGAGTGGAATTTTAATGTGATAATTGCATCTCTCAAACTCTCCCAAGGGAATAAATGTTCATTTCTGCAAAACTATTGAAAGTCAAAGAGTAAAAACATGTGGCTTTCAAAATCAAACTGTACTTCCCCAACTACTTCAGCTAATTTGTGTTTACTTACATTTCGTCATCAGAATAGTTGCCTTTAAATGGGCCACATGAAGCCATTTGGATGACAGGTTTTGAAGTCTCGACTTTATTCACAGCTGATTGTTGAGCAATTCCTGGGAAATAAATATATCCCAAAAAGGAGTGTTAACATGATCTTCTCTAGGTAGACAAACATAGATATGTGGTTTATGAAAGCACATTATCTCACAATCTCTCACATGGCTTCCCTGAACTCTCTCTGCCATTGTCAGATTGTAACTTTACCTGCTTGATGGCACTCAGTTTCATCATGCACTTTATGTCGTTTCTCTGCCATCTGAAGGTCCATTTTTGTCACAAGTTGGCACTTGCAGTCATCACTGAGAGAAAAGGACCACACCTGAAACAAAAGGTTTTCTCTCAGCTTTCTGACTGCAATTCGATGAGCTTGATCTTTTAAGTGTCTCATCTCAGTCACTAACCTGTCCGTCAGCTGCGCCAGCGACAAGGAGCCTGTCCTTTACCATGAATAACACACTGAGCAGTGGAGATGCTAAAGAGTTGAAGAATTTGTTATTTTCAGTTACTGTATGGTGCAAAACTTGAACTGTTATACTATCTTTTTTTTTTTTTTAAATAACATACTATTATTTACCAGCTTGGTATATTCTTAAACTTTGAAAGGCCTTGGAGTAAATTAATAGCCTAATCATTTAATTTCCATACTAAGACATCATTACAAAATGTTGAGAGTGCCACAGAGAGTTTACCAAATTAATTGTCAGGATCCTGAACTGTGTGTCTTTCTCAAAGTAATCATTTTTACTGTGATCAAGGATACCAAAATGCTCTTACACAATTTATAACACTAATAAATTACCTGTGAGCACAAATGACTGGTAGAAAACAGCTTCAGTTTTTAAATCCCAAACCTGAAAAATACAGCATAAAGCACCTCAAACACATGTCAATACTTCTGTCTTTCCATGTTCCATATGTATATGCATTACCTTAAATGTGCGGTCCTCTGATGTACTGACAAGTATATTTTTGTTCCAGGGACAAAACTCTGCTGATGTTAAAGATCCCAGGTGGCCTGTCAAGGTTGCGATTATTTCCTGTTTCTGATGCGGAAAACAACCGTGGACATTCATTGTGGTGAACATCATATGAGTCAGGCTGAAGTACACAGTGCAATATTTGGTACTTTAATTATAATCCATGTGAGCACAACATTATTACACTGTAAAAAAATAAGAAGGGCATAAATGTATATGGAATTACATTTAGTTAAAGTAGCATGATATAAGCAGGAAAATTAAACATGTAAGAGTTGGCTGATGTTATCCTTATGGGCTTTATTTCATTACTTTTCAGCTTAGGTAGTTTTCTATTAGTGGAGTCCCAAATGATTGTGAATGAAATGTTTGATATTGATTTATGTATGTGCAACCAATTATGCTTGCAAATGTACATCACCATGTGCAGTACCTTTGAACTGAGAACATATATAGTTGCGCCTGAGCAGACAGCCACTTGCTCATCAGAGAAACTGAAGGACAGATGGATGATGTCACCAAGTAAAGTCCCAATAACTATTCCAGCTGCAACTTTCCCTGCAAATATATCAGTTTGTTAATGTGCAATTGAAGTCCAAGACTTTGGGAGACATATAACAATTGTGCTTTCATTTCACTAGATGGCAGACTTGTTAAGGATTAGCCTACAAGGTTTTAAGAAAATTATCATAGTCGTAATCTGAAATAATGTTACCAGCTTGGAAGTATACAAACTAAACAAAAAACAAAAACAAAACACTTCAATATATATTTTACCCTCCTCTGTTCTCTTCAGGCACAGTTCAATATCCCAGACAATGATATAATCTGCAGACGCAGAGCAAAGCATAACAGGGCTGGTTCCTTTTCCAAAAGTCATGGCAGTGATGTCACCATGGTGACCCTTTAGCAAAAGTGGCTGTGAACAAACATACTGCAGTTAACATACTTATATTTGGTGATGTGATGTGACATAATGTGAATACAATGTTTTCGTTAAAGTAAAATCATGTTCTTTTGATTATGAGAATATACTCCACTATAGTTTATATCCAGTACTCGAGTTGTAAAAGAAAATCATGGGGGATGGTGGATTTTATCATATGGGGACAGATAATTTGTGCTGATTACAAATAATATAATATATTACAAGTAATAGCACTGACCAAAACAGCTGCAGAAATACTGCAGGAATGACATAGCAGCAGTTAAATGCAGCCTTCTGTAAGCTTTAAATATCCACTGGGCTTACATCTAATACATCAAAACACAAAAATAAAAACAGTTTTCCGAACTTATCAATATGACTCTGTCCTTCACAGGATAAGTAAAATAGATCACTGCAAAAACTCAAAATCTTAACAAGAATATTTGTCTTATTTCTAGTTAAAATGTCTCATTTTAGTAAAAAAAATCTCATTACACTTAAAACAAGACTCATCAAACAAAAAACAACAATTTTCTCCTGTTTCAAGTAGACTTTCACTTAAAATAAGTAGAAAAATCTGCCAGTGGATCAAGATTTTTTTGCTTGTAATGAGAAGATAAATCTTGTCCCATTGGCAGATTTTTCCTACTTATTTCAAGTGAAAATTTACTTGAAACAGGAGAAAATGGTCAAATAAGTTATTTTTCTGGTGATGACTCTAAATGTTGAAATAGCAGTAATACCACCTTCATTGATGAAATGACATAAGGGATGGAAAGGGGGGATGATTTTGACCGTTTTTATTTCAGGGGGGATGCCACCCCCCCTCATCCCCCCTCAACTCGAGTAGGCTAATATCACATGCCTTCACATATAAAATAGAATAGATTGCTTCATACTGAAAGCCCAAAAAATCATGCGGGAGCTTTTATTTTTTCTGAAAACAGTAAACATAACTAAATGAACGAACCTTTTGTTGCAAGTCCTTATTACTGTAGATCCCCACGTTGCTGCCGTGCAGGGGAACGCCGCAGTAAGACTGGCAGCATGCGAGCTGGTGGTGTGACAGAAGTCTATCACAAGACAAGCAGAGCTTTTCATTTATCATTGCAGGCTGAGGTCACTGAAGCTAAAATGTTAAATCACTTGGATATATCTAGATAACTTAAAGAATACTTCAGATCTCAAAAGAACAGGTGTTAGCGGTTGCTAGGATACCAGCAGGACTTCCGCTACGTCATATCGTCTATAAAAACAAATGTTTGATTTTATTTTTTTTTATTTATTGTTTTTATTTCGGTCATTGTACAAGTTATTTTACAAAACAAAATGAATAAAGTAAAATAAACATTGCTTTTGCCGAAAAGGTGTAGGCTGAAGCCATATAGCTTTTTTTTATAGCTTATGTATTTATAGTCCCTACCCTTTTTCTCTTTACTTGTACAAAAAATAAATAAGACAAAATATAAAATTGACGTTTCACATTCTAGAATGTTTTTGATAATATACTTTATAGTGTTTTATATTTTTTTTTTACAATATTTTCTTTAAAGATTTTCTTAACCTTGTAGATAGAACTGCACATTTTTAGGTCGTTGTCACAACTATTCCATATTTCTCTTGCCTTAATTGATGTACATCTCTTTTTAATATTTGTTCTTGCTGTCGTCCTCTCAAACATGAGTTTCACCCTCAGGTCATAGCGGGTTTCTTTTATTTGGAACAAATCCTAAATGCAGTTTGGAAGCAGTTTCTGCTGGGCTTTAAAGGGAAATAAAACAGTTTTCTGCTCTACTATATCATGGAATTATATATATATATTATATCCTATAATAGGAGTATTATATTTAATAAAGAGATTATTTGTTGGTTCATAATAGTCAGATCTATTAATTATCCTTAAAGCTCTTTTCTGTAATAAGAAAATAGGGCTTGTATTTGTTTTATAGGTGTTACCCCATACCTCCACTCAATAGGTCATGTATGGAACTATGAGTGAGTTATACATCAAAAACTGTGCTTTTGGACAGAAGATATCATTTGTTTTACTTAATATTGCTAGGGTTTTAGACATTTTTCACACACCAAATGTCACCTTGGTCAACTGTACATGAGGTATTTCTTGAATGGTTTCATTAATATTATTTGAATTAAGAATAAACCCTGTATTTACAGTAACTTGCATTTTACTCAACGTAAGTGGTAAGAAAGTATTTGAAAATGAGGTTAATCTATGCTTCTGTATTCTGTGTATCCTCGTGTAACCACAAGATGGCGGTCACTGAACATTCATTTTTATTTATTTATTTATTTATTTTTTCTCTTTTATTGAGCACTTAGATATTGTACATAAAAACATACAAAACAGCATGTAGATTGATAAGGCACACTACATATTCTGCTTCACTTTAAGAGTGCAACAGTAAATGTCACTGAACATTTATATGAACACAGAATGTAAAATTTGCATGTAACATTGTATTCAAAAATTCTTATTTTCATGGTAATAAAACACAAATAGTTGGCATGAGAACACAATTTTGGAACGACATAGGAAAAAAGAAAAACACTGTTGGGCAAACTATAAACTTATGATTTCATATCTTTTTAAATGTGTTGATGTTTTATTATTGTTATTTGTTGAGGGCACTTTATTATTATCTATTTATTATTAGTGTCACTGAGGAAAAGACAGGAGGCAGAGCTGGAGTTAGCAGAGATGAAGATGCTGAAGTTCTCTATAGGAGTGACCAGACTGGATAGGATCAGGAATGAGTACATCAGAGGGACAGCACCTGTTAGAGGCTTTGGAGATAAAGTCAGGGAGGCCAGACTGAGATGGTTCGGACATGACCAGAGAAGAGATAGTGAATATATTGGTAGAAGGATGCTGAGTTATGAACTGCCAGGCAGGAGGCCCAGAGGAAGACCAAAGAGGAGGTTTATAGATGTACTGAAAGAAGACATGAAGGTAGTTGGGGCATACCTGTCAAGTCTCCCGTTTTGGCTGGGAAACTACCATATTTTACCCCTCTTTCCCCCCATCCTCCCGTATTAGTATTTTCCCGTAATTTCCTGTTTTATAATATAATAATTTTGAAACAGCAAAATGAATTGCCACTAACCTCGCGAGAACTGCCAACTGCTGTAGCCTGGTAGGCAGTTCTCGTGAGGTTAGTGTCGACAACAGGAACAAACTCGGAAAAACAAAATCAGATGGAGGGATGTAAAGAGAGAGAAGAGGCATTTCAATGTGTATATAAACTGAAAATAAATAAGTGTGCTTTAATTCCCATATGTGTTTTCATTTAGTTTCTATTATAGGAATCACAAACATAGGAATGTCCACAGCATTTCAGTGTCAACAAAGGTCGTCCTATCAGATTATGAACATAATTGTAGTTTGTAAGTGGTTGACAGGTTTTAGATTTCTTTTAAATCTATGTTAAAATGTAAGATACTGGACCCCGGTTGGGCTGGTGGGACCCTTATTTTCAAATCCAAAACTTGACATGTATGAGTTGGGGTAAGAGAAGAGGATGCAGAAGACAGGCTCAGATGGAGGCAACTGATTCGCTGTGGCGACCCCTGAAGGGAAAAACCGAAAGGAGGAGAAGAAGAAGAAGTTGAGGCCAATTTATAGAATTTGGTTATTATTATATATTATATTATGTTATTATATAAAATCAAGTTTCACGAGATAACGTTCTCTCTTTTTAAAATGTAAATAAAACATTTATTACATAATATTACGTTGTTTTCGGTTTTAATGACAATCTAATTTATGCTGTGTAAAATCACCCGAGGAAATTAAGTGTTAAGTGGATCATCCTGTTTGAATGGCTAAAGGTTTATTAAAAGATTGAATGGAGAGGGGCATTCTGGAAAACGTAGTTGTTTTTGTAGTTAGCGGATAGGGTTGCCAACTCCCTGAAAAATAAATAAGGGACACCTCAACCCGATTGCCTTCACCCTTCCTGGCGTGGTGAATTTTTTTAGCCCCTTTCTATGTGAGTGAAACGATTTTTTAACTGTTCGACTCGAACCTGAATTGAATTAGATGCATATTTTTGAATGCCATGAACACATGGAAAACAAATTATTATCCACTTCAATACAGAATAGCAAAATGAACTGAATAAATAAAAAATAAAAAATAAGTATCTTTCTTAAACAGAAACCTGTCCTGTTTAACTTAAAACTGTATAAATTAATATAAAACGAAGAAAGAAAGCAGAACATCCATTCTGTAATAGGGCACATTTTTAGTGCAATAGCAAAAGTGCAAACAGAAAGTTGGTAGAAAACTTGTAAACGTATTTGTGCCTCAAAGGCCATGACTGTAGGCTACAGTTGGAGTAATTAACAGAAAAAAATAACTGATGACCTCAACAGCTCAATGCCATTTTCCTTTGGCATTTTATGACTATTTTTTGACTCTCACAGTAGTAAAAAGGGAAAAAGTGCCGTATTACTGTTTCAGGACGCGTACTTTAGTTTATAAATACGGGACGATCCCGTTTTCCAGGTGACGGTTGGCAACATAGACGCCACATCGAGCGCTGCTGCGATACGTCAAAGTCGCCGCCATATTGGATGTGGCAAGACTGCTCTGTAAACTAATACAAGTAAATTGACTTATTTTCATAAAGCGCCTTTCTACAAATAAATGTACGTTTTACGTCTCATTTATTCATTCACACACGCACTAATATGCTTGTGAAACAGTTAGGCACCAAATATAATATATTTAATTTTCTCAGATGGCAAAAATAAGAACTTTATTGATCCCACATAGGAGTAATTCATGTTATATCAACAAGGTAGTGCCGAAAAACAATATATCCCCACTCACAAAAATAAGAAAAATAGAGAAACATATTTTCTCATCAACAAAACATATTTAAAAATTTTCAAGTAACAAAATAACATATTTGAACCATTTTTCAGACAATAAAATAACATTTGAACCATTTTTCAGACAACAAATAACATTCTTATTTTTGTGAGGGGGGATATATATTGTTTTTCGGCACTACCTTGTTCTCCTATGTGGGATCAATAAAGTTCTTATTTTTGCCATCTGAGAAAATTAAATATATTATATTTGGTGCCTAACTTTATCCCAGGTATATTAGTGCGTGTGTGAATGAATAAATGTACGGAGCCCCTCTGGTGACATTTGAAAAAAATAGAATAATGCGTGGCCACGCATTAATAACTCATGGCCACGAGTTAATATCTCGTGGCCACGAGATAATCAATGCGTGGCCACGAGTTATTAATGTGTGGCCACGCATTATGTGTCTCGTGCCCACGAGATAATCAATGCGTGGCCACGAGTTATTAATGTGTGGCCACGCATTATGTGTCTCGTGCCCACGCATTATTTTACTCATGGATGGCATTATAACCTACTGTCTGGACTTTGTGGATGCAACTTCCTTGGTGGGATGGTTATTCATCATTAATAACGTTAATTATAGTCTATTTATATTAAAGAGCAAGAGTATTGTCATGTCATGATACATAATGCGTGGCCACGAGATAATCAATGCGTGGCCATGCATTAATAACTCGTGGCCACGCATTAATAACTCGTGGCCACGAGTTAATATCTTGTGGCCACGAGTTAATATCTCGTGGCCACAAGATATTAACTTGTGGCCACGAGATAATCAATGCGCGGCCACGCATTATGCATCTCGTGCCCACGCATTATTTTACTCGTGGATGGCATTATAACCTACTGTCTGGACTTTGTGGATGCAACTTCCTTGGTGGGATGGTTATTCATCATTAATAACGGTAATTATAGTCTATTTATATGAAAGAGCAAAAGTATTGTCATGTCATGATACATAATGCGTGGCCACGAGCAGAGCCGGATTAAATAAATGGACTACACTAGGCAGACTGTGATTTTTGGGCCCCCCTCCATCGATGTTATTTATGAAATCTTAAACTTACCAAAGTTACTAATAAAACTTAATTCACATTTTACATAGCAAAGTCATAGTCAAGTTGGTTCTTTGTATTCCAAAATAAGTCATGTGTTGTATATTAAACAGTCTATCAGACTATTTTTAGATTTTTATTATTTATACGTTATTACAATGCTCTATTAAATGCTATTAAATTATCCTTATCTTATCGATTGTGAGCATTTTGCAGAAAATCTTAATTAAATGTGTTGATTAAATTGAATAGTTAAATAAGAAGCCAAATCTACAAAGACCAATACAATTTGCAGTAAGACAAAGTGTGCTGTAGTATGTATGTCTGTATGTGTATATGTATGTATGTGTATGCGTATGCAGAGCCGTTTGAGAGATTTGTGAGGCCCTGTGTGAAATAGCCAGGGGGGCCCTCGCGCGTGAGCGTAGCGAGCGCGCGCAAAATTTTTGGGTTTTTCGGGTCGGATCGGGTGTCTATATGTGCAATTTTAACTCTCCAATTAGCAAAATACTGGATACCTTCCCCTGCCTCATCATCATCTAGGCTTACCTCGACGCGGGGCCCCACGGCTGCTTGAGACCCGGGCGGATCGGTGATTTTTGTAACAAATTTATCAAACGTGCCTTTCAGAGAGGCATTAAACTCTTCCATTTTCTTTTGTTTTTTTCTTTTTTCATCCCCTGATGGAAATTTCCTGAATCTGTCTCGTTCTCTCGACATTGTGTGACAGTTTGTTCCAACTCCACCCGTCTGGATCAGAGCAGCTTGTGTCCGCGCTTGGTCTGATCAGTTGTATTGAACAACAGACACGCGTCATCATTGCACATATATTTATTGATATGCACAGACTAGTACACATTTAGGTCTGTAATGGAACGTGACTGTTGATATTTATAAGGAAAAAAAAAAAAAATAGGGGGAAAAAAAAAACGGCCCATAGCGCCAGGCCCCTTGGGGCGCCAGGCCCCTTGGGGCGCCAGGCCCCTTGGGGCGCCAGGCCCCTTGGGGCGCCAGGCCCCTTGGGGCCCCTTGGGGCGCCAGGCCCCTTGGGGTGCCAGGCCCCGTGCGGTCGCACGGTTCGCACATCCCTTGCGGCGGCCCTGTGCGTATGCGTATATATATATATGTATGTATACTAAATATAGTAATAATGCACATATATATATGCCTTAGGTTTTTACCGGCATGTTATCAACCATTAATATGTGTGCAGACAATTGTCTGGGCCCCGCCCCTGTCGGGCCCTAGGCACGTGCCTAGTCTGCCTTTGCGTTAATCCGGCTCTGGCCACGAGATAATCAATGCGTGGCCACGCATTAATAACTCGTGGTCACGCGTTAATAACTCGTAGCCACGAGTTAATATCTCGTGGCCACGCATTGATTATCTCGTGGCCACGAGATATTAACTCGTGGCCACGAGTTATTAATGCGTGGCCACGAGTTATTAATGCGTGGCCACGCATTATTTTATTTTTTTCAAATGTCACCAGAGGGTGACATTAAATGAGACGTAAAACGTAAATTTCTTTGTAGAAAGGCACTTTATGAAAATAAGTCCATTTACTTGTTAACTACCTATTTAGTTTACATCGCTGTCTTGCCCCATCCAATATGGCGGCGACGTTGACGTATCGCAGCAGCGGGCAAGCCCACTCGATGCGGCGTCTACGTCTATAGGCTGATTTATGGTTCTGCGTTACACCAACGCAGAGCTTACGCCGTAACCCTACGGCGTAGGCTCTGCGTCGATGTATGTCTACGGTTGGCAGCATGGCAGCCCCAGCAGCGGATATGACGTCCCTGCAGAGGCCGGTAGCTCGTGTCGTCTCTTTGCGGTAGTTGGATGAATCGGTCGACGTGACAGTCCTCGGGATATGACAGTGCTTTTGTAGTAGACTGCTAACTTTAGCTAGACCATTAGCGGGCTGTCAGGCTTTTAGGATTACCGAAGGACAGGAATTCCGGTGCTAAGGCAAATTTATTTTTATTTCAGTTATTTTTCTCAGTCTGTATTATGTTTAAAATGACGTAAACACGACTCGGGTTAATAGTAAATGTAGCTAATTGAACTTAAGGTAGATGGCTAGCTAGCGTGTTTTTAACTTGTGAATCTCAACTTGGTCTCTTAGGGCCACAGAAACCCCACGGGAGGGTAAGCTACTGGGTATCTGCTTTATATAGCCGTGCTTTCGGCCAGCTGGCATAAATAACCACGCACCAGCCGAATAAACACCATAAATAATACACTGCTGGCACATTGGAGCTAGCCCATTAGAATTTGTAATATGAAAAAGGCGCAGTCGGATGCATTAGGTTTTGCTCCTCAGAAAGACATCGTATACAACAAACTTTTGCCGTATGCCGATAAGCTAGATGCAGAATCCAATGACATCTTGAGCAAAATTAAAGGAAACTTGGGCCGAGCTGTTCAACTCAGAGAGATATGGCCCGGGGTCTTGTTTTGGACGAGGAAGCTTTCCACGTAAGTAGCAACATGACATTTAAAACATTAGAGTCGGTCTGTTCCCACGAGTATTTACAGCCTATACACTGTGTATTTATCTTTTTATTTAGCTATATATATATATATATATATATATATATATATATATATATATATATATATATATATATATATATCCCACAACTGTCAACCTCAGTGGAAAAGTCTGCCTGTTACTGTCTACATTGTATTAATTGCACAGTGTATTTTAATTGAATTGTTATTCAGGAAAGGAATATTTGTTTTATTTTATTCAATAAGCATTTTTATTCTATATATGCAGGCAGTTTATTTTTATTTCATTTTTTTTATACATTTTGATATTGTGCAGACCTCTGTTAATAAAGGTACCTGTGTGACATTTGGCACAAGGCTTTGTATTAAAACTGTTTTTTTAAGGGTTTGCCTCAGAAAAAAATGAAGCTAACAGAGATGCTATGCTATAATGCTATGGGGGAAACCCCAAATGATGGCACAGAAAAAATATCGATATATATCGAGTATCGCCATTCAGCTAGAAAATATCGAGATATGACTTTTGGGCCATATCGCCCAGCCCTATACACAGGACTGTCTCAGAAAATTTGAATATTGTGAAAAAGTCCTTTTTATTTTCTGTAATGCAAAAATGTCATACATTCTGGATTCATTACAAATTAACTGAAATATTGCAAGCCTTTTATTATTTTAATATTGCTGATCATGCAATCAGCATCATGCAAAGAAAACTCAAATATCCTATCTAAAAAAATTAGAATATTCTGGGAATCTTAATCTTAAACTGTAAGCCATAATCAGCAATATTAAAATAATAAAAGGCTTGCAATAGTTCAGTTGATTTGTAATGAATCCAGAATGTATGACATGACAGTTTTTTTAATTGCATTACAGAAAATAAAGAACTTTATCACTTTATCTATGTTTAATATTCTAATTTTCTGAGACAGTCCTGTATATATGTATATTTATATCTGTGTGTGTGTGTGTGTGTGTGTGTGTGTGTGTGTGTGTGTGTGTGTATATATATATATATGTGTGTGTGTGTGTGTGTGTGTGTATATATTTGTATATGTATATATTTATAGATATGTATATACAATACAGACTGAAAGTTTGGACACACCTTCTCATTCAAACAAATGGGAAAGTGTGTCCAAACTTTTAGTGTGTATGTATGTATGTATGTATATGTGTGTGTATACATTTATATGTATATTATGTATGTACACACGTTTCAGCTGTACTGTTGATTTGCATAGTATTTTTTTACTCTATGTATTTTGTTAGAAATGTACACTGTGTGAGTGGCCGTAATTTTGTCATACATTGTTCGTGAAAGATGTTTTGTCCCGTGGTGTGTTTTTGATGAGATGTAAAACTTTACATAGCGTTTAATCTTAAAAATACTCAAATCTGGTGTGGGTATCAGATTAGAGGTGGCATAGGTTTCATAATCGGGGCAGCGTAGTGTCAGATACACAACATGACCCAGACAGCGCAGCAGGTCATAATCTTACTGCTGTGCTTGTGTTCAGCCTTTCAAATTTTCTCTAAGTCAGCAAGTCAGATGTCAACTCAGTCTAAAATATTAGAACTTTGAGTGTCCTTTTGACGTTGCTACAGTGGTCCTTTGGGGGAATCCATAATCCACCAAACTTTCAAACTGCAGTGTCATGCTTGTGGTTTTACTCTTTCACCTGTTTAATGTTTAGCTTCACCATTCCTTTTATTACTTGAAGAAATACAAAAAATGGAATTTCATATTTCAGTTTTGTCACATTTCACTACAACACACACTTAACGTGACTTTTGATGACAGAACAATGTTTCCTATCTTATTTTATCTTCGCTTCACAATGCTATTGTATTGTGATGTCCAGAGAGATGGAAATGTGGTTATTTTAACTTAGTAAAGTACAAATAAAGACAAGGTTCTACCTGTTATTTATGGGGATGTTTAAATGGTTGTTGCAGGTGAGTAAACTGGAACAATTTTCCATAAGCCTGTACTTTTTCTTAAGGTACATGAGACTGTATGGACGGAAGTTCAGCAAAGAAGACCATGTGCTGTTCATCAAGTTGCTCTACGAGCTAGTGACGATCCAAGGACTGGAAATCAGTATGATGCAGGGCCTTGCTCGTCTTCTTATCAACCTTCTCAAGTAAGAACGGCCCTCATCTATTCTTCCTAATGACTTGTACTGTTGAACATTATTGCTCTGTATACATTTTGCAGTGAATGTTACTCAAATGTATGTATTCTTTTATTTATTATTTTATTTATTCTTTTAAAGTTATAGAACAAACTAAAATATACCAGCCACAAATCATGACTGTTGGCCATTTATTAATATAATAAATATAATAAATACTTATTTTTTAAATGGGCTTAAATCATTAAATTAGATTTTATTTTTGTGTATTTATTCATCTGTCGGGATGTGTTATTCAATTAACAGGAAGAGAGAACTGTTGTCAAGGGAGGACCTTGAGTTACCATGGAGACCACTGTACGAGCTTCATGACAGGATTCTCTTCTCAAAGACAGAGCATTTGGGCCTCAACTGGTTTCCTAAGTATGCCTTTAATTTGTATTTATGCTATTAGTAAGCTATAACAGCATGCCTAATATTAGGGCCATGTAATATTGAGTTTTTAAGATGCGTTTACATATTTAAAGTTTAAAAACTAAATATAGATGAGAGTACTCTTTATGGCAGTGTAGTTTGATACTGTATTTTTTTCCAACTCAAAGAATCACAGAGCCAACTCTTGCAGTTCTTTTGTCCAATACAAACTACTTCACGTTGACTAGAATTGCCTGGTTGAGGACTTTGTTTTTCCACTGCAACCGTGCAGGTGCCACTCTCTGTGAATAAAACAGCAGAGCCAGCAGACTTTTCCTTAGAATAGAGTTGTTGTTTTTTTTTTTTTGTGAATGAGCATTTTACATATCAATATTTTGCATAACGTACAGAACAACCATAGTATACTATCTTTAGCCCCTTTCACACAGCCAGTTCGAGGCGGGAACGTTGCGCCTTTAAGCCGCCTCGCTGTTCTGTGTGAAAGTCACGGAGGCGGAATGGGGGGGCCAAGTGGCCCCACCAATAAGCCGGCAGCGGAGGTAGTCACAGAGCCGAAACGGGGTCTGTGTGAATGACACAGCCGGCATGCCGGCATGCCACTAGACACTGACGCTGTCGTCACGCCTCTGATTGCGGAACGCCGGCATGCTGTGTGAATTTACAGACGGGAGCGGCGTTATGCCGGCGTTGTATGGTTCTGTGTGAACCAACAAAGGCGGCGTATTGGCAGGACTTCTTTACACCAATATTGCGGAATCTCTGTGTGAAAGGGGCTTTTGGAACATTTTGTAAGATGGTCTTAGAGCCATTCAGCTAATCACTGATAAACAATTAAAGATATTTTTTTTATTACACACTAAATACTCAGGATTTGAGTGTATTGAACCAAAGTGTTAAAAACTAATTAAAACTGTAAAGGGTAGGAACTTGTACAGCATACATAAGGAAGCACTATTATGCACATTCTGAATTGCATATCAGACCACTCAGACTAGGGATAGCAGTATCTGTGTTAGGGCTGGGCGATATGACCTAAAATCCATAATCAACATAAATTGGGCAGTTTTACCTTGATAATGATAAATGCAGCTTTGCCCCAACCCCGCCTACTTCTGCTCTGGGTACTGGATTGAAATGGAAAAGAAACTAGGCCAAGATGAATCAAGTCGAGTTGAGCCGAGTAGGTGCTTGTGAAAAAGCGCCATTAGTTTACCTCCGCTATGCATTCATGGAAGGCCTGAAGCTGAAACTCAGACATTAGCTGACAACAAAAAAATCTATTTTCTGATTGGCTGATGAGGTTGGTGACTCCAGACAGCTGCTCTGAGCTGAGAGCTCAGCGCACAGTAGGGTACCGTGACTCGTTTGTAAGATGGGCTGTTGGAGTTACTGTGCGGTGAAGTTAATTTCTCAGCGTGAGAAAGGCCGTGTATGGCGAGAGAGCCTGTCAACTTGTTGAAATCCGTGAGTCTTGCACTAGACAGCCCTGTTACGTCAGCCGCTTCCAGCCGACTGGACGGGTGGAGTCACGTGATTACACACACTGTACACTGTCTTAGAGGGGAGTGAATATAGCCTATAAGGACACGGTCAAACTGGACAAAAAGACGTTTCTTTTCTTTTTTCTTTTATCAAAACACACAATTTTCCAACATGGGAAAATTGATGTCGGTCATCGCAGTGAATGTCGGTAACGGTAAATTTTCGGTTTATCGCCCAGGCCTAGTCTGTGTCAACCTTTAGCTGTAGCATTTAGGTTAAAGTTAATTTAATTTAACATTCACCCACTTTATACAAGCTGTAACAAATTAAGACAAGGTTTGTTCTTTTCTTAACTCGTCACTCAGTGCAACAGTGCAATGCTATCATTTTTCTACAGAACTTCCTGAAATATGCAAAGCTCTTCCATCACTTTTGCTGTCTAATGTGGTCAAATATTTCTTTAAAGGATGTTTTTCAGTAGCCATTAAATCCAGACCCTTTCTGAGATTGGCAATTTATGTCAAATAATTTTGTTCCCAACTTAATTTATTCAGTTTAGTTAATTTCAATTCAGTTTTATTCATAGAGCATCTGTTACAATACAAACTGTCTCTAGGTGCTTTTCCTAGACTCAGAACATGACCTCTGAGCAAATGTTAAAGAAAATTAATCACTTATATTGTCCTGATGTTTACGTGGCAGCTTTTAACAGTTTCACAAGGCAATTTTATATATATAATATATTATATATATGTGTGTGTGTGTATATGTATATATATATAATATATATGTGTGTATATATATATATATATATATATATGTGTGTATATATATATATATATATATTATATTATATATATGTGTGTGTGTGTATATGTATATATATATAATATATTATATATATATATATATATATATATATATATATATATATATATATATATATATATATATATATATATATATATATATATATATATATATATATATATATATATATGTGTGTGTGTATATATTTATACATTGGTTTACTCTTATGGTATGGATTTTTGCAGGTTCAAATCAGTGTGTTGCTTAATTTGGGCAAGTTGGAGAGGAAGAGGAACATGTTTTATATCACAGACCTTCTATGTTGTAAAATACAGTTTCCTCTCTGAGCTTTACACCTAGCACGATTTTGGAGGAATTTTCAGTTTATCAGTTTAACCTTATAAAAGTTCCCACGAAGGGCTTGACAAGCAGTGCGAGGTACTCTCTTATGGTGGTATGGGAACATTGCATGTTTCTCACAAATTCACCTGATTGCACATAATTTGAACATACAGTCTGATTGCCAGCTCACCTGTCAGGATTTCTAGATTATGTAATTTAATGTACATTTGAAATTCCATTTAAGATTTAAAGTTGTATAATTTGGACAAAGCAGAATGCCGTAGGAAGATCAATGTCTAAAAATTTGATAAACAGCTTGTTTACATTTCAAGCAAATGACGCTTTGTCATGTGCTGAAAGTGTTCTTAATTCCTTTGTTTCTTTTTACATTCAGTTCTTCACGACATCGTTCATCTGCTAAAGTCATACTGTTAAATTTGGTTCATTGGTGGTAAGAATAACACTTTTTGTGGGTCACTTGCAGTCCTTAGGTGTTTACTTGCTTTTTTCCCCCACATTGCATGTGAAAAAAACTGGACACCCCATATGAAGTTTGTTACAGGAAAAAAAAAAAAATCAAGATTTCATCAATGTCAACATGCCAATCATATTGGAGGCTGTCGCACTGCAGCAAAAAACGTTTTATATTATTCCTTTCTATCTACCAAATGAGCCATCAGAGGATAACGAAAGACTATAGTGTCTTTATGTTTGGTTATTCATTTAAAACATTTTTAGTATTTCATTTAAAGTTAATCTTTACAGTTTATCATCTAAACTGGATTATGGGGCACCAGCACAGCAGCAAAATGATAATTACTGTTCTAAAAAAAACACTGCAGTTGAACGTTTCTGACACATTATAATTAAGTAACCAGTAGGAATGGTTTTCACTCTAATAATCACATAAGAGTTGTCTAGGTTTCTGCTGTTTTATATATTTATCCTGCTATCTTGCTGTGAACTTTGCCATCACTGCTTTACTAAACAACGTATATAAGAGCACAAGTTTTTTGTTGTGTTTCCTCCCCTTCCTCTGGGCTGGTGTTATGTTGAAAGTATGAGTTAATTTGAACTAAGATACAAATATAAAATGGTGTAGTTTGGAATTCCTTCCCCAAGGTGAGTGTGCACTCAATGTGACTAGATCTCAAAGCTGGACTTGCATGTGTGTGACCATGTTCCATTGGTGCTGTGTTGCAGGCTTTTTTTTTTATATATATATAACTCTGGGCTACATCCATTCATTTGGGTGCTGTTCTTTTCCAGGGAGTTACTCATCACTCAGCAATTGTTTAAGTATAACATGTAGAGTGTATCAACTAAATTAAGAGCTGGAATATGTGGAGATTGATAATAAGATGTTTAATGAGGTTTGCAGAGCATTTCTAGGCAGTCATGACCTCAGCTTGCGTGTGAGCAGATGGAAAGGATTGCAGGCTCAGAGGCAGTGGTTATATCGGTCCCAGGCTTTCAACATGGTTATGTGACCGGAGTCCAGCATCTGTAGTCTGTATGTGAGGATATTTGTAGGAAGTTTGTAGTGTGTAAAACATTTATTTACTCCAATTTAAAACCACTTCTGCTAGTATTGTTTTGCAAATATATTTAATTGAACAGGGAAAGATTAACTTAAACATTTGTGTAATTGTCAAATAATACAATTTATAACAATATAATAGTTATATATTCAATCCATAAAGGCTTTGCTTCTTAGTTCTTTGGACAGATGTGTTAAGCTATTGCTGTGTGCATGGAATTTAAATTCAGATTACATTGTTGTGATGTCACTTTAATATGAATCTTTCACTGACAAGTTTAACATATTTTTCTTCTTTTTTTTTTAGCTCAGTGGAAAGTGTGTTGAAAACACTTGTGAAAAGCTGCAGACCGTAAGTACATCTTAATGTCCATGAATACTCCATCTCCTTTGGTTTTCTAATTTAGGCATAGACAGCCCAATTTGTGTTGTATTTGTCAGAGAATTCCTTGGTTTTATTTCCGTTTCATCTGACAACTTCAAAAACATAATGTTGAGAACATTAGTACATGAAAAATTGCAGATGCTCAAACTAACTGCATAACATTTTGGATGCTTTAATGGGCCAGTATGAAGTCTCACTAAAATACTTTATCACTAGAAAAACTGCTGTCACTGGCTAATTGTGTTCATCAGAGTTGTGTGCATCTAGGTTTGTTAGGCAAGCGCTAGGACTTGTACCTCAGTTTGCACTTAGGCGGATAATCCTATTACCTCATCTAATTCGGTCTTGTGTGAGAGTTTTCTGTTACTGTGAGGATGATGAATGATTTCTCGTGAGCTGCTGTCCAGACACTGTGGATCAGCAGTGAGACAGAGAGTAAAGACCTGTATCTTTTTTTTCCTTTTTTTTTATGCCTCCAGTGGATGTGAAAAAAAAAACAACTAGGTGCTCCGAAATGAACTTAAGGGTTCGCACAAGCTCATGGTGTATCACGTAAATCCTTCTGTGAGCCCTAAACTCAGACAGAACCACAGAATCTTAAGTAACACCTAAAATGTTCCAAGTGTTGAAATTGTAATCTCCCGGTTCAGGGACATAGTACTCCAGCACTGAAATATCAATGAAGCCACTGTTTCCACCTGTACAAGAATTTCCTTTTCTAATGTGCACATTGTTTGAGCACAAACGGATGATAGATCAGCGCCACAATGACCAACTTGTTGCTATGCATGTCATGTTGGTGTGTCATCCCTAAGCAAAGAATCACTGTTTCATTCCCGAGCTGTGTGTATTATTTACTGTATATCACATTCATGTATTTTCTCTCTAAAATTATCTGTCGATATCTTCACCGTCCCTGTCTCCACTGTCGGATGCATGTTGTTTCTAATCACAAGATATGATGCGATCGTTGTGTGTAAGAGGCCTGGTAAAGCAGTCAAAAAGCACAAAACAATAGATTTCAATGAAGTGAAGACTAGATGACCCAGGCTGTAATGCTTTACGTTTGAATAAATAACTCTTATCATAGGTACCAAAACTCTGTTTCTATAAAGTCTTCAGATATGACAAGCTTTATAACACTGACATGCTCTCCAGGTTGAGATAATTCAAGTTTTGTATGCATTCATTCATAGGAGAATGAATGATATCGTTCTTGTTTGAATGCATTTATTGGCCTAATTTTACTAGTATAGATCTGATTGTGATTCTCTCTTTGTCCATACAGATACTTCTCAGAGGCTGCTACTCAGGAGATGCTTAATGAGTGGAGACCACTCCTTTGTCCCTTTGATGTCACCATGCAGAGAGCAATCAGCTACTTTGAGCTCTTCTTGCCCACAACTCTCCCTCCTGAGCTGCATCACAAGGGGTTTAAGTAAGATATTTCTCACCCTGTCCTACGTTTGGATGACTTTCACAGTATTGCACTTGTCTGAGGCCATTTTATTTTTGGAACACAGTAAAGAATGACCTAGTATTTGAAAGGAAAAGTAATGAATGAAGGGGGGTATTGTGTTGGCTGTCCTTAGTGTTATCTAGTGTATGTCAGCCATTTAGAAGGATAGACGCTCCTGATACAGACGTCATGACAGCCGCTCTGGGCTGGCAAGGATAATGGAATCAGTATCAGTTTTAATATCCATGTAGGTGTATCAAAACGTTTACCCATTGAGACGAGTGCTATAAAATAACAACTCCCTGTTCTGATTTTATTTTTGCATAACCAGTTGCTTTACAAAAAATATTCAAGTTTAGTGATTCATCTTCTTGTTTTAGTAGATTAAGCATATACAAATGCATTATAGTGTCGAGATTAGGGCTGTTCGATTAATCGATTTTAAATCGTAATCGCGATTATGTAATTAGAACGATGTTAAAACGTGAAACTCGTAAAATCGATTTTTCACTTTTTACATTTTTTTTAAATTTTTTTATTTATTTTTTAATCTTGTCTGCACACATATTAATGATTGATACCATATTAATAATTGATGGAAATACCTCTCAATACCTGCGACAAGTGCCCCATGGGAGAGGCTCTTTAGTGTAGGAGGGGGCGTTGTAACCATGGTGATATACTAACATGCCACCGGGCATCCCTCAAGCCAGATGCCGTAGACCGGCTCGTGTTCCTTGCAAAAAACTTGCAAATGTTAATATCAAATGTAATGACTGACATTACACACCTCTACCTCCTTCATGGGTTGTATTATTATTTAGCATGCAAAGACCCAGTTTAGTTTAATTAGAAAATGTCTTGTTTTATTTAATTGGAATTATAACTTACTGTATGTTTGCAAGTGCTGATTTGCTGATTTTTTTTTTCAGAGATAAAACTTTATATTTTATTATATTTTTTAAAACTTTTTTTCAACTTATTTTACAGAGTTTTGCACTTTATTCATTCGTTTTTGGTTTAATAAGAGCAAAGTTTGCACTTAAAGCCCAATGGGGCAAATGTTCAATAAAAAAACAGCATATTTGAAATCATTTCTTTGCCTTTTGTCAATTCACAAAATAATCGTAATCGAAAATCGGATTTTGAGAGAAAAAAATCGAGATTTTATTTTTGGGCAAAATCGAACAGCCCTAGTCGAGATGAGGTGAAGGATTTCTTGGTAAACTTTAAATCTGCTGGTGGATTCTCTTTTGGTCACCATTTAGTTTTATCAGTACGCCAACCATAACTTTTACTGAAATGTTTCTCTAGCACCCGTCAGGTAGATGCCTCATGCACCTGTGGGAGTTCTTGTCAGCTGTTGTAAATATTTGTTTGTCTGACAGGTTGTGGTTTGATGAGCTGGTCAGCTTATGGATGTCTGTGCAGAATCTCCCAAGCTGGGAAATTGTAAGTGTTGCAAAAATTAAAAAAGTTATAACTATGAATATTTCTTCCTCCTTTGGCTAACATGTTATTCTCCATGTTCACAGCACCTGGTCAATCTCTTCGCTCGCCTAGCCAATGACAACATTGGCTACATTGATTGGGACCCTTATATTCCTAAGGTAAGAGTTTCTTCTTTCCTGAATAATTCTTTTAGGACACTAATTACACAACTGAGAACTCTTCGGTGTGCCACATGCTGCCATGTGTTCTTGTGGTTTTATATTTCATGTTTTTTGTTGCTTGTCAGAGGAACAAAGTATCAGGTTTCTCTGTTGAGATTTCACAATGTGTTTAGAGGGGAAGTAAGCTGCATCATGTCTGTATATCCTCAGAGACACCAATGTGTATCACTATTAAACATATTGACCTGTTGACTTCAAATGTCATGTGCTTTTACTGAATTACAATAAATAGATCCACATTAAAATAATTAAATAACCATTGAACTCAGCTTGTTTTCTCCTCTTACGTAACAGATTTTCACAAGAATTTTAAGGAGTTTGAATCTTCCTGTGGGAACCAGTCAGATGATAGTACCACGATACATCACCAATGCTTATGACATCAGCCACGTGGTGCTTTGGGTGTCATCGCTCCTGGTAAGTTTATTACACCGAAAATTTATTTTATACTGTATGTGTTGTACTTGGTGCGGATGATTTTTTTTCAGTACTGTTCTGACATTTTCAGGGTGGGCCCAGCAAACAGGCTCAAGCACAGCTCAGTGGCCTTTTTAACAGTATCACATCCTTCTTCCACCCATCGAACCATGGCCGCTGGTTGGTAAGTCACTTTTACATCCTGCCAATGACTATAGAACTGACAATACTATAAATATTCAAGCCTCCTTGAGTATAGTTACATGAGCCAATAGGATCCGATGTTTGTAGCTCATCACTCTGGGAACCAAGTAGCTGCATCGTAACAAGTATGCCTTGAGAAACAATGAGTCATCTGAAATCTGGGCCATGGATTCCTGAAAAATCCAACTGGCTCATGGAAATCAATGGAATGTTTTTAAACCAAAGCCCACTTATTTAGTATTTAGATGTATGCAGATAAAATAAGTCTTCAAAAATCATGTAAAACTATCACACCTTGTCAAATCGTTTTGATCAAGTCAGTTCAGAATATCATATATCATGTGAAGCTTAATAAAGCTTCACATTAATAAAAAAAATATATGAATATATATTTTCAATACTCTGTCTGTGAGATTCAAAAGCCTTTCAATTATAAGGGGAAAAAAGCTAAGATAAAACAAAAGATGTCTCTGAGGATCTTATTAATTCTGATGTTTTGCCTGCTCCTGGTGAGTTAAAGCACATCACTCCACCATCTAGTTTCATCTATAAATTCCAATATCATTTTGGATAAACAATGAAGGAGCTTGTAGTTGCGTTTTCATTCTTCAGGAAGGTTCCTTGATATTGGCTATCTAGTTTTATATTAGTAACTAGCTCATAAATAACAGCAGGACATGTGAGTGAGATGACTGCAATGCTATTAAAGGTCAGTGGCACCACAGTCACATGCCTTTCTGTTTTGAGGATCTCTTGCACTTGATTTGAAGCAGCACAGGCAGCAATGCTGCCTCATGCACAAACGTTTTATGGGGAGGGAGGGGGTTGTGTATTTGAGGCCGCTGGTTAGATAAATGTGAGATGTTCTGACTGATAGCTGATATGATGGGTGTCAAGAGTGTTTTGCAGTCATGGTCAACAAATAAGTACAGTGCTAACTAAGTTGAGTAATAGTCTGTTATTGTAGGTAACAGACAACAACAGTTTGTATAGCTCAGGGGTCGGCCACTCAAAATGTTGAAAGAGCCATATTGGACCAAAAAAACAAATATGTCTGGAGCCGCAAAAAATGAAAAGTCTTGTATAAGCCTTAGAATGAAGACAAATGGCAAAAGGTGAAATGTCGAGAAAAAAGTCGAAATGTTGAGAAAATAGTCGAAATGTTGAGAAAATAGTCGAAATGTTGAGAAAATAGTCAATGTCGAGAAAAAAGTCGAAATGTCGAGATAAATGTTGAAGTACAATCTCGGGAAAAAAGTGGAAATGTTGAGAAAAAAGTAGAAATGTTGAGAAAAAAGTGGAAATGTTGAGAAAAAAGTCGAAATTTCGAGAAAAAAGTCAAAATTTCTAGAAATAGTCGAAATGTCGAGATTAATGTTGAAGTACAATTTCGAGAAAAAAGTCGAAATGACGAGAAAAAAGTCAAAATGTCGAGATTAAAAAGGAAAACGAAAAAGGAAGAAAAAGAGGAAAAAAAGGAAAAAAGAGGAAAAAAGAAAAAAGCAAAAGAAGAAGAAAAAAAAGGAAAAAATAGAAAAGAAAAAGGAAAAAAAAGGAGGAAAAAAAGGTCAAACATTTTTGAAAAATCTCCAGGAGCCACTAGGGCAGCGCTAAAGAGCCGCATGCGGCTCGGGAGTCGCGGGTTGACAACCCCTGGTATAGCTATTCAGTGGAATAAAAGGTGAATGAATAGTTCTTTCCCATTGCCTTGTGGTATTTCATTCATGAATCCTATCTTATTTTACTAGTGTTTCCATTATTTGCAAAAGATAAAATAATATAAGACTATGTTCACATTGTATTGGTTTTGTCTGTATGTCCATTATGTCATCTGTCTCTAGATTCCCCATACAAAACCTTCTACTTCATTTGTGCATTGGGCTGTCCACATCCATCACCCCTTTGTTATGTATCTGTCTTTCTGTCCTCTTATTCTCGTGTCCAGATGAAGCTCATGAAGCTACTTCAACGTCTTCCAGCCAGTGTGGTTCGGCGGCTTCACAGAGAGCGCTACAGAAAGCCCTCATGGTTAACGCCAATACCAGACAGTCACAAGCTTACTGAGGAAGACATCACAGACTTTGTGCAGAGTATGATGCAGCCAGTTTTGCTGGCCATGTTCAGCAAAACAGGAAGTCTCGACGCCGCCCAGGCCCTGCAAAACCTTGCTCTGATGAGGCCTGAATTGGTCATTCCCCCAGTGCTTGAGAAGTAAGTTTGTATTATAAACTTACAGATAGCAACATTTTGGCACAAGTTCAGTTTCAGTTATTTGCACCATTGCTATTTTCCACGTCAAAAGAAGAGAAAGGGACGTATTGTTCTCTCTGCCCACCGTAGAACATATCCTGCGCTAGAGACCCTAACGGAGCCCCACCAGCTGACAGCCACTCTGAGCTGCATGATTGGCGTGGCACGGAGCCTAGTGTCAGGTGGGCAGCGCTTTCCTGAGGGGCCTACTCACATGCTGCCCCTGCTTATGAGGGCTCTGCCAGGCGTGGACCCAAATGACTTCAGCAAGTGCATGGTGCGCTCCACTGCTCTTTAGTCTTCCATCTGCATTGTTAGTGTGCACATAATAATTCGTTTTCTTGCATTAACTGCTCAGTTCTGACACAAAACATAATTCCTGTTCTTACAGATCACATTCCAGTTTATTGCTACATTTGTGACTCTTGTGCCTTTGGTGGACTGTTCGTCTGCCCTACATGAAAGAACCGACTTGACAGAGGTGAATTAGTTTCTCTTGGTCTCACAACCTAATCAAAGTTGTTACATGGTTAGTGCAAAAAGCATCATGTTTTTGCTGTGATTCTTAGGTGGAAAGAGAGATGTGCTCCGCCTCAGCTGAGTTTGAAGACTTTGTGCTTCAGTTTATGGACAGGTAAATGGTTGCTTGCAGAACATAATTTAGAAGGAAAAGAACATCCATTGATTCACAATTCTTTGCAGATGTTATAGTAATGACATTGCTTTACTCCCTCAGTCAACTAAATGTACACCTGAAATCACATTATATAGTGTTGATAGCAACATCTTCTGCTTTTGCTAAATGTCTATGTTCCCATCCATAAAATCCAAGAGAGTTTGGCCTCAAACAAAGAGTTAAGACAAAGAATCAACACATTTTCTAAAGCAGAAGAGTTGAAATATTGAACTGTGAAGAGTAATTATGTCTGACCGTTTTAACTTGTGCATTCTTGTTTTGGACAGATGCTTTGCCCTCATAGACAGCAGCACTCTTGAACAAACTCGAGAAGAAACAGAAACCGAGAAAATGACTCATCTGGAGAGTCTGGTGGAGCTCGGGCTGTCCTCCACTTTTAGCACCATCCTCACGCAGTGTTCCTTGGATATCTTCAAGGTCTAAATCCACACTTTCCTTTTTCTGATGTTTATTTGTATACGTTTGAGTAACATTTATGGACATTTTATGGAAAGTGAGAATGCTTTCAGAAGTAGTTCTATAAAGAACCCCCCCCACCCCCCCAGACACAGTACCATTGCAAACACAAAATGATCTAAAGTTGCAGCCATTATTAAAGCTGCCTTTTGCACACAATTTTATAAAGTTCTTGGCAAGAAGTCACCAAACATCTTGAAGAGATTGCAGTACCTGATTTATGTGTGTCCTCTGTCAGTTCATTGTAAGAAGGCCTCTGTTTGAGCCATTCAACCTTGAAGGTTTTTCTTTTTAGTCTTATTTCTTCAATTGCTTTTCAAATGCTTTTTTTATGACTCCTCATGAGGAGATGCACCTCTCTTAAAGGTTGGATCTGTTAAATCTTATTTTATCTATAATTCTTTCAGAAAAGTTGTGTGCACACTGAACTTTTCATCAAGTTAGGCACGATCATGCATCATGAATACGTCAGTACATCGTCAATACAAGTGTTTTGGAAAATAATACAGCAATTCTTTTAACGGTTAGCAGTCACTGAGGAACTTGTTTCGAGTTGTTTTTAATTTTTAGATACTGTAGTTTGATACATTTTCCTTCTTTTTATGAGAACAATTTAAGAAAAAATGCCCGGTGGTGGACACCGGAAGTACAGGATGCCGTCAGACTGAAGAAGGAGTCCTACCGGGCTATGTTGGCCGGTGGGACTCCTGACGCAGTAGATAGGTACCGGCAGGCCAAGCGGGCCGCGGCTCGGGCAGTCTTGGAGGCAAAAACTCGGGTCTGGGAGGAGTTCGGGGAGGCCATGGAGGAGGACTTTCGGTCGGCCTCGAGGAAATTCTGGAGGACCGTTCGGCGCCTCAGAAGGGGGAAGCAGTACTCTGCCGGCACCATTTATGGTGCTGGTGGGGAGCTGTTGACCTCGACTGGGGACATTGTCGGACGGTGGAAGGAATACTTTGAGGATCTCCTTAACCCGACTGACATGCCTTCCACTGAGGAAGCAGAGGGTTGGGGCTCGGAGGCGTGCTCATCCATCACCCAAGCCGAGGTCACCGAGGTGGTTCGTAAGCTCCTCGGTGGCAGGGCACCGGGGGTGGATGAGATTCGCCCTGAGTACCTCAAGTCTCTGGATGTCGTAGGGCTGTCTTGGCTGACACGCCTCTGCGACATTGCATGGAGGAAGGGGACAGTACCGCTGGGGTGGCAAACCGGGGTGGTGGTCCCTCTGTTTAAAAAGGGGGACCGGAGAGTGTGTTCCAACTACAGGGGGATCACACTTCTCAGCCTCCCGGGGAAAGTCTACGCCAGGGTACTGGAGAGGAGATTACGGCCGATAGTCGAACCTCGGATTCAGGAGGAACAATGCGGTTTTCGTCCCGGTCGTGGAACACTGGACCAGCTCTATACCCTCCGCAGGGTGCTCGAGGGTTCATGGGAATTTGCCCAACCAGTCTACATGTGCTTTGTGGATCTGGAGAAGGCATTTGACCGTGTCCCTCGTGCCATTCTGTGGGGGGTGCTGAGTGAGTATGGAGTCCGGGGCCCTCTACTAAGGGCTGTCCGGTCTCTGTATGATCGAAGCAGGAGTCTGGTTCGCATTGCCGGCAGTAAGTCAGACTTGTTCCCGGTGCATGTTGGACTCCGGCAGGGCTGCCCTTTGTCACCGGTCCTGTTCATAATTTTTATGGACAGGATTTCTAGGCGCAGCCAGGGGCCGGAGGGGATCCGGTTTGGGAACCTCAGGATTTCATCTCTGCTTTTTGCAGATGATGTTGTCCTGTTGGCTTCATCAGACCGGGACCTCCAGCATGTGCTGGGGCGGTTTGCGGCCGAGTGCGACGCGGCAGGTATGAGAATCAGCACCTCCAAGACCGAGGCCATGGTTCTCGACCGGAAAAGGGTGGCATGCCTTCTCCGGGTGGGTGGGGAAGTCCTGCCTCAGGTGGAGGAGTTCAAGTATCTCGGGATCTTGTTCACGAGTGAGGGAACAATGGAGCGTGAGATTGACAGGCGGATCGGTGCAGCGTCCGCAGTAATGCGGTCGATGTACTGGACCGTCGTGGTAAAGAGGGAGCTGAGTCGAAAGGCGAAGCTCTCGATTTACCGGTCAATCTACGCCCCTACCCTCACCTATGGTCATGAACTTTGGGTAGTGACCGAAAGGACAAGATCGCGGATACAAGCGGCCGAGATGAGTTTCCTCCGCAGGGTGGCTGGACGCTCCCTTAGAGATAGGGTGAGGAGTTCGGTCACCCGGGAGGAGCTCGGAGTCGAGCCGCTACTCCTCCACATTGAGAGGAGTCAGCTGAGGTGGCTTGGGCATCTGTACCGGATGCCTCCTGGACGCCTCCCTAGGGAGGTGTTCCAGGCATGTCCCACCGGGAGGAGACCCCGGGGAAGACCCAGGACACGCTGGAGAGACTATGTCTCTCGGCTGGCCTGGGAACGCCTCGGACTCCCCCCGGAAGAGCTGGAGGAGGTGTCTGGGGTGAGGGAAGTCTGGGCATCCCTGCTGAGGCTGCTGCCCCCGCGACCCGGTAACGGATAAAGCGGGAGAAGATGAGTATGAGTATGAGTGAGAATTTAAGAAAAAATAGTTTATTGGAATTCTTGTGCGTTTGTGGATAAGGCATACAATTTACAGTTATCTAATCGAAATGGCTGTAAGTGCAGGTTCTCAGCCTTAGCTTGAGGCTACTTCCATATAGATCTGCCAGAATTACAGTTCATTACATCATTATTCGCTTAATTAGTTAAGCTGATAAAAGCTTCTTTTTTTTGTGTGCATCTGATAGGTTGCCCTGGAAAAAGTGTTCAACTTTGCAACCACCAACATCTTTGAGACGCGTGTAGCTGGGAGAATGGTAGCCGACATGTGTCGAGCCACTGCTAAGGTAAGTCTGATCAATTAAAACTCTTCATTGAAATGCAGCACATCTTCCATTAGATTTTTGTTTTTAGTTTCCTGTGTTCATCCTCACTGTGCTTCTGTTTTCAGTGTCATCCTGCAGAGTCACTCAAGATGTTTGTACCACACTGCTGCAACGCTATAAACCAAATTGCTGTCAGTAAGTAGTCAAGACACTGTAGTGGGCATATAAGAGGTTAAGAAATGTATGACTCACGCAGGGTTCCCATCTGGCCTGGAAAACCTGAAAAATGATTGGTCAATTTTCCAGTTCTGCAAAACATATGGAAAATGAAGGGGAAAAAAAGGTCAAATCTCCTGGAAATGGCTAAGTTTTCCTGGAAATTGATCCTCCCCCTGCTTTGATAGTGAATGTAAACGGGTTAAAAGTTCTGCTAAAAAGATCTGTTGTCACCTGATCAGAGCAACATTAAGGCTGCGCCATGGAGTAGAAGGCACAGCACTTTTCTGCTTCTAGCTGGCGCAGCGCCCCAGCCAATCAAATTTCCTCTTCCTCTAAAATGTATGTATGTGCACAGATAGATGGGAGAAGAAATTAGAGAGATTAATGACTTTTCATGTAGACTTAACCTCATTCATTTCCAATAAAAGTAGCTGTCAACAGAGTGAGTTGCTCACAGAGACTACAGGGAAGAGGAGCACTCTTAATTAAAATGTCGGCTTAAACTGTCCTGGTAAAGTCCTGGAAAATAATTTCAGGGAAAGAGTGGGACCCTGTCATGTCATCACACCCCTTTAGCTCTGGCCATTTGCCTAATGTAAACTTTTTTTTCTTTTATTTTAAGATGAGGAAGTGTTGAATGAGGAAGAGCTGGATAAGGAGCTCCTGTGGAATCTACAGCTGCTTTCTGAGGTGAATGAACTCATTTAACCTTTCGATTTGTCTGCCCTTCCCGTCTAAATTCTGTTACAGTACTTTTTTTTTTTTTGTGCACTGCAGGTGTCTCGGGTGGACGGTGACAAGATCTTGCGTTATCGTTCTGAGCTAGTCCAGATTTTGCAGTTGACACTCCATCTAAAGTGTAAGCAGGGCTACACTCTTGCTTGCAACCTGTTGCACCACATCCTTCGATCCACTGCCCTCATCTACCCCACTGAGTATTGCAGTGTGCCAGGAGGTTTCCATCAACCAGTTGGTGACTATCTACCCATCAAGGTATCTGTATGTTGCTTGTAAAAATTAAAAGCTTAACAAATCAGTGTCACATGTCTTTAAATGGTAATCCTTAGTGATGTGGCTGTATTTATGTTGATATCCCATATGTAATTGTATTTAGAAAAGTATTTTTAATCTCATGTTTTGCATCCAGAGGTATTTCATTTGCCTTAAAGCGTGTCATTGATTATGTTAGAGCATATCAGATTCAAGAGATATTGTTTCCTTGACTACCAAACAACCAAAAAACAATCTCAATTATTTTTAGTGTTGCAGAGAAAATTCCAAACAATACCAGTGCCTTTCCTCTTTAAATGCCTTAGACCTCTGTGCTTCCTATGTGGCAGATGTGAAAATATCAAATGTTGGATGGCCTGCTTCATATTATTTTCCATGCAGGACTGGGGTCGACCTGGTGACCTGTGGAACTTGGATATCCGGTGGCATGTACCCAGTACTGAAGAGATGTCATTGGCTTTTTATCTACTGGACCTGTTCCTCCAGCCTGAACTGCAGCGCCTGCAGAGATTTGCAAAAGGAGAACAGGACATGAGCAGGTCAGAAACTCGAGTCTTCCACTGGGCCCCCGTCAGAAATTGCTTTCTGCAAGTTCTCCGAATTTTGAAAGTGTATATTCACAAGCTGTGTACTTAGGATAGATGAAATATATATGGTGGGGATTTTGTGTTTTCAGAGACGATGTCCTACTGAGCCTCACCATCATTCAACACTGTCTTCTGGGGGCAGGCGGTCTGATGCCACCATTGAAAGGAGAGCCCATCACTGGACTGTGAGCACATTCATCCCCATAATGAAGACTGTGTTTTTTTTTTTTTTTAAGAAAACCCGAAAATGCTATTAATTTTCTCCTAAAATTTAAAGCAATTCATTTTATTTTTTATTTTTTAGTCTGCTTTACATTTTCAATCTCAAGTATCAGGAGTAAAAGTTGTCTTTGACCTTGTTTTTCCTCAGTGTTCATAGCATGGTGGATCTGAATGAAACCACCCTCTATACAGGAATGGAGTATGGTACATAACTTTCTTAAACAAATATTCAAAGGATATATACAGGACTGTCTCAGAAAATTTGAATATTGTGATAAAGTCCTTTATTTTCTGAAATGCAAAAATGTCATACATTCTGGATTCATTACAAATCAACTGAAATATTGCAAGCCTTTTAATATTGCTGATCATGGCTTACAACTTAAGAAAACTCAAATATCATATCTCAAAAAATTAGAATATTCTGGGAATCTTAAACTGTAAGCCATAATCAGCAATATTAAAATAATAAAAGGCTTGCAATATTTCAGTTGATTTGTAATGAATCCAGAATGTATGACATTTTTGTTTTTTTAATTGCGTTACAGAAAATAAAGGACTTTATCACAATATTCTAATTTTCTGAGACAGTCCTGTATATTACGATGAACAATACAATTGTCTGTGGCAGAATTTTTGCTTAAACCCTTTAATATTTTCTACAGATAAAACCAGAGAGAACTACAGAGATGCCATCTGCAGTGTGATGAAACAGCTGCTCCGTACGTGGTCACCCTCTTGAACTCTGCCATAAGCTTATAATCTACTATTTTGTTACAACTACAGTATAACGCATTTGCAGTCTCAACATCATTATACAGCGCAGTATGTTGGCGTTCTTTGTCTTACCATTTAAATTCCTTCCTTTCCTTACAGATTATATTCTGGAGCACACTGAAGATGACACAAAGTCTCTCTTCTCCATCATCAAGGTGGGTAGACATTAAAATAATGAACACAACACTTGTATATCATTTTGAAAGTCACAGTGGAGCACGGTTAACTTATTATTTGCTATGTGAAAAGACGTGGGGGTTCCTTATTATAAACTTGAACTAAGTCACTTTTGTTGTTGTAAACAGATGGGTGACAGAATTTGATATGCTGATCCCAACACTGATGCAGCTCATAATATTTTCTAACACGTTTTAGATCATCAGCGACCTTCTGCACTTTAAAGGTTCCCACAAGCATGAATTTGACTCCCGCTGGAAGAGTTTCAACCTTGTGAAGAAATCAATGGAAAACAGAGTGAGATATTTTATTGGGCTTGTTACTTTTGAACTCTTGTAATCCCAGAGGGGGATTAAAGCAATTGCACTGTTACATAAAAGGTTACTTAAGATTCAATATTAACATGGATTTTACTCACTAGCTCTTACCTCAAAGTGTTGAATGCCTTTGTGTTATTTCTGCAGCTTTACGGCAGAAAACAGCACATCAGAGCTCTGCTAATTGACAGAGTCATGCTCCAGCATGAGGTAAGTCTAATTTTGAGATGCCTTTTTGGATATAATTGTGTATACATAACTTATCGCATTAAAGCTCTGTCTTTTATCAGCTGCGAAAACTGACAGTGGAAGGATGTCAGTACAGGAGCATTCACCAAGAACTGATGAGAGACCTGTTGAGACTTTCCACGAGCACATACAGTCAAGTGAGTTACACAAGACACCAAACATGTTATAGCACAGTTTGTTTTTCCACCCCTTTTTAAAAATGTTTAATTACATTTCTTTGTGTTTTGTTAGTGTGATTTGTGTATTTAATACACTGTTAGAGGAAAATGTTTTGACACCTTGAATACCTTCCAGGTACGCACTAGAGCTCAAAGTGTGTTGTTCACCGCACTGGGAACCTACAACTTCTGCTGTCGAGATCTGATTCCACATGTCCTGGAGTTTCTCAACCCAGACAACAGCAGTGTCACTCAACAGCAGTTCAAAGTATGACAGCCCTCTCTATGCCATAGAAGTGTGAAAATAATTGTTAATCTTTTCATGCTGTTTAAAAAAAAATGTTTTTATTAATTATAATTACCTATATGTTTTTCTGGTTGTTGCCAGGGTGCTTTATACTGCCTTATGGGGAGTCACAGTGGAGTGTGTCTGGCTAATCTGCATGACTGGGAGTGCATCGCTCAGACGTGGCCTGCGGTTGTTCGCTCGGGCCTCAGCTCGGCCATGTCTCTAGAAAAGCCTTCCATCGTGCGACTCTTTGACGACCTCGCAGACAAAATCCATCGCCAGTATGAGACCATTGGCATTGACTTCTCTGTGAGTTATATACTAAAAACACATCCACAAATACAGCACAAAATCAAAAATAACTGAGATATCTGCTACGTATAATTGCAGGCTCATTAACTGTCACATTGGGAATTTAGGTTGGAGGTTTGCTTTGCTCAAGAGTATTTGGACAAAGTGATGTAATTCTGAATGTCACCATAATTTTGGAAGTTTGGTTAATGACTTCCTGAAATCTGGAGTTGCATCAACAAATTCATAGTTTTCTCTCTTGAGGAGAAACTGTCAGCCTCTCTGCCTTCAGTTTTGTTTTCAGAAAATTAAAAACATGCTTTATTGGGTTGAGTTCAGGCGATTGACTTGGGCATTGAAGAATAGGGAGTTTCTTTTCCTTCATAAGTCTTGAGTACCTTTTTCAGGATATTTAGGGTCAGTATTCATCTGCAATATAAAGCGCCGTCCTATCAGTGTTTCACCATAGCTGAATGTGAGCGGAGAGTATAGTCCTATACACTAGAGGGCTGCATTGGGATTGGGTCCCGCCGGGTCCCGCGGGACCCAACGCAAATCTCGCGGGATCGGGCGGTTTGAATTTTGCTGCGGGCGGGAGCGGGCGGACAAAAAAAACCCCTGCGGGATCGGGATGTAGTCTAGCAACCAGATGGAAATAAATGACGTGAAAAAGAACTTAAAATAAGGTCTTTACAAAGCAAAGACAAAGCAAGGCCAGTCAGATATTTGGAGAAACTGCATTTAGTGTCTGTGGGCGCATGTTGGAAGAGAGACGCACGGGATTGGGACGCAGTCGGTCAGCAGCATTCTCTTCCTCCACAGCAATGTAATGGCCAAGCGATTAATTTGTTAAATTACAGTAATTCGTTTCATTCATTAACATTGTTTATATTATGTTATTTATTAGTCTTATTTGAGCCACTCACAACCTACTCTCGTTGCTGTAACCACAATCACATAATTGATGCATGCGCAAAAGGCGAGTTTTGCGGGAGCAGGCGGGAGCGGATGAAAACACTGCAGGAGCGGGCGGGAGCGGAACACACAAGTTGCGGGTGCGGGCGGTAATGGTCAGAAATGCAGCGGGAGTGGGCGGGAGCGGGATGAAAAAAACAGTCCCGCGCAGGGCTCTACTATACACCTCAGATTTGATGTTGCTACTTCTGTCAGCAGTCACGTCATTAAGAAACACCTTTGAACCAATTCCATTGACATCCATGTCATAACACCATGTTTGACACATGATGCGACCTTGTCCTTTTAAATGTGAATCTTTTTAAATGTTTCTGACAAAGTCTTACTTATATGACTTTCCTTTTCTTGAAAGTTAGCATTGTTTTGCACTTTGTTGTAAACCCTCTTACATTAATGAAATGCCAACCTTCTCCAGAGTATTTTTGACTTGTGATGATGTAAAGGGATTTTCTTCAAGTAAAAATAGGATTCTGTGTTTCTCTGCTTTAATTGTTTTCTGTGGGCTTTTAAGCCATTCTATGTATCTATCTATCGTTTTTAGAAAATACCAAACTGTTGATTTAGCCGTACCTAAGGTTTTTATGTTGTTGTTTTTTCAGGCCTAATGATGGCCTCTTTCAATTGCGTTAACTTCATATTGGAAGCTCGAGTCAAACATCTGCCACTTGCCAACTCAGTACCTCATATATCAATGAACTTTTATCTGCTTCTTTTGTCTTAAAGTAATGAGGGAATTGACTGGACTTGGCTAATTCCTTTCTTTCTAGTCAATCATCCAAAGACTTTTGAGGCCCTGATTAAAGAGGTACTTTAGAAATGATAAATGCTGTAACTTTTAAATTAAAGCTGAAAGTCTGAACTTTGATCACGTCTTGATCATTTATTTTAAATCCATTGTGTTGGTGTGTGAAGGCAGAAACAAAAATTCTGATATTGTTTAAATACTGTACCTGTGGGCCTAACTGTACACGGCTGGCCAAAAATAAAGACATAGATTCTCATGTTTTTTAGGACAACCTAAAATGCCATAAATGCCATGGCCATTGAGTGTTTTAATCGTAGCTCAAGGTTGTCTTACAAAACATTAGAATATATGTCTTTGGTTTTGGCCAGGCAATTCTTTTGATTGGAAAGAAAAGAACTGGCGAAGTCCAGCCAATACTCTCATTACTTTAGGACAGAGGAAACAGATACAAGGTCTGGCATTGATATGAGGTACTGAGTTGGCAGTTAGCAGATGTTTGACTCTAGTTTCCAATGTGAAGTCCAAGGAGATCTCAAAGCAAGTGAAAGAGGTCATCAATAAGCTGAAAAAACAACATAAAAACTTATAGCCCAGCAAAAACCAGCTAAATCAACAGTTTACTGGCCACAATTTCTAACAAGGAAAAGTCTAAAGTTATTTTCTTCTAAAGGTTCTTAAAATAAATACTGATTGAAATGCCAGAATATTTTTGGAAATGCTAGTTACTTTTTTTTCTTTTTAAAGTTTTCATAAAATAAACTTGAATCCTGTATTTGCATTGTCATTGTGGAAATTGTGATTTAGTTTAAGGGGAATGAAATCGAATCCCTTTTTTAAGCTGAGTCTAAGACTTTTTAATAAATGGAAAACTTTAGTGTCTCAAAACTGTCCATATGCATTATATAACCACTGCATCACACGCAAGACATTCTTAGGTCTGAACTTAGTCAAGTATGTCACAACCTCCTTACAAATCCTGTACTTTTGAAGTAATTAGCTCTGACATATTTATTTAATTTTCATCTCTTTAGGTCCCTGACGAATGCTGTGCTGTGGCGAAGCAGCTTATGACAACAGGAAATCCTTTTCCTGACGACCATGTGCCCACTGAAGATGAAGCAGCTGAAGGTCTAAACAGACAGCAGCTCAAGAATACCGAGTCTATTGAGTGAGTTTTACAACACTAACAAGACCAGTAGGGGTGGGTATTGGGAAGGACCTCACGATACGATACGCATTGCGATTTCCCGATTATTATATTCTACATAGTTCACCGAAAAATTTAAAAATGCTTTACACATCTTAAAATCCAAGTTGTATATATGTACATCAGATGATAGTGATGGATCTTAAAATCCGAGTTGCACGTTCATCAGATTATAGTGACAATTCATGGGACAAACTGAGTCAAAACAATGTTTTATTATAACTATACAAGCTAAAGTTACAACATATTTGTATATGTTTTTCATATTATTTACATCATATGAAATTAACATTAAATTTAGTATGAGGTTGCTTTAATTATGTGGCAAATGATAATAAACACAAGAAAGATGGGTACTAAAACCAAGGACAGGCACAGTGATCAGTCAGTATAGATATAAATCCATAAATAAATAAACCTCTGTCCATTATTTTTCATTTTTTAAGGACAGGCAATTGTGTTATATAAAAAATAAATTATAAAATGAAATAAAACGTGAAATAAAACCTGAGCTTAGTGCAGGGCCCTCCCAGGGTTGGTAGAGAGTGGCAATGCCCAGGACTGTCACTTAGGTAGGAGCACTGGGTGATATAATGGGGAAAAAAATCGGGGATAAAATTAAAAAAAAAAAAAAAAAAAAAAAAAAATCGATATTCAAATTTTGAATATCGATATTGAATCAGCTGGAAAAGTATTGCGATATATTGCCATATCGATATTTTTGCCCACCCCTAAAGACCAGAGTATCACATCACTGTTAGGTTGAGCTGATGCATTTGTAAACCTCAAAGACTTTTCATCAAGTGAGATTTGTTCCTGTCTTTTTTTTTTTTTTGTTTAACTGATGCAAATACTATTTTTCCTACTTTTTTAGGAAATACAAGCAGATTATTGCTGATCTGCTTCAAGGTCTCAACAACAGGAACATGTAGGTTAATTTAAGTACAATGAATATACTAATATGTACGGTATATTAATAAAGAGCTGTTTGTGACGGATACTTTTCTTTTCCTTTTAAAACATCCCAGGCCTTGGAAGTTCGAGCACATTGCGATTGGCTTCCTGTCTCTGCTGTTGAGAGACGACCACCACCTCCCACCTGCAGCTGTGACATTCTTTGTGAAAAGCCTTAACCATGATTCCCTCTATGTTCGTAAGGTATGACATACATAAGTTAGGAGACATGTAGGAGTATTGCTTTCAGCTGAGCTTTTTCCTGAATATTTGTTTGAAATGTCTCATTTCCTCCATTAGGTGGCAATATCAGCTGTGGCTGGAATCATGAAACAAATAAAGAGGCCACACAAGAAACTCCCTGTCAGCCCCTCCGAGCTTTGTAAGGACAATCATTTTCTCCTGTTGAGTTTTCATATAATTTTCTTGAATATAATTCTAATTACAGTTTGTTATTGCTGTTCTGGATAGGTGGTGAGATGGAGCAAAGTGTGATGATTGCAGGGGACCGTCCAGACAACCAGTGGCTCCAGTATAACAGCAGCAACCTGCCGCGCACACAGCAAGAATGGGATCAGTGTGTGTTTATAGAAAAGACTCACTGGGGATACTACCGCTGGCCAAGGTTCACATCTTATAATGCCTGTATTTCTCTTGGTATTCGTCAAGCAACGCCTTTAATGTTTTTTTTACTTCTCCCAACCATATACTTCAGAAAACTGCTTAAGTATGCACCTGAGAAGGAGCAGCCCAGACAGAACCTAAGCAGAGAGGAAATGACTGAGGTTTGTTCACTCAAAACAATAAATTAAGTTGTGTGAAATCATGCCAAGCATAGCTATTAAATAAGAGCAATTGATTTTGTTTTTCCACACAGCGGGAGCAGATCATCTTTGACCATTTCACAGACTCTGTGTTCATCAACCAGTTCATCGAGTTTCTCTCTCTCGAGGACCGGAAGGGCAAAGACAAGTTCAGCCCTCGCAGGTTCTGTTTGTTCAAGGTGAGATGTCCGTGACCGTAAATTCACATAGGGATGTAAGAATATAGTGAATAATCACAGACTAATGTCGTCCTCTGCTCTCCAGGGATTGTTCCGTAATTTTGGCGATGCCTTTCTGCCTCTGTTGCGGCCACACATGGAACGCCTGGTGGCAGACTCGCACGAGAGCAAGCAACGCTGTGTTGCGGAGATTATCTCTGGTTTGATCAGAGGCTGCAAGCACTGGAGCTTTTCAAAGGTACACATCTGAATAAAAGTGAAGTGATTTAAGTTTCCACATTAATTTAGAAATGTTCTCATTTTTATTGTCTATTAAATCTACTAAGGCCACGTTTGCACGTAGCCGGGTATTCACAAAAACGGATATTTTCCCCTCTCCGTTTTCAAAAATATCCTCGTTTACACGGACTCGCATGAAAACGCTGGTAACGTCATGCCAGCCAATCAGAATCCTGGGAAAAAACATCAACAAATGACACGTGTAACTTCCAGTTAAGGCTGATTTATGGAATCGACGCGCTCGGTCCACACTGAACGCGTTATCGGCCCCACGTTCTACAACGTTCTTTTGATTGACAGCAGAGACTCGCCTTTTAAAAGGCTGATTTATGGTTCCGCGTTACACCAACGCAGACCTTATGGCGTAGGGTACGCGGCGCACTCACCGAACGGTGCGCGTCGCCGCGTACCCTACGCCGTAGGCTACGCCGTCGATTTTACGCGGAACCATAAATCTGCCTTTATTCACCCGCCCGAGAATCGCCTTTTATTCGCCCCACCAACCGCCCGTGCGTTCCTGAAAGAAACTCCTAAAAGAACTCCTAGACAAGGCGGCAGGAAGAAAATAGAAGCAGGTCTAACGTCCGCCCAAAGTGGGGAAAAAAACGAACAAAATAACGGCGTGTGGTGACGCAATCAAACAGCGAACAGCTGGAGTGACCGGCGTGTTCGTGGTGTTAATGCAGCAAACATGTCAGCATGTCAGATCATGTGGGGAAAAAGCAGAGGACACGAGAAATGATCAAATAGGTACCAGATCTTGTTGGATCCGGCACAAATTAAGCCCTAATAAGATTAAGATAAGATTCTTATTATATCTTATTATTTTATCAGAACCTTCCAGCTCCTTGGCGATCTCCCTCCAGCCAGCTGCCACTTTATTGAGGTTCTTGTATTGAAATTACTGTTTCCTACAGCGCTTTCAACTTTTTTTTCAACTTTCAACCGGCATTCAAAGCGAGCGACAGGAAGAAAATAGAAGCAGGGCGTGCGACAAAAGTCCAGCTCAAAACGACGCTGCGTCGTTCGCAACCAGTGTAACAGTGCAAATAAAAAATAAAGCAATGGAACTGTTTTTGACACTGACGCTCGCTCGCGTCGCATGCAGTGTGGACATGGTGACGGAACGAGAGTCTGAGAGAATTTAAAACAGGTAAAATAAAATAAAATATTGACGGTGGCCAAACAAATTGTAAACACAGGTCGCACTCATGACGCTGCTGGTGACGTTTCTGTCGCATAATGTGACGTAAATCTCCGTTTTCCTCCGTTTTCTCTGTTTAGACGCAAACGTGAAGACGGAGTTTTTGAAAATCTCCACTTTGGCCGGAGTTTTCAGAAATTATCGTTTTTGGGGGCTTTGACCTCCGTTTTCGGCCAAACGAACGGCCAAAACGCATGAAAACGCCTCAGTTTTTGCCCCGTGTAAACGGGGCCTAAAAAAATAACCTCAGATGTGGCTTCTAGAGATTTTCATGATTACTATGCGGTGATTGAGGGCCAATTAGTGAATACTTTACTACTCTAGATAGTTGAAATGACTTTTTATAGTACTTAATCCCTATTATTTTTTTTTATTTTTTTTAACCCATTCTCTGACAGGTTGAAAGCCTTTGGGAGCTGTTGTGTCCTTTGCTTCATACAGCCCTGTCCAACATCACAATAGAGACTTATGCAGATTGGGGCACCTGCATCGCTACAGCCTGTGTAAGTTAATTAAAATCTGACATTATCCTGTAACTTATTTATCTGCTTTTCCTAAATGGCTGTTTGTTTCTGACTTCAACAGGAGAGCAGAGATCCACGCAAGCTTCATTGGCTGTTTGAGATGCTAATGGAGTCTCCAGTCAATGGAGAGGGGGGGTCTTTTGTAGATGCCTGGTGAGTGCAGAGGTAACTGCCTTCAGCTGCTGTTTCTGGGGAACCAGGAAAATTGTCAAGATTGTTTTTTTTCCCCTTTTCCTTTCTGTCCAGTCGTCTCTATGTGCTACAGGGGGGTCTAGCCCAGCAGGAGTGGCGCGTACCAGAGCTTTTGCACAGATTGTTGCAGTACCTGGAGCCCAAACTCACTCAGGTGTACAAGAATGTACGAGAACGCATCGGCAGGTGAGGTCTTGTTTTACACTAATAGTGAACATGATTGTATTATTACACTTATTTGTATATTTTTTGTCTCATTAAGTCCTGATTTGGTGTTCTTTCAGCGTGCTCACGTACATCTTCATGATTGATGTCAACTTGCCGTTCACTCAGCCAACTACCTCCCCACGTATCTCAGACTTCACTGAACGAATTCTGTTGCAGCTGAAGCCCTTAACAGAGGGGGATGAGGAAATTCAGAACCACGTGGTTGAGGAAAATGAAGTGGGAGAGCAGGATGAGAGGACTCAAGCAATCAAGTTGCTCAAAACGGGTGGGTTGATCAGGCCTCGTAATTCTGCTCTCAGAAAAGAAATTGAGATTAATCTCTTTATGGCAAACACCCACATTCAGTGCAGTGAAGCATTCTTTAGTTTTGCTGTCTTCAAATGTCTACAGTGCTAAAGTGGCTGATTGCAAGTGCTGGTCGCTCTTTCACCACTGCCGTACCAGAACAATTACGGCTGCTTCCCCTCCTCTTCAAGGTGACAAACTGATCCATTCATTTGTAGTCTTGATCTGCAGCCCTCATCAATTCAAACTATAAACCCGTTCCACTGCCCTTTTATAGTCTATTTCCCTTCTCTTTTCCAGATTGCTCCAGTTGAAAATGATGAGAGTTACGATGAGCTTAAGAAGGATGCAAAGACCTGTCTGTCCCTGATGTCTCAGGGCCTCCTCTACACAGATCAGATCCCCACGGTTCTCAATGTCCTGAAAGAGGTGATTCATTTGAAAGCTTTAAGTTATTGTGAGATGGTTTTTTTTTAATTAACAACAGACCATTGCCTTCTTATCATAAATATTTTTTTAAGATATTAGCATTTTTATTTTCTACACATCTGGTAGAAATATTAACAAATAAAGTTTGACAGGAAAAGCAGAGCAAAATAAGAATGAGAAGTAGAAAAGATATGTACTCATCCAGGGCACAGGTTGTTCCTTTTTATTAAATAAAAGAAAATAAGTGGTGTTGATGTGTGATTGGTCTGTTGTGTTTCAGATTGCCGGCAGCAGCTCCTGGCATGCTCGATACACCGTGCTCACATACCTCCAGATCATGGTTTTTTATAACCTGTTCACATTCATGAGTGACCAGAAAGCAGTGAATGATGTGCGGGCGCTGGTGATAAAACTGCTGGAGGACGAGCAGCTTGAGGTAAAACCAGACGCACATAACCCACAATTTAAAGGTTAAAAATCAATCAAAATGTCAGACCAAGAGTTGAATCATGTAGTGCAGTATAATACCTAACTGGAAGGCAGCTGGTAGACGGACAAAATTACAGCAGTGTGATTATATAACAGTCGCCAAGCTATTGGCCTGTACATGCTTGTTTATGCTAGCAGGCACTTGCACTCGCTCAGCCTCACTGTAGTGATTCAGCACTCTCCTCCTAGACCTGGCTCTCCATTCCCTTCCCTCCCTCCAGTCGTCTTGCTGTTTCTATGGAAACCACTAGCTGCAGTAATCTGTTGCTAT
Organism: Cololabis saira; assembly: GCF_033807715.1. Lineage (NCBI taxonomy): Eukaryota > Metazoa > Chordata > Actinopteri > Beloniformes > Belonidae > Cololabis > Cololabis saira. Next base: position 6,402,622 of record NC_084603.1, read on the forward strand.
GGAGATAATGTTCAAATTGAAGGAGAACAAGGGAGAGGGAAGGAGTAGAGACAAAGAATGTGTGCGTGTATGACGAGGGCTAAGAAGAGCCGGTGGACGCAGTAGTGACTTGTGTAACTCTGTGCCCCATGATGTTCTTGTTGTATTATGTCTTTTATAAAGTCTGTAAAACACTGGAGCTTAGGTATTAATATGGACAGTAACACTTGACTGCCACAAAGGTCAGATTGTGGGATCAGCTTTCAATTTTTGATCTTAAGTTTTAATCAATGGTATGACCCGTGTTTCCAGATAAAATATTACTAATTTATTTCACTGAATTATTAATATATTACCATATTTCAATATCAATGAAACATAGTATGTCAACAATGAAATTATTTTTAAATGAAGTGCTTGTGATGGATAAGTTTCATGGAGCCAAGAAGGGCATGTCACTTCCACTAAGTGACACTAAGTATTTCTTTTGGATTTTGAAACGCTCAAGGTTTGTCTAATGCAAATGTTTATTACTTTCGTGGATTGCATGCAAGTGTGCAGCAAATAGACTGAAGGTTGTTAATTTGCTACCTTGAGGGTGTGCAGACATTTTCCATATTAAAATGATTAGCAACAAGTGGAAAAGCGAACTGGAGTTTGTTTTAAGTGTACTAAGACTGTAGGTGTGAAAGTGTTCGCCAAGTGTTGAGCATAGTGATGCACCGAAATAACATTTTTTGGCCGAAAACGAAAATAATAATAAACACTTGGCCGAATACAGAATAATACCGAACAATGGTTCTTCGCAGTTTTTCATTTATTTTGCCAATTTTTTCACCATTGCATAAATCAAATAAATGTGCAGTGAAATACCCGCTCACAGCAAGAAGGTCCTGGGTTCGATTCCCGCCGGGGGACGCTGTGGGTGCTGAAGTGCGTGTTAGTTCTCCCATGACTTCGGCGCCCACACCATGGGTGGGGTTGGCGAAAGGATCTTTCTGTGTGGAGTTTGCATGTTCTCCCCGTGTTCCCTTGGGTAGCTAATGGGAGCTACCCTCACAAAAACATGCAGCAGTCCTGGGCTATACATGCCCCCTCTGGCCAACCGGGGCGCCAGATGGGGTGGGGAGGATCCGGCCGGAATAACGTGATCCTTCCACGCGCTACGTCCGGCCGGAGAAACCCCACCCTGTCTGGTGAAAAGAAGCGGCCTGCTCACTCCTCAGGTTAAGGAGGAGACCTGAGCTCAGTGCAGGGCCCTCCCGGGGTTGGTAGAGGATGGCAATGCCCAGGACTGTAGGTTAGGTAGGAGCACGGGGTGGTAAAAATGGGAAAAAAACCGGGATAAAAATATTAAAAAAAAAAAAAAAAAAAAATTTGTCTATTTTTTTCTCCTGTTCAAATCCAATTAATCGGGCCACGGGGTGGGGCTGATCTCCGCAATTTGAAGCCTTGTATAATAATTGTGAAAATCTGGGTTATTTTCTTGGAGGATCTCGTCAAACATATCAGACAGTGAGGGTTCGTGCACCGCATCGGTAGTACGGGCCCTTTTCTCTGCGCTCTCTCTCCACGATCTCCTGCGCTGTGCGTCCCGTGACCGTTTCCATCACCAAGCGGCTTTCCCAAATCCAACTCAGCCAGGATCATTTCTCGTGTCCTCTGCTTTTTCCCCACATCCAAGTAATGAGCTGACATGTTTGCTGCATTTAACACGGCTCGCCCCTCACTCCACGCTGTTCGCTGTTTGATTGTGTAATCTAAACATGCTGTTATTAATTGTTCGTTTTTTCCCCCACTTATTCCACCAAACACCGAGAGTGTTTTTTTGCTATTTTCGGCCGAACAATTTCGGTTACCGAACATTCGGTGCATCACTAGTTGAGCACTTGAGGTCCTGAAGTCACCTGAATTAATTTCTTAAAAGAAATATTTGTCCATCTACTGCTACTCTGGGTCATGCAACACTGTGTTGAACTTCATATCTCCTTCTCTTCCTTTTACCTAGGTACGAGAAATGGCGGCCACTACACTCAGTGGTTTCCTTCAGTGCAATTTTCTGTCCATGGACGCCCCCATGCAGGCACATTTTGAGGCTCTCTGCAAAACTCGCTTGCCTAAGAAGAGGAAAAGGGAGCTCGGTTCTGTCGTGGACACCATACCCTCTGCTGGTAAGGAACTACAAACTACTAATTATTTATTAAACTACTCAAAAAACAAAGGATGGTACACATACTGTACAGTTTAATTCAATTCTTTGTCCTATGTGTTTGCAGACCTGGTACGCCGCCATGCCGGTGTGCTCGGGTTGAGTGCTTGTATTCTCTCCAGCCCATATGACGTCCCCACCTGGATGCCCCAGCTACTGATGGACCTGAGTGCTCACCTCAATGACACACAACCCATTGAAGTACGTATTATTGCCTGTTGATTATCCTGTGTAGTTGATTGTCTGGAAATAAGCATCATTCCTGTCATCTTCCTCTAGATGACTGTAAAGAAAACGCTGTCAAACTTCAGACGGACTCACCATGACAACTGGCAACAACATAAGCAGCAGTTCACTGACGATCAGCTGCTGGTCCTCACTGACCTGCTGGTCTCCCCTTGTTACTATGCCTAAAAACCTGGTAAATTATGTACTTATGTTTCAACGCAAGTTTAAAAACATTTGCAAGAAAATTGAAAGAGTTTAATTGCTGGATACCAGTCATTTCCTGAATGGAAATCATAAAACTGCTTTAAGGCATAGTTTTAGTGCCTAGACAGATTCTTTAACCATCTTATTACATTTGTTTTTGTTTCTCTTCCTTCAGTTCTGGACAACCCCAGACTGCAGACACCAGCTTACACTGTGGAGGAGATTCCAGTTCCTGACTGATGGAAAAACCCAGCATCCTTAGACCTGAAAGAAGAGAAATGGCACGCTAAATTGTTGCTGTCAGAAGGATTGAAATGTTGTGTATTTATGTATTTAGCTCATTAACATTTCTACTATACTTAATATTTAAGGATCAATCATGGCAGGAAAGAATGACCTGCAGTTTGTAACATTACTGTACAGATTTTTGTTTTATTTCATTTTGTTTTTCCTTTTCTTCTTGGCTTGTTTGTATGCATGTACACGGGTTTGTGTGTGTGCGTGCGTGTGTGTGTGTGCGCCCTTTTATGGGATGCTTGAAGACATCTGTTGGTGTCCCACACTTTTCTCAGGATTTTTCCTAAGTATCCATCTTGAACCAATGCAATGTTCAAAGCAGGACATACCCTTTACCATTTTCCAGCAGTGAAGTCACAAACCACACAGAATGGTCTCAAGAGGTTAGGCCTATACTTGCAACACACAATGTTTGTGTGGCTTTTTGATCTATATATGATAATATGCATCATGTATGTGTATGTCATGGTATAGCAAATATGCACAAACTCAAATATTTATTTACTTTTTTGAAGTGCTGAGTTTTTATTTTCTCCTGTAGTGTGCGTCTACGATCATGTAGATAACTTAGCAATTGAGCCTGTGTTCATCTACATCTCTTGTGCAAAGAAGAGGAGAGTGTGAGCTCCCCGGTCCCGTGCTGCGTGATGACCCGAGCACAGGTGGATCACTGTCATGCTTCAATACAGGACAGAAAAAGAGAGAAGCCAAATTACTTGTTCATAATTGACAAGTTTCCTTCTTACCGTTAAATTTCACTCTCTTGGAACCCGCTGAGATGATACTGAATTACTTATGTCTTGTGTATGTTTCCCCAGATGACTTGAAACCAGTCTTAGCATCAAAGCATTTAGTACCTCACACCTAGTGTAGTGCCAAAGCTGCTTTTATTTTCTCTTTTAGACATTTTGTTTGCTTGTTCAGAGATTACAATAAATTGTTTGTTACAGAAACACAATTTGAGATTTTTTCTTTCACATTTATATCAATTAGTAAGTTATGTTCACTATTAATCTAGTCAGTACTCGAGTTGAGGGGGGATGGCATCCCCCCTGAAATCACCTGAAAAATAACCTTTTTGACAATTTTCACTTGCAAATCTGCCGGTGGGACAAGATTTATCTTCGCATTACAAGCAAAAAAATCTTGTTCCACTGGCAGTGGCATTTTTCTACTTATTTCAACTGAAAATCTACTTGAAACAGGTGAAAATTGTTGTTTTTTCCAGTGACGAGTCTTGTTTTAAGTGTAATAAGATTTTTTTTACTCTTTTTTTTTTTACTTTTTTACTTTAATCAGCACAAATTATCTGTCCCCATATGATAAAATCCACCATCCCCCCTGATTTTTTTGTACAACTCTATTACTGAATCTAGTTGAATGGACATGATCTTGTATTAATAATATTATTATTGTGGAGCTCCGAATCGCCACTCTGTCGCCTAGCAACCGTCGCTTAGTTGCTGATTAAGGACAGCAGTAAAAAAGCGAGACGAAAAAGGGTTTTTTTTTGTGAATAAAATGACTGGAAACAGCGCGTTTTAGTCCTTTTTAAATTGTTTGGAGGAAGGGAGGAGGGGGGTACTGCAGTATAACGTGAAAATGTGGTGCCGCTTGATTTGATGTAGCGCCATAGAGAAACATCTCGGAGGTGGCTTCTCCTTTCTTTTTTTTTTGTCGTTCGTATAATCGTCAGTGGGAAGCGGTAAGATGAGTTTTTACAGATGGTCCGCTTGAACGCAGTGCCTATATGCTCATGCTCAGATACGTAGACAGTGACTTCATAAACCTGAATTATGGTACTGCGTTAAATCGACTCAGAGCCTACGCCGTAGGGATACGGCGTAGGGTACGCGGCGACGCACAACGTACGGTGCGCGTCGACGCGTACCCTACGCCGTAGGTTCTGCGTCGGTGTAACGCGGAACCATAAATCAGCCTGTTCCTGATCGTGTTTCTCTGCACGTCCAGCGTCCGTCGCTCTGCTGCGAGCCTGAATGCATCACTCGCTGCCATCCACTTGTCCTGCTTCCTTATATCTCTGCGGATATGTAACGAAACTTTATATACACTAATGCGTGTGCCCATCAGTGGATGATTGGCTGCTGTCGACGTTTTCTTTTTTTTTTTTTTTTTTTTTTTTTTAATTATTACTATTTTTGTTGTAATTGTTCCCCATAGCGGCGCTGCGTTCACTTGCAGTGCCATCGTGCTGCTTTAAAATGAAGACTGGCTGTAATCAAATGATGACGATGGACACACGATCTATTACAGGTGACATGATCTATTTTCTTATTGTTGGTGGAGACTGTTTCATTAATTAAGATGCAGGGTGAAATGATGTGAATGGGTTTTCTATATTTCAGCTTGCTGCTGCTGTGTTTGGGGGGGGGGGGGGGTACAAGGATGTAATTACCCATATTCAACCAGCCTTTTGTAGTAGCTGTTGTCTACCATGTCGGCCAATCTGTATTACAGTGAATTGTTAGATGATTGTGTATTCTTCCCTTTGATCGATATTGAATATGATCATCTGCACAATAACACACACAATAACATCTCTTTGTATCCTTTGCAGCACACGACCAAGGTGGCAGCAGACTCTGTGATCATCATGTGCTCCCTCCATGCAGAGGAATAATGCTAAACCTGATGACAGTGGGATCCGTATAAATGACCAGCAACACAATGAACACCAGCGTTTTGCCATCAGACCTGGTGGATGTGCCAAGACAGCACACCTTCAACGGCACACCTGGCGCGCACACGCCTTCAGGTTGGGCCGTGATCCACACCGCTACTCTGACCTTTTGCTCCCTCCTCCTCATCTTCATCTTCTTCCTGGGCTCTTACGGCAATCTCGTGGTGTTCCTGTCTTTTTTCGACCCGGCATTTCGCAAGTTCCGCACCAACTTTGACTTTATGATCCTCAACCTCTCGTTCTGCGACCTGTTCATTTGCTGCGTGACCGCTCCCATGTTTGCTCTGGTTCTCTTCCTGGATGCAGGTGGAGGGGACGGCGTCTCCAAGAGTTTCTGCTTCGCCTTCCACTTGACCAGCTCGGGCTTCATCATCATGTCCCTGGAGACGGTAGCCGTTATTGCTTTACACAGGTTGCGCATGGTTTTGGGGCAGCAGCCCAACCGCACCGCCTCCTTTCCCTGCACCCTGGCCCTCACTGCCCTTCTGTGGACGTCCAGCTTCACCATGGCCGCTCTCCTTACCATGCGAGCCTACCCACGAAGAGATGGACCCTGTTTGCCGCATTTTGGCCTGGGAAATGGACAGGCCAGAGTTGTGTTGTACGTCTACCTGGCAGACTTTGCTTTTTGCGTTGCTGTGGTATCTGTCTCCTACGTAATGATTGCTCAGACTCTGAGAAAAAATGCACAAGTCAGGAAGTGTCCCATTGTCAGTGTAGATGCCACATGTCCACATCCGCCGCCTCCTCTCCTTGCAGCCGGGTTTGAGAGCATGCAGTGTGCTGTTCAAGGCCCTTCTCTGTACCGCAACCAGACTTACAACAAACTCCAGAATGTACAGACACACTCTTACGTCACCAGGACCAACCAGCCTGTGGTTCCTGGAGCGGCCCAGGGGGCCACATGCTGTCAGATCGTCTCTTCTGTCAACTTGGCAACAGCTAAAGACTCTAAGGCAGTGGTGACCTGTGTTGTTATTGTGTTCTCCGTGCTGTTTTGCTGCTTGCCAATGGGGTTTTCGTTGGCGCAGGACGTTTTGTCTCCTAAAAGTACTTTTGGACACTATCAGTTTGAACTGTGCGGCTTTGTGCTCATTTTTCTCAAATCGGGCATTAATCCATTTGTGTACTCGCGCAACAGCGCAGGCCTCCGCCGCCGTGTGCTGTGCTGCGTTCAGTGGGCTGCACTGGGCTTTCTATGTTTCAAACAAAAGACTCGCCTGCATGCAATGGGGAAGGGGAGCCTGGAAGTCAATCGCAATAAATCTTCCCACCATGAGACCAACTCTGCATACGTGTTGTCACCTAAGCCGCAGAGGAGGCTGGTGGACCAGGCGTGTGGGCCCAGCCACTCCAAGGAGTGTGGTGGGAGTCCCAGGGTTCCAGGTGTGCGCAAACCTCGCCTCCCAAGTACCTCTACGCCGATCAATACCCGCATTGAGCCCTACTACAGTATATACAACAGCAGTCCCTCCGCGGGGCCCAGCTCTCCCACCAGCCTGCAGCCCGTCAGCTCTCAGACGTTTGCCTTTGCCAAATCTTACGTAGCCATGCACTACCACACTCACCAAGACGCACTGCAAGACTTTGACAGCACATCAGCACACCAGATTCCCATTCCCTCCGTCTAATCGGAGAACAAAAAGACTTGAGCAGCATTGTGTTGTTAAATTCATGCAAATGAAAACAGACATTTTTAATGTTTTTGAAAATCAGTACTAACCTCTTGTTTTCTCCATTAGATATAAATGCTATCGAGAATTATAAGCTTGGTTGTTGTAATAATTAAGTTGCTCTTTTTGTGTGTCCGCTCAAAAAACTTACTCTTTTACTGATTTTATTTCTCTTATGGATAGTTTCACATAAATCTCCCCTATTGTGTGCAGGCTTGTGCCACTATAACCCCCAATTATGGAGGTTTCCTCTGCCTGCCTCCCCTCCAGCTGACGTTTCGGAGCACTGACACCTGCTTTTACTTCGTCAGACAGCCATGTGCGCCTCACATGGCTGTCAGTGGAATGTGGTTGCACTTCAATGGACTTTTGCTTGTTAAGAAAAATGTATTTGTGAGCATCATGCATTTTTAAACACAATAAATGTATCCTAAACACAGAGAACAGCACCATCTAGTGGATTTTTCTTTACTGCACCAACTGCAAAAGTAAAAAAAAAAAAAATAGGTTCATAGTTGGGCCATAAAAAGGAGGGGGGATTTGGAAAAAAAAAGTGGGTCGGGGAGTAAATGAAGTCTCATGTTTATTCTTTGCTGCATATGCATTGGTTGCAATACAGCAATTTTAACAATCCCAGTGTGTATCTTCATAAAACCACAGAATACCTCTGAAATGAACACACAGACATTCTGAACATTCTACAAACTTAAATGAAATCTTAAACACACCGTTTTGTTCCACAGTCACACTCGAATGCATAAGTTACACTCATTCATCTAGTAAATTAGGAGCACACATTGTCCCTGCTGCAAGAGTCCCCAGCCTTGCATTTCTTTTTCTTTTCTCTACAAGTACAAAGTGCCACATTCAAGCAGTTAATCATTCATATCACACGCACGCAAATTCAGAAACAATAAAACCACCATGAACAGAGTAGATTCCCCTGATGACTGCAAAACCCCTGATTCATCACTTCTTTGTGTTATTAACACAAAAACAAAGCACAGATATAAAGTTGAGGCGTAGATCCACTGGGTTAAGAATCAGCCCCTTTTTGCTCCTTGCACAAAAACCAGTGTGCTGAAATCCACTGATGTAGCATCCGCAGCTGCACAGACCAGTGCATGGTTTGGAGCTCTGCATGAAGTCCAGGCTCAGGGGCGGGTTAAACCTCAGGTTTGGCTTTCAGCACGAGTCTTATGGCCATCTCTTCCACCAAACAAGCTTCCGTTTAATAAGTGTCCTCTCGTCCTTCATGCACCGCTGCTGTAGTAGGATCTTTTCAGTCTAGCTGGAGATCGACAGAAGTCCGTTTTCATCGGCTGTATCAAGAATTCTGCATATAACTGGAGACTCAACCTGAAGAAAGAAACAAAACAAAAAGGTCAGTTACCTTTAGTGTTCCATTCGTCTCTGTTAAGACACACAGAAAGTCTAAAGTTACAGTCCTACTACCGTACTTGTTATTCATTTTCGTTGTGTTTAATGCCATTCACTGGTTAAGTGTGACTGCATAATTGACAGGCAGGAATTGAACCTCTTCCGAGGTCATCAGTGGCCGGTTTCAAAACCACATGCTGTATAACTACTATACTTTTTAGTTGTCGAGACCACTTTTTTGTGGTCTTAGTCTTGTCACGGTCTCGCCAGTCTCTGTACTTGGTCTTGTCTCGGATAATTGAGATGCCGTTGGACACCAAGGTGACAGAATCTTGTGATCATCCGTTCTTCCTCTTGTTAATGTACAGTTTTGTAAACTATTTGTATTTTGCATTTGATTTAATGCATGTTTTGGTGCATCTGCATGTGTCCGTATTAAATTACAGTATTGTGTTTATAATAGCCTTGTTTGACTAAATAGGATAGGATTCAACTTTAATAATCCCCAAAGGGGAAACTTCATTGCCAGCATGGCCACAACAAGACAACATAAAACGATCAACAATACACATTAACATCCACCTAGGGACAGCAGTGGATCAATACAACAAAAACCATATATAACCATAATAACCAGAAAATGACCCCCCAAAAAAGGTAGATAAAAGAAAAATAATACAAATCAATTTAAAAGTGCAATGTGCAAGACAAGTATAGCAGCAAATTAAACAGCTAAGAATATAGCTGCAATTAAAGGTGCACTGTACAAGAGAATATGGCAGCAAGTTATGACAGTCTAAGAGAGTGGCTGCAGTTTAAAGTGCAATTTGCAGTACAAGGGTTAATATAGCAGCAAGACATGACATCAGCAGTCCAAGTTAAAAAGTCTGGTTGCTCCAGGAACAAAGGACTTCCTAAATCTCTCTGTGGAGCATCTGGGCAAAAGAAGCCGTCTACTTCTGCTACTTCTTGAAAAAAAGCTGTACAGGGGATGATCATATTGGGACAGGATAACTCTATGGCATCATTTTGAATAATATTTGCATATTATTGTGATTGATTAAGCGTTAGGTCTATGCCATCTCAGTTAGTTCGTTTGTTCTGTTTATTTAGAACATGTATAAAAAACAAGAAAAAAGATAAGAAAACAAATACAAGTGGGCATTCCACCACATAAAGAAAAAAACAACAACATCAAAACACATATTTCAGTTACATGTTCGAAAAGGAGTGGGGGGAAGTATAAACTTATTTAATCCCACCCCCTTTCCACAACTAAACATAAATTATATGTCCGTATTTACTTTTTATACTATACACTAATTTGTATAAATATAAATCATTTTTACAAAAATAACCTGTTTAATACCAGATGTAAGCTCTATCATAAATATAATGTATATAATCAGTGATGGTGATATACAGTGTAATATGGCTACTATAATGGTAAAAAATGCTAGTTCAAGTCGATAATTGTGTGTATCTTTAAAATTCACGTTTCATCTACAAATTAAATACAATTTAAATCAGTAACCTTTACTATTCACTAGGCTTTTCTGAGGTGGAGGGGGTGTTGGAGGCTGGTTATTTTGTTAGGTGACTTTGGTACTAGTTATTGTCGTGTCAATCCTTAAAAGCACTAGTCAATCCTCCAATAGTGTAGAAATAGCGGTAGTGCAGTCGCCACACATATTTGATCTCAGTTAATTGAATAAAACATTTATAGTGAGTTGACACATAAGACATCCACTTCTCTGTGTTATTGTGCTCCAGTTGAATACAACCTCATATGTAAACTAAGCAGCTGAACCAGGATGGTGCTGCTGTTCTACAACTCACGCAAGATAACAAAATAACTAGGTTTTTTTTTTGGTCTGGGCCTTGAGATGAACTAGTCTTGGTCTTGTCCTGGTCTTGACTACAAGTCTAATAACTACTAGTACATCTATTTCCCCCAAAACCTAAGATGGAACACACAAACAGTTGCAAAAACATACAGGATATGAAACACACATAGATGTTGTACTACATCCACGACAGAACTTAGTTTGCAGCTGGCCAAGTTCACCCCCCATAATGCAATGGTCCACTACAGCATTGTTTACTTCCTCTTTCTAAACTGAAGCCAGCTAAAAATACTGTAGCACAAATAACAAGCTCATTACTACGACGGAGTATTAGGGCCAAACTAAGACAAAAAAAATTTGGAAATTACGAGAATAAAGTCATAATATAATGAGAATAAAGTCGTAAAATTACGAGAATAAAGTCGTAATGTTGTGAGAATAAAGTCGTAATAGAATAAAGTCGTAATATTATGAGAATAAAGTCGTAAAATTACGAGAATAAAGTCGTAACATTACGAGAATAAAGTCGTAATGTTGCGAGAATAAAGTCGTAATATTATGAGAATAAAGTCATAATATTATGTAATTTATGAGAACTCTAACAGGAAGAGCATCTTCTCCCTGTGTTAAAATGAGGAATATTGAGCATCTTGTGAAGTTATATTTACACCGTGTTCCAAATTATTATGCAAATTGTATTTAAGTGTCATAAAGATTACATTTTTTGTTTTTCAATTAAACTCATGGATGGTATTGTGTGTCAGGGCTCTTTGGATCACTGAAATCAATCTCAGACACCTGTGATAATTAGTCTGCCAGGTGAGCCTAATTAAGGAAAAACTACTTAAGAAGGGCGTTCCACATTATTAAGCAGATGACCATTTCCAAGCAACATGGGAAAGAAAAAGGATCCCTCTGCTGTCGAAAAGCGTGAAATAGTTCAATGCCTTGGACAAGGTATGAAGACCTTAGATATTTCACGAAAACTTAAGCGTGATCATCGTACTGTAAAGAGATTTGTGGCTGATTCAGAGCACACACGGGTTCGTGCAGATAAAGGCACAACGAGGAAGGTTTCTGCCAGACAAAAACATCGGATTAAGAGAGCAGCTGCTAAAATGCCATTACAAAGTAGCAAACAGATATTTGAAGCTGCTGGTGCCTCTGGAGTCCCACGAACATCAAGGTGTAGGATCCTCCAGAGTCTTGCAGTTATGCGTAAACCCTCTATTCGGCCACCCCTAAACAACGCTCACAAGCAGAAACGGCTGCAGTGGGCCCAGGAATACATGAAGACTAATTTTCAAACAGTCTTGTTCACTGATGAGTGCCGTGCAACCTTGGATGGTCCAGATGGATGGAGTAGTGGATGGTTGGTGGACGGCCACCATGTCCCAACAAGGCTGCGACGTCAGCAAGGAGGTGGCGGAGTCATGTTTTGGGCCGGAATCATGGGGAGAGAGCTGGTTGGCCCCTTTAGGGTCCCGGAAGGTGTGAAAATGACATCTGTAAAGTATGTGGAGTTTCTGACTGACCACTTTCTTCCATGGTACAAAAAGAAGAACCGTGCTTTCCGTAGCAAAATCATCTTCATGCATGACAATGCACCATCTCATGCTGCAAGGAATACCTCTGCATCATTGGCTGCTATGGGCATAAAAGGAGAGAAACTCATGGTGTGGCCCCCATCCTCCCCTGACCTCAACCCTATTGAGGACCTTTGGAGCATCCTCAAGCAAAAGATCTATGAGGGTGGGAGGCAGTTCACATCCAAACAGCAGCTCTGGGAGGCTATTCTGACATCCTGCAAAGAAATTCAAGCAGAAACTCTCCAAAAACTCACAAGGTCAATGGATGCAAGAATTGTGAAGCTGCTATCAAATAAAGGTTCCTATGTTAAAATGTAACTTGACCTGTTAAGATGTTTTTGATTTCAGTAAATATGACCTATGTCCTAATGCTGTAAATTCTAAAGATGAGCATTTCAGTTCATAACAACCTATAAAATGTTATAAAACTCTGTTGTGCGTAATAATTTGGAACAGTGCATTTTAAGTTTTTTATTTTTGAAAAATTCTGTTATCATTGGGAGGTTTGTTCAATAACATTCGAATTCATTAAACAATTGGTTGATGACTTGAAAATTATGCTGACTGTCATTTGCATCGACTATTTAGGAAAATCTGAGAAAAATATCATTTGCATAATAATTTGGAACACAGTGTATATATTTATAATATATTACAACTTTATTCTCGTAATATTACGACTTTATTCTCGTAATATTACGACTTTATTCTCGTAATATTATGACTTTATTCTCGTAATATTATGACTTTATTCTCATAATTTTACAACTTTATTCTCATTACATTATGACTTTATTCTCGTAATTTCCTTTTTTTGTTTTTTTGTTTGGCCCTAATACTTCGTCGTACATTACATTGTCATGTGGCTAATGTTACCGACAAGAATCCAAAGGCGGATCACAGAGACTCTATTCTATTTGATGCCTGGCCTCATGTTTCAGGCTTTATAAATGTGAACATCCGAGTGAAAATATCAATTTATCATCAATACTGGTGATTTAAAACAGTCAGGGAATAAAAGAAAGAAAGTGAAATATGACTCACTAACCCACTAAATTTGATAAAAACGACACATGACATTGAACTGTGCTCATCTGTTTGCCTTCGTAAAGGACGGTCCGGTGCATCATCTTCTAAAACTGATACTGAAGGACTTTAACTTTGCATTTAGGGAATGTGCCCGGCTCTTATCGTGGCTGCCACGTCCAGGTCATTTCCCTCAGTTAGGCAAAAAGAAGACTATTCCGCCAAACCCGAGGATTAAGGATAATCCTATTGACAGTGACCTTATTGACCGACACGAAGGAAAAGTAAGCGACGACCCACGTGACCACGCTGGCTGTCAAGATAATGGCTCCACGGGAAGTGAATCGCCTCGCCACTCGCTCGACAGCCAGGTTCAGATTCACTCACTACCCACTACATAGCGGGCTACATAGGGAACTGACCATTCTGTAGTACTCTCTGAATGAATAGTGACATTTTGTAATTCAAAATCAATGGTCACTAACAGGCCAAAGGTGTAGCTTCAAGTATTGATGGAATAAAAAATGAAAAATGGCACAAATAGCTGCTTAGGTAATTTGCAATTCTAAGTAAATGACTGGAGTAGTGGCTGAAAGTGCTCCTTTATTATGATGAGAGCACCACATCACCCTCTACATACACAAGTAGCCAGTATAACGCAGTGCACGTCGCGTCTAAAATCACACACTGCTGCTGAGCATTTCTGTTGTTTAAACATTTCAGTGACTGTGGCTTCGAGTAAACTTACCCCAAGAATGTACTGACAAGTCTGAGGCTCCAGCATGTAGACTGTGACAGCGTGGGGGGACTCTGACTCCTTACATCTGACACAGACCAGAGAAATCATAGGAGTGAGTCGAATGTTTAGCCGTGATGTTGCTCACGCTGACATTTCAGAGGGCTATTATTCCCGCTCCGCTGCCCCTTCGCCATTCACTTACTTCAGCTTGACAATGACCTGTCTGGGCTTCCCCGTCAGATCACACATATCCCCGTGACCATAAAAATGGGAAACCAACCTGTCAAGGCACAAAGAAAAGTCAGAGGGAGAAAAAAAAAAAAAAAAAAAAACTGAATTCTGGTTCAAATCAGATTAAAGGGGACCTATTATGGCATCTAATACCTATTTTAAACAGGGATTGAATGTCTTAAAAACAAGCTTTTGATTGTTTTTGCTAAATAAATTAGAAATTCAGCCTCTGAGCCATGTCTTTATCATCCCAGTTTCTAACCTCCTTCTCAGAATCAGAAATCAGAATCAGAAAAAGGTTTATTGCCAAGTTTGATAGACACACACAAGGAATTTGTTGTGGTTATTGGTGCAATACAATACAAATATAAAAGCAAATATATAAGAGAGAAAAAGTATAAGCAAAAATAAGCAAAAATGTACGATATGTATGCAGGATTCTGAGTGGGCGAGGCTATGATAATGAGGCTCTGTGCTGATTGGCTGCCTGAATGACGCGATACACCGCTACGAAAAATGGCGGAAGCTCCGCCATTTTAAGTTGTGGCCGTGGTTTCACGTATCGGAGGCCAACCTATGTAAATCGTAACGACGGGAGCAGAATCTTATTGGCTCGTAGATCCACATCACACTGGATGGCTCATCCGGGCGGCTGTACAGACACTGCAGAATTTAGTTGCTTTCCTCCTTCTCTGAGTTGGCAGGCTGAGGGGAGACCACTTTATACATGTTAAAGCAAGAGAAAACGTGATTTTCATAATAGGTCCCCTTTAAGAAGTATGAATGTCCTACTTGACTTTCTGCACTCCGTCATCTTTGAGCTGGAACGAGCGGGCGACATTCTTCTTGGCCCAGTCAGTGTGCTCCCCTGCGTTCCAGTTCCCCACCACCACGATGTTCTTCCCTTGCTCCTTGTCCTGGGACAACAGGGGACATTTTAGGGACGCTACAAATTTTCTCTCCAACTGTGAGAAGGTACTGTGTCCAAGTGGCATGCAGGTGATTCTTACGTCGTGGTACTGATGGACGTGCTTCCCATAACAGAACTCGTACTTCCACCAACCCACCCCCTGGAAACACAAACAGTCAGATCAATACGACCGGATACTTCCTGAAATAATACTGATGATGGTACAAGCAAACCAACGCCACTCACTCCGTGCAAGCAGTACGAGCCACTGAGGAACTCCTTGATCAGCTGGTCGTCCGTCAAGCGGGAGATGTGAGTGGTGCCGACGGTGACCTGGGCCTGCCCTCCAACCGTCATGGGTCTGTGAGTGGAGGTGAAGGATTCCTCCCTGACCGGCGCCGCCGCCGCCTCCTCCTGAGATGTGTCAAAGGGACACGTGAGCCGCGCGTCATTTAGTTTTAGTTTAGTTTATTTCGGTCATGACATCACAAAAAAATAATAAAAATAAGACAAACATCAAAATAGCTTTTACAGAATTAAAAATAAAATAAAAATGACAACAAGGAAACGAATACACCGTTCAAAGAAAACATTACAAAAAAGTTTCCAATATACAAATAAACAGATAACATCTAGACCGAAAAAGGTGTAGGCTGAAACAAAGCTTATTCATTGCCTACCCTCAAAAGGATTATTTAAAGTAATTAAATAAAAGCAAGAAGTAAGAGATAAGACTGCCAGTAAAACAAATTGCCTCCATGGGGATAACAAAGATTGCTCGAAAAATAAGAAAGAAAAAAAAGGTGCAGTCTACATGTTTCCTTCATCCTTGAATAATCAAATCAAATCACCAATTAAATGAATACCCAAATCAACATAGTAAGCATCACCACTCATTACTTTGGTATAGAGAAATCATCCTTCTTTTCAATGTTTTTTTAAATAAGGTTAAGGTTCTACTTGATTTCAAATCCCTCTCCAACTTATTCCACTGCTGCCACTGTAGCATCTCAGTTTGGTGTTGGTTCTGATTTTTGATTTCCTGTATCTGCTCTCCCCTCTGAGGTTGTAATGGCTTTGTCTTAAATTAAACACGTTTTGGATCCAGTCTGGCAGCATGTTCTTGTTGATTTTGAACATACTCTGTGCAGTTTTGAAGTCCACCAGTTCATTGAATTTCACACGTGTAACATGCCACCTCTCTGTCACAGTCTCACCTCTCTGGTGTCGGCGGTGGAGCTGCTGAAAGGCGGCTTCAGCTGCTCTTCCTGCTCCTTGTCCAGTTGAGAAAGCCGCTGAGGCCGCAGAGGGGATCCAGCCATCGCCTGGCAGAAGATGGCATTCACCGGGGAGGACTTGAACCTGCAAAAGATACGTGCCAGCTTTGGAAACAGTCCCATAAAAGCAAACGTTTCAATTTATAAAAACTGAGAGCAAAACTCAAAATCTTACCAGGAATATTTGTCTTATTTCTAAAAAAAAAAATCTCATTACACTTAAAACAAGAGTCATTACCAGAAAAATAACTTGTTATTTGACAATTTTCACCTGTTTCAAGTAAATTTTCACTTGAAATAAGTAGAAAAATCGGCCATTGGGACAAGATTTATCTTCTTATTACAAGCAAAAAAATCTTGTTCCACTGGCAGATTTTTCTACTTATTTTGAGTGAAAATCTACTTGAAACAGGTGAAAATTGTTGTTTTTTTTCCAGTGATGAGTCTTGATTTAAGTTATTTTGCATAGAGACAAACAGGCGCATTATAAACATTTATGTCGCCGACGGTGTATCCGAAGTCAAATTCCCTGTTTGATGTATTCAAACCCTGTCATTAAATTCTGATTTTGATTCTGATTTTAACTAGAAATAAGACAAATATTCAAGACTTTGAGTGTTTGCAGTGAATGACTTTAAACAGCTATTCTTTTGGAGAACTGCGGTGCTTTGACGGATCTACCTGTACTTGGGGTGGGCACACAGCAGCGGGGTCAACACCACCACCTCGTATTCACACGTGGTCACCTCCGCCACAGACAGGATCTCATGCTTGGCCTCTGGGTGGCAGACGTACAGCACGGACGTGGAGCGAGGTTTGTTCTGTTTCAGGACGCAGGGCGTCCCGTTCCCCATGTCCAGTGAGTAGTAAGGGGTCAGCTGGCCCTCGATGTTCTTAGTGGACACCTAAGCACCCAGAGGTGAGAAAACATGAGAATCAAACAGCTCGTGCAGCAGTCCTGGCTGCATGCTCAGGTTTCCGTGTTGTACTTACTTCCATTTCTGATTCTGCTTCGGCATTTTCTCTCTCTTTAGACAAAAACAACTTGATTAAGAACCAAATCGTATACATACATTGTGCGATAAAATAAAATCCCAAAGAAACTTGCCTGTCTCTGCTGATTGGCTCCTCTGTGCCATATCCCCCAGGACGTACTCTTGAACGCTCATTTTCTGTTGAAACACACGTGTTTACTTTTGGTTCGTACTGAAAGAAGTGCCGGCTTCTTTGTCACGTCATTTTAATCTGCTGAACACACAGACCTGGCCGGTCTCCTTCTCTTCATGATATTGTCTCACATGCTTCCCGTGGCAAACCTCGTACGTCCAGTAAGACTCAATCTGAAGTTTTAATGGAGAAAAAGTTAGGAGCAAACTTTGCAGTTTTCCAAACACTGTCTGCATGAAAGCAGAGGGACAGGTTTGCAGTCACGGTCTGCCAGTGTTGCATAAGATCAAACCGAAAAACACAACTGAAACTGGTTTCAGTTTCAGTTCTCACAGAAATCATCTGAAAGCTGAAACATCTCACCCTGTAGGAGCAGCTGCTTCGTTTGAACAGCGGCTCGAGCAGTTTGCCTGGACTGGGTCCACCGTACAGCTTATCGTCACCCTAAGACACCAGGAGACAAAAAAACACACGCTAAAAAGAGAATACTCTAATGGGGAGGGAGAGAAGCTGTGAATATGTTTTCAAACCATATTAATGCATTCATACAGCATTTTCTTCCCTGCGTTTTTTTGTATTTTTCAGTTAACAACAACAAAAAAAGCAATGAAATAATATTTTTATTGCTTCACAGTAGCAAAATAAATGTGTAAAATTGAGTCAAGCGAGATAAAAGATCAGATAAACAGAAGTTAATGGACGACTATGATGGATATGAACGCTGATCAAAACTCCAGAAATGGGGCTGAAATTGAAGCTAAACTACTGAAAGAAAGAAAAATGCCCGAAAAATTAATGTAAAATACAAAACAAAATCAAAAATAAGGTAGCACTCATGTGCAAGATAAGATTGAAAGGGCAGAGCTGTGACTCATCTGTTGTAAGATGATCATCATAACACGTGTGTTCAGTTGGACCAAGTATGTTTAGGTATGTTTATATAAACCAGGATAACGACTTCCATCAATGTTAACTCTTGCAGTTAAAAAAAGAAAAAAAAAAGCTGAAAAAAGAATTTCTAAATAGATTTCTCATAAAATGTGCTCTGATCTTTACTTAATATGGTGTAAGAGTTGATTTTTTTTTTCAAAAACACAGAACATCTTCGAAAACCTCTAAGGAAACTGTGAGAAAGCAGGTTATTAGATAAAAATTTGTAATTAATCAGTGTAACATGCAAACTTTTGTAAATCAAATCCACAGAAATGACTAAGCCAGTCACTGAGTGGGAGTAAAAGACCCTGATGGGTTTGAACTGGCTATTCAAACGAGCTGCATGTGAACAGTTTGTATTGTTCATATATTTCAACCTCATACCAATCATTTATTCATGTTTCAAACTATTGAATGCTTAAGTTTTTGGCAGACCCCCTTTTAGCAGCGACAGTCTCTTCCTGTCAGCACTTAGGAAATTTACAAGGTGCTGGGGATGACTTCTGGACTTTTAATTGAAACAAAACTGTTCCAGATCACAGTTCATTTTAGGAGAACTGGACCGAACAGCTTTCTGACATTTCAAAACATGAACTTTCATCCTTTACAACCATTCATTTGTGCACCTTCACTCTTTGACTTGTGTAATTACTGGACATTTCCTACGTGTCAACACATGGATCACCGCTGGAGCTTCCGCCAGTAAAACTAACTGCAGTTATTGTGAGCTGTAATTGTGGGAAAGTATCCAGGTGATGATGCAGCTTCTCTGTGAGCTTCAGGACAAAAACAGTCCTGCAACTGGCTCTGCAACAAGTTATGCTTTGGTCTCCTGCCCACAGAGCTTTATCCTGCAAGCGTCATGGAAGACCAGGACAGTCCTGAGCATGTTGTGGTCTGTGGTCCTTTATCAACCCCTTTCTCTTCTCTGTATCCCTCCTGTTTTACTTGCATTAAAAAGTAGGCCTGTGTTGAAAAAATCGATTTCCCAATTCTAAATCGATTCTAATATTAATTCCTAAAAATCGATTCATTTTTTTTTGGTTTTTGGTTTTATTTTTTATGTATTTTTTTTTTCATCATAACATTACAACTTTTGGTTATTTTTTTGTTTATCCCCAAAAAAGGAATGTTTTGTTGGACACGAGAATAACTGGTGCCATGTTTTTGCCTTTAAATATGTTTAAAGGTATGAAAACATTAAAGTGTTGGGTTATAATTGCATAAATTGTCTTGGGGTTACATTTGCAAAAAATGCTAAAAACCAAATGCTCAAAAATTAAAAACCAAAATAGACCGAAAATGGAACAAATAAAAACGGAATGTGGGAAAAAATAAAACCGATTTCATCCGTCTCTGTTCCCTCCCTGGATCTGTTTGGTAATTCTGACCCACATGATGTTTCTGAAAGCAGTTCTATCAGCATTCTGGGAGCTGATTGGTCCTTACAGCATCATTAGCTGACAATACTTGCTGTTTAATCTCAATATAATACTAGTAGTAATATTTTGCATAACTACAGTCATATAATTCATGCAACAGCTCAAAACACAACCCAAATCAATATCGTAATCAAATCGAATCTAATCAAATCTTGATAATCGATTCTGAATCTTAAGAATCGGAATCGAATCGATTCTTGACATTTGAATCGATCCCCAGCCCTAAAAGCATTTATCTGCAGCAAGAGCCTGATCGGAGTCATGATATCAATTGTAACACCTAACTTTCTTCAAGAGAAATCATCGTTTTGGTATTTTGAAGATTAAAGCAAATGCTATAAATAATGAATCCAGAAATCCAGTGATTCTCACCTCATCTCCAGTTGCCACAGAAGGCAGCATGCATTTGTACTTCTCTTTCTCTGTTGTTGTCATAATCACGAAGTCCTCTTCTTTGTAAAGTACACCTGTATTAGGCTGTAAAGCAGAGATTAAAAAACAAATGTAAGCGAGGAAACCGAGGACAGCGTGGAGTCATCTCATTAAGGCTGATTTATGGTTCCGCGTTACACCAACGCAGAGCCTACGGCGTAGGGTACGCGGCAACGCCGTAACCCTACGGCGTAGGCTCTGCGTCGCTTTAACGCTAAACCATAATTCAGGCATTATAGAGATGACAGCAACGGCCGTGCATGCCACAATAAACGTGTCATTAAAGCACCATTTGTACCAGCGTGAACTCAGATCCCGGCCAGCTGATTTTGAAGGGGATTTCGTCTGTGAAGGAGGGATATCCCCCCCTGTTCGCGGACACGCAGCTGCAGACCTCCAGCAGCCCCCCGAGCAGCAGCAGCAGCAGCCCGGCCATGGCCTCTCCTGTGCGGCTGCGCAGCCTCCGGCAGCCCGCTCCTTCAGCACGGTGCAGACAAGTACGCTGCCTCCCGGACACATTCACTAAAACTAGAAAAAAAGGTGGGATGATGTCCGGGTTGACGGTTGACGGACTTCAGGTGCGGAGCGTCAGTGCAGCTGTAAACACAGGAAGTGACTGTTCGGCTGCCACGTCGTTTTCCGGCGCGTCGCCGGGTTGCAGCGACAGCTGCGCCCCCTGGCGGCCACTGCGGGGGTTGCAGCTGCGCTTTGTTAACCCTTGTGCTGTCTTTGGGTCAAAATGACCCAATTCTTCTATCCTTTTTTCCTTCTGCCATGCTCTCTCCTTCCTTCTTCTTTTCCTCCCCTTTTACCCTCCTTTACTCCTTTTTCTTCCTACCTCCCTTTCGTAATTCGTTCCTTTATTACCTTCTTTGCTTTTCCTTCCTTCTTTCCTTATTTTATCCATTCCTTCCTTCTTCCCTCCCTTCTTTCTTTCCTTTTCTCCATTCCTTCCTCCTTCCCTTCTTTCCTTTCTTTCTCCCTTTCTTCCATCTTTTCTCCCTTCCTTACTCCCTTTCCTCCTTCCTTCCTTCCTTCCTTCCTTCCTTCCTTCCTTCCTTCCTTCCTTCCTTCCTTCCTTCCTTCCTTCCTTCCTTCCTTCCTTCCTTCCTCCGTTCCATCTTTTCTCCCTTCCTTACTCCCTTTCCTACTTCCTTCCTTCCTTCCTTCCTTCCTTCCTTCCTTCCTTCCTTCCTTCCTTCCTTCCTTCCTTCCTTCCTTCCTCCCTTCCTTCCTTCCTTCCTTCCTTCCTTCCTTCCTTCCTTCCATCCTTCCTTCCCTCCTTCCCTCTTTTCTCCCTTTCTTCCTTCTTTCCTCCCTTCCATCTTTTCTCCCTTCCTTACTCCCTTTCCTACTTCCTTCCTTCCTTCCTTCCTTCCCTCCTTCCCTCTTTTCTCCCTTCTTTCCTTTCTTTCTCCCTTTCTTCCATCTTTTCTCCCTTCCTTACTCCCTTTCCTACTTCCTTCCTTCTTTTCTCCGTTCCATCTTTTCTCCCTTCCTTACTCCGTTTCCTCCTTCCTTCCTTCCTTCCTTCCCTCCCTCCTTCCTTCCTTCCTTCCTTCCTTCCTTCCTTCCTTCCTTCCTTCCTTCCTTCCTTCCTTCCTTCCTTCCTTCCTTCCTTCCTTCCTTCCTTCCTTCTTTCCTTCTTTCCTCCCTTCCATCTTTTCTCCCTTCCTTACTCCGTTTCCTTCCTTCCTTCCTTCCTTCCTTCCTTCCTTCCTTCCTTCCTTCCTTCCTTCCTTCCTTCCTTCCTTCCTTCCTTCCTTCTTTCCTCCCTTCCATCTTTTCTCCCTTCCTTACTCCCTTTCCTACTTCCTTCCTTCTTTTCTCATTTCTTCCTTCCTTCCTTCTTTCCTTCATTCCTTCTTTTCTCCCTTCACCCTCCCTTGACCCAAAGACAGCACAAGGGTTAAGGAGGAATAACTTTCCCTCGTAGTCCATGGGCCAGAGCCCAACATTTCACTTGTCAGTTCATGAAGTTACCCACCCCCTTCAGAAAATTACATTTTAGATGCTGCTGCATATCCTGGTTTAGACTCATGTACAGGATATCTGTCAATGTGTCACAATATTGTCTTTGGTATCATTTTAAAAGGGACCTTTAAAGCATTCATTCAAGCTAAGATGTGATACATTTCTTGAATCCTTATGGTCCTGTGAGTATTCCAGTTTTTGTAATTTGTGTCTCTGTTGTTCCTAGTTGACACAGGGATAAAAGATAGTATTACTTTTAGGCGAAAATTGTTTAAAAATGTGCATTGTTTATAGTTTAAAGAGCTGCAGTGACCTCTATGTTGGTCAGAAAGATTCACATCTTAGCTTGAATGAAAGCTTAAAAGGTCCCCTTTAAAATGATACCAAACACAATATTGTGAAACATTGACAGATATCCTACATGAGTCTAAACCAGGATATGCACCAGCATCTAAAATGTAATTTTCTGAACTTCATGAGCTGAAAACTATGATACAGCTGCCACTCAGGAAGGGTTATCATACCAAAATATCCTCTATAGACATAGATATTTTCAAAAATTATAATCAAGTTTTGTCACCTTGAGTGGTGCTGATATCTGGTCTGGCCCATGGAGTATTCGTGGGTAAAGTAAGGCAAGGCAAGGCAAGTTTATTTATATAGCCCTATTCAACACAAGGTAATTCAAAGTGTTTTACATCAACATTAAAAGCGGCAAGACACAATTAAACAGTAAATAACAAATAAAATGAGATACAATTATGAGAAAAGAAGGTAAAATAATAAAAAGCAAGAGTATTTGATTTAAGAGTATGCTTAAATACTAAATAAATGAAATAAAATGATAAGAAAAGAGGTAAAATAATAAAAAGCACAAGTTGTTAAAAATAAGGGCAGTAGTGTACAGCAGGTAAGTATTTAATTTAAGAGTACGCTTCAGTAAACTAATGTTTTTAGCCCTGATTTAAAGGAGCTGACAGTTGGAGCAGACCTCAGGTCTACAGGAAGTTTGTTCCACCGGTGAGGAGCAGAATAACTGAACGCTGCCTCACCTTGCTTGGTTCTGGTTCTTGGGACACACAACAAACCAGATCCAGATGAACCTCAGGGGTCTGGGAGCTTCATAGGAACTAACAGATCATCAAGCATGGATTTGGGTCCAAGACCATTCAGTGCTTTGTAGACCAGCAGTAAGATTTTAAACTCTATCCTTTGACTCACTCAAAACCAGTGTAGTGATTTCATAATGTGGTCCAGTTTCCGGGTGTTTGTAAGGACTCTGTAACTTTACCATACCTGTCAAGTCTCCCGTTTTGGCCGGGAAACTACCGTATTTCACCCCTCTTTCCCGCCGTCCTCCCGTATTAGTATTTTCCTGTAAATGTCCTGATTTATAATATAATAATTTTTAAACTGCAAACTGAATTGTCACTAGCCTCGCGAGACCTGCCACCTGCTGTAGCCTGGGTGAGAGTTCTCGTGAGGTTAGTGTCAACAACAGGAGCAAACTCGGAACAACAAATCAGAGAGATGGATGTAACAAGAGTGAAGGCATTTCTGGTCAAAAAAGAAAAATACTTTGTGTAAATATCTCTAAAAATGGGAAACCAAATTTATTTTCCTAAAGATGAGCAGGACGGGACACAGAAACCTGCGTCTGTGTCATCAGTCATGAATGCCAGAGAGCCACATGAGTGAAAATGACAAATTAAAAGAAAATGTAAATGTTTCACTTGAAGTCAACCAATGTGTATATAAACTGAAAATATTTAAAATAAATAAATGTGCTTTAATTCCCCTTTGTGTTTTCATTTAGGTTCTATTATAGGAATAGGAATGTCCACAGCATTTTAGTGTCAACAAAGGTCAGTCTATCAGATTCTGAGCACATAATTGTAGTTTGTAAGTGGTTGAAAGGTAGTTATTTTGGATTTTCTGTCTTAAAATGTAAGATACTGGACCTCAGTTGGGCTGGTGGGACAGCAGCGGAAAATCTTCCGTATTTTTAAATCCAAAACTTGACAGGTATGCATTACCCGTGCAGATTGAGCTAAATATTATACAATAAATACTTAGCTCGGTTAGGATTTAGCATGTTGAAACTGCACAGTTAAAAATAAAGTACCAAGTTCTTCCCTATTTGACTAAAAACAGAAGAACAGTTGAATTTCAGATCCTGTTTGTTTATTTAGATGTGTAATACCTCTCCTCTATGCACCACTGGCATGTTCTCCTTTCTCGTCATAAACGGAACCACAGCCTCTTTTGATGTAACATAAAGCTGTTGCTGAACTCAGACCAGAGCTGTTTGAATCTTTTGTCTCCTTTTGAGCGTAAACGCTTGAGATGGGTTTCCAGATCATTGCCTCCCAGTGGGTGGATTTGGAAATGCCAGTGCTGAATGCACTAAGGCTTCATTTAGGTGTTTAACTTTGGCTTTAAGGATCACACCTGAAGACTATAACTCCAAATGAGAAGCTGATTTTTCTTAGTAGCGCATGGTTGTGATTTTCTTTTACTTACCCTATAGACAAGCAGTGAATCCCTTGCCCTATTATCTTGTAACTGTTGATTCAGCATGAATAAATACATTCCCTCTACCTTACTTTATATGAATAGATCCCCTAATAATTAGTCAATTCAAAACCACAGATTCCACAGTGAGGGAAAGGACGGACGGAGACATTGCTTTGGACAGAGAGAAACACAGGGCGTAAACCTGAGACTAATGTTTTTCTGCCTGTGGGTGGAGCTGTTGATGTGAGGATGTGCAATATGTGAGCCAGGAGAAAAGGAGGAAGATTAGAACAGAGATTCTGAGACAAAAAGGGAGAGGATTAAGGGGAGAGGGGGATATGGACATACAGGGAAGGATACAAACCCCAGGAACAGCCGTCCTCCCCTACGTACATACATACATACAAATTATACTCACACCTGTCTTTAATGTGCATGCTATTTATAGAGATAGATAGATAGATAGATAGATAGATAGATAGATAGATAGATAGATAGATAGATAGATAGATAGATAGATAGATAGATAGATAGATAGATAGATAGATAGATAGATAGATAGATAGATAGATAGATAGATAGATAGATAGATAGATAGATATGAAATTATCTTTTTCATCCGCTGGGTGAACTTGATTTGCATAGATGCTTTCCATACACCCTCACCTTATGCATAATTGATACAACTGTCATCTCTCCAACCATAATAAAATCCTTCCAGAGGGAGCGTAGAGAAATGAAACTTGACATTTGAAGGTCTTGAGCAAAGATTAAGATATCTCCTGAGCTGTCACCTAAAAATATACATAGAATATGTCAGATGTCAAATCAATACTGGCACCCTTTTTTTTTCCCTCTAGTTTTTCCCTGTGACATTTTGTATTGATTTATGTAAAGTATCCTACCTGTTGCAGAGGTTTCCCTTGTTAAAAAGGTTTTTTTTTTTTTTTTTTTCTTTTCCCCCAGGTCCTTTCCTTTAGACTTGGACTGGATTCAGCTCCACCGATAATTCACTCATGGTTCACTGAGGTATTCATTTATGTTGTAAAATCTATCAACATCACATTACGCCTTTCTTCCTGAGTGCATTTATTTATGTTTCTGTTGCAACGATTGCACCAAAAGTCTCTAAGTGACTTAATGATTCTGATAGAGCCGCAACAAACCAACAGGTGTGTTTAACGGCTAAAGCAGCTTTTTATGACAGCACTGTGAAAGCTTCCTGATCTGCACTACTGGGCCTGCTCTCCAAATTGTATTCTCTTCTGCACAGGTACATTGTCGATTGTGCACCTGTTGTGATTCAATCAAACTAAATCACTACATTATAGGGTAAAGTAATCAGGTAAAGCGCAACCAATTAAATAAATACTGCGAAGGAGCAAAAACAGCAAGTCAGAGCAATGAGAAAGAAATAGAGTGAAACATGCCAGTGGATCAGAGTGGTGCTCTGCACATCCCTGCAGAGAAGGTAATGAGAGAGTATTTTTGTTTGGCTGGCTCTGGAGAGGATCCAGATCATCACAGAGCTGGTCCTCACTATATTTGTCTCCGACTGTGGTTTAGCTCCAGTGTGAAAATGTCAGAGGAGGCGAAGGGAGGGGGGTTGTCGGGAGAGACAGAGCAACCTTGTGTTTCTTGAATGCACCATAAAGGTACAGAGTGAAACAAGTTTTACAAGAATACAAATTTTGTCTCAGTTCTTCTGCATGCAGTGTTTTGTATTTCCAGCCTTTTCTGCAGAGCTTAGGGAAACGTCCACTTACAGTAACATCAAAGCGGTCTATTCCACCAGGACCACTCTCAAAGGTGACCAAGGATGTTTACGTAAATGAATTTGGCATTGTCTGAGACTTTAAGCTTTTTGAGGGAGTCTTGAGATACCAAGTTTGAATACAAGAAAAAAAGAAAAAAGAATCACTAGAACCCGAGAAGTGTCCTTTTGTTCTATAAACAAGAACAGAAAGTGGGTTAACTACTTGAAAATGTACTGTCAGCAGTGTGCATAAGCTGTACGAGCTTAGAGACTGAAGACTTGGAGAGTGAAAGTCATTCAGTGTCTTCACAGTGTGACAGTAAATGGTGCCAGTAGAGCACAAACATGAGAAGAGTTCTTGACTGAGTGGATGGGCAGTGCAAACTGTGGATATTTGTTCAAAAAACCCACTTCAGCTGCTAAGTGCATGGAAATGTGAACAGAAGTGGTGTATAACCAACATAAAATACATGATCCTATCCTTTATAATCTATAAAATGGAGGATGAAAGTTAGGTACAGCCTTTACTTCTTGATGCGCTTGTTAAAGGAATAAGCTTACCTTTCTGCAAAGCTAAATACAGACACAAACTAATACCACTTGTTAAATATTCAGTGGGAGATATTGAATATTTTATTGATTTCTCTGACTTATATTTAAGACATCTAACCAAGATCCCGTTAACTGTCCACAGCAACCCACACATGCTATCTACGAGGTGGATAAATCTGGTCGTGTCTCTACAAAGCTCTTCATCTCGCTAAGGAGAACTACAGTACGTTGTGCACTTGCTGCATCATTTGCATGCGACTCCGCTCTTGCGTAATTGATGCAAAGAATCCCCATGCAATCCATCATCATTTGAATGCAGTCACAAGATTTCATTGGCTCCAATCTGAGCCGCAGATGGGTTTAACTGGCTGAAATATGGCAAATATAATAGCTTCTTCAGTTTTATGTACAAGTCCGCTGTCTATCCTTTAGCTCCAAGGCAGAGAAAACAAGTAAAAACAGCAGTTTGGTTTATACAATTGTACCTTTGTGCTTTTATGTTTATGGACAAGACTGCAAAGTTGTTACAGATCATAAAGAGGTTTCAACACAATCAATACTCATGTGCTATTAAGAGATTTTGGTGAATAGCAAATTAGCAACACTGTTGCACATGCAACAATGCAACAGGTTTGAGAGTAATGAACAGCACATATTTGTATTCATTTCACAACATAATATTTGCAATAATTGATCCTTGTGCTGAATCAGTGTTGCCAACTCCTCAGTAAGGAAAGTCGCTATTGGCTGTCCCAAAAGTCGCTAGAAGTCGCTAAATGACGTCATCGCCTAATTTGCATAATTGGCAATTTGCATATAACTGTAATGGACGCTGTAGGAGAGAGGAATAACGTCTTGGGAGAGACAAAATTGAGTAAAAAACACCCTACATATGTTTAGAACTACAAATGTACAAAAATAATTTCAACATTAACAACATTTAATGATTTTAATGCTTTGTCTAGATCCACATTACACACATCAGTTTTGTCCTGTATTGTTAAATGTTATAACAGTAAATGTAATCAAAAGATTGTTATGTAGGGTGAAATTGCTAGCTCTAAAACCAACCCTCCTCCTTTATCCGGGCTTGGGACCGGCAAAGTGACCCAAAAGACGCACTCTGGCAGAGTCTAGTTTTCGTTTATAACTTAATACTCCACTTACCTGTAGGAGCCTACAACAAGTCACAGTAAACCATGAACATAATTTGCAACAACAATAACATGTTTAACATTTTTTTGTATAGACGGTTTTAACTTGACAACATTAACAATCTAAAATGGACGAAAAAGAGACAACAGAAAAAAAACTGTCAGTGGCAAAGAAAATGATAACTAGTTTGGCCCTAATTCAGGTTCATTGTTTTTTACAGGTTCCTCGGCCTCCACACACACACACACGCTGTCTCTGCGTCGATTTAACGCGGAACCATAAATCAGGCTTTACCCATTCATTTATGTGCGCTCGGCGCAGAGCGGAGCTCAGCGGCGGACGAGAGGCCGCCTGCCGCAGGGTTTGCGCTGGAACATTGTCTCCAAAACACCAGATAAGTCTCCAATAACACCAGAAAAAGTCGCTAGATTTGTCGCTAGTCGCTTTTTTGAAAAAAAGTCGCTATAGGGGTCTAAAAGGTCGCTAAATCTAGCGACAAAGTCGCTAAGTTGGCAACACTGTTCTGAATATCCGTAATCCGGATCTCCATAACATTTTCTACCAGTGCTTGTTACATTTACTGCAACTAAAAAAAAAGAAAATTCATATCCCATTAAAGGATGAGCAGTTTTATTGATGCACATCACTGTCTTTATCTGTGTTATCCTATTATTTCAGTTTTGCAAAAGGCTGAGCTTGCATTGTTCCCCGCAAGTTCTTCAAGGTTCCCCCAATAGACCTCCAATTTTCTCTGACTTTCTTTTCCTCTTTTGAACATGAAAACACTGAAACAATGTCATTTATTTCTGCTGAGAGTGCACAACTGTCACAGTTGCATTCATTTTCATTGAACGGTAGTGCGTTTCATTTTCATCCTCCAAAGTTTTCGCTCACCTTAGGCCCAACCTGCGTTTGCTAGAGGCTATACGGCATTAGGAAAGTTTTCAGTAAACAATGTATGGTGTTAACACTCAGATGAAAAAGACATGCTGAAATTATATTGGCAGGTTGGCATCATGCTGCTTCTTTTCCAAATGGCACGGGGAATGTGACCTTTACATGATCTCAGAGCTGTCAAAAGATGACCTTTGTGCACAGCTTCACATCGTCGATGCGCCTTTAGTCTTTAGACAAGGCAGGCTTCGCCTTTAAAAAAAAAAATCACTCGTCAGTACTAACATGGAGCACAAAACGATAAAAAAACAGCAAATTTATTTTGCTTTGCCGCTGTAACGAGACAATATTCTATCTATATCTTATTCATTATTCAGTTTTCATGAGAGTTGTTTATCTGACGATGAGTTTGAGTTTTAAGAGTTTTCCGCTTAGACTCAAACAAGAAAGAAAAAAGAGGAATGGTTCAAAGACAAATTTACTCCCAGTCTAGTCACAGACCCACTCTCCAGAGAATAGAAGGAATTTCAATTCAAACACCCACAGACAATCTGTTAATGTTTTTTCAGGACATTCTCACACCTCTTTTTTGGAGGGGGAGTTGAGAAACTTCGTAAATCAATAAACTTCTGTTATACTTCTTGGATTGCTGATGCAACCTCAGGGAGTAGCAGGAGGAGGAGGAGGTGCAGAACGGGCAACTTGGCTTCCCTGGTGGGTCAAGGTGAGTCTTTTAGCCTGATAGCTTCTTCACTCTGCAGATGTCATCTGGTCATTATCCTGAGGCAGCCATCTGCCAGTTGGTCCTGCAGGGCCCGGCTACTTCGTCTTCTGGGCTCCCGTGTGACCGACAGGATCCGTGCTGCTTTCTCTTCCACTCCGAGCCGCTTCTCCAACTGCCTCCCGTGCCCTGTAACAGGGCCGTGCTGGTCCGGGGCGGATGGAAGGCACGAGACACACTCGGAGAAACACAAAAGTAAGCTTTGAACCCTGTGCCACAACAAAAAACTGGGATAATTAATGATGAAACTGCAGTTTTTAGATGGGCTCCCCTCACAACTGTCTGCTTGGCTGCTTCTCATCCTTAGAGCTGCTGCGAAACAGACTCGACACTGTCGGCTGCCAACATGAACCCTATCCTCTATTTTAGACTCACACGTTACACTTGCCCGCGGTTTTCCCCCCAAAAAAGCTCCATTTGGCTTTGCTATCGCTTAAAATTATTGACAGAATCATCAGACACTAAAGGATGTCCTTACATACACACCAGTGTTAGGCCTTGAATTATCCAGATCATGTCTGGCGGCAGGTAATTTTGCCAGTAAATGCAAGCCTTCCGTTTGGACCCACTTAATCATACCCCCTTCAAGGTGCTCGATACGCCTGTGATTTCTGCTTCTAAGATGTAAATTTAACCTGATGGGCTTTTTAGGATGGCTCGGTCATTATAAAGAGATTTCACTTCTGAAGTGAGGAGAGGAATCTTCTCTGATACTACTGAGAAGTTCAGCTCTTCAGCATGTATAGTACATATTCATGAAGCATTTCTCACATTTCCCCGCAGGCCTGTTTACTTAAATGAATGGGCTCACATAAACATAACTGCCTTTGAGTTTGTTGAGTTGATGCATTTAGTTGATGGTTCAACATTTCTTTTCAAGATTTAAGAGCGAAACGCAGACGTGTAGCAGGAGTCGGGAGATTAACGGTGAGGCATAAAGACTGAAGCCGGGGCGAAGCAGCTGGAAAATGTGCCAAGTGAACCCTATAACAGTGATCTCTTGAGTTGTCATAGATAAGTAGCAATCAGAGCAGCAGACAGACGTAGATAATCTGTCAGAAGAGTCAAGCTTGCTCTCCCTGCAGCTACAAGTTTGTTTTTTCTTTTTCTTTTCTTTTGTGTGTAGATACAAAAAATAAAAACACAGAGCATCTGAAGTGGAAGGATGCACTGTTTCTTTATAAGGAAGCAGGTAAAAACTGACACATTTATTTAATTATGCAGTATAAGTTTACCTCAGTTATTATTTCCTCGACTGTGTATATTCATCTCCAGGTTGACTAAACATGGGGAATCTATACATAACAACCATTAAACATTCTGAACACCCATGAATTATCCATATCCATAAATTATTAACCAAAGAAAACTCGATCCAAAAGCAACAACTCAATCCTTTTGGTTGCAAAAGTTTATCACTAAAGTTATATTTGTTCATTCTGTTGTACAGGCAGTTCTGTGAAGGAAAAAGACTCTCAGACTTACAGGGAGGAGGTTATTTTTCTTTAACTTTCTGGGTTAGTTTAGTCACGGTACGATGAAGTGAGATGGAAGAAATACTCTAATAAAATAACTTTAAAAAAGACAGTTTGTACGGCATGTTCATTTGTTATCTTGACTGCGTGAGGAACACAGGGAAGTTACATTTGTTTAAGTCTTCATGCTAAACAAACCTTGGGACTTGACGTCGGCTCAAAACTGTTCTCTGCAGAGAATGATATCATTTTTATGCAACTTATATCTGTCCCTTGCCAAAAGAGATGCACAGTTAAATCTCTAACATTTCTCGCTGGAGAAGTGCAAATCTTTGTGCGGGTGATTTCATCTTCTAAGAGTTTTCTGTGACTGGTGTCGCTTTTCAACGCTGAACTTTGTGATTAGGGCATAGCAACATTATTCATCCGCTTTCTTCTGTCCTGCTGTGTGACACATGCTGATAGCAGAAGACATATCCACAGATAACCAATCAGGCAAAACTCATAAACACCCTCAGCTTCTGCCAGCGCGTAAATTCCAGGAGGCTTTCAATTTTTTATAATCTCCTCACTTTCATCATTTTTACTGACCACAAACACACACACACACACACACACACACACACACACACACACACACACACACACACACACACACACACACACACACACACACACACACACACACACACACACACACACACACACACACACACACACACACACACACACACACACACCTTTGATCTCCTATGTGCTCTGATATTTCAACCTTGCCCTGGTTTGAACTCAGGACCTGCAGTAATGTGCTGGACATGAATGGCTGCGTGGGCAATTTGCTCCTCCTTTCCTTCTGTTGTTTTTTTTTTTTTTGTTGGACCACTCGCGCTGTTGTTTAGGACGTAGGAACACCGTGACTTGAGGCTTGGCTCTGTTTCCAGGACCTGATATAAAAAGGCAAATCATGATTGCAGGAGGCCCACCCTGTAACCTGCCTGTGCCCCTGGCAGCCTGAAACGGCCAGCTGGTCCTGTCAGCAACCCTGACGGACGGCCCGCTGAGCGGATGCTTTTAGATCATGATTCACTCACCACACAAATGTACAGTCGGATGTTTAATGTACTGAAGGAAAGTGTTCTTTTGTTACAGTAGCATCCACAGAATGTACTACATGCACTTCTGGCATGTAAACAAAGTTTCATTTGGAGAGTATATACTGTATATCATGATACATTTAAAAAAACTGAGCAAAAGAAAAGACAAAAATGTCCGCTTTCAAAACAATTTGGTTCAATGCTTAATGCACGTACAAAAGAGGTATTTATCTTAGAAGAAATGAAATATATAAATTGAGACATTTAACACAAACTGTGAACCTTTGTAATATAATCAAGTCAAGCTGTTTTGTATTTTAGTGAACAGTAGCACTTTGTTCCATGCAATCATTCTCACTCTGTTTCTCTCTTTTTTTCCTCTTAGATTTTTTTGCTGCCATGTCTTTTTGTTGTTGTTGCAATCCCCACCCACACAGGTAACCTTTATTTGGATGCCATGTAGCGCATTAGCATACTGGAGGATATAAAGGACTTCATGGAAGAAGTACAAAGACAGTGCAAGTTGATGGTGTAATTCTGCAGACTGCAGCAGAACACAATTATCCCTCTGTGAAGGTTTGAACACCATGTAAGAAGCAAATATAAACGGTGCATTGGTTTGCAAACAATCTGAACCCTACATTTTAATGAAAATTAGTTTTGATCATTTTTGCTGTGGGAAAAATAGTAGACCTTGTGTGAGCCACCTGCAATGCCAAGCTATATGTTCAGGTTTTGGAGAAACATGTGCTGCTGCTGACTCCTTTTCTGATTACTTCTAGACTACAATGCCGCAGCAGTTTCCTTGGGAGGGGGATTTTCTTCCTCTATATGTAAACCCAGGCTTTAGCAGAATACTCCCTATTATAGATGCATCACAACTTACTGCAGTCCAGTAACAGAAAAACGTAGCTGTGGTCACACTGGATACACACAAGACTGTGCAAGTTTCACGTGTAAGCAGGTTCTTACAATAAGAGGTGGGATTCATGTATGTAATGACTTAACACTCATTTTTGTTGCATAGCCAAGCTTAAGATGCACATGATGGAGTTGGACATTAAAGATCGCGATCTGGCACTGCACAACAAGCGTTAAACATGCAGGAGGGAAACTGGGAAAAGTAAAAAACAACAAGAGAGATGACAAGAACAAAAGCCAATGTGAAAAAATGAGGACAAAGAAAATCATATTAATAAATTAATTTATTTACATGTTTGAATTTGTTTTTCCTAATATATTTCTTATGTCCAAGACAATTCTTTCAATATTAATCTCATTTAAGTTTCCTTTTTCTCATTTCCGCTTTTAAATTCTTTTGCAGATTTTTTCTTATTTATCCTATTCAAAACAGTAATTGGAATATAAATTAACTGTTGGGACACTGGATGAAATGATCTCATTATTCACTTTATGTCACACTGAAGGCATCTCGTGTGATATAACGCTGCTTTAGCAGGAACAAGCTGACTAACATGCCAGAGTATTCTCGATGCTGCGTTTGTGTTTATCTGGGCTCATTCCTGCTCGTGACAGCCACAGGAATGATCGAAGGTCTGTTGATTTCTGTAATAAAGTGCCTGTTATTACGATAGGACATGCTGTGACAGTTTAGTTAAACAAAGATCAGAGACAATGATATTGAATTGGACAATAATGAATTCATCAGGACTGCATAGTGGCCTGTGTTAAGCAGTGTCGTGTCAGAACTGGAAGGGCCTGGTTCTTTTCCAGCTGGGGTTTTCTGTGTCTAGTATTCTTTGGGTTTTCTGTGGGTGATCCAGCTCCCTCCCACGGTCCAGAGATATGGATGGGACTCTAACTTGACCAGAGGAGTGAATGTGAACATGAGTGGTTGCTTGTCTCTGTGTGGACTTGTAATGGACTGGTGACCCGTCCAGGGTTTAGTCTGCTTTTCATATTGAAACACATGAAAGGCTTCAGCAGACCTCCTAGATCCTGCAAAGGCCCTACAAGTTTTCCAGTAGGACAAAGGAGTTTGTAGAAAATGAATGGGTGAAATTTGGTAGGATTTGAAAGCAAACCTGTATTTGAATCTGAAGTGACAATTACTGAAATGAACCATCTTATGGTTCATTTCACATTTCTCTTTCAAATTTGTTTCCTTCAAACTGAGCTTTGAATGCCTGAACATCTGGAGGGAACTTTTGTTCCTTGAGTGACTAAAAGACATCTGCCTCCTCTGCATCTGCCAGCAATGGTTTGACACTCCTCACTTATTCAACTGCGAGCCATGTGGCACTGTGCCGCTCGCATCCTCTCAGCCAGTGAAAAAGTCTTTAGTCTGGGCGTTAGGAAAGCAAACTGCATCGCAAAGCTGCAACAAGCACAGTGATGAGGGCACTCTTGTGGGTTGTTAAGTTGCAGATGCACGTATTTCCATTTTTGGATGGAATGCTGCAGTTGAGCAGAACTCTGAATAGTGCTGCAGTGAAAATGTCTGCACAAAGACACAGTAGTGATAAGGGTCTTCACCAGTGGATATCAGATATCACTGGCTATTATATAAGCGACTCAAGCTGGTCTAAGTATCGTGTAGAGATGGCAACTTTGGAGGAACTGTTAGGATTTCATGTTTGATATCAAAGCATGAAAAGAAAGCCTTGCAAACTGAAGGGCTCCTTCCTTTTCTTCTTCTTCCGACTCCTCTTCTTCCTCTTCCTCTTTAACACCACTTTGATATGATAATGACCCTCTTTATGTTACTCAGTAACTATTCTCTCTATCATTTTTTTCAGGAACTCATTCTGTAAAAGCTATTGGTATCACTGGATGGCTTTGGTGGACGTTTCTCTTTCTAAGCATGTGGTAAACTCCTTTAACCCACCCAAAAAACTCTGATACACAGAGCCCAAAACTGACAAACCTTTCATCACTGCAATGCCTGAACCTGATGTAATACATCAGGGCTTTACCTGGGGATGTTTTGCCCAATTTAGAAATAGCTCTCTTTAATTAATCTACAGTTAATGGATAATTGATTGGTTTGTCAACTATAGATCTCATCCTTTACAAATGCTCCCAGATATTGTCTCACTAGTTTCTCTCTTCCTTTTTGCTTCCTTAGTGAGATTTCCTGAGCTGTGTATTTTATCAGTAGTTTTTACCATCAGTTCTGATCTTTCTTTCTCTCTTATTCATATTTCTCTCTCTCTGATTCTAGGACGGGATTATCTTCTCCTTTCTTTCACCATTTAGCACTCACTTGCCCGTCCTTATGCCATCCGGTTTTCCACCTCGTTTTGCACCGTTGTAACTTGCAGGATAGTTGTTGCTCTCAAAACTAGACTCTTTCCAAATGTCCCGGTTACACCTTTTCATCAAATTACTGAGCGCTATAGTTAAGTCCCATGCTCTGACTTGTATTGAATATGCATCTGCCCTGGTGCCTTTCATAAAAAAATGTAAAAACAAAACAAAACAAAACAAAAAAACTATTTGCTGCATGTCCTCCTCTTTTCTCTCCCTAAATATTCCTGTTGAACTACTTTGAAATAAAGGCAACTACAGCCACAAAATAATAATAATGATAAAAAACCTAACAAAACAAACAAAAATGAAAAACACAAATCCCTTTCCTGTAAGAGACTTTCCACTAACTGGCCATCACATCCACCTGAATCCCTCCCAACATTTCTTTGAATACATAAAAACCACCATAATATTTTCATCTATCCAGGTGCCGTGTGGAATAAACTGTCTATATCAAGCCTTTTATATATACACACACGCGCACGCACGCACGCACGCACGCACGCACGCACGCACACACATGCACACGCACACACACATACTAGCCTGTACTCTACCACTTAGACGTTGCTTAGGAGAATCATTTTAATTTCCTTCTTGTGTGTCCATTATTTTGGAAAACAAAATGAATATAATGTTTCTTGGATACTCCTCATTAGTAATTTGAGATCATGTCTAATCTCTTTCCATATAATTCTACTAATTCAAGGGGATCCGCTGCTGCTTTTTCTGTCAATTAGATCCTTTGTGTTTCAGATTTCACACCAGCTGTTATACATTTCCCCTGAAATTAATGTCACTAGTATTTTGTTCTTTTTAGGCATCAAATTCTCTTGCAAGACTTCTTTAAGTGTCTTCCTTTGACCCAGAGACCGCAATTTCATTTCCATGTCCTTTAAACTGCTTTGTAGCTTTAGCATATGTCAATTTCATCTCAACTCTGACCTCCCGAATGTCTTCCTCCTGTTTCATTATCTCACGCTCCCTAAGAGCAGCACCGTGAATTTCTCCACAGTTGCAATACCTTTCTTAAACCCCACTCCACATTTCCATATTCATATCTTAAATATCTGTCCAAGTCACCAGTTCATTTTTTTTTGTGACATTTATACATTTTTGTTATATACAATTTAACACTCCCTGTGGATTTATTTATGATTTTCATTTACTTGAGAGGATTGCATCCTACTCTCATTGCAATTTTACAATAAATTTTACATTTAGTTTTTCTTTGACCTTTTGGGAAAAAAAAGAGAACAGATCTCAAACTGCAGAGAGTTAAAAAAAAAGTTTTCGTGTATCGTGAGGTAGTTCCCAAGCGTGGAGGAGAGGAGAATAACTGCTGCACTGACCTGTCCAGACTGCAGCCATCTCACTCACCGTAAGCTTTTAATGTCATATGACAAAGTGACTACAGGGCTAGTGAAAGTCAGACCAGATTTTCAACCAGCATGCATCGCTTCAAGGCCATAATTTATCACTTCAAGTCAGCACTGTGCAGCGCCACATCGATTTGAACGCATCTCCTGCTAGACGAAGAGCTGTTTTACTTGAAACCATCCATCTTATAGGAGCCACAAGTGAAAACGGTTTTGATCTTCATAGATTTCACAGTGATAAGAACTGGACTGGGGTGAATTTTTATGTTCATAGATAAAGCTACACTTTTCTGTATGTCCTTTTTGATTGGCAGTCTACAATATTATGGGCTTGCTGTCATTACTTTAACTATTTAGCATTTTTGTTGAATTTGACATCTCCCACGTATTAAATTTAACATGGCTTCTTGTGCTGCTAACAGACGGCCACAACCAGCTCTGGGTTGACCTGAGACATGTATAATCCATATTTCTCTCTGCCAAAACCAGCTGGTACAATTACAGTGTTTTTCAGACCAAGGTCTTTTCTCACCTGATCTAAGTTCTGCTACCTGAATCCAAGTGAGGAGTGAGGGAGGGACGGAAAACCATCTCACAAGAAACTGTAACTGCTGTGTTGACGGTGAAATAAATAAGCTCATTATTTCTACTTCGTTGACCTGAACATAGATCTCTCAGATGTTAATTTATCATTCAATCTGCCACGCCAGGAACCTCCAATAAAGCGCTTGTTTGCTTGTTAAATAGAAGTCATGCTAGTCATGTTCAGGCAGGATAAGGCATGCCCTCATACACAATGCAACAGCAACTTCAAAAAACCTAAAATAAAAAAAAGACACTTAGAGATTTTACTTTACCCTATAATACCAGATGGTTCATATTTGATACATGCATTTCTGAGACCTGTGCACCACCCCCACGATCAAAACAATAATTAAAAAAAAAAACACTTGTAGGCCATAAAACAAACAAATCTGTTGAAAACAAAACTGGAGGTGTTTTTTTTATTTCAAAATGTTTTATATGTTGAATTTAAAAAAGAAGAAAAGTTCAGAGTATTATTTCATATGTCATGCAGGGATACTAACAGCATGTAGGAAACAGAAAATGAAAAGCTATGTATAATATTATAATATATTATAATAATATAATATCTCCTTGTTTTTCCCTGAAATAAATATATAAAGAAAAAAACTACTTAATAATCTGAATCTATTCCGTGCTTCTATAGATTATATTTGTTAACAAATGCAACAGATTTACTTCCAGGGTATGACAACCCAAAAAATGTAATACATTTCCATTCACACTGTGAGCTGAACTGTTTGTGGAGTTTACTTTTAACAGTTTTAAGTTTACTTGAAAAACATGTAACACACCCACAGCTGTCTAAAACCTCATAATGCAAAGGCCGTTTAGGGATATTCATCTTATGCACATTTTATAACTTCCTAAAGCACAGTATACTACAAAAAAAACATGAATGAAAAAAAACCCTCCATCAGGAAAAGTAAAGATCTGTTCTCATTAGGACCTAAAAAACAAAGTAGAGCAAGTGTACCCTCAACAAATAAGATATAGCACTGAAATCATACCAGTCAAAATTGCTATCTGTCTTTATATTGAATTGGGATTTGACATCAAAGGAACAATAAATAATAAATCTTATTTGAACTTGAGTGCAAATTCCACCAGGTTGGCGATGCTTGTCTCTGAGTCTAGCTCTTCTTAGAAAATCCATCTCCTTTTTTGCCCGCACTTAGACTTTGTCTCAGGATTCAAAATATTAATAAAATATCAAAACCCCAAGATTATCAAGACAAGATTCGATGGCCTTATATAAAGTGGTGAAAGCTCTTGAGCCAAACTGGACATTTGCCACAACTGGTAAAAGGTTAGAAGAGACTTGCTGGCAGATGAACATCACACTTCACCTTTTTTTAAGAAGGATATATATTTGATGTGATTCCCTGTATCTGGTAGTGTTTCCTGTTTTATAAGTCAAAAGGGGACATTTTGATTTAAGCTGATATGAGATTTGTATTTATTTTGTTCCCTGAGGACAGAAGTGTGACTCACCACATGTTTAAAATCACATTTTTGTCTGAATTCACCAAAGTCAGTATGTATAAATTATTTATTTAACACTGAGACATAGTGATATTTTTATTAAAAATATTTCTTTTGTCCATACATTTATGGATAACTGGGACAATAATTTTAACATGTACATGTATATAAGCAGTAGAGTGCCTGAATTCTAACTTCTCCTGGTGCATCACATCTGCTAGTAGCTGCTTACAAGTTATGGATTTGCCTTTTGTTAATTTCTTTTACTTCAGTCAATTACCTGGTGAACAAGTTAAAGGCCAAAGACCTGAGTCCTATGCAACAGTGATTAGTTTATAAAACAGCTGGGTTTTCATGAGATTTATGACGATACAATTATGGGACAACTCCGGCCACAAGGTATTTGTGCCAAAACACAAGAGCTTGGATCAATAAAGGACCTAGTACTGGTACTTGTTGCCTGGGTTCAACAACACCTCCCTTGGATAAAAAAAAATAGAAAATTGGTTGAATTGTGTTGTCTCTGTTGCCTCACAGCAAGAAGTGTCCTGGTTTGAATGACTTTCTGTGTGCAGTTACTATGTTCCCCCCTTGCTTGTGTGGGTCCAAACAGTCCAAACATGTAGGTTAGATTAATTTGGTGATTTTAAAACTCCCTATAGGAGTGAGTGTGCATGGTTGTTGGTTTATATGTAGCCCTGCTATGGACATTTCAGCTGACCTGAGGCTGTCCGGGAGTTTGTTCCAGATATGTGGAGCATTGAGGCTGAAAGCAGCTTCTCCATGTCCGGTTCTGACTCTAGGAACTGATAAAAAAAACTAGATTCAGATGATCTGAGGCGTCTGGAAGGTTCATACGGGGTCAGAAGGCCCCTGATGTATTTTAGTCCTGGATCATTCAAAGCTTTATGGACCAGCATCAGAACTTTAAAGTCTATCCTCAGATGGACAGGCAGCCAGTGTAAAGACCTCAGAGCTGGACGGATGTGGACTGATGTTGGTCCACGCCTTCGTCTCCTCCAGGCTCGATTACTGCAATGCACTTATCATCAGGAAGAGCCTTCGAAAGCTCCAATACATACAGAACAGTGATGCTAGGATCCTGATGAGCAGTACTGGAGTTGAGGGGGGATGAGAGGGGATGGCATCCCCCCCTGAAATAAAAACGGTCCAAATCATCCCCCCTGTAAAACTGCCACCCCCCCCCTTCCCATCCCTTATGTCATTTCATCAATGAATGTGGTTTTACTGCTATTT
Organism: Cololabis saira; assembly: GCF_033807715.1. Taxonomy (NCBI): domain Eukaryota; kingdom Metazoa; phylum Chordata; class Actinopteri; order Beloniformes; family Belonidae; genus Cololabis; species Cololabis saira. Next base: position 6,443,063 of record NC_084603.1, read on the forward strand.
CAACATTTACAGTCATCACCAGAAAAATAACACCAGAAAAATAACTTATTTGACAATTTTCACCTGTTTCAAGTAAATTTTCACTTGAAATAAGTAGAAAAATCTGCCAGTGGTACAATATTTATCTTCTTATTATAAGCAAAAAAATCTTGTTCCACTGGCAGATTTTTCTACTTATTTTAAGTGAAAATCTCCTTGAAACAGGTGACAATTGTTGTTTTTTCCAGTGATGAGTCTTGTTTTAAGTGTAATGATATTTTTTTTTACTAAAATTAGACATTTTAACTAGAAATAACACAAATATTCTTGTTAAGATTTTGAGTTTTTGCAGTGATCCATTTTACTTATCCTGTGAAGGACAGAGTCATATTGATAAGTTCAGAAAAGTGTTTTTTATTGTTGTGTTTTGATGTATTTGATGTAAGCCCAGTGGATATTTAAAGCTTACAGAAGGCTGCATTTAACTGCTGCTATGTCATTCCTGCAGTATTTCTGCAGGTGTTTTGGTCAGTGCTATTATTTGTAATATATTATATTATTTGTAATCAGCACAAATTATCTGTCCCCATATGATAAAATCCACCATCCCCCCTGATTTTTTTTACAACTCGAGTACTGCTGATGAGAGTGCGCAAATACAATCACTCCCATCCTCCACTCACTACACTTGCTCCCCATCTCCTCCCAGACAGAATACTAAATCTCCCTGCTAACTTACCAATGCGTCCATGGCAACGCACCCCCTTACCTCAAGGAGCTGATCCATACTCAGCCCCCCACCTGCACCCGTTCAACAAACAAGAACAACCTCCTCAAACCCACCAAGACTAAACTGGTCGCCATGGGAGACGGGCCTTCTGCTCCGTTGCCCCTAATCTGTGGAACGCCCTCCCTGCCCACCTGAGAGAACCACAGTCAATTGACTCTTTCAAGAGCAGACTTAAGACCCACCTTTTCAGTAAAGCATACGCCAGCTGTGATCTATGATTTGCCATTGATTTTTATGACTTTTTTACGTTTTAGTGATAATACTGCTGCTTTGTGTTGATTTTCTTCCCTTGAATGCTGTCGCACTTTGAGATTCACTGAATGTAAAGTGCATTATAAATTAAATTCATTATTATCATTATTATTATTATTATTATTATGATGTGGTCCACTTTTTTGGTCTTAGTGAGGACTTGGGCAGCAGAGTTCTGAACGAGCTGCAGTTGTCTAAGTAATATTCTAGGTAAACCTGTAAAGATGCTGTTACCATAATTTAGCCTACTAAAGATGAATGCATGGACTAGTTTTTCCAGGTCCTGCTGAGACATCAGATCTTTTAACCTTGATATATTCTTAATGTGATAGTAGGCTGACTTTGTTATTGCCTTAATGTCGTAATGTGTTTTTCCAAATGTAGGTCTGAATCCATCACTACATTTCTGGACTGGTCGGTAGTTTTTAGGTGTATAGATTGAAGCTCTATGGAGACCTGTAATCGTTTCTCTTTGGCTCCAAAGACAATTACTTCCGTTTTGTTTTTGTTTAGCTGGAGAAAGTTGTGGCACATCCAGTCATTAATATCATGTCATTAAACACTTTGGTTAGTGCAATCTCAGTGCTGTGATTCTGTCTAAAACCTGGCTGGAAGGCTTCATAGCAGTTATTTTGAGTTAAAAAGCTATTTAGCTGTTGAAAGACCACTTTTTCCATGATCTTACTTAAAAATGGGAGATTTGAGATTTGAGATGGGCCCGTAGTTGTACTACATAGGACTCCTGAGGCTTAATTAATTTCAACTGTGCCACAATATAATTTCCACACTACATAATTAAAAAGGATCCAAACAACAGTACTGTAGAGTAATTTATTACATACTATGTAATGATTTGGTTTCTGATTGCATCTGTCCCACAAGCGTGCTTGATTGTACATCATGCAAAGGACTGGAAAAGTGAAAACTTCCTGAATGAAATGTCCCGAGAGTCCTATGCACACAAATGATCATGGACAATTACAAGTCGAGTCAAAGGCCGGACACTCCCGAGCAGTCGTGTGCAAAGTGTATTCATTCTGACACGTTCAACAACTGACGGACTGAAAACAGGTTCACAGAAAGCCTCTTAAAATATTCATCTTGGTTTCTTTGAAAACTTTCTGACAGAAGAGCCGAGCACTTTAGTCTGTGTTACAAGTCTGGCCTGCATGCCTGCTTTCTTAAAGAATACGTGATGAAGTTATAACTTTTAGAATAAGTTCATTTAAGGACCAAATCTCACTTTGAAAAGATCTAGTTATATCAAAAACCAATTTTCACACATAGTTACTCTTCATGCCCCCCAAGGAATGACTTTCCTTCAGAGAAACTGAATAGGATTGGCTAAATAGGTAAAACATGAACCCGTTGGCTCCGCAGAGCTGTCTGCTGTGATTGGCCCAGTTAAATACACAATATTACCGCAATTCATCCACATGAATAATTCATTATTGTTTTTATTCTTTAAAGCTGTCAATTTCAAAGACCGCTGTGCTTTACATTAAGAGATACAGACCGTGTTAACTCTGTTTGCTTTGAATTTAGGCTTTAATAAAAATAGAGTCGGATGGAAAAAAAGAGAAACTCGTGAAGATGTACTCACAGGACGATAACAAGTCATTTTAGACCACAAGATAGGGCATATGAATCCTAGTCAATGTGTCTTTGTGAACTGATTCATTTTTTGATAACTTATCAATCCATTTGATGTGCGGTGAACTATACAGGATAAGAGGCTGCCTTTTCCTGACACACTACATCATTCTTTCATTTAATCTCTGACAAAGAGCACAAAAGCCACATCTATAACTAAAATCTGGGGAGCATCTTGAGGGGCTATAAAGTCAGCCTTATCAGTAGATACAGGATTACTCTCAATGGCTTTCACATTCAATAAGGGAGATATCATTCAGATCATACAATTAACACAAGAGAAAAGGGCCTCTTGTTTATTGTATATCATTTCAAATGGAATTATTTACTGAGCTTTTAGGTTGTTTCTTGGAAACTGTCCATGTCAAAGTCTCACTCATATACCGTATTTTCTGGACTATAAGCCGCACCCGCTCTATTTAAAAAAAAAAAAGATATACAAGCTGCAGATATTTATGTTGTTAGATTAGATATTTAGTACATGTACAGAACCATTTTGAACTGTAAATGATGTACATGTTTGTACCTAAATAGATCCTTTCCTAACAGTGTCTTTTAACACGGCAGCAACTTTGCTGATTAAAACGGGACAGAACCAAGAGAAAATAACCGGTATTTATTTATCTATTTATCTGTTTGAAATCTGCTTCTACCTACTTCTATCTGCTAAAGAAGAAGTAGCGTATTCTTTTTTGCATTTATTTTGTCTTAGTTTTGATTCTAATTCCGGTTAGAGGAAGAAAAATTCACAGAATAGCCGCACCTTTGTATAAGCTGCATGGTTCAAAACCTATGAAAAAAGTAGCGGCTTATAGTCGAGAAAATACGGTAGTTTATTTATAACACACAAAGATTTTATAAATGTAGACTGTTTGCTGGTCTACATTATGTAGCTAGTCATTGATGTTGCACAAGGGAGTATATTTATCAAAATACAGTATCACAAAGTTAGTGCCAGTTAGGATACCAAAACAAATAGAGAAGGATGTTATCCTCTTCAGAACACAGACAGTATAACACCCTGAAAACAAAGATTACTTTTGGAGAAGATTTTCATATGGTATGAACAATTAAATTCACAGTATTTCACACTTAAGATCAAGATGTTTATTTAATAAAGTCTGTGTATCCATGTGTTTACCAGCCATCAATGAAAGATTTTAATTGAAAAATGTTGCCAATGCTGCCAAAAACGGCAGTAAAACAAGTAACGTTTCCAAAGAGATGCTTCATCAGTGAGTCTGCCCGGGCAAGCTGTGGAAAGATATTGAGGAACACACTTTCATTTTCATGCTAAACAGCATTAGTAACCGTGAAAGCTGTCTATACCACCAAAAATGGCAAGGTGAGAACTTATAGAGATACAACTACTCAAAATAACGCCTTTTTTGTGCTGTGCTTTAGACTTTCTAAGATCAAATAAACACACACCATCAGGCATTATCATAACATAGCTACAGTAATCTCACACCCAATCCAAAGTCAGAGACAGCTGCTCTCAAATGTTGGTAAAGAGGCTTAAACTCAACCCACTATCAAAGCATGAATTGAATATGCATAAGGAATTAAAAATCCAGAGAGAATCAGGAAAAATGACTAAATTCCTTCGTTTTAATCATGTATACACTGCATTTATGTCTCATTTGCATATGATGAAATTCATACTTTTTGAATGTGGAATGAAAAATAAAATTTGATCTACAAGAATTCAGAGGAACATCAGGCTCAGCTGTGACATCGTCTGGGTTCCCTGCTCAAATACAGTTAGCAGCTGTCTAAGTCCTAATTTACAACAAAGATAAATGTCATAAAAATGTAAAAATAATATGAGTGCACCATGAATTGACATACACAGAAAAGTGTCTTTTAAGGTAATCTGAATGCAGGTACGCCTGAAAAAAAGCCAATGTAATAATTTCTCATTATAATATATAATCATAAAATATAATATAAATATATAATCATATCAACAATCACATCAATAATATAATCATAAATATATATCCAATAAACAGAAAAGTGCATTCCTTGGGGGTGAAAATAGGAGTCTAGAGCCCTATATAATCTTTCTATGTGACTTAATTCTAGAGATATGGAGTTTTTATGTGTAAATTCGACCTTCAACATGACCTTGAAATAGGAAATCTATCTCAGAATTGAATTCCTAGCACCAAAACAAGTAGAGAAAGTGACAAGATACAACAATCTAGGACTAAGAGAAGCTGAGATATGACCTTTGGTCTTTTCGGCGGGAGCCATTTTGAATTTTCTGCAAACCGGCCACTAGGGGGCCGTCCCAATTTGTTTGCAGTGGTTTTTGAAAACCTTATGTCCATACCTAACACCATGCCAAATATCAAAAACTTGTCACCAAGTGCACAATCTTTATGATTTTTGACATATTCCCACCCAGCTATTACACGTTTACCAAGTTTCGAGTTCCAGTTTATCCAGTAGGCTGCATAGTTTTTACAACTACAAGGTTTTAACAAGATTGCTTACTCTGAAAGAAACACTTCAACAGTAGAAAAAACAAGAAATAAAATTATAAAATAAGATCAGATAAATGTTCAGATATAGTCAAATAAAACTAATGCATTTTACTGTTTGTAAACTAAATATAACTTTAAAAAGAAAAATCAAAAACTTACTGAAACAACTATATGGTTGCATAACAATTAACTAAATTGCATACTAAACCAACAGCATACATTTGCTTTAATCAAATGTAAAGTGCGTTATACGGTATGTGTTTCAGTTGATCAGATTTCCAGTATGAAATTGATCAGTCAATCAATAGTCAAACAGTGGTAGATTCTGGTTTTGCCATAGCTTTTATGGTGCTATACTAGATTCTATCAATAACTGCTGTGTCAGAAGAGGATACAGGATAATATGCACTTACTTATTATCATTTTACCAACTGCTACTGGTGGCGCAGACAGTTTTGGACAGGTTTTCTCAAACAATGTTACTCAAGTCTCTCCATCTGTCACCATTCTTTTTTTCCCCTAAACCTGCTTCTGGTCAGGTTTTACATTATGTCTCGTAGCTCTGGCCCATGTAGCTCTGACAACTGATACAACATTTTTTTTGCAGAACCAAGAACTCAGCTAAAATGAAAACATTAGAAAACAGCAGAAAACAGGATTTCTTTATACAAATTAGTCTGTTTTGCTTCCTTTAATCTGTTTGATCACCCTCTGGCATCACTTTGTTGTTTCCAGCTGTGTGCAGCTCTCTCTTCTACAGTGACACGTTGTATTGTGGGGCTGCAGCTCCACATTTGAAACATTTGTATTTGAGGTGTGGTGCTTTTGCTGCTGGTGATGGAAGACTTGGTTCATTTTTAAGCACTTTCTGGTAAGAGACAACTAGCCAGGAAAAGGGAGAGAATACCAGCTTTAAATTTAATCTTTATGAATCAAATTTGTGAGAATGTGGAGAGCACTCTGGAGAGTCGTGGCCTTTGTCTCCAGTGTTGGAAAGCTGTTGGAGCAGAAGCAGGCTCTGTTACCGGTGAGCTACATGGAGCTGCAGACCTGATCAATGCCTCTTTGATCGTCTTTCAGCAGCTCTCCTCTCTCCTGCCTCAGCTCACCGGGGGGGAATCAAGCTGCTTCTTCATGTGAATTGTAGCTGTCAGAAATGGCTTTGGTGAGATGTTGGTAAGCTGCTGGTTTCGCCACCTGTGTCATTCATTTCTGGCTCATAACCTCTTCCTGCTCTCTCCCACGAGGAGCTCAGAATGACAGGGATCACTCTCAACAGATGTGCACCAAAATGCTGCCGCGGTCTGCCACTACCAGGAAAATGTATGTGTCATCTACAATTGCTGTTATTTCAAAAGACATGTCTTCCATAAGATTGCCCCCTGAGCAAACCTGTCATGTTTGTTTGCACATGAATGACCCATCACTCCTCATGTCTGTTTGCTACATCAATGAAAATGGTCTCAACTGCTGAACTATATGCAATCTTTACAAAGTAAGAATACTCTTTATGAAGGCAGTGTTATGTTCTGAAGTAGCAGAAAAAAAAGACAACCTATGCTTCCTGTCTAAAAAAAAATGCTGCATTCCAGTCATTATTTTTCTGTCAGCTAGAACTTGTAACAGTAAATCATGCATATGTAAAATGGTCTCCCATCTAATCTTTGATGCACTAAGATAAAAACAGACCCCAGTCTCTCGCTCGTCAGTGTATAATGTTGTACTGGTCACTCCTTTTATGTTTTAGAGCTTTTGAGGAGTTTTTCACTGACTGCTTGTACCAGGTTTTACCTCAGTCTGACACGATCGTTATGTACAACATTACAATGGTTTTTTTCTTCATCTGAAAAGGGGGAGCACTTTGATTCTCTTAAGCTCAAGTCCCATCAAAATGTATGAGGGTGCCTGAAGTTACCACGGTACTAAACCATTTTTAGAACAATGTTCCTCTGTGTAAAATTGGAAAGACTTTGAAAATCGAATCATCTACACTTCATAATATCAAAAAAATATGCCCGGAATCTGGAGAAATTCTGTGTGCCACGGACAAGGCTAAAAATCCGTACTGGAATGTCTTATCTTCCAATATTATTTCCACAGAGGTGCCCTCAGGTGGCATTGCATTAAATAGAGGGATGATTCTAATTTAAATCTATGCTTGGACTTATCAACACATCCAAAAATCATTGTAACCACTGTGCTGTGCCATCCACAAATGTGCTTGAAGCTCTGTCATACAAAAAAGAAGCCATATAAAAACATGATCCAGGAGTAGCATCATTTTCTCTGGAGCAAAGCTATTACAAGAATGGACTGAGGCAAAATCGAAAACTGCCCTGTGGTCTGGCAAATTAAAACTGGAAATTATCCAGGGACGTGCGGTCAGGGGAGGCAGGTGAGGCAGAGCCTCACCTCTCATCATGTCAAGTAAAGAAAATAATAATTATACCATCAAATTTATACTAATATTTGTCCACTGATCTTTATGTATGGCTAATTTTGAACATTTATTATAGTCAAAATCGCTGAATTTGCCTAATACGGGGCTGAAACGTGAGGTGAGGCAGCAGCGAGCCGAGCCTCCCCTCTGATTGCGCAATCCATCACAAACTGGGTTGATACGTGTGATTGGCGCGTGCTGGTTGCCGTATCTCTGCATGTCGCCAATATAAAGTTTGCAGATACGTTTATTTGACCTGATTTTACACAGTCTGGCTAATGTCTTTAACCATTAAAGTTTAATGTTTGTTGGTGAGATATTTAGTTTCGCTGATGGGAAATAAAACTGCAGTGAAAAAGGCACAGGGGGAGGCTGACAATACTCTGCCTCACCTGAAGGGGGCGAAAGTGAGTCAACGCCGTTCGCTCACGTACTAAAATAAGGAGGACTTTTACAACAGAGTAACGGAGGTTTTTGTGGCGAAGGACAGGCGCATGGACTTCATCATTTACAAATAAAAGTAAGACCAAAAACACTTTCAATCTTATAAAAAAGAGATTAGACTAAGAAAAATACAATAGAATATTTAAAAACTAAATTTTGGCCTTAAATAAAATATTCTTTGTTTTTCTTTTCATGCTTTTTGTTGAGCAATCTGTATTAAATTGATTAAAGTATCAGAATTAAACATTTTAAAAACAACTGAATATTTCACTAAAGGTAAAAATTTAAATCTGTGTTTTTTTACACCAGTCTATACTCTCAGTTATGTTGTATGAATTATAGAATTGCGACGGCCTATACATGGAGGGTGTAGAGCAAATGCATGTTTTTTCTTACCTTTTTGTACCGTGTGTGCGCGCGTGCGTGTGTGTCGGTGTGTTTTTTTTGTGAAGAATGCTGATGAGATATGAAATAACCAGTAGCCAATTTAATAAGCTACCCTTTTTGGTTTATATATTTGTAAATCTGACACTAAAGGAGTCAGTGCCTCACCAACCATGAACCTCACCGCACGTCACTGATGTATGCCTTGGCAGTTTGCTAACAGTGCACAGAACCCACATCTCTGTAGGTAAGGGGGTGTATTAGTGCAATTTTTGTGGCACAAAAAATACCCTAAAGACCACCCAGTCCTACATGAGGCAAGGAAACCGTTCATCTCCCAAGATGCCAAGAAGCTGGTCTCCTCATGTATTAAAGAAAAAAAAATCCTTGTCATTGTCCAGAGAGCAAGAAGACAGCAAGGCAACTCCTGGGCAACATTGTGCTTACACCATCTCCTCTGTCTTTTTAATGTCAGGTCGTGACTATCGCACCATGCTGTCAACTGCTCCACCTCCCTCCTCTATGCAGACTCCTCGTTGTTAGTGATGAAGCCGATGATAGTTGTGTAGTCTGCATATTCAATGATGGAATTGGAGGGGAAGGAGGACTGAGCACGCAGCCCTGGGGGGCCCCGGGGCTCAGTGACAGGTAAGGAGAGACATGCTTGCCCAGCCTCACAAACTGTCTGTGTGGTTAGGAGGTCCAGTGTCCAATTATACAGAGGAGCACCGAGGCGTGTGTTCTGATTGCATAGTTAAATCAATAAGAATGCATGAAGAATTTCCCAGTATGATATATGTTTTAAACCCACAGAGGTTGATGAAATATGGCCCCCGCTGTGATGTAATGTTTCTTCCATCCAGCCCTGCGAAGTTTGGGGCCAGTGTAGCACACATTTTCTTGGCACTGAGTCGGTGGTAACTCTGGCACCAGCACCAAGATAGCGCTTGAACCGCTTTGGCTAAAAAGCCCTTCGAGAGGAAAATTAAAGGTAAATAATTGAATCTGCACTGCATCTGTTTCATTGCTCTGTCAGTAAATTCAGCTCTTACATTAATAACAAAACCCAAACAATCATGTTTCATTCGCCGGCTGAGTCTCACAAACACAAATGTGTCAAATATGAGGATAATTTCAACAACATGACATGAACATCCCAACAGAAATTGAAGTAACGTTAACAAAGACATACAGCAGCTACCTTAAATGGCCAATTTCACCCAAAGCAAAAGAAATTCAGTTTAAAATAATAAACAATATTTATCCTGCCGCTGAAACCCTAAGGAGAAGGTTCAATTTTGACGTAGACCCTTGTATATTCTGTAAAACAGAACACGAAACAATTGAACATTTATTTTTTTCTTGTTCATTCACAAAGCTTTTTTGGCAAGATGTTTATCGGTGGTTAAAGATTGGGATCAACAACTGTATGTTCAGCAAGTTTCAGGTCATAATTTATGTGGATGGTCTACCAAAGAAGGTATCCAAGATGGTGAACATAATTCTAATTTTGGGTAAATATCATATTCATAAAAATAAATGGAAAAACAGCAAACCCTCCCTAGTATGTTTTAAAAACGAAATAAAAAGTTATTTAACATCTATTAAGGTACTTTCAAAAGATAATCAGTTTATACAAGATTTATATGAAACCATGTTAGAGTCTCTTGTTCTTTAAGTTTAAATTTTGCTACGCTTATACATTTTTGTTGAAATGTCAACCCCTGTGATTATTTTATTTTGTGATTATTTAAATTTATTTTATTTATTTTCTTTTTATTTAAATTTAGAAGTTTATATTGGAAAAAATGTATAGTTACATTTCGCTTGTGTGTTGTGAATTTATGTTTCAATTGCAAACTAATGTTTCCTCAAAGGAATTTTGTAATTTTGAAAATGTTGAATAAAGTTTGTTAAAAAAAAAAAAAAAAATGACATGAACATCCCTGATCATTTTAAAGAAGGTAAAGTTAGTCAAATGAATGCTAACCTGTCTTGCTCCGGGAGTACAGTTCCTTTGAGAATGCTGTTCTCAGCAGTTTAAATAACATTTTCATATGTGTGAAATGTAATTTGTTTGAGTGTGGATGTAACGTCTTTGTATTTACAGCTTTGGATTAACGGTGTGACATCAAATGTAGTCCCTGCTCCTGCCTGTGTTTAGAATGTCCTCAGAGCCAATGAAGTGTCTCTCTGTATTCATGTGATGGAGCCCGTGGCCATTTAGTCTCTCGGGTTCGAGTGACCCTCCTGTTTTCCTGAATAGTTTCTGTGCTGGATTCAGTGGAGTTGAAAGTCTATCAGACTTAATTGATGGAGACCCTCCAGAGTCAATGAGGCCGGGAAAGCAGGACAGCTCCTCTCTTTGGCAAGCCAGGAGGCCATCAGTGAGGGAGGCAGGATGAGGACTGCGTATGATGTTCATGCGAACCTGGGGCCTTTGGAATAATGGTGTGTGTCTACCCTGGTGCCACGCCACATAAACTTAGGAACTTCCTGTCAGATCCAGACAAGAGGCCTACGGCAACGCACAGGAGGAGTTCGCAAAGAATAGACTGAACACTCCAAATGCCTCCTTGTCGTCACGTAGGTTTCACAGCAAGGATGCTGCGTCAAGAAAACGGCAGCATTTCATTTTCTTTTTTAAGTAAAACACACATATTGCTTGATTGCACACTTTGTCTTAATTTAAAAAGGCTGCAGTAAATTACATTTATCTAAACTAGCATTTTGGGATTGCATTTTATGTACACCATATGCACTAAAAGCACACCTTCAAATTAATGTACTGTAAATTGGGTCAAAAGAAAATGGTCATGTGTAAACTTGTTTCAATTAACTGTTTATAGTTTCAGTTATCTTGTAGGAGTCTGTAAATCAAACAAATCATAGGAATAGGAATAGGAATTACTGTAATCTGTTGGCTAGAAGTTAAGTAAAAAGCTGTGGCTCGATCCTTACAGCTCCTTCGACATCTGTAATGTGAATGAAGTGGGCCGACCCTGACGAGGGGCATCTGGACAATCAGCCACACCACACTCATACAAATGAGACCTGAACTGCTTCACAACATACAAATAAAATACAAGCTAAGGTTATTGTTCAACTACGTCTTTTAAGTTGACCATCCTTATTGTTTGAGTATCCAACAAACCTTTAATAATGTAGGTATTAAATGACTATTGACCAAACAATGTCTCACTTTGCTACGAAAGGAGGTGATATACAATTGGGTAGGGCTGGGCGATATGGACCAAAAGTCATATCTCGATATTTTCTAGCTATACATCTCGATATACATCTCGATATTTTTTCTGTGCCTTAATTGGGGTTTCCTCCAAAGCATTATAGCATAGCATCTCTGTTAGCTTCATTTTTTTCTGAGGCAAACCCTTAAAAAAACAGTCAGTTTTAATACAAAGCCTCGTGCCAAATGTCACACAGGTTCCTTTATTAACAGAGGTCTGCACAATATCAAAATGTATAAAACAAATGAAATAAAAATAAACTGCCTGCATATATAGAATAAAATGCTTCTTGAATAAAATAAAACAAATATCCCTTTCCTGCATAACAATTAAATTAAAATACACTGTGCAATTAATACAATGTAGACAGTAACAGGCAGACTTTTCCACTGAGGTTGACAGTTGTGCAAATAACAAAACATTTGTGCAAATCTCAAATAAAACATTCAAGTCAATTTGTCACAAAATAAGCTATGTCAAAATCATAAAAAAAAAATGTAAAAAAAAAAATATATATATATTTTTTTTAAATCGATATAAACGATATTGTCTCGTACCATATCGTGTTTGAAAATATATCGATATATATTAAAATCTCGATATATCGCCCAGCCCTACAATTGGGTTTTGCATGGTTAAACTCGGATGTCACAACCCAAAACAATTGAAGTTGGTATCATGCCATTTGGTAAAATATATAGGTTTTCTTACATGTATCCTTCATCATTTACAAATGAGATGCTTGTTATCTGCTGTTGATGGTTTTATTTTCTATGTGTCCGTATTCCTCTGTTGGCTACAGGTCAGATCTTGGGTCGGGGATTGTGGAGCCGGCATGGAGTGCCTTGGTTAGTTTGGGCCCAATTAAAATAATAAATGCTGTTATGAGAGTGAGTGGTGTGAATGACCCAAATGCAAGAGATGAAAGAGGTAGAAGTCATAAGACAAAAGTCCTTTAATATTAAATAAAATGCAATGCACCGCAGAAATCCAGAATACAAAAATTAAACTAAAAAGGGGAAACAGAAAGACAAGCAGTAAGACTGACATAAAGATGATGGAAAAGAATAGAGTAGGAAAGACAGGACAACAAGAAACAGTTGGGGATGGTTAAGATGAATCCGCACAGAAATGAACAGGAAGTCAAGAAGATACGACACGAGGGAGAAGACTTTCCAAGTCATGCAGGAACCAAGTCAAAATACAACCAAACAGGGCACACAAGAAGAATAGAAAAAACCTAAGCAAGACTAGAAAATACAAAACATAAGCCCCAAAACAAAAGAATAATGAAAAACACACAGAACTTATAAAGAAAGAAAGAGCACAGAGAAACCAAAAGACACAGACAGGCAAAGTACAGAGAGACACCTGCATCAAAACACCTACATCATGTCAGATGCAGGATTTCCTGCTTAACACTAGAACCGCCAGCCTTCTAGCACCCCTTCCAAGCGCAGTAGCCATCTCACAGACCGTTAGATATAATTTAAGTGATAGGGTACAACAAGTTCTTGAAGGGTAAAAATTTGTGTTAACTCTTTTTCCCCTTCATATTTTCTTTGTGCGCATCTGTGTGTGGGTGGAGTGGAAGGACTGAGGTAATTGAGACAGTTGAATTTTTTATTTGAAATGTATTACAGATTTGTGCAGTGAAGTGAAAAATATAAAGATTCAAAATATATAAAAACATGTTCACCAGACCAGCACACTCCTCAAAACATTTTTTTTTTTAACAAACTCAATATATGACAAACACACAACACGCACAGACATAATGCTCATGAATAAACTGTTTCTCTTGATTCTGTTGAGAATTTGGTTTATAGTATTATTTGTTAGGAATTGGTTGGAGTAGGACCCAGATGCAGGAGACCAGGAGGGAGGAGTTCCAAAAAATACAGTGATTTATTACGTTAAACAAACAAAAGCCCTGCTGAGCAGGATACAAAAACCAGAGCTTAAACATGAATCAAAAACCAAAAACCATCAAATTTAATCAAAAGATTGTTATGTAGGGTGAAATTGCTAGCTCTACAACCAACACTCCTCCTTTATCCGGGTTTGGGACTGGCAAAGTGACCCAAAAGAAAAAAGAAACGTTTACATTTACATCCCACTCTGCAAGCCAGCGGCGGCTTTGCGCAAGCGGATTTCATTTGCAGTCTGGACACGGAGTGGTGAGGGTCTCCTCTCTGCTCTGCTCTGCCCACCAGATAAGTCTCCAATAACACCAGAAAAAGTTGCTAGATTTGTCGCTAGTCGCTTTTTTGAAAAAAGTCGCTATAGGGGTCTGAAAAGTCGCTAAATCTAGCGACAAAGTCGCTAAGTTGGCAACACTGGCAGGGAGCAAGAGAAAAACAAGACCGGATATACAGAAGGGTTAACGAGACACAGGTGCAGACGATCAGGATAGATGGGAAACAGGAAAATCCAACCAGAACTGAAACACAAAAACACAGGCTTCAAAATAAAACAGGAACTATCAAAACCATAAAATTATTATTACTTTCATAATTGCTTGCTTTTTTATAATAGTAATAATTATCATAGATCTTCTTATTGTAGTGACGTAATTACTGGAGCAGACATCATCCGTCTTCACTTAAAGGAGCTGTATGTAAGAGCAATAATAAAACGAATCATAAAATGACCCCGATATGTCAACAGACATTTAAAAATCATGTTTATTTCAAATACTTATGTCACTGACAACAGCACTCAAGCCAGGATATTCCAGTTTAAAAAGAGGAGTTGCAGCCCTCAACTGATGTTTATGTTGTCATTTTTTGTTTTGGCCTGAAGCTCCACCCTCCACCTATCTCCCAATCACCAAGTCAGTATTGTTTCTGAAGCTCCACCCTCCACCTATCTCCCAATCACCAAGTCAGTATTGTTTCTGAAGCTCCACCCTCCACCTATCTCCCAATCACCAAGTCAGTATTGTTTCTGAAGCTCCACCCTCCACCTATCTCCCAATCACCAAGTCAGTATTGTTTCTGAAGCTCCACCCTCCACCTATCTCCCAATCACCAAGTCAGTATTGTTTCTGAAGCTCCACCCTCCACCTATCTCCCAATGACCAAGTCAGTATTGTTTCTGAAGCTCCACCCTCCACCTATCTCCCAATCACCAAGTCAGTATTGTTTCTGAAGCTCCACCCTCCACCTATCTCCCAATCACCAAGTCAGTATTGTTTCTGAAGCTCCACCCTCCACCTATCTCCCAATCACCAAGTCAGTATTGTTTCTGAAGCTCCACCCTCCACCTATCTCCCAATCACCAAGTCAGTATTGTTTCTGAAGCTCCACCCTCCACCTATCTCCCAATCACCAAGTCAGTATTGTTTCTGAAGCTCCACCCTCCACCTATCTCCCAATCACCAAGTCAGTATTGTTTCGGCATCCGGGTTGCCAGCTCGGCTCTAATTATGGCAGCCATGGCAGCCTACGTTCCTGCTGCATTCTGCAGCCTACCTGGCAACCTCTGGTCTGGGGGAGGAGGGGGAGGGTACACGCCGCTCAACAATATTTTGAAAGTGACTGCAGTACCTGTTTTGGCCATTTCTTACAGACGGCTCCTTTAAGCAGCGGATAGTTGTGCTGTTGAGAGTAATGGCGTTATTTTATTAATTTGTGATGGCAATTTCAGATATTAAGCCTACTAAATAAATTTGTATTTGCAAAAATAATTTGTGTGTAAAAACCCTCCCTAGAGATCTAACAGCTGTGTCAGCGTACTTCTTTTTTCTCCACGAGGTTCCAAGGCAAGGCAAGTTCTGTATAGCACATTTCAGCAACAAGGCAAGACTAGAGCTTTACATAATGAAAACATGAGGTATTAAGTTGAAAAGAGTCAGTGTCAATGGAAGGTAAAGGATTAGCTAGAGAAATGTGTTCAAATACGTTTTTCCAGAGAGACATATGTCTGGTGTTCTTTGATACACAGCTCATGAAGATGGTTTTCTTGCAGATAGTTAGGGCTATGAGAAGTTTATTCCTATTGTGTCCTGAATTCTGATAATCAGATAAATCTTCTACTAGGCACAGTGAGGGAGACAATGAAATTCCAGGTGGCATGTCATATTGTGAGCAATATGGTTGGCGAGAGAGTAATGGTAGAAATATTGAGTTTTTAAGCCTCCCTGAGGTTTACGTTTTTTTGTAAAGTACTAGTAATTAGTTTAATCGTTGGTGTATATTCTTGCAATATAATTTTGTAATAACTGAATTTAAAGATTTAAACCAGGTGCGAGAAAGCTGCGTTGGGGTCAATGAGAATAAATAGTTTATTTTAAGGAGATTACTATTTTAACTATTGCTATTCTGTCCATGATAGACAGTTTTTAATAGTGGGGTAAAGTTGAGTCCAATCACCTCTGACAGTCTGGAGGAAACTTTGACGCCTAAATATGTGGTGTGATTTGTGCATAGAGAGATGGCTGATGTGTGGATGACCTCATTCCATCTAGTTTTGTGCAATGGAAGAATGGATGACTTATTCAAATTTATTGAGTAATCAGCAATTTTGGAGTACAAATTAATTCGTTTTACTACTTGGATGATTGAGGTTTTTGTTAAAATAGTAAAATGTCATCAGCCTATAAGCTGATTTTATGATGCACTTGAGACGTCAGGATTCCTGTGATATGGAGGTTCTGATGGATCGCTGCTGCTAAGGGTTCAATAATATTACCCAGTTACCCTATGCAATGTAAAGCAAGGCAAGTTTATTTCTATGGCACAATTCAACAACAAGGTGATTCACAGTGCTTTACAAAGACATTAAAAAAATACATAAAAAGCATGATTTAAAGTCTTAACAAAAAAATCCAAACAGAATTTACAGGACTCAAAATGGAGAGCTTTGTGATGTAATACCATTGGTGGTCACCATGGCTGAACGTGCATTGTGTCAGGTCTTGATTCAATAATAAATGACTTCCCAAAGCCGAATGTTTTCATTGTTGTGAAGACAAATTCCAAATGACTCTGTTGAAAGCCTTTTCTGGATCTAAAGTGGCTATGATGGTATATTTCTGTTGTAAAGATGAATAATGAATTGAGTCAAAAGCCTGTGTGTGTTACAGGAGGCTTGTCTTACTTAAAAAAAAAAGTTGGGTCTGGATGGATTATGTAACGGGGGACTTTTCAATCCTGTGAGCGAGAGCTTTGCTTACAAATTTTAAATCTACATTAATAAATGAGACTGGGCAGTAATTTGATGGAAATGTTAGGCCCTTGTTGGGTTCGGGAGAAGTGAGATAACTACTGTATTCATATGCTTTGGAGATCTTGAGGCTTGTTTTATTTGAGTTATTGCTCTGATGAATAGTGGAGACAAGATATTTCAAAATAGGAGCCATCCGCTCCAGAAAATGTGTTTTTCGGCACGCCACTAAGGACGGCTACCAGTTAATGTGCAAATGGTGCATCCATTTTGTCAACTTGTTCCTTGTTAAGTTGAGGGAAGTCAATGCTATCAAAAAATTAGTCGATGGCTTCCTGTCCTGGGTCGATATTAGATTAGTATAATTTTGCATAGAATTCTCAGAATATTTTATTGATTTCTTGAAGTGAGTTAGTCAGCTTCCCAGCTAAGTCTTTAATAGTGGGATTCATTGCTTTTTCTTTCATTTTATTGCACAAATATCTAGTATACAATAAATTATTATAAATGATCACTTCTTGGCATTGATTGCCTACGGTCAAGCTTGACAAGTATTTATAGTGTGTAGTGGATAATAAATGTACCATATTGTAAGAAACTGTGATGTATAGAGTATCTTTGTTAAGTATAAGATGCATAAGGACAGTTCTACTGAAATAATCTTTGGGCACACTGCAGTTATCTTTTTTTTTTTTTTTTTTTTTTTTTTTTTTTTTTTTTTTTTTTTACCTTGTCTGCACACATATTATTGATTGATACCATGACGGTAGAAACCAAAAGTGTATATATGTGCATTATTACTATATGTAATATATACATATATATACGCACACATATGCGTACACATACATAAATATACACATACAAACCCAGTGTTTTTTTTTTTTTTTTTTTTTTTTTTTTTTTTTTTTTTTTTTTTTTTTTTGGGGGGGGGGGGGGGGGGGTGGGGGGGGGGGTGGTGACGACATCCACTGCCAATCCAGGAAGCAGGAACACACGGAGACACACGTCAAGCACTGGAAATCTGCAACAAAAAAAACCACAAACAAAGCACGAAACCGGCACGGAGCCATCCAAAACACGAACAGCAATCGACCTAAATCTTGAGATCTGATCGCAGTCTGAGCTAAGCTATCGCTACCGCTACCTAAACCCAAAAACTAGAGAGCCAGCATGCAGGTGAACAAGCCAGTGTGTATGTCTATGTGTGTGTGTGTGTATGTATATGATCATGCATGTGTGTGTGTGTGTGTGTGTGTGTGTATGCGTGTGACTAAATTACTATATGTGTGTGTGTGTGTGTGTGTGTGTGTGTGTGTGTGTGTGTGTGTGTGTGTGTGTGTGTGTGTGTGTGTGTGTGTGTAATAAACCAAACAAAGCTCCACCTGAAGTGTATCTATAGTGGGGGAGGGGGGGGAGCAACCCCGCCACCCGTGAGACCAGAGGCCGACAAGGAAGAGCCCGGAACCCAGGCCACCGGCAACCCCACAGAGGGGAGAAGTAGGAGGGAGGCAACCCACCGCCTGCGAGGCCCCCCCCCCCCACCCGGCGGCGGCCGAGGGGGCCCGCGGGCGGGGCCCCCACGGCGCGGAAAGAAGCAGCCAGGGATCCCGCGGCGGCGGACCGCGACCCAGGCAATCCCCGGCCACCCGGTCCGGGCCGGACACGCGGCCAGGAGGCCCTCACCCTTCAGGCCAGCGACCCCCACCCGGCAGGGGGCCAGCCCGCCCGGAGAGACAGAGCCGCCCCGGCCGCCGACGCGGGCAGGCGCACCCGTCCCCCACGAAAGTGGCCCTCCAAGACCAGAGAGGCGCCCCGCCGCAGAGGCAGCGGGGGGGACCGGAGACGGGCCCGGAGAGAGGGAACCCCCCAACAAGGCGACACCCGCGCAGGCCCGACAACGGAGGGCCCCAGACCCAGGCATCCCATTCATTCATCCATTCACCTATCCGATACCTATACTAATAATAATATAATATACTATACATAATAATAATACTAATAATAATACTAATAATAATAATAATAATAATAATAATAATAATAATAACCATCTTTGTATAACATAATATTGATAAATTATTAAGTTTTTGATGTCCTGCCAATGGAGGCTCAAATCCTCCATGGCAGGACCCTTCCATACCGCATTCTCACCGACACAGACATACAATCACGCACCGTTTCCCCCTCCCCGGGGGGATCCAGCACCGCCAGAAGGCACCCCAGGCTGCACGGCGGGCCCCGCCAGGCCCGGGTAACCCGACCCACCCGTCCCAGGCCCAGGCCGGTGAGGGAACGCGGGTGATGTGGGACCCCCTCCCGCCCCTTGTGTTGAGTGCATGTGATTAATGCCATAAAAACAGGGAGGAGGGAGGGCCAAGTATCGATTGACACAGACCCCCCCCCCCTCCCGAACTACGTGTCCTTGTCAAATGTATTTATTAAGTGTTGAATGTGCAGTGTCTATTTTGCTGTTAAAACCGTGAGGCGGGGAGTGCCAGGCCCCGCGGGACAGTGCCCCCCACGACCCGGACCCCCCGCCTTTCGCCTATGTGCGTATGAATCGTGTAGGGGGGGCAAGAGGGGGAGCGGAGGCCGAAGCCAGGAAGCAGGACCAGCAAAGCCGGCCCTGATAAGACACCCGCGTCCCCCCACCGGCCGTCCAGTAGACGGGGGCCGGCCCCCCGAGCCGGGCAAGGGCCCCACCGCACCTCCAAGGGCGCCCCCGGCGCCGCCGGAACCCCCAGACGGAGGAGGAAACGGTCCAACATCCTCCCATTCATACTGACAACATAAGACATAGATACCTGGGAATGGTGCCACCCCGCCGTCGCGCCCGCCCGTGCACCCCCCGGTCAGGGGAAGCCCGCTCCCCGGACCCGGGCCCACCCCCCCCCGAGGCCACCCCGGCGGACACCCCAAGGGTCCCGGAGTCCCCACATCCGCAGGGGCACTTGGCCCCCGCCCAGCGACGGAGGACCAAGGCAGCAATGCCCCCCCAGCGCAGACAGCCACCCCCCACCCAGGCAGGGCCGGGCCCTCCGGGTGGGACCCCCACGTCCACGGCCCCGCCCCCCCCGGGAGGCCCGGAGACGCCCCAGCCACAGCCCCCCGCCCGAGCCCTCCCCAGCCACCCCCCCCCACCGCCATGAGGTAACCCCCCCCACAGGCCCCCAAGGCCCCCACCGGCTAGGGACAGGGCCCCGCGGCCCCCCCCCACCGCCCCCCAGGGGCCACCAGAGGCCCGCGCCCCAGACCCCCCAAGCCAACCCCCAACCCCAAGGGCTACGAGATCACCACCCCCCCGCCCCCACTAGGTAACGAAGCCAATAAACGGGGACCACAGAGAGTGCAATTCAGCCGAATGTTGTTCAGTGGAGGCAGACATTATCTCACTACTAATATGATCTGATAAAAGATTCCTAAAATGGTTGATACATAAACTGGATTTTTGTTTCCAATTTACTAAAATGGTTTTCTTTGCGATACATAAGGCAGTGAGAACCCGGTGTGTCCAATTAGGATCTATTTGAGTGTCTCCCAGGTGACCTAATATACACACCGTGGGGCACACTGGGATTCTGTGGTTGATCCATGTGGATAAATCCTCACAAATCTCCTTCCAGAACCTCTGTACCGGTGTACAGAACCATAAAGCATGCATATAATTATCTGGGGTGTTCTCTGTGCACTGTGAACAGATATTAGAGGTGACAAAGCCCATCTGGAACATCCTTTGTCCAGTATAATGTATTCTATGAAGAACTTTGTACTGTATAAGTTGTAGGTTTGGGTTTTTAGTCATAGTAAACGTATTTAAGCATATTTGTGACCAAGAAAACTGGTCGGTATTAAGAGAGAGATCCGCCTCCCACTTAGAGATCGGGAGAGAGACTGAATCGTCCAGTTTAGACACTAACCTGTAGAGTTTTGATAACAACTTTAAAGTGCTTAGATTCAATAAATCTATTATCTTAGCGGGAAGTTGTAAATCTAATTGGCTAATTTTGTATGTTTTATTTATTATTGCCTTAAGTTGTTGATACTCTAAAAATTTATTCCTGCTAACTCCGTATTGAACAATAAGTGTATTGAAAGGTACAAACTGTCCTCCTACAATTACGTGCTGTAAGTACCGTATTCCTTGATCTCTCCATTGAACGAAGTTAACCATCTTTTTATCATTTTTCACGATGTCTGGGTTGTTCCATATGGGTGTACGGTCACATGGAAAAAGTGAAATTTTAGCTATTTTAAGAAATTCCCACCAAGCTGATAAAGTTGTGCTAATATTAATGCTTTTGAAACATTGATGACGTTTGATACTTTGACTAATAAATGGTAACTCTGAGATTTCTAGTTCATTACAAAACACTTGCTCTGAGTCCAGCCATTGACTATCTAAAGGATGATCTTTTGACCATTTTACAATATACTGTAACTTACTGGCTATGAAGTAATACTGAAAATTAGGTAATTCTAAACCTCCATATTCTTTGGATTTTTGCAATGTCTTTAAACTAATACGTGGAGTTTTATTTTTCCACAGAAATTTTGATACATATGAGTCCAACGATTTAAACCAGGAAAGAGGGGGTTTGCATGGTATCATTGAGAAAAAATAATTTACTTTTGGTAAAACCATCATTTTAATGGTGGCTATTCTACCCATGAGCGAAATGGGGAGAGAGCTCCATCTGGAAAGATCATCTTCTATTTTCTTTATAAGCTGAACATGATTTAATTTTATTAACTCTGACAGCCTAGGGGAGATGTTTATGCCTAAATATCTAATGTTCCCTGATTGTAATTGAGTATTGGTTATATTCCTAAAATTGCAGTTAACACACAGAACAGTGGATTTAGACCAATTAATAGAATAATCAGACAGAGATGAAAATCCCTCTATAAGTGCAATTGTCTGTGATAGTGAAGATCGTGAGTTCTGGAGGAAGAGGAGTACGTCATCCGCATAAAGACTAATTTTGTGCTCTAATATTTTACATTGTATACCTTTAATATTTTGATTTTGTCTAATAGCTGCTGCTAAAGGTTCAATAAATATTGCAAATAATGAGGGAGAGAGAGGGCAACCCTGTCTAGTGCCTCTTTGCAAGGTAAAACTTGTAGAGATTTGATCATTTGTCCTTACACGTGCCTTGGGAGAGCTGTATAATATTTTTATCCAGTCAATGAAAGATTCGCCAAATCCAAATTTATGCAAAGTTGCCAATAGAAACTTCCAATTTACCTTATCAAATGCTTTTTCCGCGTCTAAGGATATAATAGTAGTCTCCTGTTTATTGATACTCGAATAGTCTATAATATTTAATAATCTGCGAATATTAGTAGACGAATGTCTACCTTTAATGAAGCCTGTTTGATCCGGATGTATAATAGAAGGGGTGACTCTTTTCAGACGTTCAGTAATGGCCTTGCTAATTATTTTAAGGTCTACATTTATCAATGAAATTGGGCGGTAGCTCGATGGGAGCAAGGGATCCTTGTCCGGTTTTAATAAAAGACTAATATTAGCAGAGTTCATATTTAAGGGTAAGCTTTTATTTTCCCTAGCATTTAGAATCATTTTATAAAATGTTGGTGCTAATATACTCCAGAATTCCTTGTAAAATTCAGCTGGGAAACCATCTGGGCCCGGAGCTTTATTATTGGGCATATGTTGAAGAGCTTCATGGAGTTCTCCTATTGAGAGCGGTGAGTCTAAATTCATAACCTGTTCCTGATGTAACTTCGGCAGATTAATGTCTCCAAGAAACTCATTAATGGATTGATCAGATGGTTCAATTTGTGACGAGTATAATTTATAGTAAAAGTCTCTAAAGACTGAATTTATTAAACAGGGGTCATGTGTAACTCCCCCTGACTGGTCTTTAATGGATGTTATGGTTGTTTTTTCTTTGTTTATTTTTAATTGATTGGCTAAGTATTTTCCCGATCTGTTAGCATGTGCAAAGTTTTCCAGGCGAAGCCTTTGTACTAGAAACTGCGTTTTTGCGTCAATTATTTTATTTAATTCCATTTTAGTTTTCCTTATTCTGTTAAGGATACGTTCGTCTGCAGAGGTCTGCAGTTATCTAAAGCCAGGTGCCATTAAGTTTTTGGTGTAACTTAATGGCACCTGGCTTTTAATATAAAGGCAAAAAACCCGACTTTTATACATGGTTGTATAATTTTATAATATCCAGAATGAAGAAGGAGCCCCAAAGTTTTTATCCATCCATGCCAAGGCAGCCAAGTCTGTCTATCTTGAATGCACAACAGGAATTTCTCAACTAGTTATGATAATTAGCCTTGAAATCTACATGTACCGCTACCAAATTTGACTACATTTTGCTTTGCAGGTAGTTCTGCATCACTAAAAGTGTTTTTTTATTATATATTCATTTATATCCAACTATTTCACACATTTGCTCTGCATCCTTGCTCTGTTTTTACAATTTCTTAAAGGTGACTAAACACACAAAAGACCCTGATAGAACATGTGTGCTTAAATAGCAAAACAAGCATATTAAATATGTGACAGCTGGCATAACCACAGTACAGCCCTGAGGAGACATGGAAGGTGTTTAATCACCTGTCTGTTGTGTGGGTGGTACAATACCAAGAAGGAACACTAGAATATTCAAGTCAGAAATATCACAGATAAAATACAGGGTACAAACATGCTTGCCAAGATCAACAGGCTGGTAGCATGTAGCTTCATTTCATTCAGGCAAGGCAAGAGATGAGGTTGGAACTTACTTAGCAATCAGAAATGAATCACTCCAATTTGTTACCCTCTACATGAGGGCTCCATGCAACACCATTCACACAATAGTATTTGGTAGCACAGCAATCAGTAGTAGAAGTGATCCTTCTATTTGTGGGAGGAAAGAAAATCTTCAAACTAAAAACTAAAGTTTTATTCAAAATGTTTTCATCTGCATATGTGGATTCACTTGTTGATTAAATAGTTTCTGCTTCACCTTATTTATAACAATATCTGTTTTGCCATGAATTGCATTTGCATAAAAGTGAAAAAGTCTGAAAATATTCCACGACCTCACCGTTGCCTCTTAAAAGGTAGAAAAATATACTCAACCTCTGCACTGCCAGCGGTGCTGCTGAGGTTGAGCTTAATGTATACAGATGGGGAGTGCGGAGAGCGTGTAGGATGAGACGTTCCTGAGTTTCAATGGGCACATAAATAAGAGAGCAGCACAAAACTATCCCCCAGGACTTCTGTCAGTTGGCATCTTAACACGTTGGATACTAATGGGAGGCAATGCCGCATCACGCACCTTACGCAACGTGCAGCCTCCAGATGTATTGGGTCGTAAAAGGCAGACTGTAAGATGAAGGTCTGCAGTGTGACATTTATGAGAGACATAACACTAAGATTCAACTTTATACCAACAGAATTTTACATTTTCTGAAACAGATTAAATACAAACATATATTCCTATACTCTTTAGTGAAACTTTCAGCAAAATAGGCTGAAGTTCTGATAACAGTGGAAATGTACTAATGTAGTTGTGAATTGTGTTGTGGAGAGTATGACATTAATCTTTCAATTAAATAATAAAATGACCTCAGGTTCCAGTCCTGGCCTGTGACCACTTACTGCGATGCTTTCCCCTCTTTCTGCCCCAATTTCCTATGCTGTTAATAAAGACTACTAGAGCCATACAAACTTAAAAATAACAAAAACACAAATATTTAAGTCAGTTGTTAAAAAAAATACTGAAAATGTGAGTTTTAAAAAATATATAATTTTAGGGGTTTAGTCAAATTCTTATGAAGAAGCTTTGCACAATCTGGATAGAGGGAAAGCACATATATCACACATATCTTTCTGTCAAAGCAATTTACCTCCATGCAATATTGTAGTAATCCTCAATTAAAGGCACACATGTCATGCCTGCAGAAACAAATTTGGCTGTAGTTCTGTGCTGTCCTTTTTTAAAAAAAAAACCTTAAATACTGTTACACTCAACTTGAAAATAATACAAATTTGCTACTTCAAAGGAGTGAACAGCTGACAAAACTGTCAAGCTGTTGGTGGGAGCTGCTGTGTTAGTATTTGGTATTATCATTAGTAATCGACAAAACAAAAAGACATAAAATTATGGGGAAAAAAACCCACAAAACTTTAAAATCTTTTCACATGACATGTGAGCTAACATTTGAAGTATGAAGTAAAACAAGTTGTCAGCTCAGGATGTTTTTTTATTTTAAAGTGAAATCAATCCTGTGTCCATTATTAGATGGTACATCACTGTAAATGTTTGTAAAGGACTAAAACAATGTGAATCAAAGACCTTTTAAAGGAGCTTGAGGCAGGATTGAGGCAGGATTTATGAAAAAAATTCGTAAACGTTTTAAGTTTTCTAGTAATAAGGTCAAATGAAGCGTTCCAAACCAAAACGAATGAGCCCTCTAGCGTATCTCTCCTTTGCCTTGAACAGGCTGTGTGCTGCAAAATGTGCTGCAATGCTGGGGCCGAGTCTCCCGCACTGTCCTGCGGATGTGATGTCAAATGACGCTGCATGCGCGTTCTCCCCTTTCTCCCGTGACGGCTTCACTGTTGGCTGCAGTACCCCCAGCGACCGTTGTGGTGAAGGGTGGCGCTAGAGAGTCTCATTTTTAAAAAGGAGCCTCATGCTCCTTTAAGCTAGAACATACCTCATTCATACCTCCAATATAAAAAAAACAAAAACGAGTTCTAATTTTGTTAGGACGCAAAAATCAAAAATCTAATTATATTTTACTACTTAACAAATAACAATAGCGACCAAAACTCCAAAGACAGAAAAAGTCCACTAAAGAAGTAGACTAGATTCAATACAAATGAGAAAGTTACATAGTTTGAAAATTTCAACACTGTGTGAAATACCAGCCTGATTAATGAATTAACAGTGCATTTTATGTAGCTTCTTAGGGCTTTGTGTTAATTAGTAAACTGTGTTTCTGAAAGCCAAGTAGTTTTAATGCGTAATGCGTAATTATAACCAAATAGCTAGTTCATATCCATCCTACTAGCTGTTACACCACCAGAGTTTGGTTCAAGTTTAATAAAATCAAAGCAATTCTGTGATGTACTCTAAAGCTTTAAGAAACACAGGACCAAAGGCTGCCAGAATCTCTGAAAATTACTTGTGCTGAATGAACAGTTGAAGGATGTGAAGAAGTAAATTGTTTCCAGTCTTGCTAAGCTTTGTTGGCTGGGTGATGGACATAACCTGATATTCGCAGGAGGAAACTGATATCAGTCTCCACTTAGCTGCATGTCTTAGCAAGGTTATTTGGGGAAATTACTTTGAATTTTGGAAAATATTTCCCAAATGATGAACTCTCATCTCAACATTGCTACTCGGTCCTGATTACAACTATTTTGAAACTACCACTAGATGTAATAACCACTTTCAGTGAATATTGTTTCTTGTGCATATGCCTGGTAGTGCTAGTACATTGGGGAAACAGACTTCAGCAAGAATTCTTTTTTCAGGCTCTGACTATAGCTGTCTCATGCAACTTGCATTGCATTTTTGCTAGGGATCAAAGTTCCCGGAGCAGGCAGGGGTGGCAGCATACTCAGTTAAAATGACAGTGTGGGGTCAGTCTCCTGGAGCCAGCACAGCACTCCTCACTAAAACAGAAAAAACTCCACTTCATATACTAAAATACTATGGGATGTGCATATTCAGCATTTAATAACACTTATGGATGTATTGCAGAGAGACATAGATCCATATAAACATTCATTTTATCTCTATGTGAACATTAAAATTGTCTAAGAGACATAATGCATTGGTGCTGAGTGAAAACATTCAACAAAAACTACTAGAGTGGAGAGGTAGCGACAACAAATAAAGATTAAATCAATTTGAACTGAATTATACTTTTAATACAGATGTGATATAACCCTCCTGCTCATTTTCTATGGTCCCAAAAGGACCTGAATCTGTGCTTTTATCTTTTGCTCCTTGAGAGTTGAAAATTCCCTGGTGATGCACAGGCAATGGAAGAGCAATAACTGCTTTTTGCAGCTTCAGATCAGTACAACTTTTACTTGTGACATGACCGTGACAAAGGAGGGGTGATGGTGGGAGGGGGTGAGTCATTCTGAAAGTCTGTGCTGCTCATTTTTGTAGTTCATGGCGCTTTAGACACATTTTTTATCAGTGAGACTGTCACAGATTAGCATGGCTAGGAAAAAGATGTTTAAAAGGCGATATAACTACTTGCTCAGCTGTAAGCAATCCTTGCTAATGTTATCTAATGGTCGTAAATGATAATATTTATAACATTTCTAATCTGTAATTATTAGTAGTTAAATAAAATCAGCATTAAATCAGAATCAGATTTATTTCTGTGCATCGTCTCATTGCTGCATTATTAGTATTAACTGCAATATTAACATATTTTAGTTTATTTTTGTCATAAATGGTCATAGTAGGTCGTGGATGGGGTAGAAACAAATGCATTATAAGTTAGAAGGACATACACTCGGAAGCTGACCCATGATCTGACGTTAACCCCACCATAGTGCTTGTTAGTGTTTGAAAATAACAACAAAAATCTCAAAAGTGAAGTTTAAAACTCTGAATTGTACTTACTTACTCAGAATAATAGCTCAAAACAAGACTTTTTTTTTGTTACGTTATCTTTAAACTCACAAAGACTAACTATTGGCTGCAAAACACTGTGTAAATCCTCACCCATACGCATTTACATATTGGAAATTATTAATATGATTTGGTCTTTTTTGTTTTTAAAAAATATTCATACACTGCTGCACAGACAAACTATTGTAAAAAGGTGGATGAAGGGGCTGAAAACTTGACTGGAACTTCCTCCAGCCTTTTCAATATGGAAATTTGTTGCCTGTTGAAACCAGCAAACTTCTCTTTCATGACAGCTTCACGGGGCCTCATGAGACTGTGATGCAATAATTACACATTCTGTACTACATGCAGGCTTGGAAATAGGTTCAGTGATATTGTTATTCCGTGATAAATGATACGAGAGCCTAATATAAGAACATATATTGATGTAGTCTCCCCCTGCTGTTTTGGTTTACCTCAGCCTCATACTACTGCATATATTATTCCTATATATATATATGTGTGTGTGTGTGTTTTTTTTTTAAACATAGCTTGAAGGTTATACAATTACTGCTTGCAGCTGCTGCATTTGTAACAAGCAACATGTAAAGAAGCATCAGTCCATTGACTTGTGAAAAACAAGTTAAATATAAATACAAAGGTTTGGATGGGGGAGAGCAGCTGCAGAACTCTGGATTTGTCTTTTCTGGATGCACACTTTCGCACTGCTAACCTTTATGTCTGTAAAGTGTAGTGACACAGAGAGATGGAGCCACTGGCAAAGACCACACTGTAACAAAATGCTGTAAAAAAACAGTCAAATTCTGACAGTAGCATACTGTTTCTCATTAAAACGGTAATATACTGTAGAAAACAATGCATTCTGGGCAATATCGACGGGCAGTTTGCCGTTTCCCATAAAATACTGTAATATACCGTAAATAGCGTTGAATTCTGGGAGTGATGTTTGAATCAACAGAACGCTACTGCATTTCTAGAGGAGACATGCAGAACAGTTGAAGCCATCTCTGGACTTTCTTTTTGAGGATTATCCATCTGAATCCTGCACTTTATGAGCAAATCACACGGTAAGTTGAAATATCTTTTATCTGTCTGGTGATTACTCTTGTACAATTATTTCAATATCTTTAAACCGTGTTTGATCAGTAGACCTAAGCTTGAGGGACAGTATAGTAGTGTTGTTTAGCATACAATATAATTATTGTAGGTAAGTTAGTCATATTGTGTTTTTGTTTAGTTTTTTGTTTGGTTGGTTTGCAGCTAGAAGCATTATTGTGCCTCTATTTTGGGGATTTTGGAGTTTGTCCTCTATTTCTGTGTATTTTCACATGAATTGGCATGTTATTCACATGTTATTACTCTGACTTTTTCCTCTGGAAAACGTTTTGTCTTTTTGTACTGCTGTGGTGTTTTGTTGCAGCTACCACCTGCACTGTGAAACTAATTCCACCGGCCTAGCCGTGTGGCAATAAAAGGAAGTTGAGTTGAGTTTGAGTTGCATGGATATCTTTAGTGGTAACATTAACAGCTAACGTCAAAAGACTAACTTTAGCAGAGCAAGTTTAATCATAATTTTAAGAAATATTGAAAGTATGTTATGACCGACAATTTCTCTTTCACAAGCTTCTTGGAGACGTAAGTTTGTTTCTCTTCGTTCTTCATTTTTATTGCATTGAGTTGTTGCCATTTTAAAATTCATCTCATGGAACTAATATGCTCCGTACACTTATATTGTCTGTGCCCTACAGATGTCTGCAACAGTGGCTGATGTAGAGAAGACCCTCACCCTACCCTCGACTCCTCGTCTAATACTGCTCGGTATGTGTTCAGTGAAGTGACATACTGTATTTTTCATATCAGATGAGCTTTTAAAGTTATCTATATCCCAGCAAAGCATGACTGTTCTTCCAAATAGAGATATTTATACATGTCAAGATGCTTTCTGAAATTACTCTAATTTCACGTTTCAGGTGGAACAGAGCGTGTGACTGCTGGACGCTGGATGATCAGCCTTGAGGGTCATATCATGCTACTCTGTTTTCAGTGTACTACATCTGCAATCTACAGTACCAAGAGGAGGCTGCCTGTACACTTGAATTCATTCAAAGGTAAGACTTGTGTTGTCCAACAGATCTTTTTCAAAGCACTCATTTTGACATGAAATTGTAGGCTAAACCCAAGTGTTACTAATGACACTAATGAAGGTTCCATTCCATTACACAGAGCCAGGGTCCGGGTATTGTTAATGTTAACTCACTGGAAAAATTCTGCTACACTAAAAATGGAATGGAACCACAATGTATTAGTAACACCTCTGTTTCCCTGCTATTTCATATCAAAATGGCTGCTCGGAAAAAGGTCTATTGTCCTATATTCTCTCTTTCTCACATTCATTCATGTGCATCTTAAACCCTTAACTTAATGACCACTAAATATTAGGGTTGGGCAATATATTGATTTTATATTGATAGCATGTTTTGAGACAAGATTTTGTCTGGGATTTTCGATATCATGATATTGCATGTGTTGAGACAAAAAAAAAGTGTCGCACACTCTGATTCTATATGCATTTCTCTTATTTAGATCTTCAAGATCAATAATAGTGGAACACAGGCACTATTATGTAATATACCTAATAACATATCTGATGGAGATTAGACAAGATCATGCTCCACCAATAGGGTGAAAAAAACAATCGAGAAGCTTACAGCAAATCAAAACTCTTAACAAACAGAGTAACGGCAGCCAATTAGATCATTTCAAACAAAGTGACAAGAACCATAATGTCTCATATTGCATAGAGATTTGAATTGTGGTTAAGTATATCCAAAAAATGTTAAAAATATATATTTATGTAAATATCGATTTTTAATTGTTATTCAGAAAAAGTTAAACATCAGCTCCAAATTAACTTTATAAACCACATAATTTAAATATACAATAATCCAAGGTACTTAAAGGAAGACACTTCATGTCATACTCATTCAATCCATGAGGTCACAGAATTTTCTATTATGCATTGGATACACTGTCTGAAAACCCTGTGACATAGACTGAATATAGAGTATGACATGAAATGTCTTCTAAAGTACGTCAATTTATTGAATATTTAGATTATGTGGTTTATAATCTTCATTTAGAGCTAATGTTGAACTTTTTCTGTATATCTATTAGAAATCTATTCAACGTACATGTATTTATCATTTTTGGATATACTTAACCACAATTTAAATCTCCATGCAATATGAGCCATTATGGTTCTTGTCACTTTGTTTGAAGTAATCTGATTGGCTGTAGTTCCTGTCACTGTTTGTTTAGAGTTTTGATTTGCTATAGGCTTCTTGATTGTTTTTCCTCACCCTAATGGTAAAAAAAATATTTTGATATTTGATTTTGTCCATATCACCCAGCCCTATTTTATATAGCAGCAGAATATGTTTTCCAACCTCTAATCTCAGACTACTGTGTTTTTCAGGCGCTTCATTGGGATCAACTCAGAAAAAGGGACCAAGGCCAGCCGGGGCAAGATTGTCTCCAAGAAGACAGGGAGAGTCGTTCAGAAGAGTCACAGTCAACCCCCGTGTGTCCTCTCTTCTGAAGAACCTCATAGACTTTGAGTGGGATTTCATGTAGGTCAGTGAGATCTCTCTACCCAGGAACTTCACATCAGTGTAGCCACGGTTATTGCCCATTTTTTGTCTTTTGTCTTTCTCCTTTCTACTGAATTTGCTACATTAAAAGATGTGGCTATTTATGCTGTAGAGCACTGCAGAAAAATTATTGTTTATGTATTTTGTATTAAAAAGGCAGCACTACTTGCAATGGCAAGATGCATAATTCCTCGAAGTTTATTAAAAAGTTGATTAGTGTTCATTGTGTTCACAGTTGATGAAAGAATGGGCTGCCTTGTTCTGTTATGCACATTTGAAATTTCCAACTGTAATGTTTGTTTAAGTTCATACTGCCTCTTTACAAATAAATGTTGACTTATATAATTGATCTAATATTTTCTAAGTCTCTTCTTTTCCATAGATTTTTATTGCTGCATTTAAGTTAACTGAATCATTCAGTATATTGTATAGAATACCACGTTAAATTTGCTTATTTGCTAATTGCTAGTAATATGCTCTTTACAAAAATGACTGGATGGTACTTTATTTGGGATTATGGTAAAATTCGGTTGTTAATATAAAAAACAATATTGTGGCTACCTTGCCACTAGTTTACTGTAAATCCAATAAAATACAGTAATATACTGTGTTTTACTAGATAGTATTATAACAGTAATAAACTGTAAATTAGGTTTACAGTAAGCAAACTGTAGAAAAACAGTAATATACTGGCAACCCTGCTGCCAGTAGTCTACTGTAAAATCAAGAAAAAACAGTAATGTACTGTAAATCAGTACATGGTATTATTACAGTAATATACTGTAAACTAAATAACAGTAGGAGAACTGTAAAATTAACAGTAAAATACTGGCAACCCTGCTGCCAGTATTTTACTGTTAATTTACATGACAATCGTTTACAGTGCAGCTTTTGCAAGAGGAGTTGCTGCAGTGTGGGCTGCTGCGGAGAGCAGCCACAAATGCTACATGTGTGGTGATGCGTAATAAAGACGTGTCAGAATAAATAAACATGTGTAGTCACCAGATTCTGATGCTGATGTTCATTTGCTAGTTAAATATAAATGCCTTTTAGTCCCTAACAGACAACAGGCAGTGATATTGAAAGAATCTACACCAAGAAGTTTGACTATGGTAGAGAAATAAATATTTAATTCATCATGAAAAATTTAAATATTTATTTCAAAAGGAAAATATAATTTCCACAATCCCCCGTTTGGAAACAGGCACATAATTTTTCATAATTTATGTGACAGAAACTGATTTATCTGAAGTCAGATGAAATGTATTTTGGTTAAAGCTTCTCAGCTATGCCTCTGAAAACTTACAATAAGAAAGTTTCGGATCGCAGGGAAAACATGTAGAGTAAATATGCAAGCATAATAAGTTCAGAAAGTGGTCCACAGCTGTGACCCTACTTGATCCCAGAGTATAAAAAAAATGGTAATTTTTTATTTTAAAATCAGCACAAATTGTTTTACTTCCACTAATATGTTCTTTCCATTCTCTAAAGGCGTCAAAGATGGATGAGCAAACTTCATTCCTAGCAAACAGGCTAAGACCCTCTGTTACTTCACTGACTGGTCTGTTTTGTGACTGAAGCGCCAGTCAACTGGAAACTGATTTTACAAAACACATTAGATGGCAGGAAAACAATCCATTACTTTACAAAGTGTTTTAAACTACAGAGAGGTGAATAATTTTAATTGCCCAGTTGCAGTTCATTACACATTCATTTATTCATGTTTTCACTATTTCTGGTAATTACTTTTCATTTTAATTAAGGGTCATGCAGGAATGGAGTCAATCCCAAAACAAGCTGTTAGTCCGCAGCAGCATCAACTCTGATGACAGAAACATTCTGTGGTCCATTTGGCCAGAATAAACGGCGATTTTCTGTCAATAGAAATGCCTGTCAAATGTGAGGAATGCCTCATTCTTGAATTGTTACAGCAATGCAGACTGACAGGGCCTTCATCTCAGAGCTTTAACTCTTTTATCTGACACCAAGGGCATTTCAGATCAAATAACAAGGACTATCCCTGATCAGTAGGCAGAATGCACCACCCAGGAAGCAACAGTGTGACACCTGTCAATGGCAATGCATTAAAAGCATCAGTGGCTGACCGGTTATGAGCTGGGGTCTGTGAGAATCGGGGTTGCTGAGCCACCATGTTCTGGAGGCCTTTGATCAGCCTGCATCCCTGGCCAATCAGATGAACAGGCACTGAAGCAGAACAGAGCCTTTGAAGATCTCTATCATCTGTTACTGATAAGGTTATTATGTAGTTGCTCTTTGCCTTCAAGGCTGTAATCAAATGTGACAGAGACTGGCTTGTTGGTGCTCCCACAGGGCAGCAACGAGTTGAATGGCATCCGGATTTTGACGGGGGCAGCTAAGTTATCAGATGTTTTTGGTTTGGTTGCAAAAATATGGCAACCAACATGAAAAACCAATTGATATGCAGGGGTGGGTTTAGTGATACACAGCACACATGCTCTCACAGGTGTAGTAATTGGACACAAAAGATTTCTTCATGTTTAATATGTGATTATTTCTGTCTGCTATCCTGAAGGCTTTGCTGATGGCAACATCTTTTGCACATATTTGAGCTCATGTATGATGACACTGAATGCAGATCAAACGCAAGCAGAAAACCCTTTTTTTTACCAGCAGCTTTTCCCTTCTAGCCATCACAACCAAAATAATCTAACCCTGAAAGAATAACCTTTTCCCACAGGGTAATCAAAGCTTACTAAAGAAGGCTTTTATTTTGAAATGACAGCTTGAATAAATGATGAACTCCAAATAAATATGCCATACATGTGTCGTGAAACTTGAGCGTAGCTGACTGTAATGTGTTATTAGCTTCCCCTCAGTTCAAGTCTTATGCATAATTCTCTCTGCTGCTTCTCTGTGTACACGAATCAAACAAAATCAGTCAGATTACAACTAATTACTGTCCGTTTCTTCTTTTCAGTGCAGCACTGTAATCTGAATGTTGTTTAATCGCTTTTTGAAAACAAATTCCCCAAGCAGAATACTGAAGATTTATCAAAACGTTGGTTTTTTTTGTCCATGTGGTTCATGTACAGCTTCAACATGTTTGTGATTCTCCTTCAGCCCTTTCATATAAGAGCAAATCAGCCGGTGTAAGATCACAATGAGCCCACAGAAAACAGGAGAAGAATAACAAGCACAAAGAGGACTTCAGACAGAAAAAAAGAACTAGTTTCCCTCTAATCTTCTCCATCTCACACCTAAAATCCAACGGATTAGGCCCTGCACTCCTGAGCTCACTATCACAGTGGTGTCTACTGGTGCATGAAACATCCCTTATCACCTTCATTTCATTTCTGCCTTTTTATGCCAAGCATTCTTGCTCAGGCTACTTAAAATGAATGCCCAAGTGCAGAGCTCAATTTTTCAGGAGATTATTCAGATGGACATGTGCGGCTGTTTTATCAGAAAGGTAGCAATACCTACTTTTAAAAATAGTGTTTTAAAGAAAGTGAAAGGAGAAGATGAGCTCAGTTCCTCGCAGAGAGAGAGGGAGAGAGAGAGAGAAAGAGAGCAAGAGAGATGTTTGTAAAGGATACTGTTTGTCAGGACAAACACGAGTTTATGAGTGAAGCCAGACAGGGCAGAGCTGAAGGTCACCAATCCATCATCTCCTTGTTAAATAACTAAAATGGAAATCAAAGAACAATAAAACAGGGAATCAATAGCAACTGAAGCTCAAGGAACAGGCACACTCCTTTGACAGGGATTATCAGCGAAGCTCACTGGCTTTTAAATGGCAAGGGAGGCAGAGAGCTTCACCAGCAAGGCAACTAGCCACAGCTATTTCACGCACATTTCACTCCCTTCTGTATCGCTGTTCCTTGAGGCAATGACCTTTGCAGCAATATTTCCATAGACATGCTGTTAATGGACAGGGCTGACATATAAGAACGCTTTGCGAAGTTTGACATCAGGAATTATATAACAACCACTGTCATTCAGAGGGTGTTCAGGGTGAAAAGTGCCTGTTCTTTTCAGGTTTTAGACTCTGAACCGTTGTTTGTTCTCCTGATTAGGTAATTGCAAGTAATTAGACGATAATTCTCTAATTATGTCATTACAGAGAAAAAATCCTCTACATACGTTCCTGTTGGAGTGAATGGAGCTATATAGTTATTTAATTTATTTTCTGCACTGGGATGTTTTGACACCAGAAATGTCTTGCTTATGTATGTTTGTTTATTCAAAAGATCATGCTCATTAAAAGTATATTCTAAAGTTGAAACCAAACAAGTGATGTTTTGGGGGGAAATATACCCAATGCTTCAGGCTTCGGTTGCGTTAACTGTTTTAATATAATATTTTGGAATATGCAAATAAAAATGAAAAGAGAATTAAAACCCAAACGTAATGAGCAGCTGATTTGCACAAATAACCTTTGTTTGATGAGGCACCGAACCATCAAGTCATTTCATTTTCATGCTGATATACAGGGATGAATAATGCAGTTTGTTAAATTCTAAATTTCCGCTATTATAAATTAATCTTTAACTAAATGCAGCTAATTCAAATAATTTTTCATTTTAATTTTCTCTGTCAGAAACATGCTCCTCATTGCCACTGTGTAATTCATCAAATATATAAAATCCTCTGCTTCACAACTATGAATAATGGATAATCAATAGCAGTAATGATCATTAATAGTCTGCATTAACTATAATCCCCTGATGATTTAACTGAATGAGCAAGCAAAACAGGCAATTGAAAGTTGTGGAAAAACCCTTATTACCCCTTATTACCCCCGCTCCACATCTCTCAAAGATACACAATTTTTTCCTTTTCCCCCCAACTTTGCTTACTTTGTAGTGAAAGTAAAACTACCGCAGTACATAGGCCCATAAACTCAGACTTAACTCATTTTGGTTGTTTTGGTTTGAGTGGGTGGAAATGAGGCTCTGGAACCTAATTAGCAAGTGACATGTGGGACCTTTCATATGCTTAAACCTTTGACACGAGTTTATACTGTTCTCTTTGCTGCTGAAGTGTGTGTTGTAACGATAACAAGATCCAAATAAGCTTTCAAAGTCTTTCAGAAAAAAGTCTCACCTTTATCTATTAGGAACATCCACAAGGTGCTTCATAAATCACATTTCTAAAGACATGGAGTAGTTACACTGCTCAAAGCCTAAAAATACAAATAAAAGCAACAGTCAAAAGACAGTCACCATAAATGGCCTTTGAAAAGTGGTAGTAGAATCAAGTAGGTCATAAGTGTGTCTCCTTTTCATGTGCTCTTAAATTACTTGTTGCTCTTACAACAATTTTATGGACACCACTCCTTAAACATTCAAGTTGAGGATGCTACAGTTTAAGTATGTATTCATTTTGATTACCGAGAACATGGAAACTTAATTGCACTCATTGCTATGCGTTGTTACTTCACTAGTCAACATACTGAATATCAATGAGCCCCAGATAAATCATGTCTTTTGCGGAAGACTCCAAGGAAGGGAACGGCAATTGCTTAGTG
This sequence comes from Cololabis saira, assembly GCF_033807715.1. NCBI lineage: Eukaryota > Metazoa > Chordata > Actinopteri > Beloniformes > Belonidae > Cololabis > Cololabis saira. The sequence goes on from NC_084603.1 coordinate 6,479,704, forward strand.
CTGCTCCAAAGACACAAACATCTAAATTAGACTCTAGCATGTGTTAAATGAATGTTACACTATCAAATATTGCAATTGCAGATCATTTAGCAACAATCAGGTCTTGTCAAATCAAGTTAAACATTTCTCTTCTACTTTTTTCTTTCATGTCAGTACATGGGAAAAAGGATTGTTTTGCAAATATAGAGGAAACAAAGAAAAAAAGATGTTGGTTTATATTTAGATTCAGATTACCAAGATTATTGTCCAATATTACTCATGTGAGTTATGTGTTATTTCAAAAGAACTTTATCACTTCATTAGTCATTTTAAAACACTTTAAAATATAAGATTACAGTCATTCAATGTGATAAAAAGAAATTAGGTGATTCCCCTTGAAACAGCAGTTGGTGAGAATGGTGAGACTGAATATTTTAGATGCCTCCCATTCACCTGACTCAGAGCACTGATAAACAATGTACACAATTAAACAATGAATGAACAAATGTGGCCACTTGCACTGTTGCTATGTTAGTCAAAACTCAAAGTTTAACCCAGTGTTAAATGGTTATGTAACCTATGAAGTCTTGTGACTCCTTAATCTCTGCTTCTCTATCGTTGGTGCTTGTTATTTGGGTGACTGAACTCAGTTACTGTCTTTAAAAGATATCACAGCAACCACTAGGTGTCTCTTTTCCTGCATGTGTGCATGAATCTGATGCATGTAAGAACTTCAATGAAGAACTTAAGTTACCACCATGGTCCCATGCCTACAGAAAAAGTCCAAATCATCACCTCTCCAAAATCATGACTTACATGTCTAAATGACTTGTGGTTTGTTCAGATACACTGCTGCAAACACAAGGCATGTTCTTTGAGGAGAGAAGAGCCTTTTTCTCTTCTGGCAACTCTTCCAATAACAAACCAACATTTATTTTTTTTTTTTCTTAATGTACTGTCAACATTTCATCATGCTAATGAGGCCTGTTAGGCATAAGTCTTAAGGATTCTACAGACTGCACAATTTGCAGTCTTAGAAGGTTATTACATCTCACACTGTTCGACTTTGATCTGCGTAATCTTAGGGAAGATGTGAAGAATGGTGTGCACAGACTGTACGATGATGCCCCCTTGTGTTACGGGCAATGACCTGATGTGGCTGCATGCACAGCGGTAAATAAACAAAACCTGAAAATGAACAACTCTGGTGTCGCTTTTTTGCGGGCCAAAATTACTATAAAGATAATTGGTGAAGAACAATGTGTTCCTGGTCATGTTTCAGAAGAAGAAACCAACTTTGGATGTCCGTAACTATAATGCTATAATAATGTTATTCAGACTACAGATACAAATGTTCTGTGCAACATTTTGCAATGCCTTCATAGTGCTGACTTCTGTTACCAAAACTCCACCAATTTGGATTCTGTCTCAGAGTCTCGTAGGGCTTAATTCATTTTACATTTAGCTTTTTTTTGAAGGAATTGCTTGAGGTCATATTAATACATAATTTAAGTTAGATTTTAATTGGTTAGTCAGTAGACAGAGTCTTACAATTTCAGGCATGATCAGAAAATTAAAGCTGGCAGTCTGTGGTAGCAAGACCAGTGTAATGATAGTGAGACGGCTGATTTGGACCTGTGATGACGTCTATTTCCATGATTCTTTCACAACGGCCATCTAATGTCTGAGTTGGCCATAAATCATGCAGTGTGTAAGAGGCTGTTGGTTTATTTTAAATCTCTTCTCGTCATGGCCACTGTGGCAGGTGTCAGCATGCTAAAGGCTGTGCCTCAACTCCACACCTGCTCCTCATTCGGTAACCAACCTCAACCTAAGAGAACTCAGGTGAGACTTCCAGTTGGCGCCAGATCGCAAACTCTCCTGCTGAATTAGTGTCCGTTCTGGCCTCAGAAATAGTAGCGCCAAAGATCCTCTATACAGAACATAGCGCATTACCGTTACTGCCAATGGTATGAAATGGTATACACTTCCTGTCTCCTAAGTGGGCGTGGCCGCCCCTCTCCCCACATCGTTTTGGAACATACAACACTAGATACAGTACAACTTTCTTCCAAAAAGACTTAAATAATAAAAATAACAGTATTATTAAGCAAAGAAGCAAGTTTTATTTTAGTTTTAAACTTAAAGTTTAAAACTTAAAGTTTTAAACATTTTATCCGATGGGAAAACGGTGAGAGCCAAATCTCGCGAGAGTGTGTTGCTCAGACAGAGACAGGTCTCAAACAAAGTTCATATTCTCTTAATCTGTCGGTCTGAAAATTGCCATTTTGGTGTCAGAATGTTCAGAAGGTTTGTGGCTTTTGGAAAATGGGTCCCATATTTACTTAGGTTACTATTGGGCGAATGAATTGGTAATAATCTGTGCTCACGTTCACTTTTCCCATAGGACTCAATAGACTCAGGACCTACTTCCGGTCTCCTAAAGGGGCGTGGCAGTCACGTGACACAGATACAGGAAACCGAACCGTAGTGGGCTGTCTCGTTTATTGAACGTCTCTGGTAGCGCTTAGTGTTCTGTCTGCTATGAGTGGTTCCAGCCTAATCCTCTGCTCTTCGACTAGGAACTCCAACTCCAAGCCTCAGTCCTGTCTGTCCCGTTACCAGCCTGCCTCACTCCCCCTGGATCTGCCCGCCTGGTTGTCTTTGCATACCACTGCATCCCGGTCTGCTCTACCCTCCGTTGGCTTTGCAACCCTTGGATCTACATGCCTGGCCATCTCCGTCACCTAGCTCTGCTCGGCCTGCTTGTCATTAAAACCTGTTTAACCCGCCATCTGCCTCCTGTATTCCGAATTCCCATATCTGAGCCATAAAACTTTTCTTTGAGCATGGTCTGGTCTGATTTTGCAGCGAACTTGCTTGGATCCCTACTCTTGGAAAGATTAAAAACAGTTTTCTACTTGTGTATATTCCTTCCTACGGCAGAATGATGGACTTATAATTCTTTGTGCACAGTTTCCTTTTCCATGAAAATGACTATTTGTAAGTTCATGTGGTTGGGCAGCTGAAGCTTTTTACATGCCGATTGCTTTGTAGCCAAATTCTCAAATTTGTTTCAACTGCAAACACATGACAGGTAAGGATACTCACAAAATGAAGCACTGCAGCAGGTACTGTTTAGGGGTCTGTGGGTCTGTGATGGGTTTATAAAAGATGAGGAGGTTCTTTCTTTACAGCTCAAAGGGCCATATGGCTAACAGCAGTTTCTTGCTAGGGCTGCTGATCCCATGTGGTGCTTACATCTCAGGGCAACTGTAACATTAATGCCACTTCATATGTAGCTATAAAATTAGAAATTTAAAGCATCACATTATTCTAAGCATCCCTAAACTTTGATCTTATAGTTATTTTCGTCTAATTCATCACAACAGCATGCTTGTTTAAAACATATGATATACTTGTGGCCATCCTGTTTTCCTCGCACATTCACATCCTTGCCAGTTGTCATGATGATCGTTATTGTTCCTGCCACTCACTGAGCAGACTGTGTTGGAGTAGTCAGCTGCCACATTTACACAGCATGCCAATCATTGTGATAACTGAATCTTACTTCTGTGCGTGACTGAGTAACGGTTTGATGTGCGTACAGTACATTTAAAACAAAGGGGGTGAAGCTGAGGTGGTGGTGGTTTTCTATATTATACAAAAGATTGTGTTGGAAAATATTCTTGGGCAACCAGTAATACACTTGTGCAACACACGCGAGTATTAAAGTATGAGAACGTATTTGCTTTTCTGTGTCTCAAATCTTGAACATGTGCGAAGTAGGGACACTGTTTGTCAAACAAACAAACAAACAAACAACAACTTTGAAGCATGTGAGCTTGTACAGAGGTCACCTCTCTTTCTGTCTTTTGTGTAATCTGCAGTCTGGTTTGGCTCAATGTAATTCAAGCAGAAGGATGAAATAGGTAGCCTTGGAGAAACAGTCATCAATAGTTGGATAAACTGTGCCACTGTCTGAAGAGTTGGTACAGGTTGAGGTCTCAGCTAATCAACATTTGCTCAGTGGAAACACAAGGGAAGGCATTTCAGTTTACTTCGATCAAACTGAATTGAATTGAAAATCCTAGAAAGCAGAAAATGCTTGCCCCAAAAATGGAGCAACTTTGGAGTTTTCTTTGGCCCACATTAATCATTGACTATTGGTGTTGACTCTGGGAGAATGTGACTGCCCACACTCAGCTACATATCCACCAAATCTAAATCTACAGATCTACATTTTCTTTGCATATTTGGGCCTCCTGACACTTGACATAACCCCTCTCAAAAGCTGGCTTGTTACATGCAAACCCCATCTGGCACATCCAACTCATGCCATGATTTAGGTTAAAGGAGCCGTCTGTAAGAAATGTCCAAAACTGGTACTGCAGTCACTTTCAAAATATTGTTGAGCGGCGTGTACCCTCCCCCTCCTCCCCCCGACCAGAGGTTGCCAGGTAGGCTGCAGAATGCAGCAGGAACGTAGGCTGCCATGGCTGCGATAATTAGAGCCGAGCTGGCAACCCGGATGCCGAAACAATACTGACTTGGTGATTGGGAGATAGGTGGAGGGTGGAGCTTCAGAAACAATACTGACTTGGTGATTGGGAGATAGGTGGAGGGTGGAGCTTCAGAAACAATACTGACTTGGTGATTGGGAGATAGGTGGAGGGTGGAGCTTCAGAAACAATACTGACTTGGTGATTGGGAGATAGGTGGAGGGTGGAGCTTCAGAAACAATACTGACTTGGTGATTGGGAGATAGGTGGAGGGTGGAGCTTCAGAAACAATACTGACTTGGTGATTGGGAGATAGGTGGAGGGTGGAGCTTCAGAAACAATACTGACTTGGTGATTGGGAGATAGGTGGAGGGTGGAGCTTCAGAAACAATACTGACTTGGTGATTGGGAGATAGGTGGAGGGTGGAGCTTCAGAAACAATACTGACTTGGTGATTGGGAGATAGGTGGAGGGTGGAGCTTCAGGCCAAAACAAAAAATGACAACATAAACATCAGTTGAGGGCTGCAACTCCTCTTTTTAAACTGGAATATCCTGGCTTGAGTGCTGTTGTCAGTGACATAAGTATTTGAAATGAACATGATTTTTAAATGTCTGTTGACATATCGGGGTCATTTTATGATTCGTTTTATTATTGCTCTTACATACAGCTCCTTTAAGGCCCAGCTCATAAACATGACTGTCCTATAAATAGATGATCAGCAGATCAATCCCTAGCCCAATCACATGTTGAAGTGTGCTCATTGAGGTATTAGTGATTGTTGAGTAATAGGTAAATTAACTGACGTTGGGGATCAGGGAAAGTTACTACTTGATCTGAAGAGAAAAAGCCCTTTCAGACCACAGGAAGTTTACTAACCTCGAGGTAATGTCCATGGGATATGCATCCTGCACAAACTATAGTCTCTAACAAAATGAGAATCATAAATTGTTCCCAAAATCATGAAATAAATAAGAAACTATAAGACCCATTTTCTGCACTGATGTACAACTGGTTTTCCTGGAGCTTCTTGGAGGACCAGGATAAAGTGCGACTTAAACTCAAACTTTATTTATTTATATAGCACCAAATCATACAATATAAATGCAACACATGGTGCTTTACATGCAGAATAAAATAACAATCAAAAACACAATTTAAAACATCCCATACGACCCCACTCCCCACGCGCACACACACACTCACTCACACTCATACACAAGTGCACACAATCACACGCCCACACACACACACACACACACACACACACACACACACACACACACACACACAGTAAGTGGACTGGTGACATGGCTTAGCACTCACGATCCAGGTGAGGAAACACACTACCTATGGGTGGCCGTCCACACCGAGAGGCATCACCAGGTGCTTCAGTCTGTTTAATAAAATGTGATGGTCTACTGTATCGAAGGCGGCACTAAGATCCAGTAGAACCAAGACTGTGAGTTTGCGGTTATCTAAATTGCACCTGTTGTCATTTAAAATCTTTAAAAGGGCTGTCTCGGTGCTGTGGTTCATCCTAAAGCCAGACTGAAATTTCTCTAAAATATTGTTTCTTATTAAAAAATAATTTACTTGGTTGAAAACCAGCTTTTCTAAAATCTTACTTAAAAAGGGTAGGTTGGATACAGGTCTATAGTTATTAAAAATGCTGTAATCTAAATTGCTCTTCTTCAGAAGGGGCTTCACCACCGCCATTTTATAGGCAGCAGGGAAGACACCCGTCTGAAGAGAGCAATTTACTATATTTAAAATATGTTCCTCAAAGAATTCATAAAATGTCTTTAAAAGTGATGTGGGAATAGGATCCAAAAGGCAGGTTGTTGGGTTTACCTGGGAGAAAACTCGACCAAGGGTCCTCGCATCAACCAGGGCAAAACTCTCCAGTGTTTCCTCGGATAAAAGCAACTGTCCAGATGTGTTAAAAATGACATTTTGATGTGGTAAAAGACTGGACCTAATGTTGTCAATTTTACTTCCAAAGTGGTCTGCAAAATCCTCACAAAGATTGTCTGTTGGTGGTTGTGAGGATTTCTTAAAATGTACATTGGTTAAAAGATCGAAGGTGGAGAAAAGTCATTTAGGATTGTTTTTATTGTCTGTAATGAGTTTTGAGAAATGAGCAATTCTTGCCTGTTTGACGGTTTTATTGTAGGATTTGAGTTGTTCACGAAATATTTGATAATGTATTGTAAGTTTACTTTTTCTCCGCCTTCTCTCAGCACTGCTGCATTTTCTTTTTGATTTTTTGACTTCCTCAGTTCTCCATGGGGGTGTAGGCACTTATGTCGGGCCTGTCACTAGGAGAAGATCAGGATCCACCCAAGTCCATCACTGGCAAATAATTGATCATATCTTTCATGATCCTGCTGAACAAAACATGGAAATCACCAGGAGTAGTAGTTTAATCCAAAAGGTGAGATTCAATACTCACTGTGGTGTATGCTGTTTTTCATTTGCCACCATTTCTGATCTGCACCACTTTATTACCTCCAACTGGACCTGCAGTCAATGAGTAATGGGCTCATTGGTGTGGCCAGACCATACTACCAAGTTTGAACTCTAAACTGAACCTAAAAGAAGATTAATCTTAGCAGTTTTCAAAATCTTTTAAACAGAAATGTGATATATGGTACAATGTGACTTTTAGGTGCAGTGAAGGAGAGAATGTTGGGTTACCATTTCTAAACAAGTGTCTTCTTGGTTTTACCCAACTCGCATTCATATTAATATTCCTTGAGTGAAATTCCCAAGGTAGCTGTTGGATGTTATTTAATATCCAAGCATTTTCCATAAAATCCCCACCGCCAATGTGTGACAAACAAATAAATATTTGTTGTTTGTATGTTATTTACTGTTGGATGGCTTGAGGTGTTGTCACAGAACACTGCACCCAAGTTTAACATTTTTGAACTTCAGCATACATTGCCGACCCATCCTTGCACTGCTCAGAACATAGAAATTAATTGATTCCAAAGCAGAACGCAGTGCCCACCATGTCCTATCTGAAAGGCCCTTTAACGAATGACATACAGAGTTCAGGAAAGTCTTTGGTGCCAGATATATAGTCAGTCATTTGGCGAGCGTCTATGGAAAACAGATAGATGTGTTGAAGGAAATTAACTTGATCCAGGGACACTGTCCTGGTAGTAGCACTGGAGAATTAAGTGATTAGGGACGGAAAAATATGGTTAGGATTTAAACACTCACTCCCAAGACCAGTTGTTGTAGGACAGTCCCTGTGAAATTAACTATCAATATAATAAACTCACACCCTCCTGGGGCCTGTACTACGAAGCAAGTTCAACATACCCAGGATATCTTTTCCTTATCCAGATTCACTAACCCGGACAATTGCAATCACGCTAAGCGGTCACACGACGGTGGTTATCAACTCGGTATATCAACCCAGGTTTCTCCAATCTGGATATGAGCGCGTGCACATAAAAGGGGCGGTGTTTTCAGCGCATGACCAATCGCAAGCATGGAGAAGTCCGCTGTCAGAGCCGCTTATTTCAGTAGCGGAGAGCAAACAATAATTTTACGGAAATATGATGAGTATAGGCATATAATACAGGCAAAAAGCAACACAGTTGCAGCTGCAAAATGCAGGAAAGACAGCTGGCAAAAGATCGCTGACTGTATAAATGCGTAAGTTCATAGGGATATAAACATCACTGCCCCATCATTAGGGCATAAGTAGATCTGACTAGAATTACAGTTGTCTATTCTGTTAAATGCATGTGTTGCTTAGATGTATTCGTATGGCGTGTATGACAATTGTAGCCTCATTCCTTCAGCTGCAACCCCAGCGGAGTGAAACGCACATGGGAGCAAATAAAAAATAAATATAAAAACATAATTCAAAGCGGTAAGTAGGCTCACTTTCATATCTTAGAAGTACAACAAGTACAAGGCTTTAGTGTTTCTATCACTCTCTGTTTTAGGATGATATCAGTATACAAAAGCACAATGAAATAGCATTGACATTACTTGCAGCAAACAGAAAAAAAATGACAAGAAGAAGACAGGAGGGTCCCTGAATACGCGTTCTCTTCGGAGGGATCCTCTCACGATCCGCGCACCGAGCTCCACTGGATTAATTTTCCAGGAGAGCTGATTGGTCAGTGGGTGGTGCTTTTATACCCGGCGATCTGTATCTCGAACATAACCTGCTCCGGAGCAGGTTAGCGGTTCAGCATAAGTTACCATGGCGATGTACCCCGGTAAGAAGAGAACCACCGCCGTAGTCCTGAAAACCCAGGGTTAAACCTGAAGTTACTTCGCTAACCCCAAATCCCGCTTCGTAGTACAGGCCCCTGGTCATGGTCTGTGTACGGATCCATCTTGTATTTTACAGATTACTAAAAATGAACAAAAATATGATATTTCTTTTTTTTTATCTTGCAGTTCTTTGATTTCCATTGTCATTCACTGAGTTAACGGTGGCTGTCATTCTTATACATTTTTATTTGATCTTTTTTTGTAACGAGGCAGTAGTTAACAGTTGTAAATGTTCAGTATCACTGTGAGGATGATCTGTTTTAGTTTGCTTGCATGTTTGTTTGTTTTTTCTGAAGAAGCCTCTCTTGGAGCTCAGTGCTAGAGGCACACTCAGTACTGATAATAAACATTATCACACATCTTCACTGCATAATACTAACTTTAGCCCTCGCTAGATGTACACAAAGCACAACAGGATGAGACTGTCATGACTTATGAAGAACAGAGTGGCCCATTTTTTCCCCAACATAGAACATATAATTTGTAATATATGAAACACCCCCCCCCCCCCCCCCCCCCCGCATCAATATAGTGCAATTATGGGAAGCAGAGAAATTGCTCATGCAACTAGGCAATCCATACTTCTGTCACTTGCCACATCTCAAATGCAATCAGAGACACATTAGGGAAAGCTAGACACAAGATAATGCATTGTGTCTTTGTTGAAGCAGAATCCAATATTTTCTAACATATTCTCTTAGTGCCATGAAGGACGAGATATCCCCTCATTGTAAATGACTGGCTATGAATGGTTTCATTTTCACAACTAATGGCATTAATTCAGAGAAAAAAAAAGGCTCCCAAAGAAAAAAAAAATCATGAAGGATAAAGAGCAATTTGATAGAGTGTGAATTTAGTACCAGCAGCTTCATTTTTCATGGTTCCTTAAAAATCATACACGAGTGTGTAATGAAGCCAAGGCTTCATCAAAAACTTGGAGAGCGGTGAAATGGAGCAGAACTAAGCATCTGGAAACAGCAAAGAATAGTTCCCTCAAGGTGTTCAGTATATCCACCAGAGTGCATGGCCAGTTTGCATGATCTCTCACTGGGAAGATAACTGTGATTAATGTTTGCTATTTAAGTTCTTGTTTGTTTTCTTTTTGTTTCAGTGGTTCAATTTCTGGCCTCTGCAGTCCATATGTTGAAGTGCCTTTGGGCACCAGACTGAACCACACATCGCCCCTGAACGGGATTAAGAGAAGATGACATTTTATTTATCTATTTATTTATTTATTTTTTTTAACTTTTCTAATGTTGGTGACTTTCTGTGTTGTAAAAACTGAAGCCACTATGCAGATGCAGTTTAATACGCTGTTTTAATGTGGTGATTTGCATTAACACTGCTGATGGATTCATTTCTTTTAATTTGCTTGTCTGATTTATTCAGAGGGCTCATTAAATAATTGAACTCAACAAATCAGCACTGACATGTGGCTTGTTTTTATCAAAATTACTCATTTGGCATGACCTGGACATGAGTTCACTCATCAAATCCATATTCCATGTCAAACAAAGCAAATTAATTACATGAACAGGAACAAGGACATTTTCAGATTCTTCTTCATTTCTGGTTTCACCGTCAGTCATCGGAACGATGACACTCTCTTCTTGGCTCAAACTTTGAAAGACTACATGCAGGTTATGTTATGTAATGTTGCATGATGGGAGGAGAACCATGTTGTGGGATAAGCTTTCTGCTGCTTTTGCCTGCTCCCACAGTTATGTAGGATTATGACGAAAAGAAAACGGAGGAAAAGGAGTGCACACTTTTTAATATTGGCAATGTTTGGAGCGATGGCCTCAATATCTGGGTAGAGACATGTGTGGATGAGGGATTGGAGCCAGGAGTTGGGGACCGTCATGTGACCGGCTTTACTAAGCAGGATTTCATCCCCAAAAATTGTGACATTAAATTACACAATAGTGATGTCAAAGATAAATGAGGTATGACGTGACAGTTCAGACTGAAGGCGTATTTGGGGAAAAAAAACAAAGGGAAACAAAAATCAGATACCTATTAATTTAGTACTGCATATGAAAGTGACCCAGATGTGGGAAAAAAACAACAAAAAAAAACGAAATCTGATTTCAGTTGCTTTTGCCTGCAGTGTGAATATAATGAATGAGACTTCTTCTGAGATTTGTATTTTGGTCCACTCCTCATGATAAAACTACTCTGTCGCAGGTTTGAAGGGTGTCTTCTCCAAACTGACCTAAATGTTACATTTCTGAATAAAATTTACAACTGTAATCATCTGCTGGGAGCTGCTGGGAGATGGTCTTATAGCCTTTACCCTGTCAACTTCCTTGTCAAGAGTTTGTTCTGAGCTCTTAATACAACTCTCCCCTTTGTTTCCCCTGGTCCTTATTCAGAGCACATCAAGATACCAAACAACAGAATGAGGACTTTTCAACCTTTGGATAGTCCGCTGACTGATTACAAACTTGAAAACACCTATGATGCTAATTACAGGACACACTTGAGCAGTGGCATAACATCATGGTGATAGACCCTGGTGCACATTTTTTTGTGCCCCCACCCCTGGCCTAAACAAAAGCAGATATTTACGGCTGTGCACTTAAGTTTAACATGTCACTATGGTCAATTTTTTTCCTTAGGTGCCAACTAATTTGTCCAGTTCACTTTTGAACTATAGTTTAAAACCAGTATCTGATTTTCATTTGTCAATGCCCAGTAAATTATTTATTATTACTTTAGTTTTGATTTATTTCAGTGACCATTGTGGGTTTCTCCTTCTTTAACGGAGGCGTACCAACACAGCTGCCCCTTCGTGCTGCGATAACTACTGTGCATCTCTGAGTGTATTTATCATGTGGATATGTTGAGCAGAAATTGTCATTGCATTAAAGCAGTGATAGTCACAGATTTCCCGTATCAAAGATATTCCCTCTTGAAACACAAGACAAACATCTGCACTGTCCTTGACATTCAGTAGACTTACATAATGTGATTTATATGTCCTATTTATCACATTCATTTTAATATCCCCACAGTAGTTTTTGTTTACGTGAACTTCAACAGCACACAACTCTCTTCAGTCTGGTTTTGTGTTGCAACATGATTTTCAATTGCCCTTGTACCGTTTGTTCACCATTCATATTCTCTTAAACAATTAAGCAGCAAATTGAGCTCTGCATTGACATACACAATTGTTATTTCAAAATGTAATAAAAAAAGAGAAAGACAGGGAAGAAAACTGAAAAAACATGCAATCAACCTAACTACTCAAAAATCTTAAAGTCATCACTGAAACTCACTGCAGTCAATGGGTAAAAAAAATTAAATTGGATAGTCATCTCATAAAGTCTAGTGGCTGAATTTTATCCCAATTTTGGTGAAAAGAATGACGTTTCTAGCAGTTTAAAAACTGAAACACAATTTGCTTTGATATAATACTAGTCACTCTGTGTAGGTTTGGGATAAAGCTTAAAATAGCGATCAAATGAACAGTACAGAGCTAAAACTTATATTCCACGGTATACCATTCTTATCATGGTGACTGGCCTATGCTGGAAATATATATAAATATATATATTTTCTTCTATTACTATTTCTTTATTTTTTCATTTATATTGCTTGAAAGGTTGACAAAGTCAATAGAGCCAAACAAGGTGGCAATAGATTTTGAAACATCCGCATATTATTTACATTACATCTGTGGATGTGGGCAAACGTATCTCTTTTGTAAAGTCTTTAATATTTACAGAGCTCTGGTTCTTAAGGGGAAAGAGGTAATAGTCTGAGGTGAGGAAAGAAAAATGATAACTGTAAAAGCGATAAGAAATGTCATTTTCTATCAGCCAGTAATCTTTCACTGTAGGTTTAGGTGAAGGTAGCTGGGGTGCACCGTCAGCCTGGAATGGTAATTCCTGACCTTCAGTACACACTCTTTTAAGAAACAACACAAACCAAGGTTGAATACTGTATTTTATACAAAAGTGCACATTTTCATAAATTATACTGAACTTAAAAATATCCCCAGCATCACAGCAAGATAAAGTATTTAACTAAGGAATTGGACAATTACAAAACAATGAATGCAATCATCAAAGGCCATTTCAAGTTCTCGTCAACTGGCTTAAAACATTTTTCAAAACTTTTAGAAATAACATACTGAGTGAAAATCAAGTAATTAATGAACCCCTGCCACTTCATCCCCAGCTTTTTAACAAATATTTTGACATTCCCAGTGCGAGTTATGTGTTGGTCCCTTTAACTTCTATTATCTCCATTCTGCAATGTTGTTGTTAAAATCAAGCCTTTTTTTGCAACCTGTGACTCTAACTTCCTATTTTGGTTTAATTTGTCACGGTTAAAAGATTGGTTTTACTTGCTTGTATTGCATGCCTACATGTGGTTATAAGACTTCAGGCTCACAAATGAACAACTGTCAAGTCACTATGACAACCTTAAGACCAACCTTAAAATCGTGGGATGTGTTTTACACACCAACATGAATTGCTGAAATATGATCAAACCTGTATTTATATTCTCACGAAACAGAGGAAAGGGCAGGAGGATATTACAAGACTCATGTTCACTTTTAGTTCCAGCACATTTGATTAATGCTGTGTTCTTTCAGAGGTTGGATATTCCCTCCACTATATGGATTACAGTGATTTTTAAAAGAACATATTCTGATCTCAGAGAGCCATCAACACATAATACCGTTTTAAATCTATAACTGGGTGCACAGGGAGTAGATTCTTTATTTAGAATTAATTATTAGGCGTGACAATGATCAACAACATACCTAAGAGCTTTTCATTTCTGTTATTCCATAATACGGACCAGCACTTGTCCACACAACTAAACATACCTCTGTGTGGCAGCTGCTTTACCCTCTCAGACCAGTAATTGAGTTAGGACTTTGTACAAGTGCAAATCTAATTTTGAAACCCTCATTACAGTAAAAACCCATCCCATGGTTTCTCCATTAGATGTCCAGGGATACGTGGTTGGAAATCATTACACTACAAAGTGGCAGACAAACCCCATGGCAGAGTAGAGGGTGGGAAAAATTCAAACACAACTTGGTTGTTTTGGTGCATATTTGTATCTTTGCAGCTTCTCCCTGCTACATAAACTCATTCACGAGCCTCCTCTAGATGCCATCAGCTAGCTCACCTTATCCTCATCATGCCAGCGGCATGCAATGATATTCTATTTAATGTAGTGATCTTGGTCTAATTTATGACCTCCTGAATTACAAACGACACTATCCCAAACAAGGAGGCTGGAATATACATGATCCTTTTTGAGCAAGTTCACACTAAGGGGAGAACTGTCCCCCTCAGAGTCAAAAACTTAAAGAATACACATTTGGTCAAACAAAACAAAGAAGAATTTGAAAAGGTCCCTGCAGCGCCTCGCACAAGTGGCGGGCAAAGCTTTTAAATCATAAAACTGACTAAAAGGAGAAAAACCAGACCTTTACCTCCCTCTTGAAGCAGTCCACATGTCTGACTGAATCAAATTTTAAGATTGGAATGTGTGAATTTACTTTGTTTAATAAGCCAATAACGTGATGTTTTTATTTCTTTAAAACTACTGTTAATATTTCCATTTCACCACCATGGCTGAATGACTGATTTTAAATTTCTTTTTGAGGTTATGTTAAAATTTTTTGCATTTTCTTTCATTAGTCGGAGACAAAATTCAATCAGTATCTTATGTGGTATTTCTGAGCTACATTATGCATAATAACAGTAAGAAAGTTATATCTAAAAAAAAGGTCCAAATATAGAAATCAATCTATCAGCTAAATGAACAGAAGAGGGGGGAGAACTAAAGTTTGAAATGTGTTAACGTCAACCTCTTAAAGAGCATATTGCAGGTTGGAGACCCCTGTGAATCAATGTGTAGGAAAATAACTGAATTTTCATTGAAATATGCATAAATATATACTACAGTGACCTCCGGAGTTGTTTTTGTGAGAGTATTTTACTTCTGCATCTGAAAAAGCTGAACCGGATGTGACGTCCCATATGGAAAAGATATATATAAATTTTATAAAGTTTTTGTATCTTTTATCTGAAACTTGTAAGTTAGACATAAGACAGTCAAACCAGATATAAGATCCTTAGTAAAGTTGTACAATATGAAACTTGTATGATTTGGGGACTTATAAGAACAGTATATAATAGTAATTCTACATACAATATCCTTAGTAGATATGCGTAATATCAACTTATATGACCTGGACAACTATCAGTGAAAACTAAAGTCTTATAATTATCATAGAAAACACCTACAAGACTTACGCGAGGTGCCACATATATAAGACATACACATTAAAAAACAGTATAATCTTACAATACAATTTCATGGAAAAGCACAAGATGACTAAAAAAACAGGGGTTTGACACTGGGAGGTTAAAATTTTGCAAATGTTAGCATCTTCTCAAAACCAGCTAGCTCATTCTTTCTCAACTAATGCATTTTCCTAAAATTATTACATGGGTAATATTTCTTATTTAAGATTTTCGGACCAACTGCAAAATGATTTTGTATTCACACAGAAAATATTTAAAATCCCCATGGAAAGTATTCAATATGAGGCAAAGATATAGAAAAAAGACTCATTCTTTCCTTTCTTGCTATAGAAAGACTTTTAATTTTGCACAAGATTAGAATAACATGCAGTACAAAATGTCTCACATAAGAATACATGTGAATTTTGTCTTGTAACTAAAACTTCATTTTAGTTACATTGGTAATAGTTTTGACAGAAACGTTTCCTTTTCAGCTCAGAAACTCAAGATGAATAAGTGACGATCTTCACATTTAGTTAACATTGATTCACTTACAGTAATATGTGTTCAGGAGCTGGCATACAATCGGGCTGGACTGTGGACACTGAATATACATACATGGTCTAACTACCTGAGTAGTATTTATGGCTTTGTGAAAGCCTGTGGGAAAGTGGACAGCTGACATGTAGCTCAGTTGAGTTTTGATATGAGAACCTCTGGCTAACTTCTGCACTGTGCAATTACCATAGTTTCCTATGGCATATAAACACTGGTCACCCATGTCAATGAAGTGTGAGACTCTAAAAATACTCCCATCCTTCAAAAGCACAACAGAGTTGTTTCTCTGTTTCGTTTTGCTGTAGGTCTGACCATGAACGACTTCGCCATTTACAGCAATTCTCTTGTAGTACCTCACCACAGCATTTGTGGGAACCTCTCTCACTGAGTGGAGAGCAGCTTGATCCCCCAGAGAGAGTAAGCTTACACTTGGTGAACCAAGACCAGTCACCTCAGTAAAGTTTTTAAACTTGACACGCTGCTTTCCATTTCTCATTTCATTGCAGAAATCTTTAACTTCTGCAGGTGCATTTGTTAAGAACTGCTTTGCTAAACGTGGAAAAGCACGGGTTAACGCCACTCGTTTGCATATTTGTTGTGGTACAGCTTGACTACTTTTGACTTGTTTCAGGAGGTACCCATTGAAATCTTCAAACATGAAGGCTGAGTGAGCCCACAAAGGACCCCAGCGCACAACACTTTTGCTCAAATGCAGAAGTGAATGAACATTGAATGTCATGTGCTCTTTACCATACAGGGACTGCACACCTCCAACGAAGTACACTAATGCCTCATGTGCGTGACTTATCAGTTCAGCATTTAATGCAGACCCCAACAGAATGCTTACGCCTTCTATCAACAATGCCCAATGAGAGTGATACTTCTGTGGAAGTACGCGTTTCAGAACTGGCAAACTATAGTACAAAAGCCAGTGTTGCCACTCGTGGGCTTTCCAGAATTTGCGTTCTGTTAGAGATCTTGGAACTCGAGCAACAATACCTGGAGGTTTTATTGACAAGAGATGTCTGTCCATGACTGCTGTTTGTGCACCAATATACCATGGTTCAGAAATGCTCTTTGAATCCATCCATAAAGTTGCCATGTATCTGCACACACCAAGCAACACACAGTGCATGTAATCAGGGACCATCCCGTTGATTAGATCAAACATTGGTAAATCGGTAAGGGCAGATGGGCCCTTTATGCCCAATACAGTTTTCCCTTCTTTTTCAGCAATTTGTCCTATTTTTACTGTGGTTTTATGATTTCTGTCACTTGGCTTTTCATCAAGACATGTGTAAACCCTTGTGTTTCCTCTTCCTTTCCTTGTTTGCACCCCAGGGTGAAGGCAGACTCCACACCCATATTCACCATTAAACTGCTTAAAGTTCTGTAGCAATGGCCTTGCTACTGCATCACACACACAGCACAATGTGTGCACTTTAATGTGTCTGACTGACTGATCACTAGGATGCTGCCACTCAAAACCAACTTCCGAAAGACTGATACACTCCTCAACAAATGGTTTGAAGAAGCACAACATGTCTGGCTTTTTGGATCCAAACCATAAACTACATAAAAGTACATGGTTATCTCTACTCTCAGGGGGTATCTCATTAACACAACACAGTATTGGCCAAATACTGAATTTAGAGGACTGAAAGACTGGTACACCATCACAGTTGAATGTAAGGGATAGGAAATCATCTTCACTGTTTGACTTTAAGGTCTGATATAAAGTGCCATCACATATGTCCTTTATTAAATCCCTTCTACTGTCATCAGCACGAAAACAGAGATCGTGCATGCCCTGGTTCTCGAGAATATCTTTCAGCTGATCCTTTAATGGAATCCTAATAAAAAAATGTCCTTCCTGTAAACTGGCTTCTACTGTTGTGGATGAGGAACATGACACACATTTAAGAATTTCCTCTTGAGATTGTGAAGAACCAATGTATTTAGTACAAACTCTGCAGTAATGATGCCGTTCAAACTGATCAGCAATACCAGCTAACGGTTTCTCCAAAAAATACTTGCTTGTTGGAACTGCACTAGTCCCAGCGGAATGTAACTTAAGTAGTTTCAGCAGGTCTTCCATCAATACACCTGTAGTGTTGTGTCTCAGTGCAAAGGAGAGAATCGAGATGATGCTTTGTCCTTCCGTTAGTCCATGGAAGTGGACATCTGCTTGAGGGACACTGTCCTAAAATGATTGACAAAAGCAGAACTGTATTAAACCTTAATCTTATTTGGGTTGACTGTGCTAGCATAAAAAATAAACACAAGTAACAAGACATGAGGAAAAAAAGGGTGCATTTTGTTACGGTTTGTCAACTGACATTTAATGTTCAAAAATTTAATTAATCTCATACTGTACTTTGCCTCACCTGTACCATTGTGAAAGATCCTGCTCTTTGCTCTTGACTTTGGCTGGTATCATCATTGTTTTCCTGAGAAGGATACAAATCACCAGCTCATTACAGAGGGAGAGAGGGAGAGAGAGGTAGAAGACTGTCTAACACTATAGTTTTGTCTCACCTGTACCAGTGCGACAGGTTCTCCTCTCTGCTCTTCTCTCTGGCTGGCATCTTCATCACTTTCCTAAGAATGACACAAATGAACAACAGATGTAGTAGCTGTAGTTTAACAGTAAGAGTGAGGGACAGAGTGAGAGAGTGTTGTATAAAAGAACTTTCTTCTGACCTGTGTTAATGTGAAATGCTCCGCTCTCTGTGTGGCATCTTCATTATCCTGAAGGGAACACAAGTCCATTATTTATTAAAAAGATAAAATAATGAGGAAGTGAGATTGAGAAATAATAGTTGTAGTTTGACAGTGAGGGTGAGAGTCTGAGAGAGAGAAAGAGAGAGTGAGATGTAAAATACTGTAGTTTTGTCTCACCTGTGCCAGTGCGACAGGTTCTCCTCTCTGCTCTTCTCTCTGGCTGGCATCTTCATCACTTTCCTAAGAATGACACAAATGAACAACAGAGATATTAGCTGTAGTTTAACAGTAAGAGTGAGGGACAGAGTGAGAGAGTGTTGTATAAAAGAACTTTCTTCTGACCTGTGTTAATGTGATAGGCTCTGTGCTCTGCTCTTCTCTTTGGGTGGCATCTTCATTGTTCTGAGAGGAACACAAGTCCATTATTTATTAAAAAGATAAAGGAATGAGGGGGAGAGATAGAGGTTGGTACTTGTAGTTTGACAGTGAGAGACTGAAAGAGAGAGAGAGAGAGAGAGAGAGAGAGAGAGAGAGAGAGAGAGAGAGAGAGAGAGAGAGAGAGAGAGAGAGAGAGAGAGAGAGAGAGAGAGAGAGAAGTGGATAAAACTGTAGTTTTTTTCTCACCTGTGCTAATGTGAAAGGCTCTGCTCTCTGTTCTTCTCTTTGGGTGACATCTTCACTTTCCTGAGAGAAATATGAGTCCATTATTTCTTAACATAGATAGCAGTAATTCATTACAAAAAACTCAGATTACTGTAATTTAGTTTTTTGGGGTACTTATACTTTTATGTACTAGATTGTGTATTAGATTTTCAAATCTGTACTTTTACTTGTACTTAAGTATTAATTATGCCATGTAATCTACTTAGTTACTTTTAAAATCATAGTTGAGTACTGAGTACAATTTTCATTAATATCCAAACCTTTCACCTGCATTTTTGTAGCCAGTAAGGTGATTTGATAGCAAACAAGCCAATGAAAAGCAGGACACGAGGACGAAAAACAAAACAAAACATAAAAAGGATGTTAATGATTGATCTCTAATTGATTTTGCATTAAAAATGTAACCAGTTAAAAATGTATTCATGGATATTTAATCAATAAACATGGCATCTCATGTAATTTTGTTTTTTGTCTGCTGGAGACATTTGCTGAATAAGAAAATAAAAACTAACTTTTTTTTACTTTTACTTCAGTATTTTTCTAACACCACTACTTTTACTTGCTAATTGAGTAATATTTTAGCAATGTAACAGTACTTGTACTTGAGTACATTATTTTCAGTACTATTTCCACCACTGTTTATTAAAAAGATAAGAATGAAGGGGCGAGGTAGAGAAATGATTGCTGTAGTTTGACAGTGAGGGTGAGAGACTGAGAGAGAGAGCGCTGTATAATATTGTAGTTTTGTCTCACCTGAGCCTGTGAGAGAGGTTCTGCTCCCCAATCTTCTCTCTGACTGGCATCTTCATGACTTTCCTTAAAACAACACAAATCAACAACTTCTTAGAGACAGATTCCACACACTTCCCCAGAAAAACATTACAATGCATTTTTTCCTTTCCTTTATTGATAACTGGTTGGTATTGAACTACACTGTAACATAAAACTGTATGTTTTGTTGATATGTTGAAAACTGTACCTCTTCTACTACCTTGTAGATTACATTTGCTACCATTACTATCTCCAGTTAATGAACAAATTGATTAAGCTTTTAAAAATCATACAACATGAATGATAAGTCGGAGAGTAAAGGAACTGGTTGCACCTACATGTTGTCCTGTTGTGTGCTCTCCGATGTCTTTCAAAATTCTGTTGATTTTCCTGACGAAACAATGGACAGTAACTAGTTACCCATTACTGTAACGTTACCGTTACTTATGAGCTGCGTTAGGAGACATGTCATACCTTCTTTTCCATCTTGTTAGAGTACGTGCAGGAATGTTTTTCCTCAACCAGTCTCTTTCAGTTGTGTCAGAAGTAACGACTTTCCTCTTCGGCATAGTTGTCTCGTCTATAATCCATCCATGTTGTGAACCGCTTATTTGACCGCTAGAAAACTGTATATATTTTTTTAGCCATGAGAGCGATGATTGGTTAAGAGTAGGGTGAGAATATTAGGATGAGCCAATCAGAGGGCGAGTAGGGGGGAGGGGTAACGTATTTATCATTTGAATAAAGCAGAGCGGCAAGTCAGAGATTCAACCGTTATGGATACCACACAGAGTGAATCTATCGTTGGCGGTAAGTACATTTACTTATTTAACGTTATGTTGAGAGATAAATATGTTAATATAATGTATATATTGTAAGCTCCGTGTGTTTTCCGTTTTTTATTTTCAAAAAAAAAGATGGGAAACGGATTATTTTGGATTATTTCTCTATTTTTATTTTGTCATTTCAAAACAAAAAACGGATGGCCGCGAAGTACACGGACCGTTTTAGCTTAAATTTGACCTGCACTTGATATTCTTTTTTGATAATGTTAGCATTGACTGTTAGTTGAACACATCAAAATTTGTAAGAAATGTGGATTTTATCAATGACAGACTTGTGCATATCAGTATATGAAATTGTTATTTCATTCTATATGGCGTTAGAAAATCTTTAATCTTTAATCGCGGCGACGTGCACCGTACGGCCGCGTACGCTACGCCGTAGGCTCTGCGTTGGTGTAACGCGGAACCATAAATCAGCCTTAACGACGCGAGTACCGCTCTCATACCGCTGCTGAGAGCGCGGGCGCGGGCATATTATTATATTATGGCGCCGGCCAAAAAAAGAAAAAATATGGCGGGCGACAGACAACATGATATAAAGAAATGTTTCTGCCAGGTACGTGTGTTTGCATGTGACGCTGCAGGGAATGAAGGAAAAAACAGCCCGACGACACACCAGGCGTCCGCGGGGTCCTAGTGCCAGGACACGTATGAGCGCGTCAAGGCTGATTTATGGTTCCGCGTTACACCGACGCAGCACCTACGGCGTAGGATACGCGGCGACACGCACCGTACGTTGCACGTCCCCGCGTACCCTACGCCGTAGGCTCTGCTTGTGGTTTAGCTTACATTTTTGTTCTGATCGAGCTTCTTTTTTTGGTAAGGAATAATGATGAAAATAACACAGACAATAGATTGTCTTTCCACTAGAACCACTAAAGGTTAATTTTTTTCCCCAGTCAAATGCATGTAACTCTGTTATAACAAAACGGGGAAAAAAATCTTCTACAATGTTTAAATTATTTATAACTGATATAATCTCAATTGTGAATAGGGATGTTTTGTGGCATATGCCGTCAGCACAAGCTTTTCATAGAGATCCCTCTGAAATATATAGAGAGATGTGCTCAATGGTCATATGGGGTCAGACCAGCACACTGCAGCCTTTCAGGCCCATGACACTTTGGTTAAAGGTTAGATGAAGTCTAATGATTTCATTGAAGTGATATCATTCACCAATATAGGCCTACAATGATTTTTAATGTAAAACTTTGTTATATTGCTGCATGTCACATGTCCAATATGCTGTCCACGCGCCTCGTCTGTTTAGGGTTTTTTCGGTGGTACCACCGGGCCTGAAAAAAATTCTAGGGGAAACACTGAGAATATATAGAATTTTTTTTTTTTCAGAAACAATAGTTAGCATTTATAACATTATCTGTCTGGTGGTCTGTCAGCCATTTATTGATTGCTAAGCTAAGCAATGATTTTATTTATTTGATCACGTCAGAGCACATGGAGAGGAAGTTTGCTGTGGTGCAGTGGAGTGAAGGGGAGGATTCTGGGAAGCTCAGTGAAGTAAAAACTGATACCATTCGGGGATATGATGATTCAAAGATGGACCAGCATGGGAATCCCATATCCACCTACTCAGCCGTTATCGAATGGCGCCATGGGAAGAAACCACGAGGAGGGTGGCCTCACTACAGAGGCACTGTTGTTTTTGTCAGTGGTAAGTTACTGATGAAATTGTTATTAGATGGTTATTAGATTGTCTACTGCACTGATTCCTGAAAGGGCCGGTGAAGCTGCAGGTTTTTGTTCCAACTGTGCAGCAGCACAGCTGACTTGTTTTAGTCAATCAACTAGTTGTTTTCATTAAAGGTCTGAACCAGTTCAGTTGATTGAATGAAACCAGTCAGCTGTGTTTCTGCATGGTTGGAGCAAAAACCTGCAGCCAAACATAAATAGGGCAAGATTCACCCTGTTTTAAATTGTGTGCTAAATTGCCTGCTGAGTCTTTGCCACATTTGTTGTGCAGTACATATGATGATTACTTAGTTTGCAGTGTTATTGATACTATATTGTTCTCTAGCTACTCGTTTTGAGACAACCCGTAAATTTAAGTCACTGCTGAAGGAAGATGAACCTCTAGAGCTGACCAAGAGGGTATCAGTCCCCCCTCAAAAATATCAGGATGATTCTGATAACTCAACTGACACCGAGACTCAGATTCTGACTCAGTCATTGCACGTCAAGGTGATATCAATTTACTTTGAACTCTTTTGTGATTACCATATTTCTCAGTGAAATCATGTCAGCATATTGTGTAAGTGGTTTGCACTACTAGATAATAACCATTACTATCTAGCTTTAAAAAATGCACAGGATTAATAATTCTTGATACTGAATCTGTTGTCTGTACAGTTAAGCTGCTAAACGCCACCATCAGCTTGGTTTTTATTTTCTATGTAATTATTCTATTTTCCTTTCTCTGGACACACAGAAGTCAAAGGCTCTCACAAGGAAGGACCCTGCAGAAGATTTCCTTGAGAAGTACTGTCATTCAGAGCCTACTTCAGATGATAGAAGTCCGAGAAAGACAATATTTGTATTAAAGCAGGAGATCAAAGACCTGAAAGAAGAGAATGCTAAATTGAAGGAGATGGTTGTTCAAGGTATTTGTTCATATCACTCATTAAACCATTTGTTAACTAATACATTTTTTTCTAAATCACTTCACACTGTATTTACTGTATTATAGTGTACTTTGTATTGAAGAAGAATAATGATAGCCTTTTTGTTTGTTTGTTTTGTTTGTTTCTGATGTACTGTGTACAGATGTGCCAGAAATCCTACGGACCATGAAGAATATCCTTGATTCGGCTGTGCCTCCTAAGAGATCCAGGTTGGACCTTACCACACCACCGCTGCCCCCCCAAAGTTCCTATTCTTCATCGGCAAATTCATCGCCATCCCTCCCCAGATCTACCCCGCCCAGTTCCATGTCTGAGTCTGTTACTCCATCGCTGACGGACTCCCGGTCTTCTAAGGTGATTTTTTTTTTTCTTCTTAAGAATAAATAAATACAGTGCATAAATTAGGTCTACTGCTTGTCAGAATATCTTTAATGAGTATGACTGATCTAATTTGCTTTTATGTCAAAAGTGTCTTGGGCGGAACAAAACATTCGTATTTGATCCCTAAATGCTCACCTTGTCTCCTTGTTTAAACAGGTGGAGATCCATCCTGGGACTGGAGTCATGGTTGAGAAACTGGCGTGGACCTATGCCCTCAATGCAAATTCAGCTACAGTATTTGTGAGGCATCTGCTCACAGCAGTCTTCCCACTGGAGATACTGCTGTTGAGCAATCTTCGAGGGGGCAAACGAGGCGGAGGAGATGCTCGTCTACCACTGGACAAAAAAAAATTGGATGCCATTTACAGTACGTTTTCAGCTTTTTATGTTATGTGTTTTGCCAGTAGTCCATGCTTTTTTGTATCTCATGATTTCAAACAAGGAACCTAAAAGCAGTGTCATCATACCAACATTCTGCAGTGCCAGACTTTAGTAACAGTTGAGTTGAATTCTATGGGAGATGCATAGAGAACATATCTATCCAACATATATCTGTCGTATAACCGTTAATGAAGAAATGCCGCTACCAAATGGAAGAACATAATTCATAGAATATTGTCTGATCTTCCTTTTATTATAGATCATATATAAGTGTAATATTGATCTAATCATGAAATGCCATTGCAAGCTACCCCTTTCTCTGCTGTTTTAAGTGCCTTTGGAGTATCTTCGATGTCCAAAAGCAAATAAACAAATGAACATGTATAGATAAATCAATAAGCATTTTCTAGTCTGAAGTATATTCTTTCATGTGATAAAGGCATTTCTTCATCAAAGGTCATATAGTGTGATATCTTGCTTTTCAGTGAGCCTCTCCATTTATCTTTCATACGCTACTATAGAACTGCTACCAAGAGAGTCTGGCACAATTTAACATTAATATTATATAATGATCCTTCCTTCCTTCCTCAGACTACCAATTGCACTAAGATGGTATTTGTGTGTGTGTATGTTCATATGTAGGTGCAACTCTTGAGAGGTGGCCTGGGACCCAGCTCTCCAGCATCGGAACCACAATCAATGGCAAGATCACAGAGCTCCGGACCAAAAGTAAAAATGTTGCTGTGTCCACAGCATCATCTTAAATTGTTGTTAATCTGCTTGTTCAATCAATACTATCCCCCTGGAAGTTAAGTTCTTTGTTGTTATTATGTCACACTGATTTGTTTGCACTGTAATAATTGTTCGCTGCTAATAAAGTCTGTTAAATTCAAAAGTTTGTCTAACGGCCATGTTTTCAGTATTACAGATATTGAAAGACTGAATTTACAGATTGCATTTATGTAACTGGAAGGGAATTGTAATGGTATAAATGAGTTGTTATAGATTCTGACCAGGCAGTCTGTGCTAGTTTGTAATTTAGTTTGATCCTATTTCAGTGTCAGTATAGTGTCAAATGAAGTCATGTCACTTCAATATGTGATTTATATGTTTTTGGCTATGGACACATGTATGATTTTGTATGAATTCATACATAAAAAGTATGTATTTTATATACTGCTATTGTAAGTTTCATAGACTAATATATAAGAATTATTGTAGAAAAAATATAAATAAAATATAGTTTACGAATACATTATATCCCATAACATACAAAAAATGTATATGTAATGCTACATACTCATATAGGTTTTTTATACTGGTTTTAGTCATTTTAATTAGATGACATATAACAAACTTATATAAAACATAAAAAAAAGCATAATTCCCTTGCAAATTTTGTACACTTTACATACAGAAAACCTGCATATAATGTTATGTTTCCATATAAGAAAAGCATATGTCTTGAAAACTGACATATAATTAAAAACTACAAAGATTATATGAAACATGTATGGAAAACATAATTTGCTGTTCAATTTCCTTATAGACCACATACATTATTTTTACTTGATTCATACATAATTCTTTTTATTATCTTGTATGAAAAGAATGCAAAAGAGGCCACTTTCAAGAGTTTATCATAGTATGGGACTTATAAGTCTTATAAGACACACAATATATGTAAAGCCTAAAGATTTACTACTGTAGGTGATGTAAACTTCCTGTAAGTTTTTTATATATCT
Organism: Cololabis saira; assembly: GCF_033807715.1. Lineage (NCBI taxonomy): Eukaryota > Metazoa > Chordata > Actinopteri > Beloniformes > Belonidae > Cololabis > Cololabis saira. The sequence goes on from NC_084603.1 coordinate 6,505,475, forward strand.
TTTCCATATGGGGTGGCACCAGGGAGCGCGGTGAATTTCAACAATAGGAAAAATAATGGATCTTAAAGCGACACTACGTAACTTTTCCACCTTAATATCATATTTCCAGAGTCATTGTGATGGTACATCAACTTCCAACAGGTTTAATGACACCTCTGTCATGGTATGAGGGGGTCTGTATCACCTTCACTGGCACTATGTAACTTTGAGGAGCATGGTAGGAACCCTGCCACACTAAAAAACTACAAATCGTTACGACTTTGACTGCTTTACGGCATACGTCACTTCCCCCTCCTTCCCGATTCGCAGTCGAGACGAAAATGGGCGGGGCTTGGAGCTCAGAGCTCCGCAGAAGCTGTTGCTGCGTTGCGGCTGCAGCAGCTCCACACAACAGACGTGGGGAAAAGATCCTAATGGTTTAACTTTTCAACGGTTTCCTGCTCGGAGGCAGAACCACGGAGACCAAGTATCTGATATAACAAAGTAAAAGAGTGAAAGAGTCGTCGGCTCGCTTTGGATCGCGGCTGTAAAGACCAAACACCGGCTTCCACACAGTAAAGCCTGAATTATGGTTCTGCGTTAAATCGACGCACTCCTACGGCGTAGGGTACGTAGTTTTATTCCCCACTTCGCCAGCTAAACGCAGTTGCTGGCCAGCTCTCTGCGGTGCAATTAAGCCCAATCTTCAGATAAAACTAGTTTGTTGAGGAAAAAATATTAACTCTTATTTGTAGCTGCAGAGGAAAAAAATAATCTCACGAGGAAAACAAAAATATTGCTCACGCCTCGGAGCCTATTCACCATAATATAGCGGTCAAAAAAAAGAAAAGAGAAGTAAGAGGGATACAAAACATGTACTGTATGTTGTACTATTATACAAATTTATTGAAACACATGTGTCTTTAGTAGGGATTTCATATGGATCCAGACCGTTAATAATCATTATTTTCTCAATATACCGCTCCCTGGCTTCCTTGTTTAAGGTATCCCGGTAAATTCCAGTTCCTTTCCAGCAGTTTAACATCTTTTTTTTTGCGTTCCGTCTGTTCACTTGGTGAAACAGAAAAGCATCCCGTCTTCTATCCAAACAAATGCAGCGACGGGACAGGAGTTTTCCGGCAGTACGCGCTGGTGCTCATGGGAAACGTAGTGTTCTTTCTGGTAAAGCACTACCGCTTTTGTCCAAAAGATGCCGCCAAACTCAGAAAAGCTGAAAGTTACGTTGTGCTGCTTTAATGTTAGTTGTGACACTGAAGAGGTTGTGAATGTGTATTCACACCAATATGACGGGCTACAGCCTTATAATTACGAACCCGTTAGGCCCCCCACGTTCTTTTGATTGACAGCTGAAACTCGCTTTTTAAAAGGCTGATTTATGTGTCCGCGTTACACCAACGCAGACCCTACGGCGTAGGTTACGCGGCGACGCACCGAACGCTGCGTGCGCCGCGTACCCTACACCGTAGGCTACGCCATCAATTTTATGCGGAACCATAAATCCGCCTTTGTACCGCGTTTGTACTTTCTAAACAGAAAACAGGCTTATTATCTTCTCTTTTTTCTGATTAAATGCATCCGAAATAGCCAGGTATTCGTCTGCGTTTTCGACCACATTCATAAGCATTCCAAACCTGTAGATCATCTGGTCTTCCGGCCTTCGGGCCGCCTCTGCGGCGCAGCTTTCCCGGGAGCGGCGTCTCCTTCTCGGTAACGAGCTCGAGTCCCCCCGTGTCCCACCACGGAGCTGCCGCGTTAAATCGATGCAGCCCTACGCCTTAGGGTACGCCGTAGGCTCTGCGTCGGTGTAACGCAGTAAACGGCTGTCCAGAGCAGAGACCATTTATTTAATAAATAGCTTGGAGGACAGATGGTGGATCATCTGTAGTTCTGGGTTGCACGTTAGACGTCAGACTCACAGCAGATTTGTTGTTGTTTTGGAGCATAATGTGACGTTCGAAAACGCAAAACTGCTCTCTGTCTCCGTCTACATGCATCTACATAAACAGAGTTTTCAAAAATCTTCACTTTGCCCAGAGTTTTTTTAAACATTCGTTTATTTGCGTTTTCATGTGGATGACAGGCCCAAACGTAGGAAAATATCTTCGGTTTAGCAGATACCCGGCTACGTGTGTACAGGGTCTGCACAGTCAGATGGGGCAGAGCTGTGGAGACGGCTCCCTGGTGCTGCGTCATATGACGCGGTGTATGAAAAAAAAAGCGTTTGTAGGAGCTTGGCTAAAATCAGCCACTTTTTCCTCTGAATACGTGCCCTTATGTCTTGTAAAACATATTAAATCCTACATTAACTTCTCACATAGTCATTTTCACATAAGGTCAGGTATAATTTTTGAAAGAATTCTAACCTGCAATATGCTCTTTAACAGCTCTAGGACTGGCTGAGGTGCTACTTGACCCTTGACCCTAACGTGGGCGTTAACGGCCCTCTGGGGCAAAACTCAGCTGCTGCCTCTCTTCACTTCACTTCTTACTACTTCTTACCTTCTTTAAACATCTTACATTAACTTTTTTTTTTAATTTTGATTTCTTATTGTAATTCTTTCATGGCTCGTTCTGAGACCTGCTTAATTTTCTTTTCAGAGAGTTTTGATTTTTTTTATATTTTTCAAGCTAAGTTTGAGTTTGATTTTTGACCTTGCTTTTGGTTTGCATCTCTCACCACATGGCAAGAAGAAACTTTGGTCTAAACTTGTTCGGCCAACAAAAACCTCACAGAATTTCCACTTGTCAACTTGAAGGCGAGAAGAGGGACCAACCTGAGACCACATCCATCAGAAGGGCACAGTTCGCAAGAACAACTACAATGTCACCAGGTCATCGACATCTGACTTTGGGGAAATCATGGAAGTCGGCCTTTGTCTAATTCAGCGTACAATTTTGACCTCCTTCTCTCTGCCCACTAACATTACATTTAGCAGATGCCTTTATCCACAGCGACTTACAACAGAGAAATACAATAAATCTACAGTAACATAGGAGAGGCGTCAATAGGTAAAAAAGTGCAGGGTTGAATGCTGAAATGGTGAATAAGAGCTAAACTTTGATGAAAAAGCAGGCACTGAAAAAAAACTGCCGAAAAATCAAAGAAATCGCTTAAAAAGTCAAGTTAAAATTTGATGAAAATCATAAAATATAGCTCACACATTTGAAAACACTAAAGAGAAGGGAAGAAGAGTAAAACATATTTTTTAATTGCTAAAGAAGGTGAAATTCATCCAAATAAAGATTAAGAGGAATTCAACAAAGAGGAAAGGAAGGCGAAGAGGAGGTAGAATGAATCTTAATAGCAGGAAGATGAGGAAGGGATAGTGGACAGAAATACAGAAAGCACAGAAAAGCAGACATGTATATATGTTGAAAGACATGAATTGTGTTATAATTACAGTTTCCTCTCTGTTTCTTTTTAAATGTTACCTGAAACCATATATATATATGTATATGTATATGAATAGAGTGGATATATACTTATTATCATGTGCAAGCCACTAAGAGAAATGTAAACAAGTACACACTTGGGAGGGGGGGGTACATTTTTGCTGAATGCATTGGTATGAGTTTAAAGTCTTCTGACTGGTTTAAAATGTGAATGTTCCCACTAGCTGAAAGTATGTAAGTAAGTAATAAGGTCTGACTGATTTGAAGATGTCCCCATTACCTTCCAATGGGCCTCAGGTTTTGAAGGTCCTGGAATATTGTAAAAAGTTTAAGGATTTGAAGTACCAAAATAATTCACATTACCAAGCTGAACATCTTGATATATGAAGGGCTGAAATAGCTTAACAAATGCGGAACTAGATAGCCAGTGAAAAACAGCGGAAGAAGATGAATAATAACGAAGATCAGGACCACAATAGGTTGAATCCTGACTCAGCATTCAACCAGTAAGTGCAAGTTAGTGCCACTAAGAAGAACCCTCAAGTGCTCGGGAAGTTGAAAGGGGAGAAGGCCAGTTCACAACGGAAGGTGTTCTTGGAAGAGGATAGTTGTCAACACCTTCTTGAACATAGAGAGACAGGATTCGGCTCTTGTGGCCACAGGTAACGACTGAGGACCGATGTGGGAGAACCGTCTTGACTGAGATCATCTTGTGTGAGGAGACGTAAAGGCTAGCCTGTGTTCTTGTAAAGAGGGCAATGCGTGTGAAGGGGTGTAAGCTTTTACGATTGAGTTCATATAAACAAGGACCCCGAGATCACCCTGTAGGCAAGTGACAGGGACTCATTTTCAGGACACATGTAACACAGTGCACTGGGAAACGACATTTTGTTGCCTCTGGCAGAGAAAAGCAAATAATGATACAGTTTAAAAACTCAATGAACAGAGGCGTGACTTGTGCCCGTCTGGATTGATCTGGACCTTTTACGCGCATTTCCACTATCGGAGGTTCAGGGTACATTTTTTTTTACCAGGAAGACCCCTGTAGGGTGGCCTTCAGGAATCTTTACGGGGCCAAAAAATGGCCCTGTAGTAGGAGAGGGCCTAGAGGGGCTACCTGGTGGGTGGTCTCTGCTGATTGGGTATTCTAAAAGCAGGAAATTATATTTAGCCATCTCACGTGAGCTTAAATCATATGACCAAAAATCATTTAAGGATTTTTACCAGAGACATCATGCTACAAGTACACTTGATGCAGTTGGAGTACATGAAAAAGAAAAGTTGGATGGACCGACGAGTGGGCTCAGTTCTTGCCGTCAAATTACACCAATATAGAGGCCTGGCGGGCGGGGGGGGGGGGGGGGGTTCTTTTAATCTCAATCGCTACAAATGTGGCGTATATTTAAAAAAAAAAAAAAGCAAGTAACATCCGTGGGTTACACGTTTCTTCTTCTTTTTATTCTTCTGCTGGCTGTTTGCGAGCTGCAAAAGATGTGCATTACCGCCATCTGGAGCTTGGTTTCACTATTTTTTCAGTCAAAGGTTGTGCAGCGCTACAGTGTAATGGTAATGGAAACACGCTGGCTGAAGGGGCCGGGGGAGTCGGTCGGCCCTGCAGATTTACCCTGAATTTAAGTTGCATATTGAGTCAGGTATGGTCTTATTTTTTGAAAGATGTAGAAAGCGAGAAAAAGAAGAATTGCTGCACATCAAAATATTGCATCCACGGGATGAGGCACCAGGATGCTGGAGCGTGTTGCCTCTCTCATCAGAGAAATAAGACTTTCTGGCATCCTGCTAGCTCATGCTAGTGACTCGGGTATTATCCAAAAGTTAATTGAATAAAAATATTATTTTGATATTACTTAGTCACATCAGTTAGAACCAATCAAACGTTCATATTAAATTCATATTAAACAGACTACATTAGAGATCTGTTTGGGGAATTGTTGCAAATTGCATTTAATGTTTGTCTACTCAGCCACAGCGTTCAGAAATGTATTTATCTAGGTGTCATGTAGACAACCACAATCGGCTCAGAGATGAGTGAGAGATACCCAAACCGTCATCCAGCTCCCTCTGGAAAAAAAAAAAATGTAGCTTGGATTCTGAGCATAGTGAGGACTTGTACTGGTGCTGGCATGGCACCACTTCTCCCAGTCTCACCATGTAACTGGGATCAATTCAGGGCAGAGATGCAGAGGGGTTGTTCTTGGTACCCAAATCAGCTGTTAATCCAGTCGTCTTCGTGGGCCAACAGGTGAGCATAGTACCTGAAGACACGCTCACAAACCTTTCTATTGGCAATGTCTTCAAGTTGTGCCAAAGCTGCTGTTGTTGCGCAATTATGCACAACTTCACACAATCAGTTTTAGGAAACATATTTAATTACAGTATCTAACCTTGTTGATTTTGGAACTTTTCTCATGTGACTTGTTTTTAATCAACATGATCATCCAATATTGTTTTCTTCTCAGTGATACCATTTAATTTCATGTGAGCTCATGAGAGTTAACATCTGGACGTGACAGAAACAGAAAACTCATCAGTTGTGGCAATAACTGTAAGACATAATATATGTGGAAAAATAAGATTATAAGTGGTTTTGCTTTGTTTTTTTGTTTTTTGTTTTAATCATAATTGCTAAAACACATGAAGAAATATGTTTTCCAAATCCTTCTCGACTTCAATAAATTTAGGAGAATAAAATTTGGTCTATAATACCGAGTCTTACTACTGTATTTTATAGTCGGCATAGTCAATTGACGTAATTTGTGTGGCGGTATGCACATTTTCAGGGCAGGTAAAGAAATTGGTGTGGCCGTACCGACAAATCCACACAGAGTTCATTTTAGTACATCCCTACATGTGGGTGGAATATTGTGTACACACCATTAGTACTCAAGGCCCCAGATCCTTAAGATTCAAGTAAGTTTGGAGCTGATTCCAAAATGTAGGTTGATTGCATAATTAGAGTCCTTTCTTCTTCTCCCCATTTCAATTCGGACTCAATACAGTCAAAAGAAACAAAAATTGGGAGCGAAGACTGTAATTTCCAGAGCTTTAATGAAAAATGTAAGTCTGTAGGTAGGATGATACAACGGTGAGTTAAAGCTTAAAGATCTGTAATGAACCTCAGCGCTCCATGGTAGACTGCATCCAGTGTACGTAGACCACATCACCATAGTCCGACATAGATGTAGAGGTGGCAGAGGCAAGTCTCTTTGCCCTTGACAAAGGTCATTTACACATCTGTGAAGGCAGCATTAAGTCAAAAAAGTACAATGCAATTCAAGAGGAACATATGCTGCTGACAAGACCACATCTTTTCAGGGGACTTTCATGCGTTTTTTAATAGGACAGTACAAAGCCACATCATGAACCTTTTTCAAAGGAATGGTCAAGAAGGGGGTATGGGTACTGGACTGACCACCTAGCAGTCCTGACCTGTCCCCAACAGAGAGAGAGAGAGTGTCAAGAATTTAAAAAATGAAAAATTAGCTGACGACAACCCGCCCCATAGCATGTAAGCTATGTTTACAGAAATAATGAGACAAAGAATTCTCAACATCAAAACATCTTTTAAGAGCTGTGATGAGGAATGGTAATATATTTAATTGGTAAGAACTTGACTTTCCAGCTTTCAGTGGAACGTGCTGCAAACCTAAAAAGCAAAAATAAGCTAATATTAAGCAGGATGGTGTCTTGGTGGTTAGCACTGTTGCCTCACAGCAGGTGTGTTCCTGGAAACTCAGAACAGGCCTTTCCTCAGGAGTTTGCATGCTTAACGAAAATTTCGAATCAGCCAATCACATGGCAGAAACTCTATGCATTTAGACATAGTCAAGGCGATCTGCTTCAGTTCAAACCAGCATCAGAATGGGGAAGAAAGGTGATTTAAGTGACTTTGAACGTGGTATGGTTGTTGGTGCCAGACGAGCTGGTTTGAGTATTTGAGAAACTGCTGATTTTCACGCACAACCATCTCTAGGGTTTACAGAGAATAGTCCGATAAATAGAAAATATCCAGTGAGTGGCAGCTCTGTGGGTGCAAATGCCTTGTCAGAGGTCAGAGGAGAATGGCCAGACTGGTTCGAGCTGATAGAAAGGCAACAGTAAGTCAAACTCGTACAACGGAGGTGTGCAGAAGAGCATCTCTGAACAAACAACACGGCGAACCTTGAGGCGGATGGGCTACAGCAGCAGAAGACCACACCGGGTCACTCCTGTCAGCTAAAAACAAGAAACTGAGGCTACAATTCACACAGGCTCACCAAGATTGGACAACAGTAGATTGGAAAAACATTGCCTGGTCTGACGAGTCCAAATTTCTGCTGCGAAATTCGGATGGTCGGGTCAGAATTTTGCATCAACATGACAGCATGGATCCATCCTGTCTTGTACCAACGGTTCAGGCGGTTGTGGTGGTGTTAAAGTGTGTGTGTGTGGCGGGGGGGGATTTTCGTGGGGCACTTTGGGCCCATTAGTGCCAGCTGAGCATCATGTCAACGCCACAGCCTCCCTGAGTATTGTTGCTGACCAAGTCCATCCCTTTATCACCACAGTGTACCATCTTCTGACGCTACTTCCAGCAGGGTAACGCGCCATGTCATAAAGCGCAAATCATCCCAGACTGTTTTCTTGAACATGACAATGAGTTCACTGTACTCGAATGGCCTTCACAGTCACCAGATCTAAATCCAATCTTTGGGAATGTTTCTTGTACCTTGTTCAATCAAAGGGGAAAATTAGAAAAAATAATCTTGTTGAAAGTTTATTCGTCAACAAATGCCATCACAAGGTCTTCCATGTTCAAAGAGCCTTGTTTAGATGTTGACATCAGTGCCAGTTCTATAAGCTTCTTGGTAGATCTCACATAGGTACTAGAAAAGGCAAGACTAAACCTAAGAATTGAAAGATGACACTTTTTCACAACTCTAACAGTCATGTGAAAGGAGACGAAGTGAGGGGAAGTATCAGAGAACTACCACTGCATTTGTCTTCATTATTTCTCTGTTATGAAACGATACTTTCAATCTAATTTGCCTAAAAGTTAACACCAGAGCAGTCATTTCCTTAGAAGTGAAAATTAAACACAAAATCAGTCTGCTCTCACCTTTTTCTCTTTGCCTTTCTTTCGTCTCTCTGTGAACATCCGGAAACACACAATGGAATGCCATGGTTCCCCTAACGTGTTATTCTCTTTGACAACCTATGAATGACCTGATTTAAACTGTGTCTTTTTAAACAGATGACGTGATGTGTGAAGTTTATCATCAGAGCACAGGTTTCATGTCTGTTTATGATATTCCGCCCCTAGCAAACATGCAGTTGAAAAAGAAAACAAACAAACAAATCTTCTACAAGTTTCCCGTCTTGTTGCATTTGCTGTACCTCTGAAGTGGATAGTGCAAACTTGCAAATATTTCTAAATAGGGGATGGAGTTGACTTGACTGGCTGTAAAGACATGGTTGAAATGGGGAGCTCTTATACTGCATTCCACAGATTTTTTTCAACAAAGGGTGTCACAGAAATTTAATCAATATCTCAAATTTTGCTGATTTAAGAAAAAGAAAATATCTATCTGAAAATATATATAACATATATGTGCTATGAGTGCAATTCTGTAGCTTTAAACTCCAATGTGATTGGCAAGCTCATGAAACCCAAGCATGATTCCTGTAGCTCTGAATTTCTTAAATGTGTGCGTATTTTAACAGCAGGGGAATGTGGATGAGACGTGAGATGCCTGCTATGCCAGTTCCGCTGAGGGATGCTGTGAAAGACAGATCTTGGCACAGTCTCACTGTATATGCTTCCTGGCTTTCTTCCTAAAGCAGGTGTTTCTTTTCTGAAGTCTTGCTCATCAGTCGAACATCTGGTCCAGGTTATAGACATTATGTGTGTCTCGCTGGCTGGTTTGATGCTAAGCTAAGCTAATTTGCCTCAGGTGTTTAACATTTAACATGCATTCATGTTACTCACCCAACTCAAAACTTTTCCAAACTTTGAAAAGTAAATTGCCATCTTATGAGTTTCCAATTAAAAAAGCATCCAGGGTATGGTGGAGATTTCAGTTTGACTTGAAGTGCCATTGACATCAGTGTATGGCAGCAGCAAAGAAAAGATATGGCTACATAAATCCTGGGGAAATGCCAGGAGAAGAGCAAAATTTGAGGCCATAACACAAGCCTCGTCATTGCATTTAATTGTTAATTATTCATTTTCCCCCCTTCATAAACTTTAACTGCAAGCTTTTGTGATTAAAACAAAATACCTCCATGAAAATATCCTTTGGGAACTGGCTTCCTTTAAGCCCCTTAAAGAATTGTGAGTAATGATGGTGCGCTCATAAAAATGATCCCTAGAGGATCCGGTCTATTTTTTACTCTTCGCTACATCTCAGATGAACTGTTCTGTTTAAGAGAAATCCATTTGTACCCAGAAACAGGGGGCAAACAATCACTGAGCCTAGGAAATGAACAGCAACTGAACTGTCATAAAATATGCTGTAGCCTCGGGGAGCTCTAATTGCCTAATGAGCAAGTTAGTGTACATTATATGGGCTCTATCAGGTGGAGGCGTATAGACTGCAATTTCCCCTTAATTAGTTTAGAGGATGGCTAATTTGATGGTTATTCAAAGACAGTAATAATCACCATATCCTTCACACAGCTAATCTCTGACAAATAACACCCTTTCCCTCTCATGCGGACCTACAAACACACACACTTCCTAATTCACACTGAAAACACGTTTTTTTATGTTTTTGCAGCTCACGTGCATGTTCTTAAATAATTTTGTATCTGCTGTATATTGTTTTCTCAGTCCATCACTAGGTGTCACAGGATGACGCAATCAGGCAATACTTCTAAATCTTGACTATTACTATGTAAATGTTGCTTAAGGAAAAAGTTAAATGGATTTTGTTCTGTTTTTAAAAAGCAAAAACACCTACCTTTATCCTTTTCCTTTGAGCTATTATGGTTCTTTTTTAAAAGGGGTCACATTATGGGGAAAAAAATTTAAAATCTGTTCTTGAGATACATATATTAGACTTCTGTAGTTTTAAAATCGTTTCCCAAAGACAAACCTTTTACTTTATTTAGTGTCGCCAACGTCTGAAAACGTGTCATTTAATGTGCTGTTTATGTTTGACGGGTACTGTGACATCACAGAACCCAGTCAGTTTAGACTTCCACAGTATTAGCCCCGGCCATCTTCACATTAAGGCATGGTATATACCTTTAGTTAACACTTACATATGCATCATGAGAACCACGCGTATCCGGCATTCGTTTGGCACATCGGTCGTGCACGTCCCCCAAAAATATGCAACGCATACTTGACCCTCAGAATGTTGACTTGACGGTGAAATAAAAAATGACCGTCTTGTTTAGCCGATACTGGGTTGCATTTTAGATAAAGAAGCATGATAGTTGCAATAATTTTGACGCTCCAAGGGGTTAACATTTAGTTGGCGTGACCACACCCGACACTTTGTATCTCCTTTTAAACCCTCTTATGTAGGCACCTAATTGGATGAACCTGCGGAGGAGGGTCCAATATACAACAATACATTTACACAAATGCCACACCGCACAAAATGAAATGTAAAGAATATATATATATATATATATATATATATATATATATATATATATATATATATATATATATATATATATATATATATATATATATATATATATATATATATATATATATATATATATATATATATATATATAATATACAAACTCACTATCATAAATAATTCACTAACACATTGTCTAAAATATCAAACTCTCCGAGTTGTCATGGTTCGTTCCAGTAGCTTCTAAGCAGGTAGTTTCATCGTCCACAGGCAGGATGGCCAGCCCCCCCTCTCCCAGTCAGCACTGTGACATTGTCACACATACTTTCGATAGAGTAATAAACAAATATATTTGAGTGTGAATTAAAAAGATATTGTTCTTTTCCAATCAAACTGATGACTGTACAATTGGACCAAAGATATTGGAACCACTTGGTCTCTGTTTCCAGCTTTTTGCTCCGCTAAGCACGGTAGCATGATGATTAGACATGAAGATGTGATAACGGCCAACCATTAACTGAGCCGACTGTCAATTATATTAGAAATACATGTATTGCTTGATATAAACTTTCCTGGCATGATGCAAAAAACATCACCCCCCCCCTGAGAGTTGTCATGTGAAATCAAACAATTGAAACCAAAACATTGTTTTGAACCAAGCTCTAAACCAAGCAATAAAAGTTGGACATTTTACCATTGGAGTCAATGGAGATTAAGTTGCTTTTGCACCCAGTCTCTAGCGGCCAGTAGAGGAAATACAACAAATCTTAGTTTAACATGCGCCTTAATCCAGAAGTTAGATAGTTGGGGCTTGGTTAAAGTTAACAACGTTAATTCTCTTCCAACAGTTTCCTTGCTGTTTAGTTAACAGTTGTATTTTTTACAATGAGTTTGTACTCTGCCCCAGAGTGGAGGCCGCTGATATCACGTACAGGCCGCTTAATCCTGAACCAAGAAACGTTCACAACGCAGCTGGTTGTGTTCGCGAATGGACGTGAATGCTTGGACAAGCTGAAAGTATATTCCAGGCATAAGAGGCATTTGCTGTACTTCAGAAGTACAATGCTGTATCTTTAGTTTCAAAAAAGGCGTAATGAGATGGGAAGGAAATAGATGGGCTTGTACTGTTTCCCTGTGGTATTTAGAAAAAAAGTCAGATATTTCATTAAGACATTAAGAAATGTCTCCTTTAATGCTTCCCTTTCTACTTTTTTGCAGCTAAAAGATTTTAATATCAGATGACTAAATGTAGCTTTGATAAATGGCCCCTGTTACTTAAAAGATCTTGTTGCTATTAAATGTAAATCAAGAGCTGCTGAATGTCTCCTGAAGCAGACCACTTCTTAGTACAATGGTCTTGAAAGGTTGATTATGGATCAAGCAGGGTTCTAATAGAAGAGATTCCTTTTTGCACACACTCAGTGAGAGAAAGAGATGTCTTTTGGTCTACAAGGACAAAAGGCGACTCTAGCCAGCACTAAATTACATTCTGGCATTATGAATCTTTATTACTTGGGAAAATTTGGATTACTTTTAGCATCTATGCCGTTTCAAAGGTTTGTTTTGACCCTATGTGACCCTGTGATTTGGTGATCTAAAAGCAAAAATATATATTTCTTGATAGAGGTTATATAGCACAACTATATGATAAAGGCAACGTGAGCAGTCTCAATGGCTATTTAATGAAATGAACGAAAAATCCTGGTTTCTCTTTTCAGGATATAAAATAAAAAGTGATACCTTAGAAGACAAAAACAGTGTTGCATAGAAATAATTAATTTAAAAAAAATCATTAAAGATGCACATACAGCAACATCTATTGATTACGTAATGGTAACATTAGCAGTTCAAACAGAGAGCCCTTTCTGTGTCCTAGTTAGAAGTTTTGGCAGAATGTGTGCATAATAGATGTTTGACAGCCTGTGCACTATTTATATTGTATTGTATATTTCTATATCATTACATATATATTTTTTATTTTATTTTATGTATTTTAGTTTTTAGTATTAGGATAGGTCTCTGTTATCTGTAAAATATACATGCACACTTTAACTTTTTCATCGCGGGTGAATGAGAAACATCTTCTCAAGTCTTTGTATGTCTGGTACATGTAAAGAATTGACAATAAAACTAACTGACTGTCTTTGAAATGCCTATAAAAATACATATATACATATATAAATACATATATTTACAGACATGGACGATGTTTCTTCAACAATGTTGGTATCCTTATGTCTCAATGAAACAATTCATCCTGAAAAATGAGGCTATTTGAAAGCAAATGTGATATGATATGAAAGGATGGAGAGATGATTTAGTATTTATTTACAAGGATATTGTAAAATATGCTGGATGTAATGTCTGCTACCATTAAAATTGCAATTAGCAATTTAACATGAGTAAAACTGTAATTAGTTTTACTAACGTCTTCAATATTTTTCCAGGCTCTAGGCACATTTAAAAAGAGAACATTCTCCCTGTGTGGTATTATATGCAACTATACTGAAAACAAATGAGATTAAACTAAAGAGAGCTGTTTGAAGAGCTCAAAAATAAAATTATCAATGAAAGTGTTAGGTAAAGGCCAAAGACCATCTTCAAGGACCTCTATATTCCCGTCTGTACAGTTCCAAAGATTATTATGATTCCCATGGAACTGTAGCCAACTTCCCAGGATGTGGATGCAAGAGGAAATGCAAACCCAGGTTGGTCTGAAGGATAGTGCAGATGATAGACATTAATTTGGTTTAACACAGGTTACTATGTGCAGTGCTTTAAGTGGGCCGGCATGCACCAGTATGCAGTACCAACACTTTAAACCCCCTTCCCTCAGCGTACTGGCACTTTTTTTCCAGCATAAGGTGCGTAGCCGGACTTATCCCGGCTTTCCCCAATAGTCAGAACCCGTCTCAGACTTCTCCACAGTTTACAGCTAGTTTTTATGTTGATAAAAAATAAATAAATCCATATATAGCCTCAAAAGAAACATTTGGTTTTGACGCAAAACAGGTTGTGTACACGTTCAAGTGGACCTAGATGTATCGGATGAGAGGAAAAGTGGAGAGAAAAGATCACACATTAAGATTTTTGGACTATCAAGACATTGTCAAGAAGACTCATTCACATGGGTCCATCAAACAGGATAATGAGCTAAAACACACAGATAAAAGTACCTAAGAATGGCTTATAAAAAACTAAATGAAACATTGAACTGTTCTTAAAGGAGCTTGAGGCTCCTTTTAAGAAATGAGACTCTCTAGTGCCACCCTTCACCACGACGGTCGTTGGGGGTACTGCAGCCAACAGTGAAGCCAGCACGGGAGAACGGGGAGAACGCACATGCAGCGTCATGTGACGTCACATCCACAGCCCAGCGCGGGAAATTCGGGACCGAATTGCAGCACATTTTGCAGCACACAGCCTGTTCAAGGCAAAGGAGAGATACACTAGAGGGCTCATTCTTTTGGGTTTGGAACGCTTCATCTGACATTATTACCCGAAAACGTAAAATGTATACGGATTTTTTTCATAAATCTTGCCACAATCCGGCTCAAGCTCCTTTAAGTATTTTTTTATGAGTCCAGATCTTGGAGATATATGGACAAGTGTACAGTGAGAACATCCTTCAAACCCCAGACAGCTGCAGCACTTTGCCATGGAAGAGCGAGCTGGAATACCAGTTGGTGGATGGAGATGTCTCATTGAGAGCCACAGAGACTGCTGATTGGAAGTGATGCTACTAAAGGTTGTGCATCTAAATATTAATTTAAGAACACCGTCAATATTGCCCATGCTCTTTTTATTTGTTGTATTATGTGAAATACTCAACTGAATAAAAAAAAACAAAAAAAAAACAAGAAATATTAAGTTGGAGAACAAAAACATAGTTGACATGTGTTAACCCTGGGTTGAAGAATGATGGATGTTTTTTCCCTCTCCTTCATTATATGTCGAAGTACGGACAAATGTCTGCACATCTTATTTGGAATTTTCAGCTTACTATCAATGCATACTAGAATGGGAGCCAAGTGAATTTATGTCTACAGTGAACATGAAAAGCTAATAAATGAGTATTTTATGTTCTAAAGTCTGTTTTGAAATTGTTTTCTTTTTCTTCAGATGTGTACTCAAGCATAGCACTTCATGAATATGAACTCTTTCACTGAGGAACACTACAGAGACTTATTAAAAATGGCATTTCATAATTGTCCAAGTTTTGTAATTTTACTGAACTTCGGCATGTTTGTTAACACTGCTGATACTATTTTTGTCCCACTGCAGTTTTATGGTCTTATGAGAAACACAATAATTCCACTTTCTTTTTCTTTTTCTCCCTTTTTTTTGTCACAGCAGAGGTTGTCACTAAATTATTAAAATACAGTACATGTACATTTTTCTTGAGAAGGTAAAACAACTACATTTTAGAGCACATTTTGCAGTTGTAGATTTATACATTTGTTTGACTTGTTTTTACCTCATTTTTAATACAATACCCTTGCAATAAATATTTATTATAGCTGCATAATTTGTCTGCATTTAAAACAATCGCGATAGACTTAAGATTCACTCCTCAGGTTTCAAAATGAAAATCTTATCTTATGTTTGCAAGTTCTGGTACATAACTAATTATATGATACAGATAATGAGTATTGCTGCTATTAACATCTCAGTATTTCCCCAAGCATTACAGGTCACCTGAACTCACTCTAATTTTAATGTCTGTATTACTAATGGAAAGGTAGTCTCCATGATATAGCATTCCAAATGGACCTGACCGAATAGTAAATGAACCACATCCATCTTTGTGACACTGCGTTGCAGGGTACTTTCCTCCAGAATCATCTCTTGATGACCTTGCTATTTAAAGTTTTCTGTTGATCTACAGCTTCAGACTGCAAGGAATGTTCATTTCAGCACACAAAATTCCACAAGGACACTAAAGATGGCCCAAGTTACATCTAGGTGATGTTCATGCAATTATTAACTGACTAAAGTATGAAACAGCCACCTCCAGAGGTTTTATAGTTTTAATCTCAAAACTTAGAGGTGTTCTGGTTGTATTACTCCTATTTTATAAAAAAAAAAAAACAATGAAAAAAGTAAAGACACTTTTCAAGGCACTGATTGGTTTTAAGGTAGTGAGTTGCATCTCATTGGTGTAACTCTAAAGGACCTCCTAGAAATTCTCTCTGATCTTCACTGTCTTGACTTCATCCTCTCAGTACATTTAACCTCTCTTAACACCATTAACATGTTCTTTTTAATGTTTCTGAAATTTAGCACAGAAAATGTTATGGTATAGGAATACTGTACAAGATCTTCATTGATAATGTAAATGCTGACAGAAGCCCCAAGATTAGGTGTATATGGCTATAGTTTTTTGCTAACATTCAGCAAAAATTGTGCAAAACTGATAAGATGGTGCTTCATTATGTAGATGGATAATGACTGATCCAATGTTCCCTATCCAGGTTTTTTAAGGACATAGCCAGGCATGTAAAAGTCTGTTTCTTGGTTTGTTTAGTTCTGTTTGCTTTCCTGGGCCCAGTCTCTCCTGATCAGTGTTAGCACCTGTGTCTTATCAGCCCCTGAAAGTGTGAGTATAAATTGTCTTCTTTCCCTTCCTCTAAGGTAGTCTGTTGTTTGTTCACTTTTGGTATTTTTCCTTTTTAAGTTTTCTGTTTTTATTGTCTACCATAGTATTTTTTATTCATTTTTTAATTATTATAATGTCTTTGTTAAATAAAAAAAGAAAAAAAACTTTTGCCTACCTCGAGCTCCAGTTTTTGGGTCTTTCCATCACACCTACCTTGCAACCACAACTCCAGGGAAAGCTACACAAAGTAACTAACCGGAAGGTGGAAAGCTGGGGATTATTGAGCATCAAAGTCACTGTGACAAAGTGGGTGAGAGCACACCATTTGTCACCATGTCAATCTATTATCTTAGTCTCTCCAAATTCAACCGTCCTTGTTTGTTTTGGTTATAGGTTCATCATTCTTTCATGCCATGCAGGCACATAGTAACCCGGGTTTGTTTGTGTTCTCAATTATTTCATTTAAAATAATACAGACAAGTATTGTTAACTTTAAAGTGATTTATTTGTTCAGTTTTGTCATTTATCATGAGTTTGATTATGTTACTTACCATACCCACCAGGTTCCAGTCGCAAAAGGAGGGAAAAGTGCAACCACTTCCTGAATTTATACCCAGGTGATCTCATTAGTGAAGTCACTGGGTTGAACCATGTACGGGGGGAGGTACATTTTGGGATTTGTCTTCTTATTGATTTTTGATTATTTTGGCATGGTTGAAAAGGTATCTGTTACATAATAGCTTTGGTTATGGTATTTGATAGTGATTGTAGTTGAAGGTGAACTATTAATTGCTCAGTTGATTCCAAGGATGCGAGTGGAGTCACCTTTGGAGTGGTACAGCCTGATGGAAGGGCCTACTTAACCGGCTGCTGTCTGCTGCCGGGGGGAGACGAGAGAGACCAGTGTGCAGCCATGGGCACATGTTGCTTGACTTTAAGTGTTTTTTTTGGGAAAAAAAAAAAAATCGTTCTTGAACTTTTAGCATTGCTTCTGAGTCTGCCTCCTTCCATCCATCTCTGGTCACACTTCCCCACATTTGGTGGCAGTTGGTGGGTCCCAGGCCAGTAGGAGGCAGTGAAGATGTCAATAAGAAACCAGAAGAAAAATAAAACGGAGTGTCTACCAGAATTGTCACAAGATGTTTGTGACCAGCAAGGGGCAGCAGGTGGTCAACCTCAGGAACAAAGTACGGCAGAACTGTCTAATCTTTTGCGATGCTTAATGCAACAGCAGGCTGACCGGGATGCCAGGACGGATCAGGAGCGTAAGCATGAGGAGGAGAGGTGGAGGCGAATACAACATCAGTTTGCCCAACTCCAACAGGAGGTGCAGCAGGACCGGCAGGAGCGTCTGCAGCCGAGGGACGGTTCGGCTGCCACATCCGCCCCTTCCATAGGGCCAGCACCTGAAACAGTTGCCGGGCCATCACAGCCTGCTATCGGAGGTCAACATCCCAGTCTGGTGAGGTTACCTGGCTGGAAAAGCCCCAAAATGCAGCCCTATAATGAAGGTGAGGACATTGAGCACTATTTAATCACTTTTGAAAGAATTGCTCTTGCCTGTCAGTGGCCTCGGGATGAATGGGCTCTTCACCTAGCTCCACTGCTAACTGGTAAAGCTCGCGCTGCATATGTGGCCATGGACATTGATGACACAATGGACTATGAAAAAGTAAAATGTGCTGTCTTGCAGAAGTTCGAAATCAGTACAGAGACCTATCGAGTGAGGTTCCGTTCCAGTGCACCAGAGGGGGAAGAGACCCCTAAAGAATTGCAGGTACGTCTCAAGGACTTGTATGAGAAGTGGATGGCCCCCAAAGCAAAAACAAAAGAGCAAATTGGAGACACCATCATCATGGAGCAGTTTCTCAAAGTCCTTAACCCTGAGCTCTGCACCTGGATTAAAGAACGGAACCCAAAGACCTCAAAAGAAGCAGCAGAATTGGCTGAAGCTTTCCTGGCTGCCCGCCGTCCATCACAAGAGTACCTCCCAGCCAAGCCCCGCCCACCCATACCATCTGGTAAACCGGACAGAGGCAATGACTATAGAGTTAGGAACACAAGACAGTTCCTTCCCTCAAATTCAGTTAAACTTGAGCCTAGAAATAAGGCCCTCTTAATGTGTTTTTCATGTGGTCAGAAAGGTCATTTTATGAAAGAGTGTCCTAAAGTACATGTTAGTAATAACTACATGTGTTTTGCTCCCCAGTCATCTGTCAGTGAGGTAGAGAGAGAAAGTCCATTTGAAGAACTTACAATAGGTGTGTTAATTGAAGACAGACCCTGTATAGCTCTTCTAGACTCGGGAAGTAATCGTACCCTAGTCAGACAGGATAGTCTCCCTAGGAATGTCATTTTTTGTGGGGGAACAGTGGATGTCCTCTGTATTCATGGGGACAAGGTAGGATACCCCATAGCTGAGGTATCTATCCAGGTCGAAGGTCAACTCTATCTTCTTTCAGTAGGAGTATTTGAACATCTACCCTATCAGGTCGTGTTGGGCTCTGATATCCCTATTTTTGCCGATCTGATAGCTAAACAATCTCGTGAGACTAGGGCCAGCTGCACCAGTGAAAGTTTGCTAGCTGTTACAAGGTCCAAAAGCAGGCAGGAACAAGCTAGTCTAACAGCGGGATGGGAGGAGTTACCTTTTGCAAATGAGGAAGTGCCTAGTGGTTACACCAGACAGCTTAAGGAAAGGAAAAGCAGGAGACAGAGGAGACGGGATAGAGTAAGGGGAACCAAAGTAGCCCAGTATGTGGATGATCCAGTAGAGTCTGACACTTTTTCCATCCCGGGTGATATTGCTAAGCTACAGAGAGAGGACCCCACACTTACAATCTTGTTTTCAAAATGTGTGCCGGAGTCTACCCAAGTGGTAGATAAGGAAGTCTTTGTAGTTAAGAGAGACAAGCTGTATCGCCGTAGCCAGATTGGTGATCAGCTAGTCATTCCCCAGAGTTTGAGGCCAACAATCCTTAATCTGAGCCACTCTATTCCATGGGCAGGACACTTAGGACAGGCAAAAACATTTTCCAGAATGGTTCCCCGTTTCTACTGGCCCCAGCAGTATGCTGACACAGTTAAATATTGCCAATCTTGCCCACAGTGTCAGCTAACAGCTCCAGGCAGGAAAGGAGATAGGGCCCCTCTCATTAACATGCCCATCATTGATACGCCCTTCTCCCGTATTGCCATGGACATTGTAGGCCCGCTAGAAAGAAGTAGTGCAGGCCACAAGTACATACTGGTAGTCAGTGATTATGCCACAAGATACCCTGAAGCCTTTCCCTTGAAGAAGATCAAGGCTCGCCAGATCGTCAACTGTCTCATTCAGCTGTTTTCCAGAGTTGGAATTCCAAAGGAGATCATCACTGACCAGGGTACCAACTTTACATCAAATCTGCTTAAAGAGGTGTACAGCATGCTGGGAATTCAAGGAGTGAGGACCAGTCCCTATCACCCACAGACAGACGGCCTCGTTGAGCGCTTTAACAAGACTCTCAAGTCCATGTTAAGGAAGTTTGTGAATGACTCCGGGTCAGATTGGGACCAATGGCTTCCATTCTTGCTGTTTGCATATAGAGAAGTCCCACAAACATCAACCGGATTCTCACCTTTTCAGCTGCTGTACGGACATCCAGTGAGGGGTCCAATGGACGTTTTGAAGGAGGCCTGGGAGGGCCCCACACCACAACAGCAGTGCAGTGAGCTCTCATATGTCCTGAAAATGAGAGACAAACTGGAGCAGTTTCAAGAGCTTGCTAATGGTAATTTGGCTCAAGCACAGCAGCGACAGAAGCACACTTATGATAAGGCCTCCAAGAGGAGAATTTTCCAGGAGGGCCAGAAAGTTCTCCTACTGCTGCCAACGTCTGATAGCGGTCTCCTTGCCAAGTGGCAGGGACCATACACGATCAGAAAAAAGATGGGCCCAGTGACATATGACCTTTCCTTGCCAGACCGCCGAAAGAAACATCAAGTCTTCCATGTAAACCTCCTGAAAAGGTGGGTAGACCAACCAGAGAACTCTACAAACTTGTGGGCATGCACAGTGGATGATGAGGAAGAGATTCAGGAGCAGTATTTTCCATCCTCATCTGAGACTCCAGTGTTTCCAGATCTGAGTCATCTCACACCAGATCAACGCCAGGAG
This sequence comes from Cololabis saira, assembly GCF_033807715.1. Lineage (NCBI taxonomy): Eukaryota > Metazoa > Chordata > Actinopteri > Beloniformes > Belonidae > Cololabis > Cololabis saira. The sequence goes on from NC_084603.1 coordinate 6,526,221, forward strand.
CTGCAAGTCCACATGTCAAAGGAGCTCTTCAGTCTGAAACCAGGTTGTACACACCTCACTGAACATCGGATCCGTCTGCATTCACCTGAACAGCAGCCCATTAGGGACACCACTTGCCGCATTCCAGCCAGACTTGTCCCTGAACTGAAGCAAGAAGTGGAAGAGATGCTGGCTACAGGAATCATCGAGCCTTCTCACAGTGAGTGGTGTAGCCCTGTGGTATTGGTTCCAAAAAAGGAGGACGCGAAAATCAGATTCTGTGTTAATTTTTCAAAACTGAATGCTGTGTCTGCCTTCGACCCCTACCCAATGCCAAGGGTGGATGAACTGATTGAGCGCTTGGGACATGCCAACTTCCTGACGACCCTTGACCTCTGCAAAGGGTACTGGCAAGTGCCCTTAACAGATTCTTCAAAGGACTTAACAACTTTCAGAGTCCCAAGTGGCCTGTTCAGATTCAGGATGATGCCGTTTGGTTTGCATGGAGCACCAGCAACATTTCAGAGGTTGGTGGATGAAGTTTTGAGAGGAGCAGATGACTATGCAGCAGCCTATATCGATGACATTGTGATTTTCAGTCGAACCTGGGAGGAGCACATTCAACACCTTGCTGATGTTTTTCAACGCATTCAGAGAGCTGGTCTGGTCATTAATGCCAAGAAGTGTCACATTGCCAAACCTGAGGTCCAGTACCTTGGCTATGTGATTGGAGGGGGAGGTATCCGTCCTCAGGTGGGAAAGGTAGAGGCGATTGGAGCTTCCCCACTACCCAACACCAAGAGGAGGCTACGGTCATTCTTGGGGTTAGTAGGCTGGTATCGCAGACTTATCCCCAACTTTTCATCCAGATCTGCAATACTGACTGATATGACTCGCAAATCTAGCCCAGTGAAGGTTAAGTGGACGCAAGAAACTGAGAATGCTTTTCACGATTTGAGAAACTGTCTGTGTCAAGAGCCTGTTCTGCAATGTCCAGATTTTACTCTCCCCTTCACTGTTCAGACAGATGCCTCTGGAGTTGGTCTAGGAGCTGTATTACTACAAGGAGAGGATGGAAACCAGTTACCCGTGCAGTACATCAGCCGAAAACTTTTTGCAAGGGAAACGAGGTATTCAACGGTAGAAAAGGAAGCGCTAGCCATTAAATGGTCTTTAGATACGTTGAAATATTACCTCATTGGCAAAGAGTTTGTTCTTGAGACTGACCATCGTGCATTGCAGTGGATTCATAACATGAAAGACACTAATGCTAGAATCACCAGATGGTACCTGTCTCTCCAGCCTTATCGTTTTCAGGTCCGGTATCGGCCAGGACATAAGAACATCATCGCTGACTACCTGTCCCGTGACTCCGATGAGTAACGGTCTTAAGGGGAGGGGTGTGTGACAAAGTGGGTGAGAGCACACCATTTGTCACCATGTCAATCTATTATCTTAGTCTCTCCAAATTCAACCGTCCTTGTTTGTTTTGGTTATAGGTTCATCATTCTTTCATGCCATGCAGGCACATAGTAACCCGGGTTTGTTTGTGTTCTCAATTATTTCATTTAAAATAATACAGACAAGTATTGTTAAGTTTAAAGTGATTTATTTGTTCAGTTTTGTCATTTATCATGAGTTTGATTATGTTACTTACCATACCCACCAGGTTCCAGTCGCAAAAGGAGGGAAAAGTGCAACCACTTCCTGAATTTATACCCAGGTGACCTCATTAGTGAAGTCACTGGGTTGAACCATGTACGGGGGGAGGTACATTTTGGGATTTGTCTTCTTATTGATTTTTGATTATTTTGGCATGGTTGAAAAGGTATCTGTTACATAATAGCTTTGGTTATGGTATTTGATAGTGATTGTAGTTGAAGGTGAACTATTAATTGCTCAGTTGATTCCAAGGATGCGAGTGGAGTCACCTTTGGAGTGGTACAGCCTGATGGAAGGGCCTACTTAACCGGCTGCTGTCTGCTGCCGGGGGGAGACGAGAGAGACCAGTGTGCAGCCATGGGCACATGTTGCTTGACTTTAAGTGTTTTTTTTGGGAAAAAAAAATAAATCGTTCTTGAACTTTTAGCATTGCTTCTGAGTCTGCCTCCTTCCATCCATCTCTGGTCACACTTCCCCACAGTCACCATGCAGGATAAAACAACAATAATCCAAAATACTGTACGTCCAAATGATGACCCCTAAAGATGAATGGATAAGTAAAAGTTTCAGGCAGCAGAAATCCACTAAGGAGGAAGAACACATGGAGGAACCAATATGGAAAGAGAAGCCAATGCATGGCGTGTAACACTCAGATTGAAGAAGTGGCTGAAACTGAGAACTCCTACCAGCGCCTCAAAAAGGTTGGTTTTAAGGAGAGCAAGGAAGCATTAATAATAGCAGCAGAACGGGCCTTGAGTGATAGAGGCCAGGATCTACCACACCAGACAGGACCCCATCTGAACATTAAGCAAAGATGCCACAGAAACGATCCAGCACATAATAGGCGATGAAAGATGTTGGCAGGTAAACCATACAGGGAACGCCAAAACCAAGTAGCTGTAATTAGCATACAGCAATATACACGGATCAGCCATAACAATTTGACCATTGATGGGTAATGTGACACTGCTCATCTTGTCACAGTGCAATGTTCTGTTGATAAAACCTGCATCCTACCATTCACATGTACGTTTTGGCTATTATCACCATCCTAGAGGTTTTGGCAGACCACTTGCACCCCCCGGCATGGCAACATCATTCCCCTACAGTAGCCTCCCCCGGCAGGTCATCAGTGGAGCCCTCAACATTTATTTTAGGAAGTGGCCAAAAGAACACAAGAGTGTGAAGTGTTCATTAGGTCTTCAAACTCCCCAGAGACCAATCTGAGGGGACCTGATGACATCTGTGGGAAGCAATCCCAATCCACTGAGAGCCCATACCACAGCCCATGGGGCCTGAATGATCTATTGCTAACATCCCAGTACCAGACACTTGAGGACACCCTTAAAGGTTCTTTGCCCGTGACTGGTCAGAGCTCTTTTGTGAGAACAAATGTGACCAACTTAATATTAAGCATTTTAGTGTGTTAAAATAAAGTTTTAAACAGCATCTTTATGTGTTTCCCTCTCTTTGAGAGTCTGAGGTACTGCAACTTTAAAAAGGACACATACTGCATGTGTGTCAAGTACAGAGGGAGTTACTGAGTTTCACTTATGAATTCAATTATTTTCCAGTTGCCTAAAAAGAACCTGAATGTTGTTGATAGATACATATACTGTCTATGCCACATAAATATTCATGCCCTTAATGAGCAAACATCCCCCTTCAGCAACAAATTATGAGATATCCAGTCAAATTGTGTAAAAGGCCTCAAAATGTTTTTCTATCAGTTCCCCACATAGTACCAAGTTTCCACAAGAGGCATTTGGCCTGAGGGGATAGAAGCTCGGATATTTTTCCTTAGCACTTTACTTTGAAAGACACTGTTTTGGTTAGTTTGGTAATAAATCCACAAAGCATTAATACAAACCTCTAAATAGCATATTTAGTGAAGAATGCTTTAGCAAAAGTAGTGTGGCTCATTAGGTGTACCTAATAAAGAGGCCAGGGCTTAAAGTAAAAAAAAATCCTGAGCAGGAACTTTTTTCTGGGCGCGGGGGCACATGCGCTTGGCAATTTGGCAAGCAACAAAAATGACATCCTTTGAATATTATTTTCCTTTTCACTATGGATGCTTTTGACATCAAGTTTCGCTAATTGTCATTGTGTTTGACAGGGTATAAGATGACCTACAATCTAAAATATCATATACATATCACTTCCAGCGAGGTGACATTCCATGTCCCTAAAGCCAGAGTCGTCGTCCGTCGTCCGGGGATTGGGTCGCCGGGGCCCCCGCCCACGGCTGCCACCCAAATCACACGGCACCTTCCCCTTATGAACCCTCCCGCGGGTGGTGGGCCTACGGGAGGAAAAAGGTGGCTTGCACCCTCCAGGTCGGGGGAGTTCCTGCCTCAGGTGGAGGAGTTTAAGTATCTTGGGGTCTTGTTCACGAGTGAGGGGAGAACGGAGCGCGAGATCGACAGGCGGATCGGTGCGGCGGCCGCAGTAATGCGGTCATTGTATCGGTCCGTCGTGGTGAAGAAGGAGCTGAGCCGAAAGGCAAAGCTCTCGGTTTACCGGTCGATCTACGTTCCCACCCTCACCTATGGTCATGAACTCTGGGTCATGACCGAAAGAACGGGATCCCGGATACAAGCGGCCGGAATGAGTTTCCTCCGCAGGGTGGCGGGGCGCTCCCTTAGAGATAGGGTGAGGAGCTCTGTCACCCGGGAGGAGCTCGGAGTCGAGCTGCTACTCCTCCACATCGAGAGGAGCCAGCTGAGGTGGCTCGGGCACCTGTATAGGATGCCCCCTGGACGCCTCCCTCGTGAGGTGTTCCGGGCATGTCCCACCGGGAGGAGGCCCCGAGGAAGACCCAGGACACGCTGGAGTGACTACGTCACTCGGCTGGCCTGGGAACGCCTTGGAGTCCCCCCGGAAGAGCTGGAGGAAGTGTCCGGGGAGAGGGAAGTCTGCCCCGCGACCCGGACTCGGATAATGCGGTGGACAATGGATGGATGGATGGATGGATGGATATCACTTCCACTATTTATTTATTTTTAATTTGCAACACATCTACAGTGCAACAGTTGAAGAATAAAAGAGAGGAAAGAACCTGGCTGGCCCTGAGGACGTGGTTGCTGGTTCTCCCTCCAAGCTTGTGTCTCAAGTCCAGTCCTCTTTCCCTTCATAACGGCACAATTGTCCAGTAGAAAACTTGTGACTTGTTTCCAATCAAACTCATAAGACTGCAGGACATCTTCTAGTTCCAGCAGAAGTACTGAAGCGTTGGCAAGACTAACTTTTCTGCTTGCCAGATGTTGAGTTGTTACTCTGACCATATCATCATTAAAAAAGCGAAGAAAGCGTAAAAAGATTTGTGTGTATGTATTCAGATTTGTGATGTGAATGTGAATACGGACACACAAATCTTTTTTACGCACACACAAATCTGAATACAGACACAAATCTTTTTTACGCACACACAAATCTGAATACAGACAGACAAATCTTTTTACGCACACACAAATAATATTGGAACAATAATACCCCCATAGGCCACCTAGTTTTGAAAATGTGTGTCAAAGGTCCATACATATTCCCAGCATGGCCTCAGATTCAACCGGACCTACTGTACGATAAGTAATCCCCGGTGTCCCCATCTTTATTTCCAGCTACTATACTCTACTATAAGTATCTTCAAAGTGGGAAGTCGGAACTCTGAATCCTGTGTTTTTTTGTATTTTTTTTTTACCTCGACTATGGCGATGTTTTAGTTTTTTCTGAGTTGGAATTTAAAATCTACACTCCGTGCATCCCATAACTGTGAGTGTAATGTCAAATTTGCAGTAGCCTCAGATTTCATATTAATTTCCTAGAACTACACGGTGTGACTGAATTCCTTCCACTCACAGACAACTGATCAAAGCTACTTTAACAATTTCACAATGTGTCCTCGGTAAAGAAGAAAAAAATATGAATTACCAACTAAGGATGTGGTCAGATAACATAAAGTTAGAAGGCTTGGTGGTGCAACTTGCAGATATTCCTGTACTGACCTGCTTATTAACTTGGGATGGAGCTGACAGATATTCACACTGGAGGCAGGCCACTGAGTCAGAGATGTTTCAGGCAATCATTAACCCTCTACCTGAAGAGTGTCACCTGCAGGTTTCTGTCAAAAACTGCAATACCTAGTTTGGTGACTCAGAGAATCTTTAAAATTGCTCAAATGGCTGAATTTAAGTTTAGAGTTTGGTTCCCCCCCCAAAAAAACACAAAACAACCTCCATCTCTAGAGCTGAACTCAGTTGTTCACCGCCTCTGAATTTTATTATAACTCATCTAAATAAATTATAACAAGGAAGAAAGCATAAAGTAATCAGTACAAAGTAACAAGTGGCCTCTGTGGCGTGGATGAACATGGTGTTCTTGAGTTCTCAGTCTGATTTTTTTTATTTTCACATAGAATTCGTTGTAACAAAATCCAAGATGGTGATGGCTAGATGACAAATTTGAGGCTAATAAAAAAATGAATGCGTCCTGCAGTTATAAGGAACTTTCCAAGGGGCATGTTGTGAACTCGAACAACAAATTCCTCATTTGGTTTTCATGTTCAGATATCAATTATCCTAGACATTAAACTAACCTAGACTTTTTAAATCATTAGAGCTTAAATAGTTCTGCCAACAATGAGTTCACACAGTAGGAGCTTGTTTAACCACGCGATCACAGACAGTGTTCATGCTTGCTTACACCCCTCTGCACAGTTCATTCATATCAGTCATATATCAATATAAGGAGCAAGAGGTACTTGCTTCTCATATGCCTTCTGATTTATCTTGCCCACCAATCTGGCTGCCACTCTTAAAATCCCACTTCATCACACTCAATATTTCTGCACCTAGATGCCAAATCTCAAATATGTTTTATCATTGCTAAAGTATTTGTAGTTGTGTGAAGTGACTGACTGGCATGCCTTAAATGTATATCAGTAACATGTCAGAGTAAAAGCCAATAAAGGCATCCTGAGCATGTCAAATCTTGCCAGCCTGTCATTATACATTAAAGTTCTGTCTTTACTCTGCAATGATTAAAATAAATAAATAAGTAAGGCAGAAAGTACTGTAAAATGCTGCTGTGTTTTGTCATCTTACAGATTCTGGCTTACAAATACTGCTTCAAAGACAGACTCTCTTTGCCTGTGAGCCTATCGATCAAACAGTTTCCAGAAATAAATTAGGTCTGACAATTAGTGTTTTTGGTGTGTCTAGCTGAGATCAACTGACTAGTGACATCAAATAATTTCACAACGACACTGTGAGTATCAAATAAACGCAAAATCTTTCAGTAAGTCAAAGACAGCAGTCAGCTGCAATGCGCTGTAATCCCATGTGACTAAGCTTAATAGAAAAAAAGATATCAAAGTAGGCTACATGTGATATATTCCAGTTTTTTCCTTCACCAAATGCTTTGTCTACGTAATTAAAAAGGGTCAATCCATGACAAATGCACTTCAGAGTAACCCTGTTCTGAACTCAGAATGGAGCATATGGTCGGCTTTCAGGGTACAATTTTCTTCTATAACAATGAGTACAGGAGTAAGGTGACCTTTTTAACAGTGTTAACATTTGAGCATCATGAATCTAAGGACTAAAGAGAACCCTTTTTGTAATATCCCTTTCACTTTAATTTGACAGACAAAAGAACTTAGTAGACAGCAGGTGTCACCCCAATATTTAAAGACTGACTGTGCGAGAGGGTTGTTTGAATATGTATTTTCAAGATTTTCAGATCCGATGGCATTCTTTGAAAGTCTGTATCATCAAGGGAATCCGTACAAGACAATCATGTCAGGATGAATAGAATTCAGTGAAAGTCAGTAATCCACTGTGGTTTAGGCTTAAAGACATTCTAGAGTACAAAAGAGTGGTGCAGCAAAAGTTATATAATACTGTGGTAGAAACTAGACTGTAAGTCACAAACTGTAGTGAATATATAAATATACAAGTGCATGGTTAAAAGGTTAAGATTCAAGTGGAGTGGAGTCTTGCAGTATTTCACATATAATATCACATTAGGTCAGCAGTCTAGGAGAAAAAAAGCTAAATCAAATATTTGATTAAACAAGTCATTCATTCTCAGGAAGGATATTATAAGAGTCACCACTATAGTGGACAAGAGAAATGGAAAAATAGTTTTCATGAAATTCAACAAAATATCAAAGATTTTTTGAGTGGCTTTGAGTGGCTCTCCCATTACAAAGTTACAAAATTGTTTGACATTGTCCAACGGTATTACATGCATATAATGCAGTACATTCTTTCAGACTTTCACCCTTTAAAAGGGCAATGAAATACTTGAAATGCTAAAAAAGAAAAAAAAAAAAATCAACCTTTGACGGTTATTTTTTCAGACATTTTCATTGTCTCGATGTCCACCTACGTTTATAAATATAGTAAAAATTTGATATTTAATGGTTTGCATTAATGGGCGTGGCAAAATGGCTCAACAGCGCCCCCTAGAAAACTTTGTGCCTCAAGCCCCACAATACGGTTTGAGGTACATGCGCGAAAATCGGTACACACCTGTATCATGTCGCAACTCAAAGAAAAGTCTCTTGGCGCCATGGCGGAAACCGAACAGGAAGTTGGCCATTTTTAATTAATCGTGTAATTTTGGCACAATTTATGCCATTCCTTCGGCAGTTGATACGGCCCCAACCGTAACGTGCATCCAGGTGTGTTATACATCAAAATGTGCGTCTCCATCCTGCGACGACGCGCATTACTTTGCTCAGTCAAAATCGTTACCGTGGCAACGCTAGACGCCAAAAAGCGCGCCCCTCCTTCATCTGATTGGTCCATATGTAATAGTTCCTACTTTCTGCCATAACTTTTGAATGGTTTCACATAGAGAGTCGTGGGTGGTGTCATCTGACTCGGTTTTGAGTCCTTGAACATAATTGGTGCAAATTAGCCCCGCCCCTTCATCTGATTGGTCGATATCTGATAGTTCCACTTTCTGCCATAACTTTTGAACAGGTTGTGATAAAGACCTGTGGGTGGTGTCATCGGACTCGGTATTGAGTACTTGACCTTCCTTGGCATGAATTAGCCCAGCCCCTTCCTCTATTTTCTGCCATAACTTTTAAATATTATGAAATACAGCGTCGTGGGTGGTGTCATCAGACTCGGTTTTGACTCCTTCACCTTAATTGGTCCAAATTAGCCCTGCCCCTTCTTCTGATTGGTCGATATCTGATAGTTCCTACTTTCTGCCATAACTTTTGAATGGTTTGATATAGAGAGTCGTGGCTGGTGTCATCCGCTAAATGTCCAGGCCTCAAGACGCAGATGTGGAACAGTCTATTGAAGGAGTCTAATTACATGAAGAAAGTGTACAAGTCATGTTGTTACAATGTTTTTCTTATCGTTTTTTTTTTTGTACTGACAAATGATCAACTGAACTACATCAAATGATGACAAAAGTAGTATGACATGACCCCAGTAATATTTTGCGTTATTTTAGCAGCATAAAATTTCAAATAAAAACTTGTTTTAGCTGCAGGAATGTTCTCCGGGAGTAAGAACCTTATAGGGGTAGTTTCCTCTGCTCCTTCAATTTTCATGCAAAAGACCCAGGACTAAATAGATTCTGTGGGAGATATTGTACCACCAAACTCACTTTTGAATGCTTTTGGGATTACCTGAAAACCTTCAAAGTAGTGCTTGCATTTCTGATTCAGAACATTTCTGATTTATTTTAGTTTTGCCACTGTTTTATTTCCAACTTTCCTGTCTCAGTCATCCAGTTGAATATAAACAATAGCTTGTAAAATAATATTAAATTTAAGCTATGCCATGCAAAATTGTGTTGAACAACACAGTTCAATGAGCTTTCATTGCTTGACCAATCATACACCCTTGACCTCAGTCAAAATGCAAAAGAACCAATATTACAAATATAAATGTAGCTCCTTGAGAAGGCCCCACTTTTGTTGTTTTTATGTAGGCTATAGATGAAGGGAAATGAAAATGAACTGACAGGTCTCCGATAAAAGCCTGGCTCCAGTGTAGCACCCTAAGGGGCCGTATGCCATGATGTGGAGGAGTCGCAACAGTGTGACGTCACAGCGGGAGATTTAACAAAAACTGTTGTAATGCGATAGAGAGTTAATAATTATGTGCAAAGGTCTGCAGTCCTAGTCCGTGATTCCTTGGACATAATACACAGCAAGGACTGAGTGATTCTTAGATCAGTCCTTTACAGGATAGCTCAGCTCCAAATCAGAATGTTACCTGCAAAAACATGTCCTGAAAAAATGTTCATCCTACAAGTGACACACTTCATTAGGTCACAGTAAGCAGTTGTTTACATATGTTACTTAAAAAACAAGAAAGAGCATAATATCTAGAATAAAAATCAAGTCTGGAGGGTCTTCCACTTAATTCCTGTGACTGGTTTCCAGCTGCTTATATATTCAACAATGCACAATAATTTATACTAAACCAGTCTGTGCAGAACATCAGCCAGCCATGAATTAATTAAGGCTTTCTGCTCTGATAAGTACCAGCCAAGATGAGTGGGTGCAGTGTTAAGTCTTACTGGAGTGAGTAATCGTTGACACTGTGGGGATTTCACTCATCATGTTGGCCCTCTCAAAAATGCTTGAACTGCTGGCAAAATAAACATGCATATCACATCTGATCAGAAAACAATGAATTGTGAATAATGGTGCAATGTAGTGTGACTAAGTAATTAAAGTCAAATTTTCAAGTGGTACTGTGGATTCACAAGTGCAAATCCTTATTAATATCTAGGAATCCTTGCTTGCAATTGATAATGTCGAAGCCTGCTTTGTGAAGGAGAGCATAAATGATAAATCAGAATGTTTTGCTTGGTTAACATTGTGGTTTGAATGAATAATTCCAAATAAAACTGTACTTTGTAACTTTATATTTTCATTCAATTTAAGCTAATTTAGTACCATGTTGGCTAAACATTTTTCTCCAAATAGGCTTTGCTGGCTGTGGCTATCACAACAAGCCACAGTCATTTTGTTACAGCTGAAGGTCTTATATATTTAATCAGAAATAATTCTATTTCAAACTCTATTGAATTGTAATGACATTCTTAACTGTGTGACTTGTATAAATTTGCTGTCTTGATAGCCAAACTTTAGTGAAAGGCAGACCCAGTCATTTCTGGAAAATAAGGGGGCAGCAAGTTATGTGTTTTCTGAGACGATCTTCAGACAGAGTTGACATATGTTGCATATAACAGGACATGAAATAGGAATTGACGCTAACATTTCAAAATATTGAGACGGTTGAGAAATCATCTGAAATTTTGTTGTTGACCCTCAGCAAGAGACGTTTCTAAGCCTCATGGTCTCTGTGGAAAATACATTTTCATTGGTGTCATGGTATAATGAGTCCTATATCAGATTCAGATATTTGTATTCCTACAGTTTTGTGCCAGTGGCCTGACAAAGCACAATGTTAGATCACTGTGAAATAACCATCTCTGTTCAAACAAATGTTAAACCAGACATCACTTTGTACTCAGAGTTGGCCGAGTTACGTGTTCAGTATGTCTGCTTCAACTGATTTGAATATTTATTTTTCAAGATAAGGTGTACCGGTAGATAGGTTTTACACAGCACTGCATGTGTTAAAGACAGGGGTTTATCCTGGACAACCACATACTCTTCTCTGGCCAATTGTTTCCACACGGAAAGCCCCCAGGAACAAGGAACTCTCTTTCTGTAAGGCAACAGTGCGAACTACCAAGCCCTTTGATATGTTTCCTGTACATTATCGAAAAAAAAAAAAACTATTTTTGACTGATTATTTGAATACATGGCATATTCTTCTCCTCTTAAAATCTTCAGTTGTCTGGTGTGTTTTTATTCAGTTTTTCCAGTGTTAAATGTACAAGTAATAAGTTTACGGTATCAGTACAAACACACACTTTTTCTTCTCTTGTTCCCCGCCTCCTAAATATCTTTGTGTGTGTGTGTATATATATGTGTGTGTGTTTGTGTTGGGGGCTTACAACTCAAAAAGAAGCCACTTTAATCTCTGTCCTTGAGAGTAATCTTGCCTGTGTGCAAAATGGCTCACTTTATCAACTTGGTGGCAGTCGGCCCTGCGTGGAGTCTAGAGGCAGGCGAGGTGGAAGAGGCAGGCGAGGCAGCAACGCTTTCTTCATCATGGGTATTAAAACAGACGTTCACCTTTTCCAGAGGCCCACTGAATATTGAGGAAGGACAAGAAAAATACTTATGTTTCCAAATTGTAACATCAGATCCATCATGAGAATAACCAGTTTCAACACAATTCATTTTAAAGAAACCATGTTTGTTTGTTTGGTGAATTTTTAAGAGAAGTTAGAACCAGTACATAAAAAGTTTTGTATTGATCTTAACTGATTCTTTTTCTGCTCTCCACATAAATTGCAGAGAAAGTTAAAGGAAAGTAGCAGTTTGGATAGAGGTGCAAACACAGACTGTGTATAATTAGGGCCCGAGCACTTGCAGTGCGAAGGCCCTATTGTAATTGCAGGAATTATTCTTCTTCTTCTTATTGTTCTGACAAAAGGAAGGCCTTTTTGCCCCCCTAAACGTGCCCAAAAAGTCACCAAATTTTGCATGCAAGTCAGGCCTGGCGAAAAATTTGATATTTAAGGGTTTGCATTAATGGGCGTGGTAAAATGGCTCAACAGCGCCCCCTTGAAAACTTTGTGCCTCAAGCCCCACAATGCGGTTTGTCGTACATGCACGAAAATCGGTACACACCTGTATCATGGGACAACTTAAAGAAAAGTCTCTGGGCGTCATGTCGAGAAACCGAACAGGAAGTCGGCCATTTTGAATTAATCGTGTCACTTTGGCGCAATTTATGCCATTCCTTCGGCAGTTAATACGGCCCAAACCATAACGTGCCCCCAAGTGTGTTATACATCAAAATGTGCGTCTTCATCCTGCGACAACACGCATTACTTTTCTCTTTCAAAAGCGTTACCGTGGCGACGCTAGACGCCAAAAAGCGTGCCCACCCTTCATCTGGTTGGTTCAGACCGAAAAAACTTTGCGCCTCAAGCCCCAGAATACGGTGTGACGTACATGAACGAAAATCGGTACACACCTGTATCATGTCTTAACTAAAAGAAAAGTCTCTTGGCGCCATGGCCGAAACCGTACAGGAAGTCGGCCATTTTGAACATTCTGAATTAATCACGTAATTTTGGAGCAATATATGCCATTCCTTCGAGAATTAATACGGCCCGAACCGTATCGTGAACCCAGATGTGTTATACATCAAAATGTGCGTCTCCATCCTGCGACTACACGCATTACTTTTCTCTTTCAAAAGTGTTACCGTGGCGACGCTAGACGCCAAAAAGCACGCCCCCCCTTCATCTGATTGGTCCATATTTGATAGTTCCCCAAAAGGCACCAAAATTGGCACGCAAGCCAGGCCTGGCGATAAATTTGATATTTCATGGTTTGCATTAATGGGCGTGGGAAAATGGCTCAACAGCGCCCCCCGGAAAACTTTGTGCCTCAAGCCCTACAATACGGTTTGACGTACATGCACGAAAATCGCTACACACCTGTATCATGGCACAACTTAAAGAAAAGTCTCTTGGAGCCATGGCCGAAACCGAACAGGAAGTCGGCCATTTTGAAATCTGATTGGTCCATATTTGATAGTTCTCCAAAAGTCACCAAATTTGGCATGCAAGACAGACTTGGCGATAAATTAGATATTTCATGGTTTGCATTAATGGGCGTGGCCTAACGGCTCAACAGCGCCCCCTAGAATACTTTTCTCTGCCATAACTTTTGAATGGTTTGACATAGGAAGTTGTGGGTGGTGTCATGGGACTCTGTATGGAGTCTTTGAGCTTCGTTGGCCTTAATTAGCCCCGCCCCTTCTTCTGATTGGTTGTCCCGATTTTCTGCTATAACTTTTGAATGGTTTGACATAGAGAGTCGTGGGTGGTGTCATCAGATTCTGTATGGAGTCCTTGAGCTTCGTTGGCCTTAATTAGCCCCGCCCCTTCTTCTGATTGGTTGTCCCTTTTTTCTGCTATAACTTTTGAATGGTTTGACATAGGAAGTCGTGGGTGGTGTCATTTCTGATATGCTTATGGGGGGCGGTGGCCGTGAGTGCGAGGGCCCGTTCATCGCTGCTTGCAGCTTTAATTTACCCTTAAAGTGCCAAGTGGGCAACAATTCAGTTAACTTCAATTATGTTTACAACTTTATACAACATTCGTCTTTGCACAGTCAGACTTCGGGCACTCCTAAAAAGTCCCCAGTACAGAGAGAGCCTCCTTTATCATTTATTTCAGTCCTCTTAACAGTTCCTGTAATAAATCAAGCTATGGCAAAAAGCTTAAATTGCTCATCTCATGTGAAAGAGATAATCTCATTAATTCAAAAAAAGGATAGACATTAAAATATTCTGATAGTGATTCTGTTTCTAGCATACCTTCTTCTAATGGTTCCTTATAAACACAGAAGTTATTTTCTCTTAGCCTTCACCAAGCTATAAGAAATGTCAGCACTGGCTGCAGATCCTTAGAACATGCCTGAGGACAAAAGCAGCTGTTTCTTTCCCTTTTTTTTTCTTTATTATTTTCAGCCTCAGTGCCTACCTTGAGCTTAATGACTATGCCTGTACTGTTGCTGTGCAGTCTCAAACCACAACAATCTGAAGGTTTACCTTGTAATTTTCACATTCATAGTAATCAAAAATCCCTTCTAATTTGATATATTTTTAAATGTATTATATGTCTTTAATTTGTCCAAATTCATATTATTTTGTATTTTTCACCTTTAAGAGATGAAGCAATTTGAAAATTATCCCAATCCTCAGTTAAACATAAAAAGGTGCCTTTTACATTTCTCAAAGTAAAGAATGCAATAGTTTGGTCTATTTGCCTGAAGCTTGGGGTTAGTCATTAGCCTCTCTGTGTCTTACACTGTGAGGCTAAGTTGGTTCAAAGAAAACACACACATGCAAAACCATGTTGAAAAAACAGCGGAGGGCATCCTTTAAATGAGGCCATCACCAAGAAGGAGTGTGTGTGAGGTGCAGCATTGAAGCAGATTGCTCTCTACTGTATCCCATAACAACTACCTTTCAAAGGCAATGGTCAAAAGTTCAATGTGGACACCCCCGTGGTTACCCTTCAACAGCCCTTTTTGAGGTTAAATTATGGTTTGATTAAGGAATCTTTCACTTCCTGAACCCTGAGTCAAACCAAAATTGTGTTCCTAGTTCTTGGTGCTCCCTGATAGTATTTTTGGAAGAATAATTACACAGCACTGGTACAGCAAAGATGGTATCTGGCTTCATATAGGAACTTACATTTTTTTCTTGCATGTCCTGAACCTTGCTGTAATTACAACATCACTAACTCATAGATCAAAAGATGACATTTAAATGTGAGGCAATTCTCTATCAAACCTGTGATTTTTATATATATTATATATAAGAGCTCCTTAGCAGAACAAAGGTCAGTCATATTTATAATTCAAATCCTGGCCATAAAATAACCCTTTTGGGATTTGTGTAATATTGAAGCAATATTGATAAACTACAATAACTGAATTTCATAGCGAATCCTAGATCAATTTAAAGAACATACAGGTTGCAGAGACAATAAGATTGACATCCATCAGATGTTTATTTAGCTAGAGCTATTTGTGGGTTCCCAGGGTGTGTGTTGTAACCTCTGGGAAATGGTAGAGGATCAATCTAAAGAGCCACTGAGGCCTGAACATCTGTTGTGAACAAATCAGTCACCATTGCTGTTTCACGCTATTCACAGCTGCTTCATTCCTCTTGCGTTGTAGAACGCATATTTTATGTGAGTATTTCAAACTCTGGACAGCACAGTGGTGACTATCAATGTTGCTTCACAGCAAGAAGGTGCCACATTTGAATCTCTCTGATGATGCTGTTCTGTGTGCATGTTATCCATGTGCTTGAGAGGGTTTTCTCCTGGTGCTCTTGCAGGTCTCCGCCATTTTTCCAAAGATGTTCTTGTTGGGTCTAGTGGTAATCCTAAAGTGACTATAGACTGGTGACCTGTCCAGAATATGCCTGCCTGAATTCACCTGGGATTATCAGGTGAATTGCCCAACTCCGACCAATTGACCAGGATGAAAAAGGCGTGAAAATGAATTAATGGATAGTTTGGCTCTTTAAATGTATTGCTACTGTGCTGATATGCTGCGTCCACACATTTAGTGAAAAGCTATACTCTTCACGCCGTTCAAATATAAATCATGAATCTTGGTGGACTTTTCTTTGCATTTTGAGTTTGAACACCAAATTTTGGAGGAAAAAGAAAATGTAATTTAAAAACTAACATTTAAGTCCTCATCAAACCAAGCCACAAAATAACTGCAATAGTACCCCCACTCCAATGTATGCTGTTGTGCTGGTGTATTTCTAGGCAGATTGTCCCATTCAGCAATAATAATATATATTTTTAAATCATATCAAAGAGTTCACAACTTTAACCACTTGCCATAACTCATAATGCAATTTTTTTCATGTATTTATTTTTTATACCAAGGAATTTGTAGAAATACAGAGACCAGGTGAAATTTGTGAGGAAAGCAAACAGAAAAAATCACACTTCCAATCTGTTTCTATGATGCGTTAGAGCTTCAGGGGAGGTGATCATTAGGAAAATGGGAGAGTGGGTGCAGGATGCTGGCTGAGAGATGGATAACTCCGCTAGGCACGGCAGACCAAGCTGCGATGAAGGTAGTAAACAGGTCAGACCCTTGTGGGCATTTCAAACAGAGACTTGCAGTTATTAGTCCACTCCCGCACTAATGATGATTAATAAAAACTTTAACAGGGAACAAACTGCAAAAGATTTAAGGTTCATGTCAAGATCTGATATTACATAATCTATTATGCTTCATTAGTCTTTTGTCATAGGAAAGTCTTACTTGCTTTATGTTAATGTATGAGATTAATGTAGCAGGATATTTATTGATTTATATATATTTATAATATATGTTTAGTGATGACTGCTATTCAGACATTACACTGCTGTCAGAGGTGGGATGACACCGAGCTAATGGTGAGGGCTAATTGCTAGTGTGCAACCACTAAGAGAGATACACAGCACAGTAAAAATGGCAATACTTCCCATGGTAAATTATCTTTTCTCAATGATCCCCATCAAGCCTCCACCCTCCTGGGTCAAATCTCTAGACTCAATGGTCTCGCACTATTATTGGAAAAACAAAAAAACACAATTAAATTATCCACGCTACAAAAAACTAAATTAAATGGCGGGTTGGAAGCCCCAAACTTGCTTCATTACTTTCTTGCAAATAAAATTCGATATGTTTATAAATGGATAAAACCAAATCAATGTGACTGTTCCTGGATAGAGTTGGAACAGTTATCTTGAAAGAAATGAGTATGTCAGAGATCTGACAGCCTGGTGGGACTTTTACCAAATAGCCAATGCCACAGTTTACCTTAACTACCATACTCCTATTTGGAATAATCCAGATAAATAATAATAAACAGGAAACCATTGAAACTGTCATGGATCACTAAGGGCATCACACATCTTAAAGATATCTATGATAATAACACTCTGGTTCCTTTCTATCATCTTGTACAGGAGTATGGCATTGGAGGAAATCAGTTTCTAGAATATCTTCAGCTCAAATAATCTATTCAGGCAAAAATAAACAGCAAAACACCCAACCTCAATCTTCTGCCATTTATTTCAGAATTAACACAAATTTCTAGTAATCACCGTAAAATTGTATCCAAAATTTACAAATTGAAATGGCTATGAATAACCTAATAATATCCGTCCCATCAACTAAATGGGAACAAGATTTAAAGTTTAACTCAAATGCTGACTTCTGGGCCCAAATCTGTTGCTATGTACATATATAGTTTTTTTAAAAATATTTTATCCCAATTCTTTTCCCATTTTATCACCCAGTGCTCCCTCCCTAAGTCAGTCCTGGGCATTGCTCCCACCACCAACCCCAGGAGGGCCCTACACTGAGCTCAGGTCTCCCCCTTAACCTGAGGAGTGAGCAGGCCGCTTCTTTTCACCAGACAGGGTGGGGCCCCCTACAGTTGGGTTTTGAGGCATTTATAAGCCTGAGCAGCTACTTTTGATCTAGCTGGATCATATATCCTAAACTCTTGATTTCACAGTCAGGAAAAGGCATGTTCTTTTAATGCAAGTCTCTTTTGGAGCAAGCAAAGCTCAAGTTTTCCCTTCTCAGTAAGCATGTTTTTTGTTTGTTTGTTTGTTTAAAAAAAATTATTAAAACAACAACAACAACAGTGAGCTAGTGGTTTATGAGTTGTTTTTAGGGCTCCAAGCTAGGTTTCCATCTTTGTTTTGAGCAAAGGTTCAGTTGGTTTGTAGTGGAAAAAGTCGCCAATACTGTAAACTACTAAATATAGTTTAGGCTGCGGTTCTTCCCAGCTTTGGACATGCCACACAAGTAGCTACAATAGTTTCAAAGTTTCAGTAAGGACTTGCAGTGAGTGCATTAACATAGAGAAAACCTACAGACAGAGCTAATACTGTATGGATAATGTCATCTATCATTTGGGTCCGGCTCAGTGAATGGGTATGGGATCTTATAAACCTATCAAATGATTGTATTGCAGAGCAAAACAAGTAAACAGCTAAGCATAGCCTGAATTATTCAAAATGTATCATTATCACCACAGTCATCAGGCTTAGTAGCTGAAGGGTTGACAAAGTATTAGCAGTAAGGCACACTGGTAGCTAGAGGACTGGCTCCTCAGTGAAGCACCTACTGAGCTAGCATGGTCTAATAGTTATAATTGTGAATGAGATGTTTTACAGTTTGCCTTGCTGTCATTTCTGAGTTTATTAATTGGGAGAACTGAGTAAAATCTAAAGCATTATATGCACAGTCTGTAAAAATGACACCAGCTTGGCTTTGAACTTGTCTCTGTAGTCTCTCACGTTAACTACATATTAGACTTGCAATGAATAGGATTGAAAAAAGCAGTAAATGTCACATTTCAAAGACAAGACACACACACAGGTGCACAGAAGTATCACTGTGACACAGTTAAGTCAGCGGCATATGGCAATAAAAACACAGCTGTTTGAAATCTCAGATCAACGATACAGCCTGACATAAGAAAAAATACCCCGAGAGACTGATGCCACTGCTAACGCAACTCTCTTGTGAGACGGTGCGTAAGTCAACATGGCAGCCTTCTGCTGCTAGAAAACAACAACCCTCCCCCATCTTTGTATTCTCATTCGTTTATTGCGTATCTTGTATATTCCGTTTGCATGTTTTTTTCCCCGTAACAATCAATTAAACTGGATTACAATGCCAATTTGGATCATCTGGAGAATTTCATCTTCAACGTTTACAACAAACTTTGCACCATGAGGCGAATTCACGTGCGCAACCGTCCAGCTTGACTGTGATTTATAAAGCGAACATTGCGTGCAGATGTGCGTGCACACGGTTTTATAAATCAGGATTTTTTTGTGTGCACGCCATTTTTGGCTTTTGAGTGCACGTACACTTTTAGTATGAATCCTACGCATTCTTTTATAAATGAGGCCCCTGGACATTTATTTGAAGACTGTATAATTCATCTAATTATCCCGTATGAATACCTGTATACTTTCCTGTCTGGAAAACTATTCCTACCCACTACTAGAAAAGAAAAACAGCCTAACCTGTAGAAAACCAGTTGGATTTTTGGACAGCACAATAAAAAAAGTATTTCCTCTTCCTCTGACCAAGTAACCGCCACCTGTAACAGCTCGACAAAAGTGAGATCTTTTCTCTCTTTAATCTTCCTCTTCAACACCCTCCTCAAAAGGTTGCCTTTCAAACCTAAGAGTAGCTGTTCTTTTAATACTACATCAGGTTCCCTCCTCATGACGTGTTCTAACCTGTCCTGCAGATCCTAACCATAAGAATGGATCCTAAGGCATAACACCCAGGCATCAGTTTTCTTTCCCAAAATTCCTTTCGCCTTGTGCTAATTGGAATCTTTCCCCTGTAGGTCTGCACCAGAATATAAAATATTTCCTCCACAGTTTTTATTGGTTCTGTGAGATTAAATTTAACTGCCGCCTTTGCTTTGCTTTTCAAGTGCTGTTTAACTAACTCAACTCTATCTTCTTGTGGTGTCTTCATGACTTGAAAAACCGACTTAATCTCGATAATTCATTCCTCTATAGTTTTGTCCCCACTCCTTAATGACACACCTCCAAAATCTGGTAGTTTGCCATCTCTGTGGATGTAAACGGCAGTAGGGGTACTCAAGGCTGTGGCCTGCTGATCAATAACTGATTTTGCAAGAGAGACAGCTTCTCTTTGTTATGTTCTGTTTTAAGAAGGGATGGGAATTGTTAAGAATTTACAATTCCAGTTCCATTATCAATATTGCTTGTCGATTCTCATCCAGTTATACTGTACATACAGATATAGTACCAGTGTCTTTGGTTACATTAACACTTTATTTTCAAGCATCCATCAATATTTTGCTCTCAACTTTAACTATATCAAAACTGGCTTAAGCTGAAAAACAGGAAGGTTTTCAAATGAACATTGTGACAAAATACAATCCCAATGATCAACGTTTGTACATTAACAGTTTTTTTGCTCTGCACTTGTTGCAACCAAGCGCCAACCATATCACCATTTACAGCCTGGTTCAAAGAACCATGTTTGGCAGTTGGCTCAGCCAAGTGCTGGCCTTATCGCTTCCTTATTTGTAATCAAGCAACCGCCCTTCATGGAGAAAATATTAATTTCTACGAACCTAGCATAAACGCAATGATCATTTTTGATTTCACCGTCGAGTCAATACATTAAATGGTGTATCCCGCTGTAAAGGTAACACCATCAGCAGCTTTGCAGATATTTCGGCGGGGTTCGGCTGAAGGAGTTGGGAGCAAAGCTAACTGTGATTGACATAGAGTGAGCGTGTTTCCGAGGGCTTGCCGAGTAACACAGTTGCACGAAGGAAAACGTGTCTTCAGAAACCAATGAGTCATGTGACTGAATGCTTCATCCAGTGTTATATACAATCGAGGGTTGCAACTGGTCCAAGTATTGTCTCTTTAATAATTAGTTCTCGACTACCATCCCTAGTTCTAAGGCACCTGCTTGCTCTGCAAGTCGTGTCTGTAACTCCCCTGCCTACGTTTGTAGACACGTGTTAATCAACCTGGCCTGATTTCCAAAGAAATCTGTTAAGATAATTTGGTATAAGAAGACGGGCTTCAGAATAGAATCACTGACCCAGGACTCACTGAAGACTAGTTGCAGTGAAGTTCGAATCTCACTGGCACAAATCCTACCTCTATTATACCCGGCTAGGAAGATGGAGCGCCCCTATACCAGAGCAATCTCACAATGAAAAAACCAAGACATCAATCACTGGCTGAACCGACACGCTGAACATTTGGACTGTATAATTTGTCTAACTTTCCTATATTGTGTCAGGAAAACTATTTCTATCCATTACCACAGCACAAAAACAGATTACTTTGTAGGAAACCAGTTGGATTATCAGACAGAACAATACCATTAAAGAAAATCAGCCTAAGGGAAAATAACCAAAAATAAAATACAGACACAAAATATATTGGTCAAACCCTCTATGTAAAGTTGTAGATAAAGAAAAAGAAAAGTTAAAGAAAAATAAATAATATAAATGATAATAAGCTTTCAGTTATCATAAGAAAACAAATAACATTTCAGGTTTAATAACAATCTGAAGCATCTGGTGCTCCTGCCACCAACCCAAAGAAAAAATTAACACGGGTGAAGGGAACACCGTTAAAATAGTTGATTGAAAAATCCAAACTAGTTACATCAGCCAGTTTCGTGCAGCTTCCTGCTGCTTAGGAACGGTGGGAGAGTCTCTTTGAGAATTGCTGTTTCCCAGGTATCACTTCTTTCACCAGTTCACAGTTAAAAAAAAACAAAGAAAAGAACAGTACCTGTTTACGGCAAACGGCTGCTGGTTAGTAGGACGTATACAGCAGGTAATTTACCAGGGCGGATCACTGGGATGCTAGCTTCATGGCTTCATGGCTTAAGTAAGAAGCTTGTGGCTGCTTCTACTCTCTTCAGGACCCGACTCACTCCACAACCAAGAGCTGCCTCCATTTGAATAATACCTTCCAGAAATCATGTGCAGCCTGCGACTCTCTTCCTCCACCTCATGTGCTGTCAATTTTTACACACCACCATGAAGGTACTACACCAAACTACTTTCGTTGTGAATAACACCGTTGACTGCCCCCTAAACTTTCTCAGTGAATAACATATCAAAATGATGGTTTTACCAAAAATGAATTATCTTTTTTCAATGATACCATTCAAACCCACTTCCTCTTGGTTTAAAGGTGACCTATTATGGCATTTAATGTATATTTTAAATAGGCCTTGAATGTCTTAAAAACAAGCTTTTGATTGTTTTTTCTACAGAAATTAGAAATTCAGCCTCTGGGCCATGTCTTTATTTTCACCGTTTCTAACCTCCTCTATGAGGGATTCTGTGGGGGCTATGATAATGAGGCACTGTGCTGATTGGCTGCCTGAATGACGTGTAGCAGGGGAGGGCACAAAGCCTCGCTCTGGGTTAGAAGAGAAGCATGGGACACTATTAAAGCGTGTCCCATGCGAGCGAGCATCGGCGACAAAATCAATTCTATTGACTTTTTTTGTATTGGACTGTCCTAACTGGTCGCGAGTTTAACTGTTTCATGGTGTGGACAGAGAGCGATGTCACGCAGCTCGACGCAATAGTCGGACGCTCGCATGCATTTATGACACGGTGTAAACGACTCCTGGGATCTTAAAGCCTGAATTACGGTTCTGCGTTAAATCGACATGTACCCTACGCCATAGGCTCTGCGTTGGTGTAACGCGGAACCATAAATCAGCCTTTAGTTCCCTGAGAGGGGACCGGGTCACCTCGTCTTCACACTAATTCACACAGGAAGATTTAATTGAGTTCTAAACAGGTACACCACAGTTCTTTACTCCGATTCCTCATCATTTCATTTCTTATGTTACAAGACAAATGAATCATGTTAACTGTAAAGAAATCACAACATTGAATGTTCACAAATGGCAACTTTATTTAATAAAAAAATAAAACAACATTTGTATACACCACTTATATACACATTATATACACCACTTATATACACCATACACTGTTTATATACACCAAGTTGTATATAAATAACATTTATGCACTATTGCTGGCTCAAGGAAGGACCGCGTGTCTTCTGAACATGTCATTGAACAGCTTCAGGTGCATTGCTTGGAAGATCTGAAACCATCGACAGAAAAAAAATTATTACTAATAGAGCTCCGGTGTTACCTAACGGGTAACACTGGAGCCACCGGAGCTACTCACCAAAGCTCCGGTGTTACCTGTAGACAAATATAAATAACTAAATAAATAAAATTAACGTTACTTACCGCTGACTCGTGTGTAGTTGCCGAGTCCGTACTGTTGGTACTGATCCTTTTATGAGGGTAAGTGTCGATGCAAAACCTAATTTTTACTGTCCCTCGTTGTTGAAATAGCCACACGATCCACCGCTTCAAAACAATGGTGGAAGCTCCGGCCGGCAGAGTTAGTTGTGGGCGTGGTTTCATGCAGCGGAGGCATGGAAATCGCTCCCATCGTGACTCACGACGGGGGACCTGGAATAGTTGCTGCATGTGTCTCTGCCTGTTCTCGCGTCTGTTTTTTTTTTCTTGCAGATTTCCAGGGCTCATGTGCTCGTGCGTTTCCATGTGTTTTTCACATCTTGGACT
Source organism: Cololabis saira (assembly GCF_033807715.1). NCBI lineage: Eukaryota > Metazoa > Chordata > Actinopteri > Beloniformes > Belonidae > Cololabis > Cololabis saira. The sequence continues at coordinate 6,549,679 of NC_084603.1, forward strand.
AGCAGCGGATGTCACACCTCACCCCCCCACCCAAAAGAAAAAAAAATATACACACACACACACATACATACACATACACATACACATACACACACACACATACACATACACATACACATACACACACACACACACACACACACACACACTAATAAAATATATATTTTAATACAATAAATATATGTGACATATTTAAAAATATATATATTTCAAACCAAAAATGCATATATATATATATATATATATATATATATATATATATATATATATATATATATATATATATATATATATATATATATATATATATATATATATATATATACATATATATATATATATATATATATGCTTTAGGTTCTTACCAGCAGGTATTAACCATTGATTTATATGTAGACAAAAAAAAAAGTAAATAACATATTAAACGAGGGTTGGTAATTAAAGTATTTTCCTTCCTTTTCCCACCTCTCAACCAGGTGCACCGCACTCTGCACCCCTCCCCCTGTTCTCTCGTTCCTCTCTTTCTCTCTCTCCCCCTAGGTACCTTTACTAGAGGTTAACAATACATTTCTTTCCATATATCAAAAACTCATAAACAACAAATCTGATGCATTCTTAGAAACACTAAACACTGACCCTGAAAGACACTTTACTATCTTTAATATATCGATTAACAACGGTTCAGTAACAACTGGCAACATTTACAGTCCCAAGATAGACGATCCGCAATTTTCTTCAGCCATTTCAGGTACTTCCAACTGTCCAGTGATAATAGGAGGTGGTTTTAATAATGTACTCAATTAATCAATGGACAGATCCAGTATCAATAAACGTAAATGGCAAGCCGCAGATAAAATTAAACAGCTCATAAATGAATTTGTTCTTGCCAATTGTTGCCATGTACAACATCCAACAGCCAGAGTATACATTTTTTCTTATCAGTCCATTGCACTCATTCATGCATCAACCTTTTTCTGACTATTAACTTGATTATGTCAGAGATCTCAAAAATGGATTAAATCATAATTAGTGACCATGTTCAAGCCACTTTCAATTGAACTCAATCAGACTAACATAATCATACGACTAGATGGCACTTTAATATGTCTCTTCTTAAAGACTGAAAGAGTGGGTAACCCTCCAAGATAAGATAAGATAAGATAATCCTTTATTTTCTCCCTCAGTGGGGAAACTTCTTATTTATTAGAAATAAATATTCCCCAAAATTATCATCCACAGTACTATGGGAAACAAGTAAGGCAGTACTATGAGGGAAAATCATATCATACTCCGTTCATAAAAAGGAGGAAAAAGAAGAGGAACTTCATTCATTAAAACCAAAATGGTCTAAAGACGTGTATGAGATGGACTCTGCTATGATTAAAGATCTCGGCTGTCTACTGACAAAACCGATTGCTCACATTTCTAATATTTCATTCTCCAGGATTGAAGGAAGTTTCCCAGAACATTGGAAACCTGCTGTTGTTGTGCCCATTTACAAAAGTGGTGACCCTGCATCTACATCAAATTATAGACCCATAAGTATACTACCCATCATGTCTAAGATTATTGAAAAACTGGTGGCCGAACAATGAATTTCTCATCTAAATACTAATCAGCTTCTACATCCAATGCAACACGGTTTCAGGGCCAATCATTCTACAGAAACTGCAACTGTCTACTTCATAGAAAGGATTAAGACTCTAATGGACAGGGGTGGAGTTGTTGGTGCTGTTTTCTTGGATTTACGAAAATCTAAATCTAGTCAATTTAACTTTTCTGAGTTTTCATCTGTCTGGTTCAAATCATATCTTTTTTCTCGAACTCAGTGTGTCAAAAGCCGGAACTCAATCTCTACATTCAAAGACCTTAGTACAAGGGTACCCCAAGGCTCGGCCCTGGGGCCAATCCTCTTCAGTCTATACATAAACGATCTACCATATGCATGTCAAGACTGTGAAGTAATTATGTATGCTGATGACACCGTAATTTTTGTAAAAGGTAAAGACCATTCTGATGCAGCTGCACAACTCACGAGAGCCATGGTTAAAATATCTGATTGGTTACATAACTGCTGTTTACAACTCAACAACACTAAAACGGTTGCATGTTCTTTGCAAAAACAAACAAAGTGCACAGAGAACCGGATGTCTTTATTGCAGGACAGAGGATCCAAATAGTAAAAGAATATAAATATCTAGGTATTGTGATTGACTGTCACCTCACATTAAAAAATCATATTTCAAAGATCTGTAAAAATCTCAAGTTCACTCTGGCAAATTTCCGGCATCTCAGGAACCACATGTCCACAGAGGCAGCGAAAATGTACATGTTTTCTCTCATACTATCCTACATAAACTACTGTCTACCCACCTGGTCTATTGCTAACATCACCACAACAACACCGGTTATTTCTCTATACAAACAAGCACTCAAAATACTAGATAAAAAACCAAGATGTTCTCATCATTGTGCAATTTTACAAAAATATAGACTATTAAGTTGGGAAAACCTTGTTCTTTTTAAAAACTGCTGCCTAATGTATAAAATTCGAAATAGCCTGGCACCACCCCCACTCTGTAATCAAGTCCATTTCCGCTCCTCTGTAACTGGTGCTACTGGAGGGGAAGCCAGAGTTACCAGAGGGACAGCCAGAGGAGACTGCAAAATCCCCTTTAGAAAGAGCGCATTTGGGCAATCAGTTTTCTCTTATAAAACAGCACCTAAGTGGAATAACATCCCACAGAACATTAGAGAGTCCATTTCATACAACGTCTTCAAATATAATCTTAGGAATTGGTTGATCGATAATCAAAGATGTGAACATTGATGTGTATACTATCGATGTGGGGATGAACTTTGTATATTGTAAGGGTTTAATTATATATGTTATATGTTATTGCTGATGTGTTTGTACTTGTGTTTTAATCTTTTTTACTAGGTACTAGCCTATTATTTCTGGCAGGGGGACTGCCAATGTAAACTAGCCTTTTGGCTACAATTGGGTACATTCAGGGCCGTTCCTGACCCATTTGGCGCCCTAGGGAAAAATATTTGCTGGCGCCCCCCCACCCCGTTCGCGTCCTGTCCCGTCCCGTCCCGTCCACTACCACCACACACGCACGCACGCACGCACGCCAAAAATGCCACAGATCAGCTCTTTGACACACAACCACAGCACTCAGGTGACACGGTCAGAACCATTCACATGAGGTTTCAGCACTATGGATTTACATATCATTATGTCAAACCTAACTATAACCCTAATGCAGACTTTAAAATATAAGTATCAAACTGGAGATAAAAATCTAATGACATCCAGTGATGTCTATGGAAGCTCATTTCCGCCAGTAAAAGAAAAAAATAAGATGAAATCTTAGCCTTAAAAATAAAAATATCCCCACGGTAAGTCATAATTATGACATAAAAAGTCATCATTTCAACTTTTTATCTCATAATTATGACTTTCTATCTCATAATTTCGACTTTCTATCTCATAATTTCGACTTTCTATCTCATAATTTCGACTTTCTATCTCATAATTTCGATTTTCTATCTCATAATTTGTTTCGACTTTATATCTCATAATTTCGACTTTATATCTCATAATTTCGAATTTCTATCTCATAATTATGACTTTATATCTCATAATTATGACTTTATATCTCATAATTATGACTTTATATCTCATAATTATGACTTTCTATCTCATAATTATGACTTATCGTGGGGATATTTTTATTTTTAAGGCTAAGTTTTCATCTTAGCCATAGATGTCGGATTCACTGAGTAGATCAATTCAGACACGTGTGTTCAACCTACACGACAACAGTTTACAATGTGCAACGACATGTATTTAACACAATCAGACACGGCCGTCAAACAGCAACAAACAATATAGGAAAGGCCTGATATTCAGCGTCATGACAATGTTATCAGAAATAATTAATATTATGACAGCTTACCAATGATGGTTTCATCCAGGGTTGGGCAGAAAACCACAACAAAACATATTTCCATCCACATCAAAACATATTTCCTGCTTTAAGGCTCCTTCTGATACGACAACTGGCTAAAGGCTGATTTATGGTTCTGCGTTACAGCAACGCAGAGCTACGGCGTAGTGGGTGGGGGAGGGGGCGCCGCACGCGAGTGAGTTGAGGTGAGGGACCGCAGCAAAATTAATTGTGGCTGCCAGAGAGGCAGAAGGATGCAGCCAGGCAGAAATTAAAATTAGAAAAACGATTTCATTATTATTTAAAGACTTTTGGCTATATATGTACTGTTGTATTTTAGTATATTCATTTCTAATTTTTCAAAAGTTTATTTAAAAAAAAAAACAAAAACAAAAAAAAAACAGCTGGTTGCATGGCGCCCCCTGGCATGCTGGCGCCCCTAGCATTTGCCTAACCTGCCCTATGGGCGGTACGGCCCTGGGTACATTTACATTTTATTTTATAAAATGTTTCTTAATGTACGTTGTCCCTCTCTAACAAATAAAAATAAACTGAAACTGAAACTTTAATTAGAACAAGAAAACATTGAGGTAAATTAAATGAGATTCCTAATTCAGAGACTCCGACAAGAAACATTTCACCATGACACTAAATCAGATACTTGGCTAATCAAATCAAACAAAACAATGAGAAGGCAATGATTCCCACTATAATGGACTCAGTTTGGGAAGCTGACCAACTCATTTCAAGAAATCAATAAAATATTCAGAGAATTTTATGCAAAATTATACTCATCTGAATGACCCAGGACAGGAAGCCATCCAGTCATTTTTTGACGTTATTGAGTTCTGTCAACTTAAAGAATAAATTGACAAACTGGATAGACCATTTACAGAAAATAAACTTTCTGCTGCCCTTGGTGGCATGTAGAGCAACAAATATCCGGAGGGCTTCCCTGCTGAATTCAATAAAACAATTTTTTTTAATATCTTATTTCCACTATTCATCAGAGCAATAACTAAAATTAAAACAAAACTCAAGATTTCCAAAGCATATGAATATCTCAGTTATCTCACTTCCCCCAAAACCCAACAAGACCTAACACATCAAATTACCATCTAATCTCTCTCATTAATTTAGATTTAAAAATCAATAGCAAAGCACTAAAAAGTCCTATTTACATAATCCATCCAGAGCAAAATGGTTTTATTAAAAGGAAGGCAAGTTTCCTGTAACACACAAACATGCTTTTGAGTTAATCCCTTATTTATCTGTACAACAGAAAGATACATCATAGCCACTTTAGATGCAGAAAAGGCTTCCGACTGTCAATTGCAATTTTCTCTTCACTACATTCAAAGAATTCAGCTTTGAGGAGTCATTTATTAATTGGATTAAGGCCCTACAATGGACCTTTGGCCATAATGACCACCAATGGAATTACATTACAATTACAACTTTACATTGAATCAGAATCAGAAATCTTTATTGACATTGTATCAATGTGACATTGTACATAGATTTTGGGTGCCAACTTTCAGTGCGAGTGCAGAAAAGTAACATAAGGTAATGGGAAGGGATAAGTAAAAAAAATAATATAAATACACAATAAATACACAATGCTATAAAAGAATGAGAATAAATTATCAACAGACAAAATATCATGCAGTCATGCGTTTCCCTGACAACAATCCACGTCAGAGTAAAAAGAACCAAAAAAAAAATCTGAAAATCGGGGAGCTTGACAATTGTCTCTTGCCTTCTTTATTTAAAGGGGACCTATTATGGCATCTAATACCTATTTTAAACAGGCCTTGAATGTCTTAAAAACAAGCTTTTGATTGTTTTTGCTAAATAAATTAGAAATTCAGCCTCTGAGCCATGTCTTTATCTTCCCATTCTCTAACCTCCTTCTCTATGGGGCGGGAGGCTATGATAATGAGGCACTGTGCTGATTGGCTGCCTGACGCGTTGACGCGATACACCGCTACGGAAAAATGACGGAAGCTCCGGCCGGCGGAGTTAGTTGTGGGCGTGGTTTCACGCATCGCTCCCGTCATTACGTAACGGCGGGAGCAGAATCTGAACGGCTCGTAGAAGCCACATCACACTGGATGGCTCATCCGGGCGGCTGTACAGACACTGCAGAATTTGGTTGCTTTCCTCCTTCTCTGAGTTGGCAGGCTGAGGGGAAACCACTTTATATATGTTAAAGCAAGAAAAAACATGTTTTTCATAATAGGTCCCCTTTAATGTATTTATTGAACCCTTAGCAGCAGCGATCCATCAGAATCTCCATATCACAGGAATCCAAACATCTCAAGCGCATGATAAAATCATCTTATATGCTGATGACATTTGACTGTTTTAACAAAATCTTCAATCATCCTTACAAGAAGTAGTAAAACTAATTCTTACTCAAAAATCGCTGATTACTCAATATATTAAAGGTATTGTGACATCATTTTTAAAATGCTTTTAACACTATTAAAAGTCTTGGCCAAAATCCCTCAAATGTGTCTAAAAGGTTTTAACAAGAAAAACTTCACTCTAGTACTCCATTCCTGGCTTTTTATTACAGTGGTTTTTTGCGCCGTGAAAAACGCTTCCTTTTGCCCCTTTCCTGTCAATCATTGCCCCACTCCTCCTCCAAACCTCCTCCTCCAACCAACTGCTACACACTTCTGCCGGCGTCTCCACACCATGGGCTCCACACACACGCGCGCACACCACAAACACCCACACACACAGCCCAGACAGGGCGACTACAGCCTGGGGATGAAGTCCGTGCGCACACCGAACCGGACTTCTAACAGCGGCGTCGGAGAGTTAAGCCGGGAGCGACAGGCGAAGCATGCACGGAAAAGCAGCACGGCGAGCAGTCCACCGCAAACAATCATAAAAATAAAGGCATGCAAGCAGCAGTGTCCCCTACTCCCCTTATCTTAAGTCCAGTCAGTGGCCGCGGGTCTTTTTAGCAGTTTTCCTCCGGTGATGACAACAGAAGAGGCTCTAAACAGCTCCGTGTTATGCCTCATTTATGGTTCCGCGTTAAATCGACACAGAGCCTACGCCGTAGGGTTCAGCGTACGGTGCGCGTCGCCGCGTAACCCTATGCCGTAGCCTCTGCGTCGGTGTAACGCGGAACCATAAATCAGCCTTTATGGTGTGCTGGAGAGGAGAGGAGGCAGGGAGCTGGGTGGAGGGGGCGGTGATTTAGCGGATCTATACGTAACGATCCGCCACCAAACCAGGTGCGCCGTTTTTGCACAGTTATGCGGAAAATCCCAGAAAGCACACAATACACTGAATGTTAAAAGTTTGTTGTTTTTTGGGTGTAATTGATGTCAAGACACCCAACAAAACACAACAAATCAAGAAAAATGTGTTTTTCATGTCACAATCCCTTTAAGAATTAGTCATCAATTCTTTTATTGCACAAAAGTAAATGGAAAGGGGTAGCCCACACATCAACCATCCCTCTCCGCATAAATGACACCATATGTTAATCATCAAAGTTTCCTCCAGACTGTCAGAGCTGGATTTGGACTCTACTTTACCCCACTATTAAAAACAGTATGTGATGATCTTCAACAGTGGTTAAATTTACCTCTGTCTATAATGGGCATATAGCATTAATTATTGCAATTCAGCCTTCTTGCAATGGGTTTGAATCTTTAGATTAAATTATTACAAAATTCTATTGTGTGTATGTGTATGTGATACTATATATATACTATATATATATATATATATATATATATATATATATATATATATATATATATATATATATATATATATATATATATATATTATCTAAGTTGGTTAGTGTCAGAGTAACAGTAATATCATCCCACTCAGATGTCACCTGATTGGACATCGTAAAAGAACTAAAGAATTTCTGATCTAGATATCCCATTTCTCAGTCAATCTATCAAGCGTCATCCATGTTTTAAAGCAATAACAATAGTTTCTACTCTGACTGCCTGGTGTAAATTTTATAAAATCACATTCATTTTTTACAATATCCAAGTTCACTCTTATCTGGATTGGCCATGATTTTTTTAAGCAACAAAAAAACCTAAAAAAAACCTAAAATATACCTTCGAACATGGACTGAGAAAGGTTTCACTCATTTTAAACACATCTTTTACTCCAATAGGCTGACATTATTTTCCTATCTGGTCCAGGAATACGCCATCAGAAACAATCAGATACAAGACAAAGAATGTTTAAAAGGGGATTTGCATCGGGGGCCTGTCCATATTGCTCACAAAACACTCCTGTGACATATATTCACGTCACCTGGAACTGCACACCTATTAAACATTTTTGTGAAGAAGTCACTGAAACTTTACCTAGACCTGCATGTGTCACACATACACTTTCACTCACTTTTCTGTTCATCCTTTTCTTTTCATGCGTTTGTCTTATGTTAACATGTCTGTCATTTTTAATTCAATGCATTTCAGCATTACAGTATTCACCGCAGTAGACACACTGCACCCATCACTGTATTGTCTTTCTATCAGTTTTGTCCTGTCATGTTTCACATCAGTGATTTTAGTCTTCTCTGTCAAAATCTGGGATTCAAATCTTAATAAAATATGATGCATCAGACTGTTGAAGACGACTAGTGGAGGACACGCACACTCACACATTCATCTGCTGCAAGATTAATGTGAAGTTAAAACTCAAGTGTCCCTGACCTGGAAGGGAGGAGCTGCCTCCTCCATCTTACTTGCCTTGGACCTGAAAGAACTACGTTTCCCAGTACACCAAGGGCAAGATGGCCACCAATTGGCTGATTCAAGGCAGCTGTTAAGAACTGGAAGTCTGTCTCACTTCATCCACACCCAAGCAAATGAACAGAGCGGAAAGCAGCCAGAAAGAAGATAGAAGATCATGGGCGTCAGTTTGATTTCAGAAGTGCTGGGGACATTTACCATAAACCCGAGTAAGGTTTGAAAAGTGCTGGGTACGAGCTAGGCCCATTACTTCCGAATTGAGGTTTCATGATAAATAATAGGCATTGCATTAGATGATGCGTATTGACGCGATATTGTCCCCATATTAAAAGCCATCTGCGCGGTCTTATTTAGGTCGTCGGAAACATCATATACATATTGCAAGCCTTTTATTATTTTAATATTGCTGATCATGGCTTACAGCTTAAGAAAACTCAAATATCCTATCTCAAAATATTAGAATATTCTGGGAATCTTAATCTTAAACTGTAAACCATGATCAGCAATATTAAAATAATAAAAGGCTTGCAATATTTCAGTTGATTTGTAATGAATCCAGAATGTATGACATTTTTGGACTCCAGAAAAATAAAGGACTTTATCACAATATTCTAATTTTCTGAGACAGTCCTGTAAACTTGTTTATGTCGTTGTGCTGAACCACTTCCGAATATCCACGGTTACTTTGTGTTAACGGAGCAGCAGAGAGCAGCGTCTTGCTGGTGCAGGAAACTGCGCGCTGGAAGCAGATCAGTGACGGGCACTGGCTGATTTATGGTTCCGCGTTGCACCAACGCAAATCGTACGGCGTAGGATACGCAGGGATACGAACGTACGGTACGCGACGCTGCGTAACCTACGCCGTAGGCTACGCCGTCGATTTAACGCGGAACCATAAATTAGGCGCATTTGTCAGTTTTTTCAGACTTTTCGTCTTTTCAACTGAGCATGAAGACACATAAAATGAGGGTGCAATGCTGATGCACCCTCGTAGAACCGGGCCTGCAGAACGCAACTTTTAATTCCCAATTCCCAACTCCTACCTGGAGGTGAAGCTCAGTCCTCCCCGCTGTCTGGCACATAGAAAGATCTGGGCACAGACGCAGCAGGTCCTGTTGTCCCGCCACTAAGATTTTGCCGGCCTTAATGTTTCCTGTGTTTTATTTTGTTCATTATTGATAAATTTAGTGTTGATGTGTGTGTGTGACAGACGTGTGTATGGGGCGTTAATGAAAATACGGGACAAATCGCGTCTTACTTAATTATTATTATTATTATTTTTTTTTATTTTTTTTTAAGTGGTGGGGACAGGGACAAATCTGCTCGTCAGACAAAGTGGTGGGGACGCGTCCCCACCGTCCCCGGTGGAAATGACGCGCCTGTACAAGATCCATGTTTAAAAAGACTCCAATACACCAATGGTCGGTGAATATATCTGCTCTTTTAGACAACCAGAATACATACTTTGAAATGCTAAATTTTGCTAATACTACCTTGATTGGTTTGCTTACCTGTCCTGATTTGTTTAAAAGTTTACGTTTAAAAGTTTAAGTTTACTGTTTGAGTTAGTTGAATTTATTTGAACTTTTCTTGTAAATACCTGTACATATTGTTGTTAACACTTTTTTCTTTGTTTTCGAAGGTTAACAACCTGATTATCTGATTACCCTGATTACTCTGATTACTATTTGGGGATCAACTGAAAAGAAACCAACCAAGCCTAAAGGTTGGATAAATAAAGTTGATCAAATTGGAAATTCGAGTTGTCCTGGTGTCCTTTTCGGAGTCAACTGAGTGGAACTTGACAATTAAAATGCATTTATATGTGATAGATAAATGTTTTACCAGATAAAAGGTACTTACAATTAATATATATATACACACAGTGTGTAAAAAAAAAACAAAAAAAAAAAAAAACCCTAACCCTATTACATGTGTTAGCAACTATACACGCTGCTAAATAGATATATAGAGAATGGTTTGAAAGCTGCTCTCAGGGGCTTTGCCCAAATGTTTTCATAGTGTTTGCATGACACTAGCATTAGCAGATTGTGGGTGGAGTGACCATTCAGGGTGTTTTGAAGTTCATTTCATACTGATGGAGAATGTTTTCTTTCTGTCATTTTTTTGGGGACATTTAGTGGTTGCTTATCGAAAACATAGGGAAATTTCACTGTTGATAGAAATGCATTTTGGTCACACATTCTAGAGGAATTATGCACTCCATCCACACGCACACCCACACAGCTCTCACCGGGCTCTTATCTCCTGAAATATAATTAAAAATGTAGTTTTGTGTTATGTAGTTTATATTCCAAGTTGGAGGTAGAATCAGTTTATATACCATGCTGCTGCATTATAATTGTTTTTCATCTTTCATTAGAATGATGAAAGTATTTTTGAATAATTACTACAAATTTTAATCTCCATCTCATGATCGTAGTTGAATTCAACAATGTCTTGGCTAACCTTAACATTCCAAATATTGTTCCAGATTTAGTGTAGTGGACTTTAGAGATGGGTGCCCACTCACTCCAGAGAAAGACAAAGATAAGAGGTAATCAGCTCCTCCCACTGCATTCAATCTTTCCCCCTTCCTTTGCTCCTTGATACTCTTTATCGCTTACCAAGAGAAGTGATCCATCAAAGCCTTGGGAAGATGACATGGTGGTGAAAGTGATGCCAGTCTATTGGGTCTTTGGAAGAACCTCCAGCAATGTGTGAGAGCGAAATTAAAACACTTTGTATGTTTTACTTAATGAGTGATGAAATGAACTGACTATGTTTACCATTATAAGAATATGCTAAGCTGTAAACCAGTCTGTATGAATGCTACTACTGTCTACTACTACCGTCATTTAGCAGACGCTTTTATCCAAAGCGACTTACATATGAGAGAACAACACAAGCATGCTCTAATATCATAATAACAGTGATGAAAACATTTTGCCTCTTTCTCCACAGGATCCCCAGAACTGAGTCCATTGTTTCTATAAAACCATAATTGTCAAATTTCTTAAAAAAAAAAAAAAAAAAAAGAAGGTTTTTAAGCATAGTACAGGGGTTAATTGTCTTTTAGTATTTCTATGACTAACTGATGCAGAATTAGTAAAAGTAGTAAAGTTATTTTCTTGTACAACAAATTTGATAGCTGCACAGATCTTTTATTTATTTTAAAGAATATTTTCATTGGCAGTTGTATAACTGAATCATTGTTATGAGACATTTTACACTTGAATTTACTTCTTTGAGTCAATGAAAGCCAAAGAATTTTCAATTCTCAGGATAAGGAAACAAAAAAGTATTGACTGACTTTGAGGTGTCTGTTTTTACATTGACCTGTCAAATAAATATTGCTTGGTACGATAATAAAAGTTTGACATCTAGAGTGAAAAACTTGAGAAATATGTTCACTTCACTCTGTTTATACAACATCAGAACTTTTAAAATGTTTTGCTTTTTTAAGTTGGCATGACTTTGCATTAGACTTTTTTTTCCATTTTAATCAAGGTTACCATTTTAACCGGAGTTACATTTTTAAGAGTATTTCCATTGTACTTTTAATTATATTAAGTTAATTTGTACTTCATCTTTATTGCCCTACTTAGTTAGCACATTTTGGACAACAAATAAGTTTGAATCTCCAGAAAAAAAAGTCACTCCATTGGGATTTTTATGAAGTTCTCCATGTGAAATTTAGTAATGATTTTCCATCTATTTATTGTGACTCAAGTAGCTATGACCTAAAATGTGTCTTCTTGTCAAAGCTTCACACTATCCATTCAACATGGTAACACAGGTTTAACAGAAAATGTAACATCAGCCAGTGTAGGTTTGTATATCTGGCTTAAGTACAATATTAGATACGTAGATATGCAAAGAAAAAAAGGCCGACTCAGGTTGTTTATGCAAGATGATCACATTTTGTGTTACACCACAGCTTTCACAATTCTTTCTAATTCCTTTTAAGGAGAAATGTGATACAGAAATCTGGATTCGGGAAAGATAAACCGATCCCTAAGTTTAAATATAAAAAGGGTTTCTTGTGCTTTTTGATGCTTATTTAACATAACTTACTTAATGCACTCTCTCACTCTCATCAGAAGGAAACTGAGGCTCATTAGCACACATGATCTGTTATTGATGTCTGGGCCGATTACAGAACATTAGTTAATATTCCAAATCTAGTGCTCTGCAGCAGAACGAACAGATGCAAGAGCACACACACACACACAAAAAAGATATGCCTCCTCTGATGTTTTCGAAGTCTGGGTAGCACTTTTAAGCAGCAGGCTAATGTGACATTGACAGTAAGACTCTGAAAGGTGCTGTCTAAAACTGCAGTAAAAGTAGAAAGAAAGTCACACTTTTAAGCATAGTAGCTCTTACGCCATGAATGTGGCTGTAGAATTAGGTGGAAAAAGAATTATTACCCAGTGAATTTATGTAAGTATTTGTCTGTCTTAATTAACCCATTTAAAGCAGCACAATGTAACTTTCAGCTTTTGTTGAGTTTGGCGGCTCCTTTGGACAAAAGCGGTAGTGCTTTACCAGAAAGAACACTACATTTCCCATGAGCACCAGCGCGTACTGCCGGAAAGATCCTGTCCCCGTCGCGTGCATTTGTTTTGATATTGAATGAGAGAAGATGGGACGGACTTTCAAAACTACTTTTCTGTTTTCAGCGGTCATTTCCAGGATGGATAGCGAAGAGGTAATGTATCTATTTTTGGCTAAACAATATAATATGACGAAGTTGAAAATCACTAATTTCAACTTGGTTTTATTAGTGAAGTCACCACCGCCCCCCTGTCTTGTTTCAGCGAGATAATGCGCCCCAAACTACAAACGCTCTGGTTTCGTTCAACTGCACCTTTTTCCTGTCACGTTTTTTTTAGAGGGACTTCGTCATAAATTAGTAGTCCAACATACTTACTGACAAAATAAAAAAAATACTTTATAACCTGTGACTAACTGAATGTTTTGCAGTTCAGCCCTGCACAATTTTACAGTTCTCAGGAAAAATAGTAGAAATGTTATATACATTTTCTTTGCATTGCATTCTTTCCTCTAGTGCTGTAATTCTATTCAATTGTATTATTATTTTATAAAGCTTCCTCATTGCCAATGACACAATTTTATGATCACTATTATTATTATTCTGTGTCTGTTGTTGATATTGTTAGTAATTTTAGAATTACCAAAACCCAAGACGAATGTGAAAACATTCTAATTTTTATTCTTATTGAACATAGAACTCTACATTTACATTTGTATCATAACAATTCTGTCTCTTGTTTTATTCCCATAAATCCCCATCGGTCGGACATCCCTCCGCGTCTTTCAGCTCACGCCACCGCGTGAACGCCGGGCCAATGTTTATTCTTGTCCGGGCATTTAGCTTGTTACTCTCCCGCTTTCTTTCTGAACAAGAACCGGTTCCCAGTGTTTCAATTGGAATCGATTCCTTTTTCGATTCCAGTGGGTACGAATGACGTCATCACGCAAGTTGCATAAGCCAGCAGTCAAGAGTAAACATGGCGCCCAAGCACAAACACTCGAAAGTCTGGTTGCAATTCAGTAAAAAAGATGACAACAGTGAATATTTCATCAAAGAAAATACTACCAACATGCGGAAACATTTGCACACACAAGATGCAATAATAATCAATGAATGTCGTGTTTTCGATCCTTTCCGGATTAACGCCAGTAATTCCCGACCCAGCAGCATCAACGTTAGCATGTCCTTGGCTAATAATACTGCAGGTAACTAATTAACTAACGAACACTGCCTATCATACTAGCGCCATTGTTTTTTCCAAATGAGAATCAATAAAGACATCGATAAAGACCTGAATCGTTAAGCAGAATCAAAAATGGAATTGAAATCTTATCAATTCCCATCCCTGGATAGAATGTACGGAATAGTAAACAAAACATCACTAAAATATTTTGTATCATAAACAAAACATGCAAAGTACTTTTTTTAATTTCATAAAAGTGGTAAATTTGTTTTATGTCGATTTGTTTTTTCAACCATCAAAGTTTACGTGGACAATACATCTAATTTTATCACATGAAATGACCTCCTTTGAGATATTTCGCCCTGTGGCATAGTGTGTTACCGTCAGTCACTTCACACACATTAGTGTAAATGGTTATTACTCACAATAACATCTAGGCTACAAAACTCCGTTTCAAAAGGAAATAAATAAATAACGTAATGGACTGGCAACCTGTTTGGGATGTAACCCTCCATTTCACCAGAATACAGCTGGGATAGCCTCAGCAGATCCCCGGGACCCTGAATAGGAATATGCAAGTAGCCTACAGATGAGGGATAGATGGATGTCTAAATAAATAAAAACCGAGAGCGTAGTTTGTGGCTAGCTGGAGGTACTCTGACCAACATTTCATATCTCTTTCACATTTCCTCTTCACCACGACACTCTTCACAGGCACTGTTGTCTTTCAATTGTGAGCTGGGTGAAATTCTGACGTGAGTATCTCTGCAGGGGAGCAACCATGGCAACTCTTGCAAAGCTTTAATGATGGTCTGAAAGGATCCCATTTTTCGTAATTGAGTAATTTTAAAATGTTAAAGGTATTGTGACATCATTTTTAACATGCTTTTAACACTATTAAAAGTCTTGGCCAACATCCCTCAAATGTGTCTAAAAGAGTGTAACAAGAAAAACTTCACTCTAGTACTCCATTCCTGGCTTTTTATTACAGTGTTTTTTTGCGCCGTGAAAAACGGGTCCTTTTTCCCCTTTCCTGTCAATCATTGCGCCGCTCCTCCTCCAAACCTCCTCCAACCAACCGCTACACACTTCTGCCGTCTTCACACACACGCGCGCACACCAAACCACAAACACCGACACACAGCCCAGACAGGGCGACTACAGCCCGGAGATGAAGTCCAACCGGGACCAGAGGACCGGGACCGCAGCTCCCCGCGAGCAATACGCTCACAGCGGCGTCGGAGAGTTTTTAAGCCGGGAGCGACAGGCGAAGCATGCACGGAAAAGCAGCACGGCGAAGCAGACAGTCCACAGCAAACGATCATAAAAATAAAGGCATGCAAGCAGCAGTGTCTCCTTATCTTAAGTCCAGTCAGTGGCCGCGGGTCTTCTTAGCAGTTTTCCTCCGGTGATTAGAACAAAAGAGGGATCTAAACAGCTCCGTGTTAAGCCTGATTTATGGTTCCGCGTTAAATCGACGCAGAGCCTACGCTGTAGGGTTCAGCGTACGTAGCGCGTCGCCGCGTAACCCTACGCCGTAGGGTCTGTGTCGGTGTAACGCGGAACCATAAATCAGCCTTTATGGTGCGCTGGAGAGGAGAGGAGGCAGGGATCTGGGTGGAGGGGGCGGTGATTTAGCGGGCCCTGACGTCACGGCCCGCCACCAAACCAGGTGCGCCGTTTTTGCATAGTTATGCGGAAAATCCCAGAAAGCACACAATACACTGAATGTTAAAAGTTCGTTGTTTTTTGGGTGTAATTGATGTCAAGACACCCAACAAAACACAAAAAATCAAGAAAAATTTGTTTTTCATGTCACAATACCTTTAATGCTTAATACTTTGGGGTTTTTAAATCACTTTTGTCTTCATTTAAAGGAGCTTGAGGCTGTTTTTTTTATTTGCAAAATGTGCTGCAATTCGGTCCCGATTTTCCCGCGCTGGGCTGCGGATGTGACGTCACATGACGCTGCATGCACGTTCTCCCCGTTCTCCTGTGCCGGCTTCACTGTTGGCTGCAGTACCCCCGACGGCCGTCGTGGTGAAGGGTGGCGCTAGAGAGTCTCATTTCTTAAAAGGAGCCTCAAGCACCTTTAAGTAATTAAATGGGACTGTCGCACAGAGATAGTTCTTTATAATTATCAATCTCAAGTTTTATATTTTCTACTAACAAAGCAAATAAAGTACAAACATTGCACACAATTTTCAAAAAGCACTTTTTCTGTTGTGAAATCATGCAAATACAGTTCTTTTTTGCAAACCTAATCTCTATGTAAAGTTCTGTCCTACTTTCACTTTAATGTTTAATATATATCTTTGTTTACAGCTCATATAAAGCTCCTGTAATTAAAATATGAAGATTTTCCCTGGAGGCTCAATCTAAGTGGATTCCTTGTTAGTGCAGAGTTGTGCGAAACAGGGGCCTCCTTAACTATATAACAGGAGCATAGACTCATCCAGAGGCTGTTCAGATGATAAGGTGACTTTCTGGAAGCATAGGACAATCTGGAAGCGTTTTAATCTGGTTCCTGCCACGGATGAGACTTCTTCCCTTCTCACAGCACTTTTGGAATTTGTTGAGCAGATGGAGATTCACGGACAAATTATCATGTGAGCTGATGTGGGTTGATACACGCATCAGTATGTTTGGTCTAATGTGATATGATGTCGATACAAGAATTATGGATTATGAGTTTAATGTGATCAATACAGCCCACAAGGGAAACAGAAAGATTTTGCACACCATTTAATTAAAGTTGTGAAACTAAACTATGGCAAACTTTTATTATGTACCACTGATATTGTATGATACAATATTGCTGATGAATTTAATAAAACAGAACCTATCCTTTGTTATCAATTTATGTAAGCTTTTCTAAATCAACTGCGTAAGAAAGTATAACTAGAAAAAATAAATCATAGTGATGTTTGATTTATTTTTCTTTCTTTCCGTTATTACTTACAGTGAAATTTCTCTTTGCTTCATCAAGAATAAACTTTCACTTCATTCTGTTTAAAAGTGCGAACATGAATACTGGGAAAAAATATGCAACAAACCTTCCTTTATTCAACACAAAATTAAATCTTTTGATCAAAAACTAAATTTCAAAAAATAAGAGTTCTTATTTGGTAAAATGTGTTTTACTTGTTTAAGGTCAGACTGAAGAGAAAAAAATCAAAGAAAACAACTATAAGACTGTCGATGGATGTAGGGAAGAGATGACAGTGTTTTAACAAGAAAGACAAAAAGACGTCAACTTATATTTAAAGCGTCAATTCAGCACCGGCTGGCTTTGCATCCAGATTAAAAAAAAAAAAGTAACTTTATTTTTTGAATCATTAATTACTTTATTCACAATGCTTTCCTGTCAACTCAGGCGCCTATTCACTTAAATGTCTTTTAAGCTTAAAATGTTAATCTAAGTTTATGTAAGCACCATCAAATGTATCCTCATAATAATTTCATTTCTGTTCCTGTGTGCTTCAGGGCACAATTCAAAACAACACAAATGTCTCACTGTGATAACACGCTTTGACTGTACTGTGTATTGATCTGGATGGCTATATAACCCGGTTTTTACTGGCTGCTTTCTAGCAGAATTCACAGCATGTACCTGAACAGTCCACCTGTGTTCTTTATCCAAGACCTGTCTCACATGTGCAGCGGCAGCAGCAGGCAGCAGATGATCCTCTCAGTAAGCAAAGGGTTCTTTGTCCACGACCAAAGAAAGCAAAAAAAATTGACATCTGTCAGGTTTTTACACTTTAACTGTTATACAGGTTTGCTTCTCTTTATACCACATCAATTTATCTGTCAAAGAGAATAGAGATATCCTCTGGCCTGTACCGGGTCCTATATTGGGAAACTCCAATGACACGGGACTGATAACATAATACATGCTACAGCAGATCATTATTTATCGAACAAAAAGTAATTAAAAATGCAGAAACAGTGTGAAGAGTTAAGCACTGCTTCCTTAAGAATCAAGTGGGGATCGAGTAGCAGCCAGGTGTTTCTAATTAAATTCACTTAATTAACCTCAGGTGCAGGTGTGAGAGCCTCTATAAAAGCAGACTTGGCTGTTTGATGCTATGATATGTTTAAATTCATAAATGGTTCAAAGACCTGGCGGAGATGAGACAATTTTTTGAAATTATTGTATTGATGTGTAAAAAAAAAAATTAAAGAGTGCAATGTCCTTCTCACATAATTGTACACCAAAAGCCCTGAAAAAGATAAATGGCTACCAATGCTTAAGGACCTTTAGTTTTGTCTGTTTGTTAGCTGATTATAAATACGACTTTACACTTTCCTCTGTGTTACGTGTGAAGCACAGCTTGTTCACCTGATATTAGCTTGCTGCTGTTCTTTCGTGCTGTGAGATGAACAGACAGGCTGACCTTTCAGTCAGTGCTGCTGGGAGCCAGCAGAGCTAGGCCAGGGTGTGGAGAAGCCAGCTGAATAATGCAGCATTTCCCTCCAATCAAACACAGACCTACAATTGTTACTCCATTAATATCGAATCCAAGTCATAACTTTTCCTTTCATTTAATACAATTTGAACACAGCCCCCTGAATGAAAAATACTTAAACACTGAATATGTATAACATGATAAAGAAATAGAGTTAATTTGAAATTTTCAAGCGTACTGATAATGGCATCGGCTTATTACTTGACCATACCATGCCATCTTTATCTATAAAGCAGTTTAAGCTGCTACAGAGGACGGAAGTGCTGTACATTGAAGTAAATAAAAAGATATAAAAATGAATTTTCCTTATACATAAGAGACTAAATATATATATATATATATATAAAAAAAAGGTTTTTAAAAATTCCATACAAACAGCTGAAAGCCCATGTTTGAAGTGTTAACAAAGGCCAAGGAGAAGAGTTGGGTTTTAAGACAGCTCTTAAAAAAAGAAAGAGAAGGGCCCTGTCTAACCAGCAAGGGCAGGTCATTCCACATCCTCTGAGCTTACTCTTTTTTTGGCAAACTCAGGAGTAGCTGATCCGCTGACTAAAAAAGAATCTAAGAAATTCAAAGAGCTACAACATAACCTGGGGTCTCTTTCTCAAAGCCATGTTACTTAACCCCAACCAAGAGGTTCAGATGAGCTGGTTTCAAAGAAAGAGGTTACTCATATTTGGAGTCTGTTTCCATAGTAACAGAGTATGATTCAAAAACACTGGATGACCAGGCATCTGAGGCAACCAGAGGTAATGGAATTGGATGTTGTGGTGGTGATGGTGATAGTAGGTGGGTTTCCATTAGCAGGGATTCAGGGTAAACGCATCAGACAGGAACCTCTAAGAGGACAGACACCTCCCCAGCCCCTTTGGCCAGCGTGTCTCCATTACACTGTTGTGTCACAAAAGAACTGTTGACTGAACAAATAACACAGTGATAATGCACTTTTTTTTTTAAATACACCACAGTGGAATTAAAAGAGAGCTTCCTCCCAGGCCGCTACATTGGCGTGATACGCCAGCTGGGCCTGAACCAACACCGGTAACATTGTTTTTTTTTCTTGTCCAAATTCATCAAATGGATTCAGAGAGAAATGTTTCTGGTCCAGTCTGTTCAAATGAGTTGTGCTGAAGGTAATTTAAAAAAATCCAAATTAGGGTAGCCAGGTAGTTCCTGTTGCCCAACCTGAGTACAGGAACATTTTTTACCCCATAAAAAAGTTGCTCAGGGCCATTTTTGAAAGTTTGAAATAGAGACACACATCAAAATCTACCTGGAACTCCTGCTAATGGAAATGCGACGTGGTAGTGGTCGATTGTTATCACTATTCTTATTTTAGGTTGAAACATTTGTAATTAATCTAATTAATCGTTTTTTAAATCTCACCTAAAATTGCTGAGAAAACTCCTAACTTGAGGTGTTTTCCTTTAGATTCATTACATTACTGAGGCATATCAAAAGATTGATATATAGCAACAAAAAAAGTGGCTTTATAAAGTCTTTTTTTTTTAACAGACTTGAACAGATGCAGTCCTAACCATTTACATCCACTTGGTAAGAACATTCGCCATCCTCTGTCGCAGATGTGCGCATGCGCGCGGTGCTCTCCTCGTGTTTAGTTTAGGGAAGAGCGTTGCTGTGGCAACATCGTTGCTGCTAACCAGAGGTGGACAGAGTACTCGACCCCAGTACTTGAGTAAGAGTACAAATACTACTGGTCAAAATTTACTCCGTTACAAGTAAAAGTAGCTCAGTCAAAATATTACTTGAGTAAGAGTAGAAAAGTACTTGCTTTTAAAGGTACTTAAGTATCCAAAAGTAAATGCTTTTAAATTTACTTTAGTAAAAGTAAGAGTAAGAGTAAGAGTAAATTTCTTATTTTCCACATCAGTAAATTACTATATTTTTTCTAAATTAATTTAAGGATCTTTTAACTCTTGTTTCTGAGAATTAACTCTTTGAAACCAGCTGCACTGATGTGCTGCTTTTAGAACCACAATGTTATAAAACCTGCAGAAACACCAAAAACAAATCAAATGAATGGGATCATAAGAGGACAGCAGATGATGCAGAGTTTATTAACAATCATGAACTGAAACCAAATGAACCTGCACCATCCAACTAAGTCTGGATCCCCCTCAAAGACCACTGCTTTACAAAAAACTGTGCCCTCCGTTTTTTACTCGGTCGAACTCAAACATTGAGTTAAGATACGGCCAAGGATTTTGTGAAAGTATGTCTTGACAAACGCAGGCTACTTTGGCGGTATCGTTTTGAGGAGGCTTGACGTATTTCCGCTTTACGTACATCCCAGTGGAGAGCGTGCACTGTGATAGGTCTCCTCCTTTGACAAAAACAGCTTGTGTCCAATAGCATTTTAGGGAAGAAGAAAAAAGAGCAGACCTGAAAGTAACGAGTACTTTTCAGCCTTCCTAGAAATTTACTCGAGTAAAAGTAAAAATATTTGTCTTGGAAATGTATTCAAGTAAGAGTAATAAGTACCAAAGAAATCTAATACTCAAGTAAAGTAAAAATCCTCTGGATATGTACTTAAGTACATTACTGAAGTAAATTTACTCAGTTACTGTCCACCACTGCTGCTAACGTAGGTGTGGCTGCGCTCGCGTCTGGGTGTTTTGCATTTATGTGGCTAAACTTGAGCTGCTTAGGTGGTAAGTAAATTCCTTTTCTCAAAGAACACATATCACTCTACCTTTATCAATGGTGCCGTCCACGAGTTTTAGAAATGTAAATTCCCCATTCACTGGACATACAACTTTCACATGCTCCTTCATTTTCATCTCTATACTCAACGCTACTCAACGCCTTTTTCCAGTAGCCACAAAGTCATCAAGTAGCCTATTTAACATGGTTTTAAAAGTCGATGACATTAATTGCTCAAAATAATTAGTTTCTTGCACAGACTTGTGGGTGTAAAGACATTTCCCTTTAGTATTTGTCAGTGTGATTGGGTGTGCTCATATTTCCCAGCAATGATTTATTTATTTTTCCCATTCATCTGAAAATTTTAATTTGAAGTTTGTTTTGATAGATGTTTTGATATAAGTCACAAAATACATTTATACATGTTTATATACATATGTATAGATGGCAAAATCAAAATTATAATATCATGAAAATATATTGTTTACTGATGATTGGTTATTAGTTGGTTTTAAACATTTGTGCAATTAAAACTGTGTAGGGTGTTTGTGTGTGTATTAGGGGTGTCACGGTACACACAAGTCACGGTTCGGTACGTACCTCGGTACAGGGGTCACGGTTCGGTACGGGTTCGGTACGGGTTCGGTACAACGGGAAAAAAAATACAAAAAGTCCCAAATGTATAAGACGAGTTTTTTCTTCCTTTATTTTGATCATAGCATTTGAAAGTTAAAGGTTGTTCAATTGGCTACAAAACTAAAAAGCATCTATTATTAAAATGTAAAATAAATAGAATAAAACATTTAACTTGTGCATTAGTGTTTTTAATTTTACCACGGACTGGTTTATGTGAGTGCGGGATGGGACATTGTAACGAGCTCGTGCACTTGTAATAAATACTTGAACCCGGGCTCCTCTACTGCTGCATATGGGGCAGAGCCGTCTGGGGGCGGAGCATTCTCCATGGGCCCTTATGATAGTCATTTTAATGTTCAACAACATCATCCTACCCATCAAACTACATTTATTCTCACTTTTATTGAGCCAAGCATATAGGCCTATGCTGCAGAAAGCAGAGTAAAGTCACACACACACACACACACACACACACACACACACACACACACACACACAAGCCTGTCAGCTGTCAATCACACGGCGCTGAAAACTCTGATAGTCACGGACTGACTCAGTTCCATCTTTGATTCAGCTTAAATACAAAAAAAAACATAACTGGTCTAAAATGACACAATCTATCTAGATAGATAGACACAGCGGTCTATAACATCATTTCTGAGCTCTATAACAGAGAATAGACTCGGCGGTCTAGTTGACAACAACACAAGCACATTACAGGCAGCTGGTCAAGACACATTCTGATAAAGACATTATTTAAGAAGGTAACACTGACTCACCAATGGCAGTCGCCTCTTCCATAACCCAAAATAATCCAGGTAACGTGGAAAACGGGGTAACATTCAAAACTTTGTACAAATTTAGTCCTCTTTTAAACTTTAGCGCTAATCTCCTTCACGGCAAATTTGCTGTGACTGTTAAGGCTGATTTATGGTACCGCGTTACACCAACGCAGCGCCTACGGCGAAGGTTGCGCGTCGCCGCATAACCTCGCCGTAGACTGCGCCGTACCCTACGGCGTATGCTCTGCGTCGATTTAACGCAGAACCATAAATCAGTCTTTACACCCAACCCACTTTGGCTGGCGGCCCCGGTGCGTTCAGGACAGTTGTAAATTAAGAATTAGAACATTTTATCGTTATTATAGCCTACAATTTATGATGATATATGAATTGCACATATATTTATTGATATGCACAGACTAGCACACATTTAGGTCTGTAATGGAACATGACTGTTGATATTTATAAGGGGAAAAAAAACGATTGATTTTTTTTTTTTTTTTTTTTTTTAACTCAGTCAGACGTATTCGCCGTATGACTGCGTGAACCGAACCGTGACCCCCGTACCGTGACGGGACGGGACGAATACAAATACCGTTACACCCCTAGTGTGTATAGATAGATAGCACATGTTTTTCACTTTTTGTTTTTATATGTGCAATGTTACTCCTCGACAGCTGGCTGAGGCCCTGAATATGAATCTAACCAGAAATCAGTTTTGATACTCAAGTAGTGAAGGGCTGCTATTAGATTAGTCCCTTCATATATGGTGCTCTTTCAAGGACATCTAGAAGAGCTTTTAGAGCCGATACGCTGCTTATCTTCTCCTCGGCCCAGACTGGATACCTTCATTAATCAAGCAGTGTTGGTTACAGAGGCAAGGCTCCAAGTGAATGGGAATGAGGTTTGTTTTTGCATTAAAACATATGCACTTTTTGGCTTTTATGTAATATATGTGTAAAGGTTCACCGCGAAGTAGGTTAAAGCCAGTCAAGCAAGCTGAGCTTTTTTTTTTCAAAAGGTATGTCTGCTGCAGGTAACATTATGAATACACATAAAAGCATAAGATTACTTGCTGATTCATCACTGCCTGTTATCAAAGGTAAAAGTAAGGCACTGACTTCATGTGGATGCATCTTCAGCTACTGGTGTAGACTGCAGTAGAGGTTGTGGACCATTTGAGAGAAGATAAATGATGAAGTTACGAAGTTGGGTTCATTCATCGACAACACAATTGCCTTACTCTATGTTATCTCCTCTGCTCTCTCTGTCACTGTCTGTGTGTAATGTACTGTAAAATGGATCTTGCTTCACTAAGCCCCCTTTATTAGTTTTTCTTTTTATAGGGTGCGTTTTGCACAAATAATTTCCTGGTCTCCATATGTCTGCTATGGGCCAGCACTCAGGGTTTTCCTGCTAAAATTGCCACTTGTGAAGTATAGCAGAGCTTTGTTATGCATGGCCTACTGTATATGTGCACATGAACACTTCTTTTGAAAACTGCACAGTCCAAGTTGAAATATATTACAGCTGGCCATAAAGCCAACGTTTAATTGGATTTGAATTTCTGGATTACTTTGAGTTCACTGCTAAGTAAAATGTACATACTCCCTGCTACAGGACTGTGTGCTTTTATTTAATGCAGGGTAACTGAATTTTCAAACTACGTGCACCAGTGCAATTTCTCCCCTGTGTTTTTTGTAAACTACTGTCATATACCCACTGAAACAGAAGAACTGAACTGGGGAAAGGTGTTTGGGGTGGAAACAATGCTGTCCAGTTCTCCCGTCAATCTCACTCGCTCCATGCAACTAGCTTTTAATTTGAAGATTCCTTCAAACACGAAGAAAGTAGACAATCTGTATTTTCTGCAACCTTTTCTGCGTGGTCTAGCATTTTCAGAGAAAACTAGTATGCTCGCTCAGCTAAGAAAATTTTAAACATGGGACAGTTGTACATCACAACAAACTGGATGATCCAAAGTACTGAGAGACAGGTTACACTAAGCTGCAGTTTTTCTGCCTACAGTGTTTAATTGGTACGCAAAAGATGCAAACAGTACAATATAATTCATAGAACAGGTTGAATCAAACTTGCAGAAAGGACAATGTGTGCAATTCATCTTCAGTGATACAGATGTCAGCCATTGACTGTAATATTTTTCATAATAAATGTTTGAAATGTAATGAACACATATTTTAAAGAAATACCAATTGGAATAATACTGAGGGAATATTTAATTTTATAGTGCAGTTTATTTGTTTAGAATATTTGATTGAGGTGGGGATTTGCATTGACTGTTACCCCTTGAGATCTGTCTCCTCTCATAAATCCAAATAAATGGCAAAATTAATGTTTTTTGATCTACTATGGTGCATTTCTTGTCTTGTAGCCCACTCAAAATAATTTTACAACAAGCTGTATTATCTCATTGATGCAGTGCTTTTTCTCACATGTATACACAATCATATGATCACATTACGGGCAGCAGGGGGTTCATTGTCATGCCCAAGGGTGCATGTGCACTGCAGAGCCAAGGGATTCAACCAACGACCTTCCAAATGGCAAACTATTCTACCCCCTGAGCCCCATCCACCCCCAAGAAGACTGGAGGGCACTTTGATTGTGGTGCTCAAAGTAGCACAATAAATACATCAATACTAATGTTAATGTGCAAAAATTATAATTAAAATCCCCAAAATGTCATAAACCTCTTATGACCAATTTCAATGTTGGAACATGACTTGACGCAAACTTGCCCCTGGGTCCACCCAGCGTGAGAGCCACAGTCTAGCTGTTCTGAGCCAGCCGTTGGGAAACGTGGCCTCTCTGGTCAATGAGCGCAGTCTCATTTGAAGAGCTGCAGTTTAGAAGCATCCCAGAAGGAACCCTCGTCTCTACTCTGCTAAAGATATGTGCCATGTCTATTTCGGCACTCTGCAGCAACTGAACCAATTCAGTTTACACAAAGCAGAAGGAGCTGGTAGGAAGGCAGACAGTTGATTTTAGCAAAATAAAATTAAGTATAATAGAAAAGACAGAGGTGATAATTTTTGGCCCTAAAAATGAAAGGGAAAAGATCAGCGCTCACCTTGGCTCCATGTCATTGACAGCTACGAATCAAGCCAGAAATCTTGGTGTAATTATTGACTCAGACCTGAACTTCAACAGCCATCTAAAGTTTATCACCAAATCTGCCTATTACCACCTAAAAAACATTGCTAGAATTAAGGGTATTCTGTCTAAACAAGACATGGAAAAACTTATTCATGCATTAATTTCAGTAGGTTGGTTTATTGCAATGGCATCTTTACAGGCCTTAACAAGAAATCTATCAGGCAGCTGCAGCTGATCCAGAACGCTGCCACCAGAGTCCTTACAAACACCAGGAAACTGGACCAAATTACACCGGTCATGAAATCACTACACTGGCTTCCAGTGAGTCAAAGGATAGAGTTTAAAATCTTCCTGCTGGTTTACAAAGACCTGAATGGTCTTGGACCAAAATACATGCTTGATCTGTTAGTTCCTATGAAGCTCCCAGACCCCTGAGGTTCATCTGGATCTGGTTTGTTGTGGTTCCAGAACCAGAACCAAGCAAGGTGAGGCAGCGTTCAGTTATTCTGCTCCTCAC
This sequence comes from Cololabis saira, assembly GCF_033807715.1. Taxonomy (NCBI): domain Eukaryota; kingdom Metazoa; phylum Chordata; class Actinopteri; order Beloniformes; family Belonidae; genus Cololabis; species Cololabis saira. The sequence goes on from NC_084603.1 coordinate 6,576,318, forward strand.
CGGTGGAACAAACTTCCTGTAGACCTGAGGTCTCTCAAACTGTCAGCTCATTTAAATCAGGGTTAAAAACATTACTGTTTACTGAAGTGTACTCTTAAATTAAACCTGCTGTACTCTACTCCACTGCCCTTATTTTTTTTAACAGCTTGTGCTTTTTATTATTTTACTTCTTTTCTTATTCTTACCCATTTGTTATTATGTCTTGCCGCTTTTAATGTCAATGTAAAGCACTTTGAATTACCTTGTGTTGAATTGTGCTATATAAATAAACTTGCCTTGCCTTGCCTTGCCTATAATAAGTTGACACTCATAAATCAATGCTGGAGGAAGGCTAGGAAACAAGTTGTGTCAAATAAGTTATCAACCACGGACGAAGAGAAGGCCACTGTAAAAGTTGAAACAATACTTTATCTATTGTTCATAAATTCCTGTTGGTTGTTCTCTTAACGTGCAAGTTACCTTGTGATCTTATGACTTTAGCACCATCTCAATATTTCCAGGTAAGCTCCTGACTCCAGACAAAGAGGCAGCAGGGCAAAGAGCTCCACTTCTGTAGCGCCCCAGGCACAACACGAGGCTGTGCCGACAATAGAGCAAAACTGCACTCGGTCCAATCACAACGCTCCTTCCTCACTGAGCTTTACTGTAACTTTAGCAAATGTTACTGAAATGCAATACTTTTCATTCAACACGTGTTATTTTGATTTATTTTGAGACACAGGTTAGAATGTACATACCTAAATAACTAAATTATAACTGAAACACAAGTAGAATAAATGGTGCTATTCTATAAATGGTTTGGATAATTTTTATACAGTATGCCTTCCTTGAGTTTCCATTTTTATTTCCCCTGCTGTTTATTCATCTCATGACATGTCACTGGAGTCGTGTCCTGTGGATATTCACTGTCCTTTTCTGGTTTTGTCTCCTTTTTCCTTCCTTCTCTCATGGGTTTCACCACTGTCTTTTTAATCCAATTAGTTCTCAGTGGGCATATAGTCCTTCCTCTCCTGCTGTGCTTTGTTACACCGTTTGATCCCTCTTCTTCTGATTCCTTCCCTGTGTCCGCTTTGCTGGCTGCCGATTTATTCTGCTGTCCAGGACTTCTTTATGTGTTCACATTAGCTGTGATTTACGCTCACTTGTGTTAGCTGTGCTTACTTCCTGTGGCCTGAATTTGGCTCCTCAAGAGTTCACAACATATCTATTCAGTGAATATTTGTTTCCACAAAAGTCACTTAAGTCACTTGATTTTGCTTCTCATTCTTTTTTCTGTATAAAAAAAGATGATTATGACGATGATGATGATGACACAGGTCCTTGGTTAGCAGTAGTAACTGTTGCTTTTGAGGATGCCTTTTTAAATGAAAAAAGAACATAATTTTTTTGAAAATACATGAAATCAAATGGATCAAAGTAATGAAGCTAAACATGTACAAAATAAATATAGTAATAAGATTTGTAATAAATGAAATGCATCATAAATTACAAAAACATTTTTGCATATGCTTTTGTTTATGCATTTAGGTGGTAGGTGCCATTTAGAAATGGCACAATTCACAACCGAGAGCATCCAGCTCTTGGGGAGAAAGTAACGTATGTGTGTGAAAAGTATCTAGCAATCATACCAGAAATGGGTATCAAAAGGAGGAAAAAAAAGAAGGTAATTCAGAGAATATATAACATAAAAAAGAAAAGTCGTTCAGGCTGTAAGTGAGAAAAGAAAGGATTCATTTAAGCTATTTGCAGGTGATGACGAGAACAGTGTCGAGTGTCGAGACATCAAAGCAGATTTTGACCTCCGTCACGTGAATATGCTCGATGCTGCGAACTAATGAGATGAAGAAACTGAAGGGTGACAATTGTCTGTTACAGTTCCTCTCCAATAAAAATCAAACTTTTAACCCTGTTAACATGTCCATGGGATTTTCTTTTGATGTGTTATGAAACATGTTAAGACCAAATTCATCCATCAGTGCTGTGGATTATTTTTTCTTTTTTTGAAAATGCACCAGAAAGGGCATATGCCCCAAGAAGAAAAAAAAATGGAAATAACCATAATCCAGACTCCTGGGGTGGGGGGTGACGGGGTAATAGTGCATGAAAAATATGCACTATATGACTAGAAGAAACAGAAAGGTAGCAAAAGCTACCTGATGACGTTTATTATTCCTGGTGGTGGTTCTTTTAACGTACAAATTATGAAGCTACCTGGTGTGTTTTGCTTTTATTGTGAAGGTGGCAGAATCACTATGTACTGTTTTTTTGTCTCACCCAAAGACAAATGAACAACAGTAAGCGGATTCAGTTTATGTAGAGACCTCATGGTCTCATATCAAATACCAGAGAGAGCAGGGGTCTGCAGTCATCATTTTTGGGGCAGCTGATTTGCATATTTAAACCAAAAACAGCTGGCTTTTGCCACTAAACTAATTAGAAAGTCTGACCCTGCTCCAACCTTTTATCCAGAGACACTTCAAATATGAGTTCAAGTATGGGCAAGCAAGTCTTTAGTCCTTCAACTTTTTTTATTTATTTATTTTGTTGCTATACGCCTGTCTTGTTTTCTAATCCTTTCAAATTACTAATACTGTGATAGGTGGTGAAAAAATAATTTGAGATCTTCCACTTCTGTGTTACCTTGTAGAGTTTATCTTCCTATTTTTGAGAAATTCTCTTTTGTTCAAACACATACTGTGGAGTTACAACAATTTTAAAGGTGGTCAGTGCATACAGGAGGAAGAACAATTAGCAAAGGTCCAGTTAAAGGTGTTCAGCGGAAAGTTATTGTGCAATTGGTATTGCTTTTTTTGACTTTGAGTTATGTAGTCTTACAAGACATTCATGAATAGCAATGAGTTGTATAATGTGCACTATACAGCTGATAGCTGCAACCTTGAAACCATTACATTTTATGAAATACTCCGTGGATTTCCTTCATGTTGCCAAAACAGCCAGCTTTTAGCCACCAAGACAGACACAAAAGACACCCCTCGAGAGAGACAGAAAGAGATAGAATATACAAGAATATTGAGATGACACATCACATGAATTCAAAGGCTTATACAGAAAAGGAATTTTTTTCAAGGCAGGTCAGAGAATTAAGAATAATGTCTCATGATTATTGCAGGAAGCCCAACTGAGGTGTGCTTAATCAAGATGCTTTCTAGACATACAAAACTTTACGGGGAACATTATAAGGTTGGTTTGTATTTGCAGGGATCTCTAATGAGACAAGTGTTTTTCGCTAACCAGTTACTGAACAATGAATTATCTAACGCATTTATGTATATGCTCTTACAGCCTTTGATAATTAATCCTGTTCCAGGTCACTTGGAAAATTCAGATGCAAAGCCACAACAGGGAGGGTTTAGACATATAGGCCACATAAACTAACCTGCCGTGTCAAATGGTTTCTTACACAGAGCCATCTGGAAAGTCATCCATGGAAATTGTTGGGAAAAGGGGAGACATTTCCAAAAACCATACTTGGCAGGTAACTTGATGAACCATCTGTATATGATGAGCTGGTAACAGATCAGTGGAGCCAGTCTAATGGAACCAAGAGAATAGGGAGACAAGTTAAACTAAAGAGTGGGGTTCTTTGCTCATCTGTCAATAGAAAAAATACTCTTGTGTTCTGAGACAACTGAAGTGACAACAGCATCTATACTGATATCTTTGGCAGCCACTATTCTTGACTGTCACTATGTGAAACCTGTCCATGCACACACTTTCTCAACTAATCTTGAGATCAAAAAGAGAGGGAGAAGAAAATAGTTGGCTACTGTAAAGAACACACAGATAAAAAGTTTAACAACAAGGATGGGTGAAATCACAGATCATTGGTACTGTAGGCTCGAGAAAAGATTGACCACTTTCCAATGTTTCCATTTCTTCTTATTTCTGTGACCATTGTGGGATTTCTTGTCTTTAATGGAAGTGAACCAAAAAGAACCAGTTTTCATTACATCTCTATGTTACCACACAGAGATCACCTGAGTTGTAAAATGTAATAAATGTTCTTAAGGGTTCTTCATTCTGAAGTGTGAGAAGTGTCTGTAGGCACATGAGTTGGTGCAGTGTTTATTTATTTATTTATTTTTTTTAACCCAGGGGTAGAAAAAGAAAAAGGCCAAGCAAAATGATGATCATGGAGAGCTGTACAAAGGCTGAAGGTATGGGGATATTTTCACTTGCAGGAACAAAGTTCAGTAATCCTCCTAAAAAAGCATATAGTGTTGTGGACCTGAAACAACACTCACTCATACATACTCATGACAACATGAAAGTAACTGTTCAAGACATTCCAGTAAAGATATTCCTTTTTATATGAACTCTTGTCCAGATGCAAAGTTAGCATTACCTTGGTCTATCTGTGGCAACCGTATCCACACTACCACTTAAGTAAAATTACACGTTTAAGTATTTTTCCAGAACTTTTTCCATGTTAAGTGACATTGCAGTTTTCACATGAAAATTATACACATGGATGAGCATCTGGGACAAATTTAGTAAAGACCAACACCATCTGCTACTACCTCAAACAGGGGATACTTTTTAACAGAAGAGAAAGATGCCCTCGGGAAGGTGTTTTTGTGTTTCAAGCTACTGGTAAACATGGAAGAAGATGTTACTCAGGATCAGTCCTTGGCTCAAGGCCGAACTCACTTTTAAACTATGAGTCACTCACATTTTAATTCTATTACAGTTCCTCCTTGCAGTCCAGGATGATCAGAAATCAGTAGAATCCATCCATCCATCTTCTTCCGCTCATCCGTCAGCGGGTCGCGGGGGCAACAGGCTTAAGCCTGAAATAAGGTTCTGCGTCAAACCAACGCAGAGCACACGCCGTCGCCGTGACGCCGTCGTGAACCCTTCGGACTTCTCCGTCACTCCATTTCGCCGCGGTGAAATACCTCCCGCGACCGCTAGTTAGCGATCTTTTCCTGAATGGTTTATCCAACTTTTTCCAGTCATAGTAAATCAAAGAGATAAGGACAACTATTGTGCAAAAAAACAAAACAAAAAAAATCACACATACACGAAGAAAAGAGCGCTGAAAGTTCACGACTGCTTCAAACCGGAAACCGGAAATGCTTTGCTATACCAAGCAAACCAATCACAGCCCTCTCGGTCTGCGTGTAGTCTGCGTCGCCTCGAAGCGTAGTTACAATTTTCGGGAGGTGCACGTCAGTGACGGCGTCAGTGACGGCGTGTGGTCTGCGTCGACGCGTACCACACGCTGTAGGCACGGCGTCGTTTTGACGCAGAACCATAACTCAAGCTTTAGCAGAGATGCCCAGACTTCCCTCACCCCAGACACTTGCTCCAGCTTCCCATCGGGCGAGACTGTGTGGAGAGGTGTAGCTGATTTCTGTTTCCTGGGGGCCCATATTGAGCAGGACCTCACGTGGAACTTAAACAACTTTGGGCTGATAAAAAAGGCCTAGCAAAGACTTCCTGAGGGTCCTCAGAAAGTACAATATCAAGGAAAAACTCCTGGTGTCTTTCTACAAGTGCTCCATAGAGAGCATACTGACGTACTGGATCTGTGTGTGGTACACCAGTAGCACGGTGGCTCAAAGGAAGGCTCTACAAAGGGTTGTGAATACAGCCCAAAAAATCCTTGGCTGCCCTCTTCCCTCACTGGAGGACTCGCACAACAACCGATGTGTTAAAAAGGCAAAACAGATCACAAAGGAAACTTCTCACCCTGGACACTCTCCGTTTGCACTGTTGCCCTCAGGTAGATGGTACAGAACAATAAAAACAAGAACAACCCGATTCAGAGACAGTTTTTATCCTACAGTAACAAAACTCAATCTACTCAAAAACAAACTAACTGATATGAGGGATTGTCTGCATGGGTAGGCTATTTTTGTATTATTTATTGGTTTTAATCAGTTATTTGATTTATTTTATGTTGAGTGTAAACATTTTATATGCTCTAGTATTTATCTATTTATTTTTTAGCACTGACTGGCACTTTTAATTTTGTTATTATATAACAATGACACGTACGTACGCACGTACGTACGTACGTATCATTATTAGTACGTACATACATACATACATACATACATACATACATACATACATACATACATACATACATACATAACATACGATGTGCACAACACACAACATGGGATGGCTGTCTCAGGAGATCGGCAGGCTGCTGCATGAGAACCCACTGTATTATTAATAATTTGTCCTACAATTGCTGCTTTTCACTGTAAAGTTGTAATTTTTGGCATCATGCATCTGGTGTGGTGCACGTTGCTTTGATCACATCTGCACAATGACAGTTTTATGTGATCCCACTTTAAGTCGACAGTGTAAAGCTTAGGCTTGTGTTTGGCTGCAGGGTAAGGCCTTGAGAAAAGACTAGAGTTGAACGAGGGCAGATTAATGGAAAGCACAACTTGAGAGAGCATCAGATGGATAGGAAACGTGATCTTAAATAATGTATATGTAAGATGTTTGCATGTGGCACAAGTGATGCAACTCCCTGGGTCTCTTACTAAAGAGAGAAAGGAAAATCATCAATGAATATATATATAATATATATATATATATATATATATATATATATATATATATATATATATATATATATATATATATATATATATATATATATATATATATATATGTCGTTTTTTATTTTTTTATTTTTTATTTTTTTTATTTATCTATTAAAATGGAAAATGTACATGTTTTGATTTTTCATGAACCAGAGAGCAAACGTTTCCTTCAGTGGCAACAAGAATGAAGTCTTTTACAGAAAATCATTTTAATCACACATGCACAAAGGCATGCGTAAACTGTTTTGAATGTCCTTTGGTTTCTTTCAGGAAAGTCATGGTCATGGTTTAACGTAGTAGATGTGTCCCTGTAAAAGCTTTCACTGCACCGAGGCAGAATGACCCTTATAAACATCTCACACCACACTGTCAGAGCTCTACAAGCAGTGATCAGAAAAGGCTCACTTTCAATTTAAAAAGGAAAACCATTTCTTAGGAAGCATAACAAACTAAAGATTTATTAGGTCTTGACTAGTCTGACATATCCGTGAAAACGGCTCAAAGATATAGATTTTTTTCTTATTTCCCAAGATGCATAAGTGAAGCAGGTTGAAAAGGTAATTTAAAGGCCTGGCTAGTAGTATCAGCTTTGCAGAAGTGTTGGATCCAAATGCAGTAGACCAGTAATCATTTCAGAAAGTCGGTTTTATGACTTAGCCAGTTAAATAAGCCAAGTAGTAAACACATTTCTTCAGTCCCAAGATGTGTATGTGAATCACCATGGCAACATACCACATGAACATGACCCGGTAGGTTATGTTGAACCTGAAGTCCTGATTGATTGACTGATGCATTACCCAATTATATAATCAGTTCAAAGTCTATGTAGTTAGGGTTAGTTTGTTATTTGGTTTCTTTTTTTACGAGAAAAAGGAGGTCACTTCAAAATCCCAAGAACATAACAGTTCATCCACGTCTTTATACTTATACAAGTATAATGCCCCCCGCAAAGTGTATTGCTGATTTGTTTACTCGATCAGGGTCATGAGCATCTTCTGCATCAAAGCCAGACCTGCCTGATCCAGTCCAGCAGACACATGGCGTGCATAAGATGGAAATAACTCCATTTTGTTTTCTAAACTCATCAGAACAAATGAAGTATGTTTAACTATTTGATTTGAACAAATCATTCATGCAGTGAAAAATGCTTTTTGCAACGAGGATAACCTCAATAATCTACAGTTAACGCTCATAAACAAGAGGCTTCATATTGCTTTTGTTTATTTCAACAAAATAGAGAAACACATAAACAAAACAGTTTTACACTGGATTGTTCCGATTCTTCGCCAGCAGTTACAAGCTTTGAGGAAGCCACAAGACTTTGATATAGTCTGCTAAATGCTGCAGCTAACGGCAGAAAAGCAGTTGGCGGTATTGGACAGGGAGCCTGTTGTCATGAGAACACAGCGAAGGACGGGGAGGAAATGAGAAAGCTGCCTGGCTTCATTAGATGAAATAGCAGGAGGGTTTTATGTGGATATAACCAAGATTAATTGGATTCTAGTGATCTGCTGAAAATGTGACACTGTCAAGCAGAGTTATGAGCCTGGCACAGCTGCCAAAACTATTATGAGTCTGTTCTAAAGCAAACATGCTAGTTTACTTAACATTCAGTCTGTAAGCCTGTCAGATCTGTAAAAATCACTCACCAGAATGATACAGTTGTGAGCCATGGTACAAGATAAGTGATTTTAGATTTTATGTTGATGTTCATTTCAAAACATGCACAACATTCATGAAAATCTGTGTTACGGAGCAAAGTACAGATGATAACCAGTTAATTACTATCTACCACACTGTTTGAGTAGTAGCAGGTGTGTATAAAAACTATTCTGGGCTTGAAAAACATGAAATGAAAACTTGTTTAAAAAGCCGTTTTCATAAATTGCTTCCTAAAAATTACTTTAAAAAGGAGTGGATTAAGACATGTGGGCAGTAGGGGCTCTGCTACAGAGAATGTTGAGGGTAAGTAAGTAAAAAAAACATTTGCAATGAAAAATTGCTGCCTGCTTCTGTTGTGGTGTATTGTGTCTCCTTGACTGTTTGTTTCCAGCATCTCCTCTTTGCTTTGTAGGTTTTCACTTTGGGATTCCCTTTCTCATGCCCCCCCCTCTCAATGCAGCGGATGCTCTTTAACTGGCTGTAACTCAAGTAGAGACTTGCCTGATTCATACCTGACGTTTGCCATGTTAAATATCCATCCTTTATTGACAATGGCTTAGCAGAGTGTTGGTGAGCATCTTTGAGTTGTTCACACACAATAAGTGACAGGTGACTCCTCATTGATTTTCCCCCAACCAGTTCGCAAAGCTCAACAACTCACCTTTGACCTTGGCAACAGAATTTAATTAATCTTTTCTGGATTTGGGATGCATTTCTGCTTCCATTGAGTCTTATTTTGGCATGCAAATAAACTGAACTAAATGTTTCATACAGGGAATTAAGCATGATTTACTCTTACTTGACATATGGACTCATTACACAACTTAAAAGGGAGCTTGCTTAATATTTAGGGATTTCAGTGGTCCATTAGTTTATGTATCATGTACCTAAACACTTAAGCTATTTGAGGCCTCCTTCCCTTCAATGCAAACCAAACTCAAACATGCTCAACCCATTGACTCTGCAGGTCTGAACTCAAAAACCCCTTCACGCAAATGTGAAAGCATCGCATTCTTCCTATGTCACATTTTCTTATGCTTGTGGGGTCTCTCAGTATAACTGGGCTACTAAAACCATCCATCCCTTTACATTTGAAGATCTTGCAATATGCTCTGCTTCTAATCGAAAGGAGTCTTAAAGGTTTTAACTGCTGAATTTTCAATCCCTTGCAATAACAATAATCTACACAGACTATGACCACTGAAGCAAATAAACAATTAACCTCCACAGTCGACCACAATCCTGTGTACTTCTATTTTTTTCTCGGACTGTTATCATACAGGCATTATCCACTCTCTCTTCTTGGCCTTCTGCAGTTTTTATTTATTTTTCATTTTGTGTGGTAAAATGATATTAGCTTCTTATATTAATCTCTTGAATTAATAATTATAAATTTTGCATCTCATTCACTGTTTAAAAAATAAAATTATATATATATATATATATAAAATATACACAATTTTACTGTACTGTTTGTGCTTGTCTTTTTTTCCTGAAACCAGTTGTTTTATAAGTTCCAACTTTTTTTTATTTTTTATTTTTCACTTTTTCCAGTTAAAAGCAGTAAAAAAGAAAATCTACAATTTCATTTCAGATTTTTGTTTGTTTTTACATGCAGCCTGGTATTTCGGTTAACCCTACTAATGTCAGCTATTAGCCTGCTTGCTATGTACAGAAGACCCTTTTGTTCATGACTAAAAGGGTCACAACAGAGTTGAGAAGGTTTTCAAAAGTACATGGCAGATCTGTTGTAGGAAATCATTGATTCAAATCCTGTCTTACTTGTTATACATGGCCTACAGTTGATTTTTTTCCTATTGAATAATAAGCTATAAACAATGTGTCATGTACTTTATGAAATGACAAAGTACACACTATAGGATAGAGAATTTGTAGTTTTAACAGTGTTTGACAAATAGATTTAAAATAAATGTGCACACACACACACACAACACAATTAAACAGCATTGCAGCTAATTAGCAAAGACAAAAGATGCTCACAAGCGGTGAACTGTATTAGTTACAGCCGACTAATGTTTAAAATGCAGTGATTTTAACCTTGATTGTAGCTGCTGTAAAACTAGCCAATTTGTTAAACAACAAGGGGGCATTTAAACAGATGAAGAGAAGCGTTTCTAAACAGTTGCCTGGAGCATGACTGATGCATATCCAAATGAGCTGCTTGATTATGAAGCCTGTGAGCTTGGCAGTTATAACTGCAGTGGCATCAGCTGCAGGGGGCCTCTGATTAAAACATGCATTGTGCTTTGGAAGAAATGCACAAATTCAGTACCCTGTCATCTAAATATGGTTAACGTTGATAAAGAGTAAATGGTTTTCAAAAAGTTTTGACAGAATACATCATATGTAGGCATCTCTTCCTCTTCAGATTTGTTAAAATATTTTTGCCAAAAATTCAATAACTACGTAATCGCCCATGTGGTAGATTTCCTGACAAATAGGAGCTTTTAAATATTCTTCGGTTAGTATTACAACTGTCTGATCTGCAAAGTAAAAAAACAGATACAGTCTTAGGAGTTATGGAAATTGTGAAATGACGTTCAAGTAATGTTATTTCCCTGTTCTTCAACAGGAAAATGCACAAACTCATTCTGTCTGGTGTGATCTGCAATTCATATTACCCTCCTTTCAGTAATACACAAGGAGTTGGGAATAAACTCATCACTGATACTGAACAACTACGACTCTGGATTATTTGTTTTGATTGCATTGTGAAGGCTGAGACAGGCATGAATATTTTATTCATCCGTGTCTCACGTGTAGGTGAAAACAACTCCATTTCGCTTTTGTGCAGTGAGCAGATTGTTAAGAGTGATGTGGTTTACTTTGCGCTGTGTGGTACAGTGCCCAGCAGCAGGAATTTCTGTGTTGACAAAGTATGAGGAGCTGCTGTAACAAGGCAGGGAGGAAATTTCCTTTGTGCCAGCTGCCAGGGTAATTAGTTCCTCGCTGAATTATGCATCAGCAGAAGTGTCAAGCAATGTTAGACTCGGAGAGATGCAGAGACTGGACAGAGGAGTGCTGTCACACAAAGCTTACACAACCTTGTGTAACACCAGCTAATTCTGGTGCATCAGATGGCTCAGAAACAGATCATCAATAGAGCATCATCACATTGGATTTTTGTTGTTGTTCTTTTTCAGCCTACATGACAGCAAAGATAAACATGTATCACAGTTAATACTGGAACCAACAAGACAATATAGTGAGTTATATTTTATGCCTATGTTTGTACTTTTTATTTTTTATTTCCCCCCTTGATTTCTGCTTTGAATTTGCCAACAATGTCTATTTCATTAAGCCTTAAACAAGACAAGGTACTACACTCACTGGCCACTTTATTACCATTTTATTGGGTGTACCTAATACAGTGGATTAGATCTACAGCTTATTTGCGTGCACCATTGGATATCAATTAAATTAGAAAACCAATGAGAGTTACAAGTTGGCACAAGCTAATAAAATACAGCAGAAACATGGAGGAGAAACAACTTGGCATGGGCTCTTTTGCTTGAAAAGATTTGCTGTAATTTTACATCATTGGGTAAGACAAAGGTTAAGAGAATCTGATACAGAACTGCAATCAACTCATTTTCCTCTTTTTGAGACCCACTCACTTATCAAACACATGGCTCAATTATTCCATTATAAATATTATCCTTTACTAGTAGAGACACTAGTAGAATTGCAGAAGACATTGCAGAGCAGACTTAAATGCCAGAGGGCTGCTGTGTGGGTGAGATCAGATTAATATAACCATAGATCCCCATTCGCTGCAAGACGAAAAAGGGGGACCAAGTTGTCAGAATCAGAAATCAGAAATCATAAAAAGGTTTATTGCCAAGTTTGTTAAACACACACAAGGAATTTGTAGTGGTGATTGGTGCAATACAATACAAGAGCAAATATATAACGAAAAGAGAGAAAACCATTTGTTTTTTTTATGTTGTTTTCTTGGCAAAGGCTTCAAAATATGCAATTTTTAGCAACTCATATTAGTTATGATGTGATTAATAGCAGCAGAAATAGTTCTTTTAAAAACAAAGTTTTGGAAAAGATGCAAATCTTTCATCCTGACATTGGTAATCACTTTAATTACAGACCTTTAATGAATGAAGAGTGTCTGTCTTTGTGTCAGTAAAACAAGGTTTAACTATACCATTCTAATTATTTATATGTAATGGAATTAAGGTAAAATGTAAAATCACTGTGTTACTTTGATTGAGTACCTTAAATACAAAGTAATAATTACAGAAAAAGAAAATTACATGTAATGATGCACTGATTCTGAAGTTCCTCTTCAATCAAACGGTCAGTGGAGTCAGGGCAGTGGGTAGTTGCATGTTTTGAGTTGGACGTCCTCCATTCTTTCTTTAAATATCATGGTATATCTAAATATTTGCAAGCTTCTAAGTCCATCATTGCTTTTACTAATCTCACTGCCACAACTGTTAATAATAGAAGACAACTACCGGTTTCACTAAATAGTTTAGTTGTTTTCATTTATTTACAGTTGAAGATTCATAGTCTGATGGATAGCTGTCTTTGCTCAATCTCTTAACATTCACTAGAACAAGGTTTTAATTATGACCCTGAGCTATAGGTGAACCAATTCTTTGGTTGCTATGGAGGTTACAAAAGGTGAGTAATGAAAAACCAGCAGAAAAGACTGAAAAATTTGGAATAGAACTGTATCTACTGCAAGTAAAATATTTACCAAACTATCTGCTTAATACTATTTATTAATAGATAACACGAAAGAATAGAACATGCTATAATGGTTTACATTTTTGTACAACACTGTCTGATTTTTTTATTATGAGGAATGTCAACAGCATTGTTCTTATTATTAAATAAGAGGAAAATTGATTCGTTTCAGAGCACTGAGGGGGTGGGGTGTCAGTGTCTTTTTTTGATTTATAGCAGGTGGAAAGCTGCCAAGGCGTTGGTGCTAAACAATAGTGAATGAGAGTAAAGTAACCAAGCTTGCACTGCAGCTTGTAACATCCTAACAGTGGTGTTGTAGAGTAACAGCAGTGCCAAGAAACTGAAAACAATATCCCACAAGAACAATGATTAATGTCATCCCTGGAAAGACATCAAAAGTCCTATATTATGCAATTTTCATCCCTAATCACATCCAGTACCACAATAAAGTCATTGTTCTTTGATGGCAACTCAAACTCTGGGTCAGTTAGATCGTGCAGCCAGAAGTATATATTTTCTGTGGGCTGCTTGAGCACAGTGTTTAGCCTCCCGCTCACTCTGCTATTATTGGTCCCTTTCCTAAACCAATTAGACACAATACTACCACAGTAATAGACAACTGAGGGATGTTTGGTTTTGAACTTTACACATCTAAGGGAGGCCTGACTGGGTTGATCTGCATTTGGGGTTTAAAGGACATAAAGATACAATAAATGCTAGTATGAGCAGGAAGTCATCAATGATGTACCTCCTTAAAATTACATACATCCTGAACACTGGTTGTGACAGACAGACACATTTTTAAAGTCAGGAAAAGAATAATATGGACCCCTTTAATTTCAGGTAGACTCCGATGTTTCCACAGCATCAAGGTTTAGGTTGTTTTTGTGCTACCTTTTCGTAATTTAGGCATTTGAGGTGTTATTTGTAGCATTTTCAGTTAAATATGACATTAAGTGAATTAGCGGCTCATCATATTTTGCTTTTATTTGCATTTTACACATTTACACTTTCTTCTGTGGAATAAAGGTACTGATGTCTTTTTTTCTAGCGAAACAGCTGCTTACTTTTTAAATGGTATACTCAATTATGAGGAATAAGGAGTAAAGAACTGAGGAGACAGAGGATGCTGGGGTAAATGGTACATTTTGCAAAATGTTGGGTTGGAGATTTTTTTTCCTGACTGATTTTTCAATATACTACTTTGAATAGTCTTTATACGCCAACGGCAAAATAATTGATTAAATGCTCTCATATCAAGGCAAAAAGAGATAACCCATGGATGCAACACTAAAAACACCTTGTGACATTAGTGAAACCATTGGATGATGGGATGTTGGAGATCCCTAACGCAACTTTAAAAAAAAAAAAAGGGACTGAGGTTTGTGTCAAAGTTATTTAGAGTATGAAAATATCTGCAACTGTTAAATAATCTATTTTGCTGTAATAAACTATACAATTGTAATTCAAGTTTCAATTTTTAGTCGTGGGTTTTCTAGAGACAAATTAAAGTTTGCTCCTGAACAATAAGAGTAAAAAGTATGAGCTATAATATGACTCCGTACATAACTGAGTAAACAAGTATTTCAGTAATGACTGTCAAGTATGTCCAGGGTGGAGTTCAAATGTTCAATATTACTGACATACACAACATTTACAGCTCCTGGATTGATACGTTAAATATTTAACGTATAAATTTTAAATTGCAGGCATGCATGGAAATGAAATCATGAATACACTTATGCTAAACGCAAATCTGGTTAGACTTAGATCAGCAAGCATGACCAACTGGGAGAAAAGACTGTGGGAAGTAACACGATTGTGTTTTTCTGCCTTTCATTTTTTGCAGAATAAACAGTTTACTGTTTAGTCATTGGTTGCGTCTGAATGTATTTTTGTGCACGTTGGTGTGTAGTTCAGCTGTCAATGATTCGAGACGCCTCCCCCGGAGAACCCAGTGGCTAGTAACACCTGCTCCTCGAGTTCTAAGGTTATCTTATTCATTCACTCCTCTCCACTTCGGTGAGCACATTATGGGGTTCCAAAGGGACTGTGGTCTGTATAGTATGATAATCAATAGAATTTTTCTTTTTCCCCACAGGTTGTGCTAAGTTCAAATTTTAAAATATCATTCTTCAAAATAGAATTCATGATGTGAATTTTTTTTTAAGGTTTAAAGCAGTTAATTAATGAATATATTGTGCCATCTGTGCAAAAGGAGACACTTTTTTTCCATTCACACCTCTGTGAATTCCTGCGCCAGCCCCAGTTCAGGGTAGCTGACACCTAGGGCCGTGCAGTGTGTTCAGAGAGCCGTGGCTTAGTGTCTGACAGCAGGTTGGTTTGGCCAAGACACGACCACACTGAGAATAGGCACTTACAATATTCCGGCTTCACATTGAGGCACTTTTATTTCATTATTTATTTTATTTCACTGATAGGATATTGTTGCTCAGAATCAAAGAATTAACATCTGGTATGCAATCCATCTCAAACAGGTATTTTTTTTATTAGAGATATGAAAATGCAGATATTTTCACATTTTCGGTTTTTAGAGAAACAGAAAATGTTATAATCATTCTTTGGGTATGAGTTCAAAATATCAATCTAAATGCTGAATCATGAAGCCCAGAGCTAACAGTTCTGGAAGAAGAAGAAAAAAAAAAAGTAAAAAAGAGGACTGCAACAAGACTGCATGTTTAAACACTGTTTTGAAAAACATTTTGCAGCTGATTACATTATTTACCAAATTTCAAAAAGAAAACCTATGACAGATTGTGTCTTTTTAATTTTGAAAGACTGATTTCTTCTTCTACTCCGTATTGCAGCCGAGCATTAAAAGCTTCAGACTTAGCATAATATATTTTCAATATTGTGCAGAGGATGTGCAGTTTTGTCCATTTTGTTCAGAAGCATTTGTAACACTCTTCTTTCTAAAACTAACTTTAAAAGCAAAAAAAAAAACAACAACAAAACATTACATTTCTTTGAGTCAGTGGTACCTGAACCAAGAGCTCAATGTTGAAGAACATACTGTTTATGCTACATCTTAACACGATTCATTGCATATTTACTCAGTGCCTTCTGTCATCCCTTTACATGTCAGTTCATGATAAATAATAATGCATCTCAACAATGCTGCTCTGCTCTGAAGAATTCCTGATTATTGTTTACCACAATGTCATCTGAAAAATCTCAATTTCAATAAAGTAAATACAACATCAATGGCTTGCTTTTTACTTTTGGCTATATTTGCATATACAACAATTTCCCACAAAGAAAGACAAAAGCACTAGCATGGCAGCACCTGTGTCCAACCGGACTCACAGCAGTGCGACCAACACTTACCCAGCTGTATCCTCCTACATGATTTCTTGCTTGTGTTGTTCTCAGATGTAAGTCGCTTTGGATAAAAGCGTTGGCTAAATGACACTAGTAGTAGTATACTATCCAAGTTTTTAAATTTTCTTTTTCTCTGTGAGCTTCACCTGCACATATATTTCTGCACCTGGGAGTGGACTGAGGATCCTTAACCTAAAAGTCTTTGGTTTTGTCGATAATATCCATTTTGAAAGAGTTTCAAAAGAGCTCTGTAAGCAGCTTAATATGGTGACAAATTGCTAAATTAGAAATTAATGTGTGTCACGCTCTTTTAAAGCCACAATATTGTGAGAAAAGAATTGGTTTTTCACTGGTTAAGAGCATGGATATGTATCAAAAGAACAAGTAAAAAGTGTGACTATAAATAGTCTCACACCTAAAATGTGAGACTTTAGAGCCCACCTAATTGTCCCTCTACCAGGATGTGCTTGTGACTATATTCTGAAGTGTCAAAGTAAATTTAATGTGTGTAACACGGTTACTGTCGGGAAATGTGAAATATAGTCCCAGAAAGGGAATAAAATGTGGGCTCCTGTAAAGACAAACACTCTCGCTTGGTCTCTTGAAATGTATCTAAGTCGAGTTTAGAACCAAGTGAGACAGTGCATATTTAACTTTAATGGCTGCAGTTTCCTGGAGAGTGCAGAGCTTGCAGAATGCGACTTGCCTGCCATCAGTTACGATTGTACCATTACTAAGGTAATGGTTTTCAGGTCAACTCTTCAGCTGAGGCTGCGGTGCTGTGTGAGTGAGTTCAAAGAGGTGATGGTAATCTAGTTGATACCACCACGGTGCAGCAAAGGAAACTCATCCAGAGGTTGAGATATCGCCTGACATTTGAAAAGGATCATTTTCTTGCATCAGAACCAACCCATATAATCTGTGTACGTTATATTGCCATATCTAAAGTGGAAAATGTGCAATGTATCTAAGGAAATTTGATATTATCTGTCTCTTTTTTCCATCTTCTCTTTATCTTCAGTAAGCTTTTTTTCCCTCCAGTCATTGCTGATTAATTTCCTTTGACGCCCCTGTTTTAATAAATGCCTTTGCTCTGTTGCTTTTATAATAGCAGTCCTATATTTCAAAATGTGTTTTGGTAATAACCGTTGCTGCAAAATAAGCACCCCCAATAAATAAGGCATGGTTTGAAGCAATGTTTGAGTAATTTCTGTATGTGTTTATGCAAGTCTTTGCTTCCAACTTCCATTTTAGCAATATTAGATTATTAGTTTCATGCATTACATCATGGTCATGTAAGGGCCTTTCATTTCATGCGCTTATTAAGAAATGGTTACTATGACTTTGCATGAATCAGACTACAAAGAGATCTCCTCCAACATAAAAATAAAAAAAAAACGACAGTTTGAGAAATCCCTAACTACCCATTTACTTTAATTAAACTCCTTCAAAGAGTAATGGTACCTTTGTTTAACAAATCATTGTCACTGACATTGAACATTTTATAGCCACACATTTTTTCAACTCGGCACGATACATTCACTTAAAACGCTCTTTTTCTATGAACTTTTCATCCTAATTATGATGCATAAAGTAAGTGAATGACTGATTGTTCCCTTTGCTGTAGGATGTTCATCATGTTTCTGTCCCTGGACAATTTGTGCATTTTGCTTTTATTTTGCTGTCTTGCTATTCAAGAGTATCTTTATTTATCTTGGGGTCGTCAGACTATTTTTTATATAAATGTTGGGCCACAATTAGGGGTGGGTATTGGGAAGGACCTCACGATACGATACGCATCACGATACTTGAGCCACGATACGATACACATCGCGATATCCCGATTATGCGATATCCCGATTATTATATTCTACATAGTTCACCGAAAAATTTAAAAATGCATTACACATCTTAAAATCCAAGTTGTATATATGTACATCAGATGATAGTGATGGATCTTAAAATCCGAGTTGCACGTTCATCAGATTATAGTGACAATTCATGGGACAAACTGAGTCAAAACAATGTTTTATTATAACTATACAAGCTAAAGTTACAACATATTTGTATATGTTTTTCATATTATTTACATCATATGAAATTAACATTAAATTTAGTATGAGGTTGCTTTAATTATGTGGCAAATGATAATAAACACAAGAAAGATGGGTACTAAAACCAAGGACAGGCACTGTGATCAGTCAGTATAGATATAAATCCATAAATAAATAAACCTCTGTCCATTATTTTTCATTTTTTAAGGACAGGCAATTGTGTTATATAAAAATAAATTATAAAATGAAATAAAACGTGAAATAAAACCTGAGCTCAGTGCAGGGCCCTCCAAGGGTTGGTAGAGTGGCAATGCCCAGGACTGTCACTTAGATAGGAGCACTGGGTGATATAATGGGAAAAAGATCGGGGATAAAAAAAAAATAAAAAATAAATAAAAAATAATACAAAAAAAATCGATATTCAAATTTTGAATATCGATATTGAATCGGCAGGAAAAGTATTGCGATATATTGCCATATCGATATTTTTGCCCACCCTTAGCCACAATAGAGCGGTTACTGAAATACATATTGTTTCATATCAGGAGGACTTGGTGCTTGTCTGTATACTGCTGTATACTGCCAATAGTTGTATATGGTCTTTAAAGTGGCAGGAGTTCCTGACGCTGTGAAGGCTTGTAAGGCACAGTCTACTACCCCTGTTGCGGCAATGACAGAAACTTCACATTTGCTCAGAATTCTCATTCACACATAACCTTTACATAGGCATGCACACACCTTTTTGCCTTGTTCTCTCATGCTGTTGTGGATACATACTGTATTTATGATTGAAATATATGCTACATCAAAACAAAACTTAATGGGTTTTATATGTCCAATTTGTCTGGTATATCTGTTTTTGAACTAAGTGGCATTATCTGAAAATATGATGACAAGATGTGACTGAACATTTGCAGACTGAAGTCTGGCTTATATGAGACTTACTAATTCACTCTCCCTCTGTGACTCCATGTCATAACAGGGCACAGCAGGGGTAACCTTTGGCAGCTATAAACTACTATGGAGCTCTTTGCTGTTTACGAGCCATGTAAACCAGATTGCCTGATCATTTAGTTGTCATTGGACAGACAGTTTGGCTTCTGCTGTGGGCTCCCGTAGAGATATCCTTCTGTAATTGTAGGCACTGGGACCAGGTCCCAGACAGACCAAAACACTCGTATTAAACTCTACCTGGGCCTCAAGCCCATCACTGGGTCCTTTAATGTAGTTGGGGTGATGTTATCTTTTGTGAAAAGCACTCAGCTGTTGCTGGCTGAGTCATGCTAGGTCTCCCTCTGCAGATTTCTCCTTTATGTGTTATTTTTTAAGTTTTTAAATAGAATATTAAAGCATCTAATAATCTTAAGCTTCCTTGTCAACATTCATACTCTTTACTCAGGCTCATTCATCGTTATATCATCCATGGATATTTTTCTATATCTTGAAAAATACAGTTTATTTAGGCAAAGCCAGTCCATCTCACGGACAGGGTCAAAGGTGAGTATTAAACTGGAATGACCAACATGTTTACAAGTAAATTGTGTTTGCGGGTAGAAAAACGTTTTTTTTTTTGTTTTGTTTTTTTCTGTTGGTGTACCTGAAATGCTTAAAGCAAAATTCAAACATCCTCCTATAATTTTTAACTTCAGTCAGCTGATCTCTCACAGCACAGGGATTTAAGAGAGTGATGAGTCCAATCCACCTCACCCAGACATCTCTGTGACTGAATACAGACTCAAAGGTCAAAGTGTTATACTTTTAGTCTTTTTCACCTCTCTCATCAGACAAGGGATTCTCCATCATCAGCAGAGAGCCATTAAGGTGTCTCTTGCTTAATGGACTTGTCGAGAATTCAAAGACAGGCCCAAGATGGATGATAAATACTAAAAATGAGGATAGTTGGGTGTGGGGAAGATGGTACAGGCTGTCCTGAGTCCACATTGATTCACCTGTCAAACGGTGGCGTCTCATCTCCTCTTGAACAACAAATTACTTCCACATCATCACTGCCATCAAAACAAAGCTTAGAGCACATGCAAAGGCATATGGTGTATGCCTGTTAGCAAGTATCTTTAAAGATGTAACACCTAAATAATGTCATGGAGGACTGAGTGGAATTAAATTAAGGGTATGAATGACTAAGAAAGTAGATTTAAAGCATGGGATGCGAGTTGTCAGCATATGCTGTTCATCTTCTCTATCATACTAGCCTAAACCATTTATCTGCAAGTACTTGGATGTGGTTACCTTCATGAGAAATGATTTGATAATTTATTTGCAGTCCATCCTACAGTGTTGGGAAAATGATTTAACTCATCTTTATTTGCGGCGACACAGAAACATGACCACAGTGGTTTTGTGTGCGGTGTTGAGACACCTGTGCTCATCCGTGTAGTCAGTTCAAGCACAGAAATCAATAAAGCATGCAGGAACTGACGTTGTTGCAGTGAGGGTTTGGATACACATATCCTTCCCTGCTGCTCTTACTGGGGAAGTGGTATTAGTATACATAGCTGCATGAGTCTGGTCTGCTCTGGCTCCACACAGCATCCTACTGCGCATTTTAACAGGCCTTTCAATCTCATCTCTATTCACCTCTAACTCATCTCTTTTGAGACTAGGCCACGCTGAATTCATATTTGATCATCTAGCAATTCATTACACCCAACTGCAACACATCCAATATATTTGATATAAGAATACAAGCAA
Organism: Cololabis saira; assembly: GCF_033807715.1. Classification (NCBI taxonomy): domain Eukaryota; kingdom Metazoa; phylum Chordata; class Actinopteri; order Beloniformes; family Belonidae; genus Cololabis; species Cololabis saira. The sequence continues at coordinate 6,597,403 of NC_084603.1, forward strand.
CATGTCAAAGCTACTTTGTTACCACAGTGCATAACAAACAGTCTGCGTGTTTTAATAAACAAAATTGCTGCACACACTGCTGCTTCATTTGGTAGAGTTAGAAAGCACTTCAAACATAATTGTATGTATTTTGACACTTTTCTCTAAATAAGGTTGTGCTATATGTGCTTGTTTCTCGCCTGCTTGTCCCCCACCCCCACCCCCACTTACGCCTGTCTTTGCAAGTGTAGTTGGGTTTTGTCAATTTTAGAATAGCGAACTTGCTATGGTTAGGTGTGATTTTACTTGTTTATTTTTGTGTATTATTAGTTACCAGCTTTCTGTCTACAGTTAAGTCTGTGTCACTGGTTTATGGCTACAATCAGGCATAAGTGTACCCAGTAGAGACATAATGCTTGGAGCCGAGTTACACTGACACATTTTAGCAAACAAAGGCATGCCTGAGCCCATTACCATGGTGCAAAAGCTCTTTTGCACCATGGTACCACCCAGCCAGGTCCTCACTCACTCTTCCTTTATCCAGTAGTTTGTCAGCGACCAGCAAACTTAATTTTTCCACCAATAATGTTCATACATTTTTCTTTGAAGTGCCAATCTTTACAGTTTCCTCTGTGTTGGCCTTGACATTATGAAGAACAACAAAATAAACCATCATAGCTATGCAGATGACACATAGTTATATATTACAATGTCACCAGGAGACCATGGCCTTGTACAGGCTGGTAAATATATTGAGGAGTTTAACTTTTCCAGCTTAACAAAAACAAAACTGAGGTAATTGTCTTTGGAGCCAAAGAGAAATTATCACAGGTCACTACATCCCTTGAACCTATACACCAGGGGTCACCAATCCTGGTCCACGAGGGCCGGTGTCCCTGCAGGTTTTAGATGTTTCCCTGCTTCATTGCACCATGACACAAGTGACTGTGTCGTTAACAGAATTGTGCAGCCCTGGATGACAAGCTGATGACGATGATTAATTAGAATCAGGTGTGTTAAAGCAGGGAAACATCTAAAACATGCAGGACACCGGCCCTCGAGGACCAGGGTTGAAGACCCCTGCTATACACCTAAAAAAACACCAACAACCAGGTCAGGAATGTGGGTGTATTAATGGACTTGGATCTAAATTTGTAAAAACAGATTAAGGCAATAACAAAGTCAGCCTACTATCTCCTCAAGGATAAAAGATCTGGGGCCTTATGTACTAAGAGTGCGGCGCACAAAAAACGTGCGTACGCCACTTTCAACGCTCACGGTCGGATGTACAAAGAATGACGTGAACGTAGAAAGCTGCGGTCCTTCACTCACACATTAAGGCTGTTGTACGCACTTTTCTGAGGTTTTGTCCGTTGGCGACACTCACTGGTGATGCGCAGAATATGAGGAAACTTAACGTCAACAATAAATTCACGACCACGTGAAGGACATGACAGTCCCCACATCACCAGATAAATTAGACAAGAGTGGAGCTGTAACAATCTCACAATCAACCACATGATCTGAACAAACAACTAAAGGAGCTCAACGATGGAACCAGCAAATCCTGATGGAGCTTTGGCTCCGTTAGAGGAACCTGCTGATGGCAGGATCAGGAGCGAGTCCTCAGGGACCAGACTGATCTGCTGGTCCAGGATCCAATGAATGAATAAAGTTTTTATTGAATGTTTAGGCAACTTTCAGAGTCTGATATGGAGTCGGCTGCAAGTGCTGCAGGACTCCTGACACTGTTTCCCCGGTGATGGACCGGGATCTAGACCGGTCTCTCCTCCTGCGGATGCAACACTCCGAGTTTAAGCAATCTTGCTCTTTATTTCTCACGTTTGCACCTCGATAATTCCGTTGGCACAAGTTGTCTTTATTTCTGCAGCAGAGGAATCAGATCGTGATGCTTCATGTTTTAAATATAAGTTTATATTGTTCACATTGTTATACTTATGAGAGAGGTGATCGCGGACATCCACAATGTGTAGACTCAATAAACGTAGGCTATAGGCTGCATTGGTCTTAATCCGTCAGTATATAATACGCATGACAATACAGCAGAACGAACAAGAGACAACAAAAGCAGAATGTAATGATGCACTAACGCTGCCATAAACATTCAAACCACTGCGGTCACGCCATCTCCGCTTCGGAGAGGCAGTCGCGCTATCTGCGCTTGGAAATCAATTGCCCGTCTACATCGCGTTGTACGGTAAAGCGTGTTGACGGCTTCAAAACGGCTAGTATTATTATTTTCATGTCTTGAAATAGATACATATGTCATTACTTTTTGTAGTTTTACTAAAGTCTAACAAAATGATAAAAAAAAAGCAAAGCCAATCGCCCATTCAGAATCCCATTCATTTCTATATAGGCAGATTTTAAATATTCATTAAAAAAACAAATCAAATTGTTTTCAGGAAACTGCACCATATTCTTGTTCATCATGTACTCAGTCCTCACTCAGGTACCTCTGACATCATTTTCAAGTTCTTTCACTGCAGCATTTTCTAATGCTAAATTCATACCCAATATAATACTAATAGTAATTCATTTTTTTAATCTGCTTATATAGCCTACCTGTGTATTGGGTATGATTTTAGCATGTAATTATTAGAAAATGCTACAGTAAAAGAACTTGAAAATGATGCCAGAGGTACCTGGGGACATGATACAAGAATACGTTGCAGTTTGCTGAAAACAATTTGATTTGTTTTTTTAATGAATAGGCTATTTAAAATCTGCCTATATAGAAATTAATGAGATTCTGAATGGGCGATTGGTTTTGCTTTTTTTATCATTTTGTTAGACTTTAGTAAAACTACAAAAAGGAATGACATGTGTATCTATTTAGGACATGAAAATAATAATAATAACCGTTTTGAAGCCGTCCACACGCTTTACCGTACAACGCGATGTAGACGGGCAATTGATTTCCAAGCGCAGATAGCGCGACTGCGCCTCTCCGAAGCGTAGATGGCGTGACCGCAGTCACAAACTCGTACGATCATTATAAAACCAAAACTCTTCACGGAACGCAACGCAAAGCAAAGAACAGCATTACCCATATGCAGCTGAAATCGGAAGAAATGCCCCCAAATAAATGTATTCCAGCTCAGAGCCGATGTTTTTTTTTTATATGTTTTGTCTGTTTTTGTACATTTCTTGTTAGGATGAGCGGTTTTTAATGGATAATTATCTTCATTATCATATTCAAACTATTTGAGGGAAGAGACAGGGCGGAGTGTTGTGCTCCCGCATGTGCGCTCAAATCCACGCTGATTGGGATGTACAGAGAAACCTGCGTGGATTTGGGCGTACGCAGGGTTTTGTACATCGGAATTTTTGCGTTCGTGTAAATTCCACGCACGGTTTCACGTTGAAATCCACGCACTCTTAGTACATGAGGCCCCTGATGTCTAAGCAGGACCTGGAAAAACCATGCATTCATCTTTAGTAGGTTCAATTATTGTAACAGCATCTTTACAGGTTTACCTAAAACACCCAGACGGCACCATTGATAAAGGTAGAGTGATGTGTGTTATTTTTGGAAAGGACTTTGCTTACCACCGAAGCAGCTCCAGTTCAGCCACATAAACGCAAAACACCCGGTCGCAAGCGCAGCCACAGCTAACGTTAGCAGCAACAATGTTAGCTATTTATCAAGCCACAGTGACGCTCTTCCCCAAACTAAACTCGAGGAGAGCAGCCCACATGTCCACGTCTGCGACAGAGAGGATGGCGAATCTTCTTGCCAAGTGGATGTCAACAGATAGGACTGCATCTGTTCAAGTCTGTTAAAAAAATTAATAAATTACTTTATAAAGCCACTTTTTGTTGTTATATATCAATCTTTTGATCTGCCACAATAATGTAATGAATTTAAAGGAAAACACCTTTAGTTGAGGGATTTTCTCAGCAATTTTTAGGTGAGATTAAAAAAAGCTATGAATTAGATTAATTAATTACAGATTACTTAATTAATTAATTATTTACTTAACTACTTAATTAATCGCTCAATTTGTTTTCATCGCTTGACAGCAATAACTATTCAATTATAATTCAACACCACTCCCTTATAGGAAGTGTTTGAACTTAAGTGACCTCAGGCTGAATACACACCTGTGCAACTAGAATCTGGACTCCCATTAACAGACCACAGTGCACACAGGTAAGCATTTCTCTACCTCTATCACAAGTACCAGTGGGCCACGCTGGGCAGATGATACGACTGTGACGGAGCAGATCTTAACACAGCCTACAAAGTATAGGTTGACAATGCTGAAGCAGAGACTACAACCTTGCATTGGATTAAAGGATGAAGATCATCATCGCACTCTCATCAACAGTGAGAGGATGGAGTTAGTGGAGAGCATTTGATTTCTTGGAACACATAGAAACCAGTTCTTGTTGGGGACCACCATCATTCAGGGGAATTCAGGGGTTCCACTTCTACATGTCTATCAGAGATAAGTGTTTCCACATACTCCATCACAGTGTTATAATCTGGCTGCACCTCAGAAAACAGGAAGGTCCTTCAGTGCATCATAAAAACAGCACAGCAGATCACTGGTACCCAAATTCCAAATCCAGAAGAAATTCATCACACCTGCTGGAGACACAAAGCAAACAACAATATAAAGACCCAGCCCACTGGTCGCACATTCTTCACCCCTCTTCTATCTGACAAACACTTCAGCCCTGTTGCCTACGCCATCTTGACCTGGATGAAAAGCAGCTTCTATACCACAGCCTTCACTGAACACTCACCTCCCTCCTAACAGAGCCTAAAGGAATTTGTTTTGCACATATTCTTCTGCATTTTGTCTTTGTGTTTTGTTAAATAAACAGTGACGGTGTAATCTAGTATGTGATGTTCATCTGAAGTCGTACACAGCTAATTTTAAGACCTGCCAACAGATGACTTTTCATTATAATTTTATCATGACATTTAACTTTAGACACAAAAAATGCTTTCTTTTTCATGTGACTGTAAATCAACCAGGTAATTGGCAGTTTTGCGTCTTGGGTCTATCAGATGCAGCAATTGTCCGTATATCAATTTCGTGCTTCATTATTTCCATACTCATGAGCAAAACCCAAAAGGTACTTACTGTAAATTAAATCAACAACTCATTTCAAACCAAAAGCAAAAAATAATTAAAAAAAATATATATATATTTTCTTACAAAGAATCATGGTATCAAACCTAAATATGTGACATTTCTTTCACTGTTACTTTTCACTCAAGGAACTTAGCAGTCTCCCAGAAAATATCCCATATGAAGATAGATGTCACTGCTCAGTGAAATCAACATCACCCAGTCATGAACATAAAACCTGATCTCATCTACACCTAGAAATAATTCCTATATTAAATATAAATTATGAGATTTATCTCTTCATAAAATGTGCTTCTTTGCACTAAAGCCCTACACTACCATTGACATGCACCATTGATCCAAGCGTCAGAAGAGACATACAAGTTATTACTGTGCAATATCTTTATCAACTACGTCTATCACTTTGTGTCTCAAGCTGAACAGACAGTTTCGGATACTTAAATGACAGGATGTTTTGCCGCTGATGAAACTTGATCTGTTTCTGTTGAATGGGAGAAGTATTTATTTTATTACCATATAAATAAATATTTTATTTACTTTTTCTTTAAAGTCATTCACCTTTCTAGTGAAATTATTTAAAAAAAAATATTTTCAGGAAATAAAATTCAGCACTTGGCCTCATGTCAAGTTTAAAAACATTAACCCACAGTACAACTTAGCAATGCGTTAAAAAAAAGACAAGCGCTGCATAACTTTCCAAGGTGAAAGATTTCATTACTATAAAAAGTTAGGGAACTGAGATCAATAAAGCTTGTTAACTTCTCGCTTTTTATCAGAAGTTTGTTGACTGAAAATGAAGTCCTATAAGAAGTTCAGAGTCAGTCCAACTTTCCCTGTAAATCTATTTCTGATTGTGACAAATGAATCTAGAGGATGCCCATGCAATTTAAGCAGATGGATGCAGCAAGTAAAGTGCTTCTTGTGAAACTAAATATCCTCGTCAGTGAAAACATATGTTATAGTCTCTGTTGCTTTCACTGGACACCAAGAAGCGCTTTCATTGAAGGAATCACACTGTGGGAGATGGGACATGGCTTTCCAGTGTTCTGACTGTTCCAATCTAACAGATTAATGAGTCACACAGGCTGATAGCTGCATTGCTCCAGGGGAGGACACATAATACTGCATATCAATAAAAAAAAAAAAGAAAAGACATTTATCCATCATTTCACAGATGAAGTGAAATAGGCTGTGAATGACTGTTTGGCAAAGAGCATATTTATCTTCGACATCAGCTCAGATTCTTGCAGGGACTTTCCATACATCTCTGACTGATTCAGTCTCCACTTAAGCAGCAAATTTGGGGCTCAACATTATAAATCTTGACCCAAGCTCTTTCGAGATACTATTAGAAGAGGAAAATGACAAATACAGCAACAAACAAACCGTGAACAAACAACGCATTAAATCTTCACTAGTCACATTAATTCTGTCAAACAATACATCAACAATAATCCAGAATTAATATGGTCGATTTCACAATTAATAGTTATAACATTGTTGTAGTAATTTCATAACTTTCATAACTATGTAGAAAATAGATAAATCACAAATATGAAGCAAAAATGACAAGTCAGGAATCATTATCAAGAAGTGTTCCCTGATTTTAAGCAAATCTAAAAATAGGCAAAGCTTCAAAAAAGAGAGAAAAAAAAAATTTAACTGAGAATTTAAGCCAGAAAAAGAAAAAAATGGTTAGAGTCCTCCTATAGTCACTTTCAAAAAGAATGTACTATTTTTGTTTGCAAGCTGAGAGAAAAAGCAACACTTTTTAATGACCTTAGTTTGAGCTGGAAGTTGGAGAACTTCTTTTCAGCTGTGGCAGACAAGCCTGTGGGGACAGCAGGCTTTCTCCCAAAGACCTTAAAGGTTTCCATTTACTTTTTAGTCATCATGAAATGTATAAACTGGGTGCTGAAAACAACATTTTAATCTCGTGGCTGTTGTCAACATTTGTGAAGCCTAAACTCTCAAATGAGCAGTTTGTTATGGAAGCAAAACACGGAAAGTGATGTCAGCAGTGACCCTCATCGGAATTCATATCAAGCTTCTTGTTTGCATAGAGATTTGAATCCTCTGCATTAAGAATATTCACAATTACATCAGTGCTTCACATGTTGCAAACTATCCTATCACAATAAAGGGATATTTTACCATGTATATATATTTCCTTATTTGCATGTAGCAGGCAGTTGTGTGAGATCCAAACCTCTTAAATATACAGCTGGAGCATGGATATTCTTATCAAAGTGTTAATAATTTGATGGAGGGTAAAGCAGCTGTCCTTCACCATGTCCGCTAAAACTTTAGTAGAAGTGACATGGAAAGCTGCTTAACATTTCTAGGTCTTGCACCCGCAACACATTGATTGGTAATGCTGCGCTTAACCACTTAGTCCACACATTAAAAGCAGATTGTGCAGTTTCTGCCGTGTGTGGCGGTAGCGAGCAACATAGCGACCTCAGGACATGATGACACAAAGAAATCAGGCAGTTTGTGAGCGTACTTGAACTTGTCATGTAGGTATTGCCCCCAAATGAACGTTTTAGGGTACTGTAGGTAAACAGAAACCGCAAGGATGGCTGAAGCTCTTGGGGAGAGAACTTTGCGACCATGATAACCACTCAGCACAGAGAAAAAGTCTCATTCAGAAGCAAAAAAAAGCAAATAAAACAGGCCTTAAACAAGAGTAAATATCGGCAGTGCTTTCTGGAGATAGCTCATGGACAGCAAAGACAGCAAAGTGTTGTTTTTTAGATTGGTAAGAAAACTGCTGTTTTTTTTCCCAACAAAATATTTTTGATGGTAGAATAACTCAAGTTACTATGGCAGTAATTTAACGCCAAAGGTATTGATCTCGACTATGTTCTGCCTGCCCGTAGTAGACTGACGTGCCACTGATTTGACTCGTTTCAGAGTTGCAACCGCAAAAAGAAAAAGCACAACTGAGAAAAGTGGTTTAGAAACGTTGACGGTTTTAGAAATGATGGCAAGAAAAATAAATTTGTACCTGAGAAAGATGATTGCACTCTCGGTTAGAGATTTCTCAGTTACAGATTCTCACTCACTCATTCACTCATCACAGATTCTGTGATCTTGATTTTCAGATTTTGGCTTTTGATTCAAAATACATTTGGCATTGAAAGGCCGCCCAGGAATTGACACGGAGGGAGAGGCGTTTTCTCGTTTCTTACGCGAGGATAGACCAACTCACTTTGCGCAGCTATACCACCCCATTTTGAAGTTGTTGGGGGGGCGGTTGCTTTTTTGTCAGAATAAAATCGTCTTGCTGGCATTTTCTACTTCTAGGATAAAATATATGTATTAACTCACCACATCATCTGGCTATAGGCGTGAAAGCACACATGCATAGATACCGAAATGTCATGACTATTTAAAGTCCTTTTTTAAATGAAGCTTTATTTTGATATATCCTAAAAACAGAACTGTTCTACTCTGGATATAATCTACCACCCCAATATTATGTAGCTTATTTAGCAAGCTTATGAAAACATTATACCGGATGGAAGAACTCCAGGTTCTCATGCATGCTCTATCAGATATGTAGTTTGTGTTCCCACATTGCAGGTTCTCTCATTCTGGACCTCTTCCAAATGGCTTTATTAATTTAAAACAAACAGAAAAGAACATCCTGATTAAACAGTTATACTTCGTGCTGCTGGTTATTTTGTGTGTCTAACTGAGAAGAAACGGTTCAAATTCTTGTAAGAGGAGCGTTTAAACAGTAATCGCAGGAAGAAAAATAAATAAAATGTAAACAAATGGAATAGCTCATACAAAACCTATAGGTATTGATCATCAGTCCTTTTTAAAACAGTTTTTCAGGTATAATAGAGAAATAATTTCATCACACCCTGTCTTGCCGCATGTGATGCAAGCATTGGCAATTAATGGACTTTAATGTGCATTTAAAAAAAAAACTCTTATCACCCTGGAAGCAAACCTAGCACTTCAGAAAGCTATTCGGCAGAGACTACACTGCGCTGCCCGAGCAGTGGTTAGCATATGTATGACAAGAGCAATGCAATTTAATGCATGTCACATTATTTAATTTATTCTTTATGTTTCAATCCTGACTAAGCAATAAGCAAACACTGGAGTTTATTTAATAAGAATTCTGAAACAACTGTCAGTGTCATCTTTTATCAACATGAACGGATTCATTTTACCAAACGCGGAGAAAAAGTAATTATGACTCTTAATTGAAACTGGCAGTGAATTAGAGTAGGGAGAAGGGGGTGGGACTGCTCTCAGCATGATGAGGTGAAAATTACTGACTGTTATGAAATGTAAATTGGGGCTCTAATAAAACCATACTGCAGCCCCACTTTGTATCTTAGTTCTCCTTTGGAAGTAATTACACCAAGAGGACATTCAAAAGGATCCTCTTAAACTCTCTTACAGATCCAAACATCACAAACATGTTAACTGGGCATCATTCATAAAAGATGGAGATAATGTTGTTCTTGTGGAAGATGGTAGTGGTGATTAATTCACACAGAACAGCCATCACACAGCAAGTCTTTAACGTGTGCATTAAAAGTGTCATTCTCGCAGGACTCATTAAACACAACAGCCAGTGAGTGTGATTGTCACCATTTGTGGCAATATTGCTGCTGGGGGAAGTTGAGGCTAAAAAACCCTGATAATGAGAGCAGAGGGGAAGAATATGAATAAGAATAGGAGATAAACAGATGTATGCAAGAGGAACAGAGATTGAATCGGTATTGATATCAGGCTTAGATAAAGAAGATGGAAAACTAGCTGAAGAAAACATTAAACACATTAAACATGTAACGGTAAAAAACTGAAATATTTATCAATCAAATTCACCAACTCAGACTTGAAAAACTGCCATATTGAATTAGAAAAGTATTTAACTAAATGACATGTTTATGGACAGAATGGGTCGTAAGATCAAGATTTAAAACATCAAAATAAAAAGGATCAAATAAGATGTCTATAGCCCCAGCAGAAGTCATGTAACAGATGACTATGGTTTTGGCCTTATTCTATTTGCTTGTTATGTTAAGGTTCAGTTTCTGCTTCGATGTTATTTCAAGAGCAGATAATTTTCTTTTTTACATCTTACCAGCTCAGACTTTAGTGCACTTTCAGAGTGACACCTCTGATGTTTCCCCTGACAGACATCACAGCTCAAGAGGATGAAAAGCAGGGAGTCCCCATCTCTCAATTTGCAGACTTTCTCTCAGTTCCACTTGGAACTGATCACACAGCAAAGTTAACTGGCAAAGAAAAAAAACAGCACTGTTAATAAATAACCACACACTGAAAGTCCCCATTAATTTCAAGGATTTAAAGCAAACCAGTGAGGAATATATTTGTGAGTTTGGGCACCAATGTATTTAGAAGCAGCATTAAGGGATTATATCTGGCAAGCAATATTAATGATCCTCTTTGGACATGATTTAAACCATGTGCAGTAGCCAGTGGTATGCACTTAATCAAAGCAATTCTATATATGTTGTTATCTTTTTCCTTTTCTGCAAGCTTTTGATGAGAAATTTGGATGGAAGTGGTTATGCTTTGATATTTTGTGAAAATGTTGCACTAGTTCTAACTCCATCTAGTAAAGTTATAATTGTGGGGCATCCTTGGTCCCATTTTGAGAAGATGCAACAGTAAAGATTGGGACAGCAGCATGCCTGGTGTGGCTCGAGGACTGTCCTGGACACCCTTGGACAGGGAGAGACGTGCCTGGACCCCCTCAGGCACATGGCATTTTTAGATTGGATCCCGCTATTATCGCTGGATGATGAATGAGGGTTTAACGCTTGTTGGGTAATATAAAACGCAAGGTGTTATTTGTCACATTGTGTCTGAAGGAGAGTTGAGGGGCCGGAAGGCGAAACATAACGTAACCTATGTGGGCATATAGAATGACGTATTTTCCCTACATCAGCAAGATTTATACGCCGTCATACAGGTGTAGTTTTCAAAATGCCACTCTGCGTTAGTTCTGTTTACATTAGACCTGACCCGTAGTTAATACTACCCTCGGAGGCAAATTATTCGCTGAGCCAGCTGGACACGCCACCCCGCGTCGCTCAATGTAAAAAGGATAGGCAACACACTAGATCCACACATTAAATGCAGGGCATCTGCCAATGTAAAAGGGCTACAAAGTGAGAGCAATCCTGGAGTCTCCTGGAGACAGAGTAAGCAACGCCCTGGAGCCATTCGTGGTTGAGGTTGGAGTTCTGGGAGCTGTGGAGGCCGGACAGCCAGAGCCGATTGGGCAGTAGTAGCTGACTGGGAACCAATGGACTTGTGACTAGTCCAAGTCAGTCATTGCCAGACAGGTTGAAAACTTCAAAGTTTCTGTTGAGAACAACCATCATCTTCAGGTGTTCGTCGTCGTCCTGGATCAACAAATCCTTCAAGTCTCAATAGCAATGTTTTTTATTATTTTTTTCTTTGAATCAGGCGATTTAAAGTGAGCCTTTTTAAAAAGTGGAACAATACTCCATTACCACCTGCAAGGGATCAGTTTTCTGATGGGTGCATCTCTGACCAGTCTGTTCTGCCTTATGATGGTGAGGAGCCAAATGCAGGAGTAGTGAACAGTGACTTTATTAATGTCCCTGCTTGATGCGCTTGGCTATCCAGAAGACACTGAGAATATGAAACTTTCACACAGACGGGGAACAACCAGGTGTAGCAGCAAGACAAACTGAGTCTGGGTAAACAGTGAGTGTAAAAACAAACAGAACACAGGAGAAAAAAAAAAGAAAGGCACGATGATATACAAATGCTGGGAAATGTAAACTATCACAAAAGAATAAAACTCAATACCATATATCATGACATCACGAGCATATATATGGGAAGTATGAAGTGACTCTCAACTCAAATATCCAACATAACCTTGTCGGTTTTTGGGGTTGCCAAAACGTAGAAATTCAAATTTCCAGGATACTGTTATAGTGTCTTGATGCAAAGCCCTTTCATGTGCCCTTGGGGGAAACACTAGACCTTACATTGCTCCAATTATCCCTGGTGATGAAGTATACTTCAACGCTGTCAGAATATACTTAAATAACACCAAGGGGTTTTGTCATATATTGCTGTCTTTTTTTGTTAAATCTAAATGTAAAAGACATACACTAAAAATGTTTTTTATAAACACTTAAATAGCAATTCAGTTGATAAAAAAATGCTATACTAATTCGCAAACTTTCTTAAAATATTGAATTTATTTTTTAAGAGTGCATAATGCTAAAAATAATGCATAAATGTTTTGTTAGCGTACTGCTTGCAAGTACACATACAAAACAAAGTAGAAAATACAAATATATTATAACTACACAGGTTTAAAATGATTTATTTCCAACACTGGTATGCTGTTTATGTGTACTTCACATAAATACATTGAGAGACACTGGCTCAAATTAACTTTAATAGGGTTAGGGTTAGGGTTAGCCTATTAACTAGAATAATTTGTGTTACATTAAGAATCTATTTTAGTGGACCCGATGTTGGCCCCCCAAAAATTAAAGGATGGAGATAATTGCCCTCCAACCACAAGATTAGGGTTGAGTCCAAGATCCATCATGTGCAAAAGTGTCCAAGATGTTAATATTATCCCAATCCTAAAAGGAAGGGCATTCTGATAAGAATAAAAAAAAATAGGATTTAATCACTGTATTGAATTAAAATACATTTGGAAGTTTCAGATATAATATGGCCAAAGCATATTTAAGTTTTTATTCTTGGTGTCTCAAAATAGTAAACACACTTTTAAGTCCATTTTAAAGTCATACCCAATTACTATTTGCCATTGTTAAAGGGGACCTATTATGGCATCTAATATCTATTTTAAACAGGCCTTGAATGTCTTAAAAACAAGCTTTTGATTGTTTTTGCTAAATAAATTAGAAATTCAGCCTCTGAGCCATGTCTTTATCTTCCCATTCTCTAATCTTATGTGGGATTCTGAGTGGGCGGGGCTATGATAATGAAGCTCTGTGCTGATTGGCTGCCTGAATGACTCGATACACCGCTAAGAAAAAATGGCGGAACCTCCGGCCGGCGGAGTTAGTTGTGGTCGTTGTTTCACGCATCGGAGGCTAACCTATGTAAATCGCATTTTCGTTACGTAACGAAAGAGCAGAATCTGAACGGCTCGTAGAAGCCACATCACACTGGATGGCTCATCCGGGCGGCTGTACAGACACTGCAGAATTTGGTTGCTTTCTTCCTTCTCTGAGTTGGCCGGCTGAGGGGAGACCACTTTATATATGTTAAAGCAAGAGAAAACGTGTTTTTCAAAATAGGTCCCCTTTAAACTATTAGGATTCTTAAGCGACAGAGGAATTGCCACAGAATTTACCTTTTTCCCAGTAACTGGACATAACATTACTTCAGCTTTTTAGCTGTTCTGTATTTTAACAACACAAAAGATCGCTCCAGAAACTTTCCATTTCAAAACACAAGAGTGAAATGCAAGTATTTGAGAATAACTTTTCCAGTTAGGTATCTTTGTAATTCCCTGTAATATCTTGACCAAAGCATGTCACTGGCATTTCAGTAAGAGTTCAAGAAATTGTTCCAATCTATTTGTAAAGGGATAAAATGTCTTCTTTAAAAACAATTTATCTTTGAAATAGGATCGCCTGAGGTCATGTGCAGGGTCCTACTAGTGTACACTGGATGTGTTTAAAAAAGAGAGTTGTATCTGACTGCACGTCTGCATTAAACTTTTGGAGAAAGGAGAGGAAGCCTGAACAGAGCTATCCTGCTCATAAATACACTAGACTGCACTGCCTCCCTTTCAATGTACTGATTTATTGTAGTATTCTTTCCTTGAGCAGGCAATATCTGCTTTCTGTGCTCCTGTCAGGAATTACACTCAGTTGTGATTTGTTATTTATATGTGGAATATGACATAATTAATACTTTTTTACTACAGTGCCAGACAACCACATAAGATTTATGGTATATATTTCCAAAATAATGTGGTCAAAGCAGAACTTAAAAACAAAACCATTACTGGAGGTTTGCCTGTCATTTCTTTTTAAATGGATGAAGCCAAGATTTTCAGTTTCCACCAGTCTGTGTAGAGATGGTTTCTTATGGAAGGAGTAGGCTCTTAGCTCTTGTTAAAATGTAAATATTTTAACAAGAGCTAGATTTCACCGACATTATCTCCATTCTACTGTAGGTTTACAGACAGTTTGACTCCTCTTTCCACATACCTGCAATGCTTTTCTTCTGCAGTAAATATTTGCAGACACAGAGATTTGTTCACCCTGGAGAGAGCTGTAGATACTTGAGCTCATGTTAAAGTAAATAAACGAAATAAAGTGTCTTTTGTAAAAAAGGAACTTTAGAAAATCCAAGAAGACAAGAAACTATTGCAGGGACCTAATGGATGTATTTCTTTAAAGCAACATCTTCTGTATTCACACTTGACTGAGGTTGTTTATCAGCTGCATTTGAGCAGACTGGAATAACAAAATGCTTACACATAGCAATGCTTTTGAAAAGTAGGCATAAAAAAGAGATTAAAAAAATAATCAGGAATTATAAAACATAAGATGAGAGCCAGAGTCTGTGGTTTTATATGTGCATTTCCACTCTGTGGTTATTATTACGTACGGCTAAGTGTAAAGTTAATATTATGTGAGAAATAGAGGCTGTGAGATGTGAGCTGAGGTTGTGTGCACACTGCGCTGGATTAGTAAGCCTTCAATACGGATTTCAGAGGATATAATAAGGAAGGGAAAGAAATCTGTTTGCTGTGCTTTTTTTAATATATAGACTAATTAGCAGTCCTCCTTGCTTGTAGAAAATAAGTCAGGAAAACCCCATCTAGTACCATAGAAATCAGACATGGGACCTTCCATCGGTCACGTGTACATAGGGGAGCCTCAAGAGAGATGGAGAGGGGGCAATGTATTCTTTGCACGAAGGCAAAAAATAGCTGCATTGTGTGGAAGAGTTTGTTTTATCTGAAGGGAACAAAACTACTAATTAATTTCTGTTGGCTGGTAATATAAATATTCCCTGTCCTTGACATATTTATGTGTTGTAGAGTTTGGCATGAAAGCCGATTGCAGGTAGTGTACATTAAAAACTATAAATACCTTAAGTTCCAGGTGAAAAGACAGTCCTGCCATAAGTGCTCTCCTTTAGAATTGTTTTTAGGTTAATTATTTTTCTGAACTCAACACTTGATCCAAAATAACATAACACCTATTACAGAAGCAAAATACGTTTTCAACAATGTCCCTTTAATATGCAAAAGACATAGACTCCCATGAGTGTTGTGCCTGCTGTTAACTTCATTGTTCAGAACTGATGTTAATTCTAATTTGAAACCGATCTTTTCTGGAGAAGACAGATGATCACTCAAGTGTGTGTGCCTTTCCACCACTTAATAGTGCAAACAGTGGGAGCCAATGATATGCAATCAACAATCCATCAAGCGGGAAAATAACAACCAAACAATTAAATGATATTTGTATACAATGATCTTCCTCTGAATCAGTCAAAATTAAACCCAACATTTAAAGGCTCACAAGTCCTTTCTTAAAGCCAGTGCTAAGAATCATGAATATGCTCACTCTAGATACAAAAGCTGTTATCAATCTTCCACAAATTATGGATGTAAAATACAGTGTGAAACACAAGCTGTATTCAGACCAGCTCCATGGTATTTACTAGGAAAGGTGTCGTCATTTATAATGCATTAAAGCAAAGATTCAGTCCCTTTCATTCTTCTAGTTTGACTGTTCACACTGAGATTTGTAAGAACTTATGTCTGACATAGCTTTTAATACATTAAGCTCCACATAAATCAGCAAAAACGTACTTTTATGAGACCCTGAAATGTGCAAGGTTTGAGTTCTTTCCGATTTTATTTCATAGCTGGTACTACAGAGAGTACAAATTTTTCTCAGTGTAATGTGGTTGACTCATGTAATGCACAAAGATGCCATCAAAGTCTGTTTGGTTGGGATTCAAAGGGATAGACAGACCCCCCTGGGAAGAAAAGTCATGTGGGAGAAAAGTTAGGCAGTGCCTTTGAAGTCGGAGTAAATGAGGCGCATTTGCTCGTCTTGGGAGAGGGGGAGAGAATGAGAGAGAGGATGCCTGTGATGCAGACAGACATACCTGCAGATGGATCATTTTACAGCGAATATGCGTCCCAGATTACTTCCACAGCCTCTAGATCCAGAAACTCACTTAGGCTCTGATGTAGCAGATAAATTGTGAATTGTGAAAATCTGACTTTCATGAAACAGTAATTTAGAAACCTTATCTCCTCACTTAAAAAACTGAACCATTGTTTTAATTCCTGTTTTTTTTTTCTGATGTATGGGTAAAAACAGCACCGAGTGATTGTAATGTATAACTATGACTCTCGAGGCACAATATTTGTCTTCCGGTCTGTCTGAGGCCGTCTGCAAATTTGCACTTTGAACACCAGGGTGCCTCATGGCAAAATTAAATCGAAACCATAAAGGATGTGTCTCCACTCTCCACTACAGTCAAAATATGTTTTGCCAGACTTCAAGCTGTTTCAGTGTTGGTAAATTGTGTTATATTGGAGGATCCCTCATCATAATTACCTAATATTTGGAATTTTTCTTCTCACACTGTGTGAAAATGCAATGAGGTGACTAGCTAAATGTTTCATGCAACAAACTTTGTGAACTGCAACTACCCTGCCACGTCGTCTGCATGAAGATTTGTAAAATACAGATTTACGAAATAATCCTTCTTATAGACAACCATTCAATGTATAGTCTGATAAATAAACAAACAGTACTGATCTTTTTGGTTTTAACATTCATTTTAAATTTGTTCGGGACATTTGCAGCATGTAGTTATCTGTTGAACTGTTTCCTGACATTTGACAATCCAGGAATGATTTTGATTAATAATGAAGAAGCTGAGCTGAGGGTGTCGTTATTCTAAAGAAATGGAGTTCAGAAAAAAAAAAACACTGATAATTTCATCGGAAACCGTTAATTGGTCTAGAAAACACATCACCAAAATCCACTATTATCTTCTAACAGTCAGTGATTTACTTTCGTTTACAAAAACTGCATTCTATGTTCCCCTCTTACCCATTTTTAGGGATATTTTCCCACTGAACTTTTCTTATTTTACAGTGTGAAATAAGTTTCTTTTTTTCTTATTTTCAGCTGAGTCTCCTATTTGTGGCCTGGCTAAGAAAAGCAGGGCAGTCCAGTTTTATCACCTCTTACGGACACGTCCTGCCTGAAGAGCAAAGCGGGAAAAATTACCAAAGCTGTGAAGAGGTCATTCCTAAATTAACTTGTCTGAAAGAATTTGGGCTGTCAAACTGTAGTGTTTGTGGCACAGACGTGTTTGGTGTATTCATGCATACATATAAACTGATATTTGTCCTGAGATCAACCTTTCCAAAGCCACAGTCGTAATAAAATCTTGAATTTTTGTACCCAAGTCATAAGTGACCGAAAAGCCCAATCTGGCCTGAATAACAGGTAATAAATTGTTCAAGACAGCTAAATGGTTGTGATAGCCTTTATGTTTGAGACACAAAAATTATTACAAATGGCTCCACTCAGTATTATCATTTATAGTGTAGTCATTAATTATGTTTAATTACCAAGAAGAGGCAGATGTTAAGAAGGAAAAGTGAAGAAAAATGGAACAGTTCAAAGCTTTGGGGAGTCTGTTTTTAGTAATGCATACATATTGCTCAAATTAATTCAACCCATCTGTAACTCTTATTATTTTATGTAAAATGCAAAGAGGAAAAATTGATGCACAAATTAGAGTGAGAAAAAGAGGGCAGAAGGACGTCCAGCTATTTGGAACTGCAGAGCTGTAATTTACTTGAGAGACGACAGGAAAGATACAAGCAGAAGCCACAGACCGATAGCTTCTGGTTATGAGGGGAGTGGAACATCAGTTATCTGGTGGCTAAGTGACAGAGCGTGTTGATTGTACACAACACAGCCACAACTCTTAAAAGGAGGAATGCCCGGTATTAAATCAAAGAAAAATCCTCGTCGTTTTTCTTTGGAATTTCTTGGCAATCTATTTCTCTCCAATATTTCTTCACTCGTGCACATATCAGCACTACTGTTCGCTGGCTTGTTTCACCCTTTACAGATGATAAGAGGAAAGCTTTGGCCAATTCCAGAGCAAAATGTATTTCAAAACTTAATATGGAATGTGCGTGATAAGACTCTGTACAGCTCACTACCAGGCATTAATTTTACATATATAAAGGGTGGATATTAAACTTTCACTCCTTTGGATAAGACATAATTTGCAAGCCTCTTGAGTATTTGAAAAAAGTAACTGAGCAATATAAAACAAAACCAAGTGTTGCCCCAATGGCTACACAGCACCAGGCAGAATCTCCCATAACTGAGGGCATCAATTGGGCTGTCAGTATAGACTTGAGGGAGTAGCACTGGGCCTCAAGCTGCAATTATCAGACTGGCAGCTGCTAATAACTGCCACCAGACAAAACACGGCTGTGAAATATTACTCTTCTCCTTCAACTTTTTTTCCCCCTTCTTTTTCAATTTTCACATCCTCCAGCCAGCTGACTGTTTGTACTCATCCAAAGCTCAGTTTTGAAATGGCATCATTGGATTAACAAAGTCTCCACTCAAAATGGTGATGACAGAGTCCAGACTGTTGGAGGACAGATATCACCTTAGCTGCTGTCAAACCTTCCATCCAGTTAAAGCAAAATATACGTCTTATTCTAACATGAATAAATAATGTTTTTATTCCCTATGTGGGGATGAAAATGATTCTTTCATGTGACAAAACTAGGAGAAATGTCAAATCATTGAATTTAAATTAGAGGTTTGTTTTATGTGTCTGCACCATATTTGTGACGTCATGGAGACGAGGCAGGCATCTCTACCTCTTACTGTGTCCCCGATTGTTGACACCTGTGTCTAGTTAGCATGGGGATTTATATTACTCTGTCCTTCGTCCTTCTACTGCCAGTCCATTTACTCATGCTTCAAACTGTGCTTCCCTTTGTTGTTCATCTATCATTGCTTCTGTTTTTGGATGTCCTGTTGTGGCAGTGCATTTTCTTTCAGTTTCAATATGAAGGGCATAGCTATTATTACTTCTTTATCTCCTGCATTTTCCTACCTACACCATCCCTGACACTTTTCTTCACCCCTTCCATTTCAACCACAGGAACCAGGGGCTAATTGGGGTTCCAGGGCAAAAATATTTCCACTATTAAAAATGAGTATTTTTGACATTTACCTGAATCTTTGGAGTTGGGTTTGCAGTACTGAACATTTCTGATTAGTAATCCCAGCTTTCTCTTTTTACCCTTCTGTCTCAGTGATCTCAGATTTATTTAAAATTAAAGTTGTACCACAGGAATAGATGTTGCTGTTTGCAAATATACCATGTAGGCTAAAGCTAGGTATACACTATACAATTTTGGGCTTTTGCAGACCAAAGATGATTGTTGTCATAGAATTGTGAGAGTATTTTTTTTGTAGCTCCAATTTAGCTGTCCGAATTTGTAAAATGTGAGTTGTTTCATGAAAGCCATCCCAAAGGTCATATGATCAAAGATACATTACTGTAAGATACATTACTGAAAATCTCAGACTCCATCTAGAACATCATCTACTGACTAGCCAATTAAATTATAACATGAAATTGTGACTTAATCAATCTTCTTTTCCTTTCCACTCTTCCCTTCAGGGGCCAGTGAATCATCTGCCTCCATCTAACTCTATCCTGTGTATCCTCTACTCTAACTAACTCCATGTCCTCTTTCAGTACATCCATAAATCTCCTCTTTGGTCATCTTCTAGATCTTCTTTCTGGCAGTTCTAAATGCATTGTCCTTCTACTGATATGTGCACTATCCCTTCTCTGTACATGTTGAAACCATCTCAGTCTGGCTGCTCTGACAGCCTCTCCAAAACATCTAACATGTGCTGTCCCTCTAATGTACCCATCCTAATCTATCCATCCTTGTCAATTCCAAAGAGAACCTCAGCATTCTAAAATCTGCCAATTCTTTTTTTAATTTATTTTTAATTCAAAAAATAAATTAATGAATAAATAAATCTGCCACTTCTGCCTGATGTCTTTTCCTCAATCCCACAGTTTCAAAACCATACAACAGTGCAGATCTCTCCACAATCTTGTATACCTTCCCTTTCATTCTGGCAGCCTTATATCATGCATCACCCCTGACACGTTTCTCCACCCGTTCCAAACAGCTTACACACTCTTCTTCACCTCTTTTCCACACCATTCGTTGCTCTGGACTGTTGACTCAGAGTTTTTAAGAAAAACCTCCATCTTCGTAATTTGTGCTCACCGTTCCAACTGTCTCATTCACACAAATGTATTTTTCTGCGGCTAACCACCATTCCTCTCCTTTCCAGGGCTTATTTCCTCCTCTCTAGATTTACATCGACCAGCTCTTTGCTCCCACCACAATGTCATCTGCAAGCATCATAGTCCATGGAGATTGTTGTCTTACAACATCTGTCAGGCAATCCACCACCATAGCCAACAAAAAGGGGCTCAGAGACAATCCTTGATGCAGTCCCATCTCCACCTTGGACCTTCTCTGTCACACTAATGGCGATTTTACACTAGTACCTACTCAGCGCGACTCGACTCGCCACGCCCCGATTTTGCGCTTCTCCACTAGGGGTCGAGGCGGGTGGAGGCGTGCCGAGTAGATACTTTTTCTGTATCTATTCTGCCGAGGTTCTAAGCGGGCTGAGTCGGCCCTGGATCTGACGTCATCACAATACACGCCACCAATTGGTCGGAGTCCGAAGGCGGAAATGTGCGAAAGAGCGACTCGCGGCTTCTTCATTTTATTCGACAAGCAATGGCAGCGCAAAAGTCTGTTTCATGATCCAACTCTGAGGTGCAGATGTTCATAAACTTGGTGGCTGAGGAGATAATTAAAAAGGGATGTAGACGGGCGATAAGGAACGACCAGATGTACCAGGAGCTCTGTCACTTCATAGCTGCTCGCAGCTCTCAGCTGACTTTTCAGCAGCGCCGACACAAACAAAATTTTTTAAAAAAGTGTCGCCGCTTGAAGCTTCTTTCACCCTCATTTTTTAACTGGATATCGAACACAAGCCACAGACCCAGCAGCACATTTATCATCTCCTCCATGTTCTACATCTTTAGTGTTGTTGTCTTCTCCGTTTAGATCACACAATCAAATACGTCACAGCAGCTTCGCTCCAAACCCGCCCACTTCTCATCTGGGTGTCTAAAAACAAACAAGGGCAAGGCGAGTGGAGGCGAGTCGAGTCGCGCTGAGTAGGTACTAGTATAAAAGCGCCATAACAGGACACCTTACGACGATGTCTTACAACGCCCATACATGCCCTGCACCACTCTAACTTCTCTGCTACTCCAGACTTCCTCATACAATACCATAGCTCCCATCTTGGCAAGCTCTCAAATATTTTCTCAAGGTCTTCAAAAACACAATGCAGCTTCCTCTAAACTTCTCTATTAACATCCTCAAAGCAAATATTGCATCTGTAGTACTTTCTCAGCCTGAAACTGTGTTCACAAATACTCTCTTCAACCCTTAGTGTAGCTTCCGCACTATTTCCCATGATGATTGTATGGCTCATCAATTATATATCTCTATATAGTTGCCACAACTTTGCTGTCAAGCTATTTAATTTTTTGCAGGATCCTTGCTTGAAAGGTCAACTGCTTTCTGCCCATAAAACTTTCTTTTTTTCCAACTTTACTGGTGGAGAGGTGAGTAAAAAACCTTAAACAAAACACAAGGTGCAACGTTTGACATTGTTAAATGTTGACCCAAATAGTGTTGAATACATTGCATAAACTCATACACATTTTTTTACCACAAATACTGTTCAAACTTTTTAATGAAAAGATACTAAATGATTGAAGATGTGCTTAAATCCATAAAGTAAATCAAAAAATGTTCAAACTCAAATTAATTAAGTTATGTTTAAACAAATGAAGCTTTTTGTGTCTTAACCAAAGAGACAAAAGTAGCTCACTTTGATATGTACCTGCCCATATTTAACAATTATTTAAACCAAATTAACAAGAGACTTAATTTACTTTGGTTAGTCACAATTAGGGTTGCCACCCGTCCCGTAGAATACGGAATTGTCCTTTATTTGAGAAAGAAATGTTGCGTCCCGTATTGAACTAATACGGGACACGATTTGTACCCTATTTTCATTAACTTTTACACCATATTCTAGTTGAATTATTGAAATAAGTTAACTTTTACACCATATTCTAGTTGAATTATTGAAATAAATGAACTTTTACACCATATTCTAGTTGAATTATTGAAAGAAATTAACTTTTACACCATATTCTAGTTGAATTATTGAAATAAATTAACTTTTACACCATATTCTAGTTGAATTATTGAAATAAATTAACTTTTACACCATATTCTAGTTGAATTATTGAAATAAGTTAACTTTTACACCATATTCTAGTTGAATTATTGAAATAAATTAACTTTTACACCATATTCTAGTTGAATTATTGAAAGAAGTTAACTTTTACACCATATTCTAGTTGAATTATTGAAATAAATTAACTTTTACACCATATTCTAGTTGAATTATTGAAATAAATTAACCTTTAAACCATATTCTAGTTGAATTATTGAAATAAATTAACTTTTACACCATATTCTAGTTGAATTATTGAAATGAATTAACTTTTACACCATATTCTAGTTGAATTATTGAAATAAGTTAACTTTTACACCATATTCTAGTTGAATTATTGAAATAAATTAACTTTTACACCATATTCTTCACCTGTAGGCTATATTATACATCTGGGCTGATGTGGACATACGTAGCATAGGAGGATTTTTCAGTTGCTACTGGTTGTCTTGTCTGTCTGTACAGTCATGAAAGTTCAATGCTATTAAAGCACTTTAAACGTTAAATCAAAGCATTTAGTTTTTTCATATAAAATAAACACATTTTTATTCAGTTTAGAAGTTTTGGGGCTTTTTTTTGGCTCCTGCGCTGCTGAAATCAGGGCGTCCCTTATTTCTATTTCTGAAAGGTGGCAACTCTAGTCACAATCCATTAATAACCGACCGGTGAGAATGAACGCAAACAGACACTGAGCCGCTGCGCATGTCGCTCCCTTACCGATAGCGATCAATACATTCAAATAAGTTTTGTTTCTTACTGGCAGCCATTGGGAACCCTTTAAGCAGTCCTGCATCAGTTTGTTGATCCTTTCGAGTATATAATGTAGGCTACGTCCCAAACGCTTTTTTTTTTTTTTTTTAAGTCGCGTAAACGACGGAAACTTCCGGTTTAGACTTTTATAAATTTACCTAAATAAAATGAGTTATACATCTAACGCTGTTCTATTTATCTTCTCATGAGAATTGTTTCTCAAGGTAGAGTCAATATGGAATATCATTTTGTCTTTACCTTACCTCTGTAACAATGGTTGATTTGACTGATTAATAATTCCCCCAAATTATTCATGCTTCACTTGAAGTACAAGAGTTCTCCTCAGGTGGAACTTTAGTTTCGGGTTTGTGTTTTTGTACATTCTATTTGGAGGGGGGCAACACCTCTATAAAAGGCCTGCCCGATCCATGGGCCTGCCCTGCCAAAACTTTCCCTCTTTGTTCTGTGATGTTTTCATGGAAAGATGAGCTCTTATTTTGTATTCTTAATTTAGCATTTAGTTTTAGTTTTAATTTAATATTTTATTTCACCGGGTACTTCCCATGTATATTTTACGACGGAGTATTAGGGCCAAACAAAGAAAAAAAGGGAATTACGAAAATAAAGTCATAATAATATGAGAATAAAGTCGTAAAATTACGAGAATAACGTCATAATGTTGCGAGAATAAAGTCGTAATATTTTGAGAATAAAGTCGTAATATTACGAGAATAAAGTCGTAATATTACGAGAATAAAGTCGTAATATTAAATATATTATAAATATATAATGCCGCGTTCCATTTACCTCGGAAATTATTATTATTATTATTATTATTATTATTATTATTATTATTATTATTATTATTATTATTATTATTATTATTGTAATATTACGACTTCATTATCATAAATTACGACTTTATTCTCATAATGTTACGACTTTATTCTCGTAATGTTACGACTTTTTCTATTACGACTTTATTCTCGTAATGTTACGACTTTATTCTCGTAATATTGCGACTTTATTCTCATAATATTACGACTTTATTCTATTACGACTTTATTCTCGCAACATTATGACTTTATTCTCGTAATTTTACGACTTTATTCAAATTATATTATTACTTTATTCTCGTAATTTCCAAGTTTTTTTTTTGTCTTAGTTTGGCCCTAATACGCCGTCGTAATATTTTCTATGTTTATGTAAATATTATATTATTGTGACCTTCTTTGTTCTGTGCTGTCTTACTTACTTTAAGTTAAGCATGAATCATTTCGGGGAATTATTAATCGGTCAAATCAACCATTGTTACACCTCTTGATGTTCAAGTTTCTTATTTCTGGGACTATTTATTCCTTATTTACCTACTTTTTGTCTCAAAGCTACGTATCTGTTTATTTATAATTCATTTTCATTATTTATTTTTAATTAACAAGAATAAAGAGGGTATCTCAGTTCTGTTTACGCCCAATTTTGACTTCACATCTGCACATCTCCTTTGTTCTTAAAAATTGGCACCAGCACACTTCTCCACCCCTCAGGCAACCTTTCACTTTTTAAGATCTTGTTGAATGTCCTAGTCAAAAACTGCCACCTCTCTCTGCTTCCACAATTCCACAGGTATCAGGACCAATGGTCTTTCTATTTTTCATCCTCTTCAATGCCCTCTTCACATAAAAGCTGGTACTTAATCATGATTAATTCTCATGTTTTGTTAATTGTTTTTCAACAGTACATGTTGATGAGTCTATTCTACATCAGCCACAGCGTGTGATTCAGGAGGTCTTTCTTATTTAGGCTATACCTGTACATACCACTCTTGACATCATATCCAAGACTGAGCAGATGCAACTCTTGCAGTCTTAGATGTAATGAGCTTATATGACTGTAGAAATTATGCAGTGTATAGGAACCTTAGTGTATTCATGCCTGCTTCAATCAGACACAAGTAAACTGCCAGCTGTGGTAGTAGAGCAGCTCCAGAAGAAATAAGAGAGAGCTTGCTTCTCCTTGTGAAGAGAAAGGAGTCTGAACAATAAAATGTTAAACTGCAATTGTGTCACAGTGGTTACATTTAACAGCAAAACTAAAACACCCACAATCCATGGAAATGCACTTCCATACATTATTTGACTAATTAGACTTTTTTTGGACTGAACTTGAGTTGTGCCATTTTTTTCCGTCTACTTTTTCTACATGACTGACTGGATCTATGTGTTGTAAATTAACTTTTGCTTTTCAGACGTTTACCTGTCTGGATTCAGTTTTTGGGTTGTCATTCTTACAAAAACCATGAAACTTTCACCACAACTCATACTGCTAATTTGTTTAATTCAGTTTTAAACATTTGTATAATTATGAATTATTATTTGTTAACCCTTTTTTTTTAATTGTAGATATATTTATTAACTGTATTTTGATTCATTACCATCATACCAATTTATTTTCTTTCTTTGCTTAGTAGCATCAAAAGCATAGAACTAAATTACACTGTGATAATATATATATATATATATACATTTTTTTTTTAATACAGTTCTGACATGAAAACAAGCTTTAATAGTACATTTGTTAGCACAAAAGGATGGATTTGTCCTGTCAGGTATGACTTGGACATGCAGTATTGTTGTTAAAATTATGACAGTTCCTACTTTCTACTTAAAAAAAATATTTATTATTGTGATTATGATTATTATTATTACAAATAATTGTCAGCTGTACTCATGTTGCTGGTTGACTTTTCCCTTACACACTTGTTTTCAGCTTTCCTCTACCTGACTGAATACATTTCCAGTCTTTATCCTCGTGTTATGTCTGCTTGTGTTTGACCTCTGAGCTTGTTCCCTGTTTTTGCTTAATGCACAGACCAATATTATTATTGTTGATTATTCGAAGGATTGTCAACACTCGCTTTATCACATGATTATGGCTTTGTCAAGCCTGTATTTGGGAAGTTTGCCATACCATTTCATTATCTAGCTTTTTATCTCTACTTTGCTATTGAATTTGCCTGAAGGTTTTTACTTGAGTCTCTTCCAGGCAAATTATCTTAAATGTGATACATTTTGGCTAGAATGTACAAAAAGTTCTATATCATTGAATTCATAGACTTCACAATTGATTCAGCCAGCACTCATCGTGGTATCTGAACAAACGAGAACAAGTAAGCTTTAAAGCTGAACTAAATTTAACTGTAATACTCTGCCTCCATTATGTGCGAATTTGAAGTTAACTGAGCATAAACTATCCTAATCTGTAACTTTAAATGAATTAAATTTGGGATAGATGAATTTAAGGATCTGTCAAGCTCTGAAGGTGACCCCTTTTTCATTCCATTGGTTGAACCGATCTTTTTCTTTAATGATCTTTTTCTTTAATGTACAATGCAAGACTTGTGAAGAGCCATATCAAAACAGAATTCGCCCTTGATGGCAGGGGTCCAAAGAAATGAAAGCCAGTTGACTGCAGTGTTTCCTGTCTAGTAACATGATTTTGGGGATGTTTCATTAGTTGCTGCTTAACAAAACATACTTGATTAGGCTGATAAATGTATCTCCTTTTACAGTTTATCAAAATAATGCTGCATGCATTGGCAATGTCAAGTTATTCATATTTATGGGAAAATTTAACTTTTAAAAGATAGTGATTACTATTAATATATGGAAAAAAGTGTATATTGAGCTCAATCAACTCTTTTTCTCAGGATGCAGTTCATTTGTTTCAACATGAACATTTTTTAAACACAAGAATATAATCTCTAAAAATATATGTATTAGAACATATTTCTGTTGTCATTTTTGATTCAGTTACCAGTAACTTACCATTTAGGACCTAAGACTCCTACAATTAATTTCCACATCCTTGCCCCTTGGACTTTTTCCTTTTAAAAGTGATGATCTATGGTGTCATATGACAAATTCTAGTCTTGCGTTATCCATGGTTAAACTCCTCTAAGTGGTTGATTTCATGTCTTATGCTGCCAGTCAGTAATCTGTCATAATGTGAGACATGGTCGAGAGTCTGCATCGGCGTTTCATTTTGAAAATTGTGGTGTTTCTGTGTTCTTGTCTGACTTCTCTAATCTGTGCTAACTGATGAAGCACTTGTCTAAAACTTTTAGGCTAGGCAAGTTTATTTATAAAACACATTTCAGCAACAAGGCAAATCAAGGTGCTTTTATCTATGTGAAAGTGAGTAATGATGTATAAACCTGTCACTGACAGGCCCAGTGCATGTACAAGATAAAGTTGTACTTATCAGATTTGAAGATACATGTTATTTTCGATCAGAAATAATAGATTACGACATAAGTCAGACTTTTGCACTTTGTTACAAGAATTGACAGTAAACAATCCTCTGCTTTTTGGACTATCAAGACACCAAAGTGCTCACTTAATGACCTGGATCCAAAACTTTATTCTGTTCTCTTTTTGTTGAGGTTTTTGAAAAAAAAGTTCAAATTAGATTTTTTTTAAGAATTGATGACATAATAATCACTCCTGCATCCTTCATTTGGATCCTTGACACATAATTGTGACAGCATTAGATAATATCATCTATCTGCCATCTGCATTGGTTAACAGGGGGGTTTATATGCAAGATGTCCTAATTGTTCCAGGAAGCAAGTTTTATGACTAACCTAGTTACATAAACTCTGAATAAGCAGTAAACTTTTTTTCTGTAACAAAAAGCTGAATCACTTAATCCCCATGGTAACATGCTCTTTGGCCGTAACCTGGTGGTGGATAGGTTTTTTCAGGTTATGCTCAGTATGTCAATCCCGTTTGAGGGTTGAAAAATTGACAAACTGAGACACAAAAAGTCAGTACCTTTCTTCTTAACAGGTGCTAAAATCCCAAATGTTTCATTTGTGTATGTTTTATTTTAAAGTCACTACTGTGGAGTATCAGGCAAGGTTTTTATATACTTGTTTTATAAAAGAGTGCCTGCACTAAACTAAGGTGATTTTGTAGTCATAGGGGAACACATAATTCCATAATCAATATCAGAATGTATTTATTATTGCAGTAGCTTAATGGTGAGACATTACAAGAGTGAAATAAAAAAGAAATATCATTATTTCACAACATAACTTGCCTCCTCTTTATGTAGTTAATATATTCAATTTATTCACAATTACATATCAAGCAGCACCTCTTGAGAATTATTGAATGGGAGTTAATACTGTACATAAAATAGGAGTTAATCAATGACTGGATTTTATTTGTAGTGAGTCATTTGCTTGGTAAAATTGATCTGAGAATATTATAATGATCAGTAATTCATGTAGCCTGTTTAAGGAAGAGAACCTAAGCCTCATTTTCTTTTGGAAGCTGGATGGCACTCAAAATATTCCTTTGTGAATGTGAGTTTTGCTTCTGTTATGCACTTTGATTTTAATAAGTTTATTTATATATGTGTGACCAAATCCACACCAACGGCCTCTCCGAAGACATTCACACACCAGTGATGCCCTCACTGGAGGCAAGGAGGATGAAGTGTCTTGCGCAAGGACACAACAGATGACCGGGGAGCTTAGATCATTGGACGGCCTGCTCTACCACCTGAGCCACTGTTGCCCCTATGAAAAAAAGCTTAGTTTAAAGCATTTCATTAAAAAAAAAAGAAGTTAGGAGAGATGTGATGGTCACACAATCTCAAGATTACATAAACTAAAAGAAACCAGATCCATTTAAAAACCATTACAATTGTTAAAGTGTTCTTTATCCACTATAGAAATGTTCTCAAAACAGATGTTAACATTACAACAAGTTCCAACTTCAGCAAAAAACTTTAGGCGGCTAAATGTTGGCAACAACTGCAGCACCAATCAGTAATCCTCCCTGTTACATTAGTCAGACAAGGCAATAACCATGTAAAGAGGAAGGAATGTGCATCTAAAAATAAATCCTGTTTCTTCATCATCTTAGAGAGCTGCTTGTGATATTGCTTTAATGCCATTATTCTCCTTTTCATAAAAAAGTGTGTGTTTTCTTGGGCACATCCTTTTCATCCTCACATGGCATCATTAGCTCAATAGCCGTCCCTTGTGTAAAGCAGACAGAACAAGACTGAGTTCACATAAGAAGCGTAGAGACCTTGCTGTCGCTGTCCCATAGCTACATGGTAGAAAAAGAGTGATGAATTTAAAACTGGTAGAGGCTTTATGGAAATACTGTCAGAATAGAATCCTTTTTGAATACTGTCAGCATGGCTGAACAGGAAACCAGGTGCTTTTGGTCTCACCTGACTTGTGGTGCCAACTCATACAATTTAATTGTAATACTGGAATGTTGTTGAAATGGATAAGCCATCATTAGCATAACTGTATTCCAGCCTCAGGGAGAGTGCACAATTTCTTGGTAAAGTAAGATGGAAAGAATATGTTCATTCACAAATGAGTGAATGAATGACCCCCGTCTGTCTGTGGGCAGCAAGTGGTATAGTCACTGATGTATATGAGGTGGTAATTGAACTGTGTTTACTTCCTCAAATCAGAGACTGGGTCAGCCAAGTTTACTGCAGTTAATACTGATGCCTCCTTTGGTCATGGCCTTTCACTCAGAGAAAAGAGTGTGTGCAGGTGCCTCCTTTAATAGCAGCATGGCAGTCACGGGGAGGGCAGAACAAAGGGGTGCTCTTATATTTATTTCCTGCCCTGCAAAATCATTATTTCAGCAGGGGCCAATAAGGAATTGTTAATAAAATTTAACACCCAGGTGTGAAAATGCAATGTCTACTGGGATTCTGAGTCATTTGTGAATTCATTTGTCTGAAAGCCCTGCGATCAGGCTTTCAGCATCCCTACAGGCCTCTCTTCTGTTTTCACATGGCTAATGCCCAACATCATTCAATACCAGTCATTTATGGCCCTTTCAGTGAGACTGGGAGAAACAGAGCTCCGTGAATCAAAGTAGAGTGAATGCAAATGAAGGATATTGCAGGTCTTCACTGTGCTGTGTCTATTTAGACTGTAAAAAATGGCTGCTGCCCAAGAAAGCAAAGAACTGTGTTGCATTCCTGCATTGAACTGTCTTAATCTATCCAGTAAGATAGACCTCAGTAGAAACAATAGAAAGATCCGGTGACAAAATAATTGTTTCCCTTTTAGTAAAAAAAAAAAAGAAAATGTTGTGGGGCTGTGGTTAGCTTAGCTTTAAGGACGCACCTTTTAAATGTAAGATCTTATCAATCTTTTGTTCTCCAGGTACAATGTACATTTTAGCATGACGTTTCCATTGTTCTTTTGATTCAAAACAATACTTCTCCATCATTAAAAAAAAAAGTAATCTTTGTCATGTGACTATATGTAGTAATGTTTGCCCAAATAAGGAGCAAAAAGATAACTAGAATCCATCAGGGCTTATTTTTCCTTTTGATGTTTTTGTTCATTTTTGCAACAACTTAATAGACAAATACAATAAAATCTCAATTTTGTCAATTTTGCCACCAATTTAGGTGGCAATTTAGTGGTAACTCATTACTTTACTTCATTAATTGTATTCAATTATGTTGATGTCATTATAATAAGGCCACAGTGTTTTTATATAAACTTTGTTTATAGTGCTAATGGGTTATTTGTTTTCTCAATTTCTCCTACTCATGAAATATTGAATATTTCTTTACCTATTTCACATTTATAAAGGGGTGCAAATGTCTGAGACCAAAAAGATCCTCTATTTTGCATTAATTTGGATTTAACATGTACATTTTTTTACATTACACATTACAGATAGACATAGCTACTTCAGTGAACAGTCTACCTGATCTGAAAAATGTGTCATCTTTGGGATATCTTAGAAGGTAGAATATTTTTAGTATGACCTAATTTAGCTTGAATGACTGCAGATCTCAAAAAAGGAGCAGACTTCAAGTTTGTGCAAAACCTGAACACCCATGTTATCTCGGCATGACAACATTCCAAAGATCTTCTTGTGATGTCAAGAATACTTACCTTTCTCAGTCTACCACTGCTCACATAAACATTCAGTCGGGGGTGAGGTCAGGTGACTGTGAAGCAAAGGTCATGACAGTCACCAGTCCTGACAACTGTGTGCAGCCTGCCATAGTTGCTCCTGCTCCTCGAGCAATGCAAATTCCCTGAAGTGTTTTATAGGTTTTCTGTGTCCGATTCCTTTTCTTTGTTCTCTAAGCAGGTCTCACAAAGCTCTATAGCATTAAACTGCAATCTCATTCTATGCTCAGCTTTTGTCTTAACATGTTATTTTAAGTAATATACAAAGCCATATCACTAATGAGCCCAAAATGTCTTTGTGTCTGTGTGATTCCCTGGAATAAAATCCACTTTAAGTCTCATCTTAAATACACTAAACACTTCAATGAACAAACACAATGACACATATTTTTCTCCAATGTATTGCTGATCCCAGACATACAGCAGTTTGAAATATTTTGTCTTATTGCATTTGAGAAATCAATATGTTTGAAAATCCTCCAGATAATTTCTAATTTTGTGAAATATCTGAGGTTTTTTTTATTTGGTCTGAAGATATTTCAGGTCCTAGATATTTTTGCATTCATGCATAGAATGATGCTGCAACAACAGAATTAACAGTCTTCCTTATCACCAATATCATTTTTTAAATTCAACTCAATGATATTTTATCTATCTGTGAAAGGATGAATTTGTTGTTGCAGTAAAACATTGTCTGTCAGCCAACGTTATAAAGAGAGTAATTGCAGAAAAGCTCTAGCTGTTGATAGGAATAATCCCCTGTACCAGTCAGGCAAGATAGAAATTGGACTTGAACACAGTCCGATGATGCAATTAATGCAATATATCACAGAATTATGTATAGAATGTTTAACTACCATGTTTTTAAATGTATGAAAAACATAAATATGCCGTTTTTTTTTTTGCACAATCAGTTCCAGATGTTACAAAGAAGTCCCTAGAGCGAGGCTTCTTTATTAGCTGTTTTATTTTATCTTTTTTTTTTTTTTTTCTTTAACCGTTAGAGCTCAGAGCACTTCAGCTGTTTTTTTTTCCCATTACAATGTTAAGGGGTTTATACAGAGACGCTAAGAATGGGCAATATGGAGTGTCCAACGCAACCTAGATATTCTAATAAAATACATTTTTCATTTTAATCAACTATACAAAAACACACCCTTGCAAAAAGTACTCAAAACTTTTCAAATCTGATTGTATTTTTTAAATTTAAGTTCCTGTCACACACTGAAAACAGAAATGAAAGATTTTTTTCAAAGCTTAAAATTCTAAACAATAAATATAATATAACAGTGTCCAAAGACCATGGAAACTGTAAATAACTCCCTTTTCTACAAAAGTGTCTCAAAATCTGTCTATTTATGCCACTGAAAAGTTTCTATCCAGGATAGACACAGGGCCTGTCACATTAAAATGTAACACTCAACTAAATGTTATACTCTTGTGGAATCAGTTTTACCCCCTGTACTGACTCCCTCCTCTATCTGAAATAACATTTTGGAAAAAAATTAGTAAGTAAAATAACATTTCAGCTACAGGGATGCTGAGACCTTCCACCCTGCACAACACATCTTTTTTTTTAATGCACTCGCACGCACATTCTGAAATACAAACAAACTAAAAATTAAAAGCATTAGATACGGGATGGAGGAGGGCTGGTCGATTGATCTAAGTCTTTGAGACCCTGTCTTATGGGTAGGTCTGGGGGGCCCCATGGGGCCTGGGTTAGTGTGTGTGTGTGTGTGTGTGCGTGCGTGTGCGTGTGTGTGTGTGTGTGTGTGTGTGTGATGTCAGGATCTTAGGGGGCTTGTGCAGGACAGGGGCATGTCTCTGGTGGTGGATTGGGTGACGGTCTGGGGAGTCCTGGTATTGGGCTGCCAGATTGCGGCTCTATGCCATTGGGCTCGGGTCCAGGCCTCCTGTCGGTGGGGGTACGGCCCTTGTGGGGGTGGTGGTCAAGGGGATGCAGGTGCCTCTTGGGCTGGTCTTCTTTCTGGGGTGTGGGGGCCGGCAGGTGGTTGTGTGCCTGTGTGGGGTCCGGGGCAGCCAGGGAGGATTGTTGGCATTGCACCCCATCCTGTCTCCATTCCAAAGGGGGCACAAAGGGGGACGCAACCCATCCTGTCTGACAAATTCACCACTAAGACACACCACACACACTCCACCCATCACTGTCTGGTATTCTATCAGTCTTGTCCTTTCATGTTTCACATCAGTGATTTGAGTCGTCTTTGTCAGAATTAGGAAGTCAAATGTGAAAAAATGTGTTATGTTACATCAGACTGTTAAAGAAGGGTGGTGAAAGACACACTCACTTTCACACACACCCACGCAACTTAAGAAAACTAACGAAGGGTGCGCAGCTGCCACAGATCCATGCTACGCAAGCCCTCAGGGTTAAATTACTGACCGATGCTGGTACCACTAGAGATGACAGCTACAAATGATAAGGAACCTTAGCTTTTGCAAGAAGTCCAGTCTGCCCTTTGTCTTCTTGTAGACAACCCCGTCAATTTATCCGAGTGTAGGTTTGACTTTGTAACCTCCATTCCTAGGAAAACGCAACTGTCTTGAACTGTTTCAACTTGTGAATGATCTTCTTTCTGTAAAATGATGGAGTCAATTTGTTTAGAAATTATCTCACAATTCCTACCAAACTGATGGTCAGTAGCAACAACTTCTAAGATAATCCTTGATGTCTTTCCACTTTAGCATTGCGTCTACGCACACCTGCACACTGGACAAATTTGTTGGTACCCTTCCATTCAATGATTAAAAGAAACTCACAAAGGTCACTTGTGGGTTTTGAGTTGAAATTAACAGAAGTAATAACAAATAACAACTTATTGAACATTCATTAATGAAAATCAAACATTGCTTTTGAAATCTGGCTCAACAGAGTTGGCTTAAATGAAACAAACAAAAATTCCAGGATTTTCGGGATAAAGAGGAAAATTGATAACACATTGAAAAGACAGATAACATGAATGGTAACCTAAGACCCCATAACATATTCAAAGAGATTCAAGGTAGACTAGTCCAAGGTCAAAGTACATCAGTGTCAGACCGTCTGTCACTGTATGAGACATAAAGGACAACCAAGACTTTATTGTTGAAAGCAAATAATAAAAAAAGCCGGACTGGAATTTGTCAAAATACTTATTGAAAAGCCACAAAGCCTTTTGGAGAATGTCCTTTGAAACTGAGACAAAAATGAAGCTTTTTGGCAAGCCACACATGTACACGGATACAAAAATGAAACATTCAAAGAGCTGTACCTACCATGAAACAAGGAGGAGGCTCGGTTTTCTGGGGTTGCTTTGCTGCCTCAGGCACAGGGTGCCTTGACTCTGTGCAGGGTACAATGAAATCTCAACATTAACCAAGGCATTCGAGAGGAAATATGCTGCCTAGCGTGAGAAAGCTTGGTCACAGATCATGGGTCCCCCAACACACAAAACAATGAACACAAAAAAAAATTTAAACAAACAAACAAACATGAACAAGAGCAGCTAAGGGCCAAGAACAAAACATTGAACTAATCTAAAGTGGTCTCCGAAGAACCGTGATCTGAAATCCTATTGAACAAGAAAGCTGAAACATGCAGTCTAGAGAAGAAACCCCTTAAACCTGTGACAGCTGGAGTTAGCTGATGAAGAGTGATCCAAAATGCCTATTTACAGGTGCACAAGACTCAGTGAGGGTAACAGAAACCACCGTTGCAATGATTGCCTCCAAAGGTTGTGTAAGTTGAGGGTTCCATTTTTTTTGTCCTGGCAAGATTTATTTGATTTTCTTTTTTTTTTTTTTTCCAATAATTCTTTTGAGCTACAATTTATTACTTTCAAGTTATTTCAGTGACAATTGTGGCTTTTTTCTATAAAAAAAGAGTACCAACAAATTTGTCCATGAGTTTCTGGTATCTAAACACGTGTACGTCTGTACTTCCACACCAATAAACTGTCAAACAGCTGCTTTTACAAAGGTGGTCACACTTGCTGTTTATCAACTAATGAAGTGCATGTTATTTGGAGCAGCTGGGTGTTATCTGGCCCCTTAATTCCTATAGGAGCAGTAAGATTGTACTTATTATTTCACATGCAGCATCTGCACTTTACCTTACTTTCTGTTAAGCAAAGTTTTGTTTGTTTTTGTTTACCTGCGGTTGTATTTCATAAAATTGAAGACCTGATAAGGACCAGATGATTTTTATTAGGCTGTGATATACAGTGTCAGCCATAGAGCTGACAGTTGATTATTTTTTTTTAATTTTTTACAGGTTAGTTGTTGAAAGGTTTACAGCTTTTAAGAGACTTGACTGCGTAAGTACACATTGGGATCCTCATAGTGCACTACATGTAAGTATACTTTTTTATTGTTAATTCTTTTTAAATAGCAGGTTTTAAGCACTGAAGCTTTTGAATTGTTCTTGGCTAAGTCTTTGACAACAAAGCATGACGGTGGTAGCTTTATGCTCTTTAGCAGATACAGGGCAACTGATTTGGAGTGGTGGAAAAATGAATGCAGCGGGGAGGTCCTTCAAGAAAGAACAGCATGAGGGAATGCATGTAAAGCATATAACCAAGATAATTGTTAGGTGCTTTTGGGACTAGTCTTATAAATCTTTATGGACCCAGCAAAAGTCCACATTTAAACCTCATGAAATTTCTGTAGAGAAACCTTAAAATAGCAGCTCATATATTCCCATCCAGTCTAATGATGCTTGACAAGAACTTCCAGGAGAATATGACAAAAAAAAGACTATAATTTGGTGTGCAAACTCTGTGGCAACTTTGTTATAGGTGAAGATGAGTGGAACAGATTTGCATTTTCTTTCCTTTTTAAATTTATAAAATATAAATTGCAAATAGTTAGGGACTTTTAATTCACCTGCATAAAGGTGTAACTTAATTATGTGACTTGGGTTAAGTAAGCATAATTCTAATTAGTCTTTTTAATCATTTATTCAAGTATTTCTCAAAACATTAATTAAATGTGCACAAAAATGTGGAAATATGAAATGTACACAAATGACTAATTTTCTTGCTAAATCAATTTGTAAATATGTAGATAAGCTTCACCTACTTCCAGTGGTGTTTATAGAGGTGAATGCACTGTTTAGTTTTAGCTTTCATTCCATGGAAAATATCTTTCTTGATTTATTGGATATCAGTTATGAAAAAATGATACGTACTTAGCCTTATTATTATTTTTTACATAAGCCAAACACAAGCCAAAAAAAAAAAGCCCTGAAGAAAATCGAAAAAAAACTTGTACAAAGCAAAATGGCCCAAAGGGTCATTTTGCGTGCATATCGCGAACAGTGTTGGGGGTAACGCGTTACAAAAGTAACGCAATTACAGTAATGTATTACTATTTGCTGTAACGCAGTAATATAACGCATTACTAATAAATTTTCGGTAATATTTTACTCGTTACAATCTAAGTAACGCGCGTTACAACGCATTTTAACCCGTTTAGCTGTTGTTTTTTAAAGAATTCACCAACACCGCGTCCGCGAGACATCCCGACAACAGAAAAAAGCGTTGGGAACGCGGCGCGGCGGAACGTAGCGCCGCTGGACACTGTTTGTGTGGGGACCGTTTTCCCTGCCGCCGGCAGGGAAAAGTCAACAGTGCGGCGTGTCCGGGTGTAACTTAAATCTACCATGGTCTCAGCGTTAGGGCTCGGCCAAGTGAGGCTTTATTAATATATGGGCTTTATACATTTATTAAATATATATGAGCGCGGAGTCGGCGAGGAACACGAGCCGGGCTCACAGTCAGTCGCGCTGTGAGAGCGGATTTATGGTCCCGCGTTAAATCGACGCAGAGCTTTCGCCGTAGGGTACGCAGTAGTTCGCGTAACCCACGGCGTATGGCCTGCGTTGGTGTAACGCGGAACCATAAATCAGCCTTAAACCACACCTGCAGCCCATCAGGAGGAGAGGTTAAAACAGCTGTGAGTTGTTGATTGCTGGTTTGTTTTGTTAACTCTGAGAGCTTTATTGGTTTGTTTGTTAGCTTGCTGGTTTTTTTTTTCTCTCTGGGAGTTATTTATGAAGAAGTTCTGAGTTCCGTGTGAGCAATATTCGAGTTGAGGGGGGATGAGGGGTGATGTGATGGCACCCCCCCTGAAATTAAAACGGTCCAAATCACCCCCCCTGAAATTAAAACGGTCCAAATCACCCCCCCCTGAAATAAAAACGGTCCAAATCACCCCCCCCCCCCGAAATAAAAACGGTCCAAATCATCCCCCCTGAAATAAAAACAGTCCAAATCATCCCCCCTGAAATAAAAACAGTCCAAATCATCCCCCCTGAAATAAAAACAGTCCAAATCATTCCCCTGAAATAAAAACGGTCCAAATCATCCCCCCTGAAATAAAAACAGTCCAAATCATCCCCCCCTGAAATAAAAACGGTCCAAATCATCCCTGAAATAAAAACGGTCCAAATCATCCCCCCTGAAATAAAAACGGTCCAAATCATCCCCCCTGTAAAACTGCCATCCCTCCTTTCCATCCCTTATGTCATTTCATCAATGAATGTGGTTTTACTGCTATTTCAACATTTAGAGTCATCACCAGAAAAATAACACCAGAAAAATAACTTATTTGACAATTTTCACCTGTTTCAAGTACATTTTCACTTGAAATAAGTAGAAAAATCTGCCAGTGGGACAAGATTTATCTTTTTTTGCTATTTTGTTGAAAGTAACTCAAAAGTAATACACAAGTAGTGTAACGCATTACAATTCAGATATAGTAATATTGTAATGTAACTAATTACTTTCAAATGACAGTAACTAGTAATATATAATGTATTATATTTTGGATGTAACTTGCCCAACACTGATCGCGAATGATACCGCTCTGATATGGAGGGGGAAAAAAATGCCAGAGAAAACCAGTTTGTGAAGGCGATATCCAGGATCAGGATCAGTCTCCTCCTCCCCTTCCTGGTTCATTAACAATCCTGAACCACCATTAAACACCCAGAATACAACCAGAACCACACCCAACATTAAGTTGGCATTAAAGGGGACCTATTATGAAAAACACGTTTTTTCTTGTTTTAACATATATAAAGTGGTCTCCCCTCACCCTGCCAACACAGGGAAGATGAAATCCCATGAAAATCTGCAAGGTCTGTACACCCCGCCCTGCTGAATCTTCATGTGGTTTCTACGAGCCGTTCAGATTCTGCGCCTATGGTGACGTCACCATAGGCGCAGAGGTTTGGCCTCCGCTGCTGAAACCACGCCCACAACTCTCTCCGCCGGCTGGAGCTTCAGCCATTGTTTGGAAGCGGTTGCTGTTTGAGCAACGAGGGACAGTAAAAATTAGGTTTTGCATCGACATTTAGCCTCATAAAAAGATCAGTTCCCACAGCCCGGACCCGGCAGCTGCACACGAGTCAGCGGTAAGTGACGTTATTTTTTTATGTCATTTATATTTGTCTATGAGTATGATCTTTGCATGGGTTAGGTATTTAGCGGTGAGGTCTGGCCCTCGGCAGGAGGGTCCCCCCTTATGAACCTGGTCCTGCTCAAGGTTTCTTCCCTCCTAAAGGGGAGTTTTTCCTTGCCACTGTTTGGCTTAAGGTTTTTATCCTACTAGGGGAGTTTTTACCTGCCATTGTTTATGTAATAACTGCTCGGGGGTCATGTTCTGGGTATGGGTCTCTGGAAAGCGTCTAGAGACAACTTTTGTTGTATTAGACGCTATATAAATAAAATTGAAGTGAATTGAACCCCGGGCCCCGGTGGCTCCAGCGTTACCACCGGAGCTCTAATAGTAATACATTTTTTTCTGTCTATGGTTTCAGATCTTCCAAGCAATGCACCTGAAGCTGTTCAACGACACCTTCAGAAAACGCACAGTCCTTCCTTGAGCCAGCAATAGTGCATAAATGTTATTTATATACAACTTATGTTATTTTTTAACAATAAAGTTGCCATTTGTGAAAATTCAGTGTTGTGATTTCTTTACAGTTAACATGATTAATTATTCTTGAGGAATTGTAAAGAACTATGGTGTACTATGGTGCTATGGTGAACTATGGTGCTGTTTAGAATTAAATTAAATCTTTCTGCGTAAAGACGAGGTGACTAAAGGCTGATTTATGGTTCCCCGTTACACCAACGCAGACCCTACGGCGTAGGGTACGCGTCGATTTTAACGCAGAACCGTAAATCAGGCTTTAAGATCCGTTTAAACCGTGTAACTGAATGAGAGCGTCCGACTATCACGTCGAGCTGCGTGACATCGGATGCTCTCTGTCCACACTGAAACCGTTAAACTCGCGGCCAGTTAGGACAGTCCAATACAAAAAATAAAGCAATGGAATTTATTTTGTCGCAGAAGCTCCCTGGCATGGGACATGCAGCCGGCTGCTCTGCCCGGAGCGAGGCTCCCTCCCCTGCTACACGTCATTCAAGCAGCCAATCAGCGCAGAGCCTCATTATCATAGCCTCCCCGCCTCTCATGATCACTCACAGAAAAAGGGGTTAGAAGCGGTAAAACTAGAGACATGGCCCACAGGCTGAATTTCTGTTTTATGTAGAAAAAACAAGCTTTAGATTGTTTTTAAGACATTCAAGGCCTGTTTAAAATATACATTAAATGCCATAATAGGTCCCCTTTAAAGGAGCTTGAGGCTCCTTTTAAGAAATGAGACTCTCTAGCGCCACCCTTCACCACGACGGCCGTTGGGGGCACTGCAGCCAACAGTGAAGCCGGCACGGGAGAACGGGGAGAACGCGCATGCAGCGTCATGTGACGTCACATCCGCAGCCCAGCGCGGGAAATTCGGGACCGAATTGCAGCACATTTTGCAGCACACAGCCTGTTCAAGGCAAAGGAGAGATACACTAGCGGGATCATTCTTTTGGGTTTGGAACGCTTCATCTGACATTATTACTAGAAAACTTAAAATGTATACGGATTTTTTTCATAAATCTTGCCACAATCCGGCCTCAAGCTCCTTTAAGTTAATTTAGCAGGAGCAAGAGGCAACAGATATCTGACATACACATACACATTTCAAAATTTCCCCAGAATTTTCTAGTAATTATTATTATGTTGATGTCCTTTCTGTACAGATTGCAGCTTTCTATTTCTTATTGCTCTTTGATTTTATTCGCAGTGCAGACTTCTGCCTGGCACGTGAACTTTCACAGTGTTTTGATCTTCTATTAATTAGCTTTGATCAGATTCTCTTTGGATACTCTTGGTATATTTGAAAACTACTGATGTCTTGAGCTTTTGCACTGTATTTTAAACAGCAATATATATATATATATATATATATATATATATATATATATATATATATATATATATATATATATACATAACACAGAATTTTAACTGTAATGTGAGGTCATTGATTTTCACTATCTTTTTTCTCTTTGATTGTTTTGTTTGTTCTTCAAACACACTAGTTTGAACAATATATCTCTCTTTTTTTTACTATCGGACTGAGAAACTGATCAGAGGTTTTAAAAGCACTGGAGCATTGTTTTACACACAAACATTAGATACATTTACAACCTGATAACTGGGCACTAATATAGTTCTTTTTTACTGCACCTAACTTTGCAAAAGCTACTCTTGAAGTGCAGGAACAGTTTCATACAGTAAAGTAATGGAGAAAATCAACAATCCATCCATCCTCTTTTTCTGCATTAACCTATCACAATGGATTTTATGACATTTCACAGAACTGCTTTTTTAGGTTTCTTTCAGCTCCTGCTTTAAAACAGGGCCTTTTCCTGCCAGAGGGAAGTCCTCTTTGATGTAACTATGAGTAGTTCAGATGACGAGAATACTATGACTGGTAAACCACTTACGCACCTCAATACAACAAGTCAAAACGTGAGCATCCATAAAATATAGGCCCTATAAACAGTATTCATTAACATTAGCCTAGAAAGTTTATGCCTTTTATGTAACTGAACTAATATGTAAGGGCAGAGGCACAACCAAATATAGACTTCATCAAATATCAGCAGAAAAAGCCCACAAACATGTTTATGGGAACTTCCCAACCAGTAAAAATCACTAAGCCCTTAGATATGTTTGGTCCAAAAGCAGAGTATTTGTCATTCAACAATCCACACACCAGTGACCCACTAACGGAGAATGGGTCTGCCATAAAAGTAACCTACCTGACATATATAACTTGTAGGGTCTTAGCCAAAGATGCTTCAGTATTTGATGAGGCGGGCTATAGAAACAGTACTCTGAATGTAATAGATAATCCACAGGGAGCCCTTTTATCATTTTATCAAGGATCTGTTTGTAAACCAAAAATGTATAAAATTGGTGTAAAATATTCATCAGTAATAAATCAACTTCACCCATTAATTGGACAATAGTGTCTTACTCAGCAGAACTATGTTAACCCGTACATCAAATGAGAATTGTTCACTCAATGAGTTCTGAAGCTGAAGTTTGTCAATAACAGAAATGTATTAAACTCTAATCGTTTAAATTATTACATGAGAATGTTTCAGCACATCCGACAGACTTTCAAAAGACTTTCCTAGTATGTATTGATGGAAAACTTACTAAGATCAATTTACAGAATGATTTCAATAAGTGGAACAGAAGAAATCGAAATGAATCCTGCTTTCAGACACAAAAGCCGATTATTTAAGTTTATCGCACAGCAGGAGAGCAAATGCGATCATTCAGACAGTCCTTTTAAATAACACTATCAAGCATTCAGAGACTCATGCACTAAACCCGATATTTCAGATAGATACCTCAGAAGGCTTTTCTTTATTCTGAAGGTGGCTGGCTGCTCCTCTCTCTCCATTCCTGATTTTAGATCCAAACTGCTCACAGAGCTGTGGGACTTGCCAGCACTTCCAGATGCAGCAGCAGCATTTGTCTAACATGAAAGTCTGCCTACTTTTTACTTAGTATTGATGTTCTTTGATGTCATTATTATTATTGAGAATTATCATTATTATGTGATTTGCTGCTGTTCACACCTCATTCATGGAGTGTTTCAAAATAAAACAGGTTCAATTGTCTATGTCTATGTATGACATCATGTGTCTCACTAATTTGCAGGGATATTTCTTCCTTCACATGGACAGCAAGCAGGTCCTTAATTTTGTTGTCATTGATGTTTCCTGTCATCCCTCTTTCCATTTTTTTTCTTTTGCATTACTGAATGAGTGCTCTGATGGATTGTGGCACTTATTTATGCCAGTGATACATCACACAGTATGTCATTATTTAAGTTACCACACCATCCGGTCACAACATGCTAAAATACTCTTTGTTTCCGACTCAGCATGTTTTACAAGATTACCGTCAATCATTAAGGTGGCTACTTCATCATGAGCCGTGCCAGCTTTAGCATTTTGGACACGTTCAGAGAGAGCACCTCAGTGGTAATTTAGTAGGTTCTGCCCTCTCACTGAAAGGGGTATTAGAAGATAAGAAGACAAATTATACTGTAAGTTATAATATTAAAATTCAAATAAGTACTTTGTAAGATGTGATTTTATTTTCAATTAAAAAAAAAAAAGATTTCAGTCTTATCTACATTTAAATATTATGTTGATTATTTTTTTTCTCTCCCCGATGGTTATTTAAATAAACGGCTATGGAACATGAAATAATTCATGGCGTTTCTATGGTCTAAGTGTATTTAAAAAAGTGCAGGTATGAATACTTGTAAAGTGATCTAGACAATAACGAGTTTTGAGATTTCCAAACTTAAAGATAAATCTGTGAGAAGGTGGTTTATTATACAGCTTCTTCATAATTACATTAAAAAAAAAAGGGAGTGTGTAAAATGTTTTAGACAGATCTTAACAAGTGCACGATATAGCTTACGGTCAGC
The DNA here is from genome assembly GCF_033807715.1 of Cololabis saira. Taxonomy (NCBI): domain Eukaryota; kingdom Metazoa; phylum Chordata; class Actinopteri; order Beloniformes; family Belonidae; genus Cololabis; species Cololabis saira. The sequence goes on from NC_084603.1 coordinate 6,640,579, forward strand.
AAAACCACCGGATTTCAAACATTTATTTACCCTGATGAAAGATCGGTTGCCCCAATAATAATTTAGCAAATGCTAATTTCTTTTGTCCGTTTGTCTTTGTGAAAAGACCGACTAAGACTGTAAAGAAAATGTTGCTTGCACAAGACAGTAGGTGGATGAAGTAACAGGTGGTGAGAGAATGTCATTGTTTTTTCATTTCACCTTTTCCTTTTTTGAATTACTGATACTTTGATTTTCATCAGACTGAATAAGAAATAAAATGGCAAGGAGTTTCATGCTTACTCATCCTCTCTTATGTAAACAGCTAATTTCTGACACAACTGTTTTTGGAGAGAATTAACACATTTAAATACCATTATTTGATCTCCAAGGCCATAAACAGTTAAGTGACAGTACACAATATGATCTCTAAAAAAGCTCATTCTCATTCTTTATTTAACCTCTTGTTTTGAGATATTAACAACAAACACTAAACATTTTGGAGCAATACGGTTAAAGATACTTGATAACAGCGTCAAAAAGTGTGTGTGTGTGTGTGTGTGTGTGTGTGTGTGTGTGTGTGTGTGTGTGTGTGTTCTGTCTATCTTTATGTATAGATATCTATATTAACAAACTTTCAATTGTGTGAAAATTGTTTATATTTATATATATATATATATATATATATATATATATATATATATATATATATATATATGCGAGTTGCCATTATTATGAAATCTGTGTCTGTGCGGTGGGCTTCTTGTGCTTGAGTCGTGGGTGGAGAACAATGGTGAGTCCCACCTTGAAGTGGACACTGATTGGCTGGCCCTGTGTGTGGGCGTGGTTAGCTCCGCTGGTAGACTCCCGTTGTAGCTGGACAGGTGGGGGCGGGGCGGTGAGTAGCGGAGAAGACAATGGAGGAAATGGGAAAGTTGTTGGTCCAATGAATGAGGAATTTATATTTATAAAAGGCCCGACGGCACCACCGATAAAGGTAGAGTGATATGTTTTCTTTGTGGAAAGGAATTTGCTCACCACCGAAGCAGCTCAAATTTAGCCACATAAACGCAAAGCACCCGGTCGCGAACGCAGCCACAGCTAACGTTAGCAGCAAAGATGTTGCCACAGCAACACTCTTCCCCAAACTAGACTCGAGAGCACCGTGCGCATGCGCACGTCTGAGAGGCTGGCGAATGTTCTTGCCAAGTGGATGTAAGTGGCTAGGACTGCATCTGTTCAAGTCTGTTTAAAAAAAAAAACTTTAAAAAGCCACTTTTTTTGTTTTCATATATCAATCTTTTGATCTGCCACAACAATGTAATGAATTCAAAGGAAAACACCTCAAGTTGGGGGCTTTCCTCAGCAATTTTTGGGTGAAATTAAAAAAGCGATTAATAAGATTATTAATGACAGATTTTTTAATTAATTAATCTCAATTTTTTTAATCGCTTGACAGCACTAATACATGTGTATATATACATACATACACACACGTGTGTGTGTGTGTGTGTGTGTGTGTGTGTGTGTATAAATCTATATATATATTATTTCAATCTATATATATATATATATATATACATACATGTGTGTGTGTAAATTTATAATTTCTGCAGACATCTTGATTACATTTTGTGAATCGATATGATTTTTACACAATTGAATTAATATTTATGCAATGATGTTTTAATAATCACAAAATGTAAGTAAATAAATACAAGTCAATACACAATAATCAAAAGAGGCAAGAGTTTTATCTTGTGCCTTCCCTAGTTTTATGTGCTTAACGTTTCAAACCATGACGTCAAAATATTTTTATTTTTGCCTTTGGCCACAGGCTCACTGAAGAACATCAAACAGTAACAAGTGCAACATTCCCATGCTGTGTAGAGTACCGAGTCTCTTATAAAAAATGGCAAGAAAATAAAACATTTGAATCTCATAGATGAAAGAACACTGAACTCCTACTGTGGGATTGTTTTTTTAATAAATAAAAGCATTCATTTTTTCAATTTTTCTACAAGTAAATACCTTACTGCTCAACTCTGAATTAATTGTATGCTAATCCCAATAACCAACCACTGCTTCAATTTAACATAAATGACAGCATGATCTAATAGATGTTTGTGATGTTTTCAATCTCACTCATTGAAAGCGAAGCAATTACCCTTTGATGTTGATTAACCCCCCCCAAACCACATTTCCCACCCCTGCAAAATAAAAAAAATTGCTTACATGGCTTCTGTTTACACAGTCTATGGTTCAGATGCCAGTTATAATTAGTATAATCACATCAGCGGCTCTGAATGAATAACGAGGCTCAGTGAATGACTGACTAAACCTGCGTGATTAAAGAGGCGCTAAACTTTCTGTGTTGAATCAACAACACTGTTACTGGACTACGTAGGCCTTGTTATGTAGATGGAAACTTTTATTATGCCTAATTTAGAGATAATTAGTTACCACTGTGAAATAATTGTGTTCTGATGAGTAGATTCTCAGATTAAAGCCAATGATATCCTTCTTAGTATTTCGTTCGCTTTGTTTTCCGGTTGTTCTGAGTTCTGTCAGCATAGCTCCTGACTTTGTAGTAAAAAGAGTTAAGGTTGTTATATACTCCATAAGAACAGAGACATTTGTTCTCACTGTCAGAGCTGCAAGGGGATTGTTTCTCGACACATCATCTGGGCAGAACTTTTTTTGTGTTGGGTCTGAGAACTGTTAGTTTGAAATGTAAAGTGGGTGTGGTTCATGCAGAGAATCAGAAACATCATCCCCATTTTATCCGCAGCAATTGTGGATAGGCAACTACAAATGTTCCTCCTTCCACTTCAATCATGTTATTGTCCTCATCCTCCTTCGTCAACTCAGAATCTGTCATCCTGTCATTGTCACCGAGCTGTCACTGTTTTGTTGTTTCTGTCGCAGTATGTGTGCAGGGTTACCATTTCCGGCTACTATAAATTACTTTGGGTTGTTTTTTGTGAAGTTATTTTAAAATAAGTCATGGGTTGCAGGGTTTTGGGGCTTGCTTTTCAGAGTCGTGGCTTGTTCCAGGCATGAACATATTTGCCACCTCTCATTTTCCCTGTAAAGCAACTTTACACATGGCATCAGCGACTGTGGTCGAAATGTAAGCAAACGTTAGGGGCGGTAACTGTACACAAATCACTGACACACCAGGCAGCTCATTATGTATAGGCATTTAAATGTAATTTATCTGTAAAATCACTGATATGTGACATTATGTCAAAATGGGTGAAAAGCGACATCCATCCCCTCCTTGATCCGTTGCCTTGACACCACTGATTCATACATATCCATACTGTTTTCATGATAAATTACCACAGGATTTTTCCACACTAGTGTTTTCAGCATCACCTCTTCTACTCAAGTGATCTGGCAACCCTGTATATGAGCTGCACATATGTGCTGCAGTGTGAGTTTCTTGTCAAGTTTGAAATTCCCTGGCCACAATTAATGTTGTATTTGCCCTTGCTACATTGAGAAAGAAAACACTTTTTTTCTCTGTTCTTGTGGAATATATAGTAACTTCTACACTTTTTTTACCTTTTTTTTTTTTTAATCAGAAAGTGGGTTTTGCGCAAACTTTGACCCAAGTTTTAGACACTGAGTTAATTTACTGTGGACTAATTTGTTGGTATCCCTCCATTAAAGAAAGGAAAAAGTCACAATTGTCAGTGAAATAACTTGAAGCTGACAAAAAATGACAACTGGAATTTAGACATTGCGTTTAAATTGTAGCTCAACAGAAACATAAAAAAAAACCTCATAAAAAAGGGCAACGGCAAATTAATTGCCACCCTCAACATAATATTTTGTTGCACAACCTTTTAGGAGCAATCACAGCAGTCAAGTGATATTTGTAACTCTCAATGAGATTTGAGACAGGTATTGAGATGTGTTTGAGATATATTTGTTCTTAGGCATTCTTGGGTCTTTAGCTGTGTGTTTTTGGTCATGATCCTGTTAGAGACTCATGATCTACAGCTGAAATCAGGCTTTCTGGCAGTGGGCAGCACAATTTGCTCCAAAATGCCTTGGTAGTCTGGCAATGTTATTGTATCCTGATTCAAGACAACCTGAGTCAGACATGTCAAAGCAGCAACAGAACATAACCAAGCCTCCTCATAGTTGCAACAGTTGTCTTTTTTTTTAATGTTTCATTTTTTGCAACTGTGAACATAGAGCTGATGTGACTTACCAAAAAGCCCCAGTTTTACGTGACTTTTTTTTACCTAACGTGATATCTTAAAAACTAAAGCAGCACAAACAACATTTTTTTCTGCACAAACCAGCACTAACACAGCACAAACGATTGAGAATATTTTCACTGAGTTTTGCGTGGGGTGGGGGGCCCAGCTTCACGCAGGTCCAGTTTTCTCTCAAAATATTCAAAAGACATCCTCCCAGAAGCCAACAGTGGTGTCCTTGTTTGAACACTTTGGCTCAAACAGTGATGGATGGTGGGATCTGACACTGGTGTGTCTTGACCTTGACGTTGAGCTTGAATTTCTTTGGAAGTTGTTCTGGGCTCTTTCGTTACCTTTCATATGATCAGTCTCTTCAATTTGTCCTTTTTTTTTTTTTTAGCTACATCCATGAAGGCTGTCTACAGTCACGTGGACCCTAAACTTCTGAATTGAATTTGCAACTGTAGTCAGAGACATTAAGCTGCTTAGAGAATATAATTTTTACCTGTAACATGCCTGTCTATAATTATCTTATTGAACTCCTCACACAACTCATTTGCTTTCTCTGGTCCATGATTAATGCAGTGAACACCATAATACCAAACAGCAACGTGATGACTTTTCCCCCTTTTAAAAAGTCAGACTGACAGACCGCAAGATTGAAGACACTTGTGATGCAAATTAAAACTTACACACTTTAATTTAACCTGCCACTGTGGTCAAATTATTTTCAATCTTTCTTAGGGGGTACTAACTAATTTAAAAAGGCCAGTTCCATTAGTTTTTTTTAATGATTCTGTTAAAGTAAAGTTTGAAAGCAGTGATTGATTTTCATCCCTTGATTTTTTTTTTTTAGTAAATTATTATTTATTATTAGTCAAGTTATATCAGAGACCATCATGGCTTTTCTTTATTGGAAATGTTCCAACAAATTTGTCCACTTATATAGTTATACACAATGACAATAATTAAATAATATAGATGTACCACATAGCAAAATAAAGTTGCTGATTTTCAGTTAAAATATCTTTCATTCAAATTTGTTTCATCAATCAGCAATAGTAACAAAACTTTAGCAGACAATCTTTTTTTCCATTTAGTACTTCAGACAGTGTTATCTCCCTAAGCCATTACAGCCACGTAAAAAGACATGTCCGCTAACCACAAGGAATTCAGTAAGTGGTCTCTTCTCTGGAGGGATGTATTTGGAGCCATTTCATGTAGTGAACTGTGTCAGGGGAAACAGCAAAGCTTTTTACACATGAAATGTCCTGATCCCCACCAAAGTGGAAAAAAGAGCAGGGTGAACTCTTCATAATAAAGACATGGAAAGATGGAAAGGTCTTACGATTTAAAAACTTGTACAGAGTGAATATGAAGACGTAATCCAATATATGTGTTTAGAAGGTCCTCAGTTTTTAACAAATCCTTAGTGTTATCATTCTGCTGATGTGTAATTTGAGCACGTGAATTAAAATGTACTCTACACAAAGCCAAGTGTACAATAATATGACAATAACAATTAAATGGCATGAGGATGAATGACAGGACTGTGGGGTATCGGTACACCAAATTACACTGATGTGGTGTAGTTCAGCAGCAATCCCTGAACCCAGTAGTGGACACTAGGGCTGAGAAAGGTTGTCACGCTAAAGGAGGAGTCCTATAAAGCTTGCTTAGCTTATGGGACCCCAGAAGCAGCTAATATGTATCGGCAGGCCAAATGGACTGCCAGCTGGAGCTGAAGTCACTAAGGTAGTTAAAAAGCTCTTCTGTGGCATGGCTCCAGGGGTGGATGAAGTCCACTGTGAGTTCCTCAAGGCTCTGCGTGTTGTGAGGCTACCTTTATTAACATGCCTTTAAAACAATGGGAGGACTTTGGGTCAGTGCCTCTGGACTGGCAAACTGAGGTGGTGGTTCCCCTTTTTAAGAAGGAGGACCAAAGTGCGTGTTTCATTTATAGAGGAATCACTTTCCTCAGCCTTCCTGGTAAGCTCCATGGAGGGTTGTTGAAGAGAATCCGGTCCATAGTTGAACCTCAGATTCATCTGGAGCAATGTGGGTTTCATCCTGGCTGTAGAAACCTGGACCAACTCTATACCCTCTTTACAACCTGGAACCCGTCTACATGAGTTTTGTGGACTGGGAGGTAGTCAGATTCATCCCAGATGGGGACTGGACTCTACCAAGGGTGTCCTATATCATCTATTCGGCTCAAAACTTTTATAGCAACATTTGGCTTTTCCGCTGCACTTTGTCAAAAGAACCAAACCTTTTGGATAACGTATTCCTCTCCTGTGGAAGTGCTGCATCAAGAAATACTGAAGAAGACAAGACAAAGAAAAAAAAAACTTCTCATCTATTGGTTAATGCATGGCGCCTTCTCCTCTGATTAGTTTGCATAATCCATTGTTCTTTTGAATGCTTACCAGAAATTGGCTAAAGGTGAGCCATTCCTCCTGGTTATTGAGCTACATGCTTGTTTGTTTAAGATGTGTTTTCACACAGTCCCTGTTGTTTTCCGCTTCCTGCATTTGGTTCACTAGACGTTTACAGGGAACTTTGTTTTTAGGTGGACTAGAGTCGGCTTCTTTGACGTGCATCAAAGTTCAATAGTGCCTTCCACCACCCTAAGTGAACCAGACTTTCTGGACAAATAAACTGTTCAATTTAAAGAGGACCTGACAGTTCTGGTGTGAATGCAAAATGCACCCTTAAAGATGTATGCCTGGTTTTTCTCATTTGCCCTCCCTCAGTTCATGGGAAATACATAACATGGTGTTCAGCGCAGAGAAGTGCAATACTTTACAGTTACTTTTTTTCCAAAAACCTTCTAGTTATTTACATTGTGATAGATAGCACGGGATTCTAACATAAAGTATATGTTCTCTTTGAAATCCATCACACAAATTGAAAAAAATCTTCAGTGTATGCAGAGCAAATCACACCAGAAAAGGAATGTCACACATTTTAATTTCTATAGGAATGAATGTACTCCTAGACCTATTACAGTAGTGCACAAATGAGGTGGTAAACTGTGCAGAGCAATGACTGAATGGCAGGCTTTCTGATTAGCAGATGACTTCTACCTCCTGGGGCACAACCACCACAATACGAGCAATAGGCCATAGATGAGTAAACAGTGTAATCAATCAATGCCTTAAAGGGACATTTTGTTTTTCTAGTCTCCTCACTACCCTATTCACCCATCTCATCTCTTCAGTGCTCAGTCCCCCTCCCCCCACATGCTACAGATGGCAAGGAAGCCAAAAATATTGAGATTCTGTCACAGACCTGCCAGTGTCTCATCTAGTTTTGTTTTCCTTTCTTTTTTTATTGACACAACATATAAAAATGGCTTTTCCTTTCCCAGCTCCCCCTCCACTTTTTCTCCCAACTGCTTTTACTGAGGCATAATTACAAGGTGGACAGGGTAATCGATACAGGAGAGACTGAAAGTCCCTAGAAAGCAGTGTGAGGACCCTCTTAACTCCCATCAGTCGACCCTTTTCATACTTACACTTGCACACAAGTAAGCCATCTTGACTTTTGCAGACATTAGACCCAGACTTGTCAATTCCCATAGTGGACAACATGGTGTATAAACAAAAGGTGCTTTATGCTTTACCCCTGCCCACTCCAAATACACATCTCATGGTAAACAAGTGGGGTAAAGTTATGCTTTTTTCCATGTTGCAGATTTAATATGGGCATTAGTTTAACCTTGTTTGTCAGACAAATTCAATTTGGATTTGATGTGTATTAAAGCAGCTGGTTGTTTTGTTGGTCTGGCCATGACTGTAATAGTGTAGCAAATGACTACAGTGCTGACTAGCTGAAAATGCTGCAGCATCGCAGCATTGATGTCAAGCTGTAGTCTACCTACGAAGTTTACAGCTTTCACAAAATAATTATCCCTCACAAATAAAGGACTACAATTGCTAACATTTTATTAATATCTTCCCAACCACAGCCCTTACAGATAGGCACCCTAAAAACCACTGGACACGGGAAAGAGAGAGAAAGAGAATTGATTGGATGAAGCATCTGTCTATGATTGTAACTCGTCAACAATGAGTCAGATGAACCAAGCAATAATTTACAAATCCAGACAAAAGAACAGTAGTCTTGTTTTTTGTCACACCTAAAAGCTGCTTTAGCTACCTGTATCATATGCGATCAGGCGTACACTTATATCTTCCAAGTAATCATCCTAATGTTTGTATAAAAACTCATAGTATCATTGGTTATTCTCTGCATCTCAAACATCTCCTTTTATCTGCTCGATTTCATTTGGACATGTGGAATTTAACAATAACTTTATGCATTGTTGTATATGTCATTTTGTTGTTGCTCGATTGTTGTTAGGTATGCTCAAAATATACCTGCTAGTGCTAGGTACTGTATATTTATATATGAATATACAGTGTGTGTGTGTGTGTGTGTGTGTGTGTGTGTGTGTGTGTGTGTGTGTGTGTGTGTGTGTGTGTGTGTGTGTGTGTGTGTGTGTGTGTGTGTGTGTGTGTGTGTGTGTGTGTGTGTGTGTGTGTGTGTGTGTGTGTGTTTGTATGAATTTGTATTCTCCAGCCAGACACGTTTTCAGCAGCAGCGGTCAAGTATGTGGTCTTTACACCAACTTCCACCCCCTCTCCTACTTCCAGACCCCAAACAGGTGTCTCCCAGGCCCCACCCCATCATTTATCAGCAGTTTCACTATACTGAGATAATTTATCATCCCAGCGTTCACTGACATAAATATGTATTGGTATTTATTCATGAGTTATTGGAAAATACACAAGAATACAGCTTACTTTGCAAGGTAAGAATGAGAGAGCATAGGTCAACCAGTTCTAAAATACATTGGAGGGCATGTCATGTGTACATATAGGATCCTAAGCAGCTCTGTTAGACTGAGCGTATCTAGTCATCTACAGTAAAATAAATTGCCTAGGGCATTTAGTCAGGCTGCAAGAAAGTATACAGTGAGCAGAAAATATGCACCATTGCATTAACTATTTATTTTTTGTAGAGCTACAGATAACTTGTACTAGGTTTGATACTATATTCTTTCAAAACAAACATACCTAACATATCCAACCTTATTACTCTGAACTACTATTAAAAGACTGAGCCCAATATGTGACATTTAACAATGTTTCATGCTGTGTTGTTGGCAGCATAAGGAGAAGAAGAAGTAAGAATGACTGGCCAACTAGGCCTCCTCGTGAGGGATCTTTTGATCCAGAGGATTTGGCAAAAATCTGTACACTCATAAAACATTGAAAAGGCATGTTCACAAACACCCTTGTCACTCTTTCTTCAAATTGTAATTCAAGCAACTGTGCACTGGTCCTGTATTAAGTAGGGCAATGGTGACTAATAATCCAGTTTTAACAGGTTTCCTCCATGTTAAAATCCCACAATTAATCAATGCCTTTTTTTTATCTATTTTTAGCCAAAGGGATCCAGTCTTCTCATCTGAGAGAATTCTTACTGATAGGGAACATCACCATTCTCATTTGGCTCCTTACAGCCCAGTCTTTGCTGTCGGCACATCATGAAGGCTGAGCATGGTTGTACTGACACTACAGGATGAGAAGAGAGCACAAGGCCAGAGCTAATTAAAGTGGGCAAACTTCAGCAGCCTTGTCTCACCCTCATTGACCTTTATCAAAACACTGGCATTCATGTCGGGCAAATGCTGGCACATTCCTCTGAATGCAGTTTAAGGGAAGAGGTAAACAATCACAGCTTCATTAGACTGCACACGGGAGCATCTTACGACCTCACTTATAAATCTGCATGCACACATGTGCATGCAGGTTTTATTATGTGGATAAGTTATAGTATCACTGATGTCAATAAATTGAAGTTGCATGTGATATCGCCCAAGACAAACTTCTAATAGCAAATATTTAAAGAACTTAACCCCAATGGTGTTAAGAATAACTAAACAGCCTCTTCATCTCTATATATGTCTTTTAGTTTTACTATCCATATATAGGATGACATTTAAACTATGATCACACTACCTTACTCAAGTACTAAATTTTGACATGTCTATTAATTCATTCTGCAGTGCTTAATCAGACTATATTATATATATATATATATATATATATATATATATATATATATATATATATATTACATACACATACACACACACACACACACACACACACACACGTTTATACACATGTGTTTAATTAAGTGACCATCCATGCTAAAAATACACCACACTCAACTGTTGCTATATACACGGCTTCAATTCGCACAAAGCAGATCAAGGAAGTCTTTAAGGGGAAGGAGAAGGTATAAATAATCTGGTACATTTTCACAATAAAACACCACGAGCCAACTCTGACTCCTACACGGACATTACATTATACTGTGGAGGTTGTAGATAAACAATTCAGAGGGTTTTACAAGAGATTTGAACTACGTATACTATGTATAACCCATGAAGACTAAACGCCCATTTTATTTGACACCACTTATCCTTTTTATTTATGAAATTCAAGAATGAAAATAACATGGTAAAATGTGTTCTTAAACGAGCAGACTACTGCATGATTATTTCATGATCTCGAAGCCTTAGGGTAAACTCGTAATCTCATGTATCCAGACAAGGAGGAAGCACTTGCAAGTGCTCCGTTTTTGAAACACTCCCTGAAAATGGAGTACAACCAGTTCAGGATGCTTTTGCTCCCAGTGCAATCCAGGCTTTAGAGACAAAGTGAGAAATTCAGTCATTTGGGAGAGTACAACTGCTGCTCCTCCACGTTGAGGGGAACCAACAGAGGTGGTCCAGGTATCTAGTTAGGTTGTCTCCTGGATGCCTCGGGAGGTGTTTTAGACATCTCCATGTGGGAGGAGGCCCAGATTAAAGACCACGACATGACGGAGTGATTATATCCCTCAGAAGGTCTAGGAATACTTTGGTGTTCTCCTGGAGGAGCTAGAGGAGGTGACTGAAGAGAGAAAGATCAGGGGCCTCATCTATAAAGCTTGCTTGCGCAGAAAAAGCGCCTGAAAGTTGCGGAAGCCGCCATCTACACAAAGCCTCGGATCTAAAAAGAAAAAACTAACCGAAAAATCTGCTTAGCTTTACGGCAACTAGGACCCTCCCGTAAGAATTTACTTAAGACACGGGGAACTGGCGACGCAGGCTGTGAGGTGGTGAAATGAAGCCAGATTCATGTCATACTCTTAATAATGTCATCACATATCACAACATATATCAGACTTATGATAAAATAGCGCTGATCGTGTTCCTCTGTGTTTGAAACACAGCGTCAGTCAGGACTCTGCTGCTGCTGCTGCAGCCGCGGTGGACACACCGGGAACCTCCTCTTCACCCACTGCTTTAGGACAGAACAAATGAGGGGCTTCGTATAGCGTTTAGGGGCTCCACGGAGCCCCTCATTTCTTCCCTAAACGGACACAGATTTTTTTATATATATAATGAGTTTTACGCATGCGTGAAACCTTTAGGAAACCTTTAGGCTTAGGTGTAAGCCTAAATTAGGGTCCCGCGTTAAAACGACGCAGAGCCTACGGCGTAGGGTACGCGGCGACGCGCACCTACACCGTAGGCTTTGCGTTGGTGACGCGGAACCATAAACCTTCCCTGAGCAGCTCTGAGGGGAGACGGGAGAGGAGGAGGGGGAGCGGGGGGTGAAGGGGGGCTGCCGGGCCCTTTGCACAGGGTGTGATTTGCAGTTAATGGCTGATCCTACAGTTAGTTTTTAAACTATAAAAAGTGGGGGGGACAAAAACATGATTTTGAAAAGACGGGGGGACATGCCCCCCCCCTGTTGCGCCGGGCACTCACAGCGTTCCGCGCAGCAACGGAGTGCTGCCACTCACTCGCTGTATTTTATACTATTTATTTTTTCTACTTTTACTGTGACCACAAAATAATGTCGTTTTCCTGTCCTCCACCTCATCCACAACATCTCAATCTCAGATCTCAGTGAAATTCAGTGGCACCGTGGCTTGACACATCTCATTCATTCTGAAGCCAAACAGGCTGCAGGAAGCTGCTGCGCATGCTCAGCAGGCTCATTCGTAATACCATTTTTGGCATGAAGTGGGCGTGTAGAGGGCGGGATATGAGGCGGATTCAGCTGCGCAGCCTTCCAGCTGGACTGTGATTTCTGCGTGCACGCGGTTTTATAGATCCGGATTTTTTTTTGCGCCTGCCATTTTCGGCTTTTGGGTGTACCTGCACTTTTAGTATGAATTCTACGCACTCCATTTTAAATGAGGCCCCTTGATCCTCATTTATAAAGCTTGCGTATGCACAAAACAGGGCTTGAAAGATGCACACACCACCTTCTACGCCAGACCTGGGCATTGTACGGCCCCCGGGCCACATACGGCCCTTTGATTGGCTCTGACCGGCCCGCGTAAGGTTATTTGGAAATTACAAAATAAACATATTTTCTAATTTTATCTCATAGTGAGCTAAAGCTGCATTGCTTTTATTTTGAAGGTCATTTTTCATTCACGTACAGAACACAATGACGCAATATATGTAAATTGATAGCCTACGTGCGACATCTGGTCACATCTTCACAGGGACAGACTGGCAGGTGTCAGCCCGCAGAAATGTCCGCTCGCGCTAAAAAAAGAAAGGTTGATGCCGAATGCAGGATTTTCAACAAAACATGGACTGCTAAGTATTTATTTACTGAAGTCGGAGGTAAAGCCGTGTGTTTAGTTTGTGGAGAGCAGATCGCCGTGTTTAAAGATTACAATTTGAGTCGGCATTACGAGACGAAACACGCGGAGAAATATAAAAACTTCAGTGATGCTGAAAAGGCGCGGACATCGGAAGCTTTGCTTGCTAAGCTACAAAAGCAGCAGGGCTTTTTTACCAAGCTTCACGCATCCAGGGATGCAGCATCCAAGACCAGCTTTGTGATATCCCACAAAATCGCTAAAAACAGTAAGCCATTCTCGGAGGGGGAGTTTGTGAAAGAATGCTTGGTGGACTCTGCAGCACTTATATGCCCGGAAAAAAAGGACGCATTTGAGCAAGTCCCGCTGTCCAGGCGAACCGTGACCAGAAGGATCGAGGACATTGCGGGGAATCTGGAGCTTCAGCTGCAACGTGAAGTGGCAGGTTTTGACTTCTTCTCCTTGGCTTTGGATGAGAGCTGTGATGTCCGTGACACAGCTCAGTTACTTGTATTCGTCCGTGGGATAACGGACTTCAAGATTACGGAGGAGCTGGCAGCAGTGCGGCCAATGAAAGGGACTACGACGGGGGGCGATCTGTTCACGGAGGTAAATGCGTGCTTGGACAAACTGGGACTTAAATGGGACAGACTGGCAGGTGTCACAACGGACGGTTGTCCAAATCTGACCGGGAAAAATGTCGGACTTTTGAAACGTATGCAAGATAAAGTGACTGAAATCGACGCAGATCACAAATTGGTATTTTTGCATTGTATTATACATCAGCATGTGTTGTGCAAGTCAGTGCTAAAAATTAACCATGTTATTGATGTTGTAACTAAAATAGTTAACTTCATCAGGGCACGAGCATTGAATCACAGACAGTTTGTTGCACTTTTGGAGGAGCATGAGACTGAACATAGTGACATTGGCTACCACACAACAGTCAGATGGCTTAGCCTTGGCAAAGTGCTAAAAAGAGTTTGGAACCTGAAAGCAGAGATTCGAGAGTTTTGTGAAAAGAAAAACAAAGACATCCCAGAGCTCTCAGATGACGTCTGGATGGCAGATTTTGCATTTGCTGTTGATGTGACTGCACTGATGAATGAACTGAACACCAAACTGCAAGGCAAGGGCCTTTTTGTTCATGAAATGAACAGCTTGGTGAAGGCGTTCATGAGAAAGTTGCAGTTTCTTTCAAGCCAACTGGATAGCAACAGTCACACTCACATGCAAACCCTGAAAGAAGTCACACCATCAGCTGATCACCTCTGCAGGTATTCATCCATGTTGGGAGCACTGCATGAGGAGTTTTCAAGGAGATTTGAAGATCTCAGAAAAATCGAGGATGAAATGCACATGATTTCCTCTCCCTTGACCTGCAGTGTGGATAATGCACCCAGTGATGTTCAAATGGAACTCATTGACCTGCAGTCTGATGCTGTGCTGGCGGAGCACTTTAAGTCAGGATCACTGGTGGATTTTTACTCTTCTCTCAAAGAGGAGAACTTTCCAAACATTAGGAGACATGCTCAAAAGATGTTGGTTCTCTTTGGCTCTACCTACATATGTGAACAAACATTTTCAGTAATGAAGTTCAACAAATCCAGGTATAGATCCTCTCTCACTGATGATCATCTCTCAGCTTTGCTTCGCATCTCCACCTCAGACATTCAACCTGACTTTGATGCACTCGTTAAAGCCCAACAGAGACTAGATTTCTCTCACTGAACAAGAAGAACTGAAAATCACTAAACGAGGTGGTTAGATTACAAATGTACAAAATTTACAAATTAATTTTTCTCAAAATCACAGTTCAGTGACAATTGTTATGATTTATTTTGCTTAATATTTGGAAGGCAAAGATAATATTGTGATGTCTTTAGAAAGCTACCATCACATTTTGTTTACCATTGTTGTTGTTAAATAAATTACATTTTTTGCGAGGTGGTTAGATTACAAATGTACAAAATTTACAAATTACTTTTTCTCAAAATCACAGTTCAGTGACAATTGTTATGATGTATCTTGCTTAATATTTGGGAGGCAAAGATAATATTGTGATGTCTTTAGAAAGCTACCATCACATTTTGTTTACCATTGTTGTTGTTGAATAAATTACATATTTTGCAGGGCAACTTCTCTTTTTTATTGCTTAATCATAACCAAGGACGTGCGGTCAGGGGAGGCTGCTTCACCTGTCATCATGACAAGTAAAAATAAATAATTATAACATCAAATTTATATTAACAGGGTTTTTCCTGGCTTTAATTGAGGCAGAGGTGGCACCATCCTGATCACACGCGTGCGGGTATACCATGACTTCAACTGGCTCAAGCAAACACTTTTTACAAGATATTTTTCATTTTGGGAGTTCTAATATAATTAAACATTTATTTATTTATTTATTTATTCTTTATTTCATTAATTGATAAAATAAAACAATTTAATATAAACACAAACCTTCCTAAATTCTGAATGAAAGGGAGCAGAAAGAAGAATCTTATTTAATCTGCCCCTTTTTCCCAAGAAACCATTTTACAAAGAATGTAAATTATATGAAAATTAGATGTGAAAAAATATGACAATTATCATGTTAAAGCATTATTTTATTAACATAAAAATATAAATACAAATATAAGAACTCAATCTTACCAAAAATAAAAAGTAAAAAAAAAAACTGCCAATGGAACAAGAGAAGATCTTCACTGAAATGAGTGAAAATGGTTTTCTAGAACGAGTTACTTTTTAAGTGACTGTCTTATTTTAAATGTAATGATTTTTTTTGGACTAGAAATAAAACATTTCGACTGGATATAAGACAAGTAGTCTTGTTAAGATTTTGACTTTTTGTAGGGTTTCTTTACTGACAAATCTCGCAACCAGACAGAGAACATTTCAGCCTCCTATTTTTCCATTTCCTCCTCATGCTCCTGGTAGTCCAATGCCTCCTGGTCTGGTCCTGGTCCTGGTCCGGTCCATGGATGGTCCTGGTCCTCGTCCTGGTCTGGTCTGATCCATCGATGGTCCTGGTCCTGGTCCATCATGGCCTCCTTACAACATCATCCCAGTGCCTCTCCTTCAGTCTGCTGTGCAGAAGTGTCTTCACCTTAAACAAAACAATTCATGCATTAAGTATTTTTGTATTAATTTTGATACAGACATAAATAGTGATAGTCCTGCTGCGTGGGGGTCACAGTGTTTTTGGCATAAATAACAGACCAAACCTTCCTCAGTAAACCTGAGCAGGTAAATTGGTTCAGCCACCGTTCGTCAAACCCACTGGCTCTGTGTTTTTGAGAAGATCTGTAAAGATGAATAAAAAGTCATGTTTAAATCACGTACACGTTGGCTTCGCGTTGATATGCGCCTAATGACTGAAAACTGATTTATGCCTCTGCGTTACACCAACGCAGAGCCTACGGCGTAAGGTGCGCGTCGCCGCGTACCCTACGCCGTAGGCTCTGCGTGGATTCAACGCGGAACCATAAATCAGCCTTAACGTTACCCTCGCCTCACAAATCGTCCCGTCCTGCACTCTGACCCTCGCTATCACCTTTCATGCATATTTGTGCACGACTTTCAGCCCTGACAAAATTGCTGCATCTTGTCAGTAACATGATTTATTACTTTTTAACTGCCTGTAACGTTAATTGTCTGCACTGTTTCACCTGCACTCTTGCTTCTCCTCGTCGCCAGGTCGCTTTTTAAAGTACTGTATATATACCGAATATAAGACGAATAAAGAAGACATGCTTGGATGCAAAAGAAACAATATTTACCTGTTTGAACAGCCAGGGAAAACCAGGACGCCGATTTTTAATACAACAAATAGCGGAAAAACACGGAAAATAATTCTGGAGATTTCGTCTTCTTCTGCTGGTGCTGTGTCGTTGATACAGCGCCCCATAGCGGCGCAATGCTGCAACTGCAGTCAAAATAACATCCATCCAGTCAGTGAGTCCAACTTTTTTCTCAACAGTTCGAAAAATTGAGAAAATTGATCTTGCGTTTTGTTGCCTTTTGTTGCGGGTGTTGATCGCGTTAGTGGTGCCATCATGTGTTGCATATGTAGGCTATTTTTAAATTGTTAAATCAAATCCTTTTGTTGACAAAACGTATTTGGAGTTTAACTTTTGACATAATGGCTTTAGGGCTTCTTGTTTGAGAAAGAGTTGAAAGAAAATCAGAATTAAAAGCTTTAAAAACAACTGAATATTTCACTAAAGGTCAAAATTTTAATCTGTGTACAAACAGTGTGTACACTGTACAAACTCTCATTTGTGTTGTATGAATTGCTACTATTTACTGTTTTTTATAAAGAAATACAATTAATATTATGCAGAATTGAGTTAAGCCTTTTGGCCCGGCCCTCCACAATATTTTCTGTTTCTCATGTGGCCCCATGGAAAAAATAATTGCCCAGGTCTGTTCTACGCAAAGGTTGGGATTTAAAAAAAAAAAACTAACGGAAAAATGTGCGTATCTTTACGCCCACCCTGACCCTAGCGCACAAACATTTTGAAGATATGGGGAACTGGCGACACAGGCGGTGAGGTGGTGAAATGAAGCCAGATTCATGTCATACTTTTAATGTCATCACATATCAGACATTATAGATCCATATACACCCAAGCCGGTGTTCTGCCGAGTTGTCCTACTTCCGCGAATCGTCGTACCCGTAGGATGGAATGATATACTTCTCTGCCGAAGTGTCCTACCTCGGCGACGTGTCCTACCTCGGCAGAAAATACTACTGTACGATCCCATCCATTTCTTTTATCTCAATTTCTTTTTTTTCAAAGGCTTTTTCATGCAAATAGACGATTTAACAGCAGGAAGTCAGAATGTGCTTCCACATAGATCTGTGTACCACGCTTTGGCGGAAGAAAAAAAAACGCTTCCACATAGATATTGGCAGGTAGAATGATTTGACATATGAAAATACTCCACCAGATCAC
Source organism: Cololabis saira (assembly GCF_033807715.1). Classification (NCBI taxonomy): domain Eukaryota; kingdom Metazoa; phylum Chordata; class Actinopteri; order Beloniformes; family Belonidae; genus Cololabis; species Cololabis saira. The sequence goes on from NC_084603.1 coordinate 6,658,421, forward strand.
GCTTCCACATAGATAAATGTTGATGTCTATGTGGAAGCATGATCTGACGGGGTATTTTCATCTGTCAAATCATCCTACCTGCCAATATCTATGTGGAAGCGTGATTTTATGTTTTTTTTTCTTCCGCCGAAGCGTCGTGCACATAGATCTACAGTATGTGGAAGCACATTCTGACTTCCTGCTGTTAAATCGTCTATTTGCATGAAAAAGCCTTTGAAAAAAAAAGAAACTGAGATAAAAGAAATGGGGATCGTACGGTAGTATTTTCTGCCAAGGTAGGACACCTCGGCAGAACACCGGCTCAACACACGTCTCATTCATCCTGACGCGCAGCAGAAACAGGCTGCAGGCAGCTGCTGCACATGCTCAGCAGGCTCATTTATATGCAAATACAGTCATCGAGTAGTTTGCATTGACCATTCATGGTAAAAAGTGGGCGTGTATAGGGCGTGATATGAGGCGAATTCACGTGCGCAACCTTCCAGCTGGACTTTGATTTATAAAGAGAACATTGCGTGCAGATGTGCGTGCACACGGTTTTATAAATCAGGATTTTTTTGTGTGCACGCCATTTTCGGCTTTTGAGCGCACGTACACTGTTAGTATGAATCCTACGCACTCTTTTATAAATGAGGCCCCTGGGCCTCTCAGCTTAATGGATGAACTTGTGGGCAATCCATCCCAGAACAATATGCTGACGCTGATTAACCGTAAAGTATTATGGATAATCTGCACATTTTAGAATATCTATAATTTCTATTAAAAAGCTATCTTGGAGCAAAAAAAAACAAACAAAAGAAAAACATTTAAAAAATGAATATTTTGTGGCCATGTTTTACGATTGTAACTACCCATTGTAATTGTCTTCGCCCCTCTGTGAGACAATGGGGGCATAAGCATCCCACAACGCCAAACATAACTTAACAAACTCAGGTTTACAATATCCAACTGGACTTACATGACTAAGATGCAGGGGGATATTGGCACACCCAGAGGAGAGACATGCAAATACCAAAATCTCACATAAAAGTTGCAGTCTACGTAAACCATTCAATGTGCTTATGCCGTGGATTAACAGAAAAAAAAATGCCATCCAGATATGATTATATTTCACAGAAATATAAATTATGCTCCACTGCTTCACTTATACCAATAATAATCGTAAAAAAAACAGACCAAATCTTCTCATTTTTATGTCATTAAATTAAAATAAGTGAATAGAAGACCAAGCTATAACTTGAAGAAAACAGAGGTAAACCTGGCCCTCACTGTGGCTGTGATTTTAGGGTAATTTTCAGCTTTGGCAAGACAATCAAATCAAATATCAATTAAATGGCTCACAGAGTTTGAGTTAGACTTAAGGTTGCAGCTATGAACGAGATGTGCTTGATCCTTCTCATGAAGTGCAGACAGCTAAGGGAATAAATTACAATAAAGCCTTTGAAAGCTAAACAGCCCCTTTCAAATGATCTGTTCTTGCTGAACCTCAACACATCTGTCTGACCTCAGCTAGCCACCACCAATGATTAGCCATGAGGAAAAGATAACTCACTCTAGAAAAACTGAGTCATTTCCCTCAAGCCCAGGAAGTTCCAGTTCCAACAAATTCAAATAATTCAACATGATTTTTTCAGCTTCTTGTCTGATGTAGTTTTGCTCTTTTCGCCAGTGTTTCTGGATGAATAATTTTTCTATTTACAATGAACAAAATGTAGAGTTAATGACAACCCCAAAAATGGTTATTTTTTTTAGACCAGACAGTGATAATGGGTAAGTTTTTGTACATCATATCACTTTATATTATAATGTGCCAGACAGTATGTTGTTATTTAATTCATTTACCACTGATATTATGTTTACAGTCATATTCGACTGTGACCATATTAAAGGCTCTTAGTACAAGTTTGAAAGAATAAAAAAGATACCGAAAAGCAAAAGCCAACTAGATACAGTATATAGTTTGGTACAAAGTTGTCTCAGAGCAGAAATTAGGCTTTTAAATAATGGTGGTCTACAAAAAAAAGTGTGAAATATTTCTATTCATTTTTACATGTCAGATATAGTGAGGACATGGAAACTAAGAAGCTGAACTACCAGTATCTCGGCTCACTGCATCCACAGAAAAGGCCTGCAGTCTCGGATTCACATAATACCACTGGACACGAAATGGGCTGTTGTAAGCCATGTGTTCAAGGAAGCGAAAGTGTAGCACAGAAGCTGTGGTGTGTGCCAAGACTGAAACTAACTCTAGCCGCTGGATTCAATGATGTCCACTTTAGACAATGCCGTGATTATTTGTTTTCCAGACTTGCCACAAAGTGTTTCAGAGCCATCACACCGGCATGTCTCCTCTCCTCCCTCTGCTTGAAAAAAAGGCTCATCATCTGTTTTTGACAGACTTTTTGTCAATCAGCACAGAGCGAGCGAGCCAAGCTGAAAGTGAGACACAGGAAGAATATAGAGAACGATGTCTGTTTTTAAAAATAAAACAACCTGCACGGATATCATTCACATCAACAAGGGCGCCGGGCCATATTTTCAATTATATTTACACTTTTTATGAGTTTATTAGACTATATGGATAGAGAGAGGGTTGGGAGTAATTATTGTCTGATTTACAGGGTGAACTAGTGAACTAGTTCCTGCATTACAGAACAGAATGTTCCACTTATAAAAAGCTCAAAGAGAGAATGAATATACTTTAATATATTTATATATGTACTCCTGTTCCCTCTGTCTCCTCCTTGGGTCCTACAATTGATATCGTAACACAAAGCCTTTAGAAAAGTATTGTGTATTACTTCTTCAGAAATAGACGGATAAGTAAATGTATAACATTAATCTGGGGAGCTGGCTGGGTTGGATGGTTCCTAATCTTATGTGATTTTTTTTTTTCATTTATTTTCATTATACTACTCTTTTATATATTGCTGTTTATTTTTTTTTAGTTTGGTTTGGATATTCTTTACACGGCCCGTGGACAATTCACTGTATTTCACTGCCCATCTTGTGAACATTTGACAAATAAAAGTCTTTGAATCTTGAAAATGGTGGGTTAGAAAAGAAACTTAGTTCAATGGTGGAAGTAATCCAGGTAGATGCGCTTCCACCGATTTCTTCAAAAGACCATGAGATCTATCACAGATTCACTGATTCTACAACGGATAAATGCGGCATACATATAGTCATACATAAGTACTCACCAAATGAGCAACATCTTTTGATGGAGGCTTGTGAAGAAATGAAGCAAACACTAAAGAAAGGAAACACTGTTATACAGGAGTGAGAAAGGGCATGAAAACTAACCACTACTCTTAACAGCAAAAACACTATAATCATATAATTTAAGGATTTACCTGACATTTGCTCAGATGAACAACTTTAAACTTATAAAAGAACAGTAGAAGCCTATAATGTAATATGCGAATCTCACAGCAGATAAATACATGTTGGCTAGACCCTGGATAGCTCAGGGGGCAGAGCGGGCACTATTTACAGATGCTATTCCCCTTATGCAGGCAGTGCAGGTTCAAATCCCAGCTTGTAGCTTTTTCCTGTGTGTGTGTGTGTGTGTGTGTGTGTGTGTGTGTGTCCCTCTTTCTATACCGTTTTCCTGTCCACCTACTTGGGCCACTACTGCCAAAAAAAAATCTATATTACCTTTAAAAAAGAAAATTCCTGTTACTCTTTTTTGTTCCACATCTTATCAATATTCATACAGTACGAACGTGACTGGACCAAAAAGGACTTTTTGGCAACAGGTCAAAATTAAATACAAGAACATTTTGCAGACTGGTAAGTGTCTGGAAAAAATGTAGGCTACAATGTACAAATGACTTGTACTGACTTAGAAGGTGCCTGCTCACACATTTCATCCCTGTATTATTTTAGCTATTAAAAAAATGCTCATATGTCTGGCACAGGGGGTTGCCCATTATCCCCATAAGTCAGGGCAGCAGAAGAGCTCGCCCTTGATATAAAGAAAGGGAGGCCTGTTTTAGAGGGGAAGGGGGGTGCAGCCTCTGACTGTCTCCCACCCATAGAAACTGCCCCCTTCATACATGATATGAATCCAGTGAGTATTATTCAAAGGCATTTAGTCTATTCAATGTGGGTGCGGACACTTATGAAGATGTGCATATAATCTTTTAATGCCCAATACACTTTTATCATGGTGCAGCAAATAGTGGCTTCTATATCTGTGTAATATATCTGAGCCCAACACAGATCACCTGTGTAACGGTGAGGGCGTGGCTCCGCTCTACACAGATCACCTGTGTAACGGTGAGGGCGTGGCTCCGCTCTACACAGATCACCTGTGTAACGGTGAGGGCGTGGCTCCGCTCTACACAGATCACCTGTGTAACGGTGAGGGCGTGGCTCCGCTCTACACAGATCACCTGTGTAACGGTGAGGGCGTGGCTCCGCTCTACACAGATCACCTGTGTAACGGTGAGGGCGTGGCTCCGCTCTACACAGATCACCTGTGTAACGGTGAGGGCGTGGCTCCGCTCTACACAGATCACCTGTGTAACGGTGAGGGCGTGGCTCCGCTCTACACAGATCACCTGTGTAACGGTGAGGGCGTGGCTCCGCTCTACACAGATCACCTGTGTAACGGTGAGGGCGTGGCTCCGCTCTACACAGATAACCTGTGTAATGTGAGGGTGGGTCTCCGCTCGGTGCGGTGCACAATTTTGGGATCCAGTAGTCTGCATAGGTAGCTGGTAATTGTCGGGAAAAGTCAATGGGTCGGACCTGTCCCTAAACACTCTCGTTGCAAAACCCTTCTCAATATAAGTCCTCCATTGTCAACAACTTCCTTCAAAAATGGGCCAAAACCTTTTAAAAAAAAGTCCCAAACAGACATAAGAAAACAGAACCATGAAATAAAACACATTGGTTTCTGAACGGCGACTGAACAGATGAGGCACAAGCCTTAACTAAGCCTGGCTGTTAACCTTCTCCAAACCAAGCGAACAGCACAGGATATATCACCATGGTAACTAATGTGCTACTGCTTTTGTGAAACCAAATCAAGGCTTAATTCAGCCAGGATATACAGAAATTCCCTGCTTAATCTGCTATCCTGGTTTTGTGAAACAGCCCTCTGGACTGCTTAAGCTCTTTTATGAACTGGGGAGGTGGGAGGATTACATCCAACATAATGACAGAGCCATCACATGCTCATTTACATACACCACAGCAGGTTACATAAACACAACAGCTTTATCAATAACACACACACACCACATCCATAAAAGAAAAAAACAAACACAAAAAACTAATTGAATCAAATTTAAATAAATTAAATAAATAAATGATGTCCAGTGCAAATTCTGCCAGGTAGAGCTAACATGTCTTATGTGTAACATGACATGTATAGAGTCATACATTAACATGCCAGGTAAACAATAACCTAATATCGTTGTCTGAGATAAAAGAAACATCAAAATGTAATTGTAGGCCAAGACAAAATGAACTTTATTCAATGATGTATAGAGACGTTTCAGAGTGTGGATCTGAGTTGTGATTCGGTGATCGTGTGTTCAGTCGTAGGCACCAGTGCTGCACATAATCACACTAGTGCTGATATTCAGCAACAACAGCACTCCCTCTCGTGTGACATTGCTTACATAATGGCAGTGGTAATGTCATCGAAATTGGTTATCATTCTCCCAGCCATGGTTTCAGTGCCTGTCTCTCCTTCACCGAACTTCCATCAGAGGCTCCTTTGGCGCCAGCCAACAGTGACAACAGTAACTGCGCAGTCTGTCAATCAGTGGCGCGTCATGCTGTCAGTTATACCTGACCTTACACGTGATTGGACTATACTTCACCAGAGACACGATAGGTTAGAAGGGGGAAGTGTCCCTCCCCCGGAGTTGTTCAGGTAGTTTATTTTTCTGAGTGTGAGTTTCAAAGTTCAAAATCAAAAAGCAGCAAGAGAACATTGTCAAAAATCACGTGATCGCAACCTCGCAGCTGTGTAGATGAAACTCTGAAAGGTGAGTAACATCAAGGAAATAACAGATTATATAATAACAGATTATAAGGTTTCAATTTAATTTTTGAAAACATAATGTGGTGGGAGTACAGTGCCATATTTGAAATTCTGAAAATGTAAGCTTGAAAAACAGTAAAGTTGCAACAAGAGGTTGGAATCTCTGAAACTGTTAGGCTGAAACACTGCAATATGCTTGTTGTACTTGCAAAAAATATGCAAGTACAAAATGATGCTCGCAGAGATTAAAAATGTTTTTTCAGACTTTCAAAACTTTATTTCAGGTTTTAAATATTCAAACACCGATTTTCAAGCTTTCAAATCTTTTTCTTTCATTCTCATATTATGGCAGTATTCTCGCCTCATAGTCAAGCTGCTAATATTGTCTACAAATGGTGCTTTTACACTAGTACCTATTCAGCGCGACTCGACTCGCCACGCCCCGGTTTTGCGTTTCTCCACTAGGGGTCGAGGCGGGTGGAGGCGTGCCGAGTAGATACTTTTTCTGTATCTATTCTGCCGACGTTCTAAGCGGGCTGAGTCGGCCCTGGATCTGACGTCATCACACTACACGCCACCAATTGGTCGGGGGGCGGGGCCGTCATACGTCTGAGTCAAGAGGCAGAAATCAGCGAAAGAGCGACTTGCGGCTTCTTCATTTTATTCGACAGGCAATGGCAGCCCAAAAGTCTGTTTGGTGATCTAACTCTGAGGTGCAGATGTTCATAAACCTGGTGGCTGAGGAGAGAATTAAAAAGGGATCTAGACGGGCGATAAGGAACGACCAGATCCACCAGGAGCTCTGTCACTTCATAGCTGCTCGCGGCTCCCAGCTGACTTTTCAGCAGCGCAGACACAAACAAACAAAAAAAAAAAAAGCGTTGCCGCTTGAAGCTTCTTTCACTCTCATTTTTTAACTTGCCACAGACCCAGCAGCACATCTATCATCTCCTCCAGGTTCTACATCTTTAGTGTTGTTGTCTTCTCTGTTTAGATCACACAATCAAATACGTCACAGCAGCTTCCAACCCTCCTACTTCTCATATGGGTATCGAAAATAAACAAGGGCAAGTCGAGTGGAGACAAGGCGTGGCGAGTCGAGTCGCGCTGAGTAGGTACTAGTTAGACCCTCCAGAAAAACGCGGGCAAAAATCCTTGATTCTGCGGGCTAAAATCCTTGATTCCGCGGGCGAAAATCCTTGATTCTGCGGGCTAAAATCCTTGATTCCGCGGGCTAAAATCATTGATTATGCGATTAAATGTGGGGTTTTTTTATGTGCTTTTATGCGGTGAAATTGCGGAATATGCGGGAACTCGTGGATATGCGGAAAGTTGCAAAATATGCGAAATATGCAGGAAGTTGCGGATTCGGCGCTGAGCTCTTCCCTCTTAAATTCAGCGGGTTGTCTCGTCTGATCTGAGGTCGTAAGAGAAAAAAAAAGGAGAGCAGGTGGAGAGGAGAGGGGCGGTCGCAGCCCGGGGGCCGGCCGCCTCTCTCCCTCCAGCCCGCGGCTCAGTGCTCGGGTGATTGCCGGGCGCACCGGTGCGACGAGGGGGACGAGACAGAGCTCCGTCACCCCGCCGCCAAGATCCCCCAAGTGGATTTGGAGCTCCGCCTCCGCAGGCGCAGTGGTGCGCGGTCAGCGCGGATCCTGAGTCCACCGGCACTGCCGGTGGACTCTCTTTTTCCTCTCTCTTTTTCCTCTCAACCCCGCGGGTGAGAGCTGCTGTTTGGGGGGTGGCGGTTTCTGCGAGGGGTGCGGAGGTCCCCGGGCGGGTCCCGCACGTCGCGACCGGGCGTCCCGACATGTCCCTCACAACACTCCCCCCTTTTTCCAAACTTTATGCGAAAATGTGCGGCGATGATGCGGTGAAATCAAGCGAGCCCCGCATAATTCGCATATTCAGCGCGGACATATGCAATATTAACCCCAGTAAAAGTGATTTTTCTGCACCAGACATTGAAATCCACGGAAGGTCTGTAAATCCACGGACAGCCGTGAAATCCGCGAAAAATTCCGCGATCACGGAATTGCGGATTCCTGGAGGGTCTAACTAGTGTAAAAGTGCCATAAATGTTGTACAAGAAGGATATGGTGAGGAGACCAGTGGTAGAAATACAGGGATGATGTGATGAGGACGTGATTCACAGGTATGGAAACAAATACCATGCCCATGGCACACATTACAAAAAAGAGCCAGAGAAAGAGGCAGGATAAGTGTCTTCTGATCTTTTTGTGTTTGTTTGTTTTTAACAGTTATGGAACCGACTACTCACCATACTTACCATGAAACACTTTTTGACGATATAGCTACATGTGATTGGTTGACTAATCCACTGCTAAGGTTATCTCAGTGTATCACGTTGCTCCATTCAGTGTCCAGAGAACATCTCCACATCTCTTAACATTAAAAAATGTGTTTCAAGTGAAAATGATAGTTAAAAGTCTGCCTAGTCTCCCTCTCTTTCACTTTTCACTTGATTCAAAAACACTGCATGATATCACTGAGAGTGAAAGCATATGGCAGACTATTGGTTTCTCATTTGTCTTTTCTTTTTTACTTAATGACACTCTCTCTTTTTAAAGAATTCATCACAATACCAGCTTAAATATATCAATGTAAAACCCATCAGGATTTCTATAGATTAAATGTCATACTACAGGCGTCAATCTTATTTTTCAATTATTGGTCTTTTTTATCTCAAGTTTATGGCTTGTTTTCTCATTATCATTTTGAAGTTTGATGGTGAACAGTACAAGTCCATGTTTTACTCCTCACTTTAACCTTGGGATACCATTTGTGACTGCAGATGTTGCAAACAGGTAATTTAGCTAAATGAGGATGTCTCCCAGATGAAATGGAGAAATTAATGGATTGACTATAAAACAGATGCTATAAGACAAATTCTTCCTTTGTGTATTGCCCTATGTAGTCTGTGACATCTGATATATAAGCATCTTCCAGAACCAAGAAAAAGAAGGGTAGTTTCATTTGATTCAATCAACAAGACCCTAATGTCTCTGTTTACCATCAGTGCTGGACAAACAACACCAGAAATGTAAGTTTCTACCTGGATGTTCCAGTGGAGCCTAGTTCTGTAGCAGAACAAAGGCATAATGGTTAAATAATTAAACGTTGTGCTATTCCACCTCTGTTTGTTTCACAGCGACATGCAATAAATGCGCTACAGTGGCAGAATCAACTGCCTTTATGAATGGGGTATTTGAGTCCCCTTATATACTATGACATTTTTATACACCATTTAAGTGATTAGTATATTGCACTTTTTATTTATTTATCTGGTTTCCTTCATACATTTCTGGATAATGTTCTCTCCAGCTGGACTTCCAGTTGTTCTTATTGTTATTCTGCATGGATATAGTCTTTATTTAGCTACCAGCTCGTTTCATTGCAGAGTAAGATCTTCCAAATTGCTCATTATTGATTGAGCAAGTCTGGATCAGAATAATGAAAAAATTAATATTTTAAGAGGAAAGATTTTCACTTTATAACATTCTATTGTATTTAACAGATATCAGAGAATTTAATGAGAGAGATAAAATTAGCTTTTTCCAGCTCTATCACCGAAAGCCCTCCTTTTCCACAGCTACAGTTAAATCCCAAATAGTGTCATAATAATTTCCAGTGTCTCAGAAGCATAGATCTTGCTCTGGAACAGGAAATTACAGCATGTCTGTAAATGTATTGTATAAAAAAGGAAAGAAGAGAGACCTTTACAGACCTTTGACTGAGAGCTTTGAAATCAGTTAAGAACTATTGGAGAGCGTATCTACTAACAGGAAAATGTATGTTGTGCAGGCTCATTACTGAGCATGCTGAAAGGGTGAGCTGGTATCTGTTTTCAGATTTCAATAACAACACTAGTATTACAAGTGCCCATGTTCTCATTTCCTTTTAAATGAGGTGTTAGAGAATAATGGTGTGCTTAACCTCATATACTGAGGAGGGAAAAAAATGGAGAGAGATACTTGAAAAAAAAGTGTGAAAGTGTAGAACTTGAACCAAATAAATAAATGCATGTACCTGGTATCGATAAAGAAATAATATGGTTTGCAAACTCTTATTTATCTAATTGCTTACTCAACCTATGATGACACAGCAGAGTGTTTATCATTTTAAAACATGACTGTGTTTTTATTGCACATAATTTATATCCACATTTCCTGGATTATATTAATCTTACAGACATTTATCCCATTCTAGTCACACTTTGAAAAAATGAGCTCACACTGTGTTCACTCTTTACTTCAAGCCTGGCATAACATATAGCAAGTTGATATGCATGTTGCATGTACATTTGTAGTCAAACTTTAAAAGACTTGAAACACTTCAGAAAGCATTAGGATCCAATCAGTCTCCCTTATGTCCCTTAGCAATTCTAGATCAGGCAGCAATAATGAGCAGCAAAAAAGAGAGAGTGCCATTACTGCAAATAAATTAATGAATAATCACCCAGTGGAGAATGAGGTACAGTATCAATGCAATTGCTGTGAATAATGACCGTGCAAATGAGACATTGTATTCAGTTGGTGTAAAGGAGTTTGTGTGTATGACACTGATATAATTTAAAAGTTCAGCTCCAATCTCTGCTCTTGAACAGAGTAAAAGAAGATGCCTTGAAAACTTGGGGGATACCTTCTGCATCCCTTTTTATATGTACAAAATATCCATTGTCTCTTAATTGGCATAATAACAAGGTCTAAACTAACTATATGTTATATATATATTTTTTTTTTCTTAAATTTTTTTCTGTAATCCCGATCTTCAAAGGTAATTCGAGCAAAATATTTCTGGTCCGAATTGTTTAAATTAGTTGTGCACAGGTGATTTATGTTCAGTTAGAGGGCTGAATGTAATTTAGAATACCCGATTAACAAAGCCCCCCCTTCAGATAGTTCCTCTAGGCCAGTGCTTCTCAAATAGTGTTTTTTTTTTTTTTTCTAAGGCGGGCGTAACAGAAAATAATTGAGAAGCACTGCTCTAGGCGAAGCTGAGCGCCTCTTGTTTTTCGCCCCGGCAAAGGTTTTTGAAGGGCTCTTTTGCAGGGTCGGTCCTGTTAATAGAGGGACGCGTCAATGATCCAACCCTGGGATTCCTCCAAGATGGCAGTGCGCACAGTCGCAGCGGCTTACGGCTCTCCCCTACAGTGCTTGTCTTTGTTGTTTTTATGTGTTCTTCTCGTTTGTTTTTGTTCGATCTCTTGTTGGACCACCCACTATAGCAGACAGAAACTGGTGGCTATAGAAGACATATTTCGGTCACCCGTTTCAAGCTTCTTTCACCGCGCACACAATATCCCAGACGATATGGCGAAACCAGCGGGCTCCCCATCTGCATAATTACTGGTGCAACAATCGGACAATCATTGACAAACACTGCTCCCAGAACGTTGAGTACATGTCCGTAAGATGCCGGCCTTTTTTCCAAGAGAACTAACCATAATAATCATAACGGCTGTTTATATACCACCAGATGCCAATGTAAACACGGCGCTCTCACTCATGCTGAATACCATCAATGAACAGCAACTAGCTCACCCCGATGGTGTTCACATTGTTGCAGGTGATTTCAATAAGGCAAATTTGTTAACTGTACTGCCAAAATTCTGATACAAGAACAGTACTGGACTATATCAAATTCTGTATTGATGATGTGACCCTGGAAAAAGTCTTCCCCAATGAGAAATCATGGATGACCAGTGAGGTCCGCTCACTCCTCAGAGCCCGTCGCTCTGCCTTCAGTTCAGGCGACACATCCCTTTACAAAGCTGCACGTGCTGACCTGAAAAGAGTAATCAAGAAAGCAAAAACGGACCATATGAGTAGAAATGAGTTCCACCTGTCCAGTCACAACACGCGGGAGGTGTAGAAGGGAATACAGGAAATCACAAACTACAGAGGCTGTCGAGAGACAACAGCAGACCTGAGTGCGCAGCTGGCAGAGAAGCTCAACTGCTTCTTTGTCCACTTTGAGACAGCACAACAGCACTCAGAGACCCCAGCCCTCCTCCCTTCCCCTCCCTCCACCAGACCTGACTCCCACTCCAATCCACTCACCGTCACAGAGCATGATATCAGACGTGTGATCCTGGTAGTGAACCCCAGGAAGGTGGCTGGCCCAGACAGGTACCTGGTACTCATAGGGTGTGCCCACCAGCTAGATCACATCTTCACCAGACTCTTCAATCTCTCCCTCGACCAAGCAGCCATCCCATCATGCCTAAAATAAGCCACCATGATACCTGTACCAAAAAATAATTCCCGTCACCACCCTCAACGACTACCGTCCTGTGGCCCTCACACCGGTAATCACAAAGTGCCTCGAAAGACTGGTCCTACAGCACATCAAGGACCACCTCCCTCCAAACTTCAGACCACACCAGTTCCCATACAGAGCAAACAGATCCACAGAAGATGCCGTCTCCATAGCTCTGCACGCAGCACTATGCCACCTAGAACAGCAGCAGTTATGTCCAGATGCACTTTGTGGATTACAGCTCTGCTTTCAATACAATCATCCCAGACATTCTCAACACAAAACTGCACACTCTCTGCCTCCCTCCTCTCACTTATGCCTGGATAAAAGACTTCCTCACAAATCGACCACAAACTGTGAGACTCGCCCTCACTTCTCCCCCCTCTGCCCGCTCAGCACCAGCTCCCCACATGACTGTGTGCTGAGCCCCCTCCTGTACTGTCTTTACACCCATGACTGCAGCCCGACAAACGACAGCAACTTCATTGTGAAGTTTGCTGATGACACAACAGTTGTTGGACTCATTTATAAGGGCGATGAGGCAGCCTACAGAGAAGAGGTCCTGAAGCTGGCAATTTGGTGCACAGACCATAACCTAGCTCTGAACACCAAAAACACCAAAGAAATCATCATCCACTTCAGGAGGCGCAGCACAGACCTAGCCCCCCTCTACATCAACGGCGAGTGGTGGAGAGGGTCCACACCTTCCGGTTTCTTGGTGTTCTCATCTCTGATGACATCTCCTGGACAGAGAACATCACAGCTATCCCCAAAAAGGCCCAGCAAAGACTACACTTCCGTAATGCTGTAATTACAGTCCGAGCTCAACCCCCCTCCAACTGGACTTTGTGCAATCATTTTTATGTGCAATAATAATACCTCCTGCCATTCTATGTCATCTACATACCCATCACTCTTACATTTTGCACATTTTGTATTTATTATTTATATATATTTTTTTCTACAATGTACATATTCACTTACATATTACTTGTTGCACTGAAGAGTGAGATGCTCCAGTTTCATTCTGCATACGTATAGATCACCGTACATGTGTAAATGACAATAAATGGCATTCTATTCTATTTATTCTATTTAAAAAAATTCCCAGAACCCCTACTAATGGAAATGCACCTTTTCGCTTCCTACTTTTTGTTCAGTGTTGTTGAGTTCACTCCTTGCTCGGTTTGCATCATTTATTGAGGTTACTTGGTGACATTTATGTTGTTACATTTAGGCACTAGTACAAATTTAGTGTAAAAAAAACAAAAACAAAAAAACAAACAAACACCAACTGCATTTTATGTAGCTAATTTCTAGTCTTAGCTGCACAAAGGTCTGCATATGCACTTCCGGTCACCAAGCTATTCAAACACAAGTGACCACCGAAGTCACTAAAGGCTGAGGTTTGGTTCTGCGTCAAAACGACGCCGTGTCTATGGCGTGTGGTTTTCGTCCACGCAGACCACACGCCGTCACCTGCGCCGTCACTGACGTGCACCTCCCGAAAATTGTAACTACGCGTCGAGGCGACGCAGACCACACGCAGACAGAGAGGGCTGTGATTGGTTCCCTTGGAAGCAACGCATTTCCGGTTTCCGGTTTGAAGCAGTAGTGAACTTTCAGGGCTCTTTTCTTCGTTTATATTTGATTTTTTTTGTTTTGGTTTTTTGCACAATAGTTGTCCTTATCTCTTTGATTTACTGTGACCGGAAAAAGTCGGATAAACCATTCAGAAAAAGATCGCTAACTAGCGGCCGCGGGGGGTACTGCACCGCAACGAAATGGAGTAACGAAGGATTCACGACGGCGTCACGGCTGCGGCGTGTGCTCTGCGTTGGTGTGACACAGAACCTTAATTCAGCCTTAAGGGTGCTTTCAGACCTGTGGCCCATTTGTTTTGTTCCAATTCAGGGGCTAAATTGATACAGTTGTTTCGTTTTTCGTTTGTGGCGTTTGTGTTCACAAGGCAACCGTCTGTAGCGGATCAAAGCTGTTAACAAATGCCATGCGCAAACCAACTGTTCTCTGATTGGTCAGAAATGAACGCGGAAGGAGTTTCCTCTTCCATACCCCGAGCTCAGCGGCGGGAAACCCTGCCCGTATTGAACATTTTTTAATTTCACCGTGCCGCGCTGTGACAACATCTTGGCACGTCCAATAGGAGAGAAGGTGGTGGAGGCTCTGCACCGACTCTTCTCCTTGCACCGCGGCCGCACATTCACAATGAATGGAGTTGTGTCGGTTGCTGTGTCGATTATGTTCTCACTCCAAATAAAAAAAACGAACTGCTCCAGGTCTCAAATGGAAGCGAGCCGAGACCACCTCTCCTAGGCGATCTCGGTTCACTTGTTTTGTGCTGCATCCGAGCGGTTGCTGTGTTCATATATACCAAATGAACCGATCTTTGGGGGGAAACGCTCCCTGTTTCTGAACAACTGCTCCAAACGGGACAGGTGTGAAAGCACCCTAAAGGTTCCTTTTAGTTGGGTGAATGCTCTGTTTTAGATTGATTATTGACAACAGTTAAAATTACACTCTTTCTACTTTCTTTTTTAATGAGCCTTTCTTAAGTTCAGGCTATAAAACAAATTGGTTAGATAGTGCTAGATCATAAAATAGCTAGAAAATCAATCAATGTTCTTTTTTTTTACGTGGATCTTCTTATTCATTCAGGGCAATGTGGCCTTCAGCATTCACAGCACACTTGTGGACAGAGATTAAATCATTGATTGATAGATGAGTCCTCCCTCTCCTAATTCACCATTCCTTGCTGTGAAGACAGAGCAAAGAAATAACCATATCCAATTAGCCACATTGGTTATAAAAATATATATGTTTCTTCCAACAAAACTACTACTGAAGTTTCCATATCAGTTTTGAATTATCTAGAGTTCAAGCACGTTTTTCTAATCTGGACCTTCTGGGTTGTACTGTATTAAGTAGCACTCTTTCCATCATCAAAGCTCTTGTGGGTGTGTGAGTAGCTGATTTGGAGTTTCTGTGTACCCATCCTTTATTTTTCAGACCTCATTTGCATAATCAATGGCCTTCAATTGCCGCACAGGCTGTATCTGAAAATGCTCAATTTACTCATTCACTGGGTACCAGTCCTAAATTTTCCATATATTAAACTTTAAACTTGATTAAAAAAAAACATGCCATATAGAAAAAGACTGTTTGTCTTTTATCATTTTAAAACACAGGTATTGATTAGTGATTGAAAGATTGACAAAAAGTAGAACCCATACTGTATTAAAATTGATTCTGATCGTACCATAGGTTGTACCAGCTCCAGTACATGACGCTCACTGTGAACAATATATTTTATTCTCAATTGCAAATATGTTTGATTATTATCTATGTGTTTTTAGTTTTACCATGTCTGAATATATGCTCTTAGTCATCTCAAATGCCAAGATGTGACACGTTGAGTGGTGTTGATGACACAACCTCATTGAATAAACTGATAAATAATAGCCAGGTTTTTTTCAGCTCATTTCCCCTTGATTGACTCAAACTCACACTTAAAAAGGAAATGAACCTGAGCAGGAGTGACAAGCCTATTCAGTGTAATGCATTGTGGGCTTCTTAACAACTCAGACTCGTGCTCGCTGTCTTGAAGAGCCACGGTCCTCTGCCATAGGAGTGGTTAATGAAGTGTGTTCCTGAGCTCTGGCTGGCAGTTTGACGAAAGCACAGAATGGGGGGATCTTTTTCCCTTTCCCCAAGAAAAGCCAGGTTGGAAGATGATTGCAGATCAGCCAATTTATCTTACCATTAGGGATAGGCTCATGAAAGTGACTAACCTTTATTTTGCAGGTGTTTCACATATTTAATTTTTGCTCCTTCCTATGAATGAAAAGCAATTAAGTCTGTCCAATATAAAAAAAGTTGTTGAAATTAAGCATTTAGGCAAACTATTATGTCACTTAAATTTTAAGGCTTTTTGTGTTTTATTGATGGATTCTTTTTAAAATTAAGTTTAAAGATAATTGATTTAATTCAGCATCATTTGAATATTTGCATGATGATTTCAATATACCCAATTCAATTCCCTTGGAATGGCCTCTACTTCTGAGGTATTCCTGCAAGGGTTTACATATATAGTATGCAATTTCCACAATTAAAGATAGGATAAGTGATTGTAACCCAAAACACTTTCTGGAAGACATTCAAATGAATTTGATACCAGGATTTACACCACTGGGGCAATTACCCATTTGTTTAAATCAGGTGCAGAAGAAGGGAATTATTTGAAACATGAGCGACAGCGGCCCACAAGGACCAGAATAGAGAAACCCTGCCACATCGAAAATGAATACGCATTTGAAAAGTAGTTGATGAGCTGTGCTCTTTCCCACCATAAAGACCCAAGGGCGATTATTTTGCTTTTCGCTATATGGCTAATCCACTTTGCACCTTTGTTTATGTAAACTGCTCAGTTTATTTGTAATACATTCTTAAACTCACAAAACAAATCCTCTTCATCTAGCATGTTTTCCAGTCAAAGTTTTAGAGGTACTGTTCAGAACAAGCAAATTTACAAAGAAGTATCTTCAGACATGTCATCTTAATCTTTATTTAAAGATTGGGCATTATGCTCAATCACACAGAAAACAGGGCACTATGCGCAATTTTTAAGAATTTTTAAGAGGTCTAACCCCTTTTCAACCAGCTGAAATAGTTACAAATATTGTTTTAATTAAAAAAGATTACGCACTCAAGTGTCTGCAGTGTCAGAGAATTAGTATGATGGGGATCCATCCATAAACTTCCGCTCATCCAAAATCAGGTTGCAGGGGCAGAAGCTTGAGCAGAGAGGCCCAGACATGCCTCTCCTTGGTCAACGTCTTGCATGCACTGGTAATACTATTGATTTTTACTTTTTGCTTTCAGGACAGATGCAGTCCTCTCACACCTGTGAATTTCTGTGCAGCCTTGCGGTGCCCAAGCACACTTCTTCCAACAGCGCCAGAGACCAGGAATCATGCCATGAACATGGAACACAGCACTCTCACTGTCACGATGAGGCTGAGTAGGACCCAGATGCAGGAGAGACAACAAACGTGATTTTTTAACTTAAAAAAAAAACACAAACGGTGCTGATTAAGATTAAAAAAAAAAAAAACAAGAGCTTAAACATGACGAGAATTACAAAAACCTGACATGATACATGGAGGGTGGAAACAGTACGGACCAGCAGGGAGCAAGGGAAAGACAAGACAATCTATACACAGAAGGCTTGACGAAAGACAGGTGCTCACGATCAGGGGCCTCATTTAAAATGGAGTGCGTAGGATTCATACTAAAAGTGCACGTACGCCCAAAAGCCGAAAATGGCGGGCGCAAAAAAAAATCTGGATCTATAAAACCGCGTGCACGCAGACTTCCACGCAATGTTCCCTTTATGAATCACAGTCCACCTGGAAAGCTGCGCAGCTGAATCCGCCCCATATCCCGCCCTCAACACGCCCATAAATCCATATGGATGAGCCTACTGAGCATGCGCAGTGGCTTCCTGCAGCCTGTTAGGGATGAATGCGTCAGAATGAATGAACGTGTCGAGCCACCGTGCCACTGAATTTCGCTGAGATCTGAGATCTGAGATCTAGATGTTGTGGATGATGTGGAGAGAGGACAGTGAAACGAGATTATTTGGTGGTCACAGTAAAAGTAGAAAAAGTATATAAATAGTATAAAATAAAGCGAGTGAGTGGCAGCAGGTCGTTGCTGCCCGTTAGTGCCACGATCGCACGACGCAATTTCCACTGGGGGCAGGGGGGACATGTCCCCCCCACTTTTCAAAATGATGTATTTGTCCCCCCCACTTTTTACAGTTTTAACGGTAGGCTCAGCAAATCATCAAGACACTCGGGACGGCGGCCCGGCAGCCCCCGCTCCCCCTCCTCCCTCCCGTCTCCCCTCAGAGCTACTCTAGGCTGTTTTATGGTTCCGCGTTATACCAACGCAGAGCCTACGGCGTAGGGTACGCGGCGACGCGCAACCTACGCCGGACCCTACGGCGTAGGCTTTCCGTTGGTGTGACGCAGAACCATAATTCCGGCTTAAAAGTAAACAACATGAGCGCACGTACCCGTGCATGACAGGCAGACACACACGGGGAGAAGAGACTATTTCTTTAATTTTTATTTTTTTTTAAAACTTTATCCTTATGAACGCAATTGTTATATAGTCCAACTTTCCTTATTTTAATCAGAACACTTTCTTTTTTCCTCTTCGGCGTGGAGTAGTGGGTTCGGAGCGGCATTCCCCCCCCCCGCCGCCTGCTCCGCTATCAGCACTATTTTATTATAAGTCTGATGTATGTTGTGATATGTGATGACATTATTAAGAGTATGACATGAATCTGGCTTCATTTCACCACCTCACAGCCTGCGTCGCCAGTTCCCCGTGTCTTAAGTAAATTCTTACGGGAGGGTCCGAGTTGCCGTAAAGATACGCAGATTTTTCGGTTAGTTTTTTCTTTTTAGATCCGAGGCTTTGCGTAGATGGTGGCTTCCGCAACTTTCAGGCGCTTTTTCTGCGCAAGCAAGCTTTATAGATGAGGCCCCAGGACAGATGGGAACAACTGAAGTCAAGACAAAACTTAAAACACAAGGACATGGGGTTTTAAAATAAAACAATAACCTAAATACTGTGAAAAAATGCAAAATCCCTGACAAACTCAAAACCGTGACACTTAAGTGAACCAGGGGCCTGATGTACGAAACGTGCGGTGCACAAAAAACGTGCGTACGCCACTTTCTACGCTCACGGTCAGATGTACAAAGAATGACTTGAACGTAGAAAGTTCCGGTCCTTCACTCACACACCAAGGCTGGCGTACGCACTTTTCTGAGGTTTTGTCCGTTGGCGACACTCACTGGTGATGCAGTGAAGTACAGAATATGAAGAAACGTAACGTTAACAATAAGTTCACGACCACGTGAAGGACACGACAGTCCCCACATCACCAGATAAGTTACACAAGAGTGGAGCTGCAAAAATCTCACAATCAACCACATGATCTCAACAAACAACTAAAGGCAACGATGGAACCCGCAAATCCCGATGGAGCTTTGGCTCCGTTAGAGGAACCTGCTGATGGCAGGATCAGGAGCGAGTCTTCAGGGAACAGACTGACCTGCTGGTCCAGGACTAAGACTGGATCATCAGCTGGTTCAGGTACCAAGAGGATCTTCCTGGATCTCTGCCCTGAACTGGACCAGCTGCTCCGGTTCAGACCAACATGATGCTTTCAGCTGGAGCTGCTGACAGGTCGGACATTTCTGTCACCATGACGACCGTATGGGACGACTACTGGAGATTAAAGCCAGATCCTAAAACATCCCATAACTGTGCCTGGACAGAAATACATTAAAATACATTTTGCAGCAAAAACCGGTTCTGTAAAGTTGTCTTTAAAAAAAAAAAAAAAAAAAAAAGGTGTCACGGAAAGGTTGGTTGGTACGATAACTTTCAATCAGGATTTTAATATCAAATGCCACATTAAAATAACATTTATCATGTTATCTATGCTGAAGAGTTATACATATATCCACCATTTTTGAAGTGAGTTACAACTACATATGCAAATCTAGTGTGATGTTAACACAGAAGACTAATTAATGGCTGATAAAGTTTTGTGTAGTTAGGTGGTAAGTCAAATCCTCACCTTGGTTGGCATCCATTTAAGAATCCACATTTAATTACAGCTTTATTGCAACTCAAGTCTGATTCACTTATAATGTAAAAGTAGCTTCTAGCTGCTATTTCACACTTAACTTATTTGTGCCTACACTGAAAAAAAGGAGACTGGCATCTCTGGGATTGATGTAAGCATCTTGGGTGTATTTAACACAATTTCCCCATGTTTTAAAGTTGAATGTAAGTGCGTAGTGTAGAAACTACATGATTTGCAGCAGGGATGGTACAATCATTTGTTCAGATCATGTTGGATTAAAATTAGTCAATGTAGCAATATCAAATATCGTGGTACCGCACACGATTTCGTTTTGCGCACTTTGGATTGTTGGTAGAGGAAGACTCATCTCAGTGAAATCCAACGGCTCGCGTTACGGCTCACCTCTACTTTGGTCAGTAAGTGTTGATTTTCTAACTTAATATTGTCACAATCTTAGCAGAATGTAATTTTATGTCTTGAGAGTCACTATGCGATGTTAACGTTAAATAAGAGCCGTGACTTAATTTTCTTGCACTGTTTTATCTGTTTCAAATTATTTGCACTGCTTCATTTGAATTCATTTTTTTGAGCGCGGGACGTAATGGCATATTTAACTTGACTCCGGCGCTTTTAAAATTCTTTTGTCTTCTTTGTGAATTGGTTTGCCAGTTGACTGTTTATTATATTGTGTTAACTTCACCGTAGTGTTTGTGAGATTTGGTCATCGAACAAACAGCCTCTGCTAATGTCGCCGGCCGCATAACCCCCCATAATTCTCCCCATGTTTTCCTGCAGATTCACAGAAAAACTAAAGTCCGCATTTCACCTGGAATTAGCTGGTGGTTCGTGGGTTCAAGTTTTTGTGGTGAAAACAGAACGTTGTAACGAGCTCAAATTATGTAATCAAAACATGTTTCAGTCGTACTTTATGGAAACAAAATACACAGGTTTATTGAGTATGAATAACTTGTGTGAATTTAACTCAATTGTTTAAGTTTTTTTTTTTTTTAACCTTTATTTACCCGGGCAAGCAATTTAAGAACAAATTCTTATTTAATTCTTATCTAAATAAATTCTTATCTAATTCAGATAAGAAATCTGACCCCTTGAGGGCCCCTTAAACATATCCTAACCTTTACAACTGAGTAAGATGTTGGATGAATCTCACAATTTTACCACTTAGCTCCAGTAAATGGTAAAAGAAACAGCAACAACATTAAAACCACATGGAACTCCATAGCACCTTAATGCTTAACTGCAAAATGTTGTTATAATGTTTTCTGGCCTTAATAAAAAGATTGTAGTGGTATTCATAAGCAACTTTTATGCATTTACTTGCATAACGTAAGACGAAGAATCCAGTTTGACTGCACACCTTAGAGTGCCTGTGAAAAGGAAAATAATGGCTTACATGAATGAAAACCGATGGTTTACACCAGAAGATACTAAACAAAAGGCCTAGATATCCCTGAAATGCAAACAGATCAACAGGTAAGCTGCTTGTATTCGCTTTTAATAGTTTTCATTCTGTATTCATACAGCTGCTAGCACAGTGACATGGGCAAAATGTTAATGTATCTATTTCTTTACAAATATGGTACTTTGAGCCTCATTAGCATAAGGTTTGCTTGTTATTTGCTTTCATTTTTAAGGCCCTCTTATTTCCTGTAAGTTTCATATATTATCTTTCTGTTCTTTTTTAAAAAAAAGCTGACTTTTCATGCACCCAGGCGACAGGCATTGCTCTAGCATCGTACTATTCAACAGCTCTCTGTTGAAGGTCTACTCAATCGAACTGATTCATGAAGTGAACAAAAAGAAATCTTTAAGCACAACAACAATATAGTGCAGTGGCCATTAATCATTCATTCTCAGCGTGTCTGCTTGGTCATCCCCTTATCGCAGCAGTCCAGTCTCACCATTACTATGCCACCATTTTAAAGACACACTGCCTTTAACACAGTGTTGAGAAAATCTTTTGGATTCAATGTTTTTGGAGACCAATAATTTTATAAAAACTATTAAAAAGAGCATATGAATTCCAAGTAGTGAAAAGATAGAAAAATAATAGTTAAAAATGCTCATTTCCCTTGTTTTAACCTGTCTAGAAGTGTTACAACATCAAACCACAAAAGGGAATAAATAAATAAATTAGCAATCCTTATATCGCCTGCCTTCTTCCATTCTTGCTCTTCAAAGGCTTAGCCTTTTATGGATACTGCTTTTGTACCATATAATCATTACAATCACCTGCTGGCTGCAGGCTTGAAATGCAAAATTTGATTTATACTAGCAAGTGAAGTTGAAAAGAAAAAGAAACATGAATCAACTCAAAGCAGATGTAAGAGTCACTGCAACCCCCCCACCCCCCCTCATTCCAAGTTTTTCAGATTCAGGGGTTGTATAATGTGTGTTATTGGCTTTTTAAACTGAAAGATATGCGCATCTGCATCCTATCCTTGGTCTCACAGATAGCGACTGCCATGCAGAATTCATTTTGATGTAGATATTGGCGTGTCCATCTGCACCTGGCAGCTGCACAGTGAAATACTGGTGATGTGACAGCTTTATTGGCTCACAGATGTAGTTATTTCTATAAATGAGACCTGTCAAACATGCTTAAGAACCAGGAGGCTGTTGTTCATGTAGTTGTTTACTGTGTGTATGATCATTGCTTTAAACCACAATATGATACTGTAATGTTTTAAATTGACAACCACAACTGGTGTGATTAGTGTGCAACAGTTTGGAGAAATACATGTTATTTAGGAACAATGGAGCATAATCTGAAATAAGAGGGACCAAAGTGCTGTAAAAGAACAAAGAAGAAACTAAAAATATGTATTGCATAATTGGCACCTGTTTTACAGTATCAGCATAAGTTATGTATGAACTATAGATGATTAGTAAAGTAATTAATTTTTGAAAACTGGGTATGTATTTCATTATCACAAAATCACAATGTCTGGAGGTTTCAGACAGATGACCAACTTATCTACTAACAGTCCTGTCAACATTGTGTTTCCCACTACTTGGGAGGTGGATATGTGTGCTGTGTGGGTATCAATGTCAGGATGTGCATGAAAATGACCTGATGTGTATTTTTAAGGAAAGGCAAAGCAAGGCAAGTTTATAGCACAGTTCAACAACAGGGTGATTCACAGTGCTTTGCAAGGACATTAAAAAAGCATGATTTAAAATAATCACTTAAAAAGAATTAACAAATGAGATGCAATAAATAAAGCTTTTGCAGTGCATTGTGGGAGACTACTGAAATGCAGCAGTGAATAAAAAGGTTTTCAACCTTGATTTAAAGCAACTGAAAGTTTCAGTAGCCCTGATGAGTTCTGGGAGTTTGTTCCACAGGTGAGAAGCATAAAAGCTGAAAACTGCCTCACCGTGTTTGGGTCTAAATCTGGGTACAGAAAGTAGACGACCTGAGGGTTCTGGTTCATAACGGACCGAGATCAGAGATGTATTTTGGCTCGAGACCATTTAGAGATTTATAAACCAACAGCAGGGTTTTAACATCTATTCTGTGCCAGACAGGAAGCCAGTGTAAAGATCTAAGAACTGGAGTTATATGGTGAACTCTATTGGTCTTAGTGAGGACTCGGACAGCAGCGTTCTGGACTAACTGCAGCTGTTTGATGGATTTTTTAGGGAGACATGTGAGAACAGCCTTACAGTAGTGCAGTCTACTTAAGATAAATGCATGGACAAGTTTTTTAAGTCGTGCTGAGACATCAGTCATTTAATCCTCAATATGTTCTTTAGGTGATAATAGACTGACTTCAGTACTTAATGTGGCTGTTAAAGTTCAGGTCCGAGTCCAGAACCACTCCCAGATTTCTGGGTTGGTTATTTGTTTGTAGCTTTACTGCTTGAAGCTGAGTGCTGATTTTTAATCTTTCTTTCTTGGCTTTTAACCATGAGTTTGTCAGTTTTTATATGTTAGTGTTAATTTTATTATGTAAAGCACTTTGTGCTATTGAGTATGAAAAGTGCTATATAAATAAAGTTAGATTTACAAATCCCAGTGTATTGACATATACATTATTAGAATTACATAATATGGTAATATAACACCATTAAACCAATACATATTAAATTGCAAAAGGACTGAAAAGAAGTAATGTAAGATTTAAGGTTGCAAGAGATTTAACTTGTAACCTCAGCACTTGCTTTCAATCCTGCTTTCCTGAGGATAAAAGTGCTGCCCCTGCATTTAAAACAAACGAGGAAAGAGGCAGCTCCATCGCTACTGCTATTAGGCCCCCCGATAAAAATAACCCCCTTCAAATCTGGACAGTTTTCATTACAGACCTACGCAGGTAAACGGACACATGGCAATATATATACACACATATACAAGGCTATCCACAAGCTTATTCACACACACACAGACGCACACATGTAGAAATCATTCTTCTTCTTTAATATTGTCTTGTAGAACCCGTTTTTATAGTGTACCGTTTATGTTATCTATTTGTTGCCATGACTTTCAGTATGGTATTGACCCAAGCTAAATAAATTCCTTTTCATGGTCAATAAAAAATATCTATCAAGGTAGAAACAATGCAAAATGAATTTTTGGACTGCCATATGCAAACACAACAGCTTTCATGTCTATGTTCTTTGTTTTTTTTAACCGTTAGCATATATGGCTGCCTTTCTGTGATGCACTTTTGCTCTTTTGGGATAACTAAGCCTTTAATAATAATAATAATAATAATAATAACTATTATTGTTATTATCATCGTCGTTGTCATCATTATTATTATTCCTAAGGCAGAAGCACCAACAATCCCTAATGATAAGGCAATGAAGCCACCAGAAAAGGCTGGGATTTCTATTTGTGATCTGCAGCGGTGACCGCGTTCTAATCTTATCACGTCATTTCACACCAGATTGCACTCCAATGAATATTATTTCACATTATCATACAGTTTACAGATACTGGACAATGATATAGCTGCTATGTATAACCCTCTTTCCAGTGAACCCTTATTTCATGAACCAAGTTTAACTTTTGAATAAAACATGCAGTTCAGTAAAAGCTCACACATTTAGATTGTTTTGTCCCCATAAATGTGTTTATTATGTCCGGATGAATTTTGGTAAGATCATATAAATGTGAGATAAATGTGGATGTTGTAAACAAAAAAAGCATTAAAGATGAATTTTGTGAAAAAGATGGCCAAACTGGTTTGAAATGGAGGTTCACTGAAAATTGGATTTGGGGCTTTCTTAACACTTAATTCTACCTAGACTTGGGAGCAATTAATTCTACAGTGGCTTCACTTGATTGCAGATGATATGAAAAACAAAGTGCATGATGCTGCAGGTGTCAGTGAGGATCAATTTACATTTGTGCATATGGCTGCTCAAGGTGTACCTTAATACCCTAGGGGATTCTTGTTCATATATTTTTAATCAGAAATGATGAAAAAAATAAAACACACACACACACACACACACACACACACACACACACACACACACACACACACACACACACACAGGTATAAAGAATTGTAGTGGGCTTGTTTACTTACACATAGCTGTGATTGCACCTTTAGGCAACAAAGACACAGGATTTCATGAATCGTGCAGATAGGAGCACATGAAGACCTGGTGGAGGAGAATCAATTTAGCTTCTTTTATCAGAGCAGCAGCATTGCACTGCTTGACGAGATCTATTCTGATCAACTGACACAATCTTTCAAGAGTTATTTCACAAATTATTTGAAGCTGATGGACTAATTAGTCTCACATAGAGAAGGAAAAGAAGTACATTTACTAAAAAACAGGACAGAACAGAATGAATTGGGCAAATCCAGGTAGGCAACAGAAAAGACCGTTGCAAATGTTACCATGCAGAAAGAATTCCTTGAAAAGTCTCAGATACACAAAGTGGTAAACATGATTGTTTTTTTTTGCCTATACATTTCAAATAAAGTCTAATAAGTGTTGATTTACCCTAGTTTATAAAGTATTTGTTTTTGCAAGGGCGACTTTTTCAAGGGCACTGTGCTGATGAGACAAATGAAAACAGTGTTAAGTTCTATATTTCTTGTCACATTGAAGCTGAGTAGGACCCAGAACTTTGAAAAGAACAAACTCAAAACTGTGACATTTCAAGGTACATCCTTAAAAAGCATGAATCAAAGGGAAGGCTTCTTCAGTCCAAAACAAATTCTACTAGATGGAAAGTGAAACATCAAGAACCAAGAAAAAGAAGCCCAGTATGCTTTTGAGGATTACCATGATTTCTGTGACCTGTAATCTGCACCTGGAGTTTTTGGGGTATTCATTTTCTTTACATAAAGCTACGAAAGGTTTAGTCTACCAATGTTACTTATGTTATATCAGCACATATTAAATTATTAATGCACATTAATATTCATATGAATGCACTACTTAGTGTGGACTGTGGACTACGGCAACAACAAATTGAAAAGTTTGACAACTGTCTAGGAGGCCCAATTTGAGAATGTTACAATTTGTCATGCTGTTGCCCATTGTCTTGTGTAAGTACTTGATGAAAATCTGCCAGTCATACAGTAGGTAACCAATAACAGCATCACCTTTAGTGAAAAATTGTTATCCTTTTGGTTGGAATTTGGATGCTGGTCCATCTCTTTCCCCTAAAAGATGGTGAGCATAAAACAGGAGGTGTGCAGTGCTCCACACGATTTCCTAACACCCCATCCCAATACTCTAACAACACTAATGTAAAGTAATGTACTGTAATGTACATGTAAAGGGTCTCAAAACAGCTTATGTAAATGATCCAAGAAGTAGGTTTTACTCTTGCATTCTGCCTGCTGCAAATTATTTTGGCATTAAAATAATGCTGCTGGTATTTACTATATGAGCACACAGTGGTGCGTTAGACCCCAAAAGGTGTGGACACAGTGACGTCCCTATGTATTTAGGGGAGTTTCCCTTTCAACACACAACATTTGTGTCTGGGATAATTTAAAGGTATTGTGACATCATTTTTAACATGCTTGTAACACTATTAAAAGTCTTGGCCAACATCCCTCAAATGTGTCTAAAAGAGTGTAACAAGAAAAACTTCACTCTAGTACTCCATTCCTGGCTTTTTATGACAGTGTTTTTTTGCGCCGTGAAAAACGCTTCCTTTTCTCCCTTTCCTGTCAATCATTGCGCCACTCCTCCTCCAAACCTCCTCCAGCCCAACCATACGCTCACAGCGGCGTCGGAGAGTTAAGCCGGGAGCGACAGGCGAAGCATGCACGGAAAAGCAGCAGTCCACAGCAAACAATCATAAAAATAAAGGCATGCAAGCAGCTGTGTCCCCTTATATTAAGTCCAGTCAGTGGCCGCGGGTCTTCTTAGCAGTTGTCCTCCGGTGATTAGAACAAAAGAGGCTCTAAACAGCTCCGTGTTAAGCCTGATTTTTGGTCCGAGTTAAATCGACACAGAGCCTACGCCGTAGGGTTCAGCGTACGGTGCGCGTCGCCGCGTAACCCTACGCCGTAGGCTCTGCGTCGGTGTAACGCGGAACCATAAATCAGCCTTTATGGTGCGCTGGAGAGGAGAGGAGGCAGGGAGCTGGGTGGAGGGGGCGGTGATTTAGCGGGCCCTGACGTCACGGCCCGCCAGCAAACCACATGCGCCGTTTTTGCATAGTTATGCGGAAAATCCCAGAAAGCACACAATACACTGAATGTTAAAAGTTCATTGTTTTTTGGGTGTAATTGATGTCAAGACACCCAACAAAACACAAAAAATCAAGAAAAATGTGTTTTTCATGTCACAATACCTTTAAATGAGGCACACAATCTTATTTACTAAGCTTTGTGCTGTCAATTCCTTTTGAAAAATAAAGGGGTGTGTTTGTTTTGGCTGTGAGAATGGAGCACAGATTTTCTGCAACACTGGCAGGAGAATAGATTCTGTAAATGGATTTTCCTTGTATATAAGGTTATCAAAAATGTTAGAAGAAATATTATTAGAGCATGTCTATTGCCATGCCATGTCACTGGCTTGTTTGTATGAAGCGTAAGATGATCAAAAATTTGTAACTAATGCAGCTCTTAAAGTGTTATTTTCTTTTATTTAATATTGCTTGCATAGTTGCAATAACACTGTCCGGATCTTCACTAGCAGCGCAAAGGAATGTAATGGAAACTCCCAAGGGTGCTGATTAAAGTTTGCAACCACATGTTTTGCCTAGTTTAGTAAACCTGGGTTTAAGTGTTGCTTTTGGCAAGTATTTTGCATATCTTTATCAAATCTATACCAATTCTTGGAATATTCTGCATTAAATGATTTGTTGCTTGATTTCTTTTTGTAAGACTTTGATTTCATGTAAGTCCACCATTTCATAATTAGTTGATATAGAACGAAATTGCAATATTAAAACTACACTACATTTATAAACAGGTTGTGAACTGTGTTTTCTTCTAGCCTGCAGTCAACCACCATTCAAAGAACAATTTGAAAGATGCATCAATACAATGAACATATTTGTCCAAATAATTTCATCAAGTGGAAACTTTGAACAATGATAATTATGAGCTATGAAAAATATTGCACAATGAATAAAATGCTAATTGTTTGGAGAAAACACAGTAAGGATTTCCAGTATAGTAAAAAATATCCATTGAATTAGTAATCCTTGGATTATATGTCAATAAGAAGTTAGCCAATTAGTTCCAGGCTATTTGGTCAGACTTTGAAATCTATGTTTTAATCAGATTTTTGGCATGTTAATGGTTTTCTCATGCATCTTCAGTGGGGTCATTATATAAAAGTCAATACAATCAGTACGCTCATTCAAGCTGGACATGTGGCCAGCCCTTTGCGTTCCGCACTCCTATGTTTCATTAATTCTTCTCAAATGAAATTCAGAGTTGCAGTGCCCCTTTTCCTCTTTGCTAATCTAATAACTGTAATGATACAGCTTTCTAAATTCAATCAGCTTTAATCTAGGGGATACAGAAGCTCTCAATGGGAGGAGAGCGTGCTTCCAACTGCTGAGTTGTGAAAATCATTAAAAAAAAGAAGCAGCTTCAGAGGGATGAGGACTCATATGTGATGGATAGATTTGCAAAGAGAATAATGTCTTTTTTTGAAGAATTGCCCTGCCCTCTCTCTTCTGATAGAATCGGATTATTTTGTTGGTTAAAGGGTAAGTTACATGATCTGTGGTTGTTGAAGGGCATTTTGTTTCAGTGCAAAGAGAGTTATGAGGAAGTGTCACAACAAAAGTCAGAATAAGGAGATGGCAAGTGTGCATAACAAAGTTCTTATCCAGAGCTTCAAGGATATCATCTGCTGTGGCAGACAGGAGTTGCCTCCAGAAGTTTTCGGACCACAGTCTTGGTTGGACATCTGTCAGAAGAGCCGGAACTCATAGTCAACTTCTCAGTGGGAGATCTGTTGCCCAGCCAAAAGAACAGTTTAATAACATCAAGATTCACCCACATGTTTCCCGAGAGACTACACATTTTAGCAAAAAATTCACATAAATACTGAAAGGCTTTGAACAGATCAAACATTTTAAATTGATCGTAACCTGTCAATGTAGAGTTAAAACAGAATTTAAAAAATACTGTCACAAAAGTGATGCTGTACAATTATAAGATGTTCTAAGCTCTAAGCCTTAAAGCTTCCTCTTCACCAGAGGCACATACCAGGGTTTGAGGTGAAGCAGTTTGTGATCTGACCTGCCCAGAGGATGAATCCTTAAAGTTAGCATGTATTAGGTCCAGGGTCCTTTCCTTTCTGGTAGGGTTAGGTTTGGGACTTTTCCCTTTTTAACTCTGCTATCAGTTGTGCTGAATTACATTAGTTATATAATAAGGGATAAAGAGCACATGGCCAGACTTGAGAAGTAATAAAACGCTTCAAATTTGCTCTACATTTATCAATCAAAATTTATTTATAAAGCACTTTTCATACATTATATGTACTGTACACATATTGGACACTATTATTATTATTATTATTTTTTTTATTATTAAAAAATGTCAGCATGAGCTACCTTTTCTATTCTTAACATAGAGACCTAGACATTTATAAAATGCAATGGCTCTCATGTCTTCAAAACTGTAACCTCACCTTCCCCTTTCTCTCTGTGTTAAACGATGACCTTCTCCAGTGTTTGGGGAAACATATTTGATTTTTCACCTAGAAATAAAAGGATCAATAGCAATGTCTTGACTTCCACATTCAGTGAAAAGAGTGGGCCAAAATGGCATAGATTACATGAAGAAAAGCAGCCTGCGAAAGTTTAAAAATGCCATGGCTGATTTAGACAAAACTGTGCATCAGTCTGCTGCTGCCTTACTTAAAACTTGATCTGCATTGTAAAACTTACCCTCTGAAGGCAATTTGGTATGTGGAGTAGAGTACATAGGAGATTTAAAATGTTTCTGTTGTTTTCAGCAGATTGAGCATAACCTTTATGTAACCACCATCTGTCCCATTAGTTAGAAAAGTCATGTTTAAAGAGTATGCAACCTATCTGAAATGTCGGGATGCTGTGAGTCATGGTTTTAAATTAAAGAAGAGAAGCAGAAGTAGGAGAAGATACTGTATGTCTGAAAAGAAATAGGAAAAAAATTACAACTGAGTAGGCAACTAATACTGTGTTTTTGTTAATGAACAATTTATGTTCTTGCAGAAAGGAATAGATTATTAACGTGCAAATAAAAAGCAGCCTCATACTTTCCAAGTAAAAAAAACGGATAATTTTGAATCTTTCTGCTCTATTCAACATTTACTGCTGCTGCCATTATAATTCATACCAGCCTTTATAAATGACACTGTGTAGTTTCTCATCTTTATTTTGTGAAACACAGAAAGATGGTGATAAGGGAAAAAAATATACATTTTTGAGTTAAATATAGAAAAGCTTGTTTTGATATTTTCAGATGAAATATGCCATCGCAATGACACGATTTCCTTTCTGTGATTTTCTTTAGCTCCACTCTTGTGTGAGGTGGCTGATCACAAGAGACACACAGGGCAGCTTCTCACCACTGAATTGAAAGACTGATTGCTCTTCAATTGCCCCTGACATGAGCCTATAGAAATTCTGGTGCATGGCCTGGCTGGTGTTGCAGAGACGTGCTTGAGGCCTGTTTAGTTGCTCTGTCCAATAAAAGTAGGTACAACGAAATGATCAATATCGTCTTACCCAAATTCTGTCCCTATTTCAGTTTCTGTTTTATTGTTTATTATTTATTCTCTTTTGTGAAAGCAGTTCATGCGAAAGGAGGGCATTTGTGTGTTTCTAATTGAATGCAGGAAACATATACCGTACTGTAAGGTGGGTTGTAGATTTAGTGCCTAACACAACACTAATTGAAGAGAAAATTTATTGAGTATGCCACCGATTTAATTACTTTTCTGCCACAGAAAAAATGCAGTTATGCCATTTGTATTATATTTTTTTAAATGTGAGAGAAGAAATAAAATTACACCTGATGTGACTTCTGGATAGGACAACACTTTCAAGAGCCATAAAACATTTATTCAAATAGTTTACGTAGTTGTTGTACATGTTTTTTTATGAAGTGCAATTTTAATTCATATCTTTGTACATTGTAAATTATTTTCTCTACACTGTCCAAGCAGAGGTAATGGCAGCACTTAATACTGTATACTGTTAGGATTTATATTTAGGGCCCGAGCACTGACAGTGCGAATGTCCTATTGTATCTGTAGGAATTTATTTATTTTTATTTTTCTTCTGATGAAATAAGGGCCTTTTTACCCCACTAAACGTGCCCCAAAAGTCACCAAATTTTGCACGCAAGAAAAAAAAATTATATTTAATGGTTTGCATTAATGGGCGTGGCTAATGGCTCAACAGCGCCAACCTAAAAAACTTCATGCCTCAAGCCACACAATACGGTTTGACGTACATGCACGAAAATCGGTAAACACTTGTATCATGTCGCAACTTAAAGAAAAGTCTCTTGGCGCCATGGCCGAAACCGCACAGGAAGTCGGCCATTTTGAATTAATTGTGTAATTTTGGCGCAATTTATGCCATTTTCACTTAAACGAAAACCTCCTAGCAGTATCGTCCATTGGACATAAAACTCGCTCAGGAGACGTAAGACGTAACCATTAAAAGTTATCGTGAGTTTTTGTGAAATGGCGTGGCCGTGGCGCCGCGTCAAACTTCAACGTTAAACAGGAAGTGATACCAGTAGCTGATTGGTCGATATTTGATAGATCCTATTTTCTGCCATAACTTTTGAATGGTTTGACATAGAGAGTCGTGGGTGGTGTCATCAGACTCGGTTTTGAGTCCTTGACCATAATTGGTGCAAATTAGCCCCACCCCTTCTTCTGATTGGTCGATATTTGATAGTTTCTATTTTCTGCCATAACTTTTGAATGGTTTGATATAAAGAGTCATGGGTGGTGTCATTGGACTTCGTTTTGAGTCCTTGAGCTTTATTGGTGAAAATTGCACGCGCGAAGGCCCGTTCATCGCTGCTTGCAGCTTTAATTTCACTTTTTTTTCTCTTGCCACTGAACATTATTTATTTTACATTTATTTTCATCTTTTAAACTTTAAGTGCCCTTTTCAATGACACTTTGTTGACATATAGATCTATTCCTGAAGATCACCAAGTTGACCACTCGTTACACAATTCCCTATGGATCACTATCTCATTACCTATATCCATAGACTGTTCATTGTTTCAAGTATATATAAGAGAAAATTTATATGAACAAAAATGATTACTATATACTAAAATCTAATTTAGTGTTTAATACTGACCAACTCATTATCAAGATTAGCAAAATTAATGTCCATCGAGCAAATGTTAAAATATCAGTCTCCATTTCATTTGAGGGAATATTTGACTATTTTTAGAAAGTGTCTTGCCCTTGCATTCTCCCACCTGTACTTCGAGCCAATGCCACCCAAATTAACTTTGGAGTCCCATCCTGGGGGTCTCGTGTGACAACGATTGGTTTACAGCACTACGTCACACATCAATAAAGGAGCTAGAGGACATCATGGCAGATGCAACTTAGAGAGAGTCAAGAAACGAATGACAGAAGAGAAAGATAAATTGTGACTGAGCAAAACACTGAACATGTGACTTAACCTCCACCTCTGTTGGGGGATTCTCTTGAGCTAAAAACTGGAAAGTTGCCTTTGAGAATTTCGTTCATTCAACATTAAAGCAGTACAGTTTTGAAATCAATATCCAATTGGTATCTTTTTTTTCTGCAAAATGATCTGCCTGCCTGCCTGCCTGCCTGTCTGCCTGCGACTTTGCCGGATTCCCGGTTTTTGGAGTTGTGCCTGCCCCTTTGGATTTGTCTGCCTGTCTGCCCGGTTTTTGACTCCTGCCTACTTTTGACCTGACTAAAGCCTCTTGGACTCTGATACTCTGTTCGACGTTGTGCATTTGGGTTATTTGTCTTTTGAGCCGTGACAGTACAATCTGGCCGAAAGTATGGACCCACCAGGAAAGAACGTGGATCTGTGGGAGTTGTTTTACAGTAACCAAGCGTTCTACCACCGTATGGTGAAAGGGACAGGGACATGCCCCCAGCCCAGGCCTGTCCTGGTGGGGGTCCTGGACGTACCTCTTTCTGTTCCCGAGGTGGTCTCGGACGCACCCCAGCCTCTTCCCCCTTTCTGGGGAACATGCCTGGCTCGAGATGGGCCCAGGAGTCTCCAGCTTCAGGAGAAAAGACGGCAGAGGCAGTCCCAGCCTGTTGCTGCTCCGGTGGTGGTCCCGGGCGCGCCTCGCTCTGTTCCTGTTCCAGCGGTGGTCCTGGATGCATCGCCCCCTGTTCCGGCTCCAGCAATGGTCCTGGACGCATCGCCCCCTGTTCCTGTTCCGGCGGTGGTCCTGGACGCATCGGCCTCTGCTCCGGCGGTGGTCCTCGACTCCCCCTCAGCCAGCGCCGAGGATCCGGGCCCCCCCAGACCGACCTCCTGACCCGCCTGCTACGCCCCGAGACCGGCCACCCGAACTGTCTCGCCGGTCGGCCCGGCCCCCCGAGGACGGCCCCCGGAACTTTGGCCCTGTGTTATTTATTATTATTTCGACATTTCTTAATGTTATTTAAAATCATAATCTTGTTAAAATATTTTTGGAAGAAAAAAAAACACAACAGTATGATACCAATGTTTTTTCTGACATGGTTTTGGCCAGACCCAGGGCACTATCACTGTGTCCTGCTTCCCCTTCTATCCTAGGAATATTGTGGATGGACACTTTTGACATCCTCTTCCTTCCCTGTTATCTTTGTCTTATGACTAAATGTCCTATGACTAAATTCTTTGATCCCACAAAGAATAAAAAATGGACTCCAAGTAGATATAAAGGCAGTGTTTGTCTGTTGTTCAAAGGAACAGACGACAGACAAACACTGAGGGGAAAAAAGGGGAAAGGAAGTGGTGTTCTTTTCAATCAGAAGTTTACTTCGTCTTCAGATGCAGCTTTTTAACACACATACACACGCAAAATCATTTTTTAAGGCTAGAATTACATACAGCCCAGTGCTACCAGAGATAAATAATAATACAAGTTTCTTTTCAGCATTTGGGCAAGTTAGAAAAAGTAATGTTACAATAATTTCAGGATATTTTTTGTCTGATGTCTCACTTTAAGAGAGAAAGACATTCCTCTCCTGTCACATGGCTGATGCTTGATGCCATAACTTTACAAAAGGCCTAATTTAGTCTCTTATTTACAAACCTTTACTCCTCGGAATCTGCCTGAGTTACGATCATCAATGAAGGCTATTAATCACCAACCTGTCTGCTTTGGTTTTGTCCCAACTAGACTGAGTTCTACTTCTTATCAATAGATGTAAAGTTGATAAACTCTTTTTCTATTAAATGGTTGTACAAGTTATTTACTTATAGAGCCATCTCTTAATCCTGATGTCTGGCAATTATAAGCTACATAGAATAATTTTTTGTCCTAAAATACTTGAATTTTTTTTCTTTTTGTATCAACTAATTGCTTATTTACATGGTAATTATTAGTATGAAGAGTTGGATTGTGGAATTGCAGTAAAGCATGTATTGAAACATTATCATATTGGCTATTAAAATGGTGCTGCGCATTCCATCAAACAGCAATGATCTTATTACAATAAGGTAATCAGGGTCATGACTACATTCTGTACTCATCCAAACACGGTGAGGCGGCGTTCAGCTTTTATGCTCCTCACCTGTGGAACAAACTCCAGGATGGATCAGGGCTGCGGAAACTCAAGGTTGAAAACCTTTTTATTTACTGCTGCATTTCAGTAATCCACCACTTGTACATGAACATAGGATTGTGGTCAGGGGCTTTGCTTTGGACTTGCTCAAGTCATGTTTACTTCGATATATTCTACTTTTTATATGTAAAGTATCTTTCATCGCCTAGATTGCTTAGGTATTCCACAGGGTTCTGTTTTAAGAGATGTTCTTTCTCTGTAGACATCCTTTGTGAAATATCATCAATAAAAGAGAGCATACATTTCTAATGTTGTGGTAACATTTAGCTGACCAAGGTTTTAAGAAACAGGATATAATTAAAACTCATATGTGGTCTTCACAAAGACTGTTTAGGTAAAGGCAATGATACTTGACATTGTATATTCCATACATATTGCATACATATACTCATTTACAGAAATACTCTCGGTGTTCTCCCCATCCTACTTACAATCTTGTCAAAAAAAGAAGAAAAAAATTCTGGAAATTATTTTTTTGTTTTCTTATGTATTCTTATTTCTTATGCTTATTCTTATGCTGCTCCCTACACTTGGAATCAGCTCTAAAGCCACTAGTATGAGTTTTTTTTAATTATTTGAATATTCTAAATACATCCACTTCTGGTTGTTGATGTTATGACTGATCGACGTCAGTCGTGATGACAATGACTTTTGAAAACTTTAAACATTTAAAATAAGGCTTAATTTTAGGTCTAAATGTTGACAATTATTGATGTTTTTTAGCATGTTGCGGTGCTAATATACAAATAACCTGTATGTATTGTTGTTATTACATCCATTTTGTAACGCTTGTGTAAATCTGTTGACTGTTTTGACGGGTCCAAGCATTCTTTTTTTTTTCTCACTGGTTAAATAAAGCTTAATAAATAACTTGTTTATTGGGATTTGAAGGAATTTATTTACAAACAGCTTTCTTAAAACCCAGTTGGTCCAACAGATATTTATTTGGTAAATGGCTTATGGTAAATGGCTTATGTTTGTATAGCGCTTTCCAGCTGTACTCCTACAGCCCCAAAGTTCTTTACACTGCAGACAGTCAACCATTCACACCCCTTTGGCCTCATATTTGACTCTACAGTATTTTTAATACTGAAAGAGTTCATCCATGACTCATTGATTGTAAGTACAGTATACCAGGCTCGGAGACTACAAATTAAGTTCAAATTAGTGTCCCACCATTCTGTCCGGCAGTTTGCAAGAGATGTTTGTGTTGATGAATATGTTCAGCCTTACCCAAAAAAATATAGCAGACTTCCCTGTTCTTTTTTTTCAATTTGTTTTGTTTTTTTTAAGCTTTTTTTTAAAGAGTCAAGAGGCTCCTTCGTGGCAACGTTTCCAAACCAAAAATACTTGCTCAGTCCTTTTCTATTTGTCAATCATGAACTTTAACATTTAACACATAACTTGAGGCCTACCACTTTTTAAGATCTGGTGAAGACCAAATTTTATTTTATTTTCTTTCATTTGTGAAGGATAATTTGCCTTTTATTTACACACTAACTTCTTAGACTGATTAGTGACTGACATTGCAGGCTATCATGCAGCTATAAAGGCCTTAATGGATCTCCTTTTTTAACAGGTCTCTAGAGCCACCCTGTTCTATCTGTATAATATGGCCAAAATGAATACCATCTATTCTAAATAAATGCTGAAAAACTGGTCCATTCAATCATCATGTCTATGGAATGGCATTGTATAGAATTTGAGCTGGGTTTCCAAATATGAAATCCTCCAGGTGAATGTTTTTAATTATTTTATGTTTGCCTTTTTTGATCAATATTTTACTGCAGTTTGGAAATAGCTTCACTACATGAAAAAAATGGTGTAAATGGTGGTGTAAATTTCTCATGCCTGAGAAATGTAGTTTTAGTGAAATAAAAGTAGAGATACCTGAAAATGAAAATAACCAAATCAAAAATGATCTTATTTTACACTGCTTACAGTAAAAGTCTTAAATTATCTAATTTTAACTTAAGTTTTAATTCATACTGAATCTGGAGGCTTGATGATGCAACATATATCAACACATCAATAAAATAAGCAAGTGAAAAAAAAACAACAACATTGGTTTTGTGAAGTTTTATATCCTGACAAATCAAATTTCAGCACATTTAGTATTCTGCTGGGATAAATAAATATCATGCAGAGCAGAAACAAGATGCTGAGGATAACAGTGTCTTTGGAAAAGTAACAAGAAACAGTCACTGACATAAAAATGTAGTGGAGTAAATCGTATGCATAATAAGTCTAAACTTTAACTGAGCACAGAGTAAAAACTGATAGTTTTGGAACTCAACGCACAAAAGAGCCAAAAAGATACTAAAGTACATTTTACCAAATGCTCTACACCACTGCACCAGAGGGACTTGGGACAAGTTTAGAACTTTTTGTTAACGTACCAGTTTTCATTTTTCAAGAAAGAGTTAAATAGAAAAATGTATTTAAAGATAAACTATAAATACAGTAGAAGCTATAATGTTGCATCCTCACGATTGTAGCCCTCAGTGCTAACTGCTGTCCTGGATTTTCTGTAATGATACCATGGATGAAAGATGAAATAACCATAGTTCTAATCCTTTGGGTTTGATGCCAACTAAGGTGAGGACTTTTGGCAGTTTTCATGACATGATATCTGAAAGTCTTTATCTTCAAATGATCCTTTTTGGGTAAATAGAATTCTTTATAAAACTGTAAAAAAAAAAACTATTCTTAAAAAAATTTGACTTTTTCATAATGTTTACTTGTTCTCTTTATCATTATCTATGTTTATACCAGAACTTACAATTTCCAACCTGAGATTGATAAAGTGTTATTGGAATGAAGGGACAGATGAAAGATTAAATAACCATAGTTCTAATCCTTTGGGTTTGATGCCAACTAAAGTGAGGACTTTTGGCAGTTTTCGTGACATGATATCTGAAAGTCTTTATCTTCAAATGATCCTTTTTGGGTAAATAGAATTCTTTATAAAACTGTAAAAAAAAAAAAAGTTTATAATGTTTAATTGTTCTCTTTATCATTATCTATGTTTTATACCTGAATTTACAATTTCCAATCTGAGATTGATAAAGTATTATTGGAATGAAGGGACAAGTTCAGCAGAATTTAAGTTAAAGCACTGCATTATAAAGGACTGAAACGTGTTCAGAGACGCTATTCTATGTCTAAAGTGTATCCCACACTTCTGTAACGGAGGTCTCTTGTTAATCAACAAACAAACAAACAAACAAACAAACAAAATTACAAGTTTACAATAGGAGAAATAGATAACAAGTGTGACAAGAGAAAAACAATAATAACAACCATAATTCAATTTTAACAAAAGTGCGATCTCCCAACCAACCATGTAGAGTTTACTCAAACGCCTGTGCAAAAAGGTAAGTTTTTAGTCTGCTTTTGAAAGAGAGCACTGTTGGAGCAGACCTTAGTTCCTGTGGCAAGGAAGTCCAGAGAGTGTAGTAGTGACTGAAAGCACCATGAGCAGATCTAGTGTGAATTCTAGGTATGATGAGGAGACTCTTATTTGATGATCTAAGGGATCTGTCCGGTATGTATTCAGTCAGCATGTCAACCATGTAGGAAGGAGCTAAGCCATTCATAGATTTAAAGACAATAAGAAACACACATGCCCATATAAATATTTATATAAATATACTTATTTACACTATACGGTCTCTATTAACTGCATCCGCTCTATATCTATGTATATATCTACTTACACACATAATCACACACACACACACACACACACATATATATATATATATATATATATAGAGAGAGAGAGAGAGAGAGAGAGAGAGAGAGAGAGAGAGAGAGAGAGAGAGAGAGAGAGAGAGAGAGAGAGAGAGAGAGAGAGAGAGAGAGAGAGAGAGAGAGAGAGAGAGAGAGAGAGAGAGAGAGAGAGAGAGAGAGAGAGAGAGAGAGAGAGAGAGAGAGAGATACATACGCATAGACCCATACATACCTACATTATATATATATATATATATATATATATATATATATACATATATACATGCATACATACACATATAATTAGCTGCCCATTTCTGTACATAAATATAAACAAATCTATCCTTTCACCCAATAGTGTTATCTGCAGGCCCCTAAAAGCCGTTAAACCCCTTCCTCTTTGTACCTCGTGAAGATCATGTTTTTATATTTGTTTTTAAACTGTTTGGACATTGTTTTAATTCTGAATCCATTCTTTTCCATAGTTTAACTCCACTGACTGATATAGAAAATCTTTTCATTGTTGTTCATGTTCTGCAGGTCTTAAAATTTAGAGTACCCCTTAAATTATACCTCCCCTCTCTGTCATAAAGCCTTTCCTGTAAGTGAGATGGTAATACGTTGTTCCTAGCTTTATACATGAATTGTGCGGTTTGGAATTCCACTATGTCAAAAACATTTGATTATTTTAGAATTGAAGAATAAGGAATTGGTGTGTTCACGAAAAAACAGCCTTATGAATTATTCTTATGGCTCTTTTCTGCAGTATGAATAGTGGTTCCAGTCAGTACTCGAGTTGTAAAAAAGAAATCAGGGGGGATGGTGGATTTTATCATATGGGGACAGATAATTTGTGCTGATTACAAATAATATAATATATTACAAATAATAGCAGTGACCAAAACACCTGCAGAAATACTGCAGGAATGACATAGCAGCAGTTAAATGCAGCCTTCTGTCAGCTTTAAATATCCACTGGGCTTACATCAATTACATCAAAACACAACAATAAAAAACAGTTTTCTGAACTTATCAATATGACTCTGTCCTTCACAGGATAAGTAACATGGATCACTGCAAAAACTCACAATCTTAACAAGAATATTTGTCTTATTTCTAGTTAAAATGTCTCATTTTAGTAAAAAAAATTTCATTACACTTAAAACAAGACTCATCACTGTAAAAAAAAACAACAATTTTCACCTGTTTCAAGTAGATTTTCACTTGAAATAAGTAGAAAAATCTGCCAGTGGAACAAGATTTTTTTGCTTGTAATAAGAAGATAAGATCTACTTATTTCAAGTGAAAATTTACTTGAAACAGGTGAAAATTATCAAATAAGTTATTTTTCTGGTGTTATTTTCGAGTACTGGTTCCAGTAAACTTTTATACGTATTTCCCCAAACCTCTAAACAGTAACTTAGATAAGTGGACGGCAGTGTGGAGGGAAGGCGCTGTCCGAGGTGCTGCATTCCCCCCTCCCCGCTAGACATCACCAAGCACACGTGATCCGCTCTGTCTGAAGCCTCATTTATGGTTCCGCGTTAAATCGACGCAGAACCTACGGCGTACAGTGCGCGTCGCCGCGTACCGTACGCCGTAGGCTCTGCGTCGGTGTGACGCGGAACCATAAATCCGCCTTGAGGCTCCTGACAGTCACTGGATAAGCTCAACAGGGAAACCAGATTGCACCTCCTCTTCCACAAAGATAACTGGATTTTTGCTGCTGCGCGCCTCCAACTAACTCCATCCTGCGGTCCTGTTTTCTGTTTAGTTCTGTTTGTTCTCCAATCGGGAAATACATTTGGAGGACGGCATTTTTCAGGTAATTTTTTTCCTTCTTTTAGTAAGGCTGTAAGGTGTTTTTTTTTTTTTTTTTTACCCTTTCCTTTTTAGCGGAGTTTCGGGTGAAAGTGGAGCCGTGTTTCTCTCTGTCTGTCTTGCTCAGGCTGCTGTGATTCACTTGAATTGAAACCAGATCTCGATGTGTGGGGTTTTTCACCAAAAAGGATTTGATGCTCAGATTCTCAAATAGACAAAAACATACGGACGGTGGCTGTTATCGGGGACCGAGCCCGTGCTGGAGCTTTTTTGTATTTTTGTTCTATTGTGGCAACTATTTGGGGTCCCGTAGAAGTAAAGCTGTATGCCTGAAGGTACCTACAAAGAAAGAAAAAAAACACTCTGTTCAAGGAAATTTGTAGTTAGGTTAGGAATGATACCGCAGATACGAACAAAAAAGGATCCTCTAATTATAGTGCGCTCTTTACGCTGTTATCCAGGGAAAGATGTTAAGATATCGGATGTTATTAATTATATTATGGCGAAAATACTGAAGACGTGTCCATTTTTGGCTCTTATGTCTTTAGTGTTATGCACATTTTGCAGCTATTTGGTTGAAAAGAAGAATTCTTGCAATTAACAAAAAAGAGAGAGACAGCGCGAGAGAGAGAGAGAAAGGGAGAAAAAAAAGTCAAGGCCAGTAGCGCGTCATGAAAGACATATTTTGGGAGTATGAATGAAATCCAGTGGCAGCCCGACTAGTTGTTCTCACATAAACAACCCTTGTGGATGAAGTGACGCACTTTTCCTCCTGTCTGTTGAGCGGAGAGCTGAAGAAGCCCGTCATCCCGGTTAAGCCTGAATTATGGTTCCGCGTTAAATTGACGGCGTAGGCACACCGTACGGTGCGCGTCGCCGCGTACCGTACGCCGTAGGCTCTGCGTAGGTGTAACGCGGACCATAAATCAGCCTTTATTGGAATGCTGCTGGCGACGCGGCTGCACAAGTTGGATCGACTGTCACCCATAAGTGACATCCTTAAATAAATGAATTAAATTAAATGAATTGCAGACATGCATTTCTTTTATTTCGTTTTTTTTTTCTTTTGCTTTTGATTTATTTCAAACGTGCTGACTTCGTGCCTGTTACCAATGAGCCTATTCGTGTTTATTTCTCGCTCTGCCTTCCTATATGTCGCACAATAGTTTTTCTTTTTTCTTTTCTTTTCCTTTTTTTCCACCGTGGAATTTTGCACGTTAAGCGCGATGTTGCAGAAGCAGTGGGATACTTGGCCACTAACATCAATTAATGTGTAATTGTTAAATGCTTGTTCCTGGAAAGCCTCGGTGATCCAAT
The DNA here is from genome assembly GCF_033807715.1 of Cololabis saira. Classification (NCBI taxonomy): domain Eukaryota; kingdom Metazoa; phylum Chordata; class Actinopteri; order Beloniformes; family Belonidae; genus Cololabis; species Cololabis saira. The sequence continues at coordinate 6,700,519 of NC_084603.1, forward strand.
CTAATGAAACAGCTTGTGTTTTGTCTAACAAAGGCCTCCCTTGGTATGACTGGCCAACTGGCTTAATCACAGTATTAGGCTAATTCCCACCTTTGATTAAAGCTTTTGCCATAGTGAATTTAAAATGCATACGCTGAAAGTGCTGAATATTTCTTTAATACATTTCCCTTTTCTTTTGCAGAGTTTAGAGACTGAGGACCGCCTCAACTGACAAACAGTTTCATGTGCTGAGCTCATCAGCCAGCATGGCTCCAAATGGCAATTTTCCTCTCAGCTACTGAGGATGCAGGGTGAAAAGCCCTGAGCAGGCCTTCAGTGACTCGCCAAAGTCTGCTGGCATGGACATGAATATTAAAGCTGCCATTTCAACTCAAGTGAAACACTGCAAACACTAACTGGCACCAGAAAGGACTGTTCTAAAATTACATATATTAAACTGAGTGTGCCCAGTGGATATCTGAATATTGGTCTCGACTCCAACTAAGCCATGGCAGAGAGGACCTTTGAACAATGTTGGATGGAACAATGAGAGGCTTTACCAGTGGTTTGGACAGTATAAAGTAATGCTGATTGTTCCGGGAAATAAGTGCTTAACAAGCCCACTAATATGCAAATCTATGGTAGCATTTAATCTCTTGTCTTACAATGCATCAGTTCACACTAGACAGCCTGTTATATGCCAGTCTACACAGTCAACTTAGCATAACAGTTGCTTAATCTAAGGTTAGTTTGAATTCATTTATATCTTATAAGTTCTACTAGCCATTAACAGATTTTCTAATCACACAATGATTGTTAAAAAGCCACACAGTACCCATATCTTATGGGTTGTGCTGCTCATTTGTTGCTTTGTCGAAATAGGTACCTGTCTAGAATTTTCAGGAGCTGAGGGACAGTGGGCAAGGTTTCCAGTGTGGAATGCATGTTGCGAAAGTGAAATGAGCTTCAACATGAAAACGAAGAGTTCCCATGGGCTGCTTGTTTACTTCGACGATAAGGGATTCTGCGACTTTTTAGAACTTCTGATGGTCAGTGGTAAACTGAACCTTCGCTTCTCCATCTTCTGTGCCGAGCCTGCAACTGTTGTGTCTGACACAACGGTCAACGACAGCCAGTGGCACTCAGTCACAATAAGGAGAAACTTTAAGAACACAACCCTTATGGTGGACAATGAAATAAAGTGGGTGGAGGTAAAATCCAAAAGACGAGACATGACTGTCTTCAGCCCTTTGTTTATAGGGGGAATACCGCCGGAGTTGAGGTCTGTGGCTTTCCACCTGACGTCAACTGCAGTCAAGGATCAGTTGCCTTTCATTGGATGGATAACAGATATAGAGGTCAACAATACGGAGTCTGTACTGATCAACAGTGAGGGGGTCTTAATGGACATCTGTGGAACTGCCAACATGTGCTTGAATGGAGGAATCTGCAGTTTAATTAACAACGCACCGACGTGTGACTGCTCTCACACAGGCTTCCAAGGAAATGACTGCAGTGAAGGTAAGACAAATATTTGTATTTAGTTTAAAAAATGCAACAAAACATGGCTTTTTTTTTGTTCACATAAAGCTATGTTAGAAATCAACCTTATTTTGTTGAGATCACCGTTAGTCCAAAAGTAATGCACTCCTTTCCTCTATGTAGGTAATGTTCTGTTGTAGTCTTAAAATGTGTCCTATTGATCTGTATTATACTTGTTTGTAAAGACCGAATCTCCTGCAAGGCCTCATTAAGAAAATATGCAGGTGTTCTTTATCCCCAGAGGTGTGTTCCATTCTTATCAAATGGGTCTGTGGGGATTGGTTGACCTATGAAAGATCTCCAATGGCTTGTCTCAAAAGAAAGAGGGATAATACTTTATGAGTCAGATAAAGAAAACATGAGTGATATCACTGATGCAAGACAATGGAATTGTGGTGATGGCAGCAGAAGAAAAGTCAAATATTGACAAGATGAGATGTGTGGATTAGTTAGGAGGGTTAACATTGTCTCATAATGCATTAATTCCTTGAGCTCAATAGGCATTTTCATTTTATTCATTTATTTGATCTATTAGTTTGTCTATTTCTACACAAGAAAAAAAAATATATGTAAGAAAAACAAATTGTGGTATGACTGAGTCACAAATTATATCCTCACTGAACACCTAATTGATTTTAGAACTCCAACTCCAGGAAATTCAACAGGCTAATGAAGCAAAATAAAAGAACTAGAGACCAATCACAGCTCAAC